>NC_132917.1:7310000-8510000 GCF_047675955.1 Chlorocebus sabaeus | reverse complement strand
CTGATCGTTTCTTATCAGCCGCTAAGCCCCTTGGCCAACATCTGGCCTATATTTGCCTTTTTAGCTCCTGAGCTTTCTGTTACTGGGAAGAGTTGTCAGTGACATGATCTGGTTCCCAGAGGCACCTCTGAGAAAGGGTTCTTACAGATAGGAGGGTGCATGGATCAAGGCCAGCTCCATCCAGCAGCCTCCTGCATTGGAACAGCCCTCGGGCGGGAATCTATTTTGGGGACGTGGTAGAAGGATGAGTCAATCCATCACACTGCTTGCTATACCTTTTCTGGTGGCGGTGAGGGGGCTCAGACTACTGTGGGGAGTGGATGCAGTTCAGGGCGCCATAGACCAGCCCGCTGGTGGGGGAAGCTGCCTCCAGACGCCTCCCCGCACACTGTGTCCGCAGGGACGCAGCCTGTGAGTCACAGGCCTGCCTTCTGCCCCGCATGGTCATGCATTTGTGTCTGTGAAAGGTGCTCTTTGCCTGATGGGGGCTGGGAGGCCTCCAGGCCGATGTCCCTACCCATAGCCTTGTCTTAGCTGTGGGCAAGACCGGCTGCCCGCTTTCCTCCTTGGACACAGGTCCTCTTCAGAACCTGGGGTGGGCATCAGCATTCTCAGACTGGCACCGGCTGGCTGCATGCCCCCTCCCGCTTCTGTGTCCCTGACACTCAGCACGCGCCGGTCCGTCTGCACACGGCTGGGGCCGGCTCCAGTCAGCTGCACACAGTTTGCCCAGCTCACCTGCTTATTATAATTCAAGGCCAGGGCCCTGCCTCCTGTGTGTCTGGGGTTTCCCCAGGGCCTAGCGTTTGCTCTGGCTACCGGCCCTGGCCGGTGGCTGATGCCGGGTCACATGTTCAGGCTGGTTTCCCTAAACTGCGGCAGCTGCAGTTCCTGTACAGATAGGCTCAGCGAAAGTGCCAGAGCCTTGGGTTCAGACCTGGCTGAGTCCTGGTTCTGCCAGTTGTGTGTGACTTTGGGCAAATTCTTTCAGCTCCAGAAGCCTCGCTTTCCTGGTGATTGCTGTATTTTTGGGGTAGACTACACGCATATTTGTCATTAGAGCCACATGCTCCAGTCCCCAGCGATGTGAAGGGGCTTCAGGGAAGAGAGTGTGCGGAGGTGACCTTTGTAGTTTGCAGCTGGACGAGTGGCCTTGGGCCTCCTTACTCCCTCACGTGTCTGTGGGGTGAGCAGGCGTCACTCCTTCCTGCCTGGAGCTGAGAGAGTTCTGCTTCGGCTGGGAATGACCGGCTTAGAGCTGAGGTCGGGGTGACACCCAGGTGTTTTCCAGGTCACCCAAGGGACAGGGTTGAAACAAGCGCCATCATAGAATTCCCAGGCTGGGACGTGAAGTGGCTTTGAGGCGCAGACCAGCTGTCTTGCGACCTAGGCCTCCGCTTGCTTCCTCCAGGCCACACCTGACCTCGGCCTAGGAGTGAGCTCAAAGCTGCACACACAATCCCTTCAGCTGGCTTGGGAAATGCAAAAACACCAGGTGCAGGGCTGTCGGTTAGAGTTTCCATTTACATTACCTGGGGCTTTTCTGTCCAGCTCACCCTTCCCCCACCGCCTTGCACAGACCTTCACCCCCACAAGCCCAGGGGGTGGCGGTTCTTCCCAGGCAGGTCACCTGTGGAATGTGAGCACCAGGCAGGCCTGGCCTCCTGCTGCAGGCAGGACACACAGCTTCTGCTGGGGACCTGGCTCTGGCTGGGGAATTTTGACCTGCAAAAGGCAGACAGCCATGGAGGCCGGGATCCTTGGTCCAAACCCCTCATTACCTGGGTGGCCCTGGGCAAGTCAAACCACCTCCGATTTCTCCACCGCACATGGGGATACGAGTACTTCCTTGGAGGCTAGTGGTGGGGGTTAAATAAGCAAAGGATAAGAGAGGGGCTGGAACGGTGGCGCTTGACAGTGGTGGCTGATATAATCATCAGCCCAGCGTTCAGTGCAGGCTCTCTGCCTCTGGCTTTGCGGAGTTGGCACAAGTATCACCTCATGGAAATGGCACAACACACTCATGATGTAGACATTATTCTTCCTGTTCTTTCCATTTTGCCAGTGAGGAAACTGAGGCGCAGAGAAGTGAAATAACATGCCCAACCCGACGTTGGAATCTGGGCGTGCTGACTTCCAGAACTGTGCTGATGGACTCTGGGCGTGCTGACTTCCAGCACTGTGCTGAAGCTGTTCCTCTCCCTCTGCTCCCTCAGTGGCCCTGGACGCCCCTGTGGGTCCCAGGCAGCTGGCATGACCCGCACGCAGAGCCTCGCTGTGGTTAGCATCGAGCCCTGGGGAGGCCAGCTCCAGACCCCGCTGCTCTATTTGCAGGTGGGCTGGGGCGGGGGAGGTTGGCGGGGGAGGGGTGTGGGCTCCCAAGCCAGATACACCTGGCTGTGCTTCCCAGCTGTGACATTTACAACTGAGGATTTTGATTTTTGTCACTAGTAAGGGTACGGTCAAGAGAAGCCACTGTGCTTAGGCTGTTAGCTTCCCATCCTTGGGCGTACCCAGGTTCCCCCGCTGTGAGCCTGGTTTCCTTCTACGCTTTCTTCGTTCAACAAACCTTTCTGGGAAGCTTTTCCCTGTCAATCTCTGGACTAATGAGCAAGACTCAGTCCTCACGCGTCTGTGGAGGGTGTGTGTGAGCGTATGTGTGTGCATGTATTTTGTGTGCATATGTGTTGCATGTGTGTGATATGTAATTCCAAAGACATAGGAGTAAAATAAGAACCATCCACAAAGGTCAGAGGAGGGAAGCAGCAAGGCGCTTCCCAGCAGTCCTTGAGTGCAGACACTCAGGAAATGTTTGTGGAATGAACAGGAGGAAATCAAAGGAGGCTTCCTAGAGGAGGTGGCATTTAAGCGGAGGCTCACAGCGTGAGTCCTGTTTTGATTACAGAGAGAGAGGCCGCTGTAGGAGCCAGGCTTAAAGACATGGAAATGCGGAGCCAGAGGCAGACAGCTCCCAAACTGCAGTCTAGCCAGGGGTCCAAGAGGCCTTGTTTTGTCACAGGCTGTGTGTTGGGGTTGGGGAGCAGCACAGGGTGAGTGAGTTCCTGGAGGAAAGTAATAAGGACCCATCTGTTTGTTCAACAAACATTTACTCGCTATGCACCCGGCCTAGTCTGCAGCTCAGTGAAGACCAGGATGAGGCTGTTGACGGAGCTGGCAGACTCGTGGAGGTGACTGACCCTGGAGCCACTTGGGGCCCCCACAGTGTCCCCGTGCTGGGGTGGGACTTCCGCAAGGCCCTGGGGGCCCTGAGCAGGGAGGGGAGACGGGAGGAGGAGGACCATCCACGAGGGGTCAGGAAGGAGGGCACCACGCGGCTGGGCGTCCAGGTTATGCGGGTGCTGCTGGGAGAGGTGAGGGAGGCCATGTGCACAATCTGTGGGGCCTCGATGTGGGGAGGAGAGTCTGTCGGCGTGGGGCAGCTGCTGGCAGATGGCAGAGGCTGGGCACTTGCCTTTTAGGGCAGCGGTGCTCATGGCGCATTGAGCTCAAGTTACCTGGGGAAAGTGCAGATTCCGGGTCCTACCCCCCTGAGACGGAGTCAGTGGGGGCCTGGGGATGTGGATTTTAGTTTTGTGGGTGTGTTTTTGGCACCCTAGGGAATTCTGATGTTGGTTATTTGCTTAGTAGCCTGGGCAACAAGAGCAAAACTCCATCTCAAAACAAGGAATACCTCTTTAGAAGCACTTCAGGCATCAAAGCTAGAAATTCTCTGAAGTCCATGATGCTGTTGCTTCTGCCTAGAACCCAGAGGCCCCAGGTAGGAGACATGCAGGAGCATCACCGCAAACCTGGAGTTCCCACCTTTGTCAGTCTGCAGCCACCGCTTACTTCCTTTCAGGTCACTCCATTTCTTGTATTTCATCACCTCTCTCCTCATTCAAGAAAAGAGTTTCTGATGGCTTATAAAAATACCACAATATATGAACATGGCATAAATTAACAATGGGGTAAAAAGATGACAAAACAAAGGAGGGGTTGATGCAGATGGGGAAAAGCAAGACTGCTGCCTTGGCTGTCATTTCCTGTCCAGCTGCTGTCATTTCTTTTGGGGCATCTGGCTACTTTGTGGGCTGTGTGAAGGACTTGGGGTCAAGCTGCCAGGGCTCCTTCCCCGGCAGAAAACCTTGCATCTCTATAGAAACTACAGCTACCAAATCCACACTTGATTTGTTGAATGAAACGCTGTGCTTCTTAGTATGGGAGCAACGTCGAGGAAGTCTTGTCTGGCGACAGGAAGGGCTGTGTGCCCAATGTCGCCAGCGGGGTTTTGTGCCTGTGAATGCAGGCCCTGCGCTTGCTCGCTAAGCCACCCCTGAATGGTCAGCACCGGCTGCAGGACCAGTTGGCCTCTGTGCCTGACCCAAGGTTCCCAGGCCCTGGGGTCCCCAGGTGCCAAGTCATCGCAGAAGGGGTTTTCCAGGGGCCTAAGGGGGCCCAGAGGCCACCATGTTTTAGGGTGTTTGGTGGAAGGGGACTCAACCCCATTATGGTTACTGTGTGGTCTTTGGTGGACAGAGATGTGTGCTTTAAGAAGAGCTTCAGAGCAGTGGACTCCACTGGGACGGAGGCAGCTGAGGTTCTGGAATCTCTGTCTTGTAGATCTCTCCCTGCACACAATCTGCTTTCGTGTTCCTGATGGATTGTATCAAGAGTCAATGAGCTCCTACTTTGTGAAAGCAAAACAAACTAAATGCTATCAACCACGACAGCAGAGCCTCCACCTTTCCCAGGAGGGTGAGCCCACGTTGTGTTTTCATTTGTCAGAAATTTATCTGAGGAAGCCATTCCTGAAATCTGTTCTCATTTAGGCCTTTTTTTTTTTTTTTTTTTTTTTAAATAATGCAGTTGATTCTTTTCCCGTGAGTTCTTTTCTCCATGACTTAAATTTCCCCAGGAACTATTCAAATGCAGCATCTGGGGTTTTGTTTTTGTTTTTTGGTGAGGTCATGACTTTCTCTAAACAGTAATTATTAAACAAACCAAAGGGCAACCTTCTGTGAGGATGCTTTTACAAATATCGCCACTTTTACAATCAGGAATGGAGGTTACAAAGTGCAGGATTCTGAGTTCCAATAAATCTAGGGGAGTCGCCTGAGTCTTCCAGTTGGTTCCTGCCTCGTTCAGAAGATAGTTTCTCACATGGGAAATGGTCTTCAATGCCCTTCCCTCCTCTTCCTCTCTCCTAACTTGACTTTTCCAGGGCTTTCGTGTTTGGCTCCCATTGCAGGGTCGGGAATACCCTGGGCTTGGTGACCAGAGGGTGGTGAAGTCACCCTGCTCTGCTAGAAAAGGGATGAGTGCTGTGTTTTTGGCAGATGATCAAGGGCTCACCAGCCTGGTGGCTCATTTGCTGGGGGCCTGCAGGCTGCCAGGAGCACCATGAGGAGGACAGAGTGGAGTTGCAGCTGCCCACGTGCTGCAGAGGGGACACGGGGCGGGGGGTGTGCAGCATCTCAGGAAGGGCGCGGCGGGTGTGGCAGGTGCGTGGCGGGACCACGCCGTTCTGTCTGTTGTGGAACCCTCCATCCAGCATGAATTGAACAGAGAGGCAGGTATGGCAACTGAAAAGCAAGGGTGCTCCTAGGTGAGCACTGGGGCTAGTTTCCCGGCTGGCAATGGGTGGGGTGTGGTGGTCAGAGGAGTGGGGTTTGGGTTTGTGGCTGTGGCCTGGCTGCTGTGCTGGGAAAGGGTGATGGGAGCTTGACGGGAGGTGGCACCCACGTGGGAGAGGAGCTGGCATCATAGCCGTGCCCTCGGGGATTGGCTGCTTCACCACCCAGATTGGTGGGTTCTCCAGGGGGAGTGGTGAGTGGGAAAGTGCACTAGGAATAAAGCTCTTCCTTCCTCTCTGCCCTTCTCCTTCCCTTCTTTCCTTTCTCCCTCCCCACCACCCTCCTCTGTCTCCCTTTTGACCTCTCTCCTTCTCTACCCTTTTCACCCTCAAAGGGTGATCTGAGGGTCCCGGATGCTGGACTCATCTGGGGCTGGGTGTGCAGGGTGAAATATGATCCTGAGGACTTTCTGAATTGGGATCCCGGGAAGGGTTCCTGGGGGGCGCCCTGTTAATAGCACCTCTGTTGACACTGGATTGTGACAGCCACCGTTGGAAGGCACAGCGGCCTCTTCCCCTGAGTTAGAGAGTTACTGTGACTCCCCAGTCTCTGTCGAAGGCCATCTGTTACACGTTAGTGTCCTGTGAGATGAGCAGTGTATTGTCTGCTCCACCTTCTTGTCCTGTATTAGCCAGGGTTCTCCAGAGAACAGAACCAGCAACCTGTGTGTGTATATAGAGAGATTTATTTTAAGGATTTGACTTACATGATTATGGAGGCTGTTGAGTCCAACATCTGCAGGCTGGCCAGCAGGATGTGAATTGGGAAAGTTTGGGGCTGCAGTTCAAACCCAGAGGCCTGGCAGGATTCCTTCTTGCTCGGGGAAGGTTACTCTTTAGCCTCTTCAGGCCTTAACCTGATTGGGTGAGACCTACACACACGATGGAGGGTCACCTGCTTTACTCAAAGTCCCCTGATTTAAATATCAATCTCAGTCAAAGGCACCCTCACAGAAGCATCCAGAATAATGTTTAACCAAATATCTGGGAATAGTGACTCAGCCAGGTTGACGTATAAAATTAACCAACACAGCCCCTTCTGTCTTTCAAATATCCAGAGGGTTCTCTGGTTCTAGAAGACTGCCATAGGCAAGGTAGGGGTCTCAACCCTGTGGAACTACAGAAATGCATAAAGCCACATGAGTGAGCCGCAGTTCTTTCTGTCAATTAATCATTTGGCATAGAGTATCCATTTCGTGTCCATCATAGACAAGTGCAAGCCTTATATAATGTTACCAACATAGATCACACCTCCTCATCTTCCTTGATGTGAGTGTTTATTTTTCCATCAAACCTATCCATCTACTTCCTCCCTCCCTCCCTTTTTGCTGTTATTCAATCCATACTATTGGGCATCGAGCATATTCCAGGCACCAGGCCAAGCACTGGGCAATCAGAAATGGAGAAGACACATCCACTAGCAACAGTGAGCCCACAGGCCAAGAGGGCTGCAGGTGCAGAAGTCAGTCCACAGAAGGTTGGGGCCAGCAGCCCGCCTTTCCCCTCTCTGAGCTTCCTTAGCAATGCCAGGTCTTAACACACAGCCCACAACAGTCCTGGATTGTCCTGGGGACACCACATCTTTGTACCTGATGTACCTGTTCTTCTGTACAGAGGCACCATGTCCCTTTTCTTCAAGGTGCAGCCGAGGTGCAGAGCAGCAGCATCATCTGCAGCTGGTTAGAATGCAGATGCTCAGGCCCCACCCAGACTCACGAGTCAAATCTGCGTTTTCACCAAATCCAGCAGGTGATTCCTGCATGTGTACATCTGCTCCCTGCTTCCCTGGTCTTCATCCCCTGCAATACGCAGAAATATGTCCATGGAGAATTCCAGAAGAGTTGGCAGCCTGGTCACAGGGCTGCTCTGCGAGGTTGGAACGTGTTCCTAAGCCACACGGGGAGGTCCCCAGGCACCCTCTTCTCAGGCTTACGGGAGGCAGCCTGGAAGCCACTGGTGAAATGTGAGCTGGGAGTGTAAGTCTCTGCGCCTCCGCTGACTTCTGGAGGCATCCCGGGGAGGTACGTCACTCTTCCAAGACTGCTTTCTCCTCTATAAACAGGGATGATGAAAAAGAAACATCTTTCTTTCTGGGTTGTTGGGAACACAAGCAGATCCACAGCACATGGAGGGCCTGCCCTGAGCCAGGTGTGGCTGTGCCCTCATGATAGGCAGAAGGCCGCACTGGAGGCAGCTAGAGCTTTGGGACTGGGCCCCTCATCACCGACACAGGGACAGTGCTTGCTGCACAGACTGTCCCAAGGACTAAGTGAAATTCTGTGAGCAAAACACCCTGAACCGTAGCTGTTATTTTTATAACAATTGGCTGATGTAACTGCCCTAGTGCAGTGCCAGCCCTTGACTCATACCCAGAGACAGGTGGCGGCAGGTGGAGGAAGGGACCATTGTTGGCTGAAGCAGTGTCTTCTAGATTGTTCGCAGAGGCACCATTCACCCCAGGGTACTCAGGCCTAGATTTCTGAGAGTCCGTAAGAAGGTGCAGAAGTTAATGTGCCATGTTGCTAAGTGGATTTCTTTTAAAAGGTGTTCTCTTCTAAGGTAGCGACAGATGTGAGGGTTGCTATGGCAACAGGTGTCTGTTTTGGAGAGCACCACACAATAGGTGAGATGACTTACCAACAATTTATGGTCACGGAAGGTGAGCTTCCTCCCAGGAAATTTGAGTGAGGGATCACCTCCTCTGGGTTTATATTTTCAGAAGCTGGTTTTATTTTGTACCTTGGGAGATTGGGCAGGATGGGGAAGCCTTTGCATGGATTCAGAGCAGACTCCATGCACAGCATATGGTCAAAGGGTCAGAGTCTTTTCAAGAATTGAAGGGGATTAAAAAAGAACCTTGAAGAATTAGATGGTCTAAGATCCTCCGAGAACATTTCACTAGCCTGCGAATTTATTTGTAGCAAACAGCACTGCAATTTTGCAGGGTTAGGAGTAGAATCTGTAGTTGGCCACGACTTTATTCTTTCCATAGAACAAGTCTTCAGCGAATGCCTCCTGGGTACATTGAAGGTCATGTGCTGGGGGCGGGAGGACCAGGGTGGCATAGCAGGATATGAAGATGAATAAGACCTGGACTCTGCCCTTCAGAAGTCAGGGTGGGAGAGACAGACGGACACAGGCCGATTGTGGAGAGGCTTAAGCTGTTATGAACGTATAGCTGGGTGTAGTGGATGAGTTTGGAAAACTTGGCTGGGGATCATCCTCAGTGTGGGGTTGAGGAGTCTGAACTCTCTCCCACTGGAGACTTTTCTCCTGGGAATGAGATGTGGTCAGCCAGGCCCATCGTGGTTAGCAGGTAAGGGCAGCATGGAAGGGAGAGGACAGGCAGGGGGCTGGAGGACTCTGTCAGGGTGAAAGGTGACGGATGGGCACCAGTCCTCAGCCCTGCATGCAAGACTGACCAGATCCCAGCCAACAGCCTGGGCTCTGCTGGTTCCTCAAAGCCCTGAGAGTTTGCTGTCTCTTCTGGGCCTGGGTCAGGCTGGAGAGGTGGTTCCCTGCAATTCCCCCAGAGGGCTTCCAATCCTAGCCAGAGGGGAAGGCCCTCAGTGAAGCTCCTGGGTCCCAAGTTCTGGGCCAAAGCCCTCCTGTGCATCTGCCGAGCACCGTTCTCGTCCCAGACATTCCTCTCCAGGTGGGTCCCTGGGCCCCAATCAGCTCGGGCCAGCATCAGATTCCCGGGCCCTGCTCTCTAACCAGGCTGGCCCATCCTCGCCTGGAGCCACTGCCCAGAGACCCAGCATGGCCGGTGGATGAACCCCAGGGATGTAAGCCTTACTGGACTGAGATAGGAGAGCCAGGAGTAGGAGCAGAGGAGGATGTGCCCAGAACCTGCTGGAAGCAGCCTTCATCCGCAGGAGCCCGCTGGAAGCTCTGCTGCAGCACCTGGCGACCTCCGGCGCAATAGCCACATGACTAGACACAAGCTGAACCCTGAGCCAGGCAGGGAGCCAGACGGGCACCTCGAGCTGTGGATCCCTCGAGTCGGGCACCTCGAGCCCTGCCTGGGGAGGGCACAGGCGAGAGTGCACAGGAGGCAGGGCCAGAGGAGCTCTTCCCACCGTGGATTCTGCAACCTTCTCTGCTTCCCGCCCGTCTGCACTTGGGTGCACCAGTGGAGAGCCAGCCCTGGGGAACCATGGAGTGCCGGTCTGTTCTGGGCAGGGCATAGTCTCAGCCTGCACCCTGCCTTCCCCAGCCATAAAGTGGAGATAAATTGTACCTGTTTGGGCTGCCTCAGGTGATTTAATGCAAAAGATTTGTAAGCTCTAACTAGGATTCCATTCCATGGAATTTGAAGGATGAAACAAAAACATTTATTTCGTTCCAGAACATAAAATTGATACATGTTTTCCGCATACAATTTGGAAAATACACACAAAAAAGAGAAGATAGAACAACCCATTATGGCAGCACTCAGCGCAAACGCCATTCATATTTTGTAATATTAGCTGCCACTCTCTTCTCTATGTGAGGACACACGTCTCTACCTTTTATTTCCTTTGGTCCAGATGGTATCATAGTTTATGCACAGCTTTGAAAACATTTCTTTTCCATTTAACAACATCTTAGAAACATGTTTTCTTATCAATAAACCTTCGAATGTAACATCATTCATGGCTGCCTGTAATTGCATCCTGCGTATGGATCCCACATTTTGTTCAGTGGGTCCCTTCAGTGCTCATTTAGGTCGCTTCCGAATTGTGTTACTGTGAGCAGTAGTGCAATGACGGGTTTTGCTGAGTACCTCTGCCTTTTGCACTGGACGGTTTTAATAGAAGTCTTAGTGTAGGCAGAGTTGTCATTCTAGGGAAATGCATGCCCAGCTCTCCCTGTCGGCTCAGGCCCGACCTGCCCATGCTTCATGCTGAGCACGTGCTGGTCTTTGTCCTGGCATTTTCCGGGCTCTGTGTCTTTGCTTTGATTTTTCTGTCTCTCCGTCTTAAATGTGGAAAAAGGCGCCCCTGCTTCTGAGAACAGAGAGAACCAAGTGACAGGCCATGAATTTCCTGGTGCACCAGTGAACGGCCACTTCGCTTGCTGTCCGTGAGCTGATCATGAAGCCTGATGGTTTTTAACCTGGGCCAAGGTGCGGGTTGTCCCTGCCATTGTCCTGTGATGCTTTCTTCTCCAACACCAGCACTGAGCTCGCCTTCTGGGGCTTGTCTCCAGCTTGTCTCTGAACTTGTCTTCCGGGTCTATCTATTCCCCAGCGCAGCTGGCCTCCTAGCCACCGATTTCCCGGTCGCAGATGCAAAGACCCCCCCTGAGGGTGGAGGCCCTCCCTGAAGGTGGCCCCACCCCAGCAATGCCATTTTCTACCCAGCATTCAGGACTCCTTGAAGCAGAATTGTAGGGTGCACGCTGGTGCCTTCGAGGGACAGCCTTGAGTCTTCCCCTGTGAGTGTCGTGTCCCCACCAGGCAGAGGGAAGGAACAGGAACCACTGTCCACTGGACATCTGTTAGGACCTAGGTCTCGCCTGGGCACTCACATGCTGACAAATAAGTGTTGGCCTCAGATTTGGCTGCCTTGTCACACTGTGGTCACACACGTGCCAGGTGGACCATATGATGATGTGTCAGCAATTTCTAACCCACAGATCTAGATTCAGCAGCCCCTCCCACAGGTTTGGGAGGCATGTCACCCAGCACACAGCTCAGCACAGACAGACTTGGTTTGGATGACAATAGTGGGAACCATCACACAGCCAGCTGCATGGGGCCAGCAGGCAAATTTCTCTAGTCCAGGGTCTGGACTGGCTATGCAGGCTCAGCCACATCTCAAATCCTGCTCTCTGGAGCAGACTCCCATTAACCCTGTGCGTAGTACTGATGTATATGCCAGATGTCAGCTTATTATTACTGTTGGTATTCTACCATTTTATTGAGGCCTGACTGACATGTGAAAGCTGTCCATATTTGATGTATACAACTTGATGAGTTTGGAGCTAGGCATGCCTCCATCAAACCATAACCACGATCTACACTGTCAGCATTTCCACTGTCTCCAAGAGTGTCCTCCCTTCTTTATTTATTGTATCATGTTAAATATTTTTTGTGACAAGGCCGAGTGCAGTGGTTCACGCCTGTAATCCCAGCACTTTGGGAGGCCGAGGTGGACGGATCACGAGGTCAGGAGATCGAGACCATCCTGGCTAACACAATGAAACCCCGTCTCTACTAAAAGTACAAAAAATTAGCTGGGTGTGGTGGTGGGCGCCTGTAGTCCCAGCTACTCGGGAGGGTGAGGCAAGAGAATGGCGTGAACCCAGGAGGCGGAGCTTGCTGTGAGGCGAGATTGCACCACTGCACTCCAGCCTGGGCAAACAGTGCAAGACTCCATCTCAAAAAAAAAAATTTTTTTTTGTGACAAGGACACTTAACATAGAGCTATACTTTTAGTGAACATTTAAGTAGACAGTAAATATTGATAATGTCATATGAAACAATATGCAATACTGAACGATATTGATAATGACAGGCACTAAAGTGTACAGTAGATCTTTAGGTCTTATCCGCCACGCATAACTGAAACTTCGTGCCCTTTGACCAACCCCTCCCTGTTTCCCCACCCCCCAGTCCCTGGCAACCAACATGTTACTTTCTGCTTTTAGGAGTTGGACTCTTTCATTCATAGATTTTTTTCTGCTTACTGAGGTATCATTGACAAATAAATATTGTATACATTTAAGGTATACAACATGATGTTTGATAAATATATACATTGTGCAAGGGTTACCACAATCTAATTTACTTATCCATCACCTTCTGTAGTTAACTTTTGTGTGTATGTGGAGAACACTTAGGGTCTACTTACTATCTTAGCAAATCTCACCTATACAATACATTAACTCTAGTCACCATGCTGTACATCAGATCTCTAGAACTTATTCATTCCACATAACTGAAACTTTGCATGCTTTGGCTAACGTCTCTGCATTTCCTTCTCCTTCCAGCACCTGGTAACCACCATTCCACTTTCTGCTTCATTTCTGGCTTATTGCACTTAGCATGATATCCTTCAGGTTCATCCGTGTTGTCCCAAATGATAGGATTTCCTTCCTTTGTAAGGATGAATAACATTCCCTGCTGTGCATGTGTGTGTTTATCACCTCTTCTTTCTCCATTTGTCCATCAGTGGACGCTGAGGTTGTTTCCGTGTCTCTGCCATTGTGAATAATGCTAGAGTGAACATGGGAGTACACATATCTCTTCAATACCCTGATTTCAAGTCCTTTGAATGTATATCCACAAGTGGGATAACTGGATCCTGTGGTATTTCCATTTTTAACTTTTTGAGGAACTTCCATACTGTTTTCCATAGAGGCTACACCAATTTGCCTTCCTGCCTACGGTAACAGGGATCTCTCTTTTCTACATCCTTGCCAACACAACTTTTTTTTTTTTTTTTTTTTTTTTTTTTTGTAATAGCTGTCTTAACAGGTGTGAGGTGACATCACACTGTGGCTTTGCATTTCCCTGATTATTGGTGATGGTGGGCACTCTTTCATATACCTGTTGGTCATTTGTATATCCTCTTTGGAAAAATGTCTACTCAGATAATTTGCCTATTTTTAAATTGAGTTGTTTATTTATTTTGCTATTGAGCTGTAGGAGTTCCTTATATATTTTAGATATTAACCCCCATTATCAAATATATGGTTTGCAAATATTTTCTCCCATTTTCTTAGGTTGCTTTTTCATCTTGGTTATGGCTTCCTTTGTGGTGCAAAAGCCTTTCAGTTTGACATAATCCCACTTGTCTAATTTTGAGTCTTGCTCTATTTTTCTCGGTCTATAGTGTTAAGTCTGTTGTTTCCTCATTGATTTTCTGTCTGAGTGACCTATCTATTATTGATAGTATTGAATTATGCTGTTATTGTATTGTTGTCTGTTTCTTTCTTACGACCAACCTGGCCGACATGGTGAAATCCCACCTCTACTAAAAATACAAAAATTAGCCAGGTGTGGTGGCAGGCGCCTGTAATCCCAGCTACTTGGGAGGCTGAAGCAGGAGAATCGCTTGAACCCAGGAGGTGGAGGTTGCAGTGAGCTGAGATTGCGCCACCGTACTCCAGCCTGGGCGACAAGATCAAGACTTTGTCTCAAAAAAAAAAAAAAAATTTGTACATGTTTACTTTATAACTTTCGCTGCTATGATGTTGGGTATATATACATTTATAATTGCTGTATCTTCTTGTTGAATTGACCCTTTTATCATTATGTAATACCTTCTCTGTCCCTTATGACAGTTTTTGACTTAATGTCCATTTTGTGTCATATAAATATAGCTACCCCTGCTTTCTTTTGCTTACCATTTACATGGAATATCTTTTTTCCATCGCTTCACTTTCAGCTTCTGTATGTCGTTAAATCTAAAATGAATCTCCTATAGGTGGTATATAGTTGGATCTTGTTTATTATATTCATGTATTCAGACTACATCTTCTGATTAGTGATTTTAATCCATTTATATTAAAGTAATTATTTATAGCTAAGTACTTACTATGACCATTTTAAAAATTGTTTTCTGTTTTGTAGTTCTTTTGATTCCTTCTTTCTCTCATGTTGTGTATCTTGGTGATTTGATGATTTTTTTTGGTCATGGTATAGTATATTTATCTTTATTGTATCTACCATAGGTTTTTTTCTTGTGGTTATCATGAGGTTTGCATAACATTTTTTATATTTATAATAGTCTGGTTTAAGCTGATAACAACTTCAATTACATACAAATGCTGTACACTTTTACTGCTCCCCTCCTTCACTTTATGCTATTGATGTCAAAATTTAGTTTACATTGTGCATTCATTAATAAATGTTTATGGTTATAGCTATTCTTTAGACTTTTGTCTGTTATCTTTTAGACTTGGATTAAAAATGATTAAGCAGGCTGGACGTGGTGGCTCATGCCTGTAATCCCAGCACTTTGGGAGGCTGAGGCAGGCGGATCATGAGGTCAGGAGTTAGAGACCAGCCTGGCCAATATGGTGAAACCCTGCCTCTACTAAAAATACAAAAATTAGCTGGACGTGGTGGCACATGCCTGTAGTCCCAACTACTTGGGAGGCTGAGGCAGAAGAATCGCTTGAACCTGGGAGGCAGAGGTTGGAGTGAGCGGAGATTGCGCCACTGCACTCCAGCCTGGGAGACAGAGTGACATTCCATCTCAAAAAAAAAAAAAAAAGATTAAGCACCACAATTACAGTATTGCGTTATTCTGTATTTCCGTATTTATTTACATAGACCAGTGAGATTTATACTTCCGTGAGCTTCTGTGTTGCTGTTTAGTGTCCTTTCAATGTGAAGAAGGGTCTGTAGGATTTACTGCAAGGCAGGTCTAGTGGTGACAATCTCTCAGTTTCGTTTGGGAAAGCCTTTATCTTGCCTTCATTTTTAAAGGACAGTTTTTTTTTTTTTTTCGTTTTACTTTCAGCACTTTGGAAATGTCATAACACTTTCTCTCCTAGCCCACAGTTTCTGCTGGAAGTCTGCTGACAGTCTTGTGGAGGTTGACCTGTATGTGAAGAGTTGGCTTTCTCTTACTGTTTTCAAAATTCTCTTTGTCTTTGACTTTTGACAATTTACATACAGATAGTCCCTGACTTACAATGGTTTTACTTACAATGTTTAACTTTAGATGGTGCAAAAGCGATATGCTATGCATTTAGTAGAAACCATACTTCAAATTTTGAAATTTGATTTTTCCTGGGCTAGCGATATGTGGTGGGATACACACTCCTCGTGCTGGGCAGTGGCAACAAGCTGCAGCTCCCAGGTAGGCACTCGGTCGTGAGGGCAAACAACCGATACCCTGCCGTTTTGACTTACGATATTTTCAACTTACCACAGGGTTCCTGGGACATAAGCCCATCATACGTGGAGGAGCATCTGTGTAATGTGTCTCAGTACAGACCTCTTAGGGTCAAGGTATGTGGTACCCTTTGGGCTTTATAAATATGGATGTGAGAATTTCCTGCTTGAGGGTGTCCAATGAGAAGTCCCACAGGCTGGCTTTCTTCCCTCTTTTTAATTCTTCTGTGTGTTTTCTTCTCTGATTGGTTAACTTAAAATGACCTGTCTTTGAGTTTGCTGATTCTTTCTTTTACTTAGTCTAGTCTGCCCTTGATGCTCTTCCAGTCCTGCAGAGCTGAGCTGGGTGCTGAGATCCTCTCCAGCTGCTGAGATCTGTGTTTTGCCTGCAAGCGGGTATGGAGTGTCATCTGTAGGCGCTTGTGAGGTAGTGACTGCAGAGGTGCATGTGGGCTGACTTCTGGGGTCTGTGGGTAGGCCAGTTGGCTGGTGGGGTCTACAGATAGGCTGGTTGGTGGGCGGGGGCGTCCACAGCTGGCACAGCTGGCAGGCCAGCTTGTGGGGTCTATGGGCTGGTTGTTGGTATCTGCGTGCCAGTTGCTGTGAGCACCAGCCCCTTTTCTTTATTCTTAGTTGACCCCAGGTGATCGAGCCATGCCAATTTCCTCACTGTTTTGGGCTAGGTGCTAGAGAAGTGGGCCTCCTGGGAAGTGCCCTGAAAGGTTAGGGAAGCTGGATGCTCACTTGGCTCTCTCTTTCCCTCATGGGAAAAATTGTAGGCCAAGGGCATCTCTCAGTGCTTAGCTGTGCCAGCTTGGGGAAGGGGTGATGTGGGTGAAGTGAAACTACTCTTCTTTCCCTTTCCATTGGGACTGTTCTTGTATTTTGTGCCTCACCAGGGTGCGGGGACCTTTCAACTGGATTCTGGAACTCTCCTAAAAATATTTTTATCCATGAATGCTTGTTAAATCCATGTGTCTGTGAGGAGACAAGGGCCAGGACCTCTTATTCTGATACCTTGCTGTTGTCACTCTTCTTTATAAGGAGAAATCCATCTGTCAGAGGGTTTGGAGAGCTGAATCCTCTGGTTTCCCTATTCTGTTTGGGGAAGTCTACCTGGCAGACTTCTTTGGCTGCCTAGTGAGTGTGGAATCAAAGTCAGGGAGCAGGTGGTTTGGTTTGAATGCTTACTAACTTCAGGCACTCGTGCACTCATCTCCTGTCTCTATAGTGAGGTGGGCCTGTCACTGAGACTGGAGAATTACAATTCATTCCTCAGACGGATCTGATTTTCTTCTAGATCCCTATGGGTTTCCATGGGTGTGCATTTCCCATTCTAAAGAATAGCGTTTTTACTTATTTATGCCAATTTCAGAGGGGCTGCCTTTACTTTCTTCATATTTCACATTTATCGGTGGATGGTCTGGTCCCAGGTAAATGGTGTTTCCTGTGCAATTCCAGCTTCTCAGCACCCCGTGAAGAAGGACTCTTTGGGGTGCCACTGAATTCACATCTGCTTCTTGGTAGTTCTTCCTTTTCCGGGATTGGTTTTCGGTTTCCTTTTTTTCCCCTAGCGTCTCATACGTCGCTCAGTCTGTAGGAAGGCACTACAAAGGCCTTAGCTGGAGATTTTGCTGTTCTGCTCTAGAAAAGGGCTGTGACATCAGCATGAGCGATTTTAGGGTGCAAATTTGCAGGTCCTGGAACTTATGGACTTTTACGTTCATTTTTAAACATGAAAATATGAAATTTTAAATACAAAATTAGGTATAAAATGAAATTCAGAAAGGGCCTAGGCCAGTGAGGGGCCCGAAGCTTAGCTTCATGAAGTGCAGGGAAACTTGGCTGCTGGCAAGCATTCTGCACAGGTGGGGTTAGGCTTGGGCTCCAGAGGACCCAGGATTATGCATCATGGACCCTCACAAAGAAGACTTAAAGGTTCTTGTGCCTAAACTGAAAAGCCTCTAATTGATGATACTCACACAGATAATTCATGAACATGCTCTCCTACCTATAAATGAAGAAACAATGCAGAGGAGCATAGAGCGAAAAGGGAAATGCTTCCTCTAATTATGATCACCCGACCTGCTTTCTCCCATCAACAATCCCTGTGAACAATTCAGAGCGTCTCTCGCAGGCATTTTTCTTAACCTCTAAAAAGATATATGCACATTTACCTCATTATTTTTAAATGATACATAGTAATCTATAATATGTCTGCTCGAAGTTTATTTGAACAATCACTTATCGATAAGTATTCAGGTTTATTTCAGTTGGTTGCTTTTACATGGTGGCAGTTACCATTATTTTACCTACATATGGGCATATGGGAATATTTTCATGACATAGACAACTGGGAATTTCTCACTAGGTAAAAAAGTGTGAAGATTAAAATTTTGTTAGATTTAATGTTGTCCTTTGAAAAGACTACCACAATTTACACTCCTATCAATAATATAATAGTACATCTTTTATATATTCTTATTAATATAACTTTTCAGCACTATAATGGGTAAAATATATTTTTGAGATTTTTGAATTTTTTTTTGATATGGATGTGCTTCAGTGCTAATAAAGTTTGACATCTTTTTTATTTTTATTTTAATTTTTTAATTTTTTAATTTCTTTTGAGACAGAGTCTTGCTCTGTCACCCAGCCTGGAGTGCTGTGGTGTGATCTCGGCTCGCTGCAAGCTCAGCCTCCCAGGTTCATGCCATTCTCCTACCTCAGCCTTCTGAGTAGCTGGGACTACAGGTGCCCGCCACCATGCCCGGCTAATTTTTTGTGTGTTTTTAGTAGAGATGGTGTTTCACCTTGTTAGCGAGGATGGTCTCGATCTCCTGATGTCGTGATCTGCCCACCTTGGCCTCCCAAAGTGTTGGGATTACAGGCGTGAGCCACCGCGCCTGGCCGACATCTTTGTTATATGTTTACTGTTCATTTGTATTTTTTGTCTGTGAATTATCTGCTCATATTCATTCCTTTGTTTTCTTTGGAATTGCTGGTCCTTTTGAATGTGTAGGTGCTCTTCCACACTGCGGATGTTATCCGTGCTGCGTATCCTTTCTGCCTTTCTGCAAGTTAGCTTTAAACTTTGTTTATGATGCCTTTGGTCATAACATTTTTATATTTATGTGACCAAGCTTGTCAATCTTTTTCTTATTTCATCTGTGATTTTTTTTTTTTTTTTTGCTGGTAAAGAGGGAGTAACACTTATGAAGCACTTTTCCATCCCTAGATTTAAAAAATGCTCTTATATATTTATTTTAATAATTGTATAATTAAAGTGTTTATGAATCCATTTAAAATTTATTTTTAAATATTTTAAAATTATAATTTAAAATATTTACAATAATATTTTATACTTTATAATGTTTATATATTGTATAATATTTATTACAATTTAGATTATTTTAAAAATGATTTCTAAGTCTTTCATTTTTTTGAAAGGTTGATATTTGTTCAGTGATTAGAAACATCTACTGTTCCGGTTTTCTATTGCTACAGAACATACGCCTCTAGACTTAGTGGCATGGAACAATCACAACTTGATTCTGCTTATGAACTCCAAAGTCTGGGAATTTAGGCAGAATGGGGATGGTCTGACTCTGCTCCACCATGTCCGGGGCCTCAGCTAGGAAGAGTTGAGTGGCTGGGGTGGTGTGAACAGTGGGGGACTGGGATCATCTAAGGGCTTTTCACTGACATGTTTGGGTACCTGACCTTGGATGACTCAAAAGTTGGGCTCAGCTGGGAATAGTCCTTGGAGCACCTAACTTGGCCTCTGCATGGCTTGGGCTTCCTTACAGTATGGAGGCCTCAGAGTGGTCTGGATTGTTCGTGAAAGCTCGGGACACCAGGAGCCAGTGTTGCAACAGAACAGGGAAGAACCTGCATGGCCTTTTGTGACCTCACCTTGGAAGTCAAACGTGTCACTTCCATTGGTGGACAGTCACGTGTCCACCCAGATTCAAACAGAGGGCACATAAACCCCACTTCTCAATGGGAGAAATGTCAAATAATTTGTGGACATGTTTTAAAGCTACTTCAGCCTCCCTTATCATATATTAAATTTCCATTTATAATGGATCTGTTTGTAGACTCTAACATATCCCAGTGGTCTATTTGTTTAAGCCTACTCCAACATCACGTGCCATCCTACAGACTTTTCTTCTTAGCTATGACAATATTTAAAATATTTCTAAAATAAAACTTTGGTTAGAAAGTAATATTACCTGTAAGCAATGATTTTTTTTTTAATGTGTCCATCGGGAGTTCATGGAGTTTTTAGGGTGGATACACATGATATTATGTGCTGACATCTTGTAATTGTATCTCTACTTCTTAGAGGAGAATTTCGCACCTGTTGAGTTCATCTACCTTACTCCTGATGATTTTATAGGGCAAAGAAGCCCATGCAAAGACATTGAGTGGTTTGGCCATGGTCCCCAGCATGTTGGAGGCAGGGCTGGCTCCGGAACCCAGGTCTCCTGAGCACAGCATGGTGCCCCGCCTGTCAGTCAGCCTGGATTCTTCACACCCCAGTCTTCGTTGGTTACATTTTGCTCACTAATGATGGTTGCCTGTGGCCATTGACAAGGGCTTTGGTTACCTATGTGTATGATGCTGACAATACACCGTGGAGCAAATGCGCCTCCTGCACGGTGAGACAGCCCCCAGGTAGAAGCAGCGTCTTGGCAGGTGCCCCACACTGCATGGTTACTTCAACCTTCATGCATTGAGCACTGCACCAACTGCCAGAAGAATGTATTGGCCATTTTCATAATTTCTACACTAGATGCTGGGTTTGGGATTTAGAGGTCAGCTGTGGAGTAGGCTGACGTCTTACCAATGCCCTTAGAAAATGCAGTTCAAATTAATTGTCATTCCCTGGGCTACCGGGAGCTGCTTGCAGGGAATATCTCCCTGGAGATCCCTTTCCTGCTTTGTCCTGACATTTAAGACCCTCAGAACTTTCTGTAAGAGGCTGGCCTTTTAGCGCTGAGAGGGACTTCTCTAACCTAAACTTGGTTAATCAGACTTGGGTATTTGGCAGACATTTTTTTTTTGAAAATAAATGAAGTAAGCCTGTGACTTCAGGAAAAATAACTGATAGTATCTGTTGCCATACAATGAGAGCTTTCATGTGAAAATTAGAATTTTAGAAAACTTGTATCCATCGCTGTGAGCTTGATAGCTTCCTAACACCTCCTGACTTTTCTGATGGGATTCATGGTCATATTAATGCACTGGCTGTGTAATGAAATGTGTTGACATTTGATAGATCTGCAAACGTCAGTGAATCAATATTTGCCAAATGACCAATACGTTGATTGCAAAATCATGAGTGGGTAAACAAATGATCTATTCAAAGTGCAGGATAGCTAATAGATTTTAATGTAGTCATGTAAAAAAATAGGTGAGATGGGTTCTCATCCGCCAGTGCTGCGAACCTATGAGAAACTATCATGATTTGAATTTTGGTATGGTATTGATGAGGAATAGTCACAATTAGCTGAAAAGTTTATTACAAAAGTGCCCCTCTTTTCTAGCTACATATTTGTTTTGGGCTGAACTTTCTTCACATGCCTTAACTAAAGCAATCTCATGGCCCAGGCTGAGGGCAGAAGCAGATCTGACAATCCAGCTGTTTTCTAAGTCGGACACCCAGGAGCTTCGAACAGGCATAAATTATCGCCATTCTTCTCACTGATATTTTTGTTTTGAAAAATATAGTGGCTGGGGCACTGTGGCTCACGCCTGTAATCCCAGCACTTTGGGAGGCCCAGGCAGACAGACGGATCACTTGAGGTCAGTAGTATGAGACCAGCCTGGCTAACATGATGAAACCCCATCTCTACTAAAAACACAAAAATTAGCTGGGCATGGTTGTGGGCGCCTGTAACCCCAGCTACTGGAGAGGCTGAGGCAGGAGAATCACTCGAAACCAGGAGGCAGAGGTTGCAAGGAGCTGACATTGGGCCACTGGGCGACAGAGCAAGACTGTGTCAGAAAGAAAAGAAAGAAAGAAAGAGAGAGAGAGAGAGAGAGAGGGAGGGAGGGAGGGAGGGAGAGAGAGAGAGAGAGGGAGGGAGGGAGGGAAGGAAGGAGAGAAAGAAAGAAAATAATGTTATTTTTCTTAAAATATGAAATTTATGTTTACATGTCATGAATTTATTATTGTTATTTTTGATACAAGTTGATACATATTTTTAAATTTTCTCAGCTTTCATTTGTAATACAGCAAATGCCATCAAATCTAAACTCTCATGACCAAAAGCTCTTGAGGATGCTGAATAATTTTTCAGAGGGCAAAGTGGTCCTGAGGCCGAAAAGTCTGAGAGAGGCTGCTTTTCAGAAAACCCTACCTTAGTTTAAACAGTTAAGAGACCTCTGCACAGGCACCTGGTTGGTGAGGCCTATGCCAGGTGCAAGGGCGGCCCCCCAGTTATTACCTGTGAGCTTTCACCAGGTCTGACTTCTGCCTTTTAGGCAAATGACCTGGATCCTGTGGGGCATGACTCGGAGACCACTGGGCATGTCTCCTCTTCGTCATGCTGTTTAAAAACAAATGAAATGTGGGTGCCAGCGTGTATTTCTGAACAATGTGTGAAAACTGCAGCAGAACAGAAAGTTCAGTGGTAACTGTGCAGTGAGTAATGTGGGTGTCCTGTAATGGGGACCAGGGAAAGGGAAGCTTGTCGGGAAGACGGGGTGTACGCTGATGTCAGGCGGTCTTGTGTGAGGCTGCTGAGGCGCCCCCAGATCTGCTTCACATCCGCTTCTCACATCGGCATCTGAGGCCCCGCTGTCTCATCCCCGAGTGTGGAAAAGGGGGACTCGGCTGCACCCTCCCTGTGCTCGCCACATTATTCTCTGTACCCTCCGAGCGTGTGCTGCTGAGTTTATAGTCCGGGATTGTGGGTGGAAAGATAGCTTTGTATTTCTGAATGTTAAGAAAACAGAGTAAAGCCACTTCAGCGTTTTTTGTTTGTTTGTTTGTTTTTTGTTTTTTCTGGGAATGTATATCCATGGACAATTTTCACCTTTGTCTTTCCTGGGATTACATGTATATGCCCTCTGTCCCCCCCGTTCTGGATTCAGAGATGAACTGGACTTCTCGAGAAAGTGCTCAAAGTCTCGTTGGGAACTAGATAGAAAAAATGGAAAACTACACAGGGGTCTGAGGGGATGCGCTGAGTCATCTTCCAGAAGTGGGTGCAGTGGGCGTCTAGAGAGGGCTGTCCCTGACGGTGGTGTGGGGGGTAGTGAGAAGGAGATTTGGGGGAGGGAGAAAGTGGTGGCACGGGGCTGCACAGAAGCAGGTGTTCAGAGGGAAGGGAATTGAGAACTGCTCCCCAGGAGAGCTGGAAGGCTAAGTCCAGGTGACCCAGATGGAGTCACCAGGTAGTGAAGACAAGGGCAGGGTGCAGCTATGGGGAGGCAAACCCAGATGATTTTCTGAGCAGTTGGCTTGTGGTCATGAGTGTTTCGATTTCACTGATCCTGCTGAACACACACTGCCTCCTGCCAAGTCCAGCCTCGAAGAGTTGGAGTCATCTGGAAACATTCATAATGAAGGGAGGGCATGAACTTGACCTTGAAGGGCTACCAGGATTTGAGTAAGAAGAATGGGAAAAGCATTTGAGGGTTAGGAAAGGGGTAGAAGAAGGCTTAGAAGTGGGAAGGTGCCAGGCATGTGGACCAGGGGACTGGAGCCAGGGGGTGGTGTGGGGACTGGGCTGGGCTGCGAAACCAAAGGCCCTGCAGGCCAGACTCAAGCATGGGCCTTGCCTTTTGACTGTGGGAGCCACGGATGGTCTTTGAACAGCAGTTAGGACTGTATGACAGGGCCCTTATCATGGCACCTGAGAGTGACTGAAGGGGAAATGGAAATGCCAGAACCATTAGGGTTTTTCTTCATTGTGGGCAGTCGGGGAGAAAAGGAGAGATGAAAAAAATCACTGCTTTAGAGGAATTGGGGACTGACTGGAATCGTATGGCGAGGGAGCGGAGGAGTGAGGGATAGTGCCAAGTTTTCGGCCTGACACCAGCGAAATACAAATACGCTTGTTTCTTTACATAGCTGAGCGCGCAGATGATCTTTAAGACGTGCTCGTCTGATTTGGCACTTGGATTCTGGGAGGAACAGGAGGAAGAGCTCTCTCAGACTGGGATTCAAGTTTTAGCTCCCCTTGGGCTATTATTGTTACCTAAGAAACACAATAAGGCTCCTGGTTGAAGAATCAAACTAAGGACAGAGATGTCTGTGACCTGGGCTCCCCTGCGGGCCTGCATGGCCGGGGGCCTCTAGGACTGCCTGGTGACCCCTGCTGCTGCTGTCATGGCCTCTCATCGTGCCCACCCCTGGAGCGTGGGCTGGATCTTGGGACTTGCTTCTCATGGACAGACCACAGGCTACAGCAAAGGTGACAAGATGCCGCTTCTGTGATGAGGCTGAATGTCTTGCTCACTGTCACTCATGCCTTTGCTTGGCCACTCACCCTGAAGGAAGTCACTGGCCTCAGGACAGGCCCCCATGTAAGGAATCGAGGTCTCCAGCCAGCAACCATGTGAGTGAACTTGGAACCAAATCCTACCCCAAGCAGGCCCCGAGATGACCACAAGCTATCAGCTTGATTGCAGCTTGTGAGAGGCCTGGAGCCAGGGGGACCAGCTGACCACTCCCAGGTCCCCAACCCACAGGAACTGTGACATAATCTACATGGGTTGCGTTAGGCTGCTGAACTTGGGGAAATTTGTTGCACAGCCATAGATAGCCGACACACCCAAACTCTCCTGGTGGTGTTTAAGAGCACTGGCCCTGAAGCCAGTGTGCAAATCCCGCCTCTGCCATTTACAAGCTGCACAACCTTAAGTAAATTAGTCGGTTCTATGTGCCTCAGTCCCTTCACCTGTAAAATGGGCATAAGAATAACGCCTGTGTCATGGGATGACTGTGAGGATTAAATGAGATAGCCCCTACATTGCTTGGCATCGTGTTAGCACTCAGTCAGTATCAGCTCCTATTACCACGATTACTATTGTCTACCCTTGAAGGCCAGCTGAACGCCCATCCCGCCTACAACTTCTCCTTACTGCCCCAGTGCATGCTGGCCTCTCCTTGGCACTGCACACTCTGATTCTCCATGAAAAACTCTTGAATTTTTTCTCTGAGGGTCTCAGATGTGTAACCTCTTCTCTTCCCAACTGTGTTAGTCCATTTTGCATTGCTGTAAGGGAAGACCTGATGCTGGGTAATTTACAAAGAAAAGAGGTGTATTTGGCTCACCATTCTGCTGGCTGTACAAGCACGGAACTGGCATATCTGCTTTAGGCAAGAACATCAGGAAGCTGCCACTCATGGCAGAAGGTGAAGGAGAGCAGGTGCTCCCCTGGTGAGACAGGGAACAAGAGAGCGGAGAAGACCCCAGGCTCTAACCAGCAGATCTTGTGGTAACTCATTACCACTGGAAAGGTACCAAGCCACTCATGAGGGCCCCCATGACACAGTCACCCCCCTCCAGGCCCCACCTCCAGCACTGGGGATCACATTTCAACATGAGATTTGGAGGGGACACACATCCAAACCATATCACCAGCTCTGAAGGGTCTCCGGGAAGACCTGGCAGAGTGCTTGATGCAGAATGAGAGGGCGGAGTTAAAGTGGACAGACAGTGAGAGAGACGTCATTAGCCGTGAGCCTGCGGAGGCCAGGACCAGGTGGAGATACTGGTTGCTGCTTGTGAGGTCCTAGACTGTCCAGGCACAGAACAAGTGCAGAGCCATCTTGTTAATCTGGATGGAGTGAACAGAAATGACACACTCAGAGGCCTCGAGAAAATGCACAAGGCCATGAAGGGGACATGAATACCGGTTCTACGGAGGTTCCCTTAATGCAAAGTGAGTGCTTGGTAAATGTTTGTTGCATAAAGGTTTGTTGAATGGAGCCAGATGTTCATTCTTGCCAGTTTGGTGAAGGTCCCCTGAAGTGGTTGGAATTTGGATGATGGGAAAAGAGACTGATCACTGTGAAAGGAAGAGGAAAGCTGAAAGTCACAGGAAAGGGTTTTAAGCAGGAGCCCGAGCTCGGTGCTGGCACCTTGGGCCACACGCACCCTCCCCGCAGCTGTGCCCGCCCTGTGCTGATGGCGTGGTGCATGCTTCCAAATTTGTATTTTCTATGGCAGCCAGCTCCCTGGGTGGGCCTACGTAGAAGGTGGGCAGAAGGTACGGCGAGCTAAGGTCCTGACCATCAGAGAGAGAAACCAGCAGCACCTGCCCCTGTCCATGTGGCCTAGGGAGAGTCTATTTGATCACCTGTGCCTGAACTGCTGAAATTCAGGTGAGGTAAGGGAGGTGCTGGCTTTGGGTCCTGCCTGATTGAGCTCTGGGCCATGCCATGATCCCACCCCAGGGGGCCGAGGACCACTGCCTAGGGCATCATGGCTTCCTGGACCCCCAAAGGGGAAATCCTTGCAGCACCTGCAAAGGCAGTCAGAGCAGCCATGTGGAAGCCTGCAGGTAGGAGCTGCCCATTAGTACATTCAACATGCCTTTTCTGAGTGTCCACTTTATGCTGGCACCTTAAAGCACTGGGGTTGAGCAAACCCAGACGTAGCTCCTGTCCCTGTGGCTCTTTGCGCCTAGCGGGGCAGGGCTCTCTGGGGCGGTCCAGCCTCCTGGGGCTGTGGGAAGGCCTGAGTGCCTTTGAGGCTTGTCACAATGCCTGAGAGAGCCATTGGCATTGAGTGGGTGGGGGCTGCGGACCCTCCTGCTGTTCACAGACAGCACCGCATGGTGAAGCAGTCCACCGCTGGAAATGCCAGTCAGTTACACCTTCGGGGATGAAGAGTCTCGTGCGAGAGGTAAGCATTAGTTAATTAGCCACACAAACAAGTGAACAGTTACCAGCCCTGTGAACTGCTGTGAAGACAAGGCCCAGGGCGCTCAGAGGGGGAATAGACAGGGCCCAGGGCACTCAGAGGGGGAATAGACAGGGCCCAGGGCGCTCAGAGGGGGAATAGACAGGGCCAGGGAGCTTAGAGGGGGAATAGACAGGGCCAGGGAGCTTAGAGGGGGAATAGGCAGGGCCAGGGCACTCAGAGGGGGAATAGACAGGGCCCAGGGCGCTCAGAGGGGGAATAGACAGGGCCAGGGTGCTCAGAGGGGGAATAGACAGGGCCAGGGTGCTCAGAGAGGGAATAGACAGGGCCAGGGTGCTCAGAGGGGGAGCAGTGCAGCACTGTCTAGGCGGGGAGGGGACATGGAGGAAGGAGGGGGGCTTCCTCGGGGAAGCTGTGAGTGGCCAAACTTGGAACCACTGGGTTAAAGGGGTGGGGCGGGGGTGAGGATAAGATGAAGATTGTTCCAGGCAGAGACAATTACATCCCCTAAACCCTGGGAGGGAGGATGTGGCCCATATGAGGACTGCAGACAGCCAGGGGGATGGTGGGAGAGGAATCAGGAGAGAAAGGCCAAGGCGAGGCACATAGGCCCTGAGGAGCTGCACCGGGGTCCTGGTCCCCAGGAGTTTTTGGCACACGGGTGACCTGACCACATCTCAGACTTGGGACGATCGCCCTGGAAGGATGTGGAAGACAGATGAGAGGGCAAGTGTGGGGACGGAGGGTGCAGCCCAAGGGCCACGGCCCTGGCACCCAGAGAGATGGCTCTTGCTTGGATGGGGTTGGGGAGGGGGGCACAAGGATGAAGACAGAAGACAAAAAGGGAGGGCTGTGCAGGCCTTGAGCGGGAGGTAGGACTTGGGGTGGGGTAGACCTGGGGGCAACAGAGAGGAAGGTGGGAAGATGAGTGGCGGACAGTGGTGTTATTACCATGGTCCTGGGAGCAGGTGGTGAGCACAGTTTCAGGCATGGAGAACCTGGGGACTTCTGAGGCATCGTGTGTGTGAGGGGGCGGTGTGGAATAGACCTCTCGTTGTGAAGCTGTCTAGGGGCCAGAGGTGAGGTCAGGGCTGGAGGTACCACCGGGAGAGGCTGATACAGATAGCGGTAGAGGCCGCTGGTGTCGGGGACCAGCCTAGAGAGGGAGTTCATCAGGAGAAGACACAGCTCCCCCTATGACTTGAGGCACCCCAGTTTTAACAGCCAGGTAGCGGACTCTGGCCCAGTCAAAGAGACAGAAAGAGAACGGACAGAGGGGAGGAGAGGGGATGGACCTGTCACAGACACTGGGAACACGCTTGTTTCGAAACTTGCTTGCGCGGTAGGGCTTAGGGCTGCTGGGACGTAGAGTCTGAGGATGACAGAAATGTCTCTTGGATTTAGAAAATGGGGTTGTTGGTGACACTGGCAAGAGCCACCTTGGAGGAGTAGTGAGGCAGAGGCCGCTTGGCAGCGTGGGGTGAGTGGGTGGAGGGGAGGAAGTGGGGGCGGCCTGGAAACCCTTAGAAGATGCGTGTGAGGGAAGAGAGGTGAAGGAGTAGCTGGGGAGGCTGCGGGGTTGAGGGAAGGCTTTTCTTCTTTAATTTCCGGAGGGAGAGGCCTCAGCATTCTCCTGGCAGATGTGTTGTCCCTCAGTTCCATCCCTTAAAAAGAACAGCTCGTGACTGCAGGTCATTACTGCAAAATAGACACCCATGTGAAAGGGCAGATGCTATTATCATCTTCGCTTTACATACGAGGCCCAAAGTGGTTATGCAACTTGCCCAAGGCCACACAGCTGGTAACTAGAGCCGGGATGAATCAGACACAGTTTTCCCGAGCCTAACTCAAGGGTCCGGGTCTTAACACCTTGACTCTTGCTCTGACACCTTTCAGTTGAGCCTGGGCCATGGCCACGTGTCTGTGCCCCTGATGGACGCGAGCCTGTGTGGGAAGGGTGGTTGTACTACTGCGTATTCACCAGCCCTGTGCTGGGTGTTGGAGCTCATGGCAGCCCATTTGTGGTCTCTTCCCAATGCCACATGTGGGCATGAAACCGGCTTCAGCGGGAGTGTTTATACCGCCGGAATTGGCACCCGCTACAGATCAGAGCTATTTTTAATCCCCTCCCCAGGCCCCAGTGGAGCTGGTTGTTCGACATTTAGCAGCACACCACACGCTTGTCCATACAGAACACCAAGGTAGGCTCAGTGGAAACCCTCCACCTCTGACAAACCTTCTGCCTTGGGTGAGCAACTGAGGGCCTGTGGCTCCGCAGAGCTCCCTCGCCCTGCCGTGCAGCTGGGAGGGTCTCCACCCATCAAAGGCCACGGCGACCTGGGCTCCGATTTGCTGAGCCCTGGCAGGGTGGGCGGCAGGAGGGTGGGAAGGTGGCCTGCCATGCCTGGGAGCCCTGGCTGCTGGGCTGGACGGGGCGAGCCTCCCCACCTGCTGTCCCTGCCCTGGCTTCCCTCCTGTTACCCCCATCCCTCCACATCAACTCAGCAGCAGCAAGAGGCGACGCTCCAGATCCCGACTTTCAGAACAACCACCTCTACATGTCAAAGTGCAGCACAGTTTAAAGAAAGATGAGGGGATGTTTTAAAAAGGGAAGAAGGGGTCAAGAGCTCTCTCGGGCCTAAGGGAGAACCCAGGCAGGGCTGTGGGCTCCCTTCACAGAGCACCTCCGGGTGCTGGGCTTTGACCTAGAGAAGGTGGGGCTTCTGTCCATTTTATAGATAAGGAAACTGAGGCACAGAAAGAGGAAGTGACCTGCCCCAGGACACACATCGGTGAGGGGTGGACTCCAGAGGCTCCAGGTCTCACTCTTACGTTCCTGTAGGGCTCGGGGAAAGAGAGAGATTGACTCAGATCCAAAAGTTGTTTCTGCCACCCTTTAGGTAGCCACATCTTCCCAACTTCCAGGGTGAAGAAAGGCTTTTCCTGGACTAACTGAGAGGCTGGCAGGGTGGTGGATGGCCGGTGTTGTGGCGTCTCAGTTTCCCAGCCGGCTCCCATGCAGTAACTGGGAGGGTTCTGTGGCTTCATTGTCATCTTCATCGTCGTGCAGGGCCTGCTTGGGGCCGTGTCTGCCACCTGCCTGGTCTAGGCCAGGCACAAAGTGGGTGCTGAGGCGTCTCCTCTCTGCCTCCTGGGCTCAGTCGCTGTGGCTGGTGTCTGGGCCGCTTGTCCCAACCTCCAGCCTGCAGTGCCCACTCCCACGTGAAAGACTGGCTCGTACATTTCCCCATTCAGCTGATGGTGAGTGCAGTGCTATTTTAAGCTCACATGGAAGTACTTTTTTTTTTTTTTTTTTTTTTTTTTTTTTTTTTTTTATAAGGACCATCTGCTACCGGCCCCAGCCCAGATGATACAGTTAGAGCCTACCCACAGCATCCTCCCCGCCTTCAGACAGTTCCAGGAACAGGGGTGAGTCACGCCCAGCTGAACTCCCATCTCGCTCACCCGAGAGCTGGACCGGGTGCCAGCAGAGGGGGCCACGCACGCTCCGTGGAGCAGGTGCACTCTGCCACCTCCCAGAGATGGGAAGGAGACCCTCACACTCTGTCCTAGCTGTGCCTTGCACCCTCTGAGGGACCAAGGCCCGGGTCACAAATTCAATAGCAGATGCTGCAGCTTCTTGTCACAGTAGCTTGTCCTAGAGCAGGCCACACAGAAGCCACCCTTCTCTGGCTGCCCCTGGAAGCATCTTGGGTCTGCCTTGGTGCAGAGAGGGTGGGTGCCCCTTGTTGGGCTATTTGAGGCGGTGTTCTGGGTAGACATCCAGCTTGGGCCACTGGGAAGATGCGATTAAACACTGACCACCCCATTTTCTTTCTGGCCGAAGGATCAGGGCCCAGGCAAGGCTCCTCAGCTGTGCTCATCCCCCGTCTCCCTCTGACCCCTTCTCTCCTCTTCCCATCTCAGCACCTAGCGGCCTGCTGTGAGCAGAGGACGTCAGGGCAGAGACCTCAGTCAGACTTTGAATCCGGGCTCTGCCCCTCACAGGTGGTGGAACCCAGGGCCAGACCTATTTAATCCTGAGCCTCCGTTTGCACATCTGTAAAATGGGGATAGTCTGAGCTGCCTTCTAGGGCGTGTGATCAGGAATGGGACGATGCATGGAAGGATCTGGCACGCCACCTGGCTGCTCCTTTCTCATCACTAGGGATTCCAAAGGCCCTGTCCTTGGCATTGGCTGAAACGCAGTGGGAGTGTTGAAAGCGCTGGACCTGTAACTCCATAGAGAAGTGCTTCCCCACCTCAACACCAGCACTGTTCTCAATGTGCGGTGGCCTCTCCCTGCCTGAGAGCTGGTCATTTTGGCAGCAGGGAGCCCGGTGAGGCAGTGCATGGCCAGCAGGCATTTGACCGCAACAGTGCAGGCTCTGCCGGCCGTGATTCCATCATCCCCAGACTAGCAGAACCACTGCCTTCGCAGGAATCTCAAAGCCCAGGGCTTTTGGGGGTGCTTCTCCACCACTCCTGACTGCTGCTTTCCCTTCAGGGGCCATGGCTGCTGCCTGCTGCGGGGTCACTGCGTGACGCGAGCACCGCAGCATCTCAGGTGCGTGCACCCTTAGATGACCCTGAGGTGCCAGGGAGCAGGCGAGGGCCGAGTCCTAACAGCTCCACTTCCTGTCCCCGAGTCTATCTGCCGCTGCTCTGTAGAGTCCTACAGTTTATCTGTGGTCAGTTTTCTTACCCATTTCCTGCCAGCTGCTACTGGTTTTTTAGTCAGCTCTGACAGCTACGGTAATTGGGAAAGGACGCAGGCTGCTGAGGCCGGGTGATTCACCAGCTCTGGCCAACGGGGACAGGGAGCACAGACAGAGGCTCCCCGTCAGTCCCCCTGGGCCTGGTCCCCCAGGCCTCAGTGAGTGAGACGCAGAAAAGACCCAGGGGCACACTCATTGTGAACCGAAAGCTGATCTCTGTGTGCACACGCGCGTGCATGCGACATAAGGGAATTTTCTTTTGAATGCGCCAAAGCCAATATAAATGGTTTCGTGTTTTGAGAAGTCAGAACATAACTCCAGGCTGAGTGCGGCCCCTCTCCCGGGGAGCCCCACATTTTCTCTGAGGTGTAACTGCGGTGAGTTGTCTGTGCCTCAGATCAGGATATTGGAGTCACATTTAACATTTTATTTCATGGCATTTCCAAAAATGAAGGGAAAACCCCTATTGCAGCAAATGACTCCTCCAAATAGAAAACTTTGACTGTGTCTGTTTTGTAAATGCTGTGGAAGGGAGTTTTGGAGCTGCCTCACTGTCAGTCATCGCCCAGCCAGGTGCCTTTGGTTGCTGAGTGTTGCACTCAAGGGTGGGCTCCTGGCTGCAGAGCAGTGCCCCTCAGAGGCAGGGGCAGGACCAGCCACGCAGCCTCACCTGTCTGGGCCTCTGGAGCCAGCGCCTCTGAGTTTTACCTGACTCTCTGGGTGGCCCTGTTGCCTACTCTAGTGTGAGAAGCACCACTCTAGACTTTACTGGAAGATAATATTAATTTTATTGATAGCAGTAGGTTGTGGAGCATGAAAATGATCCTCCAATGCAGAATGAAATAACACGCTCCGCACAGATTTACTGCCTTCCTTGTGGGCACCAGGTTCTGTGCTGGGCACAGCAAGGGACCACCTGGCCTCCGGAGCACAGGGCTCTGTCTCTAGGGGTCCCAGTCTGGAGAAGGTGGATAAAGCAAGCAAGGAAGCCTCCTAATAAGAAGTTCCCTAATCAGATGTGGGCTTTGCTGCCAGGAGCACCCAGGGGGGCTGGCCTGGGGCCCAGGGAGATGAGCAGGAGGGGCTCACTGGAGTAGTAGGTGAGACACAAACAGTGTCATCCATGGGTAGGAATTAGATGAGGGGGAGGGAGAGAGTTAGGAGATGGTCATGGAGTTTGGGGGTGCTAATAATGGCCTTGGTGGGTTTGGGGTCATCCCCGCTCTGACACTATACAGCACAGTCAGCTTGAACCAGTCCCTGACCTCTCTAAGGATCAGTTTTCTCATTCATTCAATGGGTCTAATGATAGTTCCTTTTGTGATTATTGTGAAACTTAAATGAGAGAATAATGCAAAGCGCTTAGTACAGCCCTCACTAAGCTCAGTAAGGAGGGTGACTGCATCTGAGGGCAGAGGGAGCCGCTGAGGGTGTTTCAGCCGGTGAGTGATGGGAGCAGATCTTTTTTTCTTGAATAATTCCTGGAAATGCTTTGATCATTTAGGCCAGTAGAGACTCTTGGTTGAGCGTGAGATGCATGAACCATTAAGATTGCAGGATATAATCACGTGCACATTTTAGAAAATACCTGAAATCCTAAAATGCATTTCCCTTTTCCCATCGCCATAGTTTTGGATCCTAAAATCAACCAAAGGCAGAATCTGACCGCTTTCCAAAGCAATGATCCTTTAGATTGAGAACAAATTCGTGGACCAGCTCTTCATTTTTCCCATCTCAAGAAGTCACGAGGCCCAGAATGCAAGAAAATCGTGGCTTTTGATGACCAGGCTTTGTCGGAATGGTTGAGAAGTTCCTCGCCCCCAACCTGGTGCAGTGGCTGCATTTGGCTGTCATGGAGCAGGTCTCAGTGGAGCCAGGATTTGCTCTGTTCAAAGATAAAAACCACTGGAGAGGGAAGCAGCAGATCACACGGAGTGATCTCGATTCTATAGGGGCCTGTCCCCGGGGTGTTTTGCACAAGGCTCCATGTTAAATAAGCCTCCATTCGAGTGCAGCCTCAGGACAGCCATCCTTCATTCCCCCCAGTCACGCACCTTCCACTGCCTGGTTCTCTGAGCGCTTCCATCTAGTGGAAGAGACGCCTTCAACTAATAATTGCACACAGGTCTGGATGATGCCCAGCCCCAATCACTCCTCTAAAAGCAAGGAACTTGCTTCTGCAGAGTCAAATGGAGCTCACATGAGGTTCCTGGAGGCACTGAGGTTTCTTTCTAGTCTCCTGTTTTGCACAGACCTTTTTCTTACTGAGCAATTCACTATCTGCTGGCTTTGGAAGAGGTGGATTGGGTTTCAGGTGGGGTCACCGAGAAGCCACCAGATGTCCGAATTTGGAGGCAACACAGGCCACCCAAGTGCCTGCACAGGAAAATGTATGCAGCTGCCGCACCACATCAAAGGCAGGTGGTCCAGGGTGATCCGGTTGCGATTCCTGGCACAGGCACCAAAGTACTGTCATCCAAAGCATCCTCTATCTCGGTTTCCTCATCTCTAAAATGGGACTCCATCTAACTTTTCTGGTTCTGCAAAAACTCCTGAGCAAACCACTTCACTAGCCAGGAACGCGATATGCCTGCCATGCCTGGGGCAGGCAGGGCTTTCCAATTTCCTCCCCAAGGTTTTCTGAGAATTCATCTGACAGTGTCTGTAAATGTCCCTCCATTCTCTTTCATAGAGGAAATGCTCATATTAGAAGGAAGTCTCTTATGACCAGAGCTCCCCACTTTCAAGGTAGAATTTTGCTTGGCTCCCACAGCCCTGGGCTGGTTTCTGCGCAGCCTCCCAGGGTCTTTTCCTAACCCACAAGTTGTATTCTGCCACTGGTCTTGCCTAATTCCCGCTAAGAGCCCCTGCAGGAAGGCACCAAGGTCATGTGGCAGCAGCACGGAGCAGCTTGAAGCTCCCCAGTGGGGCTGGGCTCTTCCTAAGTCCCAGAACCTCCCTCTGCATGCCGTTTCCTTTGATTGGCTCTGCAAACTCCTCTTCATCCTTCAGAACCCAGCTCTGTGATCAGCCCCTCTGGGAGGCCTTCCTCGAGCCCCCTGTTCCCCTGATGACAGATTCACTTCATCCACAGGCTCAGTGTCAGGGACGTGGGGAACCCTGAGGCCTGTTCCTGGTCATCCCGCAGGCCAGTGGAGTACCTCTCTCGCTTTTGGGGAGCAGGGGCACATCCTCCTCGGTCCCGCTTCGTGGCCAGGATCCTGTCCATTGACCTCCCCAGCAAAGAAGTCCTGTTTCAGAAAACCCTGCCTGAGGCAGGCTGACTGCAGGGAGGGCTGCCACAGAGCCTGGCGATTGTGGAGACACCGTTTCAGGCTGAAAGCGGAGTGCAGCTGATGAGAAGGGTCTCTGGGAAGGAGGGCTCAGCACAGCCCAGCTGAATGCAATTACAAGGGTCCCCGCTTGTGTGTACAGCAGCCAGGGTTGTTCTGCGGCAGGTAGAAGGGTATGGGGAAGGGACGGTGGTCCTGGAGGCCCCAGGGAAGGATGGGAAGCCGTCTGTCCCAAGGATCCTTCTGCCCTTGCTGCCACCTTCAGGAGGGAGCAGTGGCCGTGAGAAAGGAAGTGGAGACAGGGAGGGAGAGCCTGGCAGCCCGTCCTATTCCTGCCCCAGGCGACTGGCTTGTGACATTCAGATAGCTCCCTGGGTCTGGTTTTTCCTGTTACTGAAATTGCTGCTGCATGAAATTCTCTGGGCTAGGTCAGAAGTGGCAGCTGGGGAGTGTGCCCATGTGTGTAAAATGTCTCAGCTTAAAGAAACAGGAAATTCAGGACCAACTCGAACGCTGCGGCCCACGCCTTGTTTCCTAGAAAGGAAGGGGTCGATAACATGGGAGGCTGGGGCCCTGCGGTGACGACACGGGTGACACAGGAGGCTGGGGTCCCCCACTGGGGATGGATGACACAGGAGGCTGGGGTCCCCCAGTGGGGCCGGAGATGACACGGGAGGCTGGGGTCCTGCAGCGAGGACAGGGATGACACGGGAGGCTGGGGTCCCCCTTTGGGGCTGGGGATGACCTGGGAGGCTGGTGTCCCCCACTGGGATCAGGAATGACATGGGAGGCTGGGGTCCCCCACTGGGGTCAGGAATGACATGGGAGGCTGGGGTCCCCCACTGGAGTTGGGGATGAGACAGGAGGCTGGGTCCCTAGTGGGGTCAGGGTTGACAGGAGGCTGGGATCCCGCAATGGGGTCAGGGGTGACACGGGAGGCTGGGATCCCCCAGTGGGGTCAGGGGTGACACGGGAGGCTGGGATCCCGCAATGGGGTCAGGGATGACACGGGAGGCTGGGATCCTGCAATGGGGTCAGGGGTGACACGGGAGGCTGGGATCCCCCAGTGGGGTCAGGGGTGACACGGGAGGCTGGGATCCCGCAATGGGGTCAGGGATGACACGGGAGGCTGGGATCCCGCAATGGGGTCAGGGGTGACACGGGAGGCTGGGATCCCGCAATGGGGTCAGGGGTGACAGGAGGCTGGGATCCCGCAATGGGGTCAGGGGTGACACGGGAGGCTGGGATCCCGCAATGGGGTCAGGGGTGACACGGGAGGCTGGGATCCCCCAGTGGGGTCAGGGGTGACACGGGAGGCTGGGATCCCCCAGTGGGGTCAGGGGTGACACGGGAGGCTGGGATCCCGCAATGGGGTCAGGGGTGACAGGAGGCTGGGATCCCGCAATGGGGTCAGGGGTGACACGGGAGGCTGGGATCCCCCAGTGGGGTCAGGGGTGACACGGGAGGCTGGGATCCCCCAGTGGGGTCAGGGGTGACACGGGAGGCTGGGATCCCCCAGTGGGGTCAGGGGTGACACGGGAGGCTGGGATCCCGCAGTGGGGTCAGGGGTGACACGGGAGGCTGGGATCCCGCAGTGGGGTCAGGGGTGACACGGGAGGCTGGGATCCCGCAATGGGGTCAGGGGTGACACGGGAGGCTGGGATCCCCCAGTGGGGTCAGGGGTGACACGGGAGGCTGGGATCCCGCAATGGGGTCAGGGGTGACACGGGAGGCTGGGATCCCCCAGTGGGGTCAGGGCTTTGGGCCAGAGAGGAATGCTTCTGGCCTCGGTGCTTGCCTGGGCCCAGGGCAGCCTCCTGACCCACACGGTCTCTTTTCCTCTCTGCTCTAATAGAATGCGGCCAAGAGCTTGTGCCTCCTGGCCTGGGAGGGTCTGGGTAGAGGAGGATGAAGCTCCGCACGGAGAAGCCCTGGATGCTGGGTGCCGCCTGGTCTGGATTTTGTCCTGAGCAATCCTGGGGAAATGGTCCGAGTGAAGTGAGAGCGACTCCGCGAGGGAAGACAGGTTACGGCGAGATGAGAGCGGGCAGGGCTAGCCTCGGGGTCTGGGTCTGGGAGGTTCCTGGGACTGGCAGTGGGGCAGCCATTTTCTTCATAGTCAAGGAAACCGAGGCCTTGAGAAGCTGGGTGCACGGCCCACGGTCCCAGGCTCTTAGCTGCTTGACACCTACACCAGAATATAGGTCCCAACATGTGGCCACTTTTCCAGTAGGTGGGCCAAGATGTCCCCAGTCTGAATTCTCGGGCTGGGCACTTGGCCAGCTCCCACATCCTCCTCTCCCTTAGGGAGAAGTGCAGTGGTCCTGGGGCCACTCCACACTGGGGCGTCTGGGCTGGAAGTCACCCCAGGAAGCACCTGTGGGCCTGGCTAATCAGGGCCCGATGAAGGACACAGACTTCTAACCCCCAAGGCCCTCAGAATAACTGGGTCTGGTTTCCTGGGTCTGGCTTCCTGGATCCAGCTGAACAGGTCTTGAGCTGGGGCTGTTTGGGGGGTCTCGGTTTCTGTCTGCATCTCCTCGTCTGTTCAAAGGAGCAGTGGTTTGGGTGTCCCACCAAGAAGCCACTTTCCCACAAGGGAAAGGAAGAGCCCTGGGGCAGCCAGGTGGGCCTGGGTCGTCCCACTCAGCCTAAGGCCATCCCTGGAGCTCTTGGGCCCAGAGAGACCTGCCTCCAGCCTATCTCATCCAGGATGTCCTGCAGAACTCAGACCCTCGGAAGGCCCCCATGACCTCTGATGGGAGGGAGCACCCAGGCAGATTGTGGGGAGCCCGGAACAGCTCACATGGCACAAACTCTCCCTGCACTGATTCCCCTTAGCTTGTTCCACTTTCAAAAATAGCTAATGAGGAAATTAATTTTGTCACCCAGATGTATTCAGTAAAAACATGTCAGGGAAAGACAATTAACCTCTGTACTGATAAATCCTTCCCAAATTAATGAAGTTAACATTTGTAGATATTGAGAGATTCATTTGGGGAGAGAGGCCCTAAATTACAGCTTCCTCCAGGCTAAGAAGGGGAGGTTGAGGGTGGAAAGAAAGGAGAGAGAGAGAGAAAGACGTGGGGCAGGAGAGCAAAGACAGAAATGCACACGAGAGGGACCATGGCGGGGCCAGGACAGGGAGAGAGGGGAGAGGGTGGGGACTGGCAGAGAGACACAGAGAAAGAAGGAGACGGAGGGAGAAGGGGCTGGGCTCATCGGGAGCCTGGCCGGGGCCCTCCTGAGCATTTTCCATTGGTCCAGGCATTCACTTGCAGTTGCTTTTTGGGCAGGAGAAGACTCGACAAGTTCAACCAGAGAATGAAAAGAGCTGGGGTATTTTTAAGATGTAAACTTTTCGGTCCCCACTTGGCCTGATGTCTCTCTGTCTAAGGTCTCTGGATTCCTTTCTCCCCGGGAGCCCAGGCCCTGGGAGCTGACTTGCCAGCAGGAAAGGCTGGCTGGCTGGATTGGAGCTTCCTGAAAATGTTCAGCCTGGCGTCCTGTTTCCCCGAGAGCCACTGAGTCCTGGCATCAGCAAGTTTAGCCTGTCACCCATGCAGGAGCTCCCTTTACTTTCTCCCCTTTCACCAAGTGCAGTCATGCCCCAGATGCAGCATCTTACGAGAGGTGAGTCTCTGCCTGAGTTGGATCCTTTGATCCAAGGTTAAGACTGGCCTGAAAAGACAGGAAAGCTTAGGCCACGTGGACAGCCAGGTCAGGGGGTACTGGCACTGATGTGGCAGGACCCAGTGTGGGAGGAAGGGACAGCCCGGCCCAGACTCGTGCTCTCCCGACCCTCTGCAGGCTCAGCCCCATCTGAGAAGCCCCAGCTTAGAAAGCAAGTCCGACTCTGCTCCTGGAATGGAGATAAAAAAGAAAGCTTCCCCGGAGACCTCCAGTTTTGGCGATGTCAGGTCGAACGACTGAGGGGCCTCGTGACCTCCTGAGTTTCCATCACGTCCAAGAGCGGCAGGAGTTGCCTGCAGAGAACTTCACTGCTGTGCTTCTCTCCAGAGGGTGTGATGTAGCCATCAGACCCTAGCCAAACGGGCTGCTTTGCTCTTGTCTGTTTAAAAATTATGCTTTTAATAATCTCTCCCAGGAGTGTGACATGCAAACAGGCCTGGAAGCAGTAATGATTTCAAATCCTGCCAAATGACCGATTCTGGGAAGTAGTTGTCAGGATGTGTGGGGGCTGGTATTGCTGTGTGGAGCCCACCAACCAGGAGGCCGAGAGGAGATGGGAGAAGGACCCTGAGACACACAGGCTGTGCTGCTTTCTGGAAAACCCAGCGTCGATGACAATGATCGGCAAACGGGAGGGGAGGGAGGGGAGGCCTGGTGCTCAGGGCCCCAAGACATAGTGGAGTCTGGCCTGGGCCCCATTTGGGAAAACTCAGAGGGCTGGAGGAGGTGTCTGAGGGAAGAGTCAAGGGTGGGAGATGACTGAAGTCAGGGATGCCCTGCCTGGAAAGGAGAAAGCTGCCTGCTTTGTTTCTACACTTGAAAAAATGCCAGCCAAGTTAGCCTCACAAACACTGTGGGCACAGAAGGAAGAAAACAAGATATTAGGTATCTGGAGCTGGATTTTCCGATGACCGGGCGCTTACTAATCTAATCTTCCCAGGCAGAGTGTCGAGCTTGCAGATTACAGAGAGTGATACATGTTACCTATCTAGAGTTCAGTTAGGCCGTTGCTCTTCGCTGCGTGACAAACCTCCCCCACCCCCAAACCAGGAGCTAAAGGGAACATTAGTCCTGTTCTCTGGATGACAAGCTGGAGGACCAGGGCCTCCACGGGCCATTACACAGAGCAGGGCTCAGAGTGATGTCTCCAGGGCTCAGGCCTGTGTGATGGTGTCACGATCTCCAGGAATGGAGAAGAGAAGACGTGTGATGTTTTGCAGAGGACATCCAATGTGGGTGGGAAGGGATCTGCCCAGGGAGGAAGGATCTGGACTCATGGGGCCGAGGTCAGAGGGGTCAAGTGTACTGCAGGGCCAGAGGCACTGGCTGGAGGGGCTTGCCCAGGTCCTGGCTGGTTTGGGCCTGTTCGTCTCGTGCCTTCCCCGGGCCTGGCACTGGGCTAGGATGTGGATCTTACTCTGTCTCTCTGAGGCAGCAGTGGGGCCGGTACTGCTGGGTGAGCACAAGCCCGGGGCTGCCACCGACTTCAACACCCAGCTCTCGGCCTCCCACGTGCCTCCCGCCCCCCGGGCCGCTTCCCCCAGAGATGAGTAAAAGACTGAAAAATTAGAACCGGGAGGGAAGTTTGGGGGAAGGTGAGGCTGCAGGCTGGTGGTGAAGTCTGCAAGCACAGGAGGATTACGGCTTTTTACACGAAGGGTGTTAGGTGGGTGGTTCTCTCTCCTCTGCTCTGGACAGAACACAGGAAGCTGGCTTGGATGGCAGCACCGAGCCTTTGAGCTGGGGTAGGGAAGAGATCTTGCCAGCAAGAGGCTGATATGCAAATGAGTTACTAGTAAACCTCCGTGTGTGGAAGTCTCAGAGATGGGCTGGTGCTGCCTGGCAACCGCGACCACCTGCAGCAGAGTTCCAGGATGTCCGCAGGGACCACCGTGGGAGCCCCCCAGGCTGTGTGAGAATCCCCACCAGTCACTGAGTCAGTCCAAACCTTGGTGTCCCTATCTGTATATTGACACAAACGTTTCTGCTCATGAGACTGCTATGAGGATTGGAGAGATACTGTGTGTTTTCAGGTCGAAAGGGCCACACACACGCTACCCCCAGTGCACACACGTGCACACGCACAGACACTGGCAGAGGCGCTGGGTCCAGACGAATCATGGAGTGTGCTGGGGTGTGCTCTGCTCCCCTCCTCAGCCCCCTTCCTCTCCCTGGACCTTCTCTAGTCAGAGCAGAGATCCCCTGGGGCTGAGTTCAGTTGCATGGAGCCAGGGGAGCCACAAGGGCCTGGCGCTCTACGCCTCCCTCCTGGGCTTTCTCCCCCAGGCCTGGGAGTGGAGGAGACACGGAAGCAGCCAGCGGGTGGATCCAGGCAGAGGTGAGCATAACCATCAAAGCAACAGTCTCAGGCCAAGATCACCTCCTCCCTCTGCAGCAACTTACCGGGAGCCGGGCCTGTGGCACAACCAGGCCTGGACGTTCACCAGGAGTTTACCCAGAGGGTGGCTGGGGGCCCAGGACCTTTCTGGCTGCAGTGGCTCCAGGCCTGGGCTGCCCCTCACCCACTCAGCCTGGACCTAGGCCCTGCTGGCTTGGCCCCATCTCGGGACTGGCCTAGGCTGGGGTGGGGCTGTCCTCTGGCTCCTGTCTTTGCTGACCCTGCAGGCCAGCCCTTGCAGCTGTAAGGGGTTAATTAACAGTCACGCCGGGCAGAAGGGTGGTAACCAAAGGGGAAAAAGTGGGGAAGTGACAAAAGTTGAAGAAATCTCACAGGGCCCTCACAGCTGGGGGCTCTAGTTCCTGATTCTCTCGTTGAGATGGTGCCTGAAGGCAGCCCTTGGCCTCTGCCTCCCCTTCCACCCCCGCCAGCGAGGGTGCAGGTTCCCCTCCCGATACATCCCCCAAGCACCCCTGACTCAGCTCCTTCCACAGCCTGCAGATCCCACAGCGGGTGGCCGCGGGGCTGGGAGTCTGGTCAGGGGTCAATTGCATTTCCTCGCTGGTCTGCCCTGGATGCTTCCTACTGAGAGGCCAAAAATCTGAGTCTCAGGGAGGTCAAGTGACTGGCGATGTGTCTGAGCTCATGGCCAGTGGTGTGGCTGGGATCCAACCCCTGCCTGCAGTGGGGCTACGCCGCCGAGTTCCTTACTCCTGAACTCTGTAGAAGGGTCTGGGGAATGGGCGAAAGGGTCCCAGCCAGGAAGACTGTGATGCACACAGTGGAGCTTCAGTGCACCCTGTCCTGTCTGTGGTGGGGACCGGTGAAGGACTTAACCTGACAAGGGACAGAAGTGCCTCCCCAGGAGGCCTTGTCCCTGTGAGCCGTCACTCATGGACCCAAGAGGATGGGAAGCACCCGCAGCCCTCTCTCCAGGGAAGAAGCCCTGACTCCGGGGGAGAAGACCTCCCTTGGGTCTTCTCTTGGGTCTTCTTGCTGAGATTTGGACCCAAGGCTCATGCCCATTGGCCTGGGAGTGTCTCTCCTGGTCCTCCTGCCTGTCCTGTCCTGATGGAGCAGGACATGCATTTCTCCAGCTTCAGTGTGATCGCATTGGGGCTGAGTTTAAAAAGCCAAGTCCCATTTCTAGCTGGTAGTGTTGAGAAGGAAGCTACACGGGATGGCAAGGAGATGGGTGGAAGAGGGGCGCCTGGCTTCTGCGGGAGGGCTGCTGTCCCGCTGTCCACCTCCCCTCCAGGTCAGCGCTGGGTCTCCCTCATCCTCCCGAGTATTCTCTCCATGAATAAGGGAGGTGATTCCAAGAGGCCTGTAGTGGGTCCTGGGACAGAGGCTTCGAGTTTAAATTTGTCATGAATACATTTGGTTTTGTAATGAGAAAGCACAGTAGTAACGATGATGGTAACAAAGTCACTCATTCAACATCGACTGCATGCCACAGCACACCCTAAGCTTGGATGCTCTGATGTAATCCTCCTCACAACTTTAACATCCCTGGTCCTGATGAAGACGTTGGGATACAGAGAAATGTAATGAGTTTCCACGGCTGGAGAAAGGCAGAGCTGGGTTCAAACCTGGGGCCTGGAGCCCCATGCCGGCCCTTTCTCTATATGGCTCCTTAAACGTGTAAGTGATCAGCTCCGTCCTTCAGGACAACACTTGGGGTTTGCCAAGGGTAAAGTAGGTTTATCATCTTAAAGCTCTGCTTCGTGCTAAGGCTAGAAAACCCGATTGTTCACCTCAGAGCTCACGGGTGAATAAATCACCATTTGCTGATTCATGCGGGGCGAGGGAGATGGCAGAGACACCCGCAGTTGAGGGGCTGTGCCAAAGAAAGGCTAACTCTAGCTCAGTAAGTTTTTAGCCAAGTGACCTTGGGCAAAGTCCCTAATCTCTGAGAGCTCCAGTTTCTTCACCTGTAAAATAGGTGTGATGACAGCTTCCGGCCAGATTTATGAGTTTACATGGCTGCCATGGCATGGTACCCCAAACTGAGTGACCTCAACAACAGAAATGTATTGTTCTGCAGACCAAGGGTCCAAGATCAAGGTGCGGGCTTGGTTGGTTCCTTCTGGGCCTGCGAGGGAGACTGTCCCAGGTCTGCCCCCAACTCCTGATATTTTGCTGGCCATCTCTGGTGTTTCTTGGCTTGAAGAACATCACTCTGATTTCTGCCCATGTGGCTGTGCTCCTGGGGGATAAGACAGAGGGTCACAAAGTGGCCTGTGCTAGGCTGAGATATTGGCTCCATTGAGACACAACTATGTCCTGTGTGCTGAAGCACCATCTATATTCCATACCTCTGGGGAAAGGTGGGGAAAGAGATGGGTGAACTCTGGTTTCTCTCTTTAGTTGACCCTAGGGTAAGGGTCATACCCTCTGTTTGGGCCAGATTGGGCTGCTGGGTTGGGAGTCAGCCCTAAGAGCCACAGTGTGCGCGTCTCGCAGATCCCTCATGGGATGGGGTGAGCAAGCTGCTGAGCTGCTGAGGACAGTGCTGCCAGCTCTGTGCTCCACCAAGCTCATTTTTATCCATTTCATTTTTACTTGGCAAATAATTATCTATATTTATGGGGTGCAGTGTGATGTTTTGATACATGTTTACATTGTGGAATGATTAAATCAAGCTCATTAACAAATTCATCACTTCACAAATTTTTTTTTTATACAGAATGAGGGCTATAATAAATAAGGATGCACTGCATATTTCACAATTGCTAAAGTGTAGTAGATTTTAAATGCCAGCTTCACTCTCTGTAGTCAGGTATAGACATACCCTCCCCCCACACCCAATGCCCTTTCAGTAACAAAAACATACACACATATACATGGATATGGAGCTATTTAGACACATGGCCCGATACTTGAAGTGTGCCACTCTTCAGGTCAATGTTGGCTGTTTATTGAGTTGTGAGTGAAGATGCTTAGAAGATGATCAATACGCTGATGAAATTCCACTTTGCCCTGGGCTCTAGCAGTCCAGCCCAGCCAAGTGCAAAGACCTGATATCATATTGGGAACATCCTATGGTAATTGTGTGTGTGGTGTTGAGGGGCATTCTAAAGTTAGAGGGTAGAGCCTTGGTGATACTTTATCTACCACCTCTGTAATCTAAGAACAGAAGCTATCACATGTCTATTACATGTCAGACACTGCTAGCATGTTCTTGCAAGTGAGGTTATTATTCTCATTTCCGGAGAAGCATGCAGTCTTCAGAAGGACTAAGTACTCTTAATGTCTGTTGGTCTGTCTGTTCTTTGAATAGATCTTTTGCCCATGCATGATTTTACATTGTCATATTAAATACTGGTTTACTGAGTTATGAAAATCTTCCAAATGTTGATACATTTCATTGTTCAATATCCAGAAGCTGCCTTAGTTAATATCAGCATCAATCTCTGTGGAAAAGTCTTGGAATGCTCTCAGTCAAGTACAAGTTTCCCAAAATTCTAATTTTCACTTGAAATCTTAGATTTTGTTGTTGACAATAAATGCTGTCAGTTGTTTGCCTTGAATGAACAGGCCTACTTTATTTTCAAGAGGATGTCTGCCAAATCCCTAAGTCTGAAGAAATATACTTTGTCAGTTGTCAAGTAAAAATGATGTTGCATGAAAAAAGTGGCTAGTTTAGCTTGTAACTCACATAAGTACTTTTCCTGTAGTCAACTTCTCACTTCAGAGCATAGTAGAAGGGTGTATGCGTCCTTCCCATCTCCTCACACAGAATATTAAAAATATGTCATCAAGTAAAAAGATGTAATGAAATTAATGCTTTTTCCTGCTTCATCAAGGGCATTCTTCAGTGAAACTGATGTGTGTGGTAGGGGAGATTGCAGTGACTGTTAATACAGTTTGCTGCTGCTGCCCATTGTCTCCATTTGTGCAGTTGCCTGCACTGCTGCTTTTGTACCATGTGTGCAAATGTCGACACAGAGAAGAAGCAATATGCTCCCATTGCTCTCTCTCTCTTTCTGTCTCTCTTCTTTCCTCTATGTGTCTGTCTGTACCTCTGTCTTTTTATTTTTAGCCCTTTCTTTCTCATTCTTTCAGCCTACACCTCTCTCTGTCTCTCCGTTCCTTTGTGTCTCTCACTCTCTTAAACTGTCTCCCTCTGTGTTTCTCTTTTCATGACTGTTGCCCTGACTCTCTGCTGTCTCCTCCTCCTGCCCTCTCTCCAGGTGCCTGGATGTGTGTGGGACCCTGTGTAGGTGTGCAGATAGTACTCACCGTGGCAGGTGGGGGGGCACTGGTGTACAAGATCTCTCCTACAAATACAGAGCAGTATGCAGCCCTCCGTCCAGAGAAATCCTTTTCCTTTAGACACTCACTAGCCCAGGATGCCCCAGCATTGGGGAACCACCTGGCAGGTGCAGTGAGTGCCAAGGTCTCTTCCTTGCCTCCTCCCGGCCACAGTGTTCTGCTGTGTGTCTTTGAGCCGTGGAAGAGGGAGAAATACCATCTCGCTCCTTCTCATTTTGAAGCAGCTTGGATTTGGTGTTTGTGTTGAGCAAATTAGTCTAAACAGATTCTAATGTTGTTGTTGTTTTTTTTATCTCAGATGTGCTTGTCGTGTAAATATTTTTTCATCCAAATCATCATCAGAATTATTGCAGTTTGGTCTGGACATGGTGGCTCATGCCTGTAATTCTAGCACTTTGGGAGGCCGAGGCAAGCAGACCACCTGAGGTCAGGAGTTCGAGACCAGCCTGGCCAACATGGTTAAACCCTGTCTCTACTAAAAATACAAAAATTAGCCAGGCATGATAGTGTGCACCTGTAATCCCAGCTACTCAGGAGGCTGAGGCAGGAGAAAATTGCTTGAGCCTGGGAAGCAGAGGTTGCAAGTGAGCTGAGATTGTGCCATTGCACTTTAGCCTGGGCGACAGGAGCGAAACTCCATCTCAAAAAAAAAAAAAAAAAAAGATTACAGTTTGTCTCAGAGACGTTTTGCAGGACAACCTGTGTAGATGGACAACTGCACCCTCCTGGCGCCCTCTGAAAGAGCCCTGCCCCTCCCTCTGCCCTGTCCAATCTTCCTTCCCTTTTCCCACTCGCCCAACCCCGGTTGATGCCTGTTAAGATGCAGCCCAGGCTATTTTTGGAGGAAAGGCAAAGAACATTTATCAAACTCTTTACATGCGCCAGACATGGTCCCAGAGCTTTAGATACATTTTTTTCATTGGGAGGTTATAGCACCCCTCCACACCAAAAGGTGGATGTTATTTTATCATTCCCACTTTACAGATGAGCAGGCTGAGACTTGAGGAGTGGATAGTGGCTTGTTGACCAGTGGTCTGGCTACATGATCCAGGCACAGTTGGATCTAGGCCTGGCTGTGTGACCGCAGGCACAGTTGTTGGAGGTTGAAGCAACTGGCAGCTGACAGAAAGGCCAGAGGGTATTTGTGTGGATGTGCACTCATGTGTATACATGCAAGGGGCAGGGCTGGGGTTGGGGAGACTCACACTGTGGCTAGAGGTACTGCAGGAACAGGTGTTGGGGCTGAGTGTGGAGCTCTGGGGAGGTGGCACTGAGGAGTCTGGCGGTTGTCCTGCATGTGGCAATTTTCTGTAGGAAAGTGTGTGGTCAGGAGTGTATTCTGGAAGGCTTACCTGGAGAGGAGTTTGGAGGATGGATTTGGGATGGAGGAGTAGAGGGGAGGACTGGAGGAAGGATCCCAGGTAGGAGACCATTGCAAAAAGCAGGAGAAAGCTGATGATGACTGGTGGTGGCAGGTGGTCTTCCTGGGGCCCGGATACCTGAGATGAAGGGGGCAGGCTCTCCAGGGCCAGGCAATGGACTGGATATGGGGCCTGAGGGTGAGGGGTGGATGGCATGGTACCCAGGCTTCTGGTGAGGATGCTGTGTGTGCACTGAGATGTCTCCCCAGGAAAGAAGGCACAGAATGGGGGAGGAGAGATGGGTCTAGGGGCAAATGGGCTTTGAGTACAGGCCTTTAAGATACCAAAGCCCCACTTCTCTTTTCTACTGTCCCAAAGCTACTGGACTGGAAGTGAACACCCCATCCCGGGGGGTATTGAAGCCTAGTCAGATGGCCTGAAGTTCATCGCAGGACCCCAGAACCCAGGATGTGGGTGGGAAATGGAAGACCCCCTGTGTGCGGGCTCACCTCTGCCTGCACCCTCAGAGTCCGCTTGTCCTGTGGTAGTCACTTTGGAGGCGAGGAGCTGCTTTTTAGCTCCTTGTCACCACCGCGTGATGCATCTCATTAGTCCTGCCCTCCAGCTGACAGGTATCAGTCCGTCTGACTACAGGATGGCTTCACCTAAGTGCTTCCCTCTGGCAAAGCTAAATATTAATTATCTCTCTTTATTTCATGATGATTTACGGGCGCTAATGTCACCACATCATGGAGTGGGAAGTCGGCGCCAGGAGACATGAAGCAGTGCTAAGTCGGAGGGAGCTGCAGTCCCTGACATTGGAGAGGTGGCTGCTCCCTGGGGAGCTCGGTCCGTTGTTACTGGAGGTGCCTCTGAGTGATGGCCCGGGTGGCTGTCATCCCAGGTGAAATTGCAGGATGGGAGGGAACAGAAATAGTCTGCTCAACCTGGGTGCTCAGGCAAGAGCCAGTCCCCTGGAACCAGAGCTGATCATTCGTGCAAGGCTCGGCTGAGAATGTACGTTTCAGGTTTTGGCGGGTGAGTACACATCAAGTGGACCCAGGATGTGCTGGGAAACATGCTGGCCCTGGAGCAAGAAGGGCTCCGAGGACAGGGCACCGTGTGTGGGTGGGTGGAGGTTTAAAACTGGACACAAATCCGTATCACAGAACTGCCTCTGGGGGCGTGTTATATCTGTGCGTGTTTGTGTGTACCTGTGTGTGTGTGTGTATGAGTGTGTGTGTGTGTGTATGAGTGTGGGTGTGGGGGACATTTTTGCCCATTAGAGGGGATCCCTGGACTGATGGAAAGTAAGAGGAATAATGTCCTTTGATGAAAGGTCCGTCTCCTTGTGTGACCCACGTCCTTGGCGCACAGGTGCTCACTGAATCTCCACTCTTGGATGGAGGTGTGTGCAGGGGAGGCCTCTGCTTGCTGCTGTGTGAACCCTGGTAGAAGCTGTCCCTTAAAAGCACAATATCTGATGGAAGGCGGAGGAGCGGGAGAGGTCAGTGTGGAGCCCGGAGCTTCCTAAAGGGCAGGCAGAGAGAATAGCCTGTCATGCTAATTACTTCCAAGTAACGTAGCAGATCTGTAATGACAATATGAGGTCATCTGAATTCGAATGACATAACTAATGTCTAATTAGACACTGTCTCATCTTTTAGAGATTTGCCATAGTTCAAATGGAAAACCTTTCAGCTTCTCGGTGGTGAGCTTTGAAAATCTCATCCTCTCTCAGGTCTGTCTCTCTCCGCCTGCCAGCCCTGTAGTCACTGGCCTCCAGCGGTGCGCAGCCTGTGTACTGGACCTCTTTGGCTTGTCTGCCAGGCAGAGGGAGAGGCCAGGCTGGAGGTGGCCTCTGGAGGAGACAGCAGGGATTTGGAGGGGGCCAGACTCCCCCCTTCTCTCAGAGAAACTCCTTTTCCTGGGAAAAAGTGTCATAGAGGATGCAAGACTCATCCTGGGAACCAAGACACCTAGGCTTCAACCCAGGACAGCCTCCAAACCACAGACCCTCCTGTGAACACCCACCTCTCTGACCCTCGGACTCTTCTTCTGTGACTTGGAACGCGGGTGGTGCTAGTCTGTGAGAGGAGGTGAAGGAGGGAGGCTGGAATGGAGCAATGTCTCTTAACATTTTTTGAAGCCTCATTGTTCCTCAAGCTGGGCTGAAGGGTTTTGCTGCCAAAATCAAGTCGTGACATTTCCCCCTGGCTTGTAGGAACAAGGATATCAAAAGCTACCAATGGCAAATGTCCCCGTGTTCTCCACTTGCCATCTCGGGGGCCTGCCGCACACTCGGACTCTGCCAGGCTTCTCTGAGCACCCTGGGAGGGAGTCCACCCTGCTTGCCCCTTGTCACCTCCTGCCCAGATTGCACCGTTGGGCTTTTCCACGAGTGGCCTCTGGCTGAGGAGAGGATCTCAGCATCTCCGCTGGCCCTGCTCTTTCTGTCTGGCCTCTCCCCAAGTGTGACTGAGCCCCTCCTGTGTCCCCAGGCAGCCATGTTCAACAGCTTTACTGAGGAGGCTGACATCCGCTCCTGGCCTCCTGGAGCCTGCCTGCTGTGCCAGCCTTTTAGAGGGTGCTGGGGGGGGGGCATTTCCTCACTGCCTTTGGGGTGGGGGCAGGGCCTGCTCTTCTGTCCCCTCCCCACCTTGTCTTCACTCCTGTCCCCTGCCTCGCCTTTTACATGTGAAGCAGAGCACCTAAAACCTCACACTGAGAAATCTGCATTTAGGGCAGTTCACCTTTTCGGGCTTCCCCCACATAACGGGAAATGCTCAAATACTCCAGCCCACATCTGCATGAATTAAAAGGCTCATCTAAGAGACGGTCTTTCCAGAGGACAGAGTTCTCTCTCAGAATGCAAAAAACGGATACATTTACCAAAAACAGGCTACTTGGTGATGAAAGTTGGCTAGGTCTCCCTCTAGAATAGAATGTTCTCCATTTGAAGTTTCTCTTTCGTAAATGTTTTAATTAAAAATTAAAAATTGTGTTAAAACACACATAACATAAAAATGACCATCTTAACCATTTGTAAGTGTGCTGTTCAGAGGCATTAAGTTTCTCTTCCATAATTTTTAATACCTTGGGAATTGTTACCACCTGACGGACTGCTTTCTTCTATGAGATCCTATTTTAAGTTGAATGTTTTTGTGCTTCTGGGTGTCCCACAGAGAGCACTGCTGCTCCTGGCATCGGTGGTGGTGGTGGTGGGGTCACTGCTGCTCCTGGCGTGGGCGGTGGTGGGGGGCGGTCACCTTGGAGACACTTCTGGAGCCCTTTGCAGCTGCCTCTTTGGGTTCTGTCCTGGTTTGACGTCGGCACAACATCCTCTACTTATTAACTCTGTGACTTTAGACAAGTGTTTCAGTTTCCTTGTCCGTAAAATACAAACATTGAGCATCTCCTGGGGGAGAGGAGACAAGGACCAGATAGATAATTATGTCCTGAGAGTAGCCAGCGTGCCCTGGCCCCGGGAAATGGCCTCTTGCTGGGACTGCCTGGGGTGGTCACAGCAGCTGCCTTGGCCAACAGGAAGTGGAGCGCAGGCCGGATCCTGTTAGAGCAGGTTGAAAACATGGAAGTGAGTCCAGCAAGGGAAACTGTGAAAACCAGCCGGGCCTGAAGCTGATCGCTGACCTCCTGCGTGGTAAAATCGATACAGACTATCCACTTCCCCTTTGTGCCTTGGCTTCGTAGGAAAGTCCCTGCAGGTGTGAGCTGAGACGCACAAAGAAGACTGGGAGATAGCAGCCCTGGAAAAATAATTCCACCTGTAAACACCTGTGTTAACAAGTGCTGTATTTGTGCAGCTATTTTCTTTTTCAAATACTGTTGACACACACCTATTCTCTTACCCTGCTCAGGTGTGTGTTGCATGGCATCTGGAGACCTGCTGGCCAGGGGCCAGCCTGCCCGTCTGAAATGCTTCCCTCCTCTGCCCAGCAACGTGGGGCACGGGAGGCCACGTCTCTCTGCGGCTTGGCTGTAGCTTTAGCGCTGCTGGGCTGACGGCCTGGAGTTCAGCCAAGTCCCCATGAGCATGAGGTCTGAGACCTCAGTGAGACAGGAAGGACCAGCCTGGGGCCCCTTAGGGGACAGTGACCCCAGCTGGATGAAAGAGGACACCTGCTCTTTTCCTAGCTGGTTAGGGACACTTTGCATTTTCACACCCAGAGGAAATTTGAACCCTTCCACCACCTGATACCGCCAGCCGAGGCTGACCCAGGACAGGGGAGTGACAGATGTCCAGGATCCAACAAGGAGCCCTTCAGAGGTAATACGGGGAGGGGTGGCGGTCCGTTCCATGCAGCTCTCCTGCAGCCTCAGGAGTTCCAGCATCCTTTCCCAGCTCCATCTCACTCCGTGGAAGCCCTGTGCAGTTAACTCCTGTCCTACTCTGGCCACTGGCTTCAACCCTAATGCGTGGTAGAACCACCAGGGAGTCTTTTCAAGGTCCTGATGCTCAGGCCCCAGGCCTAGGGATTCTTGTTCACTTCATCCCAGGCAGGGCCTTTGAAAGTTTTGAAAATCTCCCCAACCAGTCTAATGGGTGGTCAGTTGGGAACGACTGCCCTGGCAAGGTAGGGGGACCTCTCAGTGTATTTATAAACTAGCAGCCTTCGGTTTAGAACGGTTGCGCATTTACAGAAGCATTGCAGAGAGAACGCAGAGGATTCCTGGATACACCTCCCTGGTTTCCCCATTGTGACAGCTTGCGTTTCCCTAGCACATTCCTCACCGCGGAGGAACTAACACTGGTTGGTTCTGTCAGCTAAGCTCCACGGTTTGTGTGGATTGCACTAGTTTTTCCCTAAAGCCTTTTTCTGTCCCAAGATTCCCCTCTAGGATTCCACGTTGCATTTGGTTGTCACATCTTGGTGGCCTTCTTTGGCCTCAGACTTTCCTTATTTTGGATGACCTTGACAGCTGTCGTGAGGACTGGCCGGGTATTTTTGTAGAATGCCCTTCAGTTTGGGCTATCTGATATTTTTCTTATGGTTAGACTGGGGTTATGGGTTTTTGGGGGAAGCCCACAGAGGTGAGGTGACATTCTTGTCGTATGAGATCAAAGGTGTGTACCTATCAACAGGACTGATGGCCACCAATGACCTTCAGCTTCTGGCTGAGCTGTATTTGTTAGGTTTCTCCCAGTAAAGTTCTCTCCTCCCCCACTCCTTTCTCAGACCTGCCCTTGAGAAGCAAGTCACCAAGCACAGCCCACACCTGAGGGCAGGGAAGGTCATGCTCCACCTCTTGAAGAGGTGGGTAACTACATACATTATTTGGAATTCTTTTTTAAGGGTGGATTGTCTCTTCTTCCTGTTATTTTTTCAATTATTTATTTTTATCGATGTTGGTTCATAGGTACTTACTGTATTCTCTGGGTTACAATCCAATAGTAGTTACTTTCTTGCTCACACTGTTCCAACTTTGGCCACTGGGAGCTTTTTCGGGATCTGTGCCACCCCGTCCCCCGCCTTTTTTTTTTTGAGATAGAGTCTTACTCTTGTGGCCCAGGTTGGAGTATAATGTTGAGATAATAGCTCACTGCAGCCTCCTCGAATTCCCAGGCTCAAGTGATCCTCCCACTTCAGCCTTCCTAGTAGGTGGGACTGTAGGCATGTGCTATCATGCTCGCCTGATTTTTTTGATTTTTTGTAGAGGAGAAGTCTCACTATGTTGCCCAGGCTGGTCTCGAACTCCTGAGCTCAAGTGATTTTCCTGCCTCAGCCTCCCAAAGTGCTGGGATTCCATGGGCTGTGAGCCCCATGCCTGGCCCCATTGTCCCTTTGATGTGCTCCCATCCATTGTTTTGTGTGTACTTCCTTGCTTCAGGAGATTGCTGAACACCTGCAAGATTCTGTGTTAGACACTATTTTCCTTGCTTAATAATAACCCTGCCTTTGGTGAACGCATGCCCTCTCTTCCTCTCTTCCCCAGTTTTCATTCTTGCCCTAGGAGTGGTGTCATGGGGATGTAAGCCTCCTCAATAAAGCTGGGGCAGATGGAGTCCTGGATGGAGGGTCATCTGGCTGGTTTGTACCCAAGCTCTGCTCCTCACCAGTTGTGTGATCTGGAGCTAGTTCCTCGACCTTCGTCAACCTCCAATTTCTGATCAATGAAAAGGGAGTGATACTACGTATCTCAAAGGAGAGCCGGGAGTGGAGGAGAGAGGTGCTCAGTGAAGGTGGTGTTAGTGTCTCTGTCCCTGGCCCTGTCACAAAGCAACTGGGTGACTTTTTTTGACCTCTTTGGACCTCAGTTTCCTTATCTGTAAAATCAGAGGACTGGACCAGGTGGTCTCAGAGGACGCCGCCTTCCGGATGTTCCCTAAGGCCTGGGTGTAGCTGGCTGGTGGGGATGAGTGAAGAGGAGTGAGCTGGAGCGGGAACTGCAGGCTATGGCCTGGGTGCAATCAGCTTTGTGAATCTGCCAGTCAGAGAAGATGGCTTTTTGCCCTAGAAGACAGGAGTTTACCCTGAAAATGTCACATGCACATCTGTGCTGAGAGCATTTCCCTGTGTGTTTCAGCTCTTAGCATTCCCTGGCTAGCCGGGCACAGGCTGGTAAGCATAAACCCGTCAGATCTGATGGAATGTTCCATGCATCTGCTTTCACTGGTACCTAAATCTGCATGTCTGTTTTGTGTGTTCTTAGACATCTGGTCTCCATCTTGGTGAGTCCCTTTCTGGTGTGTCCCCAGCAATGGCGTTTGTCAGCTTCTGGTCACAAATGGGATTTTGGTTGGGGTGTGAGGTTGGGTTTCTGGTGTGCATTTCAGGGGTTGGTTACAGGTGCTGAAACCAGGGCCAGGGCCTGGCTATAGGTGGGGTGTGGCTGCTTGCTCTGTTTCCTGTGGGAGTTGCCTGGCAGTCGGCCTGATGTGGGTCTGTTCACCTGAACAGGAAGGGGCTGGTTCTGGAAAGGGGTGGATGGTGCAGGGCTGGGGAGCAGACCCAGGTGTTGGGGTGAGGTTGGGTGAGAGCAAGGGGCTGCAGGAAGAGCCAGATGAGAGCAAGAGTCAGTTTCAGTCCCCAAGGAAGAAGCTCAAGGCCACTTACCCAAACTGAGATGTAGGCTGGGGGCACCCAAGGCTCTGGCCAAGGTGGTGGATGTCCTAGTGTTCAGGATGGGCAGCAGAGCGAGTGGAGAAAAAGGGGAATCAAGATGAGAGCCCTTGGCAATGGTGGGCCCAGGAGACCCAAGGAGGGTTCAATGTGCCCGATCCATGGAGTGAGAGGGGCCGGGGTGAGGTCTCTGGCCTGCCTCTTCTGCAAATTATTGTGCAGAGAAAAACAAGTGCACTAAGTTGTAGATACAGAGATGTTTATTGTGGCCTTCGTTGTAGTAGGATAAAATTGGAAGCAGCCAATGAAAATGTGCATCGGTAGGATGTCAGCTTTATTTATAATGTGTTCTGTGCAGCAGAAAACTGAAGAAGCTGAGAATGAGCTAGGCCTATGTGAATGCGTATGGGAAACATTGCAAAGGTGGATGCTGAGTGAAGAAAGCAAAGTGCAGGGCACTGTCTAGTCTGCACCCATTTGAAGAAAAGTAAATTCATTAATGATGCTTCTAAATTGTATCAGTTAGGATGGGTTCTTCTATAAGTAATAGAAAACTGGACTAGCACTGGTTAAAACATTGAGGTTTATTTTTCTCATGGAACACCATGTCTGGAGGTTAGCAGCTGGGAGTGTGTGTTCATTCACTTAACAGTGTCTTTAGAGATCTGGGTTCTTTCTCTTCTGCTCCGCCTTCATAAAATGTGTTGACTTTTCATTCTGACACTTTACCCTATGGTCCCAAGACGGCTGTTGCAGCTCCAAATATCACACCCAAGCGTAAGAAATGAGGAAGGGACTGGCCAATGCCAGGCACATTGTCTTTTCTTTTTAAATCTGGAAAGTAAGAGCTTCCTAGATGCCACCTGGCCCCTTGTCTCCCTGCCACAGGCTAACTCACCTGTGCATCTCATTGCCAGGATAGGGTCACGTACCCATCTCCTGCTGCAAGGAAGGCTGGAAAAGCAAAGATCTGGCTTTCTACACATAGCAAGGAGGGAGAGTCTGAAAAATCTGTTACATTAGCAGCTGTTGGTCCTGTGCATGTGATGGCCCCTCCTGTGCATGTGATGACTTGTTGGGAAGGGAACCTATAGGACTCTTGAAAGTGATTACCTCTGGGGCATAGGGTATTGGATCTGACCAGGGAAAGTGGCTTCCTGTTTAATTATATATCTTTTTGTGCTCCAGCTTTTTTTTTTTTTTTTTAACCATGTATATATGACTTTCAATGAAAAAATTTATTTAAAAATCTACTGAAGCATAATGAAACGAAAGCTGTGAAATATGCCAGACTGAGAGTTGATTCAGGAGACAGTGTCTAGGACAAGCCCTGAGCTTCCTGTTTGCAGAGAGCAAGGCCATCTCTGGGGCTCCTGTGGCCAAGTCCATGGGCACATGGGCAGCAAGCCTGGGCAGTCTGGGCTGATGATGGGGGTGGGTGAGGGAGACCCACTCTCTGCTCTCTGGGTTTACCCCAGAGTCTGGGCTAGGGCTGAGGGTAGGGGTGGGGCTTGCAGAGGCCCAGGGCCAGCCAGTCATAGGGAGAGGAGGATGTGGGGGAGGGAGCTGGGAAGAGCCTGGTTCCCCCATTTTGCAAGCATGTTCTTAGCATTTGTGATTTTCTTGCTGCCTCATCTTTCAGAGGTTGACACTAACTCCTCAGGAAAATCCCTGCCTCTTCTACTATTGAGACTGACGTATGTTTCTGATTCTGCTAACCAACTGGACACGTGTTTTTGATGATACAACATGAAGCAGAAATGGGAAGATGATCTGAAATTACTTCTTGAATCAGATGACTGGGATGCATTCGGAAGAGAGCCAAGGAACATGGGATTTTGCTTTTCCTAAGAGTGATCTCACTTATGGTGGTTTAGGGGGTGATCTGTACCCCTGCACATGTGGATGGAGTCCAAAGAGGAGCAGAGGACAGTTGCCCCAGCTAATACCACCCCAAGTCTTTCTCCATTAGTGAGTGACCTGTGATGACCCTGCAGGAGGGGACATGTCATGACTGGACTCAAACATTTGTTCTGCTGACCAGGCAAGGAAGACTGTGACCTTGCCCTGGTTTTAAAATCGAGCTACAAGAGTTTACAAAGGGAGAATGATACCCCAGCTTTTTATCAGTCTACAGGGGATTCTGTCCCCTCAAAGTCTTGGATAGGGTATACTTTAGTGTGAGCCTCTAAAATGTTCCTTATAGGGGATCAAACTGGATCAGTGTATATTCTATTTGTCTTGTGTGTGTGTAAGAAAAAGCCCAACATAGTGTAAATTCGGATGCTTCTTAATAGAAAGACCCAAGGAAGGTAGAACTTCAGTATTTTCCTGACAATGTATTGGAGATGATTGTAGGGTCCAAGAAGGACTTTACAGAGACTCATAGATTTTTCAGGTAGCCATTCCTTAAATTCACAAAGCATGAAAATTGCCTAGATCTGGGAACCTAAGAATAGATGTATTAGGAAACAGAAACCACTCTAGGTATGTTAAACAGAAAAGGCTTTAATACAGGGAATTCTTTCTTGACAAAATCAATGGAAGACCTAAAGAAACAGGCTTTAAACTGGGCCTCTGGAATCACTCCTGTAAGAATATAGAACTGGACATTGAGAGAGCTGTAACCTCTGAGGCTACTCCTAGGGCTGACCTGAAAGCAAGAAGCTGCTGCTGCGTCTTCTTCTGATGGAAAAGGAGCACTCAAAGCTGCCATCTGGGGATTAGGAAGCCAGACCAAGACACCCAGGAACTGGAGGATGGACCCTGGGCTGTCATTGCTGGAAAGCCCTACGTCTCTGTGGCTACACTGTGGCAGCAGTGGTCAGGCACTGCAGAAAGAGGGCACCCACCTCACTACTGCCTTTTAAAGGCGTTTGTTTGGTGCAGGCTAATTTTTATCCAGATTCCTGGATGCATGGAAGCTTTGAAAATGCCTTCTAACTCTTCCATCTGACAGAGGAGAAGGCAAATGGGCCTTTCCAGAGAGCCCAGCAGAGGAGGTGACACCAACAGGTGCTGGATGGCTAAAGTTGATTTGTGCAGTATTAATTCTTCAAGAAATGTTTGAGTCGGAAACACGTCACACTTCGGGTAGGTAAATTGTGGAAGGCAGCCATTTCTGCCCGTTTCAACGTGTGACACTAGCTGCTTCTGTTTCAGGTCTATGGTACTTTGGTTTGTGGCCTTGAACAAGCCTCAGTTGCCACAGTTGTGAAAGGAGACATGTGACAAGCTTGAAGGTGTGGTTGCTCATGGTATCTTTTAGCTCACAGTTTGGTCTTGAGCTGGGCATGTCTTATAAGTACTTCTGTGAAAAGCAACTCTTTGTTCTTGGGTTTGCCAAATTTTAGGCACACTTCACTGGGTGATTTTCTAAGAGCTCATGAAGATCAAAGTGAATTAGGGGAAGAAAAACTTGTGGAAAGGTTGGGGAAGCACTAGAAAAGTGGGCCATTTCACAAACAGCAGTATCTGGTATGAAGCTGGCTTTATAATTTCCAGGCTCTGTTCTGTTTGCTATCTCCAGCAAGCCTCCTTTTGCAGATGAGAAAACTGAGTTCGGGCAGCTTTGTGACTTTGGGGATATTTTAGAGACCCCATGACAATGGTAGGGCTGGGATACAGGTGCATGTGTCCTGGTGCTCTGGCCCCATGATGTGTGAACTCCACCCGCCATCATAAAGGGCATCGTCTACTTGGAAGTCTCCCGGTCCCTAGCTGGGCTCCTGGGATGAAGAGGAGGATAGGGAGGGACATGGCAGGTGGAAGCTAGGATCCTGTTCTGCCTGCTACCCTGGGCTTCAGGGAAATGCTGGTAAATGTTTAACAATTGACACCCTTCCCCACCAAAAATAAAAAGCCCCAAGTTATAGCATTTTCTCACATCTGTGGTGTTCATTCTCTCCCATCCTGATTCTGAACTACCAATGAGACACTGATGAGCGCACATCTGGAAAGAGACGCTCCCGCTCAGCAATAATGATGCTGTGGGGTAGGCACCTAATGTAGGTGTTCTGCTGCTACACCTGTTGGCCAAAGCCCGCAATGTTCGTGAGAGAGCTAGGGCAGAGTGGCTGATGGCTGGAGGATTACGGAGACTAAGGGGACACAGGCTGCTTGGTGAGGGGACTGTCCCGAGAGGCAGTGATGTCCCTCTGAGGCAGGAGAGGGCTGAGGCTGCATGTGCTGACTGGTCCCCTGAGGAAGGGCTTTAGAGGTTATCCTGGCGTGGAGCGCTAACAACCTCCCACCCAGTGCCAGGGACCTCGGTGACCCATCCATTGTCACACAACTAGCAGCTGCCACATCCTGAGGCTCCAGGCTCTGAGCTCGTGCACAGCTGTCATTCACTCAGAGGCCTCGAGGGCAGGAGGCCTGGCAGCTCCCTTCCTACCGTGGGCCAGAGGGGGAGAAACAGGTGCTGACTGAAACAACTCCTCCCTCAGCCTGGATGGAGTGTGCTTCCCACTCCCCTATCCCACCGGAATCCCGCCCCCCGCCCCAAGACCCAGGAAGGATCTGGAAGACGGGGAGGAGAGGACAGGATGTGCAGGCAGGTGCGGGATGTCAGGGGGTGCCCCTGGAGTGTTGGAATAGCCTCCTGGGAGTACTTTCTAGAAGCATGGCTGAGCCAGGCTGGTGTGGGTTTGTGGGAGCAGGTGATTCCGGGTCTCCTGCCTCCGGGGCCTGTCATGAGGACTCCACAGAAAGTGACTCCACCACAGTGGGACTCAATGAGCACCTTTGGGAACTTATCCCCACCTCACTTTTAACTTAAAAAAAAAATCACATCAAAACAGAGTGGCGAACTGGTAAAAAGTACAGATGCTGGAGCCCCCCGCCTGCACCCAGACTGCGGGAATTTCCAGCAGTGTGATACTCGGGACACTAGGTAACTTGCTTCTCTCCCCTACCTCAGTTTCCCCATCTGTAAGATGCTGATGATGGTGGCTGACAGTGCCCATCTTGTAAGGTTGCCATGAGGATCAAATAATTATATATATATATATATTTATTATTATTATTATTTTTGAGACCGAGTCTTGCTCTGTCACCCAGGCTGGAGTACAGTGGTGTGATCTCAGCTCACTGCAACCTCCGCTTCCCAGGTTCAGGTGTTCCTCCTGCCTCAGCTCCCCCAAGTAGCTGGGATTACAGGCACGTGCCACCACACCCAGCTAATTGTTGTATTTTTTGTAGAGACGGGGTTTCACCCTGTTGCCCAGGCTGGTCTCGAACTCCTGAGCTCAAGTGATCCACCTGCCTCGGCCTCCCAAGTGCTAGGATTATAGGCGTGAGCCACCGTGCCTGGCGATGATAGATACTCTTAATCACGCATGCTGGGAACAGTCCCTAGCAGGTGTGGAAATCAATAAATACAAGCTATTAGAGTATTATCTGTATTAAAGTGGGTGGTCTCTGAATACGGGGGCTCCTTCAAGCCTTTTGTGGGGTGGCTTGTTTGGAGGGAGACTTTACTTGCCCTCCTGATTCCCAGCCAAGCTGCTCAGTGTTGGGCCTGTGCGGGCAACAAGGGGCTGAAATGGCGCTTCATGGCAACACGGCATGTCCTTCACCCCAGGCTGTACATGGGTGACTCCGTGATCTCCGTTTCTGAGCCTCTTGCTCCACTGTAGCCTTGGGAACTACTGCTTTTGCTCCTCTAGGTGCATCGCCATCTGGGGGAGGAAGACGCTGAGGGGCAGGAGGACTCAGACCTGCCTTGGTGTGACGGGCCTTGGAATTCCAGATGTGCCCCCTCCAAGCTCTGTGACACAGAGCAGGTTACTTCACCTCTCTGAGCCTTGGTCGTTATTGATGATTGCTCAGTGAGCATATATTGAGCGCCTCTTTTGTGTGGAGTTCTATTTTAGGTGTGAGAATTAACAGACTCTCAAACCACTAGTCACTATTAATTAGACATGGCTCTGGGCCTGAGACAACATGAAATCTATTGGGGAAAACACCATTAAGTTCATGATGGTCAAGCACGCAAAGAGTGGGAAAAGGTCCTGGAAGGCTCTCCAAAGGACAGGTAGCAGGTGGCAGGCTGCACTTCAGGGAGAGACGGGAAGCAGCCTGCAGGATCAGGGTCCGCTGGAAGGGTGTGTGAGGGGTGGAGGGTGAAGGTGAGGAGGCAGGTGGCACAGCTGTAAAAATGACACGGTGTGAATGCGTGGGGCTCAGGGCAGGTACACCAGCTCCCAAAGTGTAGGGCCACGCATTATGTTATATGGTTTAAGCAGATATCTTATTTCATCCTCATAAACCCTATGAACTAGTCACAGTATTTGTAACTCAATGTACAGATAAACCCCAGGCTGCCCGAAGGTCTCAGAGCCAGGACTCGCAGCATGAGCAGCAGGTGGGCTCCACTCTGAGCCCTGGGCTTGACCACGAGGCTCTGCTGCCTCCTACTGTGCCTTCCTTTCTTCCTGCCATGTTGGAGGAACTCAACTGGGAACCATTAGCCGCAGTCCTGAATGGGCCCTTTCTTCCCATGAGGACACCTGGCTGGAGGTTGGGGCCCGGAGGAAGTGGAGCGACAGCAGGTGTAGAATGGTTTCTGTTTGCTTCTCGGTTCTCAAGTGTTTCCTCTGATAACATTCATAGACAGCAGCTCTGCTGGACAGTTACTGCCCACCTGGAGGGCTTGAGGTGCTCTGTGTGGGTAGGCGGAGGAGGGGAAGGGGAGGGGAGGAGGGGAAGGGGAGGGGAGGAGGGGAGGAGGGGAAGGGGAGGGGAGGAGGGGAAGGGGAGGGGAGGAGGGGAAGGGGAAAGGGGAGGAGCAGGAGGAAGAGGAGGGGGAGAAGGAGGAAGAGCTGGAGGAGGAGGAAGATAGGGAAGAGGAAGGGAGGAAGGAGGGGGGATGAGGAGGAGGAGGGGAAGGGTGGATAAGGAGGGGCAGGAGGTGGCCATGCCCAGTGCCTGAGCAGGACCTGAGCATGCTGTTCCTGGAGGTGTTAGGAACCTCTAGCTTTCTACACCCCAGCTTCCTTTGGGTTGAGGTGTTCCTGAGATGTTCACAGTGTCAAGGACAGCCCTCCTTCGTGACGCAGGGGCGAGATGCCATCGGAACGGAGTGTATTTAGAAGACAGGAAACCAGTCCCCCAGCTTGCCCTTGATTTTACAACCAGCATTTCAGCCGTGCGAGCACCCCCGGAATTGACTGAGGCTGCAGGGCACTGTGAGAGGAAATCATTTTGGCCTTTGCACCCATGTGGCCTCTTCCCCTTTTCTCCTCTCTGCCTCTTGGCCTCTCTGTCTGTCTCTCTTTCTGTTTCTGTGCTGTGCTGGCTCTGCTGGGGTTGTCCCAAAGTGATGGGGAGAAATGACATTTTACTTGGAACTGAGTCATTTTGCTGGATTTTTTCGGCTGTGTTCCTGATTAGTAAACCTGTTTCAAGAATGGGAAAATGCATGGGGCTATTTTTAAGTGTTCTCAGCACCAGTGTCCCTCATTCCTAGAACAGACATCAATTGCTTTTTGGGTCTCAAATACAGATAAACACGCAGCAGCTACATGACCTTTAGCAAAGTAGACTTGCCTACTGTCAGTTTACTCATCTGTAAAATGGGGCTCACACAACCTACCTCATGGGCAGAGGGTGAAATGAGACAATGAGCACCTGACCCGCCCCCCCCCCCAACAGTGCGTATTGCCTATGGGTATTCAATGTGCTGAAGGTTCCTCTAGTTGCTTTTTTTTTGGATGAAGCTGTGCCAAGACCAGCCCAGGGGACTGGTGAATCCCCTGTGTGTGCTAAATACTGGTGTGTTTATTAGTTTAAAATCCATCTTTGGTCGGCTACTGGAGGAATCAAACTGAAACTTGTACTTAAATCATCAGCTGGGAGAAGTTGGTAGCTCCTGCTCAGTAAGTAAACATTTGCCAAGCCCTCCCATGCTAGCTCCGCACAGGCAGACGGAGAGGGAGAGGCAGAGGGAGGTCACACAGCTGTGCCTGAGGGCCTCCATCCAGGGAAGGAGGTGGGCACAGAAATGAGGACCAGACAGTGAGACGTGTGGGATGGGGATGGGGCGCCTGGCTCTGCTAGGGGAGTCTGGAAATGGCTTCTCTGCAGGTCTCATTATCCACGGTTGAAAGCTAGAGGACACGCCAAGATGCAGCAGTAGTAGAAAGACGGGGACACGATACGCTGTGAGGAATATGTTACCTTCCAAGAATGAAACACATTTATGTGGCTAATTTAAATGACAACCATGATCAATTTAGTATCTGTTGAGTGCTAGACATCGTGCCCAGTGCTTTGCATGTACCTCCTTATGGGATCTTCACAGCAGCTCTGTGGGGCTGGTACTGTCCTCATCTCCAGATTATAAACAGGACCAAGATACTCGCTCAAGGTTGGACAGTTAAGAGACAGCAGAGTGGGGTCTGAATGAGATCTGTGTGACTTGAAGTTGGCCCTGCCTGTGCTGGCACCTGACTTCCCTGCTCAGAGGATGGACTCACCCTTCTCTCCCGGCCCACACCAGCAGTGAGGGAGGCATCCTAGGTTCCCTGGTCTCTCTTGCTACCATGTCCAGGCAATGTTGAGTCCCAGTCATCCCACCTCCCTCAGCACCATCCTAATTCTGCTTCTCATCCCCTCCCCAATGCCCCACACTGGTCCAACCTCACCCTCTGTCTCCTGGCCTCCTCCAGGAGCATCCTAGGTGGTTTCCTTCTGGCTGTTTCTCCTCAAACCCATGCCTGCGTGGCTGTCAGTGAGCCCTATAAAATGCAGTGGCAAATCCCTCCCTAGGGTACCCACCTTCAGGACCTCCCCACTCCCACACTTTCAGGACGTCTGTCTCCAGTTCAGCATCCCCAGTGGGCCCTAACTGCCTCTCCAGCCTCCTCTGGAAGGATGCCGGCCCCCTGCATCATGCCCAGGACCATGAAACTGTTCATCGTCTTGCTCAGGCCAGGCTGGCTCCCCTCTGCATGCTGTCCCCACCTCCAGCTCCTTCCTTTCCCTTTGCCTAGTGGCTCCTGCTGTGAAACTCAGCCCTGGCACATTTCTTCCAGGAAGCCCTTCCAGATGCTCTCCTCCCAAACTTCCCGTGAAACTCTATGGGTATCCTGATTCCATTGGCCATGTTGCCTTGGGTCTTTCTCATGAGACGTGAGTCTCTTTCCATCTTTTTTCATCTCTGTGCCCTCACACGTCTCACACTTGACACCTGACATTGGAATGCACAAACAAGATAGATTCACATCAAATCTGGATTCGACAGTTGACCAGCCAGGCTTTGTCCCTCATTCTTTCTTTTTTCTTTCTGAGGCAGAGTCTCACTCTGTCACCCAGGCTGGAGTGCAGTGGTGCAGTCTTGGCTCAATGCAACTTCCATCTCTGGAGTTCAAGTGGTTCTCCTGCCTCAGCCTCCCGAGTAGCTGGGATTTCAGGCATGTGCCACTACACCTGGCTATTTTTGTATTTTTAGTAGAGACAGGGTTTCACCATGTTGGCCAGGCTGGTCTCCAACTCCTGACCTCAGGTGATCCGATAACCTCAGCCTCCCAAAGTGCTGGGATTACAGGCGTGAGCCACCATGCCCGGCTTGTCCCCCATTCTATTTGTGCCTTGGTTTTCACCATGGGGAATGGGAACAGCAATGCCTGCCTCCTGGTGTGGTTGTGAGCCACTGAGAAGATGCTGTGAGTAGTGTCCGCAGTGCCTGGTGCTGCTCTGGACTCCTTGAATGGGGTCTGTATTGTCAGGGGCACAGCAGCAGCAGGGCCACGGTGGGGAGGGTGGAGGCTTGGCCCTTTGGGAAAGCCCGCCTCAACCACGGACACTCTGGCCGGCGGTGTCTTTGCCTCTTGGCTTTGTAATATTGACAGTGACACAGACCACATTGCTGTGTTGTAGACTGGATATGCGTCTCTCCCTGCACCCCTCAATCCCTGTGTTGAATCCTAACACTCAGTGTGGTTGTGTTTGGAGATGAGACCTGTAAGGGAGGAACTGAGCTTAAATGAAGCCATAGGGTGGGGCCCCGATCCAATAGGATTCACATCCTTGTAAGAAGAGATACCAGAGAGCTACCTGTCCCTCCATGCCTGCACACCAAGGAAAGGCCCTGCCAGAACTGCAAGAAGGCAGCTGCCTGCAAGCCAGGAGGAGAGCCCTCACTAGAAATGGAATCAGCCAGAACCTTGATCTTGGGCCTTCAGCCTCCAGGACTGTGAGAAAATAAACAACTTGCTTCAGCCACCCAGTCTGTGGTATTTTGTGATGGCAGCCCAGTAGACCAATACATGCAGATAAGGAGCCTGGACATAGCTATAACCTTTTACTCCTGGGGAGCTGTGACCTCTGTGTTAGGTGCAGACCTAAGTACCATGTGGTTTGGAGTTACCATGGTCCACTCTGCATGAGTCCTTCCTGACTGTGACTCACCAAGGCAGAGAGTGGTGATTCTGTTGTGGTCATTTCTAATTGCTCCCAATCGGCTATCCTGAGATAGACAAACTAAAAATAATTCCTCTGTGGGTGAAGGCTGCTGAAGGGACAAGAATGCTGCCCTATTGCTCGTCATCACACTCTCATGAGTGGGACTGTCCTGGGATATGCCTGAGGAACAGGGCTTTCTCCCTGCCTTTGGTAACCGTCTTCAGTATTTCTGCCGGCCGGTGAGAAGCCACAGGGGCCTGTTGCTTCTGTAGCAGCTGCTTCTGGATGGAAAGCCTCAGAGCCCAGCATGTCTCCCACCCCCACTGTGGCCATCTGCTGCTCGGACCAAGACCAGGAGACACCAGGAGTGGACACTTCATTACTGCTACAGCCACCAGAGACTTCTAGGGGGTATCTTTTGAGCAAAGGGGGCAGATCAGGTGCAGACATCCAGGCAGGAGGAGTGCTTTGGAAGTTCACACTCATGCCTGTGAGTGCAGCCTTTGAGACTGGCCTGGCAGAGAAGGGGCCCAGGGGAAAAGGAGGTGGGGGAAGCAACTGAGCTAGAACACCAACTAGGTGCTGGTCACCCTGGCTAGAGGCTTTCTGGACTTGAGCTCATTGGTTCCACACACACCTCATTCCTGTGAGGGATGTGTGCTCATTACACAGAGGGGGAAGTGAAGGTTTAGGGAGTTCTTTAACCATATGTATTTCAGGGCCATGATTGCAGCCTGAAAGAGCTAGTAGGGATCTAGATGTCTTCCAGTCTTGCCCACCTGTCTGACAGAAGGGGAGGGTCAGCCTAAAGTCAGAGGTCATGGCAGAGGTGGGAACAGGATCTGGCTGTGCCTGTGGGTCACTCCTTTTTCTAGCAAATTCCATGTCATTTCTTCAGCTTTGATATGAGACAAGCTAACATTGGGTGAAGGCTATAGGAATTAGTTTCCTTGATCAGGCAGGAAGGAGCTGGCAATCCAGTCTGGAAAAAGAAACTCTGACACCTGGCATGCTCTGTAGTCCAGGGGTTCTCATACCAGGCCCTGGAGCAGAGGAGGCCAGCCCAGGCCAGTCACTCTCTGCATGGAGTTCAGGGGCCTGGGCAATGCCTGCTTGTTCCTTGAAGCCCCAGTGTGGGTTCTGTCTTCCCACAGCTGTTGGGGGCAGGGATGCCCAGACTTGGGTTTTTAGCTCCCCTTCCCTTGTCACCCTGGAAGAAGCCCATTCACCACATCCCTGCCTTGAGACAGGTAGGCACCCACTGGGCCTGTCTGGCTTTCCTGTGAGATACTGGATGGCTGGGAAGACCAATCCTAGTCCTGCGGGGGTGTCTGTCTTCCAAAGAACCACACTGAGTTTTCATGGTTTTGATTGACAAGCTGAAATGAGATTTCAGGGCTGGTTTGGTTTGGGTTCCCCCGGGAGCAGACATGGAGACAAGGATTTCCATGGGGGTTTTAGTTTGGGAGGCAACCCCAGGTGGAAACACTGGTGTGAAGTGAGGCAGGGAAGGAGTGAGTGCTTCTGAGGCTGCCGTGACAAAGCCGCCAGCTGGGTGGCTTCCAACAAGAGAATGTTCTGGTATGGTCCTGGAGGGGAGCTGTCAGCAGGGCCTCCTGAAAGAGAGCTGTCAGCAGGGTCTCATCCTCTGAAGGCTCTGGGGAAGGCTGTGTTCTGTCCACTCTCCTGGCTTCTGGTGGCCTCAGGCATTTCTTGGCTTATAGAAGCCTCCCTCCCATCCTTCGTGTCCACATGACATCTCCCTACACTGCCTTCCCTCTGTGTGTGTGTCTCCGGATTCAAATTTCCCTCTTACAAGGACACAAGTCATATCGGATCAGGGCCCACCCTATGACCTCATCTTCACTTAGTGATATGGTTTGGCTGTGTCCCCACGCAAATCTCATCTTGAATTCCCACGTGTTGTGGGAGGGACCCAGTGGGAGGTAATTGAATTATGGTGGCAGGTCTTTCCCATGCTGTTCTTGTGATAGTGAATAAGTCTCATGAGATCTGATGGTTTTATAAGGGGGGAGTTACCCTGCACAAGTTCTCTCTTTGCCTGCCGCCATCCATGTAAGATGTGACTTGCTCCTCCTTGCCTTCCACCATGATTGTGAGTCTTCCCCAGCCACGTGGAACTATAAGTCCAATAAACCTCTTTCTTTTGTAAATTGCCCAGTCTCGGGCATGTCTTTATCAGCAGCATGAGAACAGACTAATACACTCGGTTACCTCTGTAAAGACCCTGTTTCCAAATGAGATCATCTTCTGAGGTACCACTAATGTACTCCAACGTACCACTTTGGGGGGGACACAGTTCACCCCATAATAGAAGGGAAGGAAGCTAATAAAGGGTGTGTTGTCTCAGCTTGGGTGGCTCAGTCCCATGGGGACCTCTGGAAAACAGTGTGGACCACACCCCAGTTACCCAACTGAGGGCAAGGAAGCTGTGGTATAGATGGACTCCAGTGCCCTATTCGCCCCGTGTGTCCCCAGTCAGGCACATGCCTCAGCACAGTGCTCTTGGCACTCAGCCCTTAGTGTGAAGGACGGGGTACCTCTGCTCTAAAAGCCCACATGAGGCTCATGGTGGCAGTGCTTGCAATGGATAAAGTAGAATTGACCTCATGGTGGCATGTTCAGTGTACTGAAAAAAAATACTTTTAAAAGCACCTGAGCAGATTTACTGCTGCTTTGCAATATAATTCAATGTGTTGCCTTACCTGAATTCACATTATGTGTGAAATATAATGCACAATTAGCTATATTATAGATGGTATAATTCTTGATTAATTTCTAGCCCTACAGCTTTCTTACCAGAGGGGCAGGGTTGAACTCAAATTAGTCAGTGTAGCTTCTGGTTAGCATTTCTCCTGAGTTCAGAAATGGAGATGGAGGCTACAGTTGTCCGGAGGAGTTCTAGGTGAGTCTTGATCTTGGGGGAATCAGCATCTGGCTGGGTTGCAATGACCAAGAAGGTCTGGACACCACAGCCTGAGATCCAGCAGAGGCGCTGAGCTTGAGAGGCCTTGCAGAAACGGCTGCCTGCACCTCTCCACGCAGCTTGGGGTTTTGTGTGTTGTGTGTTTTCTTGTAAAGTGAGGAAAATCATGTTTCTTTGTTAGGAAAAAAACCCAGCACAGAAAGCCCTCTGCCAGGTTCATCAGGAGGCGTGGGGAGCAGTGGCGGCTCTTGGCAGAGAAGAGCTGCTTGGGTGCTTTGGTGCAGGGGTGACTGTGGGCCGTGGGCAGGGTGGGACTTGGGGGAACCCCAGAGGTTCCAAGATGCACCCAGACCCCTGGGACTTCCATTAGCCAAGGACCCCCGTGCTCCTGTCTCCTGCTGCCCAGAGCTTTCCACATCAGTCCTGTGCATCTGGTGGTGGGGGTTGTGGGGTGACATGGTGAGGAACGGGCACTTCCCTGAGTGGCCCAGCCTCTGGCTTCTGGCTTCCTTCTGGCTCATTTGATGACTGGTGAAGGTCTGGTTGGTAGGAGCAGTGGACAAGCACTTAGCGTGCTTGGAGGCCACCCCGACGTTCCTGTGTGTGTGGAACAAAGCTGAGCTCTCACATTTGCAGGGGCAGGGAGTGTGGGACCCAGGAGAGGGCCAGATAAGGGAGTGTGACACATGGAACCCCAGCTGGGGCTGTGTGGCCTCAGGCGCATTGTGTTCAGCCAGTCTTGTGCTACTATAAAGAAATACCCGAGACGGGGTAATGTGTAACAAAAAGGGGTTTAACTGGCTCCCAGTTCTGCAGACTGTACGGGAACTGAGGTGCTGGCATCTGGTCAGCTTCTGGGGAGGCTTTGGGGAACTTCCAATCATAGTGGAAGGCAAAGGGGGAGCCGAGGTGTCACATGGGGAGAGTGTGAGTAAGAGAGAGGTGGGAGAGGTGCCACAGACTTTCAAACCACCAGATCTCAGAGAACTCACTCACTGTTGCGAGGACGGCACCAAGCCCTGAGGGATCCACCCCGTGACACAAACACCTCCCACCAGGCCCGCCTCCAGCGTTAAGGTTTACATTTCAATATGAGATTTGGGTGGGGACAAATATCCAGGCCATTTCTCCTGTCATTTAACCCATGAGAGCCTCCATTTTATCTTCTCTCCAATGGGGCTAATAACGTTGACCTCACAGAAGTGCAGGAGGAAAGAACTGCGTGAAATATTTACCTAAACGGCATAGCACCATGCCTGGGACACAGAAGGTGTTTGATAAACAGAAACTTTGATTACTAAGAACATGCAGTGGTTTGGGATAGCAGATTTTCCTTCCTTAAGAGAGCTGTATTGGAGGCATTTTTACATCCTACTATACGGTGCTAAAGAGACAACTAAATTTCTGTTTACAAGTAAACCTAAACCCTCCTATTCTAACTGTGCCACCACCTTAAAAGACATATATTTATGCTTTCGGCTCTAGCTGTTCACATGTGTAAAAGCAGTGCAGCACTTGCAGAGTGATTATGCTCATGTACATTAGGAATTGAACAGTCGCACTGACTGCACTAACCCTCTATTTGAACTACATTGTGCAAATAAGATGTTATCTTAAATAAGCTCCTAATATAACTCAGTAATCACTATAATGCTTTTGGGTGAAACTGTGGTGTTATTACTGAATTTAGCCATTGAGTCTCAAATACCGAACCTTTGAGCAGACACTAGCAGGGCCCAAATGCTGAGTCCCTGGCCTGGAGGAGCTGAATGTGGGTGGCTGTTCTTGCAGGCTGGGGAGAGTCGGGGAGGGCTGGCATAGTGCAGGAGGTCCCAGTGAGCAAGGACGAAGAACGGTGGCACCTGCTGGAGGTGGCCTCTGCCCGATGAGAAGCCTCATCAACTGAGCAGAAGACCTGTAAAGGTTGTGAGCCTGTACGTTCTGCTGATAGCAGAGAAACAGGCTCTGAGGGTAATGGAAGGACCAGTTATCCAAGTAGTGTGAAGGCAAACACAAACCACACATTCAACGTCTTGGGTCCAAAATTTTATCACCGTTCTTATGCAGGTCATGGCATTGGGCTTTATGTAGGGGGAGACGAAAAGTTGCATCTGTCTGCTCTGGAAAAAGCCCTGGGTCTGGAGTTTGAAAACCTAGGTCAAGGGTAGCCAAGGCAGGTCCCTTTACCTCTCTCGGTCTGAGTATTAAGCAAGGTGATGCATTACCCAGAGAACATTTATTGATCACCTATTACATATTGAGCACCATGAAGCACTTTCTAAACTGCAAGGCACTTTGCCCATTTCAGGTAGTTTTTGAATATCTGCTACAGCTGGGGTGGAGATGGCTCATACATGTAGTTGGCTTGTCAGGACATGTGGAGGAAACCAACGTATATTTTAAATGCTCACCATGTGACAGACCCTGTTCCCAGAGTTTTGAATAAATATTTGGAGGAACTTGCAACTCTCTGTGATGCTCATTTACATAAGGAGCTGAACAATTGCACTCTGATGAACAGTCACAGTGTGATCTTCGTCTATCAAGTGAAGACACAAATGCTTGGAGCAGTTACGGCACTTGCCCCTCATCACCCAGTTAAGATGCAGAGGGGCCTCAGAACTCAGCTCCACCTGCCGATGAAGCTACATCCTTTTTCCCTGTCCCCACTGCCTCAGAGAATGGCAAACATTTGCCTTCTTCTCTCTGATTTTGTAGGTGAACAACAAGGAATACCAAGAGGAGGTTTCCACACTATGAACCAACATGGCACCAGGATCTGGAAGCTCTGGGCTTCTCCGGCTTCTAGAATTCTGGGAGCCTCAAGCGGCCCCCTCCTTGGCGAGTGTATAAGGCTGTATTTGTATTTCGGAAATACAAATAAATAGCGGAGACTGGCTCACAGTTCTGCAGGCTGTACAGGAAGCATGATGCTGGCCTCCACTTGGCTTCTGGAGAGCTCTCAGGAAGCTTCCAATTGTGGAGGAAGGTGAAGGGGAAGCAGGCATCTCACATGGCCAGAGCAGAAGCAAGAGAGCAAGAAGGGAGGGGCGACACACTTTTAAATGACCGGATCTTGCAAGAACTCACTCACTATGGTGAGAATCGTACTAAGGGGGATGCTGCTGAAATGCTCATGAGAAATCCGCTGCCATGATCCAGTCCCCTCCCTCCAGGCCCCACCTCCAACACTGGGGATTCCATTTCAACCTGAGATTTGGACAGGGACACACATCCAAACCCTGTTAGGAAGCGACCCACACAGAGAGGACCTGGAAAGCTGGCTGCTGGGCCTATTCAGGGGTGTATCTGTCTCATGGGGTGTCTGTAGTCTGGAACCCTCTAGAAGAGTCACAGCATTTTCTCTCACAGATACATAGAAATTCAAAGAGGCCAACCGAGTCTGGTCTGGATTATCTATGATTTAACTTTAATTATTGTTGTAAAATTAAGCTTCCAGAGATGTAGACAGTGTATTCTCAGCAAGTTTCCACACTGCCTGGGAGTGCTGTTGACACTTTTGTTTGACTGGACGCACCCTCCCTCCCTGTCCTCACCCCGAGGTGCAGGTTTATGCAGACTCTGTGCAGACTACAAGTTTTATGAGTGTAGGATTAACCTTCCCATTCTGTGGACAAGGAAGTTCAGGCTTTGGGAGCTTCAAGGGAGTTGTCAGCGGCCTCCCAGCTGGTAAGTGAGCTTTTCATTTTTAAATCCAACACTCTTCAGCAACAGAGCAAATAGAAACTTCATTCAGGATGGACTAGGACTGCCGGGCTGCTAGGGGGCAGAGCGTAACTGGAGAGATGCAGGAGAAGCAGAGGCATCGGGATCGGGGATGGGCACTCCATTCTGGCCTCTGTCACCAGTTTGCTCTGAAATCTGTAAAATGGCAGTTTGGATGTTACAAGCTGAGCTGTGTCCCTTCAAACCACATGAGAGGTCTTAACCTTCAGTCCCTCACAATGGGACTGTATTTGGAGCTAGAAGGCCTAGGTCTTTAAAGAGGTTAATTAAATTAAAATGAGGTCATTAGGGTGGGTCCTAATCTGCTGTGACTGGTGTCCTTGTAAGAATGGAGATTAGGACACAGACACGCACAAAGAGATGACCATGTGAGGACAGAGGGAGGAATCAGCCTCTGCAGTCCAGAGAGAGAGGCCTTGGGAGGAAACTGCCCTGCCAGCCCAGTACCTTGATCTTGGACTTCCCGCCTCCGGAACTGTGAGAAATGCATCTCTGTTGTTTCAGGCTCCCGTGTGGTACTCTGTTAGGGCAGCTGGAGCAGATGAGCACAGATGAGGTCATGCCATAGTATAGATTTCCACCGATGGCAGACACCAGTGTATAGCAGCATTGTTTCTTGCCTGCGGGCCACCATGAACTCATGAGCTTTCCGTGGTCATGGCTGACTTGGAGTTGAACAAATGAGATTGGGTCCTGAGAGGTTTCTGGGTCCTGAGGACTTGGAACTAGTGTTTATCTATCCAGGAGACACCTCCGTTAGCCCCTTTCCTTTCTACCACTAACCCCTCCCGGGTGCCTTGCATGGGAGGCTGGTGGGTTCTCCTGCCCCACAGAGCTCCACATCCCTGGCAGGTTTTGCCCTCTGAGCAGGTAAGTGTGGCAGAAGGAAAGCAGGGTGGCTTATTAAGTAGTTGCACTAGTCAGGGTTCTCTAGAGAGACAGGACTAATAGGACAGATGTGTATATAAAAAAGAGTTTATTAAGGGGAATGGACTCACACAGTCACAAGGTGAAGTCCCACAGTAGGCCATCTGCAAGCTGAGGAGCAGGGAAGCCAGTCCGAGTTCCCAGATCTCAAAAGTAGGGAAGCCGACAGTGCAGCCTTCAGTCTGTGTCCCAAGGCCTGAGAGCCCCTGGCAAGCCGCTGGTGGAAGTCCAAGAGTCCAAACACTGAAGAACTTGGAGTCTGATGTTCCAGGGCAGGAAGCATCCAGCACAGGAGAAAGATGAAGGCTGGAAGACTCAGCAAGTCTAGTCCTTCCAGGTTCCCCTGACTGCTTTATCCTAGCCACCCTGGCAGCTGATTAGATGGTGCCCACCGAGATAGAGGGAGAGTCTGCCTCTGCTAGTCCACTGACTCAAATGTTCATCTCCTTTGGCAACACCCTCACAGACACACCCAGGACCAATGCTTTGCATCCTTCAATCCAGTCAAGTTGACACTCACTATAACCATCACAGTAGTGTTGAAAGAACAAAGAGAAAAACTGGCAATGATTTTCTCATGTTCAGAAGCCAGTAAGATGGGAATGGGAATGAGTGTTATTCACAGTCCTTATTGGTGGAGCTAGCGGGCACTGGAGGCATGTTTGGTCCAGCCTGTGCCTTATTACAGATGGAAACGGACGGGATGGGGGGCCAGAGAGAAAAAGCGCCTTGCCCCAGGCAGAGCCGAATCCACACACTCCTCTCCTGACCTCCACTCCCCTGATAATTTTCCCTAGATCATCCTCATTTGAGAAATAGGAAAGGGAGAGAAAAAAGATTCTCTTCAGACCCAGAAATGCCTAATGCGTAGCAAACAATGCTTTTAAGCCCTGAAGGACTTCTGCAGCCGAAATTGCTTCTATTTGTTTGGGTTCATGCTGCCTTTGTTCATTCCTGTCTGTCTGGAGGAGCTCTTAGACACAGTTCAACGTTATCATCCACCTATTGTGTGAAAATGACAGCGAAGTTCAGTCAGAGAGAAATGCAGCAGACTCATCTCAACTCATCTGAAAATTACCCTCATCACCAGCATTGTTGATGCTCCACCATGGATGCGGAGCCAATTCCACACGCACTTTCTTTAGGTTGCCCAGGTGAGGAGCGCAGAGGAGGGGAAGCAGAGCTGGCAGTGCATCACGCCTTCCACAGAAGGTGCTGGGCGCGGAAGGTCAAGTGCCTCCCCGGCCCACGTGTACTAAGAACGTCCTAGACCTGGTAGCCCCTGCCATGGTTTTCCCATGGTAGCGCCTTCCTAGAGAGGGAGTGTTCCTAAGGGACTTGCTCTGGGGTCTTTCTCGGGAGGGAGATGCAGCCACTGCCAGGCCATGTGGAGGTGGCTTAACAGATCCTTGGACATCATTGTCATCACCATCGAACACTCCAGCATTACTCTTCAGAGATGGTCTGATACATGGGCTTAGTGACACTTGTCAAGAGGAAGTAAGAACAGAAGGATCGGACTAGGGCAGCTGCTGTAGGTGGCCTGGGTTCAACCAGGTTCAACAAATAATAACCTTCACTAATAGGGTGCCCACTGTGCACACAAAGTCTGTCCATACCCTCTGTGGGGGTGTTCATCCCACAAGATGAACGCAGAGGGGCTTGAGGACGGCGGGCCCACCGCTGCTCAGCCAGGAAGGAGCTGAGCTGGGATCATTCACTCTGTGTCCTGCAAAGCTGAGGCCTCTTCAGATGGGGTCACTTGCTGAATTCCCGTGACCTGGCGGGCATCAGACCAGCTAACAGGGACATACAAAGACATTCTCAGCCTGGCAACGGGAGTCCATCCAAGAGCCTCAGGTGTGGAGTAGGCGAGCGATACAAGAGGAAAAATGTCTTTAAGAAAATAAAGTCAGGCCGGGCGCGGTGGCTCACACCTGTAATCCCAGCACGTTGGAAGGCCAAGGTGGGTGGATCACCTGAGGTCAGGAGTTCGAGACCAGCCTGATCAACATGGAGAAACCCTGTCTCTACTAAAAATACAAAATTAGCCGGGTGTGGTGGTGCATGCCTGTAATCCCAGCTACTCTGGAGGCTGAGGCGGGATTGAACTCGGGAGGTGGAGGTTGTGGTGAGCTGAGATCAAGCCATTGCCTTCCAGCCTAAACAAGAGTGAAACTCCATCTCAAAAAAGAAAGAAAGAAAGAAAGAAAGAAAAGAAAGAAAGAAGATAAAGTCTTATTTTCAAAAAGCAACACTTGTTCATTGCTGAAAGTTCAAAAATGCAAAAGAACGAAAAGAGAAGAGAAAACAACGACCTGTATTTTCATAATCAGAAATTAACTACATTACTTTTTGGTAGATTTTGTTTTGGTCTGTTTTTTCCTACCGATTAGTTTTCTCACATAGTTGTAATTACCCATTGATTGTAGGCTTCAGTAGATAGAATCTAAGTTTTTTTTTTTTTCATTTTCCATTTTATCCTTGATACCTGTAGAATGCATTGGTATGCAGATGGTGCTCAATAAATGGTTTTAAATACATTTGTAGAATAATAATATATATTCAAATAATAGTATATATCCAGGTTCGCAGCTTCCTGTTCTCATTTAAAGTTTTAATCTATTTTCCCACATTTTTACTGTATTTTTCTAAATAGCATCTTTTAAATAAATGCATAGTTTAATGTACATATTTTAATGTACTTGCCACTTTCCTACTGTTGAATATTTTAGACAATTTGCAAGTTTTTAGAATATAGTATATTCTCAATAAATAATAAAGCAATGAACATCTTTGTGAAGAAAGCTTTTTTCCCATATTCTGGGGTATTTCATTTGGATGGCTTCCCAGAAGGTACTTAACAGGTCAAAGTACTGAACGTATTTATTTCAAGTCCTTTGGCTATACATGGCTATAAGCGCCTTTTCAAAGTGTGTGCTGATTTATATTCTCATCAGCAGGATGAGTGGCTCAGGCAGGCAGAATGTGGGGTCTGGAATCCAAAGGCCTGGACTGGCGTCCTGGCGCTATCACCCCCTTACAGGTGATCTTGGGTAAGGCGCTTAAGTTCCCTGGGCCTCCGTTTCCCCTTCTGTAAAGTGCAGGTGATGGCACTAGCTCACAGGACTGTGGTGAGAATCACATGAGCAAGGGTTGTGACAGTGCGTCTCAGACTGTCAGACTCTGAAGTGTGGGTTCTCTGGTGAAGTGACTTACTACCAGGTAGGCATCAAGCCTGCAGCACCCCAGGACTCAAGAGGTATAGACCCCTGGCAGCCAGGGGCACAGCACCCAGAGACTCAGGGTTACACCACCTCGGGACTCAGGTGTACAGTACCCTGGGGTTGTGAACTGCCTTTGCTACCTGTGGCTGAGGTGTGCATTATCATCTGTACTACCTGGGGCTCAGGTGTGCATCAGCTGCATTACCTGGCACTCAGGTGTGTACTATCTGTGGTTCAGGTGCACGGTACCTGGGACTTAGGAGTTCAGTTCCAGGAATCCCATGTTTTGATGTTCGTGCCCACCTCCTCTGCCCGGCTGAAATTTGAGCTACAGCTGCTCCAGTTCAAAAAACTGGAACTGTGTTCCATTTCTAGTGACTCAGGTCAAGGTTTGCTCAACAGCCTGAGTACACAGGCTCACTGTTCTGTTACTCGTGGCTTCTAATGCACTGTTTGCCAAAGGATTATGTCAAGAAGCACTTGGAAGTGAGCAGTAATTTCTTTCTCTGGTTATATATACTAGGTCAGAACTATCCTGACAAGTCTCTTCCTTCAGTTGCAGAGGAAAAGAAGGGTACGCAGGTGATGAATTGCAGCACTTTGTTGGCAAGGACTCAGCAACAGACAGGGACAAGACCAGCAGAGGTCACAGGCAGAAAGGTGATCCACCTTCTAGGAACTTCTATTTCATTTCACCCTCCCTCCTTCCCTCCTTGCCTTCCCTCCCTGTGTTCTTTCGCTCATTTATCCAGCATCTACATTGGTTAGAATATATGGGTTAGAAAATGCAACTCCTGCTCTTAGGACCTTCTATGTCTAGGAGGGGACATCAGAGTGAGGGAGCGGTGATGATGTGGTTGTGTGAGGGCTGAGACAGTGGGTGCTGGGCACTAGGGAGCTCAGAGACAGCCAACCCCAACTTTTCTTAAAGGTTCGGGGCACATGGGGGCCACATTTAAGGGATGTGCTGAGCAAAGGACAATAGCATGGGATCCCTGTTAGCGTCAGGAGCCTTCCCACAACGAACTAATTGGGAGGAAGGCAAGGCCTGGCTCTTGAAGCTGTCACATGGCAGCAGCGGGATCCGGGGAGTACAGAGGGCTGGGTGCCTTGGGGAAACCAGATGCCAGCTGGCCCAAGGGCACCAAGTTCTTCTGGAGGCTGAGGCCAGCCATGAGCCCTGAGGCTCAAGAAGATCCCTCTGGCAGCTCACAGGTCTGAAGGGGATTGCAGAGGTTCTTCTATGGCCATGCAGAGACTGTGCAGCACTTGTTAATTTCCGAAGGAAGCTGCGTGGCCACTCCTGTACGCTCTCTTCCCCTCTCACCTGGCTTATATGATAGGAACAATACTTTCCCAAGGCAGCGTGTGATCTGACTGGGGTCCCTTCCAGCAGGCATAAGAAGGGCTGCCTTGCTGGGGTCTGTGCTGTCAAGCGCAGGACGCCAGTTGGCTTTTCCTCTCTCCTGTTCTTTTGGCTTTCCACTTGACACTCCACACAAATGTGTAGGCAGTAGAGATTGCACGAGTATCAAGAGTAAAGAGCATCAATATCTACAGTATATTGATCACTTACTCTGTGCCATGCACTGGGCTTGCAGAATGACATTAATTCCTGGGAGCAGCCCACAAATTAGTGATCATTACTTGCCATTTTTATAGATGACGATCCCAAGCCTAAAGATATTAGGTGACTTGCACACAGCTGGCGAAAAGCAGAGCTGGAATCTGCTTCAGGTGATCCAGTTCTAGGACACACACTATCAACCACTTCTCTATGCTCCTCTCAGTGGAGGGAGAAGGCACGGTGACATATAATTTGTCAAATGGCCCAAGCAACCTTGTTGAAAACACAGACATCCTATGGTGAGGTGAATGAGGCCCCAGTATGTTTCTGGGGGGTCTGACACTCTACATGTCAGTAGATAAAGTTATGGTAAATATTGTGGAATTTAAGAAAACCAGGAAGTTAAAAGTGGAAGTAAACTAAATAGAAGTGGGGTGACAATCATACAGAAGAAAGGAAATACTTTAAAATATTAAGTGCTCTCTCACAAGGATACCATACATGTGCCTCTAGGTTCCTAATATCTGTTGAATGATGTATCAGGACTATTAACTGAGAATAAAAGATTGTCATGAACAGCCAGTAATTGGCTGGTCTCTGAGGTGCGTGAGATCAGAGGGAAAAGAACTAGCATTGGAATATTTCCTATGCGGCAAGGTTTAGCATCCTCCTCATTTAACCTTTACCTCACTCTGGGATGTGGCCTTCATCCTCATCCTCATTTTGCAGATGAGGCTATAGGGGGGCCTAAAGTCATACAGCAAGTCAGTAAATCTGGACAGGAACCGGGTCTGGCTGCAAAGCCAGGACGAGCTCATTCTGTTATGTTAACCTGTAGCAGACCCACCTCACTGTTCTCACACAGTGACAGGCAAAAAGCAATAGATTGACAGACATGTATGTCTTGATGAATGACTGGGTGTATTGGATGATCTTGGCCTGGTTTGGAGGAGCCAGAATTTGCAGCAATGTCTATGTGCCGTGAGCTGTTCCAGAGTCACGCAGAAAGGAAGCTTCAGGTTGACAACAAGATCCCAGTGGACAGGCCCAGAGAATCCCAGGTCGCTGACAGGTGTCAGCAGTGAGACTCTCAGGGACACGTGCAGATGTCCTCCCACCTCAGTTCTCCCCTCCTGCTGCTGGGCTGCCACCTCCAAGCCCAGATGGGGTTCTTCTCCCAACACGCTCTGCTCAAGGAAACATGGATCAACATTCACTTCTTTGGGAGGCTCTCGGCCTCTGTGATTTCCCTCCCTGGACTTTGTGCTCTGACCTTCTCCCCAGTAGAAGACTTCATTCTTCCTTTTTAGGGATGAGAGAAAAGAGAGTCACATGGCAGCAGGGGCTGTGGTCGCTTCCAGGGAGGGAGGACCTGAAATGACATCAAATCAACCACTCCTCTTTCCTGAAACCAATCTTAAGGGCACTGATATGCACTTGTTTATTCTGTCCTCTGGAAAGACTGACATTAGCCATGGCTTTCAAGAAATTATGCTGTACTGTTCACAATAGCAAAGACATGGAATCAACCCAGGTGCCCATCAACAGTAGACTGGATAAAGAAAATGTGGTACATATACACCATGGAATACGACACAGCCATAAAAGAGAATGAAGTCGTGTCCTTCACTGCAACATGGATGCAGCTGGAGGCCATTATCCTGTGTGAATTGATGCAGGAACAGAAAACCAAATCCTGCTTGTTCTCACTTATAAGGGGGAGCTGGGCAATGGGCACTCATGTACATAAAGATGGCAACAGTAGACACTAGAGGGGACAGGGAGGGAGGCCACGTTCGAAAAACTGCTGGGTACTACGCTCACCAGTGGGGTGACAGCATCAATCATACCTGGAACCTCAGTATCATGCAATGTACCAATGTAACAAATCTGCACGTGTGCCCCCGAATCTAAAACAAAAGTTGAAATTTAAAAAAAAATTAAAAAGGCAGTTATGCTCTCAGGAGCTGGGTTGTTGAGGCCAGGCTTAGATGGGTCCCTGTCATAGATGCACCGTTCCTGCAGGTGACTGCTTGCTTCTGCTCCGGAAACACAGATGGGTCAGAGGGACAGGCTGATGACTTCTCAATGTCTGAAGGATGATCACGAAAAAGGGATAAAATAGTCATTTGTGGGCCAAGATGTAGAACACAAGTCAGAGGGTGGTAAATATACCATGGTAAAATTTGACCCAATGAAAATGAGGCACTTTATTATTAATAAGAAGATCAGTAATAAACTTGAAGTTAAGAAAAGACTGATGGCCTTGAGATCAGCTATACTTCAGATTGTATCACGTATGTGTGTGAGACTCAGGTTGCCTGAATTTTTCTGAGCCCTGGCTTCCTCTTATTTAATGGAGATGGGAACATAGTGTATAATTCACAAGGTAGTTGTATGAACTAAAGAGTCACCTGGACTAGCTGTCGTGCACCAAGAGCTCCACAAACAGGATTTCCTCTCCAACAATTAGGGCTGTATTAGGGCTGTCTTTGAAGGGAATGACCTGCCTTCATGATTGGGGAACACCCCAACACTGGAGAAATTTAAGAAAAAGTTAGATGACCTCTTGATGGGATAAAGTGTAAGGAGGAGATTCTGACACTGGGAATTTCCAAATCTGATGGGGCCCAGGGATCTGGCGGATTCCCCAGGCCTTTCACAGGGAGCAGGAAGGAGCAGCCCTCCCAGCCAGCTGCCTCCTGCCTGATAAGGAAGGACATAGGTAGAAATTCATCCAAACTAAACAGAGGACTGAAGAGCACAGTGGTTGGAGTAGGACTGTTTCCTGTGGAGGTGTGTCCTTGGTTACAATCCCTGGTCAGGGGAAGGGTTGTGCCCTGGGGAGCCCTGCTACGTCCTTCAGTCACTGCTGACACCAGAGGACGAGACTCAGCTCCAGCCCCATGGACAGTGCCCTTGCATTTTAGTTGGAGAGGAAGAGACATTTACATCAAAAGCTTAATAACTATAGGTGCCAACTTACGATCTGAGCTGCACTGAAGGATGAGGTTAAAGGAAGCAAGATTACTTGGCATTAGAGTTGCCAGGAAATGTTGGAAAATGAATGAGCTCAAAGGGCTTTGATTATGGGTGGGATTTGGACACCTAGAAAGGTGTGAGGCCAGAAATCCAGGCAGAAAGCCTGATGGGAAGAAAACCCAGGGGCTGGAAAGCTCTGCTAGGTCTATTTCAGGGCTAGCAGCAGCTCTCTTTGCTGTGGTGCGGAGAGAGATTGACACGAGGCAGAAGAGTGATGTCAGGCCAGGGCTGTGCAGGGCCTTGGCTGCCGGGTTCTCCTCCCCAGCTGGACAGTGATCTCTGAACAGCAGGGCTGGTGTGGCTTCCTTACTCCTGAAGCTAACCGGACTGGGAGGGGCTCCGTACAAGTTGTGAACATGAATTGACTGGCATACTGCTGGAAGGTTTGCTGGTCAGGCATTCGGGGAAGGTTACTGTGTTGGGGGGAAAGAAAGGGATAGAAGGATGCAAAGATATTGCAAGGGTAGACTCTGTATCTATGAAGATGAGGAAGGGAGAATTGGAGAGGAGACTGACTTTTCTCAGTCTGGGGAGTGGGTGGATTCTGGGAGAAAGAGTGATGGCTGCAGGATGGACCTGCCAGCCCCTACTGAGAGTTCCCTACTCTCCTGACACTTTTCAGAAGCCCAGGAAGGCACATTCGGCCAGTTGGGGATGCCAACAACTTGACTGTTGGAAGCAATGAGATAAGCCACAATACTGACCATCCCCTGAGCACCCGTCGTGCGGCAAGAAGCGTGTGGGGACTTCACACATACCATCTGTTGTAATGCCAGCCCTTGGCAGGCAGATGATCATCCACCACCCCCAGCCCTCGGCAGGCAGATGATCACCCACCACCCCCAGCCCTCAGCAGGCGGATGATCACCCACCACCCCCAGCCCTCGGCAGGCGGATGATCATCCACCATCCCCAAGGAAGCTGACAGGAAACAACTGAGTGGACAGCTCGGTGTCCCTGGGCAGTGAGGAGTTCTGGGGTGGACCCTGAGCACCCCGATGTCCCAGCCTATCCTCCATCTAACACAGCAGCATGCTCTTCCTCATGTGTGGTGGGTTCAGGAACAATTGCAGCTGGTGTCTTCCAGCCATTCCCTCTGCAGCTCAGCATCCGCGCTTCTCTCAGGGAGCTCAGAGACCAGTTCACCACAAGATGATACCTGGGACTGGTTCAGAAGCAGCTCTGCAGTGGCCATAGGGTCCTTCTGGAAGGTGGTGACTCATCCTTGCGGAAATTCTCCACAACCTCAGGATTCAGAAGGGCCAGCGCTGTTCACCGGCACTCAGGGCCAACTCTCTGTGGCTCAGTTCACCACCTGTCAGTCACCACCGCCGGCCAGTGCTGTTGGAGCCCAAGATTCTAAGTAGTAAGCGCAGATGTGAGGAAAGTAAGATTGTTTCAGAGTCATCATCCTCTTTTGCCTTGCGCCTCTCCCCACTCCAGAGCACCCTCCTCCTGTCTTCCTCCTTTCAAGGGTCCAGAAGTCCTAATGTCAGCACCCATGCCAGGTTAAGTGTGTCAGATCTACCAGCTGCGTGAAACACTCATTGAGTATCTGCTGCTTGACAGGCACTATGAGGGCACGTTTCAGCTCTAAGGTGCCCACCAGGGTCAAAGAAAAATCACATCGTTTACTATTAGGACATGAAGTAGAACATGGTAAATCCCTTAAGAGAAAATCAAGGCAAGGGACATGGAGCTCTGTTTCTTTGTTGCTGAGGACATGAAGGAAACTCCTGGGAGAGGAGGGCACTGAAGCTGGATGGGGAAGGACATTCCTGGAGGAAGGAATAGCATCAGGAAGTGCAGAGGCAGCCTGGAAAGGGAGGGAGGGCCTGGGTTGGAACACAAGGAGGGAGTCAGGAGGTGAGCCTGGAAAGTCGCCAGCTCATGGAAGGCAAGACCATGGATGTGGATTTTATTCTCTGAGGAGAGGAGCCACTGAAAGGTGGGGGTGGATGTCATGGGCTGAATCATGCTCCCCAACCCCACTGCAAAAGCTATGTGGCAGTCCCAAGCCCTGGTTTCTCAGAATGTGGCCTCATTTAGAAATAGGGCTGGGGGTTAATTAGTTAAGATGAGGTATTGGAGTAAAGTGTCCTTGTAAGAGGAGGGGAAGGCATAGAGAAACAGGGAGATGCCATGTGAGGACAGAGGCCGGGACAGAGGCACCGCAGCTGCAGGCCAGCAAAGCCAGGGACTATCGGCCACACCAGTGGCCAGAGAGGGAGGCACGATTCTCTTCCACAGGGATCAAAGGGGGCAGGGCCCTGCCAATACCTTGATGTTGCACTTCTGGCCTCCGAAACTGTGAGAAGATGTGTTTCTCTTGTTTTAAGCTGCCCAGCTGGCGGCCTTGTCATGGCAGCTCCAGGAAGCGAATCCCCCGGGGGTGGGGTACACGGATGCCACCATCTGATGACCCTCTCCCCTGGTGCTTCACCTTGGCCTTGAGCCCCCAGTGGTGGGCATGGGCCACATCTCAGCTCACTGCCCCCTGCTAATGTTTGCACCATTGGGGGACTGCTGTTTTCACCTTACTCCAGATGGACCCCCCCCAGCTCTGATAACCTGTGGATTGCATTGACAAAAGCTTCAAATCTTTTTTTTTTTTTTCTGGGAAGAGATACAGGTTTGGGAAAACATGCTATTATACAAAGAGGTTTTTTTTTTTTTTCTTTAAGGGACAGCATGTGCAAAAGTCCTCATGGGTGAACAGGGAGAATATTGCAGAGGAGGTGCTCAGGTCAGAGAGGAGGCAGGAGGCAGGGACACTGATGCTGCTAACGTTGCACTTGTCAGTGGCAGTGCGGTGACTCTGACGGTCTTGTGTCTGATTGAGGAGAAACACGAAGTGCTGCTGACTGCGTGTGGTTAAACTGAAGTTTGTGTAGCTACTTCTACACATGTTAGGATAAACAAACAGAACTGAGGGGCTGGTTCCAGCTTAGCACGGCAACCTGTTTTAACCTGGCTTGGCCAGATTCGCATCTAGTTGAGGGAGATGGCTGCGTTATTGAAAGAGATCGTTAAAATCACTTTCCTGTTTCCCACCGTGTCCTGCCCAACCCGTCTCCCTCTCGCCTCCATTCCGGCTCCTTCATCAGCCTGTTTGTTCAGAGGAGGTGGAGGAAAAAGTCACCCTTGCTGGATATTGATAGAAGGGCTGCCTGTGTCTTGCACACTAAGGACATTGTTTAAGATGGTGCCACCTCTGTAAAAATATTGGTTCTGTATTATTGCCAAGATTTCTGAGTTATCTATTAACCAGCACTCCTTGTGCAAACTCAGTCTGCCTTCTGACAGGTTTAATCAGCGTGCATTCCTTTTCAGAAAATGTTCACAGTATTTGCGAGCTTGTCTTCTCTTCCTCTCTGCTGCCCCAGCAGCCCTGGGTGGCAGCCACGCAAAGCTGTTCATCTGGGGCAGGACAGGGTAATCACAACATAAAAATGGGCAGGAGAATTCTCTCTCCAACAGGCTGGTAGAGAAATCATCTCCTTTTTGGGCCAGGCGTGGTGGCTCACACCTGTAATCCCAGCACTTTGGGAGGCCGAGGCAGGCAGATCATGAAGTCGGAGATCAAGACCATCCTGGCTGACACGGTGAAACCCTGTCTCTACTAAAAAATAAAAAAAAATTAGCCAGGTGCGGTGGTGGGCGCCTGTGGTCCCAGCTACTGGGGAGGTTGAGGCAGGAGAATGGTGTGAACCCAGGAGGCGGAGCTTGCAGTGAGCTGAGATCACGCCACTGCACTCCAGCCTGAGCGATAGAGTGAGACTCTGTTTCAAAAAAAAAAAAAAAAAAAAAAAAAAATAGAGAAATCATCTCCTTTTCAGACTAGCATGTCTTTAGAGAATATCTTCAGCCAACGATTAAAAGCAAAAATGTCCTCATCACTCTAGAAGACCTCCATTCACCTGAGCCTCCAGTGTTTAGATCCTGCGACTCTCAGCGAAGTCAACATTTTGAACTGCAGGTACTCCTGGCTTGGAGAGGAAAACGTAGTGGCATTTCCTTGGATGTAATCGCCTTGGAAAACAAGAGTGTTGCAATTCCGAGGCACTCAGCAAACTCTGCAATCTGTTTTTGTAAAATAAGTCTGTACAGAAAGGCAGACTGACTGGTGAAATTTATCTGAGAATGAAGTTATCATTTCAGCCTTAATCTATTGGGATCAGAAAAGGTTATTTCCAAGTTCTAAAAATAATAAGAAGCTCAAATCTCACCTAGAAATTAGATTAACATTTCTAAAAATTTAAGCATGGTCAGAAGTTAATAATAAAACATGCTGGACCTGTACAGTAAGTGATTTAATATAGAGAGTATATAAAGATAAATAACTGGAGAGAATTGCCAGATAAATTTTCTCCTGCCTTTCCTCCAAGAATACAACTCCATTTATTAGAAACCCCCATGTCTCTTATAAATGGCTATTTTAATTTATGGATTTACAGTAGGGAGGAAATTAATTAACACGTAGCTGGAGCAGTGAGCTGGGAAGCTGGCACTTGGGCCCATTACTTCTCTGCTCCTGACTGACTGTGTGGCATTGGCCAAAGCAGTTAACCTCTGTGGGGCTCAGCTTCTCCGTCTGTAAAAGAGGAATATTGCTTCTCAGCTGCCCTGCAAGGGGTAAAAACAAATGAACCAGCACATGGGAAGAGAAAGGAGGAGAGGGCTCAGAGACTGGGTGAAGGCAGCAGGGAATAATAAACGACTCCCATTTATTTCTCAGACCTTGAAATTTGGGCCTGACTCAGGGCTGATGTTTGCAATCTGCAACGCCATGTTGACTTGGCCTGTTATTTGAAAATATGGAGAGCAAATATTAACTCAAGATAATGCAACATGAGCAACACAAAGGCCAGTTGACCTGAAAAAAGAAAAAAATCACCATAGTTTAAAAAGATGGCACACGATGGCTCCCGGGATCACTCATAAATGCCTGCTTTGTTGTAGCAAGAACGTGTTCAAGAAATTAGTGCCGGGGTATCTCAGGGCAGCTTTCTAACCGCGTCTCATCTGTACGCTGTCCCCATTTGCCAAAACTCTTCATCGCTGATAAGGTGCTTGTTAGAGAAACGGGAACTAAATTTATAGTCGGCTTTTGTGAAGCCAATTTACATGTTGTACTGCTGGAACTTAGAACTAAAGGGAATGTGCTTGAAGCCAAAATTGGCTTTGTGGCTCCAGTTTCCTCAGCTCAGCACCACCTGCCTCCAATCAAACTGTCCAATTACAGGAAACAATTGTTTTCTTGCTTTCTGGGAAGTGAAGAAATTCATCCAGCAAAGGGCTGATTTCTAAATGTTTCTTTTTTTCTTTCTTAAAAAAAAAAAAAGATCAGAAAAGACCAACAAATCCAAAACATCAACATTGTTCGGGGGAGAAAGTGTTTCCCTAACAAATTGCCTTCAGAGTTCAAAAACCAGAATATTGCCGTCTACATACTTTGGTGTTACTGACCACAGATACCTGCTCTGTAATTACCTCTTATAATAACATTATTAGTCATTCAGAAGAAAGGTTCTCTCTTTTAACATGTGAGGCAGTAATTAAAGGCTGTGAATTTCACAGGTGAAATCTTGCAGAAAGTACGATTCTGAAGTCAAAGAATTTAGTGATCCACCTCTGCCTAATTAAACTTTCGTCTCAAAATAAAATCGTATATTTGAAACAATGAAATCGGGGCAATGATACTATTTATCTTTGAGCCCAAGTCTCATTTCTTTAAACCCTAATTTGACTTTCTACAGCTTATTTCCCTGAAATGGTTAAAATAGCAGCAGAGAAGTTGAAAAGAGTATAAACCCCTGGTCACATGTGGATGGTATTTAGCATGCACTGAGCATAGATGATAATTACAGTACATTCTTTCCTCTGGCAGGTAATATTTTAATGGAACTAACAAACAAACTTCACTTGGCTTGTTTCTAGTTCATCTCTTGAGTTTCTCTTTTTAAAAATAAAACAGAACTGCTCAATATTTTATGATTCAATAAAAATAATGACCTCATGGAAACCACTTAGTGGCACTTTTCATATCATTCCTCAGTAGTGCATTGATCTTACTGAGTCAACCTCCAGAAGCTTACATTTACGTTGACTTTATGCTGTACTAGGAATTCACTTAAGTTATTCAGTGGAACAATTCCACTCCATTCCAAGGGAGTTCTCCAGTGCATGGGATAGTAGCTTCTAAGAATCCTACTTGCCTCCTCCGGGAAGCCTTCCAGGGTCAGATCAGCCAGAGCGAGCTCTCACTTTCCTGTCCTGGCACTGGCCCTGCATGGACCTCTGTCCCAGGTGGTGGTTTGACTGCTGCCTTGTGGTGTGGCCCTCAGTGAACAGGACTTACTGAGGACCAGGCGATTGCTTTTTCATTTGCTAGAAATGAGAGAGTGGATGCTTGGTGCTTGGTAAAATGTATGAAAGAATATATTCCTCCTATTTTTCTGGGTATTTCTTCTGAGGTCCCTCAGGGGCCTTTTCTCTTCTCTATGTCCCCTTGGACTCTTTCCTTAGCAACTTTTCTTAGATTCTGCACACACCTTGGGTGGTTGCATGCACCCCTGTGATTTCACCTATAAGTGGCGGTCCCCAAACCCAGAGGCCTGTATTCTTATCCTGTACTATGGAAAACTTGGGGGTGGAATTGGGGGCGGTGGTAAACAAATGGGCTTCAGAATTGGATTTCCCTGTGCTGTGCCTGGGTCATCCATGTACGAATGTGGGGCCTTGCTTAACATCCATAAGCCTTAGTTTTCTTACCAAATAGGAATGCATGATACCAGCCAGAAGTACCTGGAGCTTCTAAGCAGAAACCATTGTTCATACATCACTAGCCCAGGTGCCTTCCTGAGCTTTAGATGCATAAAGTACATTGCTTGCTGTCTGCAAACCCTAGATCTGCCGCAACTGGCACGGTAGCCAGTTGTACATGTGGTAATGAACGTTAATTACAATGAAATGAAGTTTAAAACTCAGCCCCTCACTTGCACTAGCCATATTTCACATATGCGACTCATGGCTATTGTATCAGGGCAGAGTTACAGAACATTCTAGAACACAGCACAGAATTCCACTGGGCAGTATTGCCTATCACCTTGGATCTTCCACTGGTGTCTCAGCTCAGACCTTCTCCTTTAGTGCCCTCCTTCCCCATGACTGGCCCTGCCATCCACCCTGCTGTACACGCCGGCCACCACGGGCCAGCCTTGGATGGGCATGCTAGGCTATGGTTAACAGGGGACCCTGGAAGCAGAAGGCCTTGTACTGGATGTCATAGCTCTGTGGTCTCCAACTGCTTTTTGTCTTTGTTTTCTTATCTGCAAAATGGGGACAATAACAGCTCCTGTGGCAAGGGATTTTGAAGATGATAAAATAATGCAAGCTAAGTGCTTAGTGGGTACAGCGTAGGCGGCACGTGCCCATCATGATCATCCGTGATTGTCCTGGAGCTCTCCTCCCTCCTTCTCACATGCAGCCTCCAACTTGGTGAGCCTGCATCCCTCCAATTGAGTCAGTGCCTTCCCCAGGGCAGCCTAGCTGCCCACTGTGATCCTGCAGCCTCTCACCCTGATGCTGGGTTGCGGGCTGCTCGCACCATCCTTTCAGAAACATGCATCTGATCAGGTTCTGCCTTTGCCAGAAAGTCATCCAACAAGTCTCTGGTGTCTTAGGGCACAGTTCTGCCTCCCTAGGACAGCACATGGGCTCAAAGAAGGCCCACTGCCCCTCTTCCACCTCCCACAGAGGGAGTGGGCCTCTCTGTCTCCTGTCTTTGGACACATTGCTTTCTCCCCCTGATGCATTTCTCTGCTCTCGCCCCAGCTCCATCTTGCTCTCTTTTCTTTTTCTCTTCCTCCTCATCCTTCGCACTCAGCTCAGCTCAGCCTCACAGCCCTGAGGCGTCCCTCCCTGCACATCCCAGCTGGGCCCTCCAGCCTCACCCGAGGCTTCTGGGCATCCTCTGATTCTGCGTCCTCAGGCCCTGGTGCTTGTTTCCATCCCAGCCGCCAGGAATCGGTTTCTCCAAAGCAGGGGCTGAGCATGACTTAGCTTTGTTTCCTGGGGCCTGATGCCCAGTAGGCATCCGGAGGGGTCTGGGAGGATCTTCACTGCATGAATGGACCTGCTGGCCACAGCCGATTCTGTGTTTCTTCCCCACATATGCTGCTATCCCCACAAAAAATGCATTTTGGATGCTGAATATCCATGCCTCACGGTGCTCCGGTGACTAGGGGGATCCCTGTGAGATGGGGGCTTTCCAGCAACCTAGATAATGAAACCACAGAGCAGCCTTCCCCTACGGTGACCTAGTTCTTAATTCCTGTAGTTTCAACACCCATCACAGCAGAATTTTGATGAGGCCAGGCTCTTTCGCAGCTGGCATTTGATGAGAAAAGGGAATTGAAATGTAGGTGATTGATTTGGACCTGGAGAAGCTGATTGGATGTCACCCTGTTCTTCCCAACAACGGAGACCGGTCTGTGCAAAGGGGACTTCCTGTGACCCCTGCGGGTCCACCGGAAGTTCTGATTTCTCCCCATGGAATAGGGGCGCGAAGGCTGCTCTGTCACACACGGCCCAAGAGATTGATTACCTGGGCTCTGGCAGCCTCTCTGGGTGAGTTTCTCAATTAAAATGAAAAATCTCTAACAATTCTTCACCCAGATCCTCATTTGTCTTTTTAGAACTGAAGCAAAAATTGAACTCCCTGAGTTGGCTTAATTGAATTCATCCACGAGGCCGTGGGGCTGGTGGCGGCAGCTCCTGGGCTGATGGGCACACGTGCTTTCCTCTCCAGTCAGAGAAGGGCTGAGCGGGCAGGGAGCCCGCCGTGCCTCTGGGGGATCACGTCTACACAGCCGTTTAGCAGGAAAGGGAAGTGGAGATGCTAGCATGGCAGGTTTACTTTTCTCCCCTCTTTTCTCTTGGTGAACTCTTACTCAGCACAAACGTCCCCTCCTCTAAGGAATCCTTTCCTGCCAACTCCCATCTCTTCCCAAACCGCATTGGCCCAGGGTCCCCCCCGTGGCCTCGCTTGGCTCTCTCCAGCGCCCCTGTCCAAACAATTCTCTTACTGGATGAGGTTTCCTGGTCACTGCTCAGCAACCTAGCAGCCCCTGGAGGCAGAATGTGCCCCGTGGATTGCCTGGGATCTGTAAGGAATGAGGGGAGCCACACAGCCGTTGTCGGCGCCGGCTGCCCAGTGAACTGCTAGATTCTTCTGAAGGGTTTTAAAATAAAACGCAGAAGCTCGGGCCCCACCCTGGACCAATGGAATCAGAAACTCGTAGGAAAAGGCCTGGGTACCAGCATTAAAAAAATATCCAGCCGGACGAGGTGGCTCACGCCTGTAATCCTAGGACTTTGGGAGGCCGAGGCAGGCAGTTCACGAGGTCAGGAGATCGAGACCATCCTGGCTAACACGGTGAAACCCCGTCTCTACTAAAAAAAAAAAAAAAATTAGCCGGGCGTGGTGGCGGGCGCCTGTAGTCCCAGCTACTCGGGAGGCTGAGGCAGGAGAATGGCATGAACCCGGGAGGCAGAGCTTGCAGTGAGCTGAGATCGTGCCACCACACTCCAGCCTGGGCCGCAGAGCTAGACTCTGTCTCAAAAAAAAAAAAAAAAAATTCCCTTAGGTGTTTTTATTTGCAGGCAGGGAGAAGAACAACTTGGAACAGCAGAAATAGGCCTTTGGAATCTGACTGCTTGGGCTGGGGTCGGGGCTTCCCTCTTGACTAACTTGGCTTTCCTCATAAAGGTTCATGTCAGGGGGCTGTCTGCCACGTGAGGTTGCTGCGTTCTAGATACAGTGTCTAAAGCACCTAGAATAGAATGTGCACCCAGTGACTTTTATTCCTGTGGTTGCAAATGCTTGGTGGACATCAGGCGTGTGGAGTGGGTGGTAGGCAAGACCTGGTTTGAGCAAGTTACCAAATATTTCAGTGTGGGTGAGTTGCCTTTTCTGAGTCTCAGTTATCTCCTTTGTGAAAAGGGCTTAATAATATTGCCCACACATCCAAGATGTGGAAACAACCTAAAACAATGTCCATGGATAGATGAATGCATACAGAGAATGTGGTCCATCCATACAGGGGAATATTATTCAGTCTTTCAAAAGGAAGAAATCCTGCAATATGCAATGACATGAATGAACCTTGAGGACAACTACTGCAAGTGAAATAAGCCAGTAATAGACAAATACTGCATGATTACACTTATATGAGGTCTCCAAAATAGTGAAATTCATAGAATCAGAGTGTGAATGGTAATTGGTTACCAGGGGTTGGAGAAAGTGGGGAGTTATTAATCAGTGGGCATAAAGTTTCAGTCAAGTGAGATCTACCATACAGCATTGTATCTATAGTCAACAATAAAGCATTGTGCACTTAAATATTTATCAGGAGGGTAAATCTCATGTTTAATGTTCTTACCACAGTAAGAAAATTAATTGCATGGGAAAAAGAATATGACCCACATCATAGCCATGTAAGCATTCAATGAGCCAAGACATTAAAGTAATAAGTATTTGATAATTGGTGGTTATTTATGGTTATTGTTATTATTATTATTAGATTGCTGGCCAAGTGGGTGAAGAACATAGGGTAAATGTCGACTGATGTTTATAGGGGCAAAAACAATTAGATGATGATATATGACTTGTGGTTATTTGGACTTCCCTTCTAAAGCATATCTCTTGAAGCCTTGAACTTCAAGGAAACAACTCACACCTTGATTTTTGACCTTCATAAATCAAAATATTGATTAGACTTTGTCTTTATTATGTAATGTTAGATTGGTGAACTTCCAATACATTTATGGAGTCAAAATGCATTTTCATTTGGTAATTTCTGTTAACGAGGCAAAAAGCTTTCTTAAATAAACAATTATATTTTTAGGGAAGTGTAAATTAAAGCACTATTCTTAATTTTGCTAAACTTGTCCTCCTTCTAACTGTGTAATTTACTCTGACGCTCTCCCTGTTCTTGTAACTGCTAAATTGTGAAGCTCTTAGCCAGCCCTCAGTTTGAGCTGTTAGACGCATATGAATGTGATAGAGCTTTGGTTTGGGCTCTAGGGCTGTGGACTGGGAGTCAGAGTTTGAGGTCTGGTAGTTGAGCCGCTGCAGCCCACGCACTTTGTCCCCAATTGAGGTTGATGTAGTTGAGGAAGCCGTGATCCCCATGCAGGCCGTTCAGCCTTCCAGTACGAGGATGGATAGATGAATGGATTCCAGCCATGATAAAACAATCAAATGTTGAAAAATTATGGCGAAAATTATGAATATCTAATTCATTTGTCTGTTGGCTCAGGATGGCTTGGCTCAGAGCTGCCATCAGAGGGACAGTCTGAACTTCCTCGCCATGTACTCCCAGTTATTTCTGGTATCAGCCCAGACACCCTAAACCAGGTCACTTGGGGTCATTGGCATCTTCCTGTCTATCCAAGGCTGGTGCTCATGAATAAACAAGCAGGCATCTTGCTGCTGTCTCAGTCTGCCTCAAGAAGGCCACCATCCCAGGCACGATGTTACCTTCAAGGGTTCCCCAAATTTCCAAACCTCAGGGGGCCAGAAGGGTGCTAGGCTTGCTGCAGACACAGAATGAGTGAACTTTTCCCAACAATCCTAGATCTGAAGCAGATCTGCTCTCCAGAGGCCTCCTCTGTCTCTTCTTCCCCTTGGGGAGAGAAGCCAGGACCAGCTGGAGAAAAGACACCAGAAACCCCCCCTTCTGTTGTCCCCTGGCCCCTCCTTTACCAATGACCCCTTCTACTCTCCTCAGTACAAAATAATAACTCCCTTGTGCACCTCTGGGTGCAGACAGATACTGATGTTTGTGTGCGGAGGAGGGTGTGGCAGTCTAGACCTTAGCTCTGCCAGCTAAAGCTCCCTGTTACATACACATAATTCAAACCAAGCTCATTAAGCAACCAAAAAGATAGCCTAACTTGGTAATGCCTTCCTCGAGAGCAATTTGGCAATGTTGATCAAGAGCCTTAAAAATATTCACAGCCTTTTACTCAGCATTTTAACTCTTAGGAATTTATTCTCAGGAAATATTCAGGTAGGTTCATCAAAATCTATGTTCAAGGATTTTTATTTTAAAATTTATCTCACTAATACACATGCAAAATTAGAAATTCACGACTTTAATGTCCATGATAGAGGAATAAATAAATCTGATGTTTACATAGATGTAATAAAATATTTTAAAGCCATTAAAGTCACACTGAAGAGTCGTTAATGATCTAGGAAGATGATAATATTGTAATGTTAGGTTTAAACTATTAGATATAAAATTGTAGATACAGTGTAGTGCCATCATATATCATATGATATGTATAATACATGTTGTATATGTATTTATGATACATATACAATGTATTTGTATACAATGTATAATACATATGTATTTATAATACATATACAACATGTTTTATACATAGCGTATTATAAATACATATACAACATGCATTATACATAGCATATATTTATATATGCATGTGTGTGTATACATATGTGTGCATGTGTGTATGTGTACATATACCAGAAAGAATGCCCTGAGATATGAAGAGTGGCTCTATCTGGGGAATGGAACAATTATAGTTAATTTTTTTTTTTTTGGAACATTCTTTCTATTTTCCCTTAAGTTCCTATAATGACCGTGTATGACCTAAAACAATACTTTACAATGATTCAAGCAACAGAAGTTACCAGAATCTCAAGGACACAATTCTGCAACCGAGAAAGCAGGGAATGCTATTCCAGGTCTCCTGTGTGGGGACCTCCCAAGCCTGCCCTCCCTCTTTGGTGCCACAGACTTTGCCAAGGGGGCAAAAAGCTGGAGACCAAGAGCAGAGACGGGATGGATCTGTGTGATGTGGCTTGACTCTGTGTCCCCAGCCAAATCTCATCGCGAATTGTAATCCCCAGCAGAGACGGGATGGATCCGTGTGATGTGGCTTGACTCTGTGTCCCCAGCCAAATCTCATCGCAAATTGTAATCCCCATGCTTCAGGGGAGGACCTGGTGGGAGGTGATTGGATCATGGGGGTGGTTTCCTCTATGCTGTTCTCATGATAGTGAATGAGTTCTCATGAGATCTGATGGTTTAAAAGTGTTTGGCAGCTACCACTCCCGACTCTTGTTGCCATGTAAGAAGTGCATTAATTTCCCTTCACCTTCCGCCATGATTGTAACTTTCCTGAGACCTCCCCAGCCATGTGAAACTGTGAGTCAATTACACCTCTTTCCTTTACAAATTACCCAGTCTTGGCTATTTTTTTATAGCAGTGTAAAAACGGACGAATACACCATGTCTGAGGCCTCGTGCCCCAGACAGCCACCATCCCCCATACTCTGGGGCCCTGAAGTGAGATGCCCTGACTGCTTCCAAGGCTTTGACTTTATCTCAGGACTGTGCCTCATTTCCTGGACTAGTCTGGTGTCTTGGGGGATAGTGGAGAGCAGAAAGGAAGACTTAGTCTGCACTGGCACCCCAGCTCCACTACGTAAATGACGTGGGAGGTAGGTCTCCTCACCTGTAAAATGAGGATAATAATACCACCCACAGGATTATAAGCGAGATGATGTATGAAAAGAGCTAGGTATTGTACCTGATATATAGTAAATGCCCTGTCATTGGTGTGTGTGCATGCACATGTGTATGTGTGTGTTGTGTGTGTCTCTCTGTGTGCGTTTTCCCATCTGATAAATGTTATCCAAAGTCATTTTCAGCACTCACTTCTTAAAGCTTTCGATTAATTTATGCATAGTTAATCTCTACTGGACCTATGCCAGACAGAGTACATGGGAGTTTCTTGGTTCTGAGAAAGAGGAGGGAGTCAACAGCTCCATGTGGACACAATTGCTCTTGCTGTCCTCTCTTCACAGTAGAAGTGGAGGATGACTGTTGGCCAGCCCTGAGGACTCTCCCTGTCCACTCTCCTCATAGCAGGAGGCTGGACCACAGCTGCCTTCAGGGACCCCCAAGTCCAGGTGCACCTGCTGAGTGGAAAAGTCAATAAACAGTTACAAATACAAATTACTCAATGAGGGAATGATAAACTTGAGAGGAGGCTAACATTAGCATCGTCCTCACCATCACCATCATCAACCTCACCATCACCATCATCATTACCATCACCATCATCATCACAACATAATGAACAGATGAAAATTCAACTGGTGTTCACCTGGAAGCTCAGAACCTGGTGTGGCCTGGGTCCTCCCTCCTTCTGGACTTTTAAGTGCCTGGAAACTGCCAGGTTTGCACTTGACTGTACCCCTTTCAGGAAACCACTGCTGTCACTGTTAGGTGACCTGGCTGGAAAGGAGAGAATCTGGGTGACAGGACTTGTGGGCCATCCTGGCTATGGGAGTACGTACCATTGCAGAATCATCCCACACTGGCACCATCAGGGCCATGCAGGCAAGCACAACATAGAATGAGGCCAAATGCAAATTGTTTTAAAACACACAAATGAGCTTGGTTCAGGTGGTGCCAAAGAATTATCTATTTCAGCAGAGAGTTATTTTGTGCACTTTTACTACTATCATCCAATAAAAATGCAACTGTTCATGGAGTCATTAAGCTGTACTTTTAGGAGATGCCGTCAAGGAAAGCAGGCCACAAATTTAATCTGATTTGCTAAACTGATTTTAGTTAGTCCTGTCAAAGCCACATCAAACCTTCAAATCTATGTTCTTTCTTTTGCATCGTGAAATTGTTACCTTGAACACTTAGAATCAATTTGATTTGGTGATACCCTTAGTCACTCAAAGTGCCTACGTGCACTCAGGCATGTGATGTGGTTCCTGACCACAAGGAGCTAGGGGGAAAGATGACGTAAGATATAATGTGAATGGGAAAACAGGTGGCATGGACTGGAGGTACGTGGCGGGTCAGGAAGGGAGGAGATGGTGCTGGCTGCCATATGACAAGCACCTCCTCTGTCCAGGCCTGAATTGAGTGTTTAACGTGTGCAGCCACACAGAACCCACGCTGAGAAGGGTCCCACATTGATGTAATGCTCTGCTGGCTCTGTTTTGAAATTCTTAGTAATCATGAACATGGCATTCTGTATTTTCATTTTTGTACAAAAGCTGTTTCCTTTTCTTTCTGGACACACAGCCAGACCATATCTTCCAGCCTCCCCTGTGGTCAGACATAGCCATGTGGCTGAATCTAATGGATGCAGGGTGAAAGCCATCTGCATGCCCAGCCCAGAAGCGTCTCTGTGCAGGAGTCTTTAAAACACACACATGAGCTTGGTTCAGGTGGTGCAAAGAATTCTCGATTTCAGCAGAGCGGTATGTTGTGCGCTTTTACTGCTGTCATCCAACAACAATGCAACTGTTCCTGGGGTCACTAAGTTGTCCTTCTAGGAGATGCTGCCAAGGATAGCAGACCAGGCTCTTTCCCCTTTTGGTTAATTGGGGTCTGACCCTCAGGGCAACTGTGGAAGCCAGGTTTTGAAGATGGTATAGCCTGTGCTTGAGTCTCTGAATAACTACAGGGAGCAGAGCTCCCTGTGCCCTCTGCTCCCTTGTCCCAGCCACTTGGAACTGCCCTGGACTCTCACACGAGCAAAACAGGCATCTCTGTGTTGAGTGACCTCAGCTTTGGTTCATGCAGCCTGGGCTGCGCGAATGCCTCATTTTCAGAGGAGGGAACTTTCTCAGAAGTTTCCCAGCAGACTTCCTCTGTCAGCTTGTTAGCCAGAATTATGTCTCGTGTTTTTCCAAACTTGTCTCATCAAGGAGAAGGGAATTGCTACGATCAACTTGGATGAATGAAGACTTACTCCCTAGGGTCAGAGAGGGCTCTGGTCACCCCAAGCCCAGGGCTGTCCACACCTGAGCAAAACTGGGCTTTGAATCACGGGGTTTGGCAGGGACTTGTCATTGGGTAGGCAGTCAAATAGTGTCTGGGCAGAAGGAAACACTTTAAAAAAATAAAATTTGTTTTTAAACTTCTGAGGACAGACAATGACCATTAATTTTTTGAGGAACAATAAAATATTCCCTGAAATTTCTTGTACATTGGGGAGTGAAAAAATTACACACGTTGCATGGGTGAAGAAAAACTTTCCCAGAACTGTGAGGTTTATATAGAATTAAGAATGCCACCTGTAGATCTCCAGCCATAACTACTAGTTTGAACTCTTAATTTTCCCACCTCTCAAATGGATGCAATACAGTCAAAGGGGAAGAACATGCAGCGTTCCCTGGGAATTGTGATTAAAATGTGCTTAAACATCAGGCAGAGAGTGATGTGGGAAGTGGCTGATGTTGACGTTGAATTTCTTTGGAACAGTCTACATTTTCAGACAAACTATTTTCCTGCTTTATGTTTGGTTTGCATATCAGTAGGGAATGTCAAAGGCTGCAAGTAACAGCATATCTGACTCCTTGACTCTATGGCTTTTAAGTAACGAGGGGTTTATTTTCCCTCATGTACCAGGTAGACTGGAGGTCAGTGGTTGCTGTTGCTGGTTCATAAACTCAGTGGTATCAGCACTAACCTTCTGCAGTTTTCTTAGAATTCTTCTCTTGTTTGCAATATGGCTGTTGGAGCTGAAGTGGTAACGTCTGGGGCAGAATGAAGATGTTTGAGGCAGGAAAGACATTTTGAGCCTCGTCTGTCTCATTTTACCAAGAATTCCAAGTTTTCTAGACACTGGCCCCAAAGCAGGCTCTGGCCTTGGTGTCGTGGCAGAAGTGAGTGATAGCCCACCCCTAATTACAGGGCAGACTGGGCAGTGAGGAGTGAAATGATCAAGACTGACTTAGACAGAGGATCAGGACCCATCCCCTGGGGCTGTTGATCCCATGGCTTTTCTGAACCCAAATGGGTTTCTTCCAGTAAGAGACAACAGAGGAGTGGACATTGAGTAAGCAACAAAGGGTGTGTATCATGAGCCGCCAAGGGGCTGAGGGGAGAGGAATGGTTTCTATAAATAAGGCAGGTGGGATTTTTGAACCTCTCCTAGAAGTTTAAGGAGGGAGGTTTGGGGCCTGGAATACTTTTTGATAAAAATAAAGTCCAGAGCAAAGTGAAAACTGCAGCAGAACTCCCATCTGAGCTGGTGCTGGTGTCCAGAGCTGAATCCCGCAGTCTTTGCTGCCAGCCTGTGTTCTACTGCTGAGCCAGCCCTCTAATCTGACAGGGCTGTTATTCGGTCTCTCCGGAATGGGCTGGCGAGCATGGTAGATTCTCTCTCCAGTCAACTAGACCACTGATAAGAGGGCTCGACTTCCCTCTCGGAGCTCGTAAGGCAGGTGTGGCATTTCCCTTGCTTTCCTCTGGCCTCCCTTCATGCTTCCTTTGCTTTCCTGGCCTGCCTGTGCCATGGGGATAGCTCTGTTCATGTCTCCTCCTCACCAGACATCTGCCACTAGCGCAGTGCAATCCGATAAAAATGGAACGTGAACCACATAGGTCTCTTTAAACTATCTAGCAGCCACGTTTTAAAAAGCAAAAGAAATGCATGGAAATTAATTAAAAACTATTTTAGTTAATCCGTATATTAAAATATAATTTTAACATAGAATCAGTAGAAAAGTTATTAAAATAATTTTACACTTTTTTCATGAGAAGACTTTGAAGCCTGGTGTGTTTTACACTTTACATATTTCAGTTCAGATTAGTTACATTTCGAGCGATCAATAGACACGTGTGGTTAGTGGCACCACTGTGGAGAGTACACGTGTAGGAAACAGATACCGTGATATTCGTCTCTTTATCTCCAGGACCTGCTGAACAGTGGACCCTTCATAAGTACTAAATGAATAAATATGAACACGCTGCTAGAAATGGGCCTTTTTCAAACATAGGCATTGGCTGGGGGTGGAGGTGGGGGCAGAACAGAAAGCTCTGGAACACTGTACCTGGTCATACAGAGCATGGACTTACATTCTCACACCTTGGGCATGGCTGCATCAGCAGCTGACCCAGATATCTTGCAATTCCTTAGCTTCTTTCTGTCTCTGTCTCCTCATCTGTAAAAGGAGACAACAACACCTATCTTGCAAGTTGCTGGGAAGGTTAATTGAATAGGCATACACAAAGTGCTAAGTACCCGACAGGCCCATAAGCCCCGAGGAAGCAGTAGCCACAGTTACTTTAAACCAGAGATTCTGTCAGTCATATGAACAACTTGTACTGTAGTAGAAGCAGGATGGTTTGGCCAGGGCCGTCCGTGCGGGTCCTGAAATTGGCCCACCAGTGGTAGGACTCTTGTGGTACAGATTTTCTCTGTTTTGGGAGCAGTCTGGACAAGGGGTCACAAAGCAATTCGTGGTGTTTGTCTTTTTAGCTGTAGCTGTGGAAAGTCATGTGCCAACCCTGGAGCTTAGGGTTTAGTCAGCAAGGGCACATGCGGAACGAGGGCGCGCCCACTCTGGGAGCCCACGGCATCCCCCAAGCCTGAAGGCTCGACTTCCCATGGAAGCCTGGGCTGACGTAGGGCAGCCAGGTCCCTTCGGAGCAGGGTGAAGACCTGGACCCCACTGCCTGCTGTCTGTGCCCCCTCGGCCATCCTCGTATGTTCCACCCCTCTACCCTGTCCTCTGGAAGCCCCCTGACTTTTTCCCCTAAATTGACTGACTTGAAATTTACTTGCTTGAAGCAATAGAAACCACGTGTTTCCTGATCATACCTAGCTTTGAAAACAGAAAGTGGGCAAAACAAGCCAGGCGCATAGTGGCATCAAGAAAGGCAAAGGCTAACTTCATTAAAAAGCTTCTTTGTGGTATCAGGCAGGAAGTGAAACGGCTTTAAATGGCAAACATTTCTCAATCATTTAATGCACCAGTAATCTTGGCATTCTTTCTCTTTTGTCCCCTTAAAGAAAAAGAGAGCCCAGATATAACCCAGACGAGGAGGGGGAGGGCCCAAGCCTGTGTGTTGGAGGAGCTCCCTGCAGCATTGGTCCTCACCCCCATGAAGCTTCACGGGAGGACTAATGTCAGACGTGGGTGCAGAGGACAGCGCAGGTTCCGTTGTGTGGCTGAGCCCGGACCGCCCCGGATGGATTGCTGACTTCTTGTTCGTGCCACTCGCCAGCCAGTTCTCTCAAATCTGTAACCATCAGAAGCCCTGTAAATGGCAAACTTTCCATGTTAATCTGTAGGTCCATTTCCTGGGGATGGTGAAACCCCAGTCTCCATAGGTAGCATTGACCTCTGTTGCCAAGTGCCATTGTCCTGGTGTCCACTGCATGTTAGGCTCTTTACACAAAAACCAAAAACAAAGACAAGCGTGATAGGCTGAATCCTTTCTTGAAGAAAAAAATTGCATGTACATATTGAATAGCAAACCAATCGAAATGAAAAGGAAAACCAGAAGATGGATGTCACCGATACACTCTTGCTAAGTTGCACTTTTTAAGATTCATTTATAGATGTCAAATAGGATATGGCACATGGAGGTGTTCAGTAAATACTCCTTAATTGATGAAAAGGCAGACATATATGTGAAGATTTTTAGGGAAATAGTTACTTCTTTGGGGAAATAGCAGCCAATTTAAGTTGGTAACATAAATGGTGCCAGATGAAATCATATTGACTATTGACTGAGACCAAAGTCCAGCGAATATGAAATCACTCTCAAATGTAATGACTTTAGCATGAAAATTCTCAGAGTGGTTTCCCACATCTCGTTAACCTTTGTCCTGTTCTGCAGCTATAGGGGCCAGGCATTCTCACAGGGCACTAAGGAAGTGAGAGGTGTGCCTTAAGGTGTGGCTGTAACTCGTATTTCTGGACTTCCATTATCATCCTGTCTAATCCTATCACCGCCCTGCTGCATCTGGCAAAATCTCCCTGTTCTTGAGCCTCCAAGTGGATGAATTAGCTCCCATATCACCTCTTTCCTGCTGTTGGCACAGGGTTAGTCCAAGGTGTCGCAACTGTTTGTTTAGTGTCTGTCTTTCCCATACAAGCTCCTCCAGGGCACAGATCCAGAATTACGCACTCTAACATCCCAGTAACTCCCACAGTGTCTAGTAGGTAATGGTTTAATAAGTGCTGGTTGAATGAAAGAGCAGGTACATTCTTTGGTGTTCAAAGTTATTAATTCCATTTGTTGTTGGTGTTTTCTTGTGGTAGATTTCGAGCCTTGCTTCTCATCGTTCTCCTTTTTCCTAAGATATATAATGAAGGCAGACTTCTCACCTTGCAAAAGGTTAGTCCCATTTCTAAAGCCATTTTGTGGGCTCTTTTGAGAGTCTGGAAATGTCTCCTATATCTCTGGGGAGAATCCCAGGTGAGGGCTTGGCAAATGTAGCTGCAAACCAAAAGAGCTTGCCCTTGGAGTTAAGTGGAAAGGGCGTTGTGTCCCTTCTCTTTTAATTTCAGTCCCTGACATTGTCATTTGTCTGGCAGGGAGCTCTGTAGGCTGGGAAAGCCTGATTGTCTCCTCTCCGAGCTCCTTGTAGCTAGATCCAGTTTGCGATTTTCCCTCATTGATTTTTCCTGCTTAAATGTACTTGAAACAACCTTTTTGAATATGGAAAAAGGTTTTAGCGCGGTCCCAACAGCTAGCAGGTGACAGCCGTTATACTGACTTGTGCTGCGCTGATTTTAGGGAAGTTTTTTTTTTTTTTTTTTTTAAGAGCCCTGACAAGAAGTGGCTGCTTTCTCAGGTGGTGCTATTGCAGAAATGTTACAAACAATGGCTACTTGTGCAGCCTAACATCACTTCTTTGGCTCACATTTCTACAGAAATTGCTCACAGGCCTGTAGCCTGGTTGACGCTCTTCCTTGTTTCAATTCATCTGATTATTCTAATGTACATCAGGCCTACGGTCCCCTGTCTGATGAAGCCCCAACCGTTAAGGGGAAGTATTTGTCATCTCAGCACCTGGTTTCAGGAACAAAGTACTCACCTCCTGGCCGCGTAAGCTGTTTCAAAATAACCTTTGTTCAGGGATCCCAGAGGGCTCAGTGCAGTCCTGACTGTCCTGCAAGCTGGCTGAGTGGTGGGGGTAGGGAATTCAGGTGATTAGGACTTCCATGGTTGCCATGGAGACCATCAATCATTTGAGGAAGCCTGCTGGGAGGGAGTGGGGTGAGAAACCATGAGAAAAAATCATCCACCTTTTAACGATTTGTTAGCACCTAATGCAGCCATTAGGCTTGCACTTTTGGAAGTGGTTATTTGGAGCACTTGATTCTGGAAATAGAAGGAAGCTAAACATTGTAACTTCCTTTGGCAAATACGTCTAATTTGTGCATCAGAGATCTCTCACAATTCTTTAAAGGCCCTCAGAGTCTGAGGCTAATTAGGGCAAGGGGTGGTGCTCTTTTCCATGGTGGGCCCATTGGGCCATATACACACCTTGCAGGCTGTAGGGATTCCTGGCTGCCATGGGGAATCCCATTCTTGGGGTTTCTGTTTACAAGCCTAGCTATAGGCTGCTAACCTTTCAGGCTCTCACCAAAGTGTGCTCCCTTCTGTTGAAGACCTACTATGGGTCAACGGTTTTTCCCACATCCTCTTCTTTGATTCTTTTTTTTTGTGACAGAGTCTTGCTCTGTCACCCAGGCTGGAGTGCAGTGGCACAATCTTGGCTCACTGCAACCTCTGCCTCCCAGGTTCAAGCGATTCTCTTACCTCAGGCTCCCAAGTAGCTGGGATTACAGGCATGCACCACCACGACCAGCTATTTTCTATATTTTCAGTAAAGACTGAGTTTTGCCATGTTGGCCAGGCTGGTCTAGAACTCCTCACCTCAAGTAATGTGCCCTCCTTGGCCTCCTAAAGTGCTGGGATTACGGGTGTGAGCCACTGTACCCAGCCCTCTCCTTTAATTCTTATGAAACCTTCATAAGGTGGATGTTGTCAACCCTATTTTACAGATGAGGAAACAAAGGGCCAAGAATTGAAATGACCTCTTCAAGATCACAGAGCTAATAACTGTACAGCAGGGTATCCACCCCAGCTGAGGGTGAAAATTACGTCTGTTCCATCATGGCACCCTCTCGAAGGAGCTGATGCAGGAACCCGTTCTGTGCTATTCCTAATAGCAGTCACTCAGGGCATTGCCTCATCAGCACCTCCTACGGCCATCTTGGGTGTCCGTGTCCACTCCGTGTCTCAGCACTCTGTAGCTGTCATCAGTTTGATGCATCTCCCCTTCCCTACGAGAACCGACCTCGGCTGTCTCACCTGTAACACAGGTGAGGGGTTAGGGAAGAGGTGAGGAGTTAGGGAGCTTGCCTGTTGGCCACCCCAGGCACTGCCAAGAGCCAGATCCATTCCTTTAATCCATTGACCCTGGAGTTTGGGAAGAGCTTCCAATCTGAAGCATAGGACTCTGAAATAAAAATAATTGCACTTTGGTTGCTTTTGTGGATAATCTACAGATTTGTAAGCCTAGAAAATGAGACACTGCCATTGAACTAAATTTGAGAATTCTGTAAGGCCCTGGGATATGTCCAGATGCCCCGAGGAAGTGACCAAGGCCATCATGGTGCTGTTGCTGACTTAAGCTTGAGTTTCTTGACATGGGTATCTTTTTCCTGTGGGGAGGATTCCATAGCCAGGCTGGTGCCAGCCAGGACTTGGGTGCCCTTTTCCCTGGCTGCTTGTCTGCTTAGGCTCTTTCCAAGGCTTTAGTTCTGCCCGTGTCCCCAAAGAAGGAACATCTTATGAGAGAGAGAGGGAATGCCAGAGGCCTCCTGGTTCAACATCTCATTACAATACCTGTAACACCTTTGACCTTAGAGTCCCTCTCTTCTTCTAGAGCTACAAAGAACACCAGAAAGGGGTGTGGCAGTGGTAGGGACTCCAGACAGACTTGGTTCCAACAGGCTTTGGAGGGAAGTCATGTACCTCTCAGCCTCATACTCCACATCTGCTAAATGGGAATAGGAAGGTCCATGTTGCCAGAGTGAGGAACAAGGCATGTTTAGTACTTGTCTACAAGTAGGCATTCCATAAGTGGTTACTATTATGCTTATATAATAATAAACTTATTACATAAATCTAACTTTATAGAGCTTCTGGGAATTGGAAGGGCTTAGCTCTGATGTTCCCTTCCTCTTTACCTCAGCCAGGAAGAATCCCCCTTTTCCTCCCTCCTGCAGGTCTTGTCTTGCCTGACCATAGAATCTAATACCAACCTTGTGATTGTCATCTGAATATAGACTGCATCTTATCTGCTTAATAGATTGAGGCTCATAGAGGTTAAGGGCTCAAGATCGCAGGCTGGTTAGTGGGGAAGCTGGAGTTCAAACACTGACCCATATTCCTTATCTCAGCACAATGGGAACAATAGCATTAAGTGCCAAGTTTCAGAAACTCACATGAAGACTCTTCTTTTGCTTTTGCTTAGAGGTGGGAATGAGAGGGTCTGAGCTGCCCCGTGTTGGACATAGGGAACTGGACAGGCCTGCTGGTCTCTAGCACACAGCATATTTTACAGGGAACTTACCAACTTTCCACTTTCCCAACCGGAGAAGGGTTTAGAAACAGCCCCTAGCGATATGGGTGTAGAAACTCCTGATAAAGTATAGCCATGGAGAGGAAGTGCTCAGAGGTGCTGGGCCAGCAGGAAGTGGGAGCTGTTTCTAGCACAGAGGATGTGGCTCAAGACAAGGTATAAGAAATGAAAGTCAAGAAAGAAGTAGAAGTGGAATATTGAGGTGCCTCAAGCACAAGGAAGTGGCTTTATTGGCCAAGGTGGAAGGACAAAACAGCATTGCAGCAAAGATTTTGGGTGGGTGTGGAAGTCATTTTTGCTCTTGTAGCGGCTGCATGAGGGAGGTGTTGGAACCTGGAGATTAGACATCTGGTGTATGGAGATTCTCAGTGAACTCTCATGGGGACTACGTACAAACCACCTTGAGGAAAAATTGAACTTGTGAAGGCAAAGAAACATTGATTTCAGTGAGGTTTAGTTGACTGACTTGCTTGCATTTTAGTCTTACAGCTCTACAGGATGTGCTGGTGAGCCGGGAGCTCCTCTGGGGAGGCAGCTCTGGTTTTCCTTAGTGTTGAGGGGTCTACCAGCCATTGAGCACAAATGCTGTACTGGGGTTTACAGAGAGCAAATAATTTCATCCTCACAGTAACTCATAAACTAGGCAAATGCTATCACCCACATTTTACGGAAAGGCGGCCGCTCAGAATCACAGTATTTAATTAACTTGTCCAAAAGTAGAGTCCAGCTGGCAAATTGATGTGAACCCAGGTCTCTCTGATCCAGAATTGAGATTCTTTCTGCTAGGTGGCTTGTCCATATACGGGTCTTGCTGGGAAATTTTTCTCCCCTACCTATGAATGAGAAGCGTAATCAGTGGCCACTTTGTGGGGCAAGGGTCCCTTTGAAAATCAGATGAAAGCCACTACGGAAGAGTGCATATGCCCCACAACTTTAGGGAGCTGAGGGCCCTCTGAGGTGCATCCAGAAGTCTCTTAATGTCTGTGGAGCCCAGCTCAGGAACCTTGTGATAAAGGAAAAGGGAACCAGAAGATGTCAGAAAAGAAAGAACTTTTAATGGAAACAGATTTAAAAACTGCATTGTCAGTACAGCCTACACACTCTGAATTTGTTGCCTTGAACATAACAAGCTTACATAAACAGGCTTCCATTACCTTATATGATAAATGTTCTTGTTTGTAATGTGCACGTGAAAATGGACAACTCATTAGAACATTCTACAGGTAGATATTGTTTTCCTACCATAAAAGCCAAAACATCAAATAGCTTAAAACAATATACTGGGAAGTCGACATGATAAAATAGCATCACTTCCTTTTCCTTTACTACTCAGGTATTTTTCCCTTTGCAGGTGCTGTAGGGATGACTTCCATGCTATCACCCAGACTCACTTTACACTACGGCTATAGTCATCTTAAAGAAATTTGCATCTCATTGGAATATAGTCCTTTGTATGTGTTTTCACTAAATTGATCATTTATTTTATACTCCCTTGCAATGATCCTTAAAAATGCTCATGCACTGAGAATCACCAATGAACAGAGATGGAAGGGAGCTCAGAGATCATCCAACCTGACCTCCTTTACTTTACAGATGGAGAAACTGAGGAGCTGAGAGTTTAAACTCCAGGCACTCAAGAAGTACCTATGAAATGTGAGGCCAGATGGAGTTTTCATTCTGTTCCAAAGTCCTGGCAGGGTGGGTATCTTCAGTGGGCCAGGGAGCCACAGAAGCTTTGCTAGCAGTGAGGGGATGGTCACCGTGAAGGAAGGGTGCTCTGGTCCAGGATGGAGGTAGGACCCACCTGTGCCTCTCAGGATAAGCGTCACCAACCCAAACCCGATGGGGAGCATCTCTAAGATGAAGTGGAGTCTGAGTGGGGAGGGCAGGGGGACAGAAAGGTCCAGAGACTCAGAGACTTGGGGGACAGGGAGAGGATGGTGCAGACCCTCCAGGAAGAGACTCAGGGACCCCCAGCTGTTCCCTGAAGGAGTACTGGTGTGGGTTGAAATGTGACTTGATGGGAAAAGGGGAAAAAAAATGTAGTTTAGCCTTAGGCCTCTATGGATGTTTGGGACCATCTGGGGAAGGGGGGAACTTAGCTGTCAACATGTGTGAAAAGCCTGCCTGAGCACATTTTGGACCAGGTACTGTGGGGAGCTATAAAGGAGTAGAAGTCAGGGTCTCCACTTTCCAGCTTCTTAGCCACAGAGGTTGATGTGGTTAGGTTTCAAATTTAGCCACTTAACCTTTCGTACTTTGATTGGCATTTTCAGGCATTTTCTCCTTTTTAGTTGGATGAAAACCTGGGTTGTAATCCAGTTTGGCAGCCGTCATCTGGGTAGCTTGAGATAACTGAGTCCTGTGACCTCTTGAGCCTCAGTTCCCTTGCCAGCCAAATGCACCTTCTTCCTGTCCCCAAGAAATTAGAAATGACTTGTTTAAAGAGTTAAATTATAAGTCATATCAGAGGCACAAAAGACCCTGGCTGTCTTCTGAACATGCTTTGACTACAGCCACGTTCAGAGCATGATCACGTGCAAAGACAGGGTTTGTGTTTCTGGAGAATGGACTGAACGTTTCGGAAGAAGCAGGGAGGAAGACACAGACACAGCGTCCTCCCTGTGCGGGGAGGGCTCCCAGCCTAGAGGCAGGTCCACTGTAGCTGCCAGCAATGCTTTTCCATAGAAATGAGTTCACCTGATGTCAGGATGCCTTCAAATTGGAAACGATTCTCACTCTTTTACCTCCAAGGTTGTCGAACAGACTTCTGATTATCAGTTGGCTTCCCAGTGTAATTTGTCTACACGGAGCAAATGTTTGATCACAGGAAGTAAGTGCTGGTCAACTTGGTGGTCATCTTTTGTTTCAGTTAAAAATTATACATTGGCATTCTGGTTTCTCTGCTTGGTTTCCTGTGAGTTGCTTGGTGTGAGTCACGCACAGCCGCTGACCCCCAATGCCCCTTCCACACCCTGTACCACTGTCTCTTTCTTCCCAGCCGCTGTGTCTCCCATCTTCACTGACCATACACAGGGGCTCAGAGCCAGTTTTAACTCTCAGGAGATGACTGTGGGGCTCAGCTCAGTCCTCAGAGCTGTGTCCTACTGCAGGTTCCTGGAAGTAGGAAGTGTGACCACAACCATAGCCCAAAGGCCTGTTGACACTCAACAATGCTAACTGAATGAATGAATGACTTAATGCCTGGGCACAGGTGGAAAGAGAATAGAGGGTAAAGCTCTGGCATTTGGGTGGGGAAGTTCCTATTTGAAGTTGGTGGAAGGAGTAATATGCCAAGGCCGCTGCCTGGTCTCTTTCACTGTCCCTGCATGGTTGTAGGAATGCCAACATGTCCTTGTTTACAAAATGAAGTCGGTGGAGTTGGGATCTTGGGATCATGGAAGGGAAGGTACAATATCATGAATATTTCCATGCACACTTTAACATTCAACTCTAAAGTCAATGCAGTTCACGGAGTTTGCATAGATAATCCTAAAACTTATATGCAAGAGTAAAGGACCAAATGGAGAAAATTTTAATGGAAAAAAATATGCTGTGGGATTTGCTCTCCAAGCACTGACTTATTAGAAAGCCATTGTCATTAAGACAGGGCAGCATCGAGGCAGGAACAGAAAGCAGATCAATTGGCCAGACTGGCTGAAAAGTCTGCTGGTCTGGGACAGAGGCAGGGTTATGCATCAGTGGGAAACATTTGCTGTTTGGGACATTTGGTTATCCAAATGGGAAAAAAAGTTAGATTAGCTCCTTACCTCACAACAAATAAATATGTCAATTCAGACAGATTAAAGATTTATTCACAAAAGTGGAAAGATAGAATACCTTCCAACGTTGGGTAGAAAAGCATCTTAAACAAAACACAACAAGCAAAGGCTGTAAAGGAAACATTCATACATTTGATATGAAAACTACAATTCCTATGCCAAGAAAGATAAAGATGACCATATATTGGGGGAAAGTATTTACAACAGATATAACCAATAAAAACAAGTGCTAAGAATATGTATGTGGGAAAACAGTATAGCAGCTCCTCAAAAAGTTAAGTATAGAGTTACCATATGAACCAGCAACTCTGTTTCTGTGTATATACCCCACAGCATTGAAGGGAGGGACTCAAATCAATATGTGCCCACCAGTGCTCGCAGCAGCACTATTCCTAAGAGCCAAAAGGTGGAAACAGCCCTAGCGTGCACCAATGGATGAACGGGCAAAGAAAATGCACAGTATCCGCACAACGGAATACTCTCCAGCCTTAAGAAGACAGCACATTCTGGCTGGGCGCCGTGGCTCATGCCTGTAATCCCAGCACTTTGGGAGGCCGAGATGGGTGGATCATGAGGTCAGGAGATCGAGACCATCCTGGCTAACATGGTGAAACCCTGTCTCTACTAAAAAAAAAAAAAAAAAAAAAAGAAAAAAAAGAAAAAAAAGGAAAATTAACCAGGCGTGGTGGTGGGCACCTACAGTCCCAGCTACTTGGGAAGCTGAGGCAGGAGAATGGCATGAACCCAGGAGACGGAGGTTGCAGTGAGCTAAGATCGTACCACTGCACTCCAGCCTGGGTGACAGTGCAAGACTCTGTCTCAAAATAAATAAATAAATAAATAAAATAAATAAATAAGCGACAGCACATTCCTACACATGCTACAGCACAGATGAACCCTGAAGACATCATGCTAAAGTACAATTATGCACAATTACACTAAGACAGTGTACATGAAGGAAATATTGTATGATTTCACTTATATGAGATACTTAGAGTAGTATCTCTAAGTATAGACACAGAAAGTAGAATGGTGGGTTCCAGGGGATGAGGGAGAGAGAAACAGCGAGTGAGTGTTGAATGGGGGCAGAGTTTCAGTTTGAGAAGATGAAAGAGTTCTGGAGGTGGAGAGTGGTTGGTCAACCACACCAGTGTACTTAATGCCACTGAGCTGTATCCTTAAAAATGGTTGAAATGATACATTTTATATTATGTATATTTTACCACAATGAAAAGATAAATGAAGTACTGACGCATGCTACACCATGGACGAACCTCGAAAACATGCATGCTAGGTGAAAGAAACCAGACACAGGTGATCATACATCGTGTGACTCCATTTCTATGCAACGTCCAGAACAGGCAAATTTAGAGGGACAGAAAACAGATGCATGGTGGCCAGGGTCATGGAGGAGCGAGGGGCCCTGGGGCTGCAGCTAAAGTGTTTCTTTTTGGGCTAATGAAAAAATCCTAAAATTGGTTGTGGTGATGGACACACAGCTCTGTGAATATTGTCAAAGTCACTGGAATGTACACTTTAAGTGGGTGAGTTGTATGGCACGTGAATTATATCTCAATAAAGCTGTTACAAAAAAAGTTAAAAAAAGAATATATAAATAACCCTTTCAAAATTAGGAAAGGCACACAACAAAGAGAAAACCGGGCAAAGAATAGAGGGGGAAACTTGATAGGCCAGTAAATATATGAGAACAAGTTCAGCCCAGGGAAATGCAAATCAGAGCAACAGTGAGATTCCGTCTCCCCCATCAGGCTGGCAGGAATTCAAATCCTTTCATCCCCAGTAACAGGGAAGACGTGAAGCAACACAAACCATCGCGAGTCGCTGTGTGGAAACGTAAATTGGTACAGACTCTTTGGAGAGAAATTTGGCAATATTTGGCAAATGGGGAGAGCCGCACACTTTCCACTCAGCAATTGTACTTCTAGGGATGCGCCCCAGAGAATTTCTCATGTGTGTGTAGAAGTTCTGTGTAAAAAGGTCGATGTGGCACTGTAATATCAAAAACATTGGAAACATCCTAAATATCCACCTCAGGACACGGATAAATGAATTGTTCATGAAGCAGTAGAATACTATACAGCAGTTAAAGTGGACTGCCCGTGTACTGTATTCATATGGATGGATCTTTCAAACAAAACACTGAAAGCAAGTAGAACACCCCACTTATACAATGTTTATAAAACAGGCAAAACCACATTTACATAATTTATAAACAGGGCTTCTTCAGCTCTACCTGTATTCTTTGTAGATCTTTTTCTTCTCAAAAATGAAAGGTCTGAAGCAAGTGTGTCAAAAGGTTAAGAATGATTAAATCTCACAGATGTTGATATGGTGTTTGTTATATCATTTTATACTTTTCTGTAAAAGTATAAAAATATATTATTTTATATTTTATACTTTTATATAAAAATATATTATTTTATACTTTTCTATAAAAATTGTTTCTATATGCTTGAAACAATTCATAATTCAAAGAACATTTTAAAGACATACATGAGGGGAAGAGCACACACTGGGGCCTGTCAGGGGAGTGAGGCGAGGCAGAGCATTAGGATAAGTAGCTAATGCATGCGGGACTTAATACCTAGGTGATGGGTTGATAGGTGCAGCAAACCACCATGGCACACGTTTACCTGTGTAACAAATCTGCACGTTCTACACATGTATCCTGGAACTTAAAATTAAAAAAAAAAAACAAAAAACCTATACAGTGCTGTGTATTTGAGGCCACGTGCATGATTTTGGAAAGCTTATTTATGCTTCCCCACACCTCATTAATGGTGACCCAATTGGGAAGTCAGCCCAGGTCAGATGGGTCACTGCCTCTGGGGTCTGCAATTAGCCTCTGCAGTTGGTCAGCCAGCAAAGCCTTTCCAAGCGTTCCTGGTGCGAGCCACTTGGGGGCACATCCTGGGTCCTGCCCAGCTTTGTGCTTTTGGTCCTAGCATGGCATGTGGCGTAAATGCTTAGGTGGGTGAACCCTCCCCGCAAAAAAACACACAGATGGGAAATGTGGACCTCAACCTGAGGACCTGTATGAAGCTTAGAGGGAGGAGGGTGTCTTAAAACCTTCATGGGCTCTGCCTGGTAGATCCCAAAGTTATCCTTATAAGATGTTTGGCCTCGGCCCACTGTTTCAGACTGAAGCGTAAACCTATGTGTTACAGGACTCACCTTGATAGGGCCACTCACTCTTTCTCGGAAGATACTTCTTAACTGTGTGTGAGGTGATAACCGATCTGAAGGGTGACCATCGGGAATTACAAGGAAGCAGCACTCATCAAAACAGCAATGTGAAACTCCTCTGCACCCCTTTCTTACAAATGGCAATCACTGTGTTGAAGGAGGCCAGTGTGTTTCCCTGCTAGGGTGGGATGAGATGCTGGGCTTTAGGTGGCAGTGGCAGAAGGAAAGAATACTTCTATTTTGCTGAAGTGGTTCTTTTCTTGGAGTGAGTAAGGGGTAGTTGCTAGTTAACAGAAACAAAGGACGACATAGTAGTACAGAGAGAGCACCTGGGTGTGTGTGCCCTTGTGCATATGTGAAGAGAGACTGTTTCCCCCTTCATACAGAATTATTTGATTTTGCCCACATGTATATAGGGACATGCTTAATGCACTGTCAATGAACCCATGACTGTGTCATTTCTGGTCCACCAGAATATATCAGGCATGTTCTCAACCGAGTGCCAAGTACCATGGAAAGCCTGTAGTCAAAGTCTTTGCTATCTGTTACTCTGGTGAGGAAAGTCAGTAATGATCATAACCTTAGCTGAGATCCAGACAGAAGATGACCAGTGCTGATGGCTCCTCCCATGGGTTTGCTTAGGCTTTGAGGGATGACTGAAAATGTCTTCAACCTTTTTTTTTTTTGAGACAGTCTTGCTCTTATCACCCACGCTGGAGTGCAATGGCCTGATCTCGGCTCACTGCAACCTCCGCCCCCACAGGTTCAAGCGATTCTCCTGCCTCAGCCTCCCAAGTAGCTAGGACTACAGGCACGTGCCACCACGCCCAGCTAATTTTTTTATTTTTAGTAGAGACGGGGTTTCACCATGTTAATTAGGCTGGTCTTGAACTCCTGACCTCAGGTGATCCACCCGCCTCGGCCTCCCAAAGTGCTGGGATTACCGGTGTGAGCCACTGGCTGAGAATGTCTTCAATGTAATGGAGAAAATCTGAAAACAATGATAGTGTGGAAGGATGTGATAATATTTTAATATGGACTTTATGCACATATTTGCTTTTATCTGAGTAATTAGGGCTAGCGAAAGGTTTAATGAGTATTGAGCACGTAGTAACAGTGCATGAGCTGAAGTCAGGCAGCTGGCCTGGATACACTGGGGCTTTTTCTTTTCAGTTCACTGAAGTCAAGTCTTCTTTCCATAAGGTCTATAGTGCTGAACAATAAGATTGGTTCTAAACAAATGAGAATGTCTAAGTGTTCAGCCCAAGTGTACTAGAAAAATTACTTTGGTAGAACACTTACTTTCTCCTGAAATGCTGTTGGGAAAATAGTTGCTTTCAATTGGCCTTGCAGAGTCTTTGAAAATATCCTCAGTGCTGCCAAAGCTTTATTTAAGAATGCCACAAATTTTCTCCCACCCTCCATTCTTACCAGTGGCGACAATCAGATATTACAAAATGGAAAGTATCATTTATTTTTAATTGTAAAATACTTTGAGTATAGTATTTCTTTTGTGATGTTAGATTAGTCATTTGCCATTATTTTCTATGGCAAAAACGACAATCACTTTTGCACCACCCTAGTAATTGACCTCCCCTTTAAAAAAACAACCCATCCCCAGGAGAGATGGTTTAGTAGGGTTCTTCCTCTTTTTTTTTTTTTTCACATACACACAGGGGTCTCCCTATGTTGCCCATGTTGATCTCAAACTCCTGAGCTTAGGCAATCCTCCTGCCTTGGCCTCCCAAAGTGTTGGGATTAAAGGCTTGAGCCACGGCACTAGGCCTGTTTAGTAAGATTCTGGCCCTCGAAGATCCCGTGGGGAATTTTTCTCTTCAAGTGTCACATGTCAGATACCTGTTAAATGGTAAGTGGGGGCTGCGGGGCTAAGGGAGGGTGCCCGGCCTGTGTCTGAGTAGGAGGGTCCATTTATACCAGGCCGGGTGCAGCCAGGCTGAGGCGGGCAGGTGGTGGAACCCCCTGCAGGCCGCAGGGTCCGGGCACTGGTCCTCGCTGCTTCCAGTGGTGGAGTCAATGTCGGAAGTCCACAGAGAAGTCAAAACGTGTGACCAGAATGAAAAATTGGGGTTAAAAATTCAGAGCCGTGTCTTTAGTTCATTCTTTGATCCCAGCAGTTAACATTAATTTCTCTTCTAAGTAGGTGATTTGAATGCAGCTTATCAGATTTTTTTTGGGAGTCTCTGTGGTTCTTTTTGTGCAGCTTTCTTTCTTCTTCTTCTTCTTCTTTTTTTTAACGTTTTTCCCCACTTAGTGCTTAAAAAAGGCACGACTTTGAGAAAATAGTCATCTCTCTGGGATTCATGTCTGCTGAAGTCATCAGAAGCTGCACCCACAATGGAGCAGGAATTGGGGAGCGGGCGGTGGAGGGGGGCTCTGCTTGCCTCAGAGACAGAGTTCCTGCTGCTGGTCCCACAGGGTGGCTGTAATATGACTTGGCCTGCATGCCCTTGGCTGTCTTTGCTTGGCATCCAAACTGGCAGTGTGGCTGCCTGTGTGGGTTTCTCCCTAGCCCCTGGCACAGGCTCTCTCTCTCCTTTTCTGCTGGGACAGGGGCTTCCTAAGAGATGTCTGGTCCTTCGGGTCTGGGACCTGATTGCCCTCGGAGCTCACCTGGGTCTTCTCTCCGGCCTCCTGGACTCTCCAGTTTGCTTATGAGCGTGTGAGGTTTCCGGGCTCCTTTCCTGCAGCCGGCCTTGCCTCCCTGTGGTTTCCTGCCTCTCCTCGCTCCCTGATCTCTCTCCCGGGAAACTCACTCTTCTGGGCGCTGTCCTCCTCCTCCTCCAGCCTCCTGAGTGCGGAGGTCCCGTGGCTCCGTCCTCAGCTGACTCCTTTGCATGCTCTGCATTTCTCCCCTGGATCCCATCCACACTATGTGTCAGTTTTATTTCTACTCTTCTCCCTCCTTCCTGACTGGCAGCCCACAATTCTGTTTCCCACTGGATTTTCCCATTGAGATGCCCTGTCAGCCCCAGAGCCCCTCACCCCTTGCCACTGTCACACCCCCCATCCCGCGAGTTCCGTGAGGCTTTCCTTTCTCCTTCTCTGACGTCTGCCCCATTCTATCCTTCCCTCTACCTGCTGTCTCACCAGCATAGCCTTCACGCTTCGCAGGGGCTTCAAAGCTGCTCCCCGATTTCCATCTCCACTCCCTCCAATTTATCCTGACTGTAGCAGCTTTCATAGTGTCTCCCAAAGAGCCCGCCACCTCCCTGCATGGCTTTTGAGTAGGTTAAGAGATGAAACATTGAGTAAAGATGGAGGTGTCTTTATTCCTGACAGACATCACATTGGCAGATATGACTTTGCATGCAGTGGCTAAGTGCTTGGCTGTGCTGACCTCAGTTTAAGTGACTTAGCCATCCAGTCTTTGCAGCAGTAACCCAGAGCAGGTGTCTGCCACTGGAGGGCTGGCCCAAGGATGGCTTCCTGGAGCAGGGTGATAACAGGCCAGAGCAGCAGCACAGAACTCCTATTTTTCACCAACAGGCTCACTCCAGAGAGGAAAAAGAAGACCAGACCTGAACCAAGCTTGCCCAGTCATGCATTCTAAAATACCAACTGGACGGGCACTCTCTGTTCCTAGGTGGGCGGTAGGAAAGGCTACTGAAAGGAAGCATCCAGAGAGGGAAGAAGCATTTCTCCTCCTAGGAGAACCAACCAACCTTGTAAAGTCTGCCTGCTGACCCTGATCTCCTGCTCAGATACATTCAAGCCCTCCATTTTTGTGCCCCTAGTTCTATTCTCCCAAAGAGAATAGTCTCCCAAGCTCCGTTTTTGTCTAGATTAGCCAAAGGTCAATACCATTTGTCTTGTGCTTTTCCTCCTTTGTCTATATTTAAATTAGAGTCATTGAAAGTTTACAGAGACTTCAAGTTCAAGTTCAACCACCATAACAATCACTGCAGTAGCAATTCTCAATCCCAAGCTCCCAAGCTCCCACTGTGGGCCGAAGCAGGGCACTAGATGCTTTAGAAGTGCACTTTTGTTTAATTCTCAAGTATAGAAAACCCAGCCTGCCTGACTTCAGCAGTAGAGAATTTATTGGGTCACATAATTAAACAGTTTTTTAGACCCAGCTCCCTCTATCCAGGCTCAAAGAAGGTTACCATAAGTGGTATCTATCTCTCCACTGCTCTCCATACTTGGTCCATGGACCCATTTTCGGGTCCCATGTAGTTCTAGTATTGCACACAACAGTGACAAGCCCCTCATGCTCTGTAAACCATACACAGTGGTGACAAGCCCAGCGTGCTGTCTAGAAGGGCACACAGCAGTGATGGCCCCAATGTCGTCTGTCGGGGAGGCACACAGTACTGGTGACTCCCACATCCTCTAACGGAGGATGCACCGTGGTGAGAACACCTTGTTCTCTCATTCTTATCCTCAGAGAAAGAGCAGGTGATCTTTCCTCGCCATCAAACAGGACTGACTTTGTCTAATTGACCCTGGTGAGCCTGGCTTGGGCCCTCTGCCCATCCACAGACCCACTGCTGTCACTGGGAGGTTCAATGTACCAGTTAGTTTAGCTCCAACCCCAGGTTACTTGGTGAGTAATTCACAAGGGAAGGGCCATTTCTTCAGAGGCAACTGGAGGCCCTGTTTGCTATAAGAAGAAGTGGTGCCAGGCGGGGGGCGTGGTGGGGGGTGTATGGAGGAGTGGTATAAGCACCAATCACTGCAGCACCTCTAATGTGCCCTTGCACTTCCTTGGGGGAGCTTGCTTCAGTACAGGGTCTCACCCAGCAGGCCTGGAGTAGGGCCTCCCACCCACTGGAGATCCAGGTTTGTCACAAGCTCCCAGGTGATGCCCGTGACCCAGACCACACTTCCAGGAGCAAAGCACTCCAGTGCCCAAGGCCATACAATTAGCAGACAACAGAGCTGGGACTTGAACCCAGTCTGATTGATTCTACAGTCTGGGTGCCTCCTACCACTGCCTGCATCTCTGTGAACACTGCCCAGGTCTCCCCGAGGGAAGTGCTCCTTTTCCTCAGAGCCCCATTGGCATCCCGTATGTCTTTTACAGTGCCAGTGTTCCATGTCTCAGTGTAGTTATTTGGGTAGGCCGTACAATGCACTGCAAGTATTACTGTTGCTCACTTTTTTCCCCTTGAACTTCTCAACTAGAATCCTATGAGAAGGTGGGACTGTTTTCCAGAATGTTGCTTTAATGAGGTCAGGGTAAAATCCCTTCCCCTGCTTCTGGTAACCGTCTTGCCAGCCAACTATTCTGCAGATTCCTCTCTCTGGTCACAAAGGAACTGTCTTAGGGACCAACCATGGATGGAGAGATCTAATCACGCACTGGTAAGGACATTTGATCTCCTCCTAGTGCTCAGCCCTATGCCTGGTACTCTTGAGCAGGACCCAGACAAGGAAAAAGGCATGAAGAGATTGGCCCTGCCCACAACAATCCACTTAGGGAGAGCAGAATAACCCACATGAAACCGTGGTGAACAAGATGAGACAGCCTGATAATTAAATGCTAATTTGAAGGACTAGAAGTGATGTTGGATTGAGAGGCAGAAGAGATTCAAGAGAGCTGGAATAGGCGAGAAAGATTCCACAGAGGAGGGACCTGAATTGAGTTTTGAGAGGGGGACAGGATTTGGAGGGGGCAGAGGTCATTTTAGGCCAAGGAAACCACTCAGACACTGCCTTCTTCATGTCTAAAAGACAGAACACCTCTGTGGCACTGTTTGTGCCACACTGACGACATGACAGGTAACCTCCAAAGCTGCCAAAATGACTTGATATTTATTCAGACTCTAAAGTAAATTGGCCTATTAAATCAGTTGTAAGGAATCATATTTGGACAGTGACTAGATTGGAAGGATCTAGTTATTTTGCAGTTAAAGAAATCTCAGCATTCATTTCCTCTACCTTTAGTGGAAGAGGATCCGTCCATTGATAGTATGCACAGGCCTTGGCTGGACGCTGGGGAACATGGGGCAGCCGGGGTGGAGGGAACTAAAAGGGAGTGTTAAGATACAGAGATGCATGGATTTGGGGAACCTGTCAACAGCAGGGAGAGATATCCTCCATTCCCCAAATGTTGGCGTGTGAGGAAGGTCTAGGCTATTTCACAGTAACTGGGAACTTTTGCGGGGTTTAAAGGAAGAAAGGTGGAAACTTTGAGAGACAGAAGGAGGTCATTGCTGACACCAAAGTTGGGGTACACGAAACGGTGTTGGGGAATGGTACAGGATTGAGATGTGAGGCCATCAGCAGAGGGCATGACCTAGAGGGAGGTTTCCCTGCTGGCACTGACTGGGTCAACTTCTCCACAGAGTTCTCAATGGTCTGGGTGAAATAAGGAAGAGTATGGTATGGTTTCTTCCTAAATGCAGTCAGCTCACAGCCTTTTATTTTTGAAAATTGCTGTTTCTTTTATGAAATGATGGGGATAGTGGTCCCTCAAAAATAGCCTTCCTTGACAAAATTAAAAGTTAGAAACTCCATGCAGCCCTCAGATTAAAATAAATAAATAAATAAATAAGTAAGTAAGTAAATAAGTGATCTATACAATCTAAAAGCCAGGGAACCAACTGATGGCCCAAGAACACAGAGAGAAAAGGACAGACAGGAAGGGGCCAGTTGGTGGTAACCTTGTTTATTATTTATTTATGTATTCACTCATTCATTCATTCACTCAGCAAACACCCACTGGCCTGGAAGTCTCGTTTAATTTGAGCTACTGCAGACTGCTGTGGAGACTGGGGCAAGCAGTGCTGGTCCTTGGGAAGGTGAATCTTAGGCTGTATTTGTGCTGGTCTTAGAGGAGAAGGCGGAGTCAACGCCCCGTGAGGCCCTCCTGGAGCCTGGTTTGTGTTGATCAGAGGGGTCTGCCTTCACGGGTCGTGGCCCCCAGGATAAGCAGCGGGAAGAGGGAGGAGGAGAACCAGGAACCAGAACAAACCTTTTAGCCCCTAGGGAACGTCCAGATTGAAGAAGTGTAAGGGAGAATCACACCAGCGGCTCTTTGAGTGAATTTGGGTCCAACAGTGAATATTTACTGAACACTGAGCCTGATCAGGACGCAGCACTGGATACAGCCTAGGTTACTGCATAACCACGCTTATTTCATCACAACAAGTAGTATTTAAAGGGCCAAATGAAATCAAGAAGTGGTCCAAAGTCACTACTTTCTATTTTCAATTGCTTTGGGGGGCATCAGTTATTGAGAAGGATGCCTGGGTGAATTTGGAGTGTCAGATACACTTGTGTGCGTGTATGCAGAGTGGTGGCGGGAAACCTGTATGACTAGCCTGGGAAGGATGTGGTGTTCCTAACGTGGAAGGGGGCCACTAGGATTATGAGAGCCAAGTCGAAGTCTGGGGACCCATTCTGGCTTTTGAAAATTCCACTTGCATGACTGATGTGGTTTATGCCAGGGATGCCAATTATTGTGCAACTCATTGCAAAATTCTGCCTGGTCAAGTCAGTGCGGCTCAGGTGGTGAGGGGCATGGGATTTAATGCCCAAATGTTTAAGACCCAGGGGCCTGAGTTTGAGTCCTGACACCATGTCAGAGCTGGGACTCCGTTACGACAGCTTACAGAAGCAGGTCTGGTCACAGACTGGCTCCGGCCCAAGTGGGGGGCGGGGTCTGGGCTGGTGTCCTGCTTGTTTCTGGCTGGCAGTTGTGAGAACATGAGCCTCAGACATTCACACTCCCCGTCTTCTGTGCATGTGAGTGGCAGTGTGAGGAAGGTGGTTATTCTCATTTCAGTAGGAAATACGCTCTAAACACAAAAACAATCTACAAAACAAGAGGTGTGGGCAGGCCAAATGCACGTTAGTCTCAAACATGACCCCGTTAGAACAGCCACCCTACTCCCACCCTACTCCCACCCTACTCCCACCCTACTCCCACCTGCAGTAGGAAGCCTGGAGAAAGGAAAAAAAAATGACTTAAATCTTCTCTTCAGCCTTCAACTTGCTGGCACATCGCATTTAAAATGCATTCCTTCTCTCAGCTGGAAATTAGGATTTTCAGGTAACACATGAAAAATCAGTAAGAAAATAAATACTGCAATAGTGGGGCTAGGATCCCTGGCTGTTCACAGAAATGTTATAGAAACTAGGCAGAAAATGAGGTATTTTCCTGTGTTGTAATGCAGCACTTAATTTTTATGCTGATTATATATGTATTATTCAATATTATTTAACACCTGTGAAATTGACTTGACTTGGTAAGACGGCAGACTGTGGGATCGGGGTGGGGGTGAGAATCCTTCACAAGTCTTAAATGGAATTAAACCTGCGTGCTTATATTAACAAGGTAACAAGAAAAAAACCGGTCTAAACAGAAAACGGCCGGAAACCCAATGAGGTCCTAAATATAGTAAGTAGGCAATAAAGGATAAATGTTTCTAGCAAGTAAAAGCCAAGAAGTAAATACCAGGTAGGCTGCACCTGCCTTCCTTATCTAACCTTTTAAGAATGCTATCGCTGGTTCCTGTTTGTCCACACCTCCGGCTGAGGGGGGAGGTGTTCCTGGGGCAGATTGTGTTTGCAGTCGCATCTCTCCACGTCGCCTGCCTTCGCTGGCTCCGGCCTGGGCCTGGATGTCTTATCTTACTTTATGGGTTCACCCACTGTGGGGAGGAAGGCTAGCAAACGCGGGCTCAGGATGCGCCCTGGCGCTTCTTCATTTATTTATTTAATCAATTTCAGCACGTAAAGGAGAACTTACTTATTTCTCAACACTTCTTTCTGTTTCCTGAAAGGCTGAAACAAGTATGTATGTGTGTATGTTCCTAAATACGTATTCAGTAAAACTGGCAGGAAACAAAGACTGGGTCGCCTGGCTGCTGTGCAGACCTACACAGTGGGCTCAGCCCTCCCTGCCCCCCCGCCCCGCGCCGACCTCCTCCGCACCCTCCATTACTCCCGCACCCACGCCTCGTCCCCCGCATCGGGCCCAGGGCGCGTAGAAGCCGGCGGCGCGTTGGTGTTTCGGGTGGTGGTGGGGTGGGTAGTAGAGAGAGGGGAGGGCATTCAGCGGCCCGGCAGGTGCTGCCTTCATCCGAGGCAGGCGCGGGCGGGAGACAGCCTCCGCCCCACCCCGCTCCTTAACCCTGAGCTCCAACCCGTTTACCCCGCCCGGGAGCGGCCTCCACGCCCGCCGAGCGCGTCCCGGCTGCGCCCTGACAGGAGCCGGGTGCAGCCACCTCCAACCCCCTAGGCGGCCGGGCAGGTGCAGGTGCGGGGCTGCGCTCCACCCAGCCGAGGGCTGTTGACGCAGGTGACCCGGGTCTAAGAATCCCATCGGTCCAGACCCAGCATTCTAGGGCCCTGGGGACTGGAGTTCTTGGAAACCTCGTCAGCTGAGAGAACTCAGTTTCCCCTCTGGAGAGGTTTCAGACAGCGCGGCCCCAGACCAGGGAAGCCAGAGACTAGGCGTCCCTCCAACCCCTCGCAGTGGACGAGGCTGCAGTCGGGGCCGACCCGCCCTGACGCCTTCCCTTTCAGGTGCTCTCGGTGGGCACCACCGCCTGCGGTCGGCGTGATTCTTGTCCAGGTCTGTGGAGGGTCACAAAGCACCTCTTGTCATACAATTTTTTAAGCGCCCCTATTCTCCCTTGGCTTAGTAGGCAACTTGCCCATTGCCCATCTCCAAATTAGGTCGCCAAAATGAGCCGTGAAATAGCGGATGATGGAGGTTGCAGCCTTGGGTAAGAGCGCTCAGCTGGGTTTGTGAACAACGTGGTTGAGGCTTCTGCAGAGGGGCCTTAAGCTCTGGCCAGAGTCAGCACTTTGGAAGAGCCCACAGGGAATCTCAGGGATCTGCTACCTTACAAAGAAAACCGGCCTTATCCGGCCTCCTCTGCAGCACCCCCAGCCCCTCTCCCGCTTGGTGTGGCTGCAGGCCTGGGTGGGGTGGGGTGGGGTGGCGGTGGGAGCATTGCTGATGCTGTCTGTGCGGGCAGGGAGAAGCCTGGCTTTGGGTTAATGCTGCGGACAGGCCTGCGTGCCGGAGCCTTTGAAGGACTTGCCGAGTTGGAAGCGGGAGGGTGGTTTAGTTTCGGAGAGCAGACTGCTTTCATTTTCTTGGTTGCCTTCTTCATCAAGATACTTCACTCTTTGACGTTTCCTGCCCAGAACCCTTTGAAGAAAGTCCTTTTTTGCTGAGTGTGCACTGTGCTCTAGTAAGGCCCGTTGTGAGAATCCCTTCTGTTGCCTGGCTCTGTGCTAAACGGTGAATAGGTGAGACTGGGGTGCCTCCCTGCCTGCTGTCCCCTACCAGCGAGATCCGGAGAACCAGCGGAACCGGTGCTAGGGGCAGGACAGTGTCAGTGTCAAATGGCCTCTGAAATGGCAGCGTCTCCTCCGTGTACCATCGCACTGTTGGAAACAGCCTGTCCTAGTTTCAAAGAACTTGGGAAAAAAAATATTCTAAGCATCCTCAGGAGACAGGTGCTGTTGGCTAAGCACCTCTGTTAGTCAGTTGCCCCTGACTTCTAGATCTGAGCACAACTGAGTGTCTCAGCACTGTGGTCAACATGAAGAGGGCCTTCCAAGGGGGCCATGTCAGTTATGTGGTATTGAGTATCTGGGTCAAGGTGAAAAAAAAAAATAACCAAAAAAGTTTTTCTGTTAGAAGGTTTCTCACCAGTAATTCTCCAAGACATACTTTCTGGTGTTTAATGAAGATGTTGAACTCTTCGCTGACGATCGACATGGGGACGATTCCCACTGAGCTCATGAAATCTTCTTGTCAGCTGCTTTGGTGGCCATGTCTGCTCTGAGCTTGGACAGCATCATTTCTCTTTCTTTGTGTGTTTTCCAAACGGGAGGCGGAGGCAGGCGCAGGGCCATCTGTCCAGCCTGGTGCTTTTCCTGTGTCTGTGTGAGTGGAGTGTCATTGCGGGGAGCCGGCAATATCCCGTCTCCTGTGGTCACAGCTCACAGGCTTTGAGTGTGGTAGAGGCCAGGCAAGGCAGTTGGCAGCCAGGCCAGGACCCAGCCAGGGCCTCCTTAGGTTACACTTTGCAGGGAATGTCCAGGGGAACTCCTTTAAGGAGTGCTGGGCTACTGCGGGCCTTCCCTGGGGAATGGCCCTGAGCGAGCCACTAGAGCCGCTGACTTTCCTGGTCTCCATAAAGGAGGGGCCCCGCTTCCTGCTGCAGTGGCCCTGCCCACCCAGGTGAGGACGCTCGGTGGTGCCTGGGTGTCTCAAGGCTGGGCAACAGGTGAATGGAGGAAAGAGAAGTGCGAATCTCATGATCCACTGGGTGTGCGGTGGTGAGATGCTGCTGTTTTGGAAAGGGTTGTGGCTTTGGGCAGATTTTTATAGCATTTATATAACAGCTGTTATGCTTCTGCAAATCCTCTCCCTTCACTTTGGAACTCTGTCATCCTTGGCCTGCCACCCAGGGCTGTCTTGCTGCACCTCCTGAATATTTGTGTTCAAAAATGTGGACTCGGGAGCTGGACCGTCCAGGCTGGACCCAGGCTTTACCAGTCGTTAGTTGTAGGACTTAAGTCTCTTTGTGCCTTGGTTTCCTCTTTTGCCAATTGAGGATAATAACAGTTTCAACTTCACAGGGTGGGTGTGAGGGTTGAATGAGTGAATGTAAGTGAAGCACTTAGGATGGGGCCTGGGAGGCACAGCCCACGTGGTGACAGTCTGCGGCAGTCGTTTCACTCCTGTGTTGTTTAGGCTGAGCCATGGATCTTAATCTAGCTAATGGTATGTGACTTGGAACTTACTTATTTTTTAAAAAAGAAACAGTGAGGGAGAAAATATAATTGACCTGTTTCACTACGAGACTGACTAGACACTCTTTGCTAAGGGATGCTCTGGGGTTCCCATTTCTTAGTGGATTCACATTGGGATAACTGATTAATTTCATGGGAGCTTCCAGGTCTTTCAACAGCTTGGGATGGTGAAATTTTGGTTGTATTTTAGAAGAAACTGGATCTGAACATCGGATTCATAAACTCTTTACCCTGGCAAGGATGGCACTGAAGAGCAACCTATTCCTGAAGGTGTTGGTCTGGGTCTAGTCAGTGCTAGCTCCAAGTTCATATAAAATGCAGCTTTAGGAGATTAGCAGTCAACACACCTCCAGCTCTTTGAACATAAAACAAGAGAAAGTATGGCGGTTGTATCAGTTTCCATGAGTATCTGAGTGTAGCATGACCCGTCAAAGGAAAATCTCTGGAATATGCAAAGGAAGCCAAGGACTGGGCGGAGGCATGCTGTGTGCTTCTGACGAGTGAGTGCCGGGCAGCGGGACAGGCTGGGATGTCTCCAGCAGGAAGCACGTATGCGGCCCGCCAGGCTGCACCTGTTCTCACTTGGAATGCCCTTGCATTCTCAGGTGCAAGTCCTGGTGATGTTTCTGAAATTCTTTCTCCTCCACGAATCCCTTTATGGCAATAATTCTGAACTGAGAGCTCTGGGGGATGGGCATGGGAACCTGTGAGGCACTGGAGCACGTGCTGACTCAGTGTGGCCATAGGGAAGGGCGATGGGCGATGGAGACCCCTGGTCTGCACAGCGTGTATCATGGGCTGCAACTCACAGCAACTGCCACATTCATAGTCTTGGGGAGACAAAGTGGTCTGAGTTGTTTTTCTAGAAACGGGAACAGGCCTGAGTCATTTATGCCTTTGCCAAATCGCTTTCGTTAGCAATTGTTCACATTTTCCAGATAATCTTATAAATATAGGCTTCTCTCAAACACATCTTTCCCCACATGGCCTGTTTTGTGACCAAAATTATGACCCAGTGTCTCTTCATTAATACCATGCCAGCTGGTAAGCTCAGAAGGACGCCAGATCGAAATTTCACAATTCTTTTAAAGGATGTGAGCAGTGACAGAGGAGAAAGATCTCAACAATGGCTGTTATTTATCCTGCAACAATCACACACATGCACCTTGCTCATGACGTTCCTCCCCTAAATGCAATCTTTATGAGAACACTGAAAAGTAGATTTTGCTTTCTGCCTTGTCCAGATAAGGACGACATGGCTGAGAGAGAAGTCAGCTTGTGGTGGACCTCAGGGTAAACCGCTGCTGCCGTACCATTAGCTGGCTGCATTCTGTCCCTTCTTGGGCAGTGGCCGGTCCTAATTCGCCAGTATCACTTGCTTGTGGCAATCTCCCCTGTGGGACTGACATTTGGAAACTGACTGGGGATGGGGTTGAAGGTGCGGCCAAGGAACAAGCAATGCCATCCACCCACCAAGGTGCTGCCACTTTGATCTTGGTGAGGTCAAGTCTATTTCAATCATTCCTCATGATCTCTTTCTCCTGGATTCCCTGCTGTCCCATAGCCCTCTCCCCACTTTGGAGAGCGAAGCATTCATTGCCACAGAGAAGATGTAAGGAAGCAGCACAGGGAACTCCAACCTGGCCTTTGAATTTCAGAAGAACTTAGGGTATGAGCAATACATTTGAAAGAATGCTAGCACAGAGTCAGTTTTTCTTCCTTGTTGCTCTGAGATTAAATAAAGATTCTAGAGATGGGAGAAGGGGAGAAAAGTTCTGAGAAGGTGTCTAAGGCTCTGTCTTCAGGCACAGACCCCGGCGAGTGCTGAACCCTCTGTTGGAGGGGGTGATGGAGGGTTCCCACTGAAACCCTAGACTTGCTTGAGGATTCCAAGGGGACAGAAACACCGTGTCACTGCTGAAGTTCCCTGGATAGGGCCTGGGAAAGGAGTCTTAATTCAGTCTCCCAGGTGGCAGCAGGTGGAATTGTTTCACTGGCGGTTCAGGTGGACAGGCTTGGAGCAATCCTTCATATCACAGGTTCTACCTTGTGCCTTCTCCCACCCACCTGCGGACAAGCCACAGGGCTGAGTGGTGACTTGTCCCCAGGGAAGCTGGGGGACTGTGACACCTGAAGAGGGGCCATAACGGGGACAGGAACATGTAGCAGTTAACGGCATGAGCTGGACCCCTGAGACCTGATGGAATGAGAACATTTTTGTGGATACCAAAAATATATCCACTGAGAGATGAGAGTGACCAAGGGCCAGGACCACAGATGTTCCCTCTATGCCTTCCCACTGCGTGCCCGCCTTGTCTTGGCACCAGGTGCTCTGGGAGCTTCCATGCAGCCCTCTAAAGGACGAAACGAGACTCTGAGATGAAATTGGTCATCGTGAAAATAGATAAACCATTTTTCTCCTACAAATCTGGAGGCCGAGATTTGCAACCGATGTCTGAGTTAACCCCCAATGGGTTTGCTGTCATTGTGGCGTTGGGAATTAGAGGTCTTGGTCGCGAGAGGGATTTTAGCTAAACCTTTTGTGACGATGGTGCAAGGCCATGGGTTGGCAGTTAAGCACCCGAGGGTTTCAGTTCTGTCTCTGACCTTTGCTCAAAGCACAGCCTCAGCCATGGATCTGCCTCTCTGGGCCTCAGTTTCCCCATTTATAAATTAATATTGGGTCAATTATCTCTAATATCCCTTACAGTTCCAATTTTGTGGGATCATAGCATTAAAAGCAGATCCCAAATTCCTTTGAAATAGAGAAAGGCAAACACACTGCGAGCCCCAGACCCCTTGTTGATGTGACTGACCCTCCCACGGTCCTTTCATTTAATTTATATCCCATTTTGTGTTGACTTTTTATTCAGTTCCTTCAAGTATGTGGACATGGTGACTTTGTCCCATGCTGTCCCGAGTCTCCATGGTGGCATTTCTCCTAGGTGACTACCTAGGAGCTCTTGATATTCATGTTGATCTTCTGTTCTCCAGTGTCCTGCATTTGGTCTTAAAATAGGCACATGCTTTATGATGTGCTGACCTTCTGATGTGAAGAAATCCCCAGTGTCAATGATGTTTAAAAAGGAAGCCCCAGGAAGATCACAGCATTCTCGACCCTGATGACAGCCAGTAAGCACGTGGCCTTCCTGGTGTGGCTATGTGTGGCTGCATATGAGCTTTGTACTTTTAAAAGAACCATGGAACCAGCCAGACCAAAACCAAGAACCTTTGGTACACATGTCACCCCCAAACAAAGAAACATATTTAAATCAGAAGATGCACGAATCCTGATATTCCCTACTTTCACTAATGTCCTAATTTAGGGGTCCCCAACCCCGGGCCAGCAACTGGTATGAGTCAGTGGACTGTTAGGAATCAGGCCATACAGCAGGAGTGAGTGGTGGATGAGCGAACATTCCCTGAGCTCCACCTCCTCTCACATCAGCATGGCATTAGATTCTCATAGGAGCACAAACCCTATCGTGAACTGCACATGCGAGGGATCTAGGTTGCCTGCTCCTTGTGAAAATCTAAAGCCTGATGATCTGTCACTGTCTCCCATCACCCCCATATGGGACTGTCTACTTGCAGGAAAACAAGCTCAGGGCTCCCACTGATTCTACATTATGAGTATGTAATAATAGTAGAAATGAAGTGTAAAATAAATGTAATGTGCTTGAATCATCCCAAAACCATCCCCCTCACCTTGGTCTGTGAAATATTGTCTTCCACAAAACTGGTATCTAGTGCCAAAGAGGATGGGGACCATTAATCTAATTGTTGAATATATATATTTATTTAGTTCCAAGGAATGACTGAATAAAGACACAAAGAGAATTAGGTAATACCTACCTATTGTGGGCATCTCTCTATACCTGTGTTATACACTGATAATAAATAAGAGTTCAGTGACACAAAAAGAGACGCTGTGCAAATGGCAGTACTTCTTGTGATGGGGACAACTGTCTTCCCTGCCCTCTGCAGCATGAGAGGCCCCTCTTGGTACTCCCTGCGACCCTCAGCTCACTTCTTGCATGGCATAGGCATGCTTTCCTACAGATTCTGTTGACTTGTCTGCTTTCCACACCAGATTGTGAACTCTTTTGAGGCAGAGACTGTCTTGCTCGTCATTGTAGTACCAGTGCCAAACAAAGGGTGGAGTGGAGGAAGGTTAGATGGATGGGTGGGTGGGCGATGAGTGAGGAGCAGAGAATATGAGTAGAGGTACGGGCAGAAAAGAGTGACCATTGTTGGGCACAATGAATTAATATCCAGTAGAAATGCATGAGATTGAAGTGATGCAAGGAAGTTGTTTGATGGGTAGGAAATGATCCATAGAGCAAAAATACCACCGTTAGCAAGAACTGTTGACTTGCACACAAGCTCAAGGACAGTAAAGACAATTCATTATGGAAACCATACGTTTGTCCATGATGATGTAAGACATGTTTCTCCAGTTACCAACTAGATCAATGAAATAGTGTAGGAAGTCATGCTTGGTTCATTTAAAATAGATGATCACTTGTAGGAAGGATGTCTAATTTGAAACTGTTATGCTTGTTTCAAAAATATCAAACTTATTATCTTATAGCAGTGGTTCTCAAACTTGATTATACATTAGAATCACCTGGGAAGCTTAAACAACTTTCCTGATGCTGAGACTGTACCTAGACATTGTCTTAAACCCTTTTGGGTTGGGACCCAGGCATCAATAACTTGTCAAGCTCCCCAGGTGATTCCAGTGTGCTCCCTGTGGCATCTTACCTGGGCTATAACACATGTAAGGAAACTGAACACTGTAAATTGCAAGAAGGAATTGGTCCCAATAGATCAATAATTTGGCTTGGTGCTTTAAAAATGGATATTTTGAAAAAGTATCTTCAATAAATAATAGTTTAAGAACTCATACACTCTAAAAATAGAGTAAAAATGCTGTGCAAGTCAATTTTATTGTTTTGAATTCATTATTAAGTAAAACCGTTGTTTCATACCCAACTGAATTGAATTTCATGCCCTCATCGAGGTTCCTCCATTAGGAAGGTAAAGGCTTTCATAGCACAGGACAGGGGTGAACGTGCCACTCATATTGGAAGCCAGCTTCTCAGATGCCACAGGTGCAGCAGGCCGAATCTTTTAATACCACTTCCACCCCTGGGAATTAAATTCATTCTCAGTGAAAAAGGAATCATAAATCCTGGCCCTGCCTTCCAAACAGTAGCATGATTTCGCCAGGGTGATAAATTGCTCCTATCAAAGCAGACATCGAGTCTCCCAGGGAAATAACGGGTTCCAACAGAACAAAGTGTAACATCTTAAGCGCTTATGAATGGGGACGAGAACTGAAAAATCAAGTCTTGGGAAATCAGTGACTGTATTTTTTTTTTTAGATCCCTTTCAACCTCTCTTTAATTGTAAGAGGTACATAAGAGCAGATGAAATGGATAATGTGATTAACTTTAAATGAAAAAAATCCATCATAAAAATGTCCCCCAGAGCATGTTTGTTGAAGAGGGTGGGACTGGGCTGGGTTGGGTGCTTGCTGGCAGGGTGTATGGGGTTATCTTTTATGGTCTCCCTGGCGAGCTGTGGGCAGGTGGGAAAGTCAGCTGTCAGGGGAGGTGATTTACAGAGGCCTGAGAGGCACTCCCGCCCTGAGATCCCTCCTGCTAACCGCCCTAATTACCTGCAATTCTCTCCTGAGGAGGGATGAAGTCAGAGAGGCCCTGGGGGTGACAATGAAAATGTTACCTGGACAGAAAAAAAAAAAACAAAAAATACCCCCCAAAAACACCATTAAACCATTTTCAGCTATTAGCAATGAATCTTAAATCATTCTCCCAAATAACCAGCTGGCCTGGAAGTTGGCCTAGTAATAAATGAAAGAATGGAAGTCCATTCTGGCCACTTCTCCTTTCCTGCTTTCTTCGCGTGCACCTTTTCCTGCACAGACCTTAGGTTTTACCAGATAAGGATGGTAGCCTCTTCCCCAACTCAAAGTGTGTTTTCAGTTCCAAGGCTGTTTGCTTGGTCTGGAACTGTTACTGGAAAGGGGTCCTGATCTAGACTGCAGGAGAGGGTTCTTGGATCCTATGCAAGAAATAGTTTGGGGCGAGTCCACAGAGTAAAGTGAAAGCAGTTTATCAGAGAAGCAAAGAAATAAAAGAATGGAGTACCCTAGACAGAGTAGCCCTGAGGGCTGCTGGTTGGCGATTTTAATGGTTATTTCTTGATCATATGGAAAACAATGGATTATTGGTGAGTCTTCCTGGAAAGAGGTGGGGATTTCCTGGAACTGAGGGTTTCTCTTCCTTTTGGACCATATAGGGTAACGTCCAGACATTGCCATGGCATTTTTAAATGGTCATGGCAGTGGTGGGAGTGTCTTTTAGCACGTAGAGGTTTATAATAGTGTATAATGGGCATTGAGGATGACTGTCTTGGTTTTAGTGGGTTTCGGCCAGCTTCTTTACTGCATCCTATTTTATCAGTGGGGTCTTTGTGACTTGTGTCTTGTGCCACCCTCCTGTCTCATCCTGTGACTTAGAATGCCTAACCTCCTGGGAATGCAGCCCAGCAGGTCTCAGCGTCATTTTACCCAGCCTCTATTCAAGATGGAGTCACTCTGGTTCAAACGCTTCTGACGGAACTCACTTGAACTCACCTGCTGGAACCTGATTTTGCTATTTCCTTGCTAGGAAGCTTTCTCAGATATGCCCAGGAGACTAACTGCTGCTTTCAGAGCTGTTCACTTGTCTTCTAATGCTTATGGGGGCACAGGTGCCTCGTGTTCATATGTGTACTCATTCAACAAATGTTTACTGCCATCCTACCATGTTCCAGGCACTATGCCACACATCTGGGATAAAAGGAGAGAGCCAAGATCTAGTCCTTGGAGATGCCCAGATGACTATGCCTTGAGTCTGATTCCAATTGCATTGTGAGGCTGCAGAGACCCCTGGGCTCTGGGAGTCCTTCTCTGCAGGGTCCAGTGGGGGCGGTGCTCCATTCTGGATGCTCTGGTTCTTCATCAGTAGAGTGATGAGGTGGGGGTAGATGGTACTTAAAGTGTCTTCCGGTTCTGAAATTCTGTGAACCGCAGTCATCTAAAGGAGGAACTTTTAAAGAAAATATCATTTATCTCTTAATTAGTAAAGTAAAATACTTTCTTTGTAGAAAGTTTTACATACAGAGAATCCAAAAGAAAATAAAACCAGCATAATTCTACCACTCGGGAATGATCGCCGTTAACCTTTTACTTTGATAATTTTCCTTTTATTTTGCATCTATTACTTCAACGAGGTCAAGAACAGCTACTTTTTTGTTTCCTGACTTGAATACCCACAGGGAGGTTTCTTTGCCTCAGTCCATCTTCCCCTTCCACATGATTGTTATGGTTTAATATTACTGCTAGCCTTATTATAATCACTATTATCATTAAGTGGCATTTATCAGATATTGACAACAGGCCAGGTACTGTATGGAGTGTTTTGTGTTCCTGAGACCTTTTAATTTTTGATCCCCCAGTGATCAGATGAGCTAGGTGCTGTTCTTCCCATTTGACAGAGGAGGAATTTGAGCCTGACAGGGCCTAAGCAATTGGCTAAAGGTCATACCCTTGTAAGTGTCAGAGGTGTTTGAACCAGAGCAACTCCATCTTGAATAGGAGCTGGGTGAAATGTGGCTGAGACCTACTGGGCTACATGCCCAGAAGGTTAAGGCATTCTAAGTCACAGGATGAAATAAGAAGTTGGCACAAGATACAGCTCACGAAGACCTTGCTGATAAAACAAGTTGCAGTAAAGAAGTCGGCCAAGACCAAGATGGTAATGAGAGTGACCCTCTGGTCATCCTCACTGCTATGCTTCCACCAGCGCCATGACAGTTTACAGATGCCATGGCAACATCAGGAAGTTACCCTGTATGGTCTAAAAAGGGGAGGCATGAATAATCCATCCCTTGTTTAGCATATCATCAAGAAATAACAGTAAAAATGGGCAACCAGCAGCCCTTGGGCTGCTCTGCCTATGGAGTTCCTTTACATATCCCACCTTTCTTTTATTCCTTTACTTTTTAAATAAACTTGTGTTTGGTTTACTCTATGGACTTGACTCGAATTTTTTCTTACACGAGATCCAAGCACCCTCTCTTGGGGTCTGGATTGGGACCACTTTCTGGTAACAGTTTTCCAGGCCATGGAGCTCAGATGTCCTTACTGGATGCACACCCTTCCTGTCTCTGAGCTCTCAGGCATCAGACCAGCCCCCTGTGGCTGACTTTTCGTTTTTTTTGAGACAGAGTCTCGCTCTGTCGCCCAGGCTGGAGTGCAGTGGCGTGATCTCGGCTCACTGCAAGCTCTGCCTCCCAGGTTCACACCATTCTCCTGCCTGAGCCTCCCGAGTTGCTGGGACTACAGGCGCCCGCCACCACGCCAGGCTAATTTTTTGTATTTTTAGTAGAGATGGAGTTTCACCGTGTTAGCCAGGATGGTCTCGATCTCCTGACCTTGTGATCCGCCCACCTTGGCCTCCCAAAGTGCTGGGATTACAGGCGTGAGCCACTGAGCCTGGCCAATCCGTTCTTGTTTTCTTTAGATAAATTCTTAGTGGTAGAATCGCAAAGAGAAGGGTTGTGTTAACTTTTGAATATATGCTGCCAAACTGCTCCTTTCCCAACAAGCAGAGGTTGTAACAATTTAGTACCTCCAAACCCAGCAATGAACAGCCAAGGGGAACTGATGCAATGCTGAGGAAGAGGAGAAAAGATCAGATGCAGTGAAAGGAGACAGGGAGGCGGGGCGAGGAGGAGCCATCCCCAGCAGCAACCCCCTGGCTGTTGTTCAGCCTGTTGCCTCAGGCTAAAGGGACATTACAGGTCATGGATTTTACCCAGCTATGTCATCTAAAGTTACTGACGTTAAATAAATGCTCACTTTTCGTTTGCTTCAAATTAAAAAATAATACATGCCTTTATTGTCTTTCTCTGCTAAGCCAAGCCTGAGGCTTGTGCCAGCTCTTTCCATGTAGAAATGTTAGATGAAATTCCAGTGCCATCAAATGAGACCTTTATTCCTCCACCTGCACATTATGACTCTAATAAACACGTTATCAGCTCATGAAAATGATGGCAAACAGGTGACTGAAGGATTTGATAAGTCAGCAGCAAAGATTAACAGTTCTTTTCAGAGAAAGCTGTGAGAGGTTCCCCTATTTAAAACAATTGTGGCATGTGAATTTGCAGCACTTAAATCATTATCGGCAATTAGTCCTTGTCAAAAAGGTTGCAGCTGGCTTCAATTACAGGTAAGAATTTTATAATTTAAACTTAGTAGTATGTCTGATAAGTAGGACTTGGAGGAACACCCTCAGGGAGATTTGCAATTTGAGAAAAACTTAAAGGCATTTCATAATTCAAAAATTCATTATTTTCAGCAATGCTTTGTTATTGACATCTATTATTAGCTTCTAGAAAAAATTTCCATAAACTTCATCCTTCAGTTGTTTTCTTCCCTAACAAAAAATTACTGATGATTAAAAAATTGCTTTTTAAATTATAAAAACACTACATGCACACTATTAAAAAAAATCCAAGCAGCACAGAAGGATACAAAATAAAATAAGTCTCTTTCTAGACATCTCCCTATTCTTGGACACTGATGCCCCAGAGATAAGTACTTTTGCTTTCAATTGTTTTAGGCATTATCATCATAACTTCATCTCAAATTATTTTTACCTTATTCTTGATCAATCAACTTTGGAAAGTGTATATTAACTCCTCACTAGGAAAGATAAAAGGTTTAGGGCCCTTCCATACTCTATCGTCTCTCTTTCATATGTTGATTCTTGCTGATTACTTTTATTGTAAAATCTATCTGTAAACTTTAAGTAATATGCTTCTCTTTTCTTGACCCTTCAGCTTTAGATCTGTACCATTCTAATAGTGGACATTATTGTTATTACCTATTATGATGGATATCTCATTGTTTTAATCTGCAATTCCCTAGTGACGCGTGATGTTACATGCTTACTTACCAGCCATATATCTTATTTGGTGAAGTGTCCACATCTTTTATCTGTTTTTCTATTGCACTGCTTGCTTTCTTGTTGTTGAGTTTTAAGAGTTCTTTGTATATTTTGGATCACAGTCCTTTATCACACATGTCTTTTGCAGATGCATGTTTTTCCAAGGCTGTGGCTTGTCTTTTCATTGTCTTGACAGTCTCTTTTGCAGAACCAGAGTTTTTAAAATTTTAATGAAGTCTAGCTTATTAATTATTTCTTTAATGGATTGTACCTTTGGGGTTGTAGTTCCATCAACTGTAGATGTTATCTGTTGGTGAGAAAATTAGCACCCTCATACATCCTACCTCTCTTTCCTTTTTGGTTGGCTATGCTGTTATTTTTACATCATTAAGATTTAAAATATGTGTATGTTTTACTGTAATTATAATTAAATTTTCTATGCTTCTAAAATCTAGGATAAAAATAAAAAGTTAAAATATAGCATTTCTTTTATTATGATTATTTAAAAATTTTCACTGCAAAACAAAGTAGTTTTATGTCACTGAACAGTGCCATTTGAAGGATAATCTTCCGAGGATCAAGATTAAATGTATTTTTACTTTTCTTTTCTTTTCTCTTTTTTTTTTTTTTTTTTTGGAGATGGAGTTTCGCTCTGTGCCCAGGCTGGAGTGCAGAACGCGATCTCAGCTCACTGCAAGCTCCACCTCCCGGGTTCATGCCATTCTCCTGCCTCAGCCTCCGGAGTAGCTGGGACTGCAGGTGCCGTCACCATGCCTGGCTGATTTTTATGTATTTTTAGTGGAGATGGGGCTTCACCATGTTAGCCAGAATGGTCTGAATCTCCTGACCTTGAGATCCGCCCGCCTCGGCCTCCCAAAGTGCTGGGATTACAGGCATGACCCACCGCACCCGGCCGTATTTTTACTTTTCTTAAAATTACAACCATTGCTCAAAATTAGGCCACCTTTAAATCTGCTTCATATTTGGTCCATGCATGTTTTATGGAGCTATCTCCCCCAACCCCTACCTTGGTATTTCTTGTTTCCCTTTTTGTTTGTTTGTTTTTTCTAACCACTGAGGGAAGAGACATATGCATCCTTTAGGCTTTTGAGGTTCTTAATCAAATAATATATGTAATTAACTTTGCTTCTGTCTTGAAGGCCCTTTTCTCCAAGCCCTCCTACTTTCTCTTCTAGTTGGTCGCTTGCTTTCTAGGCACAGGGGACGGCTGTCAATCTCAAATTTCTTTTCATTGATCTCCTCCGTGGTTCACCGTGAGTTCAATTCCATGGCATCGTTTTCCTTGAGTTTCTTCTTCATTTTGCCAGAGTGTAACCCTGTCTGTGCCACAATTTTCTCATCTGTAAAATTAGTATATTAATAATGCCATAGTGTTGATGTGAAGATTCAAGGAGTTTTAGCACATGAAAAGTGCTAAGAAAAGTACCCGGTGAGTATTTACTGCTCTGTGATTTTTTTTTTTTTTTTTTTTTTTTCAGAAAGGGAAGTAAAACTTTGAGTGTTACAATTCTTAAAATATCTTTATTTTCCACTGCCCCATTTGATTGATAGTTTGGAATGTAATTTTAGTTTCAAAATAATTTTCCCTTAAAATTTTTGAATGCTTTATTCCTTTGTCTTCTAATGTTACATTCTACTGATAAATCTGAGGTCAAGTTACTTCTTATTCTTTATAGGTTTTTTTTTTTTCTTCTAGAAATATTTACAGTTGTTATTTGAGCCTTGGGGTTCTGAAATACTAACAGGACATGTCTAGGTCTTTTTAAAATGCTCTTAAACTCATCTTTCCTGGTACTTTGTTATCTGCTTCTGGAGATAGATTAGGTGATATTGAACCTTCTGGGTTTAGCTTCTTTACATTTTCATTTTCCTTTCATATTTTCTCTCTCTGTGTCTTTTGTAGCTTGTGCTATTGGTCTTTAGTAACTTGGTCTTAAGCTGTGTTCAAATTTTAATTAACCTGTATACTGAATGTTTAATATTCACAAATAGATTCTAAATTGCCAAGATACTTTCTGGTTCTCTGCTTCCTCCCTTCCTCAAGCAGTGAGTTCTTTGGGGATGGCTATAATAGCATAGCCAATCTCTCTGACCATGCCCATTCCATCTTTTTAAAGTTCTTTTCTGTCCAATAATTATTCTTCTTTTCACCAGGGTCGGTTGTCCTGTTTCTTTATCTAGACTTCTAACAATTTATTTACTTATTTTCTTCAAATGCCTGATGCTTTTGGGTTGAATCTATGAATGAAGAACTATGTTGGTGAGCAAAGGGAGTTGATGTGGTTTCCTTTGCAAATGTGTGGGTCTGTAAAGCAGAACCGTCTTCCGCTGGCTGGAGGGCTGCCTGCAGGCTCCATGCACATGGGCAGTTCTTGGGGACAGATGTGCTTCCCCAAAGGTGCTAGAGCAGAGAGCAGGCAGGTGTGGGACCTCCCACAATTGCCACCTTCCCCAAACTATCCCAATTCCTCAGAGTGTAAAAACATATCAAGTAAAATAAGGGTAATTTCTTTAGTTGTCTTGTAATGAAAATGCACGTATTAACTGAATTTTATCCTCTTTTGTCATTGAGGGGAGAAGACAGCAAAGCACAATACGAAGAGATGAATGATAATCAAGGAATGAGCGAATTTGTTCAGTCGCGTAAGCGTTGACAGAGACAAAGTAGCGTCGCACTTCTTCATTCACGACTGCAAGTCCTGTGGGTCGTTAATGTTTTTGTTGTTATTGATGTTGACGGTGGGTTGGGCTGGGCCATTCCCACAACAGCATTACTTGTTTCAGAGTCTATTAGCTTGATCAATGCGATCGCCTCTTCCTACCTGATCTTCCACGCCGGCGTCTCCTCACAGTGTTCTGAGGCTCCTATAATCTCTCCCTATGTCGACCAGTGCCTCTGTGCTGGCAATTCTCCATCTCTAACCTCGATTTCTAGGTGGCTTACCTGGAGGGGTGGTCCAGACCTCCACACCTGAGAGCCTGTGCCCTTGGTCATCATGTCCTCCTTTGGCCGTGGCTGCTGCTCTTGTCCATTCACCATCACGTATGGATGAAAGAGTCCAAGGCGACACCTCAGTGGATCTCCAGAGTGCCGAATGGAGTCTTCTCTGCTCCCATTGTGCAGCAGCTTCATCCTCCTGAGAATCCCCCTGCGATGCCCCAGGTTGGCAGTTCTTTTCCTTGCCTACTGGACGCTTGCTGCAAGGGGCCCAGAGTGCAGACACGGGCCTGTTTTGGGAGCCTGATGTCTGGTTTAGTGTGTCCAGAGTGGTAGGGCACGATGAAGCCCAGATTCCTGGAGTGGGAGTAATGGTGTGGTCATGCCCGCATCCAGCCCGTTGTTTTGGAATCCATGTGTTCTACCTGCTGGGGACACAGTACTGTTTGATGATCATTGATTTTGCTGTGTGCCATCCTTGCAGTGGATTAGCTCCAAGCTGGTGTTTCAGCTACTTTTTTTTTTTTTTTTTAGATGGAGTCTCACTCTGTCACCCAGGCTGGAGTGCAGTGATGCAATCTCAGCTCACTGCAACCTCTGCCTCCTGTGTCGAAGCAGTTCTCTTGCTTCAGCCTCCCGAGCAGCTGGGATTACAGGTATGTACCGCCATGCCTGGCTAGTTTTTGTATTTCTTAGTAGAGATGGAGTTTCACCATGTTGGCCAGGCTGGTCCTGAACTCCTGACCACAAGTGATCTGCCCATCTCAGCCTCCCAAAGTACTGGGATTACAGGTGTGAACCACTGTGCCTGGCCTCAGCTACATCTTTAAAAGACAGTTCCATGGTTTTATCCGGCCAGCAGCTTTCTGGATGGTGGGAAGACCCAAAAGGATGGCCACGGATCTCATGATCCCATGCTGTGCCACCTTTGTTGCAAGGTCAGACACTTGGTCTTATGTAGTGTTTTGTGGGATCCTGTGCTGGCAAATCAAACATGCCGTGGGCCCTTGGGCACGGAGCTGGCTGAAGCCCTTGGGCAGGAAAGGTCAGGCTGTAAGTGTATGATGCTTTGATTCTAGTCAACAAATTGCCTGTTGTGTCAGCACCATGGTGGCAGTGACAGGGGCTGGCAGCACCTGGCCAGTTGCACACTTGGGTGCTTAGTTCTTCCCAGTGGTGCTCGCGCTCCCGGGGTGTGAATATGCTCTGCACCCATACCCAGCACCCATCATGTGCTGGTCCCATGAGCTTGCCTCAATCTTCTGATCTTGCTTTCTTCTCCAAAGCAGTCTGCCAGGTGTCCCACATGAATGCAGCCTGTTCTGGTTCCCCTTCCTGATAAGGGTGGAAAAGAATGTATTCACCTGGTACAGGCTGCATTCCTGGGCCACAGGCCACCGAGTTCACCCGCACCAGGAAAGCTGCTCCCTGCCAGTTACAAACAGCAACTGCCCGGTCGAATTGCAGATGTCCATTGTCATCCTCTAGCGTCTGTTGGGATTTTCTAGGGCCAGACGTGAATTAAATCGGGGTGTGCTGGGTGCAGCCCCCACATCCTCTAGGTGTTTCGTCTCTGGCATTTCCTCTGGGATGTGATATTATTTTTGATTTCCTGCATTGGTGTGTGTCTCTGGGAGTGGGGGGCCTCCACTTGAACTTCCCCATGGGGAGTTCCTACCACCGACTCCTAGAAACTGATGTGGCAGTTTTACCAATTTCAAAAGTCAGTTTGAATTCTACATTTGGAGGCTGGGGAAAGGGCTCCTGGTTGGGTTTATGGACCCAGGGGAGTCACTGTGAGCTGGATTTGGTTACCTCTTCCTTTAAAACTGGCCTCTGCACACCTCCACTCTAACAGAGGGTTCAGGACCAGGCCTAGGTCCCTAGGTACCAATGTCGCCTCAGATCCTATGCCCAGTGGTCCTCAAATGGCATGCATCTCTTTGTGGGTGGTCTGGGGGAGAATGTTTGTATAGACACTGCTGTGATATTGGAAGGTCCTTCCTCCCGGGGCTCACCCTCTCCCTCAGTCAGTGGATTCCAGGTCTGAAAATGAGCTCAGCTCCAGGGCTGAAATGTGGCTTTCTATTGGTCAGTTTCCTGTAGTCTCTTGACCAGTTTTCCTTGAGAAGAGCTTTTGTTAAGGGTGTGTGAATTGAGAGGTGTCCTTTTCCGCTGCTGTATATCTACCCCTCTGCAGATGTGTTCATTCCTGCCACTGGGTCAGGTGCTCCAGGCTTGATGCTCTGTGTCACTGTGCCTACCTTGCTCCCTGCCAAATGACACACTAGCTTCTATTGTTGTGGGATTCCATTGACCTCCTTTGCATTCAGGAGTCCAATTCTGTAGCAATAGCATAGCCGCCCTGCGTGGTTCAGCAGGCTCCCTCTCAGCAGTGCGTTCTTTACCTGGTTGGTAACTGGCACGTTCTCTGGTTGAAGAGCGTGGCTGACTTTCCAAGCCGAAGTGCTGGACCTGCTCTAGAGGCCACACTCCTCTGAGCCTTTCTGTCCCTTCCTTCATGGGCAGGAGGGCGGCCCAGGCATTTCTGCTTAACTTAGTGTAGACCTTTGCTTCCTTCAAGCTCCTAGGAGCCCTCCTAGAGCACGTTAGCACTACTTAGGGGCCTTGCCAGAGTTTACAACGATGGATCATGGAAGCACAGGCCCACATTGTTAAACTCTCCCTATTCCAAGTTTAGATTCTGCATGTCTTAGTTGTGTTCCCTCAGAACCCAGCCCCACACATTCTCCTGGTTCCTGCCCATGCCTCTCGGTGAGGCCTTGCATCTTCTCTGGGGGCCTTTCTTCCTGTAGCAGGCACTTCCTGCACTTCCCCATCTATGTACTGCTGTGACCTGAACCTCATGATCAGCCCGGCTAGCGGGAGGGGAAGTGGGGGCAGAGGCCCAGGGGTGCATGCATCAGGGAGATGCCCACATTGTCTTGTGGGGCAGAGCTTCTGCAGCAGGGGTCCCCAGTCTTTCTGGCACCAGAGAGTGGTTTCATGGAAGACAATTTTTCCATAGACTGGGGGTAGGGGGTGGTTTCAGGATGATTCAAGCATATTACATTGATTGTACACTCTATTTCTATTATCATTACATTGTAATATGTAATGAAATAATTATGCAACTCACCATCATGTGGAATCAGTGGGAGCCTGAGCTTGTTTTCCCGCAACTAGATGGTCCCATCTAGGGGTGATGGGAGACAGGGACAGATCATCAGGCATTAGATTCTCATAAGGAGCATGCAACCTAGATCCTTCGCCTGTGCAACTCACTACAGGGATTGCACTCCTATGAGAAGCTAATGCTGCCGCTGATCTGGCAGGAGGCGAAGCTCAGGTGGTGATGCTCACTTGCCCGCTGCTCACCTCCTGCTGTGTGGCCTGGTTCCTAACAGGCCATGGATGGATACTGGTTCATGGCCCAGGGGTTGGGGACCCCTTCCCTGCAGCATTTTCAAGCAAGGGCGGAGCACTAGCCTTGAACAGGAGGAGAGAGACCCTTCTGCACGGCCAGAGTGTTCTCACAGTTGCTGGGGGATGTCGATCTGGATGTCCCCATCCCAAATGTTAGAGTCCCACTCCTTTACAACAAGGTCCTCTGCTGGCATGGCAGACTTGTCAGGGCTGAAAGTTCGGCCATCTCTGGAGCTCTTTTGCCCTTGTAATTCAAGCCTAAGCCAGCTCTTCAGCTTTTCCTGCCATCTGACTGAAGGAGATGTGAGCCTACCTACTTATATGCTGCCAGGAAGGTTCTCTGACTTGCATGCTTCACCTTAACTTGGTGATTAATAACTCTCGGACTTTCATTGTCTTTCTCCAATGATGCCACTGAGCGACAGACATTCAATTCCATTATCCTTGTGATGACTGCTTCCCCAGAACCTCTCCAGGGTCTCAGGCATTATACTTGTGGCATCTGTCCAGTTCCCCACTGGTGGAAGCTCTCACAGTTGCGTACCACAGCCTGATGGGAGCCTCCGGTATTCTGCCTGCCATGGTGTCAGGCCTCATTGCCAGCTGTGCATGTTTAGGGGGTGAATGCTGTGCTCTCCAATGCCAAATTCTCTCTCGATGGCTTTTTATAGATGCTCTGTAATGGATGGGGCACTCTGGGAATGTGATGGGGGTGCCATCCTTCAGCTCTTTCTTGAATGAACAGCACATGATGCACGTGTGTTCTGTCTGCATTGATATTAATCCATGTCTGTCTGTGTATACGGAGGACAGGGCAGACACCTGCCAGTGCTGAGGTGGTAATTCCACTGGGAGTGACTAGGTCTCTGGAGAAGACCTAGGAGCCCTCAGAGTCCAGAAGAGAGGAGAAGCTTAGGCAAAGAATGGAGCCATGAGGACTTACTTCAGTGAAGATAGAGAAAGACAAGATTTGAAGATCTGGTGAATCAATAGCTTTTATGCTGCATAGAAATTTATATTTTTTCAAGATTTCTAAAAAACATACAATAAATCCTTTAATACTCACCATCAGACTAATAAAGCTACACTATTCGGTATCACTTTGCCCTGGAAAAGACCTTGGAATAACTTCTTGAGATGTTTACCATGACACCCCCCAACCTCTCTGTTCTACCATCCCATTCCACTTCACTCCTTCCTGCCTCCTTCCTTCCCTCCTTCCCTTATTTGCCTCTTGCCTCCCACCCTCCCTTCCTTATACATTCATTGAGTGCCTACCCCAGGTAATGAGTACTCCAGGTCAGGTACGGCTCTGCTTTTGGGATCACAAAACTACAATGGTCTGTTTGGTCCTTTCCCAGTGACCTCGTCAGTGAGAGGATGGCTTCTGAGATTTGAGATTTCCAGGCCGCATTCTGCCACGTTCCTTCTCTGATGCATTTGGGTCTCTTTAGATGAGTTTCTCTGCTTCTATAATGGATGAAATAATACATTACATCAATTTCAGGAGCATTGGTTAGTATTTATAAAGAGTGTTGAACAAGCAAAGTATTCACCAAATGTGAATTTAGATTCGAACACGTTTTCTTGAGTTTCAGTGATTTCTAGCATGTTGCCTGGCAAGGCAACTTAGTTATAAAATGTTACCACCTGCATATATTTTGCATACATTTCCTCATATTAAAAAATCTCATTATGGAAAACTCATAGAGTTATCCTTTACACAGGAAATCACAGAGAAACATGCAGGCCTGGCGGCTGTTTTTTATGCAAAAGTCGATGCATATAGTAATTAATCTTTTGTTTACTTGAAACTTTCACATTCAAAATGTTTAATTTTCACATCCAAACTCCCTGCTCTTTTGTGCATTGAATGGTGGTACTGTATTTCTAATTACTCAGCTTAAATGCAACTTCTGAATACTACTTTTCTCTTCCCTTCCTCTTCTAACAAAGTGCTCATGAAAAGGCGAATTTTTATTTCCACTGGTTTTGACTTCACCATTATGTGGGGTGGTCTCTGTCTGGTTTCTTGCTCTCTTTTCAACCTCATCTCTGTGTTTGGACAGCTATGGTGTGGATACAGTCCACTCAAGATTTCTACTGGCAAGGATTTGCCTTTATAACCAATCCTTTCATGCCAGATTTCTAAAAAAAAAATAATAAAAATAATTTACAAACAGCCTCTCTTGGGAGCAGCTGTCAGGCCACACAGCTTGTAATTACAGGGGAAATATCTGAAGCTTTCACTGCACTTCCACGTGTTTCCTGCAGATTTCTTCTTGGTCATGTTGCTTTAATTAAGTGTGGTCATTCTAGCAATCTTGCATTAACATTCTTGAGAAAGTAATGAAATAAACCAGGTATGGGGTTGCCTGCCTCAAGTGTTTGGCCCACTGAAGGAAGAGATGATAGTTTCTGCATCTTTAAATTGCTGGGGTTTGGCATATGTGTGGGGCTGTGTTGTGAACTGGAGAAACAAAAGAATGAGCGATTAAAAGAGTGGATGAGTGGATAGAGGTGTCCAGTAGACATTGTTTGCATTAACTGTGTCGTAGCTGTACAGATGCAGGTGTGCGTGTTTCTTGACCCCTGCCCAGCACTTCTTTCATTAGGTTAGAATTCTATTAAAATCTAGACCTTCCTTCCTCCCTTCCCTTCTTCCTTTCTTTTTTCTATCTCTTTTTCTTCTTCCTCTTCTCCTTCTCCTTGTTCTACCTTGGATCAGGTTTTCTGTGAGCCATCAGCTTTACAGCTCCATGAAGAACTCTCTTCTTTCATTAACTATGTTTGCCACCCTTACCTTTATATAATACCCCAAAGCAAGGCCAATGTATCCAGGGGCTCAATGCCTCAGGCCTGCACACTTTCAGGGACCTATGAAATGTGTTAATGCTTGTGTTTTGAATCAGAAGATTAAGTACAGAAAACAACAGATGCTGGAGAGGACATGGAGAAATAGGAACACTTTTACACTGTTGGTGGGAGTGTAAATTAGTTCAACCATTGTGGAAGACAGTGTGGTGATTCCTCAAGGATCTAGAACCAGAAATGCCATTTGACTTAGCTATCCTATTACTGGGTATATACCCAAAGCATTATAAATCATTCTACTATAAAGATACATGCACACGTATGTTTATTGCGGCACTGTTCACAATAGCAAAGACTTATCAAATGCCCATCAGTCATAGACTGGAGAAAGAAATTGTGGCACACATACCATGGAATACTATGCAGCCATAAAAAATGATAAGTTCATATCCTAGGCAGGGACATGGATGAAGCTGGAAACCATCATTCTTAGCAAACTAACCCCAAGAACACAAAAGCAAACATCACATGTTCTCACTCCTAAGTGGGAGTTGAACAATGAGAACACATGGACACAGAGAGGGGAACGTCACACACCAGGGCCTGTTGGTAGAGGATAGCATTAGGAGAAATACCTAATGTAGATGACGGGTTGATGGGTGCAGCAAACCACCATGGCACGTGTATACCTATGTAACAAACCTGCACGTTCTGCACATGTGCCCCAGAACTTAAAGTATAATAAAATTTTTTTAAAAAAGAAACTTTAAAGAAAATATCTTACTATATAGTATTAACATATTTCTCTTTATACCAAGACATAGTAAACTAATTTTTAATATTATTTTATAGAAGAAGGGACTCCTGGAGGCAAAGGTGCCTAGAGTCCACCAAAGCTACAATGAGACCGTGTCCTAAACCTTCATGTGTTTTGATACAGCCAGTGGGGCTCGATCGTGGCTGGACAGTAAAGTCACCTGGGCAATTTTTGAATAAAGCCCAAGCTCACACCACTCTTTGGGATTCTGAATTAATATGTCTGGGGTGGGGCTGGGGCACTGGTTGTTAAAAGCTCCTTAGGTTACTTGAATGTGTGGTCAGGACTGGAAACTACTGGTCTAGATGCTTCTCCGAATTCGTCTTGTGCACCGGTCACTTGGGAGCTTGTGGAAATGCAGACCCTGATTCGTTGGCCTGGGGGAAAGGGCCAAGACCCTGCGTTTCTGACAAGCTTCCTGCTATGGTTAAGGCAAAGCTGCTGATTCCTGGCCCACCCTTCTGCAGCAGGCGTCTGGAGTATGGGATCTGCACACAGCGTACGTGCCATTCATTGCCTGCAGGCTCTGGAGCCTGAAGGAGCGGAGCAGCTGCTATTTATTGACCACCCACTATTTGCTCTAAGTATGCTTTGCACACCATTTCTCATGTCACAACCATCTCGTGAGGGAGGTAGCATTGTCTCTATTTTACAGGTGAAATAATTGAGGTCCAGAGAAGTTAAGGTGGGAACCTAAGAATCCCCGGAGATGAAGTGGTGGTGCTGGGACTCAAATGAGGCCTGAGAAACTCCAAGTCCGTGATCTTCCTCAGCACCAAGCCATCCCCAACAGCTGGAGTAGTCTTCCCTACAGAGGGCAGGACTTACAGAGGCCTTCCTTACAGAGGGCAGTACTGCACACCTGCACCCAAGAGGTCAGGGCATTCCTGCCCATGGCTCAGAAGAAAAGAACCACAGCTTAAAAAGAGTGAAAACAGGCCAGGCACGGTGGCTCACACCTGTAACCCCTGCCATTTGGGAGGCCTAGGTGGGAGGATCACTTGAGCTCAGGAGTTTAAGACCAGCCTGGCCAACACGATGAAACCCCATCTCTACTAAAAATACAAAAAATTTTAGCTTGGTGTGGTGGCGCATGCCTGTGATCTCAGCTACTTTGGAAGCTGAGGCAGGAGAATTGCTTGAACCTGGGAGGTGGAGGCTGCGGTGAGCCTGTATCCCACCACTGTACTCTAGCCTGGGCGACAGAGCAACTCTGTCCAAAAAAAAGAAAGAAAAAAAAAAGTGAAAACATAAAAGTTAAAAGTAAAAGCAAAAGTGCATAGTTATATTACTTTTGATGTCTCCTAATTCCAGCCTCTCTCACATCTGAATGTTCGATTAATCTCCCTAACATTGCTCTAATAGCATCTCTGCCCTGCGCAAAAGGAGTCTCTATGCTGATCACATCCTGGCTAAAGTCTGACCGGTGACCAAGGACCTGCGCTATCTGGCTTTACTGCCATGTAAACTCACCCACATTCACTCACTCATTCAGTGAACATCTGTTGAGTGTCTACCCTGGTAGAGGCCTCCTGCATGCTGGAACTCTTGTGTCGTTGAAGGAACCAGTGATGTTTGGATGAGCAGGAAAGGCACATAACTTATGTATTATCATATATTCATTCCACGTGAAACTTAATTTTCTTGTCATCATTTTAGCAACCTAACAAATTATATTGTTATACTTAAGATTTCCACAGAATTTGGGTTCTAGTAACGGTAAAGATCTAAAGGATTAAAATATCAAATACAATTGTATTCAAGATATACAAAATTTGAATATGTTTTCACTAAAACATAAATTTAAAAATATTTTAATTCAGGATATTAAAGTTATTTCTTTTCCATGTATGTTTTCAAAAAGTTATTTTTCTTTCAAATTATTTAATGTAATATGCTCAAAAGTATACATTATAATTTATACATTTCAACAATTAACATCAAATTATAATACAGGTGAAGTTTTTAGTTACTTTTGAAAAATAAATACCTTAATACAGTTTTAATAGAAACTCCTTGCATTTCTAGTGTTCAATATTCCTTTGGTTGCCCATGTAAAAGATTAGTGTCATGTTATATGCATATGATATCTATATCCACATATCTACGAATGTGACAGTAGTATGAATCATTTAATGTTGCAGAATGTTCCTCAGTCACCATCTGCTGCAGACACCACACTGATCTGTGTATATCTCTAGAACTATGAACTGGAACATGAGTAGAAGCAAGGACAGGACAATCAGGACCTCTAGGGATCTACGGTAGACCTGCCCACCGAGAGGGAGGATTGCAGAGGGGCGCCCCTCTGTCTTTCCTCCCATCGAATTGTTTCCACTGTTCATCCTTCGCAGTGCTCCTAAGTGGCATCCGTATCCAGCCTTCAGACTTTCATGACCTTTGGGTACAGTCATCTTTTGTTTCAAGGACACAAGGCTAAATGTGTGAAGAAGCCTCCCCTGGGTCTGAATGGTGTTAGTCATGAGAGCAGAGGATCGAGGATGACCTATTAAATTTCCTTTAAAAAATTACTCTTAAATTACCCAAATTGGGTGGCTTAAAGCGACAGGTATTTCTTCGCTCTCGGTTCTGGAAGGCCGCAGTCTGAAATCACTTTCCCTGGGCTGAAGTCAAGGTGTTGGCAGGGCCACACTCTCTCAAGATGCTCCAGGGGAACTCTGTTCCTTGACTCTTGCAGCTTCCGAAGGCTGCATTCCTTGGCTCCTAGCCACGCCACTCCAATCTTTCCCCCACAGTTGCATTGCTTCCTCCCCTCCCCCATGTGTCAAATCTTGCTCTGCCTCTCTCTCATAAGGATACTTGTGATGATGGCATTTCGGGCCCACCCTGATAATCTAGGATAATGACCCCATCTCAAAATCCTTACCTTAATTGCATTTGCAAAGTCCCATCTAAGGTAACATTTACAGGTTCTGGGAATTAGGATGTGCATATTTTTTAGGGGGGCCATTATTCAGCCAACTACAGATGAACCACACTGTGTCTGTGTTGAGTGCCAATCATGAATGACAAGGCACTTACATGTATGTTCTTTATATGGAATTTTGTTTGCACTTGTGACATGTTGTTCCCTAATGCATGGGGCCTAGGCAGGGGCTCCTCTTCTTCTCTTGTCTGTCTCGTGGGCAGTACTGGCTAAATGGGTCACTTTATGCTCAGTGCTTAAAACAGTGGCACACGGTAGGAGCTGAATGAGTGCTAGCTCTGACAGCTGTGACTATGTAATGTGGTCTGGTCCCAGCTATTGATGGATGGTCTCAGGCAGAGGGTCTTGCCTGGTATCTCTCCTTTAGCTGCTTACAGCCCCATGTTGGGACCACAGGTTACATGGCTCTGCTTTCTTAAATACCTCTGGGTCTTTGGGAACTTGGAAATTACCAAAGCTCCTCCACTTCTTATGGGAGACTCCTAGGCCCATGAATGTCTTCTTTTGAGAAGTGTCTCATGCCAAGGAGCCCCAGAAGGCTGTCCTGAGCCCACCTGCCTGGACATACACCTCCCCTAGGGCTCTGGGCTCCTACTGCTCACTGGGACCCCCTGGAGCTACACCCGGGCCCTCCTGATGCTCAGATCTTCTGGAAACACCTCCAGTGTCTGCTTCCAGCTGTCTGGACTCTCTGGCTTCCCCTCTGGTTCTCTTCTTTCTTGTCCTGTCTGAGAATCTTTGTCTAGTCCCAAGTTATTTTTATGTCTACTGTCTGAAACTATTATGTCTTCTATAAAGTCCAGAAGTGTATTTTCATTTTAAAAGTCCAATAATTAGCTCTTTTCTTTCCTTTTGCCTTACTACGGCAGTGCTCCCTCTAAGGCCAAGGCTGTCTGCATGTCTGGCTGCTCCAAAGGAGTCAGGACCATGAGAAATTTGGAGAAAGCCCTTGTCAAACCGGGGGATTGATGGAGAGAAACTGTGCCCTCCCGTCATCACAGTAATGGGCTTGTGTGTCCCACTGCAGCCTGGTCTCTTCCCACATATTAGATCTCACCTTCTCCCACCAAGCTTCCATGCCACTCCACTCAGCCCAGCCAAGCTGCTTATAGTAGCGTGAGTGGGATCTTCTGTTACCTCTACCTGGAAGGCCCATCTTCCAACCGCTTGTTTTCTACCCCCAAAGAACTAGCAAGTTTTACAGAACTTGCTTCTGTAAAATAATTGATCTTACTTTCCTTTGAACCACCCCTGTATATGTCAGAGCCAAGCAGAAAACGTAAGAAAAAACATCTATTTACAAAAGAAACAAAAGTATTACAAATTTGGAGCAACTATAACAAAATGGTATAATATCTTCATGGGGAAAATGATAAAAGCCCACCTGGAAGGACAAGAATGGAGACCTATGGCGTTGGTGGATTGAAAGACTTATTTTCGTAAAGCTGTTGGTCTTTCCAAATAACCTGTAATTCAAATGCAATTTAAATCCAAGTCATTGTAATACCTTTATTCATAGGTCCAAATAAAATTATAAAAAATGTATATAGTAGAATAAAGGCAAGAATAGCCAAGATGATTATAAAGGAAAAAGATAAGAGAGATTTTTCTCTATCAGACATCAAGACGTGTTATAAAGCAATAGGGACGGAAGCAGGGTGGCCCAGCACAGGGGTGGCCAGGCAGGTGGAGGAAGAGCACACAAGAGCCACATGTGGGAGTCTGTGACGTGAAAGGGAGGCGTGGGAGATGAGCGCGGCGACTTGGACTATTAATAAATGATATTGCCATCACTGTCTTTGCTTATGGACAACATAGATCACTATTAACTCAGACCACATACAAAACAGATATCCCAGGAGGACTCAGTGTCTAAATTTGAAAAATTGTAAAATTACAGAAGAAGATACGGAGAGAACTTTCTGAAACAAGACGCAATTAGCCAATATCAATATTTAAACTGTCTCCATGATCAACGACTCTATAAAAATGTTAATTTTTAACCAATATCAAAAGTTTAGGACTTAAATGTAAAGAACTACAAGTGAAAAAGAAAAAAATGCAGTGGAAAATGGGTAAAGGATATGAAGTCATCTCATGGATGAGAAACACACAGTTGCTAGTAAACGTACACGTAAGTGTTCACTTTTACTTGTATATCTAAATTGCGTATGAAATCAAGATACCAAAACTTAAAGTCATGAGGGAAGTTGGCAAAAATTTAAAGTATGATTGTATCAAGTTTTTGCACAAATATGGGCATTGCACATTGTTGGAGGAGGTTTAAATTTGCAGAGCTACTTGGGAGAGCAATTTGACAATATCCAGTAAAGTTAAAAACATGCAGGCCCAGCTACTCTGCAATATCATTTCTAGGCGTACAGTTTAGAAGAACATTCCAACAAATGCATACAAACTCATGGACAAAGATGTTAATTGTAGCATTGTTTCTAATAGCAAACTATTTGAAATAGCCTACATGTCCTTTAATAGAGAAATGGACAGATGAAATGTGGTATTTTCACAAGATGGAATACTGCACAGCTATTAAAAGGACGGAAATAGATCTGTGTATGTCAATATGAACAGATACTCAGAACTATAGTGATAAGTGAAAAAACAAGTTGAATAGAACTTTGAGTGTGATATTCATGCAAATTAAGCATACACAAAACAATGCATACATATATGGATACATATATGTACATGTGAACATAAAAAGATTAGGAGGGAGGTTGTTTCAGAAAAGAAGGTGAGGCAGACAAGCTCAATAGTCCTGGAACTGGTTGAAAAGTCACTTCTGCTTTTTTTTTTTTTTTTTTTTTTTTGAGGTAAAGTCTTGCTCTGCCGCCCAGGCTGGAGTGCAGTGGCACAATCTCAGCTCATTGCAAGCTCCGCCTCCCAGGTTCACACTATTCTCCTGCCTCAGCCTCCCGAGTAGCTGGGACTGCAGGCGCCTGCCACCACACCCGGCTAGTTTTTTGTATTTTTAGTCGAGACAGGGTTTCACCGTGTTAGCCAGGATGATCTCGATCTCCTGACCTCGTGATCCACCCACCTCGGCCTCCCAAAGTGCTGGGATTCCAGGCGTGAGCCACCTCACCCGGCCCGCTTCTGCTTTATGTGTGATTAGTTCTCTACCCTCATCTCTTTTTCTCTCTCTTTCCTTCTTTCCTTACTTCCTCTCTCTCTCTTTCTTTTTCTTCTTCTTCCTCCTCCTTTAATAGATACTATATCCATATTACTTCCGTAATTCAAAATGTGTTTACATAAAAATATTTCATGCAAATTAGAGAAAATGTAAATAAGGTCATCCGTTGGTATCCATGGAGGATTAGTTCCAGGATCCCCCAACATACCAAAATCCTCAGATGCTCCAGTCCCTGATATAAAACTCTGCAGTATTTGCATATAACCTACACATGTCCTCCCCTCTACTTTAAATAATCTCTAGATTACTTATAATACCAAATACAATCTAAATGCTGTGTAACTAGTTCTTAAACTGTATTGTTTAGGGAATAATGACAGGGAAAAAAGTGTACGTATTTAGTGCAGATGCAACCATCGTAGTTCTAACTACATTTTTGATCCTGGGTTAATTCAATCTGTAAAGATTTGGGAACCCGTGGATAGGGAGGGCCCATTGTAATTGTTAATTCTGGATGTTGAGAATATGGGTATCTGTTATATTAGTCTTTGTACTTTTTAGTATTTTAAACTTTCCTAAAAATAAGTAATATACACTCGTAAAAATTCAGAAAGTTAAAAATATACATAAAGAATCCTTTGAGAAAATGGGACGGTATCTTGGAATTTCATTGACCTGCAGTCCCCATTCCTGAATTTCCATTCTGCTCACTGCCATCCTCTAAATTAGCATGGACAGCTGTCCTGAGGTGAGTGCGATTGTTCCTCTGGGTGACTGTGTGTCATCCAAAGTGCATGGCTCACTATCATCTGCCATAACCTGCTCTGCCCAAGGGCGACCACAGCACCTGGAGGATTAATCCACGGTGCCTCCAACAGATGTCACACACCCAGATGTCCATGTGATTCGGCTGGTTTCTGTCAAATCCCTACCACATGCTAGGCCCCAGCTGGCAACAGCAGTCCAGAGAGAAGTGAGACTTGGTCCCTGCCCTCAATAAGCTCAGTGTCTGGGACAGCGTTTCTTGGACTGGAGTAATCAAGCAACTCCTTTGAAAAGGGGAAAAAAACTTCAGTCCCCTGGTGTTGTTTTAAAAATGTTCTATTTATGCAAAAACACAACTAGGAGTCAACCTTTTTCGGTGTGTAGTTCTACATGTTTACAAAACTAGAGAGTTTTTCTAATGAAGTATGCACCAAACCCAAACCCACTGCCGTTGGACCCAGCTGTGTCCCGGTGCTGGTGGCCAGCCAGGCCTGGTGGAGCCAGCCTCATACATTGCCCTGTCTCTGGAGACTCACTTCTCCCACCAGAGTCCTCCACGTGAACTTCTGTGAAGCTTTCATTCACGCTGTGCTTTGTGGGGCCATCTGACCTTTTGCTTGGCTCAACTTCACTCTTTGTGTATCAAGTCGCCTCTATTCTTTTCTCCTAGGCTTCACCCATTAAAGCAGAGTTCTGCGGCACCAACACCCCCATAAGCACAGAAGCAAACACAGGCACTAAGACGGAGGCTTGTTAGGAAGTGAACTAGGTGGTGCAAAGTAGGCATAGAGCGGTGTTTCCTCTAAGACGATTATCACGAGGAAAACAGTCAACTTTTAACTTTCCAAGGAAGAGCTGCAGATTTGACAATACATCCTGGGATCTGAGTTTGAGAAACACCAATCTAGTGACTCTGTCTCACATTCTCTGAGTCGATTCCCGTTTCCAACACTCTGCTTCCTTGTCCGTTTGCTTGCTATGTGACACGTCTCAGAGGGTTTCGAGAACTGCGGTCCATACCTGGGTTCTGAGCACCCATCTCGAGTCACCTGTGTGGTCCCTTGGCCTGTGATCTTCCCTTCATGTGAGTGCTTCTATCCACATGGGGCTACTGAAATTCCCTCATTCTTCAGGAGGACCATTTCGGATTTGACTTCTTCCACGAAGTCCTCTTAACCGTCCTTGTTCTTCTCTATCCTGGTAATGGCCTTGAATGGCTTCTTGGGGTCCATCCATCTTAGTCGCTGTGTTAACCTCCCCCCCGGGGACTTGCTTGGAATCCCCTGTACCCCACTGTGCCTGGCAGAGTGTTCTGAACTCACCGGTTGCTCTGCACATCTTTGGAGTTAAGTTGGATTTGGGAGACTGTCCTGTGTCATGGATCCACCATGGAGCTGGTGAATGCTGTTGTGGGACAGGTGTTGGGGTGCTGCCATCATGTCCCTAGGTGGAGCTGCAGAAGGCTTTGCAAGACTGATGTGGTGATGAACACCCAGGACAATTCTTGAATGGAGGTAGATTCTGGCACAAGCTATGTGCGTGCATGTGTGTGTGTGCGCGTGCATGTGTGTGAGAATATGTGGGAGTGTTTGTGACTGTGTGTGTGTTTAACCACATCTTGGAGGTCAGTGTCCCTGTAAGTCAAAGTGAGAATAACAGTGAGATTTCTTTCCCACAGGGAGGTGCCCACACCTAGTTACCCTCAGACTCCTTTTCTATCCCAGTTACCCTCAGACTCCTTTTCTATCCTGTCTCCTTCTTCCTAAGGGTCAGCAGAGAATAAAAGGGGTGGTAGAAGCTCTCCAGAATCTCCTCTTCCTGGCAGCGTCATTTACAATGAATTGTGTGAAATGATTTCCTTGGTGAACTATTTTAGGACACCGTCCTTTGATGTAGGATGCCCTAATCTCACCCTCAGGGCGTTAAGTGCCTCTCACTCTCAAGTGGTGCGATTATCTCTCATGCCATTCACTATCCTCCAGGGTTTTATTTTATTTTATTTTTGTACTGGTATAAAGAAATCAATGATTCAAGGCAATTGCTTTGATCCTAACGAGCTGCAGGTTTGTGGTGGAAAACCTTAGCTATGCAGTTCTCTGCGGGCTCCGCCCCTCCCAGCGTGGATGCAGCCCTTCCTGGGCCACCATGGCCACTGCGCTGTTGTGTGCAGCAGTGTTGCAGCTCCCCTGTGAATACAGAGCCTTCTGCGGGCTGCGGTGGAATTCCCACAGGCGACCCCTTTGTGTGAGAAGGTTGCTGTGGCCTCAGCTAAGTGGACAGCTAAGTGGACACTCGAGCTCATCTGCACCTCCTTGAAAGGGCTGGGCAGATGGATTTGCTCCAAGCCTTTGAGAGCCATTCCCACGGAGGGCTTCCTACAACACCACTCACACCGGTGGGGAGGAAGGAAGTTGAGGGTCACTTGGGATCTGTATAAATTAACATTTATGTCATATTAATGAGGTGCTAATTGCTCTTGCAATCTTTTTAATGCAAATGAATCCAGTCCTGTTTGCATTGTCTTGTTCCCAGCCTAATACCTTCTAGCTTCTCTATTGTTGTCAAAGTAATTATCATTGCTTCCATGAACAAGGAACATGTTTTGCATCTGCTCCTATGACACACTGGTGTCTTTCAGAGTGTCAAGATTGTGTCAAGATTGTTAGGGTCATTTAAAAAATTACAGTCTCTCCCAAAGAGAGGGATGTTTGCAAGGGACTCGGTGGTTCACATCATGTGGAGTGTGCGTGGTGCTGTTAGCCCACGGGAAGCTGTGAACGCACTAATTCCACCATAGATTCTCCTCCTCGTTCAGTTTCCTGTCACCTCTCTGTGCTGACTAAATGATGAGCCGTGCCCATGCCACATGGGGCCAAACTGGAGCCTGAGGCAAGAGGAAGCACATGCACCCCCATGTGTACTTGCCAGAATGTCCTCTGTATTCTGAACAAAGCAGAAAATGTGAACAGAACCTCTGGAATCAAAACCCATGACTAGATATGAAGCCCAGTGTTGTTCTATCCGCACATGATACGGTTTGGATGGTTGTCCCTGCTCAAATCTCATGTTGAAAGGTAATCTCCAGTGTTGGAGGTGGGTCTGGTGGGAGGTGCTTGGGTCATGGGGGAGGATCCCTCAGGGCTTGGGGCTGTCCTCGTGATAGTGAGTGAGTTCTCATGAGATCTGGTTGTTTATGTATGTGGCCCTTCCACCCTAGCCCTTGCTCCTGCGTTTCCCATGTAAGGGGCCTGCTCCCCCTTCTTCTTCCACCACAAGTAAACGCTCCCTGAGGCTTCCCTGCAGCTGAGCAGAGGCCAGCACCATGCTTTACAGCCTGCAGAACCAGGAGCCAATCAAACTTCTTTTCTTTATAAATTAACCAGTCCTGGGTATTTCATTACAGAGATGCAGAAATAGCCTAACACAGCATGCCACTGTGAACCCTCATGAAGTAGTCCCATGGGGACAGGGAGGCCATGGCGCCCAGGAACCACAGCTGATTGGAAACAGTCAAGCAAACAAACACCTTGTCTTTATTTAAAATGTTGATACTTTGTTCATCATGAATTTTTTGCTTTAATTTTTATTTTTAAAAATATTGCGTTAACCATCCTCTCTTTTGGTTCCACCTCCCCACTATGAATTCAAAAATACTACTGGATAGAAAGAGTAAGATTTGATGTTCAGTAGCACAATGGGGAGAATATAGTAACCAATAATTTATGGTATATTTCAAAAACTCAAAAATAACTCAGATATTGTATATTTCAAAAATATATTTCAATGAATACTAGAAAGAAACTAAAATTCCAATTTCAAAAATTGGAACGTTCCTAACACAAAGAAATAAGTGCTTGAGGGATGGATACCACAATTGCCCTGATTAGATCATCACACATAGTATGCTTCTATTAATAGTAAAATACCACACATATTCCATAAATATGTACAACTATTATGTATCCATAATAGTTAAGAAAACAAATGTTGCATGAAAATATTATTATCTTGATGATGGAGATTTTTGGCTCTCCTTAAATTGTGTCTCGGTTGGTTTACCCTCATCCTGGGTATCCCTGAGCCATTTAATGGGTGACTGTGGATTTCACAGCCAGGACGCTAGCCTTGGTGTAGACAGTACTGTTAAAGGAGCTTGGGAGTCTGGGTCTGACCTGGATTTCCCACCTTCCTATGCATTTGAGAAAAGTTCTAGCATTTTCATTATCTTCAACATTAAGGGACATTACTAGGTAGCTGGTGGTAAGGTGTTTATAGGAGTATATCTTCTTAGATATAGGTGGGGTATTATATAGAACACAAATAATTCTTCAGATAAAACTTGAGGAATTTGCACCCAAGCACTGTTCAGGATGGATTGTGGACTTTGGATTCAGAAAATCTGTGGGGTTTATGTGGCTCTTCCACGTTTTAGGTGCATGATCTTAGATAAATTTTTCAAAATCTTTGAGTCTCAGTTTTCTTATCAGTAAATGAAAATAATGGCTATTTATAGGGTAGTTATAAGGATTCAATAAAACAATCTGTGTAAAGTATCTGGCATGCATTAGGTCCTCTATAAATGTTTCATATCCCACTTCTTCGGAAAAGAAAACTTTGTTTTTCAGAAATAAATTCTCAAGTTAGTGCCCTAGCCAATGGTCCTTTGGTCTTTTATTTGTTCGGTCACACGATCAGTGGATTCCAGTTGCTGAAGGTCACTGTTTCCCCAAGCTGAGAAGCCAGGGATACCAGCTTCGTCTCTTGCTACCGTGGGAACTCAGGCCCAGGAGAAATCTCACTCAGTTATTCCTGGAAGGACCAAGGGGCTCCCATATGGATGCGTGGCAGTTCCTCCTCTCTTCCTATGTGGCATCCTCTTTGCCCCCCGCTTTCCTAGTCAAGCTCCTTCGGGAGACCCATGTACACCATGAAGGTACTTTCAGGGCTTCACCTACGTCTTTGTGGGGCTGTCCCAGAGCCCCGGGACCACCTCCCACTGCTGCACAGGGAGGGCCCCAGCCATGAGGTAGGACAGTGTACCATGACGTGGCACCCAGAGGCACCATGAGGCGGCACCGTGAGGCACCATGCTGCACAGGGAGAGCCCCAGCCATGAGGCGGCACCGATGTGAAGCCGTCCACCGTGTGTCCAAGCCACCCCGTGCCCTTTGCAGATGGCGGGCGCTGCTTTCTCAGTTTGGGACTGGGCATGAAAGCGATGTTGCTGACTCCAAGCTCATCCCTTCTTGCCGTGTTCCCCTTGGGGCAGGCTGACTGTTCCAACCTCCAGTTCCAACCTCCATTTCCAACCCCCTTTGCCTTGGCCGCCTCCCAGCTGGGGGTGGCCCTGTGTGTACAGCTGGTCAAAGAGACATAAGAAAGCACAGTCTGCTTAGAGTTCCTGAAAACTTCTACTACAGGGTTTGTTTCCTCTCTTCTGATGAAAGAGAGGCAGATGTGATAGGTGGAGCAGTTCCTACTACTGGAGACCTTGAGGGAGAGGCCAGATGGTCTCAGAGACCTCAGCATTGGGCCACTAAACCGAAAACTAAGTCCCTTATTTGTTTAAGCCACTGTGGTTAGGTTTTCCTGTCACTTTCAGCCCCAAGCCTTACTTGCGGGTCCGCCACCCCCTCCTGTGGTCCCGGGGACCCTCAGGAACTGCGGAGGGTGAAGATGTGCCAAGGCCACTCTGTACTGGGGTTGCCCATTCCCCTGTGAACTCACTGCACTGTGACGTGAAGAATCTTGTGTTCCTGGCCTTCCATAACCTTAGGAGGAGTCTCCCAAGAGGCTTTCTGTTTCTGGTGCAGATGGAGTTCCAGAGAGTCCCTCCACGGTTCAGCCAGACCTGCCCAGACATCTCAATCAGGATTGCAAGTTTTGCCTGGGCTCCCATGGGGCCTCCTGCTTCTGGAAATGCATCATGAAGCTCTTGACTGAGACAGGGGATGGTTTTTGCAGAGTAAATACCTGAAAAGGAAAGCAAGGTGGGCTTCTCTGACGCCATCATTAAGATGCTAAAATATGGCCATTTTTCTAAGAATTTTAAAAAAAATTACCCCATCCCTTTAAGGTATGTGATGGAATGACATAATGACATGTGATAATTTGTGTAAAATTGAGGGAAAGGGCATCGCAGAGATGACAGAAGTACACGAGCTGTGATTTTCAAGGGAGGTACCTTCCAAATGAATTAGGCACAGTGGAGAGTGTTCACATCTTCTCTGCTTTCCCACGAGGCCAAGGTGCTGCTATGCAGGTGTGAGTCCAGGTCCTAAGACTGCTCTTTCTGTAATCCCCCCTTCTTTGGCTCCCTGGCACTGCCTGGTCCTGGGGTCCCTCTGGACCCTCTGTTCCTCCTTCTAGCAGGGTCCTGCTCATCAACAGTCATGGATAACTGACCTGATCACTAAAACCCACAACAGCAGGAATTATAGCTGGTATATATTCAGCTTCCCAAAGATCCTGTAAGTTTTAACTCCAAGGAGTGAATAGAATTTCAGGGCCCAGAATAGACTTGGTTTGGGATGGGGAGGCTGACGGGCACTGGTGATTGGTGGAAGAATGACATTTTTCATCAGAAGGTAAAATGCATAACCCTCTTCCAAAATCCTGGTTATATATAAGGGTGGCATATGTTTATCTAGAATAGCTTCTGAAGAATCTGCTTTTTAAAAAGCTTCAGACAAAAACAGTCATCTGTAGGTTGTGGCAACTGTGGGTATGCTAATTTTGTAATGAGCCAGAAATTGATTGATGGGAGGCCAAACAATGATGGGGTAGAAAGAAGATATTTGGCTCCGAGACAGGAGCTGGCCACCCTCCTGTGAGTGACCTGGGTGGCTAAGGGTATGGGAAGCAGGCAGCACAAACACAGATGTCAGGAGGTGCTCCAGCCATCAAGGGCTGGAGTGAGGCTCAGCAGGGCAGGAGGTTGCACTCTGGCTGCACCTTCTAGGGTCAGACTTGACAGAGGGATTCTTGGATTGGGTGATGGAGAAATAGGAGCCTCCTGAGTGGAGGCAGCAGCCCCAATAATTCTGGCACAAGAGGCGCCCTGCTTTGCCCTCCAGAGAGCTCCAAGGGGAACACTCACCGATCTGGGAGAAGAGACCAAACAAGAAGAAGAATCCCATGCTTGGATTTCCCAGTTTCATTTGTATCCCTGTAGTTTGCCTACTGTGAGTCATGTGTTACTGAAATGCTACATGAAGGATCAGTGCTGGCATCCTGCGCAGTGGGGTCTTTTCACTTTGGTGTTTCCAGGGGAAGCCTGGGTGCCTATGATGGCCACTCAGTCGTGTTTGCTGATTGACTGGAAAAACATTGGTGAGCCGAAGTGAGACAGAGTGCTGGAGTCTAAGACAGGAGGAGCTGTTGTTCCTCCACGGTGGTGCTGGAGGGACTGGCCTCTGGTTTGGGTACTATCCTGCTGCAGGAGTCTCTTCTGTCCCAGGGACTATTCAATCCTCCTGTAACAAACTGGTGAGAGACACGCATTTCACTTTCCGGGCTGGGCTTTTGCCTCTGTGGCTCCACGCCAACAGACAATTACAGCAGTGCAAGAGGGATGATTTGGGAACACTTTTCTCAGGGTTTGTTATGAGTTGGTCTTAGGTGGGAACGTTTGGGCATCATGCCAAGTGTGGTTTGTTTGTTTGTTTTTTGAGACAGAGTCTCACTCTGTTGCCCAGGCTGGAGGGCAGTGGTGCCATCTCCACTCACTGGAACCTCGGCCTCCTGGGTTCAAGTGATTCTCCTGCCTCAGCCTCCTGAGTAGCTGGGATTACAGGTGCCCACCACCATGCCTAGCTAATTTTTGTGTTTTTAGTAGAGACGGAGTTTCCTCATGTTGGTCAGGCTGGTCTGGAACGCCTGACCTTAGATGATTTGCCCACCTCGGCCTCCCAAAGTGCTGAGATTACAGGTGTGAGCCACCATGCCTGGCCTAAGTATGGTTTTGAATACACTTGAAGTTTTACTTTATCTACTTTTTAAAATGGACCCCACTTGGCCGGGCGTGGTAGCTCACAGCTGTAATCCCAGCACTTTGAGAGGCCTAGGCAGGCGAATCACAAGGTCAGAAGTTCGAGACCAGCCTGGCCAACATAATGAAACCCTGTCTCTACTAAAAATACAAAAATTAGCTGGGTGTGGTGGTGCACACCTGTAGTCCCAGCTACTTGGGAGGCTGAGGCAGAAGAAACTCTTGAATGCGGCAGGTGGAGGTTGCAGTGAGCTGAGATCACGTCACTGCACTCCAGCCTGGGCAATAGAGTGAAACTCCATCTCAAAATATATATAAAAAAGGATCCCACTTGTAGAGCTCATTTGCAAGCTTAAATTATCCCCCTCCCCTAACACACACACTGTCCAGCGTCTATCACAGCACTGACGTCCTTTGCTTACTTCAATGCCCTTGTTTCACTGCTGCCTCCCCTCTGCTAAGGCAAGAACATCTTTTTGCCACCTGGCACATAGTCAACACTCATAAGCATTTTGCTGAAAATGCCTTTAATGCTCAAGATGCCTTTAGAGTATATCTTTCACATATGGTATGAAGTAGATGTTTGAAACATTACCCAGTTATTTCAAACCAAAAAATTCAACTTGACTTTAACAGCCTCTGTATGTTAGGGAAAATTTTATTTTTTACCTGATGCATATAGATAACCACTCTCTGCCTCCATTTTGCCCAAATAAACAACTTATTGGTCTTGCCAGATACCATGTAGTCTGTAGTGAAGGGCTGTGTGAAGTACTCCCAAAATAAGATGCACATCTGTTTATAATTCAATAGTTCACTTTGGTTGATCTCTCTGTCTGCCTCTTTCTTCTTCTCTCTCCGTCTCTCTCCTTCCCTCCCTCTGTGTCTTGGCCTCCCTCTGTCTCTCTCCATGTCTGAATCTGGCTCTGTCTTCCTATTTCTCTTTCTTTCTCTGTCTCTGTCTGTCTTTTTCTCTCTCCCCCGACTCTCTCTTTCTCTCTGTCTCTGTCTCTCTCTGTTGACAGCTTCCATGCACGTGACATTACCTATGTGAGGTGGCAACTGTCTGCTGGACTATTTCCCAAGCTTCTGGCTGCTTTGGGTTGCAGATGTTCTCATAAGAAGCAAGATGTATAGAGGTTTAAAAAATTATCCCAGGAAGCCTGGTATGGAAAGGAAAAAGAGAAGTCCATATGTTTGTTTACAATATCTTATAATAATTAAAATATTTTGAAAGTGACAGCAAGTTGGGTTAGTGTGAGAATTTAACAACATTAAATCAATTAGCACTTTGTGACTACCTTCTCTGATCGTGAAAAGATAAATCAGAATGGTATCTGTTCCCAAGAAGTGGGAAATTGATTAGAGGAGTAAGACATATTTAGATATAGATACATAGAGATGATAGACAGATAGATGACAGTCTATAAAAGTCTACATTTATTGAGTGTTTATAGTGTGCCAGGCTCTGGTGCCTTAATTATATCATCTCAATTAATCTTTGCAACCACCGCGTGGGGTTGACATTATTATTATTGTCCCTTTACATCTGAGTAACTGAGGCACAGAAGGGTGACCCACCTGTCAAAGCTTATGTGACTACTAAGCAGGAGGGCAGAATTCAGAGCTGGCTTTGATGATGTGAAGACAGTGGTTTTTCCCATGTGCCACATCAGCACCTTGTCTTCCCCGCTTCCCTGCTTGTAGCAGGCCCAGCTCACTGGTTAGTCTAGGATGTGGTTGACAATGGACTGAGAAAGATGCTGTGGAGAGGCAGTGAGCATCGTGGAGATCTGGGTGCCACTGGAGCCTGTGTCTTCCTAGGCTGACTTTCTGGTCTCTTGCCTGCACAGGACTCAGGGGAAGTGTAGGGTAGGGGTAGGAATGTGCAGATAGGACACCTCTCCCTGGTCGTGGCAACAGCAGAAGGTCCTGGCACATCAGAGGCAGAGACCAGTACAGTCCCCTGCCTCATGAATCCAGTGATTAAAGCTGACCATATGTTGGCAGGGTGAGGGGTTCTAGAGGGCATTTTTTTAAAAATTGAAGCTTAGGTTAGAATCAAGTTTAATTAGAACACTGAAAGTTTGAATTCAGGTTAAAGAGCAATTCAAACCTCAGGAACAAAACAGGTCACCCACATGAAGTTAGGAAAGGTCAAAGACTGATTAACTTTCTGTGAAATAAGATTTTGGCATCAGAATACAGGTTCTTTGGCAACGGATGTATTAGGGAGGGTAACAATAGAAAAGTTGAAGTAAAAAAGAAATGAAGTCCAGCAGACTACGTAGATCCAGTAAGTGAAAACACTGAAATATACATGAAAAGAAGGCAGCGAAATATCTGTTCCTTAGGCATTCATGCATTATTTGCATTCATGGGCTGAATCATAGTCCACACTGTTATTTTAGAGGCTCTTGAAGTAAGCCTACCTCAAGAACAGCAGTACTTTGTTCACCTGCTCCGGATATTTAGGAGACTGGTTTTTCTCTTTCCAGAAGAGGAGCTTATTGTTATGAACAGGTACTATCATGTAAGCAATGTGGTTGCCATGGAGATGATTACAGGCGGATGCTTGAAGATGGGCTAGCAGTTCAAAGGGACCACCTGAAGGTGGCTGAGGGCTGGTAGGTGTGGGTCATGGAGACAGAGCTCACTGTCTACTCTGCTGAGGGACTTTCCCCTGTGGAAGAATGGTAGCACCTTTGTAACTCTGGCAATGGTGATGTTTAAACATGATGACCACACTCAGCAGGGCTGCACAACGTCTGATACAGGAGGGCTACTGGGCAACCATGTCACAGCCCTGACTTACTTCTTAATGTCTAAAGCCAGGACATTTCCCCAGAGAGGTAGAACACAGGAATAAGTTCGTCCATTCACTCATTTGACAAAGTTCTATGGAGAGCTCAACGAGTTCCTGGTTCCTTGGAAGATGGTGGTCACTCCCAGAGGCATTGGCGTGGTCCCTGCCCTCAAGGAGTGCACAGTCCAGTTGTGGAGAAACTAGAGATGCACAGGGGAATGTGAAATGTAATGTGCGATGGCAGAGGCATGCACAGTGTGAGGCAAATGGCAGGCGTGTTGATGCTGTTATTAGATCAAGAGTACCAGGGCCCAAAAGCATCTCAGGAGGCATTGTTGAGCTGACTTACGCAGACAGCCCAGGAGGTGGTGGTGAGAAAGTGCTCTCTTAACCCAAGGAAATACAGCATGTGCCAAGTTCCAGAGGGCTGAAACAGTCTTCTGGGCTCAGGTGTGAATTCTGCTCAGTCTCTTGCCTTTGGCGGTTTTCTATGTTGCTTGGATTTAATACTCTAGACTTTGGGATCAGATTATTCTCTTAAGGGCTAGACTTGCCTGCCTAGCTGGATTCATATCTCCTGTAGGACACAGAGCATGGTATGGGGCACAAAGAAAGTGTTTAGTAGCAGAGCAACTGGAAACTTTTGGATCTTCACTTTCAAATATAAAAATCAGCACAGTCAATAGCGCCTTCTGATTGGGTACTAAATGAAGCACCGTAAAACTAATGTTTATTAGACATAGGACCCTTTTCATTTCAAATGGAATAAGATGATACTCATTTGAGAGAATTTAGGGAAACACCAGTCTGAATAGTAGAGGAACTGAATGAGCTACAATAACAAAACTAAAATAGAAATGTTGCCTATTAAGAGTCTTTAGGGAGCTACAATTACTGAATATTTAACGATGACTTATTTCCTGTAACAATTATTTGTGAGTGAGTGCTTTGGATGTGTTGAAACAATGTATTCTCTGATGCATTTTGACACTTCCCCCTCCACATACTGTTTATACATTTAAATTGCTGTGTAAAGAAGAAAAGGATTGCTGGGTGTGAAGTTAAACTTCAGCCTAGTGTGAATGATTCCAAATCAGCCGATTCCAAGTTAATGAAGTTTTACCTTAGTTCACAAGAACAAGTTTACTTTGCCAAAATGTGAACTTAGCTTGGGGAAAGGCAAGTGGTGTAGGCAATGTTTCGGGGTGAATAGACTTCGTGAGGACAGTCAACAGAAAGCAGAATTCCAGGAGCTTCCATTTTCTTTGCGGGTCACACACCCAGAACAGACAGAACACACAATTTTTAACACGAAGTTAAAAACTGGTGGGCTTGTCTGGCACTGTGTGCTCAGCAACCTGCTCTTTGCACAGCGTCTCCGTCTGAGATGAGCCGAGTCCCAGCTTGTCTCCAGGGAATGAAGGACTTGCTCGAGACCAGTAGATGTGCTGAGCCCAGAAGGACTTGTTCCCACCCAGTGCCGCGTGCCTGTTCGGCTGCCTCGCAGCTAGGCTGTGTCAGCTTGCAACTTGGCCTCTGTGCCGGGGGGCAGCCTCTCCTTCTCTCCTCTCTGAGGATTTTGACAATGTCTTCCTCATGACCCCTCATTATGTTCCAGCGCCAGGAGCATCACTGCAAGGTGGCCTCACACAAGTGGAGATCTGAGATGGGTGGGAAGCCCATTTTCTCCTTCCGGTTTGCATCTGAGGATGAGGCAAGAGGACTTCGATCTCTTTTTATTTTTTCGAGGCAGGGTCTCCCTGTGTCACCCAGGCTAGAGTGCAGTTATGTGACCATGGCTTAATGTAGCCTGGACCTCCTGGGCTCAATCGATCCTCTCACCTCAGCCTCCTGAGTAGCTGGGTAGCCAGGCAGGTGCACACCACCATGCCTGGCTACTTTTGAAGTTTTTGTAGAGATGGGCTTTCACATGTCGCCCAGGCTGGTCTTGAACTCCTGAGCTCAAGAGATCCACACGCTCAGCTTCCCCAAGTGTTGAGATTACAGACATGAGCCACCGTGCCTGGCCTTATTTATTTATTTTTAAAATGAAGGATCCAGGAGTAAAATTTCGGCCACTGAACAGAAGAACCTGCTGCAAGGAAACACTCTTGATTTTCGTTGTTTGTCTGTTGGTTCGCACTATCTGCTGGGCTTTTGTTTGATTTTTAACTATAGTTATCCTGACTTCAGATTTTTCCAGGTGATTTTATTGGGGTGGGGACTTGAAGAAGGCTTCTCTCAAATCACCTGTCCTTGAAGTAGTCAGTAAGGTCAGTGCTGTGGGCTCAGCCAGTTCTGAAGTTGGAGGAACCTGGGCGTTTCCACTGCCCAGGTAGTATATCTATTTCTCACTTTTTCAAAATCACCTGCACTTAGACACGTGAAGCAAAGCTTCGCTTTTATGGGCTTATTTTTAAAGGGGATGTGCTGTTGTGTGCCAGATCATAGCCACCTTTGAATCTTTGGGTTGTATCTACAAGTAGCTTGCACACCTCTTGCTAAATGTTTTCCTGTTGGCAGAAGCCTTTCAGTGTGTTGAAAGACTTTCACAAGAGCTCTGGCCCATCTCTCTCACGGTCCTTCTGTATTTTATTGGCTGCTTTTGCTGATAAGAAATGCCTATGTGATTTGGGTTGAAACTGCATCAGGAAAAAGTCAAAGTACTAAGTCCAGAGATAGCCTCTTTATTTATTTTTTTAAAAAGTATGTGTTGGCCTCTACAACCCAGATATTCTTTCTCCTCCTCACCTCAGCAATTTGTTCACGGAGTACATTACACAGAGTGAGGTGGCCAAACTCACTCATTTGCCTGGGTAGTGCTGGTTTACAGTGAGTTGTCCAGGTCCTGTAAGTAGTAACTTCTCCTTTTGCTCTCAAAAATGACCTCGCACGGACAATACACGATATGGCCATCATACTTAAAGTCCCTCCGCCACCCCTCACAGTCTCTACACGTTGCATTGACACCACATTTTTTGAAAATGCACCTTTACCTCTGGCTGGTCCTGTGTGTGAAAACAATTCTGTTCATTTCGAAGCTGTCCATGGTATAGTGGCCATGGTTTTGACCCTTGGCTTCTTTAGAAAAAACCCAAATGTACCTGGTTCCTCTTGACCAGTTTTCAACTGCAAACTGAGAGGAGGGAGGCATGCTTTCCTGAATTCTCATACCCTTCAGTGCTGAGGCAAGGGGAGTACAAACGGTCTTTAAAGAAACAGTTTAGGCCGGACGCGGGGGCTCATGCCTATAATTCCAGCATTTTGGGAGGCTGAGGCAGGTGGATCACTTGAAGTCAGGAGTTCAAGACCAGCCTGGGCAACCTGGTGAAACTCTGTCTCTACTAATAATACAAAAATTAGCTGAGCGTGGTGGTGTGCCTGTAGTCCCAGCTACTTGGGAGGCTGAGGCATGAGAATTGCTTGAACCAGGGAGGCAGATGGCAGTAAGCTGAGATGGCACCACTGCACTCCAGCCTGGGCAGCAGAGAGAGACTGTGTCTCCAAAACAAAACAGAAAGAAAGAAAGAAAGAAAGAAAGAAAGAAAGAAAGAAAGGAAAGGAAAAGAAACAATTGAGAAGTTTGAAACCACCTTGACGTTCGGGTGTGCTGGGGCAACCCTCTCCAGCCTGCCTCTCAAGGGGCTCTGTGATGTGCTCTCCCTCCGCAAGGAGCATTGGTGTGGCGCCATGCAGTTATTTGGGAGCCTGTTGTCTTATCCTGCCATCTGTTGCAGTTTTATAATGCCATTTCCCCAGATTCCTTCAGGAATGTTTCCTCACAAAGGCCTGCTTTTGCAATGCCCCAGGGAGCGGTTCTGTCTCATTTTCCTGCTCTTTTTCTTGCTCAGCGCTTAATGAACTTTTCTTGGCTGTTTCAATGGCAAGCGTTTAAAGTCTGCTGGTGACTGTTGGTTGGCTTTCTCTGTGCTAAACTGGACCATTCAGTGGCAATTATAGTTCTTCATCATCATGAGAAATTTGAGGGAAAGGCGAACCTTCCAGAAGTCTCTCAATGCAGCAGGAAGTGAGTCTGGCAGGAAAAGGAAGGGGAAAAAAGTCCTCAAGGTCCATTCTCTTCTCCTAAGACAGATTGGGGCATATATACCGGAAAGCCCTGTGGAAATAAAGCCAAAAGGAAAAAGAGATGCCACACTGATGTCTCCCTTCGCTTGTGTTGTTTGTATGACACAATTGGCACGTGGCCCATTCCTTCGCAGGTTAATAAATCATTAACAGAATGCGGCGTTAGACCGGGCAGTGCCCAGAGACTCCTAGACAAATATGACATCATTCCTGACTTTAGAAAACTCTGAGATTAGTGGGAAGACCAGCAATAAGCTGATGCCTAGGGAATAACATCCCAAGTGGGGAGACAGACGTGAAGTGCCGCGAAGGCACCGAGGGCCACCATCTCCACCTGGGAAGGGCCCGGGAAGCAGACAATCCAACAGGGAGCAAGCTAGCCTGGGTACACGGCAAGCACAGCCTGTCGTCAAGGGTGCCATGTCAAGGGAATTAGAAATATTAATAGTTCAGAATGGCCAGAGGAACGGTTCTTTCAGGACCCCAAGTGGCAGGTTCATTCATTCATCCATTCTAGTTATTCGTGGAGAACCCATGCTTTACTAAACGTGAGGCCGACATTTATGGAGGCCTGGCTAGAAAAGCAGGAGAGACCGGGAGGGCCTCGGGTGCCGACCACAGCACAGGCCTTATCCGGAAAGCCATGGAGAGCCAGGGAGGTTCCAACCAGGACTTGGACATGATCAGACATGTGTGTTGGCCATTGTGTGCAAGACATGCTGGGGACCCCAGCCTGGGGGCGCCAGGGCTGGGCAGGTGAGAAAGAGTCCCCAGATGGTATTCCCAGATGGGAAGGGGAAGGAGATTTTCTGGCCAAGGGGTTCTAGTAAATCAGATCTATTTATTGGATGAAACGAGAGGGCGAGTCAGTGCTGGCGTCTGACTTCTCTTTTGTGGAAGAACTGGGTGCTGACGTCATCCCCGAGATCAAGGAAGAAGGAGGCACAGTTGAGGAAAGACGACTAATTTGAGGAGTCTGAAGAGTCAGAGGTGTTTGTTGTAATTTTGGGGTGGTGCCCATAAGGCTGTCAGACTTCTAGGGCAGGCCATGGGGAAAGAGAAGAGAGCTGCAGACGCGGATGTGGGGGTATGGCGAAGTCGTGGGTGTGGTGGAGATCATGTAGTTACAAAATGATCATTAACTATAACAAAAGTTCCTGAGAGCTGGCTCTGGGCTAAATCCTGTATGAAGCACTACTCCATGGACTCTTCAGTGGGACCCTATGAGATTCTGGTTTTAATGGTCTCCATTTTACAGAGGATGAATTTGAGATACAGCAGTTCAAGCAGTTGCCCGAGGTTGCACAGCCTGTTAAGGAGAGCAGTGGATGGGACACCGTGTGGGTCATTTATTGGAGGACTGAGGGAGGGAGGTTGAGAAGCCTGTAACTGAACTGAAAGTCACGGGGGGGTTGTGGTACAGGAGCCACTGGGCTGGGTCAGCCTCTGTTTTGCTCGGTGCTCTCCCAGAATTCCGGGTCTCACTGCTGCCCCAGTTAACTGCTGCACTTCTCTGCAGGGCAAGGAGCTGTATCTCAAAGAGATGCATCTCATAAGAGAGTGCAGGCCATGCTGCCTGCAGGCTGTGAGCCTCCCCCTGCAAACCTCCAGGAAAGGGAAGAAAGCTCTACACCTGGCATTGTTACCTTTTCAGGCTCCCAAGAGTTGAGCCAAAGCTAACCTCCTATCTTGGCAAGTTGAAGCCCTACTCACCTGGGAAGGCTCACTGTGAATGGCAACTTCTCCTGGAAGCCCTCCAGATCCTCCCCCGGACGGGGTCTCTCACTTACGGTGCTTTGCACAGGCAAATATCTTATTACCATGCAATCTTTTCCACAGTTGTTTGTGTTTGTGTCTTGAAGTCCTGGAGGGCTGGTACTCTATCTATTAATATTTGTGTGCCTTGCATGTAGAAGGTACTTAATAAATGGTTGCATTAGTAGGTGCTTAATAAGTGGATTTGAATGAAGGGAGAGAAGGTCCTGGAACCTTTTTTCTCCTCTAATTTTCTCTGTTTTGGGTTGAATTTGCAGCTAAGCTATCCTTGTAGTCTGTCCTGATATTTCTGTTTCTCTGTAGTCCCATGGTTGATTGTTTCTTCCCCATACATGCTTTTATAGGTCTGACCTATATTAGAATTAGCAGTCTCTGGTCTCTGAGTCCTTGAGGGCTGGGTTTCTAACCATCTGTAAGTGCCAAGGCCAGTGCCAGGTCTTTAGTCAAGGTTAATAGATGGCAACCGGTGAGATGGAATTCCAGCCTCCTGGGAGCCCCTCTCTAACCATCCTCTGTTCCATCCCCAGCCCACACCCCCTTCTCCCTGGGCCAATCAGCTACACTATGTCATCCCATCCTAATGAGGGGAGCAGGTGGCCCAGCCATGCTCCGGGTCCCTTCTGTGCTTCTCCTTGGTCTTCCCAGCCACTGCTGATCCAGACCCAGGCTCACACATGATGTTACGATGATATGGGCTTCAGCTTTGATCAAAGCTGAAAACTGCAGCTGAGACCTAGGCTGGCTGATAAATTAGCAAAGACTGATTTCAGCCAGTTGGGCCAGAGTCTGCAAAAAAGTGGTGCCAAGAGCTGTTGGCATAGTTCTAAGTCAGGCCCTTCTAAACTATTCCTTAAAGAACGCCACATCACGGAGGAGGAAACTGGTGGTGTATTGCAGATGCAGCATGGTATCGAAAGGGCCCCCTATAACCAAGAGGCCAGCAGTTCCCTTTGTCCCTGTTGATTTTTTGCCAGCTTACTCATACTTTCTCAGCAAAGTGGAGGAGAATGCCATAGAAGAGAAAAAGACAGAGAGGGCCTGCATGTTTCTGTTATTTCCAGGGTAAACATTACAAGCAAGCTCGTTAGGGTAATATTTTCAGTGTAAAGATATATCTCTACTGGACACAATGTAAGAATATTTTGCTCATGGAATTTTCACTTAACAATAGGGAAAAAATTTGTTTTCACCCAGGCGGCTTTGGCTCCAAGTATGGATTTGATAAGTATTTCCCCAAATGCCACCAGGTCTGAAGTACGCAGCTGCGATGGAAATTTCAGAACTCTCAAAAGAGCCCCAAACGTATTTTAAAAAACCACCCAATCACATATTTAAATTGCGCTTTCTATTGTTGCTAACAACATTTGGGTATTAGAGCGACCTCAGAGATCTTGTCTGAGAAATCTTACACATTCATTTAGCTGTTGGACTTTCTGTGCTTTCATTTAGCGTCATGGCGAAAGGCAAGGAGTCGGTCTGGCGACTTTCACATCCTATTCATTAGAAGTTTTACTTTCTGGCCCTAAGACGTTGATGTTTAGCTTTTCAGAAGAGTAAGATCATCTTGAATATGAAACTCTCTTATCTTTGTGTCATTTTTCTTGAAGTCTCACCCACCTGTCTCTCAATCTCATGTCAAAAGTCATCCCGTGTCTCTTCCCTGTTGTCTGATGTGATTTCTGGTTCAGTTTAATGAAGTTGCGAGAAAGCACATCATCGAGATGAAAGGAGGTTGTGTTTTCTACTGTGTGACAGTGTCATCGACTCATCCTAGCGATGCCACTCGCTGCAGGGCTGGAGAGCAGTTGATTGGCTCGAAGAAGAGGGCACATGGATTTATGTAAACCACTTGTGACCATGTTCGGGACTTTTGTAGGGCCTTAAAATTCTCTCACAAATGACTCAGCTCTCTTCACAGCTGTATTTTTTAAAGCATTTTTTCCCCATTCAGGTTTGATAATTTTCTCTCTCAGTTCCTTCTGGTTAATCTATTATCTTCAAAACGTAAAACTACCATGCCCATTTTAAAATTAATTTACATGCTGAAGTGTGTGTGTGTGTGTTTTTTTTTTTCCAGACAACTTTCTCCTACCCTTTTTAAAGATGATATCTAGCAGGGAAAAATCATGCTGACTTCTTAAAGTCTATTCTGGGATTTATTGACAATTTGTTCACATACATTAAAGGTTATATTAGAAACTTCCCAAGTACTCACATTAACCAATGAATATAGCATATTGAAGGTAACTTAGACATCACTGTGGGATATAAACAAGGGGTCTCTTTGCTTTATAGTCTATGTATGTATACCCATTACAGCTTGGTATAGAGTAGGATTGAAAAACAGAGTAAGAATGACTTTTTGCTAGTCGGGTGCAGTGGCTCACACCTGTAATCCTAGTACTTTGAGAGGCTGAGGCGGGCAGATCACCTGAGGTCAGGAGTTTGAGACCAGCCTGGTCAATATGGCGAAACCCCGTCTCTATTAAACATACAAAAACATTAGCCGGGCATGGTGGCACATGCCTGTAATCCCAGCTATTTGGGAGGCTGAGGAAGGAGAATCGCTTGAACCCAGGAGGTGGAGGTTGCAGTGAGCCGAGATTGCGCCACTGTACCCTAGCCTGCGCAATGGGAGCAATACTCCAACTAAAAAATAAAATAAATTAAAATAAATATAAATAAATTATAAAAAATAACTTTTTGCTATAAATCTTTCTGGAACTTTAGTGTCACACAGCATTTTGGCTCAGTTTTACCTGTTCCAGTCACCTGAATTGACATTGTCATTGAGATCTTTATTTAATAAAACTGTACAAATCAGATTCAGCTTTCTTTTGAGAATTGAAGCAGGCATTGGGAAGTATACAGTATTAGTCAGGGTTCTCTAAGAGAAACGTAACCTATAGGACATATAGAGATAGACACTTGGGGAGGTTCACAATGTTAATGGCTCCCAGGGTTGTGGAGGTCCAGACGTTCCACGATCTGCCATTTACAAGCTGGAGAGCCATGAAAGCTGGTGGGGAATTTAGTCCAAGTCTGAAGGCCAGAGAACGAGAAGTGCCGGTGTCAGGGGGTGAGAGAAGAAGGATGTTCCAGCTCAAGCAGAGGGAGTGAACTCACCCTTCCTTCACCTTTTACTCTATTCATTGGACAGATGATGACACTCATATTGATGAGGGTTGGTGTTCAGTACACTGATTCAAATGCTAATCTGTTCTGGAAACGCTGTCCCAGGCACCCCAGAAATAGTTTTACCAACTATCTGGGCATCTCGTAGCCCAGTCAAGTTGAGACATGAAACTAATGATCATGTGTAACTTTGGTTAGACTGGGAGGCTGCAGAATCTGAAGCTCATAAAGTTCCTACCTTGAGGCCCAGGAAGTACTTTTAGTAAATTGCTGGTTACAGAGAAACCTGGAGGTAGAGTGATGATTTTGGACACAACTTTGTATGCTCTGGGTCTGCCTGAGAACTGAAATACTTTAAGAAAGATCAGGAAGTAATTTAGTTGCTCTGTGGATGACTTTGTCCAGTATATTGAATAGGAATGGAAACCTCTGGTGAATGGAAAGGCTGGCTTCGTTTTCATGCGTTTCCATGCTGCTCTGCTTCCTGAGGGGCAGTTTAGAAGTCCAAGAGGGCTGTGTCCTCACATGGCCGGGGAGGCAGAGCACCAAGCTGAGGCTCTGTGTGGTTCGGATCTGCTACCAATTGTGTGTCATTTTAAATCGGTTCTTTTGTGTAAGGATTTAGAAATGAGCTTTATTTTTAAAATTAATTCATGTGTGTGTTGAGGGTGGACAGTGGTAATGGCATCATTTTAACTGGGATTTTTTGAAGCATAATTTTTAAATAAAATATTTTCTAATTTGGAGCAAGGATTCCTTTACTGGGGATTTTAACTTTGTCTTTTTTTTTTTTTTTTTCCCCCGAGATGGAGTCTTGCTCTGTCACTCAGGCTGGAGTGCAATGGTGCAATCTTGGCTTACTGCAACAAGTGCCTCCCAGGTTCAAGTTATTCTCCTGCCTCAGCCTCCCAAGTAGCTGTGATTACAGGTGGATGCCACCACTCCTGGCTAATTTTTTTTGTATTTTAGTAGAAATGGGGTTTCACCGTGTTCCCTGGGGCTGGTTTTGAACTCCTGAGCTCAGACAATCCACCTGCCTTGGCCTCCCAGAGTGCTAGGAGTACAGGCAGGAGCCACCACGCATGGCCCGAGGATTTTAGCTTCTTACATAAACCAATAACTATGTTATCTTACTAATAGGCCATATTTAAGTGTTCTTACCACAAAAATGAGATGTGAGTTCTTACCACAAAAATGAGAAGTATTGTATATGTTAACTAGCTCAATTTAGCCATTTTACAATATATACATATGATGTTGTGAAAAATATAAATAAAATATAAATATAAGGCATAGACAATTTTGATTTGTCAGTTAAAAAAACAGACCCTAAAGTGTATTGCTTAGGTCAATTCTCTAATAAAATCTAGGTGGGACCAAATTTAGAAAGATCATAGGACGCCTGGATGCCAGCTTGTCTCAGATGTGTGAGAGAAGCCTGCCTGCTTCTAAAAAGAAACTTTCAGGAAATGGACTCCTTTTCCTGCTTCCTTATGTAGCGAATTCTCCCATATGCCTCACTTAATGAAACCAAATCAATTTATCTTCTTCCTTTAGTGAAGAAGCAATAAGCCTTATGAAATACATATATGTATATATTTCTTTTGTTTGTTTTTTGAGACACAGCCTCACTCCGTCACCCAGGCTGGAGTGCAGTGGTGTGATCTTGGCTCACTGCAACCTCCGCCTCCCAGGTTCAAATGATTTTTGTGCCTCGGCTTCCCTAGTAGCTGGGATTACAGGCATGTACCACCATGCCCAGCTAAATTTTCTTGGCATTTTTAGTAGAGAGGGGGTTTCATCTTGTTGCCCAGGCCAGACTTGAACTCCTGGCCTCAAGTGATCCTCCTGCCTTGGTCTCCCAAAGTGCTGGCATTACAGACATGAGCCACTGCACTCAGACCATTCTTTCTTAATCCTAAACTCCCAGCACAGATTTAGCACATTGTCGAGGCTCACTGAATACTTGTTGAGTGAATGAAGGAAAGAGTTGAGTGAAACAGAAAGCAACGTTGTTAGTTGGTTGATGTTTATTTATTTTGCCTCTTTCCACAAAGGCTTTGAGGTGAACTTCAACAAAGGATATAGAGACAATAAGCTTTATAAACATACAAGGCACTGGAAATAAAGGAGAAAGGAGGCAAAGCAAATATGACAACTGGGGAGGTTAATTTATTTTTGTGGCTGAGTCAAAATGTATCTCTGAGCTTCCTACCAGCAAGGGCGAAAAGGAAAAGAGGATAGTTATGTAGTTTTTGTCAGCAGAAAAGAGAAAGTACATCTCTTTCTGGGGAAGATTATTCTCAGGCCTGAAGCTCTTAGTTTGACTATAAGCTAATACAAGAAGATGGGAATTAGTTTCTTTACATTGATGGTAAATACATGTGAATAAATTCATTAAGGTTTCTAAAATTGTGGAGGTTCACTCATGTTAGAAACAAGAGAAAACAGGCAACAGAATAAAAATAGGGGAGGAAAATATTTAAAAATTCAATGTGAGTAGCATTTGTAAAACAGAACAACTGCGTACGTCATTCCTACCAAGGAGACAGAATAAGATGGGAAGGCCGGGACAGATCTTTAGTCTGTCATTCAGTGCCTATGTCCCAGCCAGCCCAGCAAACCTGGTTACTTCTGCTCATGGATGGGGCTCTCTCCTTCACACAGCCTGGTTTCTCCCTGTTGTCTGATTAAACTGTACCTACTCTTGTCTTCCTGCCTTTCCCCAGACTGTGCTACCTGCCAATTCACTCCTATCATTCTTCTCAGCAATTTGGTTACTGCTGCCCTTCAAGGCTAAGGCTCAGGTCCCATCTTACTTTTGTCATGTTTGCATCTCTGACCCCTTCTATTCCCAGCCATCTTGTCATTTCCATGCTCCGTGGTGGGCACCACTCCTTGGACACCTGATTGTGGTCTGTTCTCTGTTGCTGCTTGCAAATTTTACCTTCACCTATCTATTGTTCAGCCCATTATAAGCCTAAGTTCCTCAGGGGTTAAGGCCTTACTTTACTTCATATGTTCACTTGCCAGCAACTGAGGGGCATGATGACATTGATAGATTAGAGGAATTGGAAGCTGACACCTGAGTGACCAATTATTGGCTGTGTAGCCCTGCTCGAGTCAGAACCATAGTCAGGTGGCTATGGTCCCCACTTTATAAATGAAAAAATGACTTTAGTGCCCTTGAGAAGTAATTTCCTCATTTGTAAAGTGGGGACCATAGCCAACTCCTTGCCATTTACCTCCCTGTGACCCAGGGAGACAAGGAGGGCAGACCTCTGGAATTTCTCCAAATTGCACATGCACCAGAAATTTATCCAGTGTGCCGGCCGTAGGTGATATACAAAGAGGGAGGGAGTGGATGAGTGACGGTCAGCATATCTTTTCTATCTTGTCTGTTTTGACTTCTAATTGCCATGGAAAAGATAGTGGAGGTCAGAGGAGGAGAGATGAGTGTGTGAGGACAGGTGGAGAGAACAGGCAGAGAGGAAGGACTATCAGGTTGTCTTGGAATGTGGCCAGACAGGCATCCCAGAGCCTGGCTGGGTGGTGCTGGGGATGGGGAGAGCAGAGCTGGCTGGCATGTCAGGGCCAGCAGGGAGGGACAGACCCTGGGGCAGGGCCTGGGAAGGCTTTGGGACTTCCCAAAGCCCCTCTTGAGACAGTGAGCTATGTGGCTCATGAGGCTGGAAGGACGGTAGACAGCTGAGCCTCACAGGACAATTTCAGAAACTGGGCAAGCACAGTGGCTCAAACACAAGTTAAAAAGAAAAAAAAAAAAACAGTCCTTAATCAAAGACAGTATTTTTAGGAGCCCCAGGGGGAACAGGCACATACTGACTTTCACTGCCGCACCTGCTTACACTGTTCCTCAGAGGGAGGAGGGTTAGGATAGAAAGTAATGATGGAAATCCTTAAGAAAGAAAAGGAAAGGGGAAAGTAAGAGGAATTGATAAAACCAGCAAAATCAGATCGGAAGAATAGATGCAGTTTTAGAACAATGGACAATGAGTGGTATGAATGCAGTGAATTTCTAGTGTGGAAATTAACTACAGGAGAGAGTTGATCTCCTTTTCTTCTTGTTGGCCAGCTTTCAGACATGATTGACCAAACTATGCAAAGCAGTCCTCAACAGACTGCCATTTCTCTTTCACACCGTGATTTTAATCGAAGGATGTACTCGTCCATTCTTGTCCTGCTCTAAAGAAATACCTGAGACTTAGAAAGAAGAGGATTAACTGGCTCACGGTTCTGCAGGTTGTGCAGGATGTGTAGTGGCTTCGGTCTCTGGGGAGGCTTCCACCGTGATTGAAAGTTTCCTGAAGCCTCCCCAGAAGCAGAAGCCACTCTGCATCCTGTACAACCTCCAGAACTGTGAGCTACGTGGCTGGAGCAGAATGAATAGACAGAGAGGGGAGAGGTGCCGCACACTTTTAAATACCCAGCTCTCTTGAGGGCTCTGTCATTAGAGCAGCGCCAAAGGGGGAAATCTGTCCCCGTGAGCCAATCACCTCCCACCAGGCCCCATCTGCTACACTGGGGATTACAATTCCACATGAGATTTGGTGGTGACACAGACCTAAATCGTGTTCAAGGACCCAGACACATTGGTAGTGCGAAGCAGCTTTCCGAGTCCATGAACATTGTTAAACTTGTATGGTCTTCCCTTGAACAGTAATGCCCAGATCATTTATTTTTAACTGTTTAGGGCTGCAGTTACTTCGCCCTGTTGATTATTTCTTATGTTTTTCTTTTTCCCTCTTGAGTTCTATCATCAGGGGTGCCAGGTACCAGGGTTAAGGCAAGTTGCTCGCTGATTTCGGGTTGCTTCCAAAGCGACGAGTGAAGGTTGGTCTCCGTGGAAGGGCACGTGGTGTTTTGCATTAGATGCCCAATGACAAGTCAATAGTCATTGGCCATTTTATTTCTCTCCATCTACTCTAAGTAGATGATATCTGAACTGAAGGTCAGGGCAGAATGTGGATTAGAAAGGAACGTTGAGATCAAGTTTCCAACTGGTGGATGTGGAGCAGAGGCCCCAGATGTCTGCCCCCACCATTCTGGGACTTTGCTATAAACAGATTCAAAACTAGAGGCTGCCCATTCCAAAAACCTGCTGACGCTCCAGGGACTTCCAGGCAGCCATGCCATTTACCTCCCGGAGAAGAGTCGAGAGGCACGGGGAGCTGGTAGGATGATCCCTGGTGAATCGGTGCAATTATCATTGACAGTTGCCAGTTGGCACATGACTAGGCACCTGGGTGGAGAGGGCAGGTGGGGCAACATTTACTTTAATGAGCTTAAGCTTTTTAATGGTTTCTGAAAAATATATCAAATTGTGCCTGTGAGAGGCAGGGGAGAAGTGAATTGCATCATTCAGGGGACTCAGCTCCAGTGCCTCTTCCTGCAGAGCAAATGCGTCATGCTGGGGCCGAGGCCACCCCTCTCCAGCTGTGCTGCAGCTTCAGCGGTGCTCTCAGCCACCGGGAGCAGCCCACCTCACCTGGCCAGCTTGCCGCAGGGGCTCTGGCATTGGGGTTGGGAGATGATTGCATTGTGGATGTTTTGTGGTTGCAAAAGACAATACCCTCCTCTTCGTACCAACACCTGGGGTCTGCACATTCTTTTTCACAGGAATGGCTGAGCTGCATGGTGTGAGACTCTCAGAGCCCCTGAGGCCCCACCATGCCAGGCTCTGCATGAGGTGTACCTCCACGACAGAGCTGCCTACAAGGGGCCCTGTTAGGCTATAGTTCTGGAGTCAAGCCATCGGGGCAGCCAGGGACCACTGCCTTCCAGGCCCCAATTCAGGAATGGTGCTGGGGAGGTTGTCTGCTTGCTTCCTCCCTGCAGGCCTGGTGCAGGAAGAGGCTGGCAGATACAGGGTGGGCATGTGCCAGGATCCTCAGGGGCCTTCCTCCTGTGTGTCTATGCTGGGATTGTTGCTGGAATTTTGAATTCTATGTGGCTGGGGGGTCCTTGCAACCATCATCCCTAGCAAGTGAATCCAACCCTCCTTAATGAGTGGCAAAGAATCACGCGGGTGACTGGGATAATCTGTTGGTGAACTGGGATGTGCCTGTCATTTGAAGTTTCACTGATGGCATCATTCAATGTTCCAGAAAGGGAAAGAAATAGCTCAAATCACAGGTACCAAAGTGAGAAATCAAAGTGCCTTGGCTTGTCCTTGCCCCTAATTGCTGAGCCACAGCTGTCCTCCCCAGCCTGAACCATCACCTTTTAGAATGGGCTGCCTGGGCAGTTGGGGTGAGGGGTGGACTCAGGGCAGCTGTGTCGTAAAACCAAGCTCTGGGACTGTGTTTGGTTTGCCTCCTCCCATCTTCATTCTCAACTCCTAATGGTCTCTCCTCTTCCCATCCTGGTCCTTTCACCTTCTGCCTGTGCCTCTGGAAACCAGTCTATTATAATGCAAGGGCTCTTAGGACAGCAGTGACTTCACAGGTACTGCAGCCTGGACTGGGAAAAGCGGACTCCCCCAGCCGAGCAATGCTTCTCCTTCCCCCAGCTCCGTCCTTGTATGACGTTACATGTCTGCGTTTGCCCAGGTCTTTCCTGTGACTGCCTGAGATAGTGTATGATTCAGTAGCAGAAACACTGCCTTTAAAACAAATTGTAATTTGCCTGCAGAACTTTGTAGGAGATGACTTATGCAAGTAGCATTCGGTGAGTGCTGCCTTTGGAAGTTATTTTGTGGGGAGCTGATTCTGATGATTTCTGCCTCTTTGCCATCTAGGCGTAGTGGACACTGTACCAGCTGTGATTCTGGGCCAGAAGTGTTAGAAGCTAAATAAGAGTCCAAAGTACAGAGAAGGCAGAAGCAGCCTTGGTCATGAGGTTGTGGGAGAAGAAGGGGAAGAATGGATGAGAGGAGAGCTTTGGTCTACGCAGGTGATAATTCAGGAAATTGTCATAAGAACAACTCCGGTGAATTTAGCATCAGGGAGGCAGGCAGTGGGGACGTGAATCAATGTGGATGGTCAACGGTACCACATTTGCGTCCTCCCATGAAATCTTCACGAAGCCTCCCAAGGCCAGCAGCGCAATGTCCTTTTGCAGATGGAGATGTGGTGCCTGGGGAAGGGAAGCCAGTCAGAGCTGGGCTTCTGGTTTGAGTCTACGTGGCCCTGGTTGAGAGAAGGACTGGGCTGCCCAGTCTTGCTCCCAGGGGCCGATTGCAGAAGGCAGGGGAAGAAAGGAGGAGAGAGGAGACCTGTGAGCAATGAGTAGAACAAGGGCTTAACCGGTGCCTGTCTTCAGAGTCTGCTAACTCTCACCCGGCAGAGCCCAGGGCTCACACTGGTTCTGGTGCCAAGGCCATGGAGCCCATCACCCTGTGGTGCCAAGAGGCACCAGCACTCCCGCGCCCCCGCCACCTGCTGCTACCAGCTCTGTGTTGTCTTTTAAAGCTGTCAGACACCATCCAATGGTGGTCCCAGAAATGAAAAACTAAAAACCCATTCCCATCCCAACAGGTAGCTGTAATTCATGGGCTGTGCAAAATACATCTCACATTTTTAAGTGAAGAACAAAACGGATAAAGTCAATTTGGAATTTGGTAAAAACTCCCTGCTATGCATTTTAAGACCTTGAGCTGTACACTGCAATGAATCTACATTTAGAGACGGAAAATTAGAACAAAGCCACCTATTTATTAACTCACCACTTTACGAGGAGCTGCGGTTGTATTTTGGGCAGGCTCACTGGACGGTTGATGCATGTTACTGTCCTTTTGAAACCATGAAGTTTACGTTTTCTTGAGCATCTGCCTTTGATGAACTTTCCTACAGGCTCTATTTTGAGAGTTGTGTTTCCCTCTCATTCTATTTCTATACTACACAGATATTTCCAGGGTTTTACACTTTTCCTTTATGGAAACAACTTGATTTAACCATGATTTATTTCAGTGTTCCTCAGGTATAGCAGAATTGCTGACTGCCAATTATGCCTTTATTAAGGGATACTCCACGGTTTATTTTAAAAGCATTTCTCCTTGTGTTGAAGCTGATACAACAAAAAGGCCTTTGTGGTAGCCAGGATGATCTTAAACAAGAAATGTGCTGGACACTGACAGCCGAGTGGCTTCCTTACTTGGAAACAGATGATGAATGTTGCAAAAAGATATGGACGCAGAAGTGGTCCTTCTTGCTACTGACTGAGATGGAAGAACATACATTAAGTAGTATGGCGCCGAAAGGCGTGACTCAACCCTTAATCAGAATAAAGATGGTGAGAGTGGGCATGTGTCTCCCTAGGTAGCCGATTCTTAAATTTTGCAAACTGTAAAAGTCAACTAAGTATCTGAAGAGGCAAATGGAAAGCGCAAATCTTCGTTCATCCATCCATCCATCCATCCACCCATCCACCCACCCACCCACCCACCCACCCATCCATCCATCCATCCATCCATCCATCCACCCACCCACCCACCCATCCATCCATCCATCCATCCATCCATCCATCCATCCATCCATCCATCCATCCACCCATCCTATTTAAAAGATCTAGCCTGTTGTTATTTAGGTGACATTGAGATTAAACCAGAGTTTAGATATTTACTCATGTTTCACTGCAGATCCTCAACATCAATAGTCAGTTTGTAAGGAACGGTGGACCGAAGGGTCAGGGGGCCACTGTGTGTACCCATTTGCCTTGGTCAAGTTCTTTAGCGTCTCTAAGACCTCAGTTTCCCTGTCCTCAAGTTGCTCATAATCAAGTCTGGGAGAGAGAGAACAACCAAACAACGACACACAGAAAACAGACCAAATTGCAGCTGCTGAGAGCTTCAGAGGGTCAGAGCATGACACTCTGAGAGGCTGCCACAGGGATCCGGTGGGGAGAGCAAGAGAGCTTCCAGGAGGAAATGATGCTGAACCGAGATCTGGAGGACAGATATGAGCTAAGGGGGAAAGTGGTCAGGAAAAGGTGATCTCAGCCAAGAGAGGAGCCTCGACAAAAGTCCTGTGGTCGGAGGGGGAAGATGGGGGATGCAAGGCCAGTGTGTCTGAAGGGCAGAGTAAGTGGCAGGGACCAGAATGCACAGGGTCATGTAGGTCAAGTTCAGAAGCTGTGTTTTAAGAGCTACAGAAAGCCAGTGACAGGCTTCAAGATGTGTGTATGTGCATGTACGTGTGTGCATGTACGTGTGTGTACATGTATGTGTACACATGTATGCATGTGTGCATGTACATGTGTGCAAGTGTATGTGTGCATGTACGTGTGTGTGCATGTATGTATGTGCATGTGTGCATGTGTGTGCATGTACATGTGTACATGTATGTGTATGCATGTGTGCATGTGTGCATGTACGTGTGTGTGTGCGCATGTACATGTGTGTGTGTATGTGTGTAGGTAGGCTGGGTGAGGACGAGAGAGTGTGATGTGATGCATGGTTGGTAGAATCACTGTGGCCGCAGGTAAGAGAGAGCTGAGGGGAGGCAGGCACATCTGGCAGGAGTCTCCTCAGCTATCTAGGTTAGAGGTAATGGTAACTTGTGCAAAGGTGGTGGTCTAGGATTGGAGAGAAGTGGATGGATTTGAAGATGTTTGGAAGTCAAGCTCAGGACTATTTCATGGTTGGATTATGGGCAGCTGGGAAGTGAGGGATAAAAGAGACCTGTGGGCTCCGACTCCAGAAGTGGATAAATGTGGGGCCAATGGGGCCACCCCTGACCAAACCTGGGAGACCTGGAAGAGGACAAGGATTCAGAGAGGGAGATTAGGAGTTTGGGTTAAGTGTTGGGTGTTTACTGAATTGCCTTTGAGAGACCCTAAAGAAGAGGACCTGGGCTTGAACCTTGAGTCGCTGCAGCACTGACTGGCTTGGAGAAGATCAGTGAAGGCTGCAGACAAGGCCAGGCCGGTGAGGTAGCCACTGGACAGAGTAAAAGAGGGTTTCTCAGAGGGAAATGTGGTCCACAGTGTTGAATGCCACCGGGAAGTTAAGTGAGATGAGGGAGAGAAATTTGGGGTTGGAGGTAGAGATACTGAGAACTTTGGCCATTTTCGATCATACTAGGACTTTATACAACACAATGATCAGGTCATATCAGAAAAGACTGCTTCTGATGGAGACGGGATTAAATAAGACAACCTCAGCAAAGTGCTGGTATATTGGAAACACTCAACACTCACGCATAGAGAATTATCTGCCTCTTGTTTCTACAAGAAAGAGGATTTGTAGTAGGTTTCTGCCAGGTCTGTTCACCTTGGCCCTGTGGACATCCTGGGCTGCATGATTCCTGCCTGGGGTGTGCTGTGCATTGCGGAATGTCCAGCAGCATCCCTGGCCTTATCCAGTGGCTTGTATCCACGCCAATACATGCCCCCAAGATGTGACACAAAAAGTAACATTGACATATGTCTCTGGGAAGGAGGCGCAAAATTGCCCCCAGTTTATTTAAACCACTGGTTTCAAGAAAATAATTTTTAGAAGTAAAATTAATAGATTCACTTTTTGGTTATTTTTTAAAGAGCTGTAAGGGCATGGCACCCTTGGTATGTCTATTATATTACAAACATAAGTCATGGGCCATGGAGAAAATCATTGCTTGAGTATCTGAACATCCTAATTGCCAGCAAATATGCAGCTACTCTTAGAAACAAAACCAAGATTGTGGAAGTGCTGACTCCAGATGTTTCCTAATTCTCTCGGAAGAATGAAAGCTTATAATTGATGCCACGCAGGAGAGAGAAGCCAGTTCTCCCCGGGGATGGCACAATCCATACCTGGGGGGCACGGTCTGCCAAATGACACCCCCATTTGGGACTTATACTTTGCAACGCAATTCTGTTAATATTTATAGAGAGACTTAATGCCCTTTGATATGAGAAATACATCTAAATGAACTTCACTAACAGGATGGTGCCCTATCTCCCAAAACGTATAATCTCCTTTTTGGGGCTGGCAAAGTTTGCAAAATAAATCTCATCCAGTGCCACACACTGACTGCAGAATTTATCTCTGACACCCTGTACCACTGAAATGCTTAACGCCTTATAGCTGACTTCAGCAAACACATTTAGCAACCTAGTTAAAACCAAATAGTGTTATAGAGATGCTGTAACTTCTTTTTTAAGTTACAGCAGGACAGATTTAGGAAGGCAGACAATAAAAGTCCTGTGGTTGCTCATGGACTCTACGTTGCTGTGGAACATTAATGCGAGCACGCCAACCTAAGTGGCAGCCCGGGACAATTGGGCTTTCAGAATCCAGAGATCTTTTCACTCAGCTCTCCTCTGTGCCAGAGCAAAAGTCACTTCAGTGTCCTGTTATACTGTATGGTTTTGCAGGGACATGCATTGAATTATGATTTTTTTTCCTAAATAAACTATAGCGAGAATTTCCCTATTAGGCTCTGATGGGATGCTCTGAGGAAGGATGGCCTGGATGGGTGTTTTTCCCGGAATGGGAGCTGCAGACCCTTCAGGTGGACAGCTTACACAGTGAAGCTCTTGCACCCCTCAATGAGCAATCGCATTGCCTTGTCTTTCTTCTTGTTAGTTTAAAGAAGCCTTTCCCTTTCGTAGTACAAGGTGTACACTTGAGCTAGTAGCTTATAGTTCAATTTCTTTCTTTTTTCTTTTGGTGACAGAGTCTTGCTCTGTTGCCTAGGCTGGAGTACACTGGCACTTGGCTCACTGCAACCTCTGCCTCCTGGGCTCAAACGATTCTCCTGCCTCTGCCTCCTGAGTAGCTGGGATTACAGATGTGTGCCACCATGCCTGGCTACTTTTTGTAGTTTTAGTAGGGATGAGGTTTCACCATGTCGACCAGACTGGTCTCGAACTCCTAACCTCAGGTGATCTGCCTGTCTCAGCCTCTCAAAGTGCTGGGATTACAGGTGTGAGCCACTGTGTCCAGCCTCATAGCTCAATTTCTGTGTGGCTTCAGCCTCAGTATGTTAGAAACAGAACATTCTGTATGGAAATCATGGGGAATCTGCTGTAGGATTAAAGGCAGAATAGCGAAAGAGAGGTGGAAGGAAAGGAGGAACGGAAGGAAAAAGAAGGGGAGAGAAGGGAAAGGAACAGAAGGGAAAGGGGAGTAGGATAGAGGAGGGAAAGCAGTAGAAAGGATTCGTGTTTTACAAACCTCTACTTTGCAGCTGCTGCCCAGCCTAGGCGGACTTCTTCACATGTCTCTAGACTGGCATTCCAGAAATTGTCCTCATTCTCACGAGGACAGCAGTAACTCCCTCATGGGGTTGTCGGGACCAGGTGGGACACGAATTAATGGTCTTTTGGGAAAGCTGTTGTGATTCTGGGAATACCAGGATTTCTCTCTGGAAGGAAGGGCTCCTTTCAACAGTGAAGCCTTAGACAGCCTCACAAACCTGAGGCCCACGGAGATGGTGTGACTTGCCCAAAGCCACACGCTACGTAGAAGCAGGTAGGAGGAATGAGGACCCGCGCTATAGACTCATCACAATAACACCTTGGGTTGGTGATTCGGTGTGGCCTCCCTAAAAGACAAAATGACAAGGGAACTCTAGGGCCGGCTGGCCATGCTGAGACAGCCAGACCTGGGAGCTCAGCCCGTCCACTGGTGTTGCGGCTGTGCAGCTGGCCTTCCCCATGGGTTCCCTGGGACTGGCCTGAGACAGAATTATGAGGTGGCAATGCTGCCTCTTCTGTACCCCCAGTGAGCTACCCACATCCCCCTGTTCCCTATTCTCCCATCAATCTTTGCCTTAGAGATATCAGTTATTCGCGCCTTTGGGAGAGTTTAGGCCAGTTACTCCTCTGGGAGGCATTTGCACAGGAAGCCTTCCTCTGCATTTTCGTTCCTGCCATTGTTGTGAGCCTGGGAGAGCAGCCTTAGGGAGGTCCTCTGTGTAAGGTGCTGGGCAGGAGGAAGGTGAAGGGCAGGTGATCTCTGAGAAGCAGCAAGAGGCCCTGAAGCTCCCAAGCCCGGCTTCCCTGTGGCTCCCCCTTCTTCCTTCTCTCCTGCCTGACCTCATCAACTTCCCCTCAAACAGACCTGGCAGCTGGAGACCCTCAGAAGGCTGGGTCTGAGCTCTTAGCCTGCAGAGGGGGAAGGGAGCCTGCAGAGGGGGAAGGGAGCCTGCAGAGGGGGAAGGGAGCCTGCAGAGGGGGAAGGGAGCTGTGGGAGTGTTTCTGTTTCTGGAAGCTTGGTTCCCTTGGGAGCTTCTGACAAAGGACCATGCATTGTATTCCATGGCTTCTCAAAGAAAGGCCACCCCACAGGCAGGCTGGTCACCCAGGAACAATGAGGTTGTCACCCTGCTTTTTCTGTGGATCAGCTGTTGGAGCAAAAGCGCGGGAAGGTGTTGTCAGCGTACAAAGTGATTTCCAAAGAAAGCCTTCACTTCGCATTTCTACATTCACAACAGTAAGCCTGTTTCAAGGGAGAGCCTCTTCGCTTTGCAAATGTGAATTTCTTGTAGAGAAACTTCCAATTTGTCAGGTCCCTTCATTCCGGGTGTCTTCACTATTTTCAAGGAATTTTTAAAAATTGGCAAATATTTATTGAGCATCTAATACAGGCTACCTATCATGGGAACCCAAAGGAGGGTGAGACAAAGGAGGTCCACAGGCAGTGCCTTCTCCAGCAGAGCCAGGAGGCCAGAAGCCCCTCGAGGGGGTACTAAGCCGCAGGCCTGAAGCCGTGCAGCTCTGAAGCTCCAGAGCCAGGTGTCTCCCTGCTGCCCCCACTATGGGGAATGGAGATGTGAGATCCTGGAACTCAGTTGCATCCAACCCAATTTCTTTAGGCCTAGCCAGGGTCCAAGCTCCAGGGCTAGGCCTGCGGGGTCCAGTCAACTCAAAGACCTGGAATCCTAGACAGACGCGGCTCACTCACTCACTGAGCTGCCTGGGGACACCACTGGCATTTAAACCACGGCTACCTCATTGTGAGTTGCTTATGCTAGGCTTCAGTGTAGCTTTCCTTTGGATTAGAAATCCCATGAAGGCAAGACTGTGCACAGAAACAGGTGCACTTCAGAACTAACGTGCACAGCTTCCTGTTTTGCCTGCAAAGAAAGAGAACTTACTTTTCCCGCCATATTTTTTTAAATTTGCACCGTATCGGTTTCCATCTTAGAATCTGCAATTGTTTTAGCCTCAGAATAGTCTTGTACTCCTTGAAGTCCCTGGAGCTTCCCAGAAGCCTGATTCTCCTTCTCCTCAGTTGGTAACTGGGATCTGAGATTTGTTACATGGAGTCTATGATGGAACTTACATGAACGTGTTGATGTCTGTGCTCCAGAATCATTGCAGAACGATGCCCCGGGCCACTCAAGCTTAGGTAGCAGGACAGGTGGTCCTGGGGAGGGTGGCAGGCCCTTCAGCTCATACGTGCTGCTGGTGCTATGTGGCCATCACACCAGTTCTTCAATAAACAGCTCCTCAAGTTGCCCTCCACACATATTTCTCAATGGCATCATTATCTTTCCAGTGACAGTGACAGGAATTTGGAACCTGGGAGCTTCTTAGCATCTCCTTCACACTCTGCCTCTGAGCAGCTGGGAATCCTGGCCCCTCCATTCTTCTGCCTGCTCGCCTCCCTGAGCCAGGGCACTGAGTTAGCATTCATGGTCTGTTAGTGGCTTGCAAAGCAGAGCAGATGGACAGACGTGCTTGGGCAGCCTATTGATCAGCCCTCGGTGTGACCTGCCCAGACCTGGTTCTGTTCCAAGCACTGATCATGTGGGCAAGGTGTGTGCAAGGCCTGGAAAACAGCAGTGGCCAAGTGTGAGGTGCTGGACCAAGTCCCTTGAGGAGAGCAGGGCCAGGAGGACTCCGGTCAGAGCCTCTCCTCATGCTGTCTTGAGGTGTCCCACTGGCTCACAGGAACCTCCTGGGCAGGAAATGTCTGCATTTGACCCTGCAGGCCTAGCCTTGGAGCTTGGACCCTGGTTGGGCCTGAAGGAATTAAGTTGGATTGAACTGGGTTCCAGGACCTTACATTTCCATTCCCTGTAGTGGGGGGTAGGGAGGAGACCCCCCAGTTCTGGAGCGTCAGATCTGCAAGGCCTCGGGCCTCTGGCTCAACACCCCCTTGAGGGGCTTCTGATCTCCTGGCTTTGCTGGAGAAGGCATGGCCCGTGGACCTCCTGCATTCCCGAGGCAGGCTGCATCGCTAGCATTTGGAGGCTGGCGGAGGCTGGACGATTCCTAACCAAAGATGCTGTCGGTGTCTTCCGATGGAACATGCCTTTCTTTGCCTAGTAGGTGTTATTCACAGGGATCTTTTAGTTAAGCAAATTTGCCTAGGCCCCCTGTGGGGTCATATTTTTCTTTATTTTTTGTTTCAGGAGTCCTTAATTCCCCTCAGCACTGTTTGAGGTGAGCAACTACAACTACACAAGACAAAGACGAAAGACTTTTTCAGCTCAAAAATCCTGTGATTCTTTGATTCTAAGAAGAGATTTTCTGACAAGGAGTTTGCCTAAGGTAAGAGAATCCTGACTGCCCAGGATATTACAGTCACTAGGTGGTTTCCTGGGCAGGCTGGGCCCCCGCTGGGACCCCACACGTTAGCTCTTTTTGGGAGGGAGGCCCGTTCTTAAACTTCCTCAACACCTTCCTTCCCGCAGTGTCCACACGGCTTGTGTCTCCTCCCAGTTGCTGGCCTGCCGGCATGTGGGCTGCCTGTGGAGAGGGGCCCGTAGGCTTGTGTTGTGAATGACGTCTGCAGGGCATGGGGTTGACTTTGAAGAAGGTGTGATCCTAAGTTGTGTTTGACCTGAGCTCCTGTCACCCCTGAAGGCAGCAGAGGATGTCCCGACGGTGACCCAGGAGGACGGCTTCCTGAGCCCGTTGCACAGAAGGGCTTTCGTGATTGGTTTGCCCCGCTGTGATGTTTTTTCCCTACCTTTGAAGGCCTAGATTGGGTTTCCCATTTTGTGGCCCTTTGGAAGGGCCAATGGCTCCCTGTTTGACAGGCTGCCCTGAGCAGCAGGTGCTCCGTTTAGACCCAGGCTGCCCCCATCCCAGCTCTGATCTGACTCTCAGCTCTGTGGCTCCATTCAGGCTTTGCTGATGGTGGCATCAAATGATCTCTGAGCCACCTCCACGTTGGCTCTGACTAAGGCAACTGGTGATCTTGTCTTGCTGTTTGCAATATTTGAAGACAAAAAACAGAACTTGTGCTGCATTCTTAAGAAAGATGAGACAACCATTCCTGTACCTTACTCTTACTCTTAGATATCTGTATGAAGAAGCCCTGATGGGTGCATGCAAGCTAGGGAGCATCAAGGCTCCCACAGCATGAGCACCAGCTGACCCCTGACCTCGTTGTCATCTGTTGCTCTGTTTGTGGCTCTGAAATCTGGGCAACCTGAGCCAGCTCGTGTATTCCTTACCCTTGTGCTTTTGCACTGCCCATCCCCGTCCCCTAGAACTCCCTCCAGTACAGTCTGCCCCACCTCATCCCATCCCATGCCATCCCATCCCACCTCACCCCATCCCATCGCCCCATCCCACCCCATCCCATCCCATCTCACCTCACCCCATCCTATCACCCCATCCCACCCCATCCCATCCCATCTCACCTCACCCCATCCTATCCCATCACCCCATCCTATCACCCCATCCAATCCCATCACCCCATCCCACCCCATCCCTTCACCCCATCCCACCCCATCCCATCCCATCTCACCTCACCCCATCCTATCCCATCACCCCATCCCACCCCATCCCATCCCATCCCAACCCACACCACCCCATCCCATCACCCCATCCTACCCTATCCCAGCCTTTCCCATCCCACCCCATCCCATCCCATCTCACCTCACCCCATCCTATCCCATCACCCCATCCTATCACCCCATCCCATCACCCCATCCTACCCTATCTCAGCCTTTCCCATCCCACCCCATCCCATCCCATCTCACCTCACCCCATCCTATCCCATCACCCCATCCCACCCCATCCCATCACCCCATCCCACCCCATCCCATCCCATCCCAACCCACACCACCCCATCCCATCACCCCATCCTACCCTATCCCAGCCTTTCCCATCCCACCCCATCCCATCCCATCTCACCTAACCCCATCCTATCCCATCACCCCATCCTATCACCCCATCCCATCACCCCATCCTACCCTATCCCAGCCTTTCCCATCCCACCCCATCCCATCCCATCCTGCCCCACACCAGCCCTTCCCACCCCGTCCCATCCCATCCCATCCCACCCCATCTCACCCCATCCCAAGGTAGGTGTTCTTGGGCTGCTACTGAAATTCTCAGATTCTATCTTCTCACTTATAAAAGGCAAATTGGCAAAGTCATCCCCTTTGGCAGGTAAGTAAATGCGGAGGACATAGTCCACGTTAAATAAATGACAGCGACTGCTGTTTTGCTGGTTGTCATGCCCATGAGCAAGGCAGTACCTGTTCTCCCCACCAAGGACAATCCAACCCTGCTACCCAGGTCCTGTTCATGTCCTGAGCTCCTTCTCATACCTGCCACCGGATTTGGTTTTATATCCTACCTGGGCTTCAGGGGAGATAATTTAAAAAATCAGATTAGGTAAAATTGGAGTTGAATGGTAATGATAACTTCTCAGCTGCTTCAACCTCAGTTTCTGCCCTTTTTGAACTTGCCAAGGGGTGGGGGTGTCTTAACAGGCCCGCTCTGTGACTGTTACCACTGTTCCCATTTTAATGCAGCTATTTGTGTACTAGGTACCTCTCTCCCATGAAGCTGTGAACTACTTAAAGCACAATGAGGGAAGGAAGGAAGGAAGGAAGGAAGGAAGGAAGGAAGGAAGGAAGGAAGGAAAGAAGGCAGGCAGGCAGGAAGGAATAATTAATGAATAATACTGCATTCAGGAAACTAGACTCAGTGTTTTCAAAGTGACTCATACCCAGCCATCCTCTCCTTTGCCAGTTAGCATTGATAATCTTCAATTGCTCAACCACTTGTTTCTTTTAATTTTAACAATCTTACAGCTGAAGCTATCTAAGATTTATTCAGGAGAATATATTTTATAACACTCCCTTCTTCCTGTAAACATTGAAGGAAGGTTCGTGACGTGGATGCTTGGCTAAAATTTGAAGGTGCAAAAGGACTGCTCTGTTCCTATTTATGATGTGGGAATGACTTTCTTTCACCACCAGCCTGGGTGGAATTTAATGACTGACCAAGAGGGAAGTAATTCATTCTTCCTGTCATCCTATTTTATTCCCCTGCCCCCCTCCCTCATGCTCTCTTTTCCTGCTCAGTTCCTATTATGATCTTTCTTTGTCAAAGATGTTTCTCATGATTAAGTGCTTATGTCTTCTTCTCTCCAGCATATTTGTTTGGATAGATTTAGGACAAATAAAAAAGCTGAAAATTGCCTAGTTTCTGTTTTCTCTAGAGAGAAAACCCTGAAAGATTTTTAGCTTATGGCATTTGACCAGTTTCCACCACTGTAAGATGCTCTGGCTTTTAGTTCTATAACCCTCCAGAAGTCTAGATCTTTTTGACATTAAAGAAAACATGCACATTTTGAGTGAGCTACCGAGTTCCATCTAATTGTTTCCACTTTCCAGAGACTAAGGACAGAGGACCACTGGGAAGGCACATAAGGGAACAAAAGGGACTTTGACCCAGAGACTGGACCCTGAGTCTGTATGAAAGAGGAGGTGATGGTGTTACTAAGAATTTCTTGCTTTGAGCTAGTTTCATTCTGGGTGAAGTCTGTACTTGAAGTTCCTCTCCTAACCTAACGATGGTTACAGGTGGGGCCAAAGTTAATGAAGAACCTGGACTAACAGCCTCACCACCTTGGGTCACTTTCAGTAACCACCAAGCCTACCTGGAAGTGCAACTCTGGGTCATGTGGAAGTGAAAACTGCAGTGGTAGACATCCAATGTCTATTCTGGGGGCTCTGACTTGGTTCTCCGCTCACCTATCAGAAGGACTGGCTTGGCATGGACTTATTTAGTGTCTTTCTTTATGGAAGTCAAAAAGCCTTTATATGTAGCCTTGTCTTTCAGTTGTCCCAAGAAGCTCTATTGGCATTAGAAGCAAAGATATCTGCAACTAAAGTTTTCCATAACTTGCATTTTTGTCCCAGGTTTTATGGCCCTTAGCAGAACATCGCTGAGTCCTGCTCTTACGGCCAGAATACCGCAGTCTTAAAATCTGAGACCAGGGGCTTCTGATCAGGTAGGTTTGGGCCCCTGGCTCAAATCTTACCTGCTTTACCAGCAATAGATAGCAATTCCTGCCCCCTTTCTCCTCTGTCCTTCAGGAAGGGGAGGAGCTGAAGTTGAAACAGCTGAAAAGCTACAAAGAGTAGTCAACTGCTGTTTTTCCCAATTCTGTTTTTCTGATTATCTCTTCTGAGGTCCAGTTAAAACATAATGCAGGTTCGGTCAATTCTGCTTCTAAATCTCAGCCGTGAAGGAACCGGGAAGGTGCTCAGTAGCCACTATTAACAATTGTTCCTTACAACCACATGGTGGCACTGTTGAAGACCTGTCCTGCACAGCCTGGTGAACACACATCCATTGTATTGATGCCTTTGTTTTCTCCATTTCTGCATAAGCTGAGATGGTGGTCTATGGGTGGCCTCCCAGGGTGCAGTTCCACAGTTCATACAGATAGGCTTAGCCAAGCTTTCCCTGCCACAGGACACAGCGCTTGCATGGCTATGTTTAGGAGTTACCAGCACAAGCTATGCCAGGAGCAGCCCTTCTCAACAAGACTTCAGGCCTTATATTGAGTCCAAGCCAGCAAATAGACTCTCAGTGACTTCCTGGTGAATTCCTCTTGGGAATCTTGGGACAGGGACACTATTAGTCTTGACAGATTCTCAATTTTGAATTTCTGGGTCTGTCTGTTTTTTCCTAATAGGCTTTTGGCTTCTTCTACAAATTTTTCACCTCCCATCTTCTGTGACCAGTTCTTCATACCCAGGGGAGGAGATATTTGCTTTTGTTCTAATATGAAATGTTCATTAGATCACCAACTCCTATCCATCACTGCAGCCACACTTACACAACACTTCTTTGTCAGAATGGATGTATCAAGTTGCTTCAAAACCCATCTTTTTTGTTCAATGAAGAGTCAAGTGGTTGGTGAGGAGAAAATAGTTTTTGGCATTCAGCTACGAAAGACCCACAACCACTTAAAAAATTTTTATTTTTAATTTTTTTTAAGATGAAGTCTCACTTTATTGCCAAGGCTGCAGTATAGTGGTGCAATCTCCGCTCACTGCAATCTCCACCTCCCAGGTTCAAGTGATTCTCCTGCCTCAGCCTCCCTGAGTAATTGGGATTACAGGTGTGTGCCACCATGCCTGGCTAATTTGTTATATTTTTAGTAGAGACAGGTTTTGCCATTTTGGCCAGGCTGGTCTCGAACTCCTGACCTCCAGTGATCCACCTGCCTTGGCCTCCCAAAGTGCTGGGATTACAGGCATGAGCCACTGCACCTGGCCACAACCATTTAGAAAATTGTTTGAATGTAGCATTCATGATCTGTGAGCTATGGAAGCTTTAATTTCACTACAAACTATTCAATATAAGAAAGTCTCACTAGTTGTCTGGGCACAGTGGCTCACGCCTATAATCCCAGCACTTTGGGAGGCCAAGGTGGGCAGATCATCTGAGGTCAGGAGTTCAAGACCAGCCTGGCTAACATGGTGAAACCCCCATTTCTACTAAAAATACAAAAAATTAGCCAGGCATGGTGGTGTGTGCCTGCAATCCCAGCTACTTGGGAGGCTGAGGCAGGAGAATCACTTGAACCCAGGAGGCAGAGGTGAGATTGCATCATTGCACTCCAGCTTGGGCAACAAGAGTGAAATTTCATCTCAAAAACAACAACAACAACAACAACAACAACAAAAACAACAAAAACAACAAAAAAGTCTCACAGGTCATTTACTGGTAAATTGACCTATATTTCTAAAATTCGAAAAGTGGTTTCTAAAATTTAAGCAATTTCTTTCAGAAAAATAAGTTCTTCAAAATTTGGGGGAATATTTTTAAAATGATTTTAAAATTTCTATTATTAAAAAGTAATCGATGTTAAAAATAATTTTTAAAAAGGGTTAAAATCATGACTTATACAAACACGAATGAATGACTAGCAAAGCTTTACTTTAACTCATTTATTAATAAAAGAACCAATAAGATATTACTACCAGTTCAAAAGCGAATTTAAAATATACATACATAGAAAATCAGAGACACTTTAGTGAATTTACAAATAGATGCAAAACTGGTCAATAACTCCAGAGAAATAATCAAGTGCATCACCACCAAACAAAATTTGCATTTCTGTGGACACAAATCACCTGCATTACTATCAGTTTTCTACAGTTTACAGTTGTAAAATAGCTCAAAGACAAGGAAAGTTAGTGAAAACTTGGAAGGGTGAACTAGGCAAGAGAGACTACAGTCTTTTTTTTCTGGTCCATTTCAAAGTCTTACACAATTTTTATAGACACTTTCTAGATTCTAAGTTCAAAGAAGGCATAATGGATAGCTAGTAGAACATCTTAACAATGATCTCTTCCTTTCACCTTATGCAAAAATTAACTCAAGATGGATTAAAGACTTAAATGTAAGACCTAAAAACCATAAAAGCCATAGAAGAAAACCTAGGCAATACCATTCAGGACATAGGCATGGGCAAGGGCTTCATGACTAAAACACCAAAAGCAATGCCAACAAAAGTCAAAATAGACAAATGGGATCTAATTAAACTAAAGAGCTTCTGCACAGCAAAAGAAACTATCATCAGAGTGAACAGGCAACCTACAGAAGGGGAGAAAATTTTTGCGATCTATCCATCTGACAAAGGGCTAATATCCAGAATCTGCAAGAACTTAAATAAATTTACAAGAAAAAAACAACCCCATGAAAAAGTGGGCAAAGGATATGAATAGACACTTCTCTAAAGAAGACATTTATGCAGCCAACAAACATGAAAAAAAGCTCATCATCACTGGTCATTAGAGAAATGCAAATCAAAACCACAATGAGATAACATCTCATGCCAGTTAGAAAGGCAATTATTAAAAAGTCAGGAAACAACAGATGCTGGAGAGGACATGGAGAAATAGGAATGCTTTTACACTGTTGATGAGAGTGTAAATTAGTTCAATCATTGTGGGTGTCAGTGTGGTGATTCCTCAAGCATCTGGAACCAGAAATACCATTTGACCCAGCAATCGCATTACTGGGTACATACCCAAAGGATTATAAATCATTCTACTATAAAGACACAGGCACACATATGTTTATTGTGGCACCGTTCGCAATAGCAAAGACTTGGAAGCAACCCAAATGCCCCTCAATGATAAACTGTGTAAAGAAAATGTGGCACATATACACCATGGAATACTATGCAGCCATAAAAAAGGATGAGTTCATGTCCTTTGCAGGGACATGGATGGAGCTGAAAACCATAATTCTCAGGAAACCAACATAGTAACAGAAAACCAAACACCGCATGTTCTCACTCGTAAGTGGGAGTTGAACAATGAGAACACATGGACACAGGGAGGGGAACAGGGAGGGGAACATCACACACCAGGGCCTTTCTGGGAGTGGGGGGCTATGGGAGGATAGCATTAGGAGAAATACCTAATGTAAATGATGGGTTGATGGGTGCAGCAAACCACCATGGCACATGTATACCTATGTAACAAACTTACACATTCTGCACATGTACTCCAGAAATTAAAGTATAAAAATAATATAAGAAAACAATGATCATAATTGATTTTAGTGCCCAAACTTTAAATTAATGGATAAGTAATCAAAACAGAAATTTCTGATATGCTAATTTCAGATTATTCTTAGCCACTCTCTTGCTACGTTCTTTGTGGTTTTCTTTGTGGTGTACTAGAAAGCGCACTAGACTTGGAGATGGAGGTTGTATTCTCAGAGGCATGATTTACCTGTTGACGTGGCTTTTGCCAAGTTAACTCAATCTCTCTGAGCCTCAGTGCTCTCCCTGGAAAATGGGGATACTTATTTACTCTACAAAACTCACCATATCACTGCTTAGCAGATTCAATGAGAGGATGCATAGTGATGAGCCACAAAAGTATCCCTCCTCCAGACCCTGCCAGGGAGGTCACATTCACACATCACTATCTGTTCTGCAGCTCCACTTCAACGTCCTAGAGTCATCTCAAAACTAACCAGGCCAAAGCTCTTCTGTTGATTCCCACTTTCATCCCTCAAAACTTATTTTGTTTCATGGCATCACCATCTACCCAGTTTCTTAGTCCAAAAACCCAGGGTTCATTGAGGATTAACCATTTCCTTTACCCCTCACATTTAATCTAACACCACACCTTATTGGCTTTACTTTCAAAGTATCTTTCAAGTCTCACCATTCTCACAATTTCCAGTGTTACCACCCGAGACCAAGCCAATGCCAGGTATTCCCTGGACTTTTCCATTATTGTCTCTTAATCTTGAGTTGGTCTTTCTACAACCAGTCTTTCCCACCTAAATTCCTTTCCCCCAAAGCAGCCAGAATGACCTTCTAACACATATATATCACAGCATATCACCCCTCTATTAAAAATCTCCCAATGGATTTATATTGCATTGATAATGAAGAGGAGCCGAGCGCAGTGGTTCACGCCTGTTATCCCAGCACTTTGGAGGCTGAGGTGGGCGGATCATGAGGTCAGGAGTTCAAGACCAGCCTGGCCAGCATGGTGAAACCTCGTTTCTACTAAAAATACAAAAAGTTAGCCAGGCATGGTGGTGCATGCCTGTAATCCCAGCTACTCGGGAGGCTGAGGCAGGAGAATCACTTGAACCCAGGAGGCAGAGGTTGCAGTGAGCTGAGATCACACCACTGCACTCCAGCCTGGGTTATAGAGCGAGAGTCTGTCTCAAAAAAAAAATAAATAAATAAATAAATAAAAAAGGTGAAATTCCCCCACGCCTCAAATCTTAAACGGACTACCTCGTGTCCTAAAAGAACGACATGTCCTCATGTCCTAAAACAACTACCTACCGTGCCGTCCAACTCTCTGCCTTGGCGTCCTTGTTTCCCTTTGGCTGCCTGGCTCCAGTCACTCTGGCCTTAATGTTCTGTACTGGGCCGTGCCCCTTCCTGCCGCAGGGTCATTGAATTTGCTGTGTCCTCTGCTGAGAACATTTCCTCCAAAGATTCAGAACTCAGATCAAGTTTCACCTTTTAAAGAGGCCTTCCTTGGCCATTATGGTAGAATTTTCTATTAGTTTCTCTAGCTCTCTGTCTTTAGATGCATCTTTTTCTTTATCCTCTCAGTCCATTCTGTATATCTGAACCCTTCCCCTTCTCCCATTGGGTTTTCATCTGTTTTCCCACCTCTTCTCTTACTCAACAGACCTCGCAAAGCACACCATCACGCTTGCATATTGCTTGTGGTTTTTACTGAAATAATTTTGTTTGTCCACTCCTACCTTTAAAGGCAATGAATAAAATTATTTATATTTATTTGCCTCTAAAAAGTGAGGCCCACCCAACCCAAATTGATTTGAACACATTTACAACTCTCGCTGCATGTTTCGGTAAGTCTATGGCTCTTGATGGAAAACCACCACCACCACCATAAGGCTCTTCATTGGTGTTTTAGGCACAGGCATTAGTTCTTATCCCTAAAGTAAGAAATTCTAGAACAGTACATTTCCATTATTAGTGGAAAAATGGAACGAAAAGTGTTCTATGAAAACAGGCTTCGGCTTATATTCATAGGTTCTTGGATTTGGCCTATTTTCCTTTACTCATCATTGCACTGAAAGACTTTCTTTTACATAATTTTTTTATCCCCCAGGGAAGATAAAAAATTTTCTCGTGATACACATGAATTTTAGAATCCTTGAATAATAAGAAAAATCAGGTGAGCTAAACATACAAGTCATTATAAATTTTGTAGAAAAGTTTTACTTTAGAAGAACTTTGTGCCTAAATGTTTCTACCCATAAAAAATTGGTTGAATCAAAGCAAACAACTAAGAATGAAAATGGACAGTAAACAAAGGTGAACGTGGGTTAATGGGGAACCATCACTATTACACAAAGTTTCTAAAACATGTGCTTGCCTGCAATTTCTGCAGGCTGCTACTTCTAGTGTGAAATGTGCATGTCCCTCCTAGAGTCTGCCCCTTATAATATTATAAAGTGTAAAAATGCTTTTAATTCAGTTAAATGATCTTGCTGTATAAATTAGCCTGGTTTACATTGACCACGCAATATTCTGTAATGCAGAGCTTGTGTTCTATATGGAATAGAACCCTTTGTACTGCTCCAAAACCAAATATTTAATCTGTCACTCTAATCTTGGATATTTGGAATCTTCTCCATATATATCATGGGATATTCTTCAAAAGAATAAGCTTTTGTTTCACTACCAAGAGGTGAGTGCATTTTGAAATCCACTGGAACCTCACAGGTATTGAATCTCTTCTGTGCAAATTTGGGTGTGGACCATGGAAACTTGTAAGTCTACAGAAACTAAACCAGAGCAGGTTTTCTAGTTGGGCTTAAAATACAGTGCCTAGGGTTCACTTTAAAAATATTTTCAATTTTTTCCTGGATTTTATTGCAAATGTTTTGTTGTTGTTTGATTTTTTTCTTTTTTGGTCTACACCTGGGTTTAATTCCTCCACTATTAGGTACTCACTATGCTGTGATGGTTTGAATACAGGCTTGGCCTCCTCTCCAGCCTGTGACTACTGGGAAGACAGTGCACCTGTCCTATTTACCTTTGTATCTCTGGTGTCTCACTCAGGATTGGGCACAGGTACGTCTTGTAGTACATGTTCAGTGAATAAATGATAGTGCATCTCAATGATCTATGGTTTAGAGGCCAGCGTGGACATTTTGTATTTCAGTACTTAATCAAGTTCAGTCTGTGACCTGGGAAGACCCACAGTAGTAGTAATATTTTCCCTGTGTTTTTGGTTACGACATGTTCATGTTGCTATTTAAGTTTGGAAAATGTCCAAGGTTGCCACTATAATGGAATCACTTTCATCTGAGAATAGACTGAAGGTTGGATAGAAGATAGGATGAAATAGACAATGCCATGGGGGCGCTGATAGAGTGAAAACCGTGAGAGCTCACTTAGGCTAAAGACCGCACAGTTACCCTTCAATCTGCCCAGACCTCAGGTGTGCTTCCTGCATCCAGCTGTCTTGCACTCTGTCATGCCCAATCCACAATCCCTAAGGATTAGACTGCAGGACTTGAAGGAAGGAAGGATAGAGGCAACTATGGTGGAGTGTGATCACTTGGCTTACAATCAGAGGCTACAGAACCAAGATTTTGGACTTTTAGTCACGCAAACTTGAGCCCTCAGCAAAACAGGAATAGTACTGCTGAATTCAGAGGTTTTTTTGTGTGTGTTGATTAAGTAAAATATTACAAGCTGAAGAACAGAGGCTCTGACCAGTGGCCAGGCAAGGTGATGGGCCTTACGTTTTTGTTAGCTGTTTTCTCATTTTCTTAATGAATGTTGTATTTATTCCTCCAGAAATTCAACAGTGCTTGCCAAGGACTTGCTATGTGCCAGGGGCTGCTGGAGCTGGGAACCTAATGATCACAGTGTCAGCCTCTGCCAGCCTTTGTGTGTGTGGCAGGGGTGGTTTTGAGTCCCACCATCTTCCATCCCTGATGCTTGGAGAACCTGAGGACACACAGGGTAAGTGACAGCCCAAATTGGGAGGAACCCTGACACCGGGTCTGAGAGCCTCCTTCAGAGAAACTATTTGTAGCATCTCGGTGATTTGTCTCCCAAATCTTATTAAAAAATGAATGGATCAGTCGGGTGCTGTGGTTCTCACCTGTGATTTCAGCAATTTGGGAGGCTGAGGTAGATGGATCACTTGAGGTCAGGAGTTCAAGACCAGCCTGGCCATCAGGGTGAAACCCACGTCTTGACAAAATATACAAAAACTAGCTGGGTGTGGTGATGCACACCTGTAATCCCAGCTACTTGGGAGACTGAGTCAGGAGAATCGCTAGGACCCGGGAGGTGGAGGTTGCAGTGAACCGAGATTGTGTCACTGCACTCCACGTTGGGCAACAGAGCAATACTCTGTCTCAAAATAAATACATAAATTAAAAAAAAGAATGAATGGATCCTGTGATCTGGGGTCTAAATAGTGTTATTTTTGTTGACCTCTTACCTGTGTGGATTTTTTATAGATTTGGTAAAAGAATCTTATTCCATCAGAAGCAATCCTTAGCTTTATTTCAAGATTTCCCTTAGTATGTAAACCAGAACAAGACATAGACCTGTGAGATACTATGTGAAAAAGGGTACAATGGTCAAACAATTTGGGGAGCGTTTCTTGCTCCATCCTCCTCCTAGAGAGTCCTGGTGGACCTGAGATTTTGGGAAGATGCAGACATACTGAACCCTAGTGTCATTTACCTCTGGGGCTGCTACTGGAGTAACAAAGGTAAGGTTATCAATATTTAATTAATTAACCTCTGTGTTGTTTATAAGGAGCATGTATTTTTTTTTATAAGTTAAATAATCCTATAAAATAAAGAAAACAATAAAAAAAAGGAGATCCAAAAAAGGTTCTGAGAAGTCCTGCCATAAGGAAACCTAGTATGTCCCAAATGTTTCCCACCAGGTAACACTTAACTGGTTCTTATACCGAATTTTTTGGGAAGTGTTTTCTTAGGAAACACTTCCTAAGTTTGATAAACTTAGATTGATAAACATCAATCTTCCTTGACTGCATAAATCTCAGAATAATTTAACTTTACAGCTAGAAGTAATAAAACATGGCCCCTATGCCTCACTGCGCTAGAAAATAAAGTGATGTCTGCAGAGGTCGTGTGGCTTGCCTGAGGTGATCCAGCGGAGGCGGACCAGAGGCTCCTATCCCCTTTACCAGGAAGGTGAAGCTGCCCACCCCTCACTTTTGTTAATAATGACACTGTTAAATTAAGCTAAATTTGGCCTGAGGAGGCCTCCATACCTAGAGTCCCTAGGTAACAAATTGCAACCTAACTTAGTATGTAACTAACTGAAAGCCCACCTTTGAAGTATGCTTTTGTGTCGTAACTGAGTCTCAGCCAATCACAGCAGCGGAGCTTCAGTGAATCCCAGCCCGCCAACTGATCAGACCACGTTCAAATATGGCAAAGGCTGCCTGTAATCAGTCAGGCGGTTTCTGTACCACACTTCTGTTTTCTGTCCATACATGCTGCCTGCGCACTTGCAGAGCAGACAACTCTCTGAACCTCTCTTCTGGTTCCAAGTGCTGCCCAATTCAAGAATTGTTCTTTGCTCAAACTCTGTTGAGTTAATGTATCTAAAGTTTTTCTTGTAACAATACCATTGCCATTATAACAGCCATTAACAACAGGGAAATGTGTACAGGGGATGCTACCAGCTCTGCTGTGCGCATCGTGCTAGGAGCATTTAACATCTCAAGACTTCAGGAAAGATAAATAATTTTTCAGATCTGGGCTCAGGGACCTGCTGTCACTGCCCTGGGCTTTAAGAACATGTTGTCACCCTTTTCTCTCCTGACACTGCCTACTCCCTCAGGAAAGGGTCTGGTGAGGGCTGATTTTAGCTCTCCCAGGCATGGCTGCTATCCTGAGTCCCTGCTTCCTTGACATGCCTTCCGCCTGGCTTCCTGTAGGTCTCTGTAAGTGGCAGGGAAGCCAGATGCACGGGAAATGATGGACTTTGAGCCTTTCTCCCCTAAGACCCAACAGAACACTTCATAGGAACCTCCTGTGGTTATTAGCCAGCTTCCTCTGCCAAATGAGAAAGCCGGCTGCCCCCTCGCACTCTAGGCTCTTGAAAGGTCAGACTTCTGACTCTAAAAGTGACCCAGATGAGACGCTGAAAGGAATGGTGGTTACAAGGGAGGGGGACAAGAGGCACAGCTGTATTTCTATAGACACCAAATACAGGGGGGGCAAAGCCATAGATTTTAATTTTCACACTCCTTAATGTAAAAAATAAAACAAAACAGAACACAACTGGCATGCTTGCAAACACAGGGTCTGAAGTCCCTGTGGGAATAACCAGCCAAGGAAAAGCGAATGTGGGAAGGGGAATGGGATTGTATCAGGCTTCTTCACAATGGGAGGTCACCTCAAATCATTTATAAAAGGTAAGTGCTGGCACGGCCCGGCGGGCCCTGAGCACCACGCTGCAGGTGTGATTTATGAGGGAGAGACTGACTATAAATCAAACCCCTTTGTTTTAAGTAGTAGTTTCAGTGCAGCAGATTAATTTACATGCAAAGAGAATGAAAAAAATTGCAATGTATTATAATGTACGAATATCACAGAATTAGATTCCAAATTTGAACAAAGCATTCCCACTGACTCTTTGACCCCCACTGTAGAACAAGTGCTCTTGTGTGGCGTTCTTTAGCGGGCAGGGATGAGATAGTGACTGTTTGGGTCTTCAGGTCACCAGGGAGAGTGGTTTGTTGGAATCCTGAGTGAAAAGCTTCAGAGCTAGAGACCAAAAAAAAAATAATTCCTTTCGCTGTTGGCGTGACCTGGTGGCCAGGCTCTCAGGGTATCTTTGTTAGTAAAAAATCTTGCATTGTCTTCATCCTTGTTATCATATTTGAACTTTGGTATGTTGCTGCTCTTGGTGTTAATATATTATAAAAGAGGGAGACAAGATTCTAGGCCAGTTCTCATCAGCCAATGTGTAGCTGCGGATGAGAGAGAAGAGCCAGTTCAACTGATGCTGGGAATTTCCATCATATGTGTATTGGTTCTATTTATTTGGATCTTTGATTGTCCTTACTGTCTTAATGGCTCATGGTTATTTCACATATGTAAACCTTGTACTGCTCAAGAGGTGAAAAACTTCCTGAGAGCAGAGCTGAAATCTTTGGTTCTTATATCTTTCTCAAAATGCCTAGCACTTTGTTTGGGAAAGAATAGATTCTCGGGATGCACTTGTTGATTTGAATCAAATGTCTGTGAAAACAGGAGAGAGCCATTGCCATGAATAATCAAAACCCTAGGGTTATTCAAAGCCCTCATTGCAGCTCTTAAATTTAGCTCTCTTTTCCCTTAAGCCTTTTATCATAAATACCATGAGGGGGAAGGAAAGAGGATTATGATATCATCTCTATTTGCCTCTCCTACCCTCCTGCTGGTACTGAAATGATCAGGAGAGTCGAAAAATGCTCAAAAACCAACAGAAGGGAAGAGATGCAAAAGGCTCAGAGAACCATGCATGAGAGGCTTTGCCTAGAATGACTGAGACAGACTGTCATCTTGTAAGCTACTACCTGTTTTTGGTTTGGTGATGATTTTGTACCCATTTGTGTGTGCGGTTTTGCATTTGTGTACTTTGGGGTTTCAGGTTGAATTCGAAGTCTATTCTTTCAAGGACGGAAGGGAATTCCTAACAGTGTGCTGACAGTAAAGTTCATGACAAAGAGCATCTGCATGCTATTATTATCGATTTGGGTATTCTTGGATATTTTTATCCTTTTTGCCCCCAAACAAATGATTTTCACTGAATTCCAAATGTTCTGTTTCTACTCAAATTATAGATCATGATGTGAATCTATTAGAGAGTGATATGGCCTAAAGATGGCCTACCGATTGTCAGTATGTTCTAGATTTGCATATAGGTGCTGGTAGGCTATTACTACCTGTGGGCAGTGCTCAGTGGATTTTAGCTAAGACAGTGGCCATGCCATAGAAATCCCAGGGGGAAGCTGAGGTTGAGCCAGGTGGGTAAAGGGCGAGCCAGAATGTTTCTGGAACTGCTCATTCATTCCTTCATCAACCGTTTATGAAGTACCTGTTGTAGTCCAGGCATTGTAATTGGTGCTGAGAATATAGTGATGAGGACAATGGAATCTACACCCTCAAGGGCCTGGGGCTTCTCAGGAAAGAGAGACTCTGGTAACAGAGCATGTTCAGGGCTATGGCAAGGATACCCCAGAGAGCCTAGGCCCTGTACCAACCAACCTAGTGGAGTTGATAGGGGCATGGAGGGGTATTGGGACACGTTTCTGAAGGAGAAGATATTTGACCTACTTTTGAGTGGTTTGTTCTTTAGGCAAAAAGGAGAAAAGGGTGTTTCAGCTATGCAGATAGAAACCAGGTTTTGTAAAGACAATATCTGAGTAAGGTATGTTTTCTAAAATGTAAATATGATACAAAATTAAACCTTCTTTAATTGATATCTTAAAACATTGATTATCGTGGCACATTAGAGGAGGCACTAGGCTGAACTGCTCAAAAGAATAAACTCTGGTATTGTTTTCCAGACTCAATAGTTAGCACTATTGCCTGGCACAGAGCAGAGGCTAAGTTCGTGTTTGAGGAAGAATTGGTTAACTCTTAAATTTTTATGTCCTTGATCCCTTTTTAACACTAAACAATTAATAGTAGAAGAAAATGTAATTGTAGTTTGTAATTGAATGGCTATCCTGGGTATAAGGATGACCTTTTTACAATCTCTAGTAAAGTTTACTCTGCATTGTCAAAGCCTATTTTTCTTTGTATACAAATCAGCATGATTCTTCTAAAGTGAAAAATAATTTTGCTAAGTGATCCACTGCCTCGCTGACCCAACGGAAGAAAGCAGTGGTTTTTGTTTTTGAGAATGAACATTTTAAAATAGGAGGAGCCCACAAGCTGCGGGTACCCTTTGTGCCACACTCAGAAGTAGGGCACTCGTTTCTTGCTTTTCAGACTTCTCACCCTTCCCACACAAAGAAACCACAAACGGGGAATTAGGACTGAAAGAGTCAAGTGGCGTGGGCTTATCGTCCTCAGCAGGGCCATCTAAGAGGGCACACCACTTTCCAAAAGAACTGAGCTGAGACCCCAACCCTGAAAAACCATCCTAGCTGCACGTCTATACCATTTACCACGGGCTGGTAACTCGGGCAGTGTTCTGTTACAGTGAGTTCACTCAGTGTCCTCACAATGGCCTTTTGAGAGGGAGGCTATGATCATCCTTATTTTACAGATGGGGACTTTGGTTAAGAGTTTGCTCAGGGTCACCAGCTTGTCGGTGCCAGCACTGAGGCTTGTGTCCTGGTGACCTGGGTGGCAGGTCCCATGCAGACTCACATTGTTTTGACCCACTGCCTCCCTCCCTCCATTCTGAGGAAGGTGAAATGCCACACAATGGATAACACAGTCACACTATAATGATGCTAAGATGCTCTGTGGTTAAAAGCAACATAAAAAGATATAAGGCTATGCTTTTAATTTAAAACAACTTTAACTGTTATAAGAGAATCATGATTAGAATAGGTATGGTTTTTCTCAACAGTTTCCAAGATAGGAATTTTGAGACCCAGAATTTTTAGGAATATTTTAAGGCTCCAAAGATAAGAATCCTTAAGAACTAACTGTGGAATGAGAAACACTGCCAGTAAATGTATATTTCCTTCATATTGGTCGAAATATATTTATTTATGTTTTGGACCGTTCTTATATGCATATGATACAACACTCGAAAGTATAAAGAGAGTACAGTGAAAAGGCGGCCTCCCTTCCATATCCGATTCCCTTCCTTAGAGGCAACCGGTATGAGAGTTTCCTTCTATAGATATTTTATGCACATGTAAGCTTATGTGTCTACATAGGTTATTTTTTATTTTTTGCTGGGGAGGGCACAAATGTATTTATTTATTTGAAACTGAGTCTCACTCTGTCACTCAGGTTGGAGTGCATTGGTATGATCTCAGCTCACTGCAACCTCTACCTCCTGGGTTGAAATTATTCTCCTGCCTCAGCCTCCCGAGTAGCTGGGACCACAGGCACCTGCCACCATGCCCAGCTAATTTTCTATATTTTTAGTAGAGATGGAGTTTCACCATGTTGGCCAGGCTGGTCTTGAACTCCAGACCTCAAGTGATCCACCCGCCTTGGCCTCCCAAAGTGCTGGGATAACAGGCGTGAACCACCGCTCCCAGCCAGAAATTTACTATGTGTAAATACTTAAGTGCTTTGCTATTTTCACTTTAAATTATATGCTGAAGTTCAATATGAACTTGGTCTACAGCAGCATATTGAATTTCATCAATCTGATCATGAGTTGGAAAAGTAATTGATTTCTTTATATAAAATTTGCATACAGCTATCTTACTAAATTATTTACTGTTTCTGATAGTTTTTCAATGATTTCCTTTTATTTTCCAAGCTAAAAGTCATATAATCTGAATTCCTTTTTCCAAGTTTTATACTTCATATGTATTTTTCTTATTAGTTGGATGACCAACTACCTGTGAAACAGAGTCAGTAGTTGTGATCATGAGCTTTCTTATCTTTTTCTTGACTAAATTGGAAGCTTCTAGCTTTCCTCTATTAGACAGTCTGACTTTCAGATAACACACACCCACATAAACTAAATATATACAAACACATATTTAATTGGCATTTTAAAATAAATGTTATATTTTTATATCAAGTTGAGGAATCATCTACCTATTACCATATTTAAGAATAATTAATAGAAATGGATATTGACTTATGTAAAATGCCTTTTCCATCACATATGGAGATGATCTTTTGATTTTTCTTTTGATATAATGATTTATATTAATAGATTCAGTGATATTTAATAATTCTTATATTCTGAAATTTATATTGCTTGGTTGTCATATATTGTTCTTTTAATATTTTTGTTAAGGATTTTTCATTGTTCTTCTAAAATGAGATTTTCTTGTTTCGGGTCCTCTTTGTTGTTGTTCATCAATATAATGCTGGCTTTAAAAGGAATGGAGGCTGGGCACGGTGGCTCATGCGTAATCCTGGCACTTTGTGAAGCTGAGGTGGATCACTTGAGCTCAGGAGTTCAAGACCAGCCTGAGCAACACAGTGAGATCTCATATCTACAAAACATCCAAAAAATTAGCTGTGGTGGTGACATGTTCCTGCAGTCCCAGCTGCTTGGGAGGCTGAGGTCAGGGTATTGCTTAAGCCTGGAGGGTGGAGGCTGCTGCAGTGAGCCATGATCGCGCCACTGCACTCCAGCCTGGGCGGCAGAGCAAGACCCTGTCTTAAAAAAAAAAAAAAAAAATTAGGAGTCTTTTTTATTTTTTCACCATCTAGAAGAGTTTGAAAGAATGCTGGAGACTTCTGTTTTTTAAAGGTTTGATAGAATTCTCCTGTCAAGCTATCTCAACTCACTGCTCTAGGGGAGGAATTAGCACTTACACAATTCTATTTCTTCTAGAGTAATTGGTCTACTTAGAATTCCTAAATTTTTTGATGAAAGTTTTAGTGATTTATCTTTTCTAGAAAATAATTTCACCTACTCAGATTCTTAGAGTTACAGAGAATTCAGTAAAGTGGTCTCTTATGAATCCTAAAATTTCTCCCTTTATCATGTCTTGCAGTGTTTATTTGTGTATTTTTTATTTGTTAAAATTAAGTTAGAAAATAATTAACTTATATCTTTATGTATTCACTTATTGATAGCTCTTGGATTTATCATTATTATCAGTTTTTAGTTTCCTAATTAATTTCACATTTAATGCTTACTAATTCATTCCTTCTGTTATTCTTGACTTGATCTATTTTCTATTATTTTCCTTTGGATGATCTGTTCAAAAATTTTTAGTTTTTTCTGTTTATTAATATATGTATTTGGGGTTATGGGTGTTTCTCTGAGTTCCGCTGTAGCTGTAACCCATTGGTTCTACTGAATAGCATTTTAATTTTTGCTATTTTCTAATTATAACAGATTCCAGTTTTGATTTCTTATTTAAGTATGAATTGAGAAAAAGCCTTTAAGTTTCCAATGGCAGGAATTTGTTTGTTAGTTTTATGTTTTAGTTTTGTTACTAATTTCTAGCTTTGCTCATTGTGATCAGGGCATTTTATTATTTCTAATTTGAGGAATTCATTAAGGTTTTCTTTGTGGCCTATTATTTTCTTATCTGTGTATTTCTTTCAACAATTTTCAAAGTTTGTATTTGTTTTAATGTTCTGTTTTATTACTTTATAGAATATACTTAGTTTTCAATTTCTTAAAATATTTTTTGACTCTCAGTTTTCTCTGGGATATGTTTTTTGATTCTGTAGATTAAAATATTTTATTTTTGAACAGTTTTCTTAATGTATCTATTTAGATATATACAAATATAAACATATTTTAACTGCTTCATCTTGGAGATACCAATTAGGCATATGTTGGATATCTTTCATTTTCTCTCTGGCTCTTTTAAACCTTTGCTTATTTTAACTTTATTTTTATTGATTGCATTTCTCAGTCTTTTGATTACTAAGTCTTGCTAGGTTACCAGTTTCTCTATTCCTCAAAACTGCTGTCAGTGTGGCTTTTGTTTCTGTGATGGTTTTAATTTCTCTTCCAGATCTTTTCTGAGTACTACCAACGTGTTTTATCACCTGTTGTTGGTGAAATATAGTTTCCCTGAGTTCTCGCAGCTACTTTGAGATCATATTCTGTCAAGGTAATTTTGCTTTTAAACACATGGTGATATGTTATAGATCACACTTTTGAGCTTCTCCATGGTAACATTTTTCTAGTTGATGTTTGTCTCTCATTTATGCAAGATTTCCTTCTTTTCCTGCATTATTTTTTCTTTTAATTGATCTGGGTGCTGGCTTTTTTTTTTTTTTTTTTTTTTTTGCTTATAATTATATTTGAATGAAGCAAATTATTTCTGGCCCAGTTAGTTGCAGAGTTACACACTGGAGGGCAGAGCCATGAACATGTTAGCAGGAATTCTTCACAGGACATGGCCTGTTTGAGGGCATTCTTTCCAGCCTTGCTTTGAAAGTCATCTGAAATGTGTAGATGCAACCCTGCCCATAATACGATCTCTTCTCCCTCCTGCCTCACTGACAGTCTGCTTCCTGCATATATGGTGTGTCTGATAGATTTCCCATCTAGCTCACCACATCTTGCTTTCCTTTTCTGCTTCCATAGAAGCCACCCACTCCCCACCTCTCCCTGCTGTCCCCAACAAGGGAGGTTCATTTGCTTCTATGAGTATGCCACTTCCTTTGGGGCCTTTGCCCTCTAACCATTGTCTAAAGTCTGTAACCCTTGAACCCTCTCTCCTGTTTGAGTGTAGACTCAGCTTCTCTTCCTCATATATTATATTTTAGGTTGCCTAGGCCTCTGGGTTTTGTCACAACTTGCCGATTGGTTTTGTAAGAGGGTTAAAATAGCTTTTTTCTGTTTCATAGTAAAACTGGAATTCTCCATCATATTTTAAGTCTTTGTATTTTAAATATAGAAGAGTCCAAATTTTGGGAAGTGTCGTGTTGCAACATGTGTGATATTTGGTATTCTCTATTGGCATATTTTTTTTGGCATTTCAAGGGTTTTTGTTAAATACATAATTTTATATGAGTTATTCGTTATAACTTAGATTATTAAATAAAATGTTTTGATATGAAGAAATAATGATGTTATTTGTGAATTCTTATTCTCAGTTATATTTTTTCTATATAAATATAATTTTGATAGATTTTACATGAAAATCTCTTTGAAACTTTCTATTTCTAAATTGATGCCCCATCCTAAAATTCTCAAAATATTTTGTGTTTTAAAACATATACATTAATATAATAAGACATAATTTCCCTTTCTGTGGTTCAAATATTAAGGGCCATTCCCATCTCTCTTTTGTACCATCAGGTGGTGCTAAATATGTCAAAATCTTAATGATAAAATTTTCAGGATTATTCTCTATGTACAGTTAATTGAGTTAGGATCTTTGGGTTGACTGACATGATTATTGCATCAAAATTAAAAATAGCATAATTAGAAAGTACAACAGTTTAATGTAATTATACAAACTACAGAGATATATTAAGTATCAACATCATTTTAAATGTTTCCATGTGAATAGCATCATATGCAAAAGTGAGTCTGTGGCCTTGTGTAAAGAACTGCTTGTGAGTATCTTATCCAATATTTAACACAAAAATAACATAACCTTCCTTCAATAGCATTTTACCCCTTTGTTCTTTGGTAAGTTAAAGTTTGCTTAGTTTGTTTATCTAGCATCAGCATATGTGATTTCTCCATGTCGTGTTTGATTTGGGCTTATTGCATTAGCCTCAACCCTTGGATGGAAAATGATTTCTGTAATTTGCTTACCTGAAGAGCGTGGATGAGGAGCTTCACATAACTGAGGCCTCAACACTGTTTATTCTTTTACATTTACACGTCTGCTCATTATAGAGGTAGAAATGTAATAGACCTTCCAAAAGGGAGCAGGTGACTTTTAGCGTCTCCTGGTTGAATTTCAGTGGCCAGATAGTATATCGAATAGTTTGCATTTAGCAGCAATGTAATTACTACATTTCTTTAGAAAAAAGAGAGAAGGTCTATGTTATGCATTTCCAAATCCCTGGGGAGTGCTGACAGTTATTCAGTGCTCTATTCTCCTAACAGAATTTTCTTTTTTAAAAACTAAATATACGCTTCTTATATTGCAAAATGATAGTATCGCCATGAATGCAAATATTTGGTGATTCCACATTATATCATTTTTAATGTGTCTTTAAAATCATTAAAAGGCTTTCATAACTTTCTTATTCAACAGTCACTGCCGGGCAGTAGACAAACTGGATGTGTAAAGTGAAGATACAGGGAAGTAATTGCCGGGGCAAAGTAGGAGCTGGTTTGAGGAGGTAGAGTGGAGATAAGAAGGGGTGGCCAGTCTTCTGCAGCCATGGCTCATACAGAAAGCATGGGATGAGACTTGCAAAATAACATCTCTTTGTTCTCATAACCCCTCCCTGGCATGCCCTGGGCCATCTTAGCCTTTGGCTTTGAGCACAGCCCCTGTGGCTCTTGTGTCCTTCCTGCCTCTTCTGGCTCCCTCGGCATGGGGTCTCAGTCACCTTCTGAAGGGACCAGTCCAGCATTCTTCATACTGACCCTTGGGACGTGCTCATGATGGTGGAGGCCGGAAAAGGCCTGGCGCTGCTTTAAATCCTGTCTGGAATGTGGCATGGCAGAGGGGAAAAATGGAAGGAACAGAAGTGAGCAACAGAGCAAGACCCTCCTCTTTGTGTGTGCCCCACCTGTCCTTGCAGGAAATGTGCTTGTTTTACCTCTCACCTGCATTTGGGCTCTGGGGACCAGAAGGTCAGTGGAGACATCTCTGCATCATCTGCTCAGTAACTAAGAAGGCTGGACGCCTGTGGCTCCAATGATGGGGACTTTCGTCCCAGCCAGAGTGTGCTGGGGGGCATAGCAGGGAGATGTTTGGCGCACACTGTCTTCATAGCATCCTTTAAATCACACTCTTGGCAGCTGCTTGCCGACTTGAGCAAGTGGCCCCCTCATCTATCTGCTCTCATGAGGAGCTATTGTAGCAGGTGGATCTGCTGGGGAGCTCCTCCCAGAGGAGTTGAGAGCCCAGCTCCAGGGTATCCCAACAGACTCCAAGCCTGGCCCTCTCCCAGGGGACATCAGGCCTGTGTTGGCCACTGCGTTCTTGCAAGCATGCAGAGTTCACTGTTTTTTTTTTTTTTTTTTTTTTTTTTTTTTTAAGTCCATGGCTTTATCAATTCTCTCGTCTTGAGGCATCATCAATGAATTATTTCAGTTATACCAACTTCTATGGAGTGTTTCTGCATCCTTGATTTTTTGCATCCATCTGTCTAGGGCTTACTTCTTAAGCAGAGAGTAGGGGCATTGAGAGGGACTCAAATTCTGTGTGGCAACTCTCGGCCCAATATGAGACCCTGATGAGGGGGTGGGAGAGGTGGTGACATATCCAGCTGGTGCAAGAAGAGGACTGGATAGCGCCTGGGCAAATGAGGGAGGAGACCAGGAAGACCAGGACAGAGAGCACTCCCTTGCAGGCCAGGGAGGAATTTATAAGCCGAAGCTCAGACTTGGCAATTCCTAGGGAAGCTGATGGGTGCTGGCTGAGGTTATCTGGAAAGGATGCATGGAATTAAACTTGAAGGCCAGAAGGATTAAGGTGGCTTCTGTTTGGGCATTTCTTCCCTTCCACGCTGTGGGTGGGAGAGGAAATGGAAAACGTGGCAGCAAGGACAGGCCAGTGGCTGATGTTGGAGATCGGGGCAGAAAGCCACGCAGGCTTGGGTGATAGCGGGCTTGCGGGTGGACATGGAGGAGGGAAACTTGGAAATGGCCACCACTCGATAGCTTTGGATTTGGTGGAGTCCAGGTTTGTCTTGGCAGTTAAGCAGCTGGCGGTAGCCGGAAGAAGGTTCTCGTCCTCAGCACTGATCCTGTGTACAACCGTAGACCAGGTTCACGTTTTCTTTGGACAACTCCACTTCTCCTTCTGCACCAGTTGTCTGTCAGGGGTTCTCAGCCTCTTGCAGCCCCACGGGTGAATTCCAGGTACTGAACTGGTGTTTCTCACCTTCATCAACCTTGTTAGGCTAAACCCTAAGTGTTATTCAAAGTAGTCAAAAGTGTTCCCCCCTTTAGGTTTAAAAATAAGGCACGCATCTCTATTGATAAACAGATGTAGGCCTCGTGCTGGGGAATGGGGAGTTATCTTCTGATATGTCCGTTTTCTCAAAGCCAAGGGTACATCCAGGTTGTGTGGAGTCAAAAGCTTATACAGTTTTTGGTGCCCTCTTAAAAAAAGAAGTACAGATTTTAAATGCACAGTGAGGTATGGGCATTAACATTTATCTAGAATGGGGAAGAAACACAACAAATTTAAAAAGTTGACAAATATCACTGTCATGACAGAAACCCCCACAAAGAGCACACTGTTGCTAGTTAGCTGCCCAACACACCTCTATAGCATATCTTTTTTCTCCAGATTTTTGGCTTCATGTCCTGTGATTGCCTCTTTGTATGACAACAGTTTTGTAATGTTATTTTCTTTTGAGTGAGAGGAAAGAATTCAGTCTTCCTTCAGGGATGGCTGATGGAGCTTGCTGTGGATTCTCGGTAGTCTAGGGAAGTCCCTTTCACCCGCAGGACTCTTCACTGTGGTCCCTGGGACCACCCCTGCCATTTCTCGCTTGTGCAGAGCTGCTTCCCAGAGACAACCTTGAGCAACTGTCACCTGTGGGTCTCACTAGGCATGAGCTGTTGTACTATTGCCTCAGGGGCTGGTGCTGCTTAGCCAGGTCTGTGCACCACCCTGCCCTCCAGCCCCCGCCATTGTTGCGGGTGAGTTGGTCCTTGAGAGTGAGATTGGATGTGATACCTCCAAACATAGAGCAGGCCCAGACCAGTTGCTTGTTCAGATTCTTCCTGTTAGGGTCAGAGGCAGGGGCTGGACACTGGTGTGGTGTAGAGATGGCGCTGCAGCCTACTGACTCTGCCCCATGCTCAGGACTATCACCAGGGTGAAGAGGAAGACCCCAAGCTGGGGCAGAACTGCACGCTTCCTCTTCCGTGCCTTCCTTCCTTCCTTCCGTGCCCTCCAAGGAGAGCACGTAGGGCCGTGGAAGGGGCCTCGGCAAGTAAGGGACCTGCTGCTTAGGCTGCATCAGCAGATGGCATCTGCTTACAAAGCCATCCTTGGCTGTCATGACCCTTTCTGAAAGAGAAGACGGATAAGGGATGTTGTTTTTCTTTCCTGAGCCTGTAATACAGCAACAGAGATGAGATGTGTAAATGCCTAGCCTAGAGTCTGTCTCATGGTAACTGTTCAGTGACTGGCAGCTACTATGGTTATTAGTAAATTACCATCTGCTTTAATCATTCTCCTGTGAGTTTCATCTGAACCTATTAGTTTCCCAGAGCCAGCTTGCCCTGGGGAGAAGTCACAAAGCTAAGAACAACTTTAATGATGGCCTCCAGACTCAGTCACTGATACCTGTTTGCTAGAACACTTTCAACCAGGGTGTGCGTCCTGCTCCATGAACATGGTGTGAATTACCCTGTAAAGTTATAATCGGGGTTGTTCATCCTCCTAGTGTGCACTCGCTGTGTGGGTTCTTCAGGGAGCACTGGACAAGGGCCAGTGGAGGACACAGGAAAAGATACATGGCTCTCACCTTAATTGATGACTCCAGAGTTGAGTGGATTCAACACAGTGTTAATTAAGATGTTTTGATGGCAAGCGACAGCAGTTCTTTACTATAGCTTAAACCAAAGGAGGGAATTTGTTGGTTCATGCAATTGAAAAGTGTCAGGGCAGAACCATCTGGTTCCAGTGAACAGAACTAGAGCAGGGGTTACTGAAATCATAGGGACAGAATCTATCCCCTTCCCATGGCTTCATACTCAGGGGCATGCTCCCCGCATAGTGGATCCAGGAGACTTCAGGCTTCTGTCCTCTCAGGTCAGTAAGCCAATGGAAAGCAATCTTCAGTTTCCTGTTTGTCTGTAGCATTCTCAAGGCTGATGCTCTGGCTCTACTTGGCCCATATTGGGCCGCATTCTCCCTTGACCCAGTGGCTGTGGACAGAGTGATGGAATGTTCTCATTGCCTCAACCTGGGCACCCTATCCTTTCTAGGAGTCAGGACTGCTTGCCAGCCCCAACCACACTGTCTGGACTGAGAGGGGTTGAGAGGACCCTAAAAGGTCAGTATGGTCCTTTCCCCCAAAGTAGAGGCCATAGGTGTTAGGCAAATATTGCAATATACACAGCAAAGCAATGCACAGTCAGAATATGATCAGGTTGTCATCACTGACTGTGGCATTCCATAGAAATGATCATCGGTTCACAGGGCATAGCAAGTGATCAATGAATGTTTCCTGATTTGATCTGCCATCAGACTAGAAGTCCTGGGAACATATACCATTATATTGTGGTCATCTAACGTATTGCTTAACATATACAGGGTTTTATAAGCATTCATCGAATGAATTTGCTATAAGATTTCAGAGAGAGGAGGCATATCAAGATGGATTCCTTTGATTTGGTTCCCTGGGAAACTGAGAATATAATGTTCTGGGGTCACAGGGCTGTATTCCTCTGGAAATACAATGCAGATGTTTTCCTCTGCATTTGTAAGTTTTTAAATTAAAATTTGAAGGGAGCCATGAGTTTGTGGTCTCTGGTAACAAATTGCTAATTCTGTGAGTATTTGCCAAACCTATTTATTTATTATGTCATGTGAGTGCTTATTTTTTCTTGTATTTTTATACTGATTTCAGATTGCAGAATCTCCTTGGAGACCATGGCAGATGGATTTCAATATATGTTTCCTTATACAAACAGCATGCTGATTTTTCCTGAAGTTATCAGCTCTTTCATCCCCACCTGTCTGTACACCCAGATCCTGTCTCCAGTCCTACATCAGCAGCCGCGTGGCAGATCATATCAAAGTTAGAGGCGGTGCTTCCTCCTGCGGGGCCTCCTAGCATCTTCATCCTTCGCCATGACCTTTCTCTCACTGAGGGCCACTTGTTTGCCAACTAGGCCACGAGGACATACTGATGCCTGCACCACCTGTACCCAGCACCCAGGTCCGGCACATACTAAGCACTAAAGGAAATATCCACTGATCGAACGCATGAACAGGGCTAGTTTGTGGAATATTCCCTTTGAAAGATGGTGAGGGGACAGTTAGGGATTGCTCTGGGAAAAATTCTATTGAATGAAAGCAGAGCAGCTAAATGTATGCTAGACAGTAAACAAGCGGGAAGCCCTGTTTACCGAGGATTTATTACTCGGCACTCTCAGGCCCTGTGGTCTCCCAGAATATAAAATGAGAGGCTTGCCTGGTTCAGGAGCTCAGCATTTGATGGAGAAGGCATTAGGAGAAAACACACAGTAGCACAGCCCTCAATGCACAATAGAGTCAGGCATGGGCTGCTTTCTCCTTTCACCGAGTGAAGAGTTCTGCAGAGGAAGCGGGCCATGAGCTGGGTCTTGAAGGTTGATTTATGTCAGGATTCTTCCAGAAGCAATGACAGGAAACTGAATTCAAGCGGGTTTAAAGTAAAAAAAAAGGATGGAGGAAGGACTTTATTGGCTTTGCTTACTGAAATGTGCCAGGGAGTTGGGAGCGGAGAGCTGGGTTGGTTGGCGTCATCCGACCTGTTTGCTCTCTGCATCACATGACTTCGGCTTCCTCTGAGACTTTGTTTTCAGGGTGCCCCCATGTAACCCCCAGCAGCAAATGTCCAGGCTTAATCCCAATGGGCTTTAATCACGCCTGGCCCTCATCAAACCCCAGAGGACGCCAGGCTAGTCCGCTCACTCCCAGAGCAGGGGCGGGGTCAGCGTCTCCACCTGTCAAGGATGCACACTGAATAATGAACACATGAGTGCCTGAGTCAATGGACACATTGATGGCAGGATTGATTGGGATTTGGGGAAAGCAAAGGCATGGTGTGTAGAGAGACACATGATTGTAGCTTCTGTGGCTGTGAAGGCTCGCACTTGAAACCCCAAAGGAGGTCCAAGCACTGGCTCTTGGATGCTCTGCCCTACATGGTCTCCAGTGCTGAACACACACGGGACACAGACTTGGCCTAGCCTGTGACACCCGTGGTGCCTGTGGATGGAGGCACACATACTTTCTTTAACTGAGCAGGTACAATATCCACTCAAGGCTTAGGCTTCTGGACCTCAGTTGCCCCTGGATTCCTGGGGCCAAAAGTGGGCTCAGATGTGTTACAGAAAACAAGGATGTGGACAAGCTGGGCTTTAAACCTGAACTCTAGACAAAGCCAAGCCTATATTCCTGATGAGATGGCTGAGACGTGCATGCATTTCCAAGTGTTAGCACCCTAGCCTCATCTGCACAATCTTCTGCCTATATTCTTGTCTTCTAAAACTATAAGCTGTGACCTCATTTGTTCCCAATTGAGTTGTTGACTCAAGTCTGGCACCTGACAATGCCTGGGACTGACTTTGCCCTGGCTGAGCAGAAATTCTGTGATCAGCACTCTGGTTCAGTTAGGCAACCAGCTGAACCTATATTTCTTTTATTTCCCAGAAGCCCATAAGAAATCATGTCACTTTAATTGCTGAATGCCAGAAATGATGATCTAGACTGTAGACTTTGCCATATTCCAGAGTTGGGTTCGAATTACAGCTTCCTGACTATGAACTTGCGTGGGCTTGGACTTTGGGAAGTGTTTCTTAGCATTTCCAGGACATTTGTTTCATGCCAGCACCGTCAAAGTTTAGCCAAATGACTTTTGCTAAGTGCTTGTATCATGGAATACAACAGGGGTGATAATAACTATAATTTATGTAAATCACTCTGGAAATGTTGCTGATAAAAAACACTTGAAAGTGTTACTTTTTGTTTGGTTACAATGACTATTACTTAACCTCTCTAAACCTCAAATTCCCAAGTGGGAAATGGGACTATTCTGCTAAAAACTTGCCTAGGGCTGTTGTTAGAGAAATATGGGGAAGTTTCCTAGCTAGCTCCTAGCGTTTGTAAATCTTCTATCAGCGGTACTAAATTTACGGCACTTACCTGTCCTGTCATTGCAGTAACGTGATATAAAAATAAGTGATGCCAGAGTGACGGGATGGTGGTGGTGGTGGGGATGGTGGTGGTGGTGGTGGTGGTGGTGGTGTGTGTGTGTGTGTGTGTGTGTGTATGTGTATGAATGCTCTATTATAATAGATTTCCTCCTGTGTTTTGAAAAATGTAATGGCTCCTTGATTTCACAAGTTCAATCCCTTCTCTACCCCGCCCCCCATCACAGGTTGGTAATGACAACCTTGGCAATTGGTATTCCCTAGAGATTAATGTTTGGCGCCAGCTTTAATGTTAGAGCCATAATTAGAATATTCATTATGCTAATAATGTTACACCATTCATCTGATGTATATTTATGTATGAGAAGATACGATAATTCTGTGTGGCTTACTTGGGAGCAGGTAGAGTTAGTGTATCACAGGAAACACTCTTTTTCCTCATCAGCAGAGGCAGGAAGGAGGAGGAAATTAACATTAATGCAGGACCTGCAGTGTTCCAAGACCTGCGTCAGGTGCTCTGAATACAGGATTTCACTGGATCACATTCCTATTATCTCCGTTTTATGGGCAAACAAAAAAGGAGGCTCAGGACAGGAAGTAACTCACTCCTTGGCACGGTCAGTAAATGGGGCTTAGGTCAGGGGTTGATCCCAAGGCTCCCTCCAACATGGTGTGAATCAAGACACCGCTTCTCTGTGCAGTTGTGACAGAGGACCTGGGAGAAACACCTCTGCTTCTTTCTCACAGTTTTCCTCTTCTCCCTGGAGAGAATGACGAGTATCATTTTTGCAAAGCAGTTGGGGGTCTTCAGCAAGAGGGAGGCTGAGACAAACATGAATCGTTGTTCAAACACTCGTGGAATCTCATCACGCAAGTTCTTCCTTATTGAAAAAAATGGAAACGTCTTAACTGGTACCAGCTGGGAGCAGGGCTCAGGGGAATGGCTGAGTTCCCAATTTTGGTAGTTTTTCAGAGAGTGTGCATAGTCACGTAGTTTCTTTTCTTCCCTGTGGATTTAGGATAAGGGAGGGGAAAGGACAAGGATGAAGGGAACTGAGAGGAAACTCTTTGAAGATTGCAGTCTTTCCTCTTCCTGGGAGTGGACTCTGAACATAGGGCATTGGTAACCTCGAGCCCACACAGGGGAACTGAGTGGCATGGTGCAGCTAGGATGGCCCTGAGCGAGGCTGGGAGCCCCAGACCCCTTGCTAGTAGCCACAGGAAGTTCCTTTGCCTGTCTGGGCTTCTCTCCCCTGACTTGTAAAATGAGACTATGTGAGTCAGAATTCTTTCAGATGCAGTTGACAGAAACTCAGATTCCGTGAGCTTGAGCTTCTCTCTGTGTGTTGGCCTACAAATCGGCTTCCTTTAGGCAACGAGAGACATGGCAGTCAGCAGCAGCCTCCCACCCCAGGGGAGGACTCTTAGAGAAAGATTGGCTCTTTCCTCCAAGTATCCTTACATCAGATTCCAGGAAAGTATTCTAATGGTCTGTCCTGGGCACAGGTTTACTCGTTGACTGTGGCCGAGAAGATGAGATTCTCTGGCTGATTTTCACCGGATGAAGGTGGAAAGCAGGGATGCTGGGCAGAAGTTGCAATGGAGTCCACCAGGAAGAAAGAGCAGGCACTGTGAATTCGAAGACCTGTTTGCCATCCAATCAGTTAAACATTTACCAGTTCCTCCCAACACAAACATTCTCCCTTCCTTCTTTCCTTCCCTATTTAGTTTGAACAAAACTGTTTTCCTGGTAGGAAGGAGTTTTATCTCCCCGTTCCACATTTCTTCCCTCACAGCTTGTTTGATCCCTGGCTGTCTTCTCGTCCCTTCAATGTGTGCAGAAGATCACCTGCTGAGCTGCAGGGCTCATGCCCGGGAGTCAGCACAGATTCCTGGTGCCTAAAGACAGCCTGTGTGAGACTGCTCTTGCATTACTTTAAAGAAATACTGGAGGCATTTAGGTAACTTATAAAGAAAAGAGGTTTAATTGGCTCATGGTTCTACAAGGTGTACAGGAAGCATGGTGCCAGCATCTGCTTCTGATGAGGCCTCAGGAAGCTTCCACTCATGGCAAAAGGTGAAGTGGGAGCAGACACATGACACGGTGAGAATGGGAGCAAGGACAGAGGGTTGGGGAGGAAGTGACACACTCTTTTAAACAACCAGATCTCACGTGAACTAAGCGAGAACTCACTCATCACCAAGGGGATGGTGCTGAGCCATTCACAAGGACCCACCTGCAACATTGGGGGTCACTGTTCAACATGAGATTTAGAGGGAATACACACCCAAATCATATCAGGGCCCTCTCACTGCCACTATCAAAAGAGAATGAATTTAATTTCTCTCCCCCATCCCCACTCTCATAACACACACACCCAGGTTAAAAGAAATCAGATCTAAAACTTTGAATTTTATTATATGATTCTATTTTCAAAAGCATCTGAGGCTTTTTTATATCTTGAAATAGTCACACATGCACTTATAATATACCTGCAAATGGAACATCAACCAACCTAAAGAGTAGCAATAATGAGAACTCGCTATGTTTAACAAAGATAAAATAGAAACTTTGGGGAATAAAGCAGGAAGCAGAGGGTGAAACGTGAGGGTGGTAATAGTAAGTCGGATTTGACGTCACATTCAACTCTGAGGTTCCTGGCAGCCAGGGCAAAGAGAGAAACAATCTGACATTCGACAGCAAATCAGTTTTTCAGGAGCAATAAAGATTTCTCTGCTAAGATAGGCACTATTATACCTATCTTTTCTAGCATTATGTTCTAAGAGACGTTATGTCCTAATTTCTGTGTGAACATCTGTGAATGGGTAAGAGACTGTTTCTTCAACAGAAGTAGATTGCACACAGCAGGTTCTGGGACACCTATTGATAGGAAACAGATGTTGAGGCTCAGATCGATGAAGATTCATTTGGGGGGATTTGGGGGACATCTGTTTTATAATATAAGATATATTGAACATGTCTGTGATGGGCAGTTCAGGAAGCAGAGCTGGAGAGTGAAGCAGGCAGGGGCCAGGTCGGAAGAGCTCTGGAGACCAAGCTCAGGAATTTGGGTTCTGAGAGGCTGGAGCCGGTCAAAGTTCAAAACAATAATAAAAGGACGTCGTCAGGTTGAACGGCATCTCACCTGTGGACTCTCTAAGTCTGATGGGAAAATGACGCTGCTTCCTCCATCCGGATCACCCAGCCTTGCAGCCTTCTGCATCCTGGGGAGAGGGGGCCCAGCCAGCACTCACGGTGAGAACAGAGCTCCCTCTTGGGACCCCGTTATGCTGACCCTGGCTTCCCCTTCTAGGAGAAGTAAAGCACAGAAAGGCCTGTTGATGGTAAGATTGCTTGCTGCTTTCTGTGGCCAAAAAAGTAGGGGTTCCATCGTTCCATCTGCCAGCATTTTGAAATAAGTAGGTCTTATTTATTTATTTATTTATTTATTTATTTATTTACATCTGGTCAGAACCCACCCAAATGGTGATGCACAAATGTAAGTATTAATGATATTTTATATATATATATATTTTTTGTGTGTGTATGTGTGTGTGTCAACTTGACTACGTGGCAGCCATAGCCAACCTGCTCTGAAAGAATTCATGTCAAAGTAAAGATAAAATGCTTATAAAGAAGATTCACAGGCAAAAAAAAAAATATGACCATTTTTGTTATGAGAATATTTTCAGGCATTTTAGAATGAGAGGCTTCCAGAAATGTTTGAAAGCTATGCTGGGCATGAAAGAAAAACCCCTGTTTCAAACTGCATATGGTGGGCACATCAATCAGAAATATTTAGCATGATTACGTGCAAGTATTTATTAAAAACACGGGGCTTTATTTTAAAGGATTTCTGGGCTTATTGTGCCTAATGTCAGCAAATGTTCGCCTGTCTAGCTCTACCTTTCAGGGAAAGGGCTCAATGGTGGGCATTTAGCAAGATCTGTGCACCTACACGCTGCAGATGGTTTCGTTTTATAAGAGATGAAACTGCATTTGGTGGAACTGATTAAATATAAAAACACCACCATCTGCCATTTATTCTAATATAAAATGGTTTGGGCAGATGCTGACATCTTTCGAGATGATTGATTCATCCCTGACAAGAGAAGACGCTCAGGGGGTTCCAGCTGCCCACCGCTCAGACAATACCGATTTGCGGGCGCTGACGCCAATCCCGCCAGTTTGATTTGGATGTAGCAGGTGAGCCGAGAGCACTTTAATAATGAGAAGCCGGGAATTTCTAAGCACATCGCTCTGTTCTCCCCACTCCCCACCTCCCCTGACTTCTGGCCTACATTTAACCGGGAGAACATTTTCTCCCCGTGCTCCATCCCATCCTGTGCCTGATTCTCCAGCGCCGGGATAACTGGAGGAGTGTTGTTTTCAGAAAATAGTGAGTCTGTTTGCACGTTAGTGTTGAAAACTTCCAAACGCTCTCTATATTGGCTACTGTTGGGTTTAAAATGATCTTTTCTAAGTGGATTAGGGGGTTTCGTTAAACAATATATTGTTTATAAAGAAGCCACAGTGCCTGTTGCAGACCAACTTGCGAACAGCTACGTGCATGTTGCTTAAACGTCGGTGGGCATGCTTGTGCCCTTTGCAAAGTGGTACGAGATTGTATGTCTCACGTAGAATATTTTCCTAAGCATTTTTTTAACAACTTAAATAATTTCTGGAAGAAGGTGGTGTAGGGATCAAGATACTGACTTGGTGCTATGTTTATAAAACATCTATTTAGGTCGTGATTGTTAGATGTAAAATAAATGTTTTTCTCTCCTGGAATTAAAGTCAGAGGTGAAGCTGGGTTTTCCCCATCTTGTTCATTACATGTCTGAATATTTACATTCTTTACTAATACTTAGACACAATGATGTAAGAATATTTCTGGATATTATTATTATTATTGTTATTCGAGGCAAGGGCCCCACTCTGTTGCCCATGCTGGAGTGCACTGGCCTGATCACAGCTCCCTGCAGCCTCAACCTCCCGGGCTCAAGTGATCCTCCCACTCCAGCCTCCTGAGTAGTGGGACTACAGGTGTGCAATACTACATCTGGCTAATTTTTGTATGTTTTATAGAGACCGGGGTCTTGCCATATTGTCCAGGCTGGTCTCAAACTCCTGAGCTCAAGTGATCCTCCCCCCTTGGCCTCCCAAAGTGTTGGGATTACAGGATTACAGGTGTGAATCACCGTGCTTGGCCTTGATATTTTAAATTAAATGTGGCTATGAATATCACAATGTGTTCGCGCTCTGATTACTATGAATATCACAATGAATATCACAATGTGTTCGTGCTCTGATTACATATATTCCTATGTATATAATTGTGAAAGTTTGTATAGATGTGTTTCCATTTTGGTGCTCATAGGAAATTCTGTTATTTTGAGTCAGAGCCCCGTCCGCTTATTTTCTTTCTATTTTCTCTTGTGCGTTTATTCTCCTAATGCTTTCTAGTCTGGTAGTCAAGGTGGGAGGATTAGATTTCATCTCTTTCCCTGGTGGCATTTTATGTGATTCCTGCACTCAGTGTGCTGGGGACAGCAGCTTTCAGTTCCCATTCTTAGCATCTCTTCCCTGCCTCCTCTCTGTTCTTCTACTCATGCTCCTCTCCAAACCGCTTTTCATGTCTTGCCAGCATTCTTTTCTCTATACTGTTATTGTCTTGTTTGTTTCTTATTCTTTCAGATTACATACGGAGAACTCTAGGAGCTGCCTTTCCAAAGTTGCAGCAAACTCTGACCGGGTGGTTTCATTCCTGCTGAGCCACACTGAGTTCGCACCCCTCTTCCCTTTTTTCTCTCTCCCACCCTCTGTCTCCTGCCTCTCCCTTGTGACCTTCCCTCCCTGCTCCTCTTCCCTCCTAGAGCATCTACTTGCTAAGACCTCCATCTGACTTTCTACCGAGCTTCTTACAGTTAAAGAGTGCCTGCCGCTGTCTTATGGATCCTGCCTGCATCGTTAGCTCCTGTACAGTGGGAGCTTTGAGGGCAGGGATGGTACCAGTATTAGTCTCCCAGGCTGCTGTCAGAGAGAACCACAGCCTGACAGATTCAACAGCAGACATTGATTTTCTCACAGTTCTGGAGGCTAGGGTAGAAATCGAGGTGTGAGCAGGGTTAATTCCTTCTGAGGGCTAAGAGTTGGGATCACAGGGAAGAACAAGCCTCTGCTGTGGTCTGAACGGCTCCCCACCCCAAGTAAATCTGAATGTTTGAATTCCAAGGCCTGATATCTCAGAATTTGACTGTGTTTTAAAACAGGGTCTTTACAGAGGCAATTCAGTTAAAATTGAGGTCCAAGATGGGCCCTAATCCAATATGCCCAATGTCCTTTTACAAGAAGACAATTTGGACAGAGACACACGTAGCGGGAGAGGATGGTGTGAAGAGACAGGGAGAAAGCCATCTCCATGTCCAGGAGAGAGCCTGGAAGGGCGCTTCCCTCACAGCCTCACAAGGATCCAACCCTACCCAGACTTCATTTCCACTTCTGGGCTCCAGAATTGTGAAAAAATAATTTTCTGGGGTTGAAGTTCACCAGTCTGTGATTCTCTCTGACTGCAGCCTAGGAGGCTAATACAGGTACCATCCCTGCCCTCAGGGGCCCGCTGCACAGGAGCTAAGGAGGCAGGCAGGCACCCATAAGATGGTGGTGGGCAACCGATCGGGCTACAAGATGCTTGGTAGAAAGTCAGATGCGAGTCAGGGGAAAGGCCACCTGAAAAGGGTAGGAAGGCTTCTTTGAGGGATAAGCATTGAGGTCACAACTTAAATGATGAGTACGAAGTTTTCGAGCAGACATTCAGAGGAAAGCTCCCTGGGCAAGAGTGAACCTTTGTGCAAACTTAGGAGGGTGTGGGAGAGCTGTGGTTTTGGAAGAGTTTTGTCTAGTCCCTCAGGCAATGGTGGCGGCCCCGATGGTACCAGTTCCTGCAATCCAGTACCCTTCACGATATGACACTGCTGCCTCCTGCTATACTCTGCTCCATTCTGAATTAACATTCTCTGTTCAGTGAGCAAATGCATTTGCCTCTTGACTCCAAGACAGTGCTCAAACCTTGGGTTTGAAACATGAGGAAAACATTGGTCCTGCTATCTATTGCTGTATGCTATATAGCTTAGTCGTATGAAATAACATGTTGTGTGTCTCACAGCTCTGTGGCTCAGCTGAGCTCAGCTGGGCAGTTCTGACATGGAGTCTCATGTGCTTACAGTCAGATGGTGACAATAACTAGAATTCATCTGAAAATTTGTCTGGATCAGGGTCCCAGATGACGACTTCTGTCATATGACTGGCACCCAACTAAGATGGCTGGAACGACTGCAGTTGCCTGGGTCTCTCTCCATACTGCTCCTCCACACGGTAGCTTGGGCTTCCTCATGGCATGGCAGGATCAGGGGATTTAGGCTTCTTGCATAGTGACTGGCTTTTTCCAAAATAAGTCTTTCTGGAGACAAATGCAGAAGCTTGCACCCTGCCTCAGAAGTCAAGCAGCATTGCTTCCATCACATTTTATTGGCTACACCAGCTAGCCAGAATGTGGGAAGGGCTACAAAAGGGCGTAAGTATTGGGAAGTGCGGTTAACTGAGAGGGGACAACTTTGGAGAGTAGTTACTACAAGTGTGTTTCAGGCGGTAATACTGAATTTGCACTGAGTTCCACCTTCCTCATGGTTAATGATATGACTCTGTCAAGAACTTGATGATTGTAAAGAATTTGAACTGGCAACAGTACCACAAAAGATTTTCTTTGTGTAAGAAAACTGGACCAGAAGAGTGTCAGATTTAATACCTAGGTCCCCTTAACAAGAGCCTGGATGACTAAGTACAAATGTCCAAGCCTAGAGTTCCCCTGACAGCCCAACGAGGGGCCAAAGTTTCCCAGCAATGGGGACCAGGAACACATTTCTGGCCAGTTTGATTGCTACAAAATCACTTAAGAAAGGATGCCTTTTATAAAGCCGTTAAGCCTGACAGTAAGAAGTGAGGGCTCATTTTCACAACTATTCCGACTCCTGATTAGGGAGTACCCACAAGCTGTCTGGCTCCATGATCCACGTGTCAGCTTGTGAGGAGTATTCAGGGAAATCCTCTCTGAAGCCAGAGCAACTGAATATAAGTTAAGGTGAGAAATGCTTATTCCTTCTCTAGGAAGTTACCTTTCAATCATAGTTAAAGGATGGCTTCTTCAAAGCAAGCCACCTTGCTTGCTTAATCGTTGCCAGAGAGCAGGACATCACCAGGGAGCAGGACAGGTGGATTTTTAAGTTGTAGGCAGGAACTAAGCGTGATCTGCACTTCTGCGTGTAGCGTTATTCCAGGAACCTTCCCACCACGCCCTGCTCCCTAGCGGTGGTTCCCCAGGTCGGTTCTCTTCTGTTCACAGACCCGCGAATGACTCTCTGCCTAATTTGCGCCATTTTCCCTGCAATATTTGTTTTCATTTTTTTCTCCTGCAAGCAGATTTCTTCTGCCATATGCTCATTTAATCCTAATTGTGGTGCACGAACATCTTGTGTACTTAGTGTCTGGGTCCCTGGAGGCTCCGTGCAGCCGAGTGCCATGTGACCCGTGAAACTGTGTCAATCTCATTGGGCAGCTCCTGATAACTTAGACCTCCCGTTCCTGATTAAAAACAGGGCAAGTCCAGATTTCTTTTTGTACCTTCCATAGGAATGGTACACTGTTTGACTGCTCCCAAATTACATCATACTTACACATGTGTGAGGGAAAAATATTACTGTGGTTTGAGTGTTTATGTCCCTTTAAAATTCATGTTGAAACATAATCTCCAATGCAATGGTATTAAGAGGTGGGACCGGCCGGGCGTGGTGGCTCACACCTGTAATCCCAGCTCTTTGGGAGACCGAGGCGGGCAGATCACGAGGTCAGGAGATCGAGACCATCCTGGCTAACACGGCGAAACTCCGTCTCTACTAAAAAATAAATACAAAAAAATTAGCCGGGCGTGGCGGTGGCCGCCTGTGGTCCCGGCTGCTCGGGAGGCTGCGGCAGGAGAATGGCATCAACCCGGGAGGCGGAGCTTGCAGTGAGACGAGATCTTGCCACTGCACTCCAGGCTGGGCCACAGAGTGAGACTCCCCCCTCAAAAAAAGGTGGGACCTCTGGGGCAGTGATTGAATAGGAGGGCTCCACCCTCCTGAAGGGTTAATGTGCTTAGAAGAGAGGCTCTGGAGGAAGCTCCCTGTGCCTTCTTGCCCTCCTGCCCTTCTGCCCATGTGAGGATGCAGCAAGAGGTGCCTCAGTGAGGCAGAGAGCAGCCCTCACCAGGACCACACCTGCTGTCACCTTGATCTTGGACTTCCCAGTCTCCAGAACTGTGAGCAATAAATGTCTATGACTTATAAATTAGCTAGTCTAAGGTATTTTGTTATAGCAGCCTGGAACTGACTGGGAGGGCTACGTAATGTGTTTTTAGCAGTTCTGTTTCACTGAGTTCAGGCTCCAGAGTTTGAAACTGGCAAGTAAGGGCTGAAAGAAAGCATATCCAGTATCAGGAAAGTTGATTTTTAAAGTTCTCATTATGAAGAGTAGAGGTTTCTCAGGCCTAGCAGTTTGACAACATGACAACAGCATGACAAAAACAATCCTTCCCAGTAGGTCTTTTGGGGAACAGCCAAGGCACGCTTGCTTTCAAATGCACACGATGTCAATGGGAGGTTTGGCTTCCGTCTGCTCGTCATCAGCCTACCTGACACTGATGGTGAAGGACGAGGAGGAGAGCCGGGCAATGAACAGATCTTCCCTGCCCAGAGATGCGGTGTTCCCTCCTCAGGGAATTTGGGACAGAACTGTAGTGTCTCTATGTGATGGCCACCTTTGTGGTCTCTATCATCGGAGGGGTTTGGTGGCACCAACTTTGGTTTTTGCCCAGCCCGAGGTGGCTGACTGAAGGCTATCAGTTCAATATGTCATGTCATTAATTTAATGTGGGGGTGTATTTTTAAATTTATTTTGAAATAAATGAGTACCAGGTTCTTTTACACTTTTGGGATGTTCGTGGGTTCTCTGTGCCTCAAATGCTCTTCTTTCCTCTGTGTATCTGTAAAACTCCTACTTATACCTAAAAACATCCCACAGCCAGAAGCCTTCCCTGAAGGCTGTTTGTATAATCACCACTGAACACACAGAATTGATCAACAAATGGTATTTTTAAAAAATATTCTCCCTTTTCATGTACCGTTTAGTGCCTTTGCAGGCCTCAATCAGTTCAGCCTCAGTTTTCACTATTCCAGACTCTCTTTTCACACAGAAGCTCCTCTAATCTTTATTATTTTGTTGCCTTTCTTCTAGTTCTCTAATCTCTTTATGTAGACATATTCACCAGGAAAAAAACGAGGCATATCATGGGGAAATTAATTCATTTACCATTTCACAAAGCTTTAATCTCATCTTTTTTCCCAAGAAGTATGGATCATCAACTCTGCAAAGGTTGATAAATGCTTTTTGCTTACATTTATGGTTATGTTTAATAGTTTGGCTTGCTGTACAGGAGGGCAGAGCACTCTGGGCTTTTATTCCTTAAAACCTTCCTTGGTTGTTAAACAACCTTCCTTCAAATCAGTCACAGCAGGAGTATTTATACCATGGGAATTGGCAAACACTTCAAATCAGGTTTTGTTTTGTTTTTTCTTTCCTTTTTAATGGTGAGCCAGTTTACTATCATAACACAGGTTATCAACAAGAGTTCTGGCAGCCATAGTTGCAGATGTGCCTTTTAGATTAACTTATAGTTCGTGAAACATTGATATTCTGTGAGACCATGCTAGGTACTCATTTATAAATGGGTTTTTAAATAGTTGTGGGATAAACACAATTAAAGATGATTTTCCTAATCAAAGGACTTCTTATAGGCTTTAAAAATGATAATGTGCTTTGGGAATATTCTAGGAAGAGGGGGAGATGTTGAAAATGAGATGTTTCCTTCAATTATTTATCCAAAGAACTGTCTTTCCCCAGAATACCTATCTATTATTATGTCACTGGGCCCTATGAAATCCTGGCTTAGATTATTTTTCCTGAATGTATTATCTTAGATACATCCTGCTTGCTCCCTCCTTTCCTTTCCCTTTTTCTTTCTTTTTTCCTTCCTTCCTCTCCCCTCCCCTCCCCTCCTCTCCCCTTCCCTCCCCTCCTCTCCCCTTCCCTCCCCTCCTTTCCCCTTCTCTCCCCTTCTCTCCTCTTCCCTCCCTTCCCTTTCCTCTTTCCTTTCCTTTTACCTTTTTTCTTTCCTTTTACCCTTTTTCCTTTTTTCCCTCCCCTCCCCTCCCCTCCTTTCCCTCCCCTTCCCTTCCCTTCCTTTTCTCTTTTCTTCAGCTTTGTGAAAGCTTCCTGCAGGCCAGAGCTCTCCATGGACTAAGGGAACTCAAAGACTTCCTGGTGTGTTTCCTCATTCATTCTGTATTCATCTGTTCCTGTCTTTCCCAGTTCTTACCCAATGTCACATTTGTGACAAAAACATTTCTATTACTAACACACAATCTTCGAGACTTTATGAAGTATCTTTTTTGAAAGTCTAATAGACTTGTAGTCTTTCTTTCTCCCCCAGGTATCTTCTCTTCTCTAAAATTCTAGTTAGGTATTGCTGTAAGAAGAAGCTATGTGCACTCTCCCCCATAATTGTGCTTATGTGTTGGATGGTTCAGTCTATGTGCAATGCGCACAGCAGCTCTAATCCAAATGCAACGTAGCATGTGGCTTCTCATCACCATGACTCAGTGCCTCTGCTTGCACAAGGCTAGGACTATTAATACTGCTTAAATGGAATCAAATAATGAGGGTGATATTAAATGTTTCTTGTAAGGCAATTTTTTGTTACGTTATTAGATTTGTTTGGTGGCCCATTGATCTGAATTGTGAGAAACAGAAGCCATATTCAAATAGAATATTAAAAATTACCAAGAAAAAATTTTAATATGGAAATAAAAATGAGTAAAGACACATACATTTTCCCAAGAAGATGTGATTTACAAGGTTCTTGGGGTCTGTGCTCTGGTGAGTTGCAAGTGTCATATTGAGATCTTACTTGGGGGGAAGGAAGCTACGAGTGACCTGAGACTCCTTCTGAATGACCTAAACAAGTGACATTCCAAGTGATAGATGCCCTTGAGGTGTTAAGGTTGGTGGTGACAGGATCCTGGACCTCTCACATAAATATTCATGAGCGTGCAAGCTGCTACATGGATTCAGTTTGGCAATACGTAACAACTAAAAATGGGCTTAGATCTGATGATTTCACTTTCACAAACTTAGACTAAGGAAATAACATACAGGGTGTTTCCTGCCATACCATTTATGAATTTGAAAAGGTGGAAAGTAATGTTTAGGTTGGGGGATTTGTAAAGCACATTATGCTACATGTATAAAATAAATAGTATACCAGTTATGCAAAATAATGAATAGTGATCTATATTTATGGAAATGGGAAAATATACATTATATATTGCTAAGTTTAAAAGGCTGGTCATGAAACAGCCAGTTCATATAAATACATTTTTTGGATAAAATTTGCATATTGATATATGTAAAACCCACAAATGTATATGTGTGTGTGTATATATGTGTGTGTGTGTGTGTAGGAAAAATCTGAAAGTTTATATATCAGAGTGTTAATGACGGATCTCACTTAGGAGAATCAATATGGGTTAGCTTTCTTCTTTGTGTTTTTGTTTATTATCTGGTTTTCTAAACAACATTACTGTTATTTTAGCATAGAGAAAAAAATACCCTAAAGCTGTTGGTTTTGTCTCTCAGGCCTGAGCTTATTTCCAAGACCCTGAAATCTCTTACTTCTCAGAACCAGGAACCACCTTTTTCTTTCTGCTGGCCCAACTGTCTGTTCCCTGTCCCCAGGGCCTGCCTGACTGTGGGCAGAGGCCTGCAAGCTAGATTTTCTGGGGCTCCAGGTTCTGGAGCTGACTTTACAGTAGGGCTGCTCAGTTTGCCTTTCTGGAATTCTGCCTTGTCGCTGAGCTCCAATCCTAGCCCTTGATTTTTTTTTTTTTTTAAATTGCCAATTTCTGTCCTTAAGTCCTTGCCTTGTGATCTACCAGCATCCCAGGTCTCCCAGCACCATCTCCTCTGTTGATCTTCCCTGGTGTTGATGTGCGCCTCCCACCCAAGGTGTGGTCACAGGAACCCTGCAACCTGCTGACTGATACTCTGCAGAGCTCCCTTCCTAGGGTCTGTCACACATAGAGATGGTGCCCTCACTGACCATCTACCATGTGCTGTGACCAGCAGACTGGACTGCCTCTTGTCCCTACAAAGAGTTCCTGGCCACATCACCATGGTGCCTACTCATGCTTATGCATCTCCTTACAACTTAGGCCTTCCCCGGCCTGTCCAGGAATGGTGTCCATTCTCAACTATGAATCCTGGAGATTCCACCTCCTTCTAGTCTCCAGACAGTTCAACCCAGGACTGTTACTAGGTAGGTGTTTGCATAACCATCAATACTTTTGGATGAATTCACCTAGTTAGGGGAATTCTGTGAGAATCAATGATATGCTGGGTACAGGGAATCTTATTTGAGAATTGTTAGGATAGTTATTTTTTTCACATGTAGTTATTATTTTTAAAAATTCAGTAGTTTTTTGGGTACAAGTGGTTTTTGGTTACAGGGATAAGTTTTTTAGTGGTAATTTCTGAGCAGTTTACACTGTACCCGATAAGTAGTCTTTTATCCCTCATGCCTCTCCCACCCTTCCCCTGAGTCCCTAAAGTCCATTGTATCATTCTTCTGCCTTTGCATCCTCATAGCTTAGCTCCCACTTATAAGTGAGAACATACGATATTTGGTTTTTAATTCCTGAGTTACTTCACTTAGAATAATGGCTTCCAGCTCCATCCAAGTTGCTGCCAAGGCCGTTATTTTGTTCCATATTATGGCTGGGTAGTATAGAATGATGGATCTTTTTGAGAATTTGGTGAAAGGATTCGTGCCCTGGGCATTTTAGGATGTGCTGAAGACTTCTGGCTCACCCATCATTTCCCTTATCCCCACTCCCTGTGGGGGCTGCTTTCTGACAGGGAAAGGAAGACGCTTTGTCAATGGGCTATTACTACCTGGGAGGGTTTGTCTGTGAGCAGCGGGACCTCGAGATGGTGTCCCAGCCCCAATTTAGGCTGTTGTGATGGCAGGAGGGCATTTTTAGCCTAGTGCCCATTTTCACCACGTCTTCCTTATTCCCACTGTGGAATATCATCTACTCTGCTTTTCCCTGGGTTGCCTCAAAACTCAGACTTCTTTGTAAGTGCTGGCTTCTCTCTGTGAACTCCACTTTCTTTTGGTGCTTTCTCCCCTATTCCGTCTTCATCTCTGGTGCCTTCACTGTGTGGATCCTTGTTATGGTCTGAATGTGCCTCCTCCGAAATTCAGGTGCTGCTAATGTGGTGGTGCTAAGAGGTGGACCTGTGAGAGGTGACTAGGCCATGAGGTTGCTCCATCGTAGATGGTTGGATCAGGTCCCTTTACAAGGGGACTTGATGCGGGAGTTTGTTTTCTCTCGCCCTCTGCCTTCTGCCACGTGAGGACACAGGAAGAAGGCCCTCGCCATATGCTGGCACCTTGATCTTTGACTTCCCAGGCCCCAGAAGTGAGGAATGAATTTCTGTTTTTCCTTCATTGCTCAGTGTCTGGGATTCTGTTCCGGCAGCCCAAACACACAAAGAGAGTCCTTCAGCCCCCATGTCCACGAATGGCAAAGATTTATGGGGGTGGGGCCACAATTCAATCCACCCTCTCAGCCCTAAAAAAATTCATGTCTTTCTCACACGCAGAATGCATTTCTACCCATTCTTTTTTTTTTTTTTCTTTTTTCTTTTTTCTTTTTTGAGATGGAGTCTCACTCTATTGCCTAGGCTGGAGTGCAATGGCGCGATCTTGGCTCACTGCAACCTCTGCTTTCCAGGTTCAAGTGGTTCATTCTCCTTCCTCAGCCTCCCATGCAGCTGGGATTACAGGCGTGTGCCACCACACTTGGCTAATTTTTGTATTTTTAGTAGAGACGGGGTTTCACCATGTTGGTCAGGCTGGTCTTAAATGCCCGACCTCAGGTAATCCACCCGCATTGGCCTCCCAGAGTGCTGGGATTACAGGCGTGAGCCACTGCGCCTGGCCCATTTCTACCCATTCTATTTGCTCAAACAGTCAAAAAGCCCCAGCTAACCACAGGAGACTCTGACAGGTACCTTGTGTACAAGGGAGGCTTTTAAAGACAGATTTACAAAATGCAGAATCCTTTTGCACCATGAACTCAGTTGATACAATTTCAAGTAGAAAAATCAGGCCTGACACAGATAGATAAAATACTAAAATAATGCTGTTTTAAAATTGAAAACAAGGCTCAACGGGCTTTGGTGAGAGGGTGAAAGTCACAGAATTTGTGGAGGAGGGAGTGGGGCTAGGTCACGAGCCCTTTTGGGCATCTGCTCCTCCCATTCTGCAACACTCATTTGTCTGTGTCTTGTCCAGCAGGAATTGATTTATTGATGTGTGGCCTCAGAGTCAATGCATTTTTTTTTCCAGTAAGATGTGTAATATGCATGGCATAGTACAGAACAGATGAAAACAAGTAACTAAAAAAATCAGAACCTGCCTAGAAATAACCATTTCTGGTTCTCATAACTGTCAGTATCTTCTTTTTTCAGACTGTTTGGAATTTGATTTCAAGGATTCCATTGTTTTGAAATGAGCTTGAAAAGCACACGAATTATGCTTATAGAGGGGATGGAGAAGTCCCGCTTTCTGTCCAGGAGAACCTGGGAGGATGTTTTTGCTTTCTTCTCCCAGCTCACTCTGTCACTCCATTTGTGTCACGGCTAGGCCAAGCAGGGCTGTAACTCCCTGTGCACAGTGGCTGATTTTTCCTTTGGCTTGGTCGAATATCCTGATAAATAACATGCAGTCTACAGCTGTTCAAATGATGTTCCTTTTTCTAAGCAACACTTTTGTGTCCATTTCCACTATTGTAGGCTTTGCCTCGATAGGTAAATAATGTACATGAGTACAGTGGGACTAGGTGTTAGGTGAAATTGAACAAGTGGCAGTGGAAAGAGAGCGTGAGGTGTGAGCTGCCTTGGAGGAACTAGATTCTCTTCTTGCTGGGACCCAGATACTCTTTAGGCAGTCCTGGCATACGATTTACTTAAAATCATTTTCTCTCCCTCTTCTCATCCCTTTCCCTTCTAAAATTCATTTTGTAGATCAACACTATGTGTCCTGGGTCGAGTAATTGATACAAATGCCTTTTCTCATTTAGAGACCACTTGCAAAAGAGAAAATTATTTTTCCAATGGAAATTGGCTTTGAAACCCCGTCTCTACTAAAAACACAAAAAAATTAGCCAGGCGTAGTGGCGGGCGCCTGTAGTCCCAGCTACTCGGGAGGCTGAGGCAGGAGAATGGCGTGAACACGGGAGGCAGAGCTTGCAGTGAGCCGAGATCGTGCCACTGCACTCCAGCCTGGGCGGCAGAGCGAGACTCCGTCTTAAAAAAAAAAAAAAAAAAATTTGCCAGGGTGTGAGCTATAGAAATGGTGCTATTAGAGTATATCCATTGTAAATTATGCAATTGCACCATTTAAAGCTTATTAAAGTCACGCTTTACTATGCAAAGCAGTTTTTGGTTATCACAAATGTGACTTATTTGTTTTGCATCACTATGAGGTCTATGCTGTTGGGTGATGTTCCCTAAAGGAGTCTTGCAGTTAGACTCACAGCATGAAAGTGAACGGCGCATGGACACCTGAGGGATTCCTCTTGCAAATACAGTGTTATTTATCATCTACCAGTCAGCAGAGAGGGAAAACATAAAGGATCACCCATGGAAATTTGGAGTAGAAAGCAGGTGTATCAAGTCCTCATCTCTATTTTTTTCACTGTCTCAATGATTCACCCTGTCACTGGTCACTGTATTCTATCCAGCTTCGTGCCTCAGTTTCCTAATCTGCACATGTGTCGTATGATTATTGGAGGGTTAAGTGAAGTAACACATGCAGTGTTCTTGAAGCAGAGCCTGGCATGCAGTAAACACATCATAATTGTTAGGTATTATGGTTATTATAATACCATTAGCAATCCAGACTGAAATTGGATCCTGCCCCTCAAAGAGAATGCTCAGCTGAACAGATATCATGAAAAAGCAGACTTTCCACGACCACCATATGCCCCTGGGACATAGGTTGCAGTGCGTAGGAATGTGGGTAACCAACAAGGAAGGACTTACAAAGTGGACATCATGCTTCTTGGAACCTGAAGACCATACAATTTGTTTGAAGAAAAACCCATTAGGAGTGGCCAGGATAGTCGGAATCAGATGCCTTCCAACATTATGTGGAGAGGTGAGGTCCTGGCAGAAATTGCACGTATTTTGATCATTTTAGAACAAAACCTCCCAGATTGTATGACTTGAACCTCATATGTCAATCTTATTACTAGACACACTGTCAGCTTAGTGTCACAATGCTCATGATGATGTGTTTTGACAGCAACATCTGTCACCCCTCCCATGGCCTCTGTTTATTTGGCTGGTGTAGCTGACGTTGTGGGGATCCCCTTTCCTTCAACTCTTTCTTGTCCATTTCTCCCAGACTCCATGGACTCTCTGAGGAAATGCTGCTTCAGATGGAGGAGGAAGGACCTCTGGTGCCAGCTGGTTTTGCAGCTATGACCTCTAATCACGTGCTTAAAATCCATCTGTCAAAGAACATGGGGTTGCATTGCAAACATCAAAAACTATTTGAGTATCCGTCACACACAAGGCCCTTGGGAAGAGTAAATGCACAGGATTTGTAACGAGACTCAGTTACAGTTGCAGTAAAGGTGAGAATTGCAATAAAACCCAAAGCCAAAGCTCATTTCTCTGAGAAGGTGCAGCCACCTCTCCTAACCACACTTTTACCAGCATTGTTAACAAGTCCATCTACGGGTATGTTCTGGTTTCATTTGTAGTAAGATGATGCACGAAGCTTTCCTTGTGCAACTAAGACCCATAGTTGACAACAAAATGTGTTAAGTGTTCTCATATTCTAAAGAAAGCGTTAGAAATTAATGTTGGACACCTTCCATAGGCCTTATAAACACCAGCCACCATCCTGCCACTGCCATCCCCATGAAATCGGGTGGCTGGCATTCTTAGGTGCGTGGAGTCTGTGGTGGTGCGGGAGTCCCACAGCAGAGGGTGGTGTCTCTTTCCTTGAAGTCAAGGGCAGGACTCCAGGGGAATTATTAGGGTCCATCGAAGTGTCTGCAGCATGAGGAGCCTGGCAGCCTTCTCCCTCTGGACACTTGCTGAGCTCCAGAAGTCTCGGGGCCCGTCTTGGTGCTGCTGTCAAAATGGAATCTTGGGGAGTCTTTAGGAGAGCTTCACACAGGTTCCCTGCAGTCGGAGGATGTGCTCTGCCATAGAGGCTGTTGTCTATTTTGGGTCCAGAGATTTCTGAAGGCAGGAGGCAGGAGACCACAGTGTTATATGCCTGGGAGAAAGATGCGGGTCACCCTCACCCCATTCCAGTTTTCTGAGTCCGTTAGAAGGTGTAGAAGAAGTCTCAGGTTCTTGTGGCTCCATGTGGGAGAGGATGGAGGTTACTGGAGGCATGGGATCCTTGAGACTATGGTTACAGGGTGCCCAGAGGAGGCATGGCTTTCCTTGCTCAGGAGGCCAAGGTGTAGCTGAACGCCATATGCAGGAGACCACACAAACCAACCACTGGGAGGGCACCTCTTTTTCTTTTTTTGTGAGACAGAGTTTTTCTCTTTTTGCCCAGCCTGGAGTACAATGGTGCGTTCTCGGTTCACTGAAACCTCTGCCTCCCGGGTTCAAGTGATTCTCCTGCCTCAGCCTCCCAAGTAGCTGGGATTACAGGTGCCTGCCCCCATGCCTGGCTAATTTTTTTGTGTTTTTAACAGAGACAGGGTTTCACCATGTTGCCCAGGATGGTCTCGATCTCTTGACCTCATGATCCACCCGCCTCAGCCTCCCAAAGTGCTGGGATTACAGGTGTGAGCCACCACGGGGAGGGCACCTCTTTAGCAGAGGTGCAGGCACCAGATGGTTCCCTTGGAGATGATTCCCTTGATGGCCCTTCTCCCATGGCCAGACCCTCCTCCTCATCCCCTTTCAGACCTGGGTAGCAGCATCCTGCTGCTAGTTCCTGGGTCTTTAAGTCACCCTGTTGGTTCCCTTAACCTGCTCGCCCCTCTGGAAACAGTCTATTCAGTAAATTCTTCAATAGCCCTTGGATGTGCCATCTTGGTCCGCCAGGACCCTGGCAGATGCACCAGCCTCCTCACTCAACCTTCCTCCCCCTGACCCAGCCTTCCAGACCTCGCCATCGGCCGGCAGCATCAGCACTACCTGAGTTTGTTGGCAGTGCAAAACCTCTGGCCTACCCTGTTCCAAGGGAGCCAGAATCTGTATTTTCAGAAGACCCATGTGACCTGTGTGCAAATTTGGAAAGTGCCTATGGGAGATGGGGAGGAGGGGTATGAAGACGAAATCACCCCCCACCCTACATTCCACAGTCTGTTCAGATACTAGCCAGGCAGACTTCCCAAACACCTGCTGCCCACATTCTTCTTTCCTGTCTCCCATGGGCAGACACGCAGCACATCTGATCTGGACTTACGCTGCCTGGGTTTGAATCTTACCTCTTCTGCTTGCTAGCTATGCAATTCTGGGAGAGTTCTTTAACCCTGCTTGTTTCCTTGTTTGTCCCGTGGGGATACTAATTGTGGAGATGATTAAACAGCATGACACATAAGAGGCGAGGGAACTAGCCATGTGGCTGTATGTGGGAAAAACAATCCCAGCAAGGAAGGCCAGCAAGGGAGCCCCGTGAGTGGAGGGCAGCGCCTGCCACAGCGTCCCTCAATGGCTGCTGAGGAATATTGGTAGTGGTGGTGTCATTTTGGGTAGGAGGTAATATACAGGCTGGAAAATCCAATTTTCTATTTCTATTCATAAATAGAAGACAATCACACGAAATGACAATCACGGCAGCATTTGTATTTTACTTTAGAGTCAGCGAGGCCCTTTCAGAGGCACAATACAGATACTTAGAGGATAAGAAGTAAAGTCATGGAAGGATCACTCCAGCCTGCACTCAGTCAGATGGAGCGCTTCCAGAGTCAAGTTTACTGTAAATGAATCCCTGCTTCCAAATGTAATTCTGCAGATGCACTTTGATTTCACAGCCATTGATCAATAATTCATTTGGCTTGTGACTACCGATGACATGATTTAATATGTCCAGCTAAATTATGTTCCCACAGGAACACTCATGCATACCAAAGGAAAAAATTACAGTTATCATAGTGCTGGCCTCTAATTGAAGCAAGCCTGCATGCAGGCCTAGACTTGTTGTTTGAAGGAAAAAAAAAAGTCATGTGATCAAATCAATAGAGGACCTAAGTGCAGAGAACTCTTTATGAATCAGGACTATGGAGGGGCCTTCTATTAATGTCAGTCCCTGATCAGGAGCATCTGGATTGGGCACTGATATGGTTAGGCTTTGTGTCCCCACCCAGATCTCGTCTTGAATTTTAAGTTCCATAATCTCCAAGTGTCAAGGGAGAGACCAGGTGGAGGTAATTGAATCATGGGGCTGGAATTTCCCCCATGCTGTTCTCGTGATAGTGAGTGAGTTCTCACGAGATCTGATGGTTTTATAAGGGGCTCTTCCCCGCTTCGGCAGGCACTTCTTCCTGCTGCCTTGTGAAGGTGCCTTGCTTTCCTTTCCGCCGTGACTGTAATTTTCCTGAGGCCTCCCCAGCCATGCAGAACTGTGAGTCAATTAAACCTGTTTCCTTTATAAATTACCCAGTCTCAGGCAGTTCTTTATAGCAGTATGAAAATGAACTAATACAGGCACCACTTATAAATACCTACCACCGAGATTAGGACTGGAAGGGCAAAGGTAACAAGCACCCAGGAGAATTACAATTGTTTGGAGTAATCCCAAGTACTCACTCCAACTTCCTAAGAAGCACCATCCTCATTTTTACCTTTGATTGTGATCTCTGTTTAGTTCCCTGCAATGTTCTCTTGGCCTCTCCTTGTCTAGAGGTTGTGAGAGATGTGGAGTGAAAGGGCAGAAGTAACCAGGCACAGGTTTGAGGACACCTTAATGGTGGGGATGTTACTTGATCTAAAGATATTCCAAGGCTTGGTTTCTATTAAAAAAGGGAGTCTGGTATCCAGGGGATTTTGTGTGAGACTAAATTAAACACTGGAAAGAGCCAGAATAACACACCTCCTCTGTTTTCACTGTGGTTAAACACTTTGTGTCATGTCTGACATTTTTTTCCCTACATTGGGATTTCTCTTTCTCTGCTGTCACTGTCCTTGAAAGTAACAGCAACCCCAGTATAAAGTAGTAGTTAAAAGCATTGGAATTGGCATCAGACTGTCTGGATTCAAATTGTCACTCCATTGCTCACTGGCTGTGTGATCTTGGGAAGTTACTTAACTTCTCTATTTCAGTTTTGATATCTGTAAAACAGGCATAATTATATCATCTTGCCCCTATGGTTGTTGTGAAGAGTAAATGAGTTTTAATGGAATTTGATTCTTAGTGCAGTGCTTGGTATATATTATACTTAGGATATAATAAATATTAACAATATAAAATTATACATTTATTATTGTTATTTTTACCGGTGGTTTCCTAACTGGTCCCTCTACCTCCAGTCTTTCTATCCCAATCCACCACTGTTCACATCACTGCCAAAGTGAAATTCATTCGGCCACATGGTAATGTGACTCTACCAACCTCTGAAACCCCATGTCCTGTGCATTCAGCTATCAGAGGGAAGCAGAGGGTGGCAGGGTGAATTGCAAGGGCCTGGGTCAGCAGGGGTAGAGATCAGTCTTCTATCTGGTCTATGGACCAAAGAGTCACATGGTTCTAGTTAACTTCAAGGGAGACTGGAAGTGGAGCCTCTCTATGGCACCAGGAAGAAAACAGATGAGGTTTGTGACAGGTTCTGGTCTCCATCCCAGGCCTTGAGGCAGGAAGAACTGGACTGTTTGACGAACAGAAGGAAGGCCACTTTGCTTAGAGTTTAGCAAGCAAGGGGGTGAATGAAAACAAACGAGGGCAGAGGTTAGGCTGGAATAGCTCCTGCAGGCCACGTTAAGGAATTCTGACTTTATTCCAATATAAATTGGAAGTCTTTATAGAAAGTTTTATGCCAGGGGGTGATATGAACATATGTATGTCTTAAAGAGACCTGCTGGTGTGAAGAACTAATCAGGGAGTGGATTAGTTTCCCATTGCTGCTGTAATAAATTACCACCAGCTTTGTGGCTTAAAACAGCCCATATTTCTTCTGTTACTGCCTGGAGGTCAGAAGTAGAAATCGAAGTGTTGGCAGAGCTGTGTTTCTCCTAGAGGCTTCAGGAGACAGTCTGTCTCCTCGATTTTTCTGTTTCCTCGAGGCCTCCTGTGTTCCTTGGCTCATGGTCCCTTCCTCGGTCTTCAGAGCACATCACTCCAGCCTCTCGTTCTGTTGTCCCATCACCCTCACTCCCTCTGACTGTAACCAACTGCCTCGCTCTTATATGAATCCTGTGATTACACGAGGCACACCCAGATTATTCAGAAAAATCCCCCTACCTCAACAGCCTTTATTTAAGCACAGCTGTGAAGTCCCTTTTGCCAGTAAGGTAAAAAATTCAAAGAGGTTCCCGGGATCTGAAGGTGATACCATTCAGCTGGCCCAGGAACAATGATGGTGGCAAGACGACTGGTTAAAATATCATCATCATTGTCCTAAACCATGAGGGGATAAAGAGAAGGGCATGGCCTTGAAAGCGATTTAGGAGGCAGGATCCACAGGTATTGGTCCTTGACTGGTCCTGGGAGATAATAAAGAAGGGAAAACAAAGAAAAAGCCTAGGCCTCTTGCTTGCATGTAATTCATGAAATAATGAATGGAATCATTTGAAGAGTCTATTCGGCAGCTAATGATGAGTAAAAATTCTGAAATTGTCTGTAATTTATAAGGTTTATGACAAGGAAGGAACTCATAATTATAAACTGGTTATCACTGGATATTATACACTGATTTTGCCTGAATCATTAATTAGCAAATGAATCAACAGCTGCTGATATCTCATAAACAAGCTATTCTAAATTATTCTTTAAAAAGTACCATGCAGTAAAAGGAAGACCTATCGAGGTGAAGATTGAGAAATATTCCTTAGAGTTATTTTTATGTTTCAGGACATATTTTAAATCTATTTTTGTGGATTATCAACTTTTACTCAAAAAGCCAAAGTAAAGGTTGAGTTACAACAAATTCAACACTTTAATTTAAAAATTGATGTGGAATAAACAGTTGTCTGTTTTCCAATGTCTCAAGGCCATTTTGTGATTTTTGTTACCCTCCAATGGTTATGGGCCTTAGCTTTGATTTCACTTTTCCTCCTCTTCTTTTTTCAGTTCTGTTCCAGTGATCTATTGCTGCATAGTAAACTACCCCTCATGGATTAGTCTGTTCTCATCCTGCTATGAAGACATACTCTAGACTGGGTAATTTATAAGGGAAAGAGGTTTAATGGGCTCACAGTTCCACATGGCTGGGGAGGCCTCACAATCATGGCAGAAGGTGAAGGAGGAGCAAAGGCACATCTTACATGGTGGCAGGCAAGACAATGTGTGCAGAGGAACTGCCCTTTATAGCACCATCAGATCTCAGAGACTTATTCACTATCACAAGAGCAGCATGGGAAAATCCTGCCCCCATGATTCAATTAACTCCCATGGGTTCTTCCCACGACATGCAGGGATTATGAGAACTGCAATTCCAGATGAGATTTGGGTGGGGACACAGCCAAACCATATCACCACAATGTAGTGACTAAATACAATAACCATTCTTTAAATTTTTTGAGATGGAGTCTCACTCTGTCGCCAGGCTGGAGTGCAGTGGTGTGATCTCAGCTCACCAAACCTCCACCTCCAGGTTTCAAACCATTTTCCTGCCTCAGTCTCCTCAGTAGCTGGGACTACAGGCACATCCCACCACACCCAGCTACACTTTATATTTTTAGTAGAGACGGGGTTTCACCATGTTGGCCAGGATGGTGTCGATCTCTTGACCTCATGATCCACCCGTTTCAGCCTCCCAAAGTGCTGGGATTAGTCCTGAGCCACTGCACCTGACCAATAACCATTTTATCATGCTTTATGATGTTGTGGATAAGGGTTTCAGGAAGGGACTAACTGATGATCCTTCTGTTTCACTTGGTGTGGACCAGGACTGCTCAGTGGAGTTCACTGGGGGCTGGTCTGAATCATCCCAGACAGCTTCATTCCCATACTTAGAGTCTTGGCAGGGTGGGCTGCAGGGTTGGGCTCAATGGGACCCTCCCTACCTCCATGTGCCTTCAAGTTTTCTTCACACAGTCTCTCCAGCAAGGCAATAGAGACTCCTTACATGAGAGCTCAGGGCTCCAAGGGGCCAAGGTGAAAGCTTCACGTTCTCCTAAAGGCAAGTCTTGGAACTGGCCTACAGTAGGGTTGCCAGCTTTAGCAAATATGAGACAATGCCCAGTTCAGTTTGAATTCCAGATAAATAACACTAATTATTAGTATAAGAGTGTCTCAAATATTGCATGGAACATACTCCTGCAGAAATTGTAATTTATCTGAAATTCAAATGGGGCTGGGTGTTGTGTATTTTTTCTGACAGCCGTAGCCTGGAGTCACTTTCACGATCCTCTGTTTGTCAAAGCGGGCCCTGGTCAGCCCAGATCCAAGTGGAGGGAAAATAGAACTCATCTCTCCGTGAGAGAAGTGTCAAAGAATGTGTGGCTTTCTTTAATTTGCCACCCCCACTGAAGTTCTCCTGAGATTTACTCACTGTTTGGGACTTAGAAACCGTAAGTGCTGATGCTTTCTGTGCCTTCGTATGTGGTCTTGGGTGCTTAGTGACTCAAGGTCACTATTTGCCTCAAGTCACAATAACCTTAACACAGCAGGCAGCATGGCACCTGTGGAAAGTTCCAGATAGATCTGCATGGGAATCCTGCATTACCTGAGGCAAGTACCTTAATCTCTTGGTGCCTCAGTTTTCCTCACTTGTTTCATGGTTATCAAAATGACCACACAGGTTACAGCAAGGATTTGTACCTGTAAAAAGGATCTTTACTTTTAAAAAGAGGTTAAAAAAAGGAATAAAAAACAAAGCACCCAATAACAAAACGTTTTTTCCATCAAAGGGGCTCCTATTCCTATTACTTTTTAGCAAGTAGAAGAGATACGAAATCGGGAGAGGTGGATACTAATAAATAGTATCATTAGAATACTAGTGATAATAAAATGTATGAGTTGAGCAAACTATTTGAACCCCACAGACTTCTGGCTCCTTTGCAGTGTTGAAAATGCCAAATTGTTGAGTGGGTTTAGCATAAAAGTGAATGCAACTCTTCCAGCCTCTCACCATGGAGTCTCTTCAGGAACAATATTTTAAATGTTTGAATATTTTTAAACCAGTGTCGATGACTGTGGAAAGGAAGGATTCGATAGGGCAGTCACCTCTCAGAGGACATCGATTTTCTGTAACCCCAACACAAGCCTTTCAATGTATCCTAACTTGCTATAAATATTAAATTATTTATCTTTTTAACATTTTGGATGATTTTATCTTGTCCATCATACTGCTGTTTATAGCCTGCAAATTAAAAATGGTAAAAGGCCATTTATGTGCACAAAAGTGCATTTCCACATGGTTGCTTTGGTTGTGATCGCAAAGCTCATGGACCTGACTGACACCTGCCATGTACCGTGGACCTGACTGACACCTGCCTGTTCTGTTCTTACATGGTCGAGCTCTGTATGCAGTGAGTGCTCTTCAGATCCTTGGGAGGAGAACTGGGGAAGGACAGCCGGATTTATTTGGAGTCTAAACGTTCATTCATTAGAGGCCAAATATTTGACAAAATGCATTTTGAAAAATAAAAATGAGTTTTAGGACCTGTCATAGCCAATAAAATTCACTTAGATGAAAGACCCGATGTGTAATAAAAATGTCTCATTTAAGAAATTAAATGATCCTGTCATTTGTAACAAGGATTAATAGAATTTTAAAATGGAATGAGCTCAAATGAAGCTCGGTGAGTCACAGTGGCCTTTCACATTTGCAATATTCCTAAGATAATTATTAATTAACACACCAGAAACGATTTTAATATAACATTATGGTGCAGATTTAAACACCCAAATGGAAAATGCTTCTTATTAAGGTTTCTCATCCTTTCTTAGAATTAAAATGCTAAACTAATTAAAACCAAAGGTACTTTAAAAACAGTTTGCTTCCAAACAGATTTTTAATATATGCCAAGCCGAGTATCAGCCTAGAGCTATTATTTTTTTGCTAGAATCAGAAATCTATTAAAAATGAAATTGCTAATAGATGTCCTAATAACCTCTACTCTATCTCCATGTAATCTGTGTGGCATTCACGCCATTAAAGAAGAACTTGGGGCTAGAATTTGGAGTGGTGTATTTAAGAGTATTAGTCAAAACTTTGTGAAAGATAAATCACACTTTCTGACTACTTTGCTTGAAATATCTCCATGAACTTCTATTGCCCCTAGCATCAATTTCAATATCTTCAATGTGACCTAGAAATCTCTATAGGATCTGGCCTCTACCTGTTTTTTCTCCTTCATCTCATTTTGGATGTTTTTGTTACTGTGTTTCAGACATTTTAGACTTACAGTTTTGTTTTGTTTTTCCACGTGCCTAGCTTATTCCTGTCCCAAAGCATTCTTGTATTTTCAATTCCTCCTGGAATATTCTTCCAAAACTTGTCATGCAGCCTGTTACCTTCTCCCCATTCTGGTTCTAGGCTGTACTATGTAGTATAATTCCAGTCTAACTCATTACCTCTGTTATTTTCTGCCCCTTAAAACTAGAATGCAAGTTCCATGCAGGCAAGGCGCTTTTCCACCTGCTCAAACTCAGGTCCTAGGTACCTACAAAAAAGTTCGATAAACATTTGTTGAATGAACAAAGGCACCTATGCCCTCCGGAAATTGTAACAAGAAAAGATTACACAAGAGCTGGCTAAGGAAAAGACATCAGTTCTTATAGAAGTTGCTGGTGTCTCATTGTGAGACCTTGAAGAAATTTAGATAAAAGTGTGTGGTCAGGAAGTGGGAAACATACATATAATATGCTGGGCTAATCTCTGAATCAGAGAAAGAACAAGCAAAAAGGATGACATTGAAATGCACAGCTCAGAGCAACGCCAGGCTTGAGTGATTGGCGATAGGAACTGCTTGGTTGACTCGTCTCTTTCTGCTGCTGCTTTTTTTAAAGGCCCAATTTATTTTATTTCTAGGTTTGAAAGTGTTGAAAAAATGCTTGTTAAATGGTTATTTGGGAGTCCGAATTTTCTGTTTTTTGGTTTTTTTTTTTAAATTGCTCATGGTTAATGTTGGTTCCCATTAGCTCATGGTTGTGAATAAAGGACTTATTTATAAGTTGACAAGATTGCTCTATTTTGCCCTGTCCCCCTCTCTTTCATGAGAGAGTCACTCTAGCCTCACCCCATCACCTCTACTCAATCCGGCTTTCTGATCGGCAGCATCTGGTACCCAGTGTGTGGATGAACCTCATGCTTCTGTGGAAGTTGGCTGGAGTTCTGGAGGAATCTTCTACAGAAAAACGTGTCTTAGAAATTTTGGTGAGATTGTGATTTTTTATATTCTAGGATAATGATTGCCCTTTTTCATCCTCTGTCTGAATTGCTCATCCATATACATCCTTAAATTATGCTTCTTTACTAATTTATAAGAAAGGTCTAAACCAGTAACATGTAGTACCTGTCATCATAAATAAGTTAAAATGGGACTGACATGTTTAAAAAAGGGCTCAATATGTGATACCTGTTAATAATAATAAATGCAAATAAAATGCCTAAAGGAAAAAGAAAATTTCATTATGGCTCTATAATTTTTCCATTGGCCTTACCAGATTAACAGCAATTATTATAGTTTTCCTTGAGTGTTATTCTAATATAATTTGAAAAAAAATAAATTTTAATCAAAGAGAATCTATCTATATATGTATATATTCTACATATAATACGTATACTTAGTAGGCGATTCAACAAATGTATGTTGAGCATCTCTGTGAGCCAGGACCATACCAGACCCTGAGGATACATGAATGAGTAACAATTCCAGCCCCTGGGAAGGTCAGCCCTGTCCAAGAATATACATTAATAGAAATTAGCTCTACCACTTCTGAAATCTTAAAAATGTAATTTCTGATTCTCAAAACATTGAGTGACCACTCTCTGTTCACCCTTAATCAAATTTTTTGTCAAGAAGGCAAACCACCAAAGAAAGAATTTATAAGAGTAGCCTGCTGTGAACATTCTCATATTGTTCATTTCTGAACAACAGGGGCAGGGATCCGGGGACCTGAAATAAAGAAATGATCTATTTTAGGAAAACAGCTTGATCTGTGGAGACAGCAAGGATTTTGGAAATATGAATGACCCCACTGGAGTCCCTCTCCAGCCTCTAGGAGCTGTTTGATGCTAGTTAAGTGAATCTCATCGACTCTCCTTTACAGTTTCTGATAAACAGAAGTAGTATGGATCCTTGCGGTGTTAGGAGAATCATTCAAGGTGACGTATGTAAAATGCCAAGCACAGTGCCACTCCCTATGCTGGAGCTGCTCAGCTCTCAGAAGTGATCACCATTCGTTTTGACAGGGTACTGATTTGTTCGCAGGGGTGTGTCTAGGCCCTTCACCTGGCATCTGTGGCTGGTCTGTACTCTACGGCTTGTTCCGGGTTTCCTCTGCACCTCCTGGTGACTGCCATACAGCTTCATTCTGTACACATTTTACCTGCGGGAAGCTTGGTTGAACATTGAACATTTTGCTCTCAATTCCTAGTGACTTAATGGGTAGGCTGTTTTAATTATGCAGTGAATATTGAGAGCCCTCATAAACAAAAGCTCTTTGGAATTCTCAATTGTTAGGAGTGCAAAGGAATCCTGAGACCAAAAAGTTTGAGAACTGCTCATCTGTTGGATCAGGTTTAAGCTGAACTGGATCTGTAGAATGAGGATTCTTTCCTCTCATTCATGTATTAAGTTATTTCACCAACTCTAACTTAGCGTCTACTTTGTGCAAATTATTTGACTATGTTTCGGGGAGGGATAACATCGAGCAATGGATAACTCATTCTTGCCTGCCTTTGAGAAACTGACCACGAGTCAATCTGGATGGTTGGACATGTATGTTGTGCTCTGTATGTTTGGAGAATGGTTGCTGGACCACTTTGCAGGACAGCGTGCTGTGCACAGCGCTGGTGGACAAGCTCTTGGTGTTTCTGGGCAGGTGTGTCTGCACAGCAGTTGAGGTGGTGATGCTGGTGACACGCAGGACAGCAGCTGCTGTTTCTGCTTTTCTCGTCATGGGCAGGCCAGGTGTTCCTGGGGCTCCTTCCTGGCAGTGGCCTTAGGGTTAGCAGTCCCGTGTGCAGAGCCGTGAGCGTGCAGCCCTGGACGGTGACCGCTGACCACACTCCCAGCAGATAACTGCCTCAAGTCTGGCTGCCGGCAGCTCTGCTTGTGGCCAGGGCTCTGGACAGAGTTTGGGTTTGGCAGCCTTAGACGGTTAACTGCTTTTCTAAATTCTGCTCCTCTTTGAAACAGTGTTCCCATTCTTGACTCTAAAATATAATTGCCCCTTAGACTGAGTTCTGTGCACTTCTCACCACTCAGTGTCGGAGGCCACATGCGCGGCCAGGAAACTTCCCTTTTCACCCTCGGCTTGTTTTGCGGCCTGGTTCATTCTTCTGTTGAATGCATGACCCACTTTTCTTTCCTTTAAATTGGTAGCAAAGGAGAATAGGAACAAAAGAGCATTTTAAATAATTTTATGAGGAAATTCAGTACCAAGTGAAACTTCCCATTGGATTAGCCCATGGGAAATCTCATCTTTTGTTAGTTTACACTGGATTTTCCAAATAATTTTTCAGGGCTTTAACTTTTGTTTGACCATTTGATGAATGAAAACATTTTCTCTGAAGTCGTTATGTAAAAGAAATGAGCGCAGAGACAGATATGTTATTTGGGCTAGTTTTTACTTTTCTTAATATCCTTTCTCAGGTAGGAGTCTTGTCTGATAAATGTATCATTTATATTGTTATAATTTACCCTCCTCTCCAATCCTCATGAAAATAATGATAATAATACTAATAGTTGCATTTAGGGTTTCTGCAGTTTGCACTTATGGTCTTAGAAACATTTTATTTTATTTTAATTTAAAACTAGTATTTAAAAGATAGCAAACCACAGAGCACTCTGCTGTGGCAGTCCTGCTAAGGCACTTTTAAAAAAATACATTTAAATTTTTAAGTGTATTTTTAAAGTGTATCCTAAATTTAAGTGTATCTTAAATTTTTAAGTGTATCCTACACATGTACAGGATGTGTAGGTTTGTTACATAGGTAAATGTGTGCCATGGTGGTTTGCTGCACCTATCAACCCATCACCTAGGTATTAAGCCCAGCATGCATTAGCTGTTTTTTCTAATGCTCTCCCTCCCACAACCCCACCTGCTGACAGGCCCCCAGCATGTGACGTTCCCCTCGCTGTGTCCATGTGTTCTCATTGTTCAACTTCCACTTATGAGTGAGAACATGCAGTGTTTGCTTTTCTGCTCCTGTGTTAGTCTGCTGAGGGTAATGGCTTCCAGCTCCATCCATGTCCCTGTGAAAGACATGATCTCATTCCTTTTTATGGCTGCATAGTATTCCATGGTGTAGATGTACCACATTTTGTTTATCCAGCCTATCGTTGATGGACACTTTACCAACAATAATTCGTTTAATGCTCACGGCAACCCTGTGAGATAGAGATCAGTCTCCCCCATTTTACAAAGGAGAAGACCCAGGCCGCAGGGGTTAAAGGACTTGGGTAGGGTCGGGCGGCTGCTGCAGTGGCAGAGCAAGATTCCATTCTACTGTGTTCCTCTGAAGCTGATAGTTGTAACTAGAAAGTGCCCTGGAGGATCACCTGGCAGATCAGAGCACCTGGAGGACTACCTGGCGGATCAGAGCACCTGGAGGACCACCTGGCGGATCAGAGCACCTGGAGGACCACAGATCATCCAGTGAACCAAGATCACCAGCAGATCCCAGTCACCTGCTGGGTCACCAAGTGCCAGTGCAGCCATCCTGCAGGGTTAAACATTCACTGGGTGTCCACGGCCAGGATATTTACTTGTTTTCAGGATCCTTCTCTCTCACATATACTGGAATCCTTTCCTGCTCATTTCTGAGATTAAAATTGCTGAAAAAATTAGAGTTCCATCAAGACAGATTGGGTGGAGACAAGAAGATGGAAGGTTCCCAGGGAACAAGAATGTTGGACAGGGTGATTCCCAACTTCTCCCACCAGTCCCTCTGCACGGTCACAGGCTCCATGGTCACTGGCTCTGTAAGAACACTTGCTCCAGGGCCTCGCCTGGGGCCCTGTGTGCCAGGTCTGAGTTGGGCACCGGGGACTTGCTAGGGTCACCAGATGGGGGCCGTTCCTACAGGGCTCTGTGTTGGGAGTCAGAGGTGAGATTTTCCTTTCCATCCTCCCACCTAATAGTAGAGAAAAGAGCATGTGCTGCCATTGGGAACCCTTGTGCCTATTTTCTTTAAAACATTTTATGTATCTAAAGGTTGCAATAAATGTCATTTGCTGTGTAAACCAGAGCTGGGGACCGTGGGGTGGACTTACTCGCGGGTGCACCATAGGACAGTTAGGGTGAGTGGTCACCTGCAGGGGTGGGGTGGGGTGTGTGGGGGTGTAGGGGTGAGGGTGTGTAGGGGCAAGGAGTCTGGGGGTGCAGGGGCAGGCCTGCACAGCTGGGGCATACTTTGCTCGGAGCCTCTCTGTCTGCACAGATGTTCCCGTGGCCTACATCGCCATGGTTTGTGGCCAGCTCTGCTCTTGATGCATCATTTATGGGCTACCCAGATTCCAGGGCCACATGGCAGCCCGCCTGTCTCCCAGCCAGAGCCCCAGCTGTCTGGGGGCATTTCTGACAACCATATTGCCACAAGCAAGCCAGCTTTGCACTGTCGCTTAGAGTGCTTGCGACGGCTCCTCTAGCACCCACCCCACTCTTTTTGTTTATTTCAGCACTCACTCATTTATTTCTTTTCAATCTGTGAACCTTGGTCAAGTGGCATCTAGCAATGTCTGAATGTTTTCTACCCCGATGCTGGGGCCAGGATGCCATCCAGCTCATAGTGTTTATCGAATACCTGTTACCTGCCAGGTGTGGTGTTATGTGCTTTACATAATTATTTCATTCCATCCTCACAACAACCCTCTGAGGAATGCAGAACCCTCCTCACTTTTAGAGATGAGGAAATCAAGGTCAGCAGAGGCTGTAACTTAGGTCTGGCCACACAGCTGGTAGTACAGCGGCAGAGTGAGGCTTCTCAGAAACCCAGAGCAGCTGGCTCTATAGGAATCAGATAAACAGGTGAACAAATAAACATGTTCACAGTCTCATGGCTGCTGGTGGTGGCACTGGTCACTGCCTGGAGATGGTCCCTGTCTGGGTCCTTTGGTGGGTGCTCCCAAGGCCACCCCATGGTTGGGGAGAAAGCAAGGTACATTACATAACTGAAGTCAAACTCTAACATGTGCATAAGTTCATTTGTCCAACTAGTAGCTCTTTTTTTTTTTTTTTTTTCCTCAGCCGTATAAGCATCACCTAGTTTGATTCAAGCCACTGGGAACCAGGTACTCAAAGGCCTCCTGGGAGAGCTTGAAAAATCCTGGGCCTGGCCTTGCTCAGTGGAGTGGAGGCCACAGAGCCTCCCAGTTGTTGAATCTCCCATGTTGGACCCCCACGGCCTGCAGGAAGTGACCAGGAGAACTCAGTGGTCACGTTCATGAAAAGCAAAGCTGGCCTCTCTCCTGGTCCCAGTAAAAGTGCTCTTACAGCGCAGAGGTGGCTGGCGGGGTGGGGGTGGGGCCCTTGGAGAGCAGGGCTTGGAGGTGGGGGCAGTGGGGAAGGTGCTGCCCCACTGCTCCCTGACTCGTGGGCTCACCGTGCGGCTTCCTGGCACCACACTCCCCTGCCTCCTTGCACTATGCTATGTCCAAGTGATTATTTTCAGAAAAACGATCCCTGTAAGATGCATCTGAGTCCGTGAAGTAGGCAGACAGGGGAAGCGAAGGGAGAACTGGAAACTGGGGTACAGGAACATGCCTGGAGCTCACTGGTGGTTCCCAAAAGGGAGAACTGATGATGTCTGGTTGGTCTTCAACAAACAGGTGTCTAATTCCCCTTTGGTGCCGGAGAGGGTGACCCCCATGGGTAGCTTCGTGCCTTTTTGAGATGCCAATAAGAGCTATGGACACTCTTGTAGAAAAAGGAGTACACATACCCAGTTTCAGGGGCGCTAAAGGCCCCCTTGCTCCGTCTGGCTTTAGAAACTTTGCATTTGAAAGAAGAAAAGGGGTTGTCACCTGTCATGTAAAATGAACCACATCAAGGGCATCCAACACTGTCAACTTGTTGTCTTTTAAATATTTGTCTGGTTTAATGAAATTATGACATTTACCATTAAAAATAACCCCAAGAATACCAGTACTTTCCATGTGTCTATCAATTCTTTATCTGTTTGACAGAACAAAAGGTGCTTGGAAAAATAATTCTATACCCCACAAACATAAAGAACGTGAAAAGCCAGAAAAAGGTCTCTTTTGTGTGTAGGTGGGATTACTGCGGAGTGAGACAAACTTCTTTTAACATCATGAAAGAGGTTTTCACCTTCATGAAATTTTTAAAAATTGTTCCAGAAACCTCCCCGGTATTGCTGCTAAAATTATCATAAAGAACTACTACTACTTACTGCTGTGCCGAGATATTTACATGCACGGTTGAGGTTCTTCTAAGCTCCCATAAGTAACTTGAGGCTCAGGGGTTGACTCACCCAAGCCAGGATTTGAACATGGAACTTCCTGAAATCCCCCATGAAGCCTGTCCTGTCCTAGTCCTGCTTTTGGTGTTTTTTTTAATCAACATGTAATAATTGTATGTATTTAAGGGGTACAGAGTGATATTTTGATACATGGATCCAATGGGTAATGATCAGTTCGGGATCATTAACATATCCATCACCTCAAACATCTGTCATTTCCGTGTGTTGGGAACATTCAAAATCCTCTCTTCTAGCTGTTTGAAAATATACACTCAATTATTGTTAAGTAGCCTTTGGTATTTTTGAATCGAATGAAGTTGCTTGTGAGGCTTTCAGGCAGCAGGAGGCAGCCAGGAAGCAGAGCCTGTGGCCTGGCCTCAGGTCTAGGAGCTGGGCCTTGGATTGAAGGGGAGCCAGGGCTGCTGGGGGCGGGGGACCCTGCAGAGAGAGCAGGGACTGACCCTTGCAGGGGCGTTGGCTTGGCAGCAGCCTCCCTCCCACAACTGCCTCCTCTTTTGGGAGGCTCCTGCGGTCAACCCTGGCCCGAGATCAGGGCAGTGGGCGGGCCTGTGGGAATGCCGGCTGTGTGAGCGCACCTGTGCCGTCCTCCCAGCTGTGTGCCTCACAACAGGGCTGCTGTCAGCAATGGTCAAGTGTTGCACACCACCCACCCACTCTCCATGGCTCTGTCACATCTGCTGGCACCCCCATCTGGGTTGAACTGCTTTATTTATTTTTATTTAAAAAGGGACACCAGAATTCTTTATGTCTGGGAATGAGCCAAACTGGCCCAGTGTTGAGTGCAGAAATATTCCATCTTCCTTCTGTGCCCAGAATTATTTTTGTTTTCTTCGATACCCAACCTAGATACGGCTACAGCAAGGAAATTGTTTGATTTTCAAAACCAAACTCCTTTCCTGTTTATCTGTGTTGAAAAAAAAAATCCACCATCGTTGATCATGAGGCCAGTTTATCTCTGTGGGTGGTGTTCAATCCGTTTGCTTTTTCATCTGGTGCCTTCTCCTGATATTGTACCAGAGGAAGCAGCCATTATATTTTGGAGCCAAGAGGGGCTAATTGATACTGTTCTTGTAATTAATGCTAGTCCTGACTCAGGAGGGACCTGGTGGTGGAAAGCCTTTGAGACCTTTGACCTCAGCACCATCTGAGTGGGAATCCCAGCCTAATCACTTAGGAGTTAGGGGCCACAGGGAGCCTCACAGGGCTTCATTGTCCACCATGTGAAGTGCTGTGGGCCAGGCCCCCAGCTGTGGGCAGTCACAGTGGGTGCACAGGCACGGGGTGCTGGGGGCCCTTCCTGATGCTCTGTTCATCTCATGTGCTCACTGGCTTGCTGTGAGTCTTTGTCCACCAAGATAGAAGCTCATGAGGGCAGGGGCTCCTTCCGGTGTTGTTCATTGCACTATCTCCAGAGTGTGGCCTGGCACAGAAGGAGATACTCAAGCGTTTGTTGAATAAAGGAATGAATAAGTGAATGAATGGATAGCAGGGAATATTTTGGATGGCAGCCTTTTCAAAGGACGTTCCTTTCATGATCAAGGCAAGGTGATTGCCTTAGAACAGATGCCTGCGGACCAGAAGGGAGTATCCAGGTTTTAGGAGAATACTGCACCCTAGGGCTATGAGGTTTGGGGCAGCAGAAGGTGGAAGGTGCTGGAAGGAGGCTGAGTAAAAGGACATAGCTCCTGAACATGTGCAGGTCCCCAGAGCAAGAGTTCAAATGGGGCCCACGTGGTAAAGATCTTCATATTTAAAAAATGACACATTTTGCTTATACATTGTTGAGTAAAATGGTTTCTCTCCTACTACCTTGACCTCGATGGCTAGGTTCGAATTTGGAATTCAGACTCCTTGAGACTTTGGGCCAGCAGAAGGCCTTGGAGAAAGCTTCTTCCAGCCCCTGCTGCCCTCGGCCTCTCCTCCCCCTCTCACATCTCCTCTCCTCCCTCCCTGGGCTGCCCTCGGCCTCTCCTCCCCCTCTCACATCTCCTCTCTTCCCTCCCTGAACTTCATTCTTCCCTGCCAGGGTGCTCCACCCACAGGGGTGGACCTTGGGCCTCCCCAGGTTCTGGGATGTCCAGGGGATCAGACTTGGGCGCTGGAAGTAGGTTTGGTGACATCTGGGCTAGGAATTCTGGGGGCTTGGGTACAAGGCGTGGGTGGGGTCAGGTCTCCCTAGGAGGGCTTGCGCCCTGCCCCATTGACTCTTCTGTCCCTCTCTTCGTGATAGGAGTGCTGGACCCAGGACAGGGGCTCCCTGGTCCCATCAAAGGGCTGTGCTGGTTCAGGGAATACCCTTCCCCTTATGGGCTGTGACAAACAAAATCATCTTAAGGGGAAGCCCCTCGTCATGGGGCAGGAAGCAGGCTGCACAGGGCAGTCTCTGCTTCCCTCCGATAGGAAGGGTTGGGCTGACACTGAGCTAGGGCGGCCATGCCTCGCTCTGACCTCAGGCCGATGGGCCCGGTGGACCAGCAGGGGCACGCAGGACAGTCCTGCAGGGCAGGGCAGTAGGGTTTCCATTGGCAAAACCCTGTGATCGTCACAGTAGCCCCAGGAGTTGGACCAGCCTGGACCCTTACCCCATTTTACAGGTGAGGAGACAGAGACTCCAGAGGCTGGCAGGGCCCGGCTAGGACTGCTTTTGCAGAGAAGAGGTTCAAGGCCTCATCCAAGGGTGTGCAGCTAGCAGGAGGCCGGGTGCGTCATGAATTGGCAACTTCTCATTCTGAGTCCAGGAGCCTCTTCCTGACACCAGCCCTCGGGAAGAGTGGCCTTCCCAGGTCGGTGGTCAAAATGGTTCCTGCTCGGCCCTGGGGGCGGCCTGAGCTCTGGTCCATCAGTCTTAAGAGTGGGGACAGCCATGTGAGCTGCCCTAGCTGGCCTGACTCTATGGCTCTGGGTGCCCAGGAAGCTCGTATTCTTGGATGAAACCCCTCCAAGCCCCTAGACTTGTGAGTTAGCCCAGGACTGCAGCTTGGCATGGCCTCCTGTGCCTGGCCCGTAACTTCTCAGAGGGACTCCAGGTCCTGTTTAGGCACAATTTTACGGCCCCCTTGGGTTCATGAGTTCTCTGGGCCTCATTTGTCTCCAGGAGACTTGAGCTCTTACTTGTGAAGCACCCAGGTGGCTGCTACCCTCCTACGCCCCCGATCCCTGGGAGGCGAGGACGGACTCCGAATGGCCACTCTCACACTCTGGTGGTTGAGGCTGCACTAGGCCTGGGGGGTCTCTGACCCCTGCCCCTCCCAGGCCAGGGTGAAATGCCTCAGAGCGGGATCTGTGTCCCATCTAGCTACCTGGAGAAGCTAGGTGACCCCCTGGGAAGTATGGGTGTCACTGCCTGTGGGGTGATTGTGACTAATAGGAGGCAGGAGATGAGGGAGCTGGCAGACCACTTCCTCCCCTGGCCCTCTGGGCAGGCTGCTCTAGGGCGGGTCTCTGTGCAGCCTGTTTCTAGGAGCCCCACATGGCCCAGGGACCCTTAAATCTCTTGGTGGCTTGGGAAGCAACGACCACGTGTTTACACCCTGACCTTGTGCTTGCTTTCAGTCCTTCCCTTTCCTCTCATTGTTTCTGCCTGGGGATTGGATCTTTCAATAAAACATTAGCGTGTATGTCAGCCTCAGTTTCTGTTTGGTGGGGAATCTGGGCTAAGTCAAGTCTGCACGTGGCTGCTGCCACCTGGGTTTTCTCATTCTGCAGACAATTCTCCACTCCGCTCTTGCTCTGGCACTTTTTAATTTTTCCCAGCATTCATAAACATTTGTTAGCTTTTCTTCTTCTCTGACTTCCCTGGTGAAAAACAACAGCAGTGAGCCATGGAATGGTAGATTCTCAAATGGAAACCCTGAGCCTCACCAGCTTCCGTGGAGGGGTTGGAGATGTCCTGGTGCTTAAGAGAATGGCTTCTGTTGGAGGACTGTCTGTGTCTGCCTCACAGTATTGACTGTGTGACTTTGGGGAAGCTACTTAATCCTTCTGGGTTTTACAGTCGTCTTCTGGAAAATGCAGATGTTGACAATATTTGCATCATAGGATTATTGAGCGGAGTAAATGAAATAAGAGTAAATGAGATAAGATCAAAGCCAAATACACAGTAAGTGTGTGATAAATGTCAGCTGTCACTTGGAGCTACTCAGTGGAAGTCTACCCTCCTTGACTTAATTTCTCTTGAAATATTTAATAATTGTTAACATTTATTATCTTCCATGTGCCCATAACTTTGCCCGAGCTCTTTCACTTGACTCTTTGGCATTTAACAGTGAGGAAACTGAGGGTTAAGGTCCCCTGGATGGCGAATGACTTGAGTTGGAAGCTGTACCCAGGTTTGCCCGATGCAGAAGCCTATATTCTTTCCACTCTGTGACACTGAACAGGTCCTCATTCTTCCCTTTCTCCCAGGAACACCAGCCCCATCTTTTCACCATGGAGTTTCCAGAACTGAGCTTTGAAGTATAAAGAAAAAGATCAGATGTTGGGCCACAGTAGAGGGCTTCCACCAAAGGCGGGGTTTAGGGGTGAAGCAGGCCAACAGGCAAGCTCCAGGCAGGGGCTGCCAGCAAGCAGGCTTCTCTCAATGGGGACAACAGTGCCGTAAAGCTGACAGAGTTTGGCTTCATTTCAAGGTGTGAAAAGAACAGCCTGACTCTGAGAGGCAAGTCCACCAAGCCCAGGACCCCAGGGGAACTGGTTCTCACCATGCATGCAATGCCGCAGCCACTTCCCAAGTCAGGAGGGCAGCTGAAGTCTTGCACTGGGGACAGTTGGATCAGCTGTGTCTGTCAGACATCCCCCGATGACACAGAATGCCTCTCTCCTCTGAGAGCAGGACAGTGTGTTTAGACAGTCCCTGGTAAATGTGAGCAGCCACGAGAAAGCCAGCCTTAAGTGGGTCAAATTAACCTCTTCTATGGATGCAGAGTTGAGCTCCATCATTCGCTGCCCACCAGAGAAAGATTGCCATGGCCTTAAGAAGTGGAAGCAGAACTGTTAATATTATTTTTAAGTTGTTGTAAAAAAGGACTTCTATCTCCACTTTGAATATGTTGTCATCTTGGGTGAGGCATGAGGACCATGCAAGGTGGTGACCACCATTGTTGGCATTTTTGGGAGAGCATTGGCTGGTTCCATCCACTACTCTGTGGTGACAGGATGGGAAAAACCAGGGTTTACCAGGCAGGTGTTGGGATTGAGATATACTTTCATTTTTGAAGCACTTTGCAGTCACTACGTGCTCACCCCTAATTCTCTTCTAGATTGAACTTGGCCATGGTCTCCCCATGCCTCCCCTGCCTCTTCTCTGAGTCTGAAGGAACATGCTCTCACTGGCAGATGTAAGAACATCTTGTGCTTTATATATATATTTAAACCTTACTGGGTTGCTTGTCTAACTCACCCCTCCAGTAGCTTAGTGAGATTAATACCTCCTTCTAAACTGTGATAACCAAGAGACACTTTCCAGGCAGATGCGAATGGGGCTTTAAGGGCTGTGAGGCAGGATGACGAGATCTTGGGTGAGTTTCAGGTTTTACAAAGAACCTTTTGATTTCCTTTTTAGAGGAAACGTAGAAGGGCTTTATCAGCGTAGGTAACACTATAGAGCTGAGTGAAATGTAAATGAAATTCCCGGTTTTCATTTTCCTTCTTCATTTGATATTTGTGGGTTTTAGAAGTAGGACCTGCTGGATTCATCTGCAGAAAACACCGCGTGGCTGTGGGCTCCTTCCGTTGTTAAGAAGTGTGCCTTGTGCGAAGGGGAAATGTTCTGAAGGCAGATCTGGATGTGAATTTTGGTTCAGACATTTATTAACAGTAGGACCCTAGGCAAGCTAGTTTCTGAGCTTTGATTTCTTCATCTGTAAAAGGAGGATAATAAAGGATGCCTCAAAGAGTTGTAAAGATCAGAAGTAAAATACATGCAAAGAAGTAGAGAGGGCTGTTTCAAGTCACTTACTTTTACTTTAACATACTGCTGGTGGGCCAGGAAAGAGTGAAGACAAAGCCACTGGATAGTGAGAGGTTAGAGGGTGCTCCACGGATGTGAGCTGCATCTGTATGTTTACATAGAAGGGAGAGCGAAGGAGCAAATGTGGGCAACAGCTGTCAGTGACACATCATTTCCCCAACAGCCACAAACAAGATAAGAGCCTTGCAGGGGCCCTTAACTGCTGGGTTCTGATGGTTCAAAGAGAAAAAGCACATGATGACTTTGAAGGAGGCTGCCTGGCTGACCTGATCGGATCACCTAGAGACTGGAAAGGCTTTCTGAATAAGTACATACATCTCTACTACCCATCTCCCAATCCAGAACTGAGCGTCGCAGATGAAAGATACCTGCCTGTTGATTTTTTTTTTTTTTTCTTAGCTGATTGTTTCGCCCTCTGTAGAGTTTAAGTAAGGTGAGGACATGGGACTGTGGTAGAGAGCTGCCAGTGTCATTCTTGGCTCTTCCGAAGTGTGGTACTGCAGCCACTGGGTTTGAGTTTCGCACCTGCAGGCGAGGGTTTGATTGGGTGATGCTTTGAGTGTCTTTCTGCTCTAGGAGTCGACTTGTCTATGATCCCTGGGCTGTCTCTCACTTCACTGACACTCACCTAAGTCCTGCCATTCAAATGCATCCATTTTAAACCTTGTTACTAAACAATTGCCAAAGTGAAGGAATTAGCATCAATTCACACACAAATTCAAAAAATATAAATAAATCAGAAAACATTGGAAGGGAAGAATTCATTCATCTTTTTTCTCTAATAGCCTTAGAGATGAAGTAAGGGATTCCTGGTTATCTTATGCTGAGTTCAGAGCTTGGCTAATATCAAACACATACAATATTTGATGAAACAAATGAAGATTTCCATTTTTCTGCAAGCTGAAGATAAGAATAGCTGTTTCAGAGTTGGACATAGATTTATCATAAGCAGGATCATGGATCTTTGAAAATTTGGGCTGGATTTCAAACAATAAAAATCCTAAAAATTCAAAGTAAAATTCCCTAAAATTTACTCATGGCTTTTAACTGTTTTAGTACTGTCACAAAGGTGATCTCACTGCATTCTCTCTTTTATAATCTCTTCCACTTACCTCATAAGGTTAACAGACCAGGAGTTATATGCATTTTATAGAATGTGGGTCCCTGTAGTTAAAAAACAAAACAAAACAAAAAACACATGTCTATTTTATTCCCTATTTTATCTGCAGTGGTTAGCATAATAAACATGAACATGAACATGAAAAGAACTTAAAAAAATGTATGTGAGTGACTGATTTATCAAATGAATGAATAAGAAAACTGAAGTACACACAGCAAGTTAAGTGACATACCCGGTATCATTTTGTATAAGTGCCAAGATTTTAATGAAAGAGACAAAAGTGCTGTCTTCTGAAGTCAAAGCTCAGAAGATTCCATGATCCTGTTGCAACAGCTGTCGGTTTAACAGAACAGTTAAAGAGTTCTGCCATTGTATGAGTCTATGATTTCCCTGAGAACGCTGTGTAACAAACAAGTTTGAATTCTCAGTGTCTTGTAATGAATGTTTATGTTTCTTAGCTAGCTGTGCATCTGTGGTTTGGCTGAGGTTCTGCTAATCTTATTGGGCTAGGTCAGGCTTGGTTCCAAGTTCAGTTCAGGTTCAGAGTTGCTGCAGGGGGCTTATTCTGGGGCCCACACTAAAAGGGAAGGGGCTCTCTGGGCCATATTCTTCTCACACTGGATTACAGGAGTGCAAGAGGACACACCAGCCACGAGAGCACATTTAAAACCTTTGCTCCTATCAGGTTTGCTTACATTTCCTAGGCTAGAACAAGACACTGGCCAATCCCCTCAGTAGTCAGTGGGGCAGCAAAGTGTGTTCTATTCCAATGAGAGAGGGAGGGACTGTTTGCTAGATAATAATTCAATTTATCACCACCAGCCTGAAGGGAAGAAATTTAATTGACAAATTCTCAAGCTCTCTGCCAGCTTTGTGATTCTTTAGTTCTCGTATAACACGTTAAAGGGAGCTTAGTCCTTTGTCAGTGGAAACTGTCTAGTCATACCCTGATCAGAATTCAAGGCCAAGCAGGGACCATTATTTGAGCTGTGGATTCTGCTGTTTGGTATTCACACGTCCCTAATCATCTTGGAAAGTATAATGTTTTCTAACAGCTGTAAAGACAAGAGATTCTAACATTACAAACTATACATAATATCCATGAAATTACATTGAATAATGTAATGATGTGTTATGCTGTCATTAACACATTATGAATACCTAATTTGAGAGGTTAATGAAATTGACAAACATATGAACACTGTGGGTATCATCAATACCACTTAATGACAAACCTCTTGTTTTCATTTACAGAATCATCTGAAATGAGAAGATTCCATCTTTCTAGCTACATTTGCTTGGTCATAAATTAAGAAGAGTCTGCACGATATGTTTTGTTTTAACATGGAGTGTGAGGTTAGAAAGTATTTTACATTGCAGGTTTATGTAGTAATAATATTTAGAATAAATAAATTCATGATTATTTGACATGACCATTTGTAGTTTTTTTCTGAAAAGGATTGAACTTGCTAAGGGTAAATATATTTTAGTTGGACAGATTGAAGAGGAAAGTGTCAGGACCAAGGAAAACTGCCCAGGGGAAAATAATTCTCAACAGTATGTTGTATTCTAGTGAAGGAGCCCCCATCCAGTCTGGACTCAACAGTCTATAGTTTTTCATCTTAAAACTGGGAAGACTGATACGAGGAGCCTGTTTTCTTACTCTCTACATCACTGGTTAAGTTTTTTGTTTAACCAATTGTATTTGAAAGCAGTTCAACCTGTATCCATAGATAAATGAATATCAGTAAAACTCAACCATATTAGAAGGGGCCTGTGTTATTTTCATCTCCAATGTAATATTCCTAAAATAATGGATATAATGGATGTCACCATTTTCATATAAAGTAAAAAATGTGAATATGTTTTTTCTTGAATGTTAATGTTTTCTGTCCATAAATGATAATAATAATACGGAAATAATAACGGGGAGGCCTTTTATATTGCAGAAAGCACGTTATATACATGATCAGATGTGACCTTTTTAGAAATGCAATGGAGTTATAGAGAAGACATTGTGATTCCTTTTTGCCAATGATGAAATGAGGTCTGGAGAGGCAAAGGGACTTGGCCAAGGTATAATGGCCCTGAAGTGGCAAGGTCATGATGTGGTAATTCTGTGGTTTTCTCATTACACTCCACAGCTTCTCCACCATCAGCCTTCCAGAAGTCATGGCTTTCCACTAGCCATTTGTGGTGACCCATCATTCTCATTAGAAATGATTGTCTTTTCTGATTGTTAAAATCACAAGTATTCATTGCAGAAAATTTGAAAATATAGAAGAGTGTAAGGAAGAAAATAATAACCGCTCTACTTCTGGAATTTAACCATGCAAAAATAACACACTTTTAACTCATTTTTTTTTTCTCTCTCTCTCTCTCACTCTTGCTCTCGCTCTTGCTCTGCCTCTGTCTCTCTTGTTCTCTGTGTGTGTGTGTGTGTGCCCGTGTGCCATGTACATACTTATCATGTGTTCTTGGCACTTTGCACATATTCAATCAATGCTGTGAAGTCGATACTATTATTATTTCTATTTTATGGATGAAAAAAATTGAGGCTCAGAAAGTCTATGTAACTTGCCCAGGGTCATGTGAGTAGGTCTTTCTTCATGTAAAATATGATTAAGCCTCTTCATGGACTCCAAATCTAAGTGCACATGTGCTGCATTTGAGACTTTTAAGGTAAGAATCAAGCAAGACATAATTCCCTCTGGGTTTTATTATAAAAGAAGTTTCTCGTCTTTGACAGCTTCAGACCTGCAAAGATGACTGCACTTCCCCACTCAAGGATTAAAAGAAAGTCATATGCTTCTGTGTGAGGCTACCATAATTGGCCTCTGCTCCACTCCCAGGGGCAAGCACTGTACCAGGATAAGTCTGTGGTGAACTATGCAATGTTATTGAGGACCAATAGACCAATGCTTAGGGACTTCTGAAGGCATAGCCTTCATCAAATGGATAATGAAGAAGAGAGATCCCAAGTCAGTGCTGGAAATCACTTGGAAGTTTTGGAATCTTGTCCCTTTTTCAAATCGCCTTACTTGGTGGTCTTTTAGAGCCATATGTTGCGAATTTTCATCTCCATGCAAATCTCATGGAGATCTCATTAAATACAGGTTCTGACTCATCGGTTTGAGTGGAACCTACTGGGTTGTGAGTTTCTAACTAACTGGCAGGTGGGGCTGACACTGCCGGTCCATGGGCTATCTCTTTGAGAAGCAAGTGTCTGAAGCACCCCGTCTTGGAATAGTAGAAATACCATTGCTTGGCTGCCACTGCAGCCATCTGGAAACTTTAATTAAGTAAATTATTTATGCTTGCCACAGAACTCTTTCATTAAATGAAATCTCAAGTGGTACTTGGGTGTGAAGGCGAGTCCTTTGGTTGGGGACTTGCCTTGCACCTGTGTTTGCATAGCAAGCATCCTGTTTCTCATTAGTGGATGTGTTCATTTGTGGTGATTGGGTAAGAAATTGTGTAAGTCCTGAGAAGGTAGAGCTAAAGGCCACCTTGAAGCCCTTCTGTGACCCTCTGCTCTGTCGCTGCCTTCACGGAATCCCAAGACAGAAAGAAGAGCTGCTCTGTTTGAAGAATAATTGGGAGCCCCGGGACCTGCCGCTGTGCCCACCTCTCGTTTTCCCACCCACAGAAATGGTCCCTGAAGTATCCCATGGAAAGAGAGGTGCTGGTGGGTCAACCTGATGCCTCCTGGGTTTCAGCTCAGCTTCACCCCATGTTATCTGTGTGACCTTGGTCAAGTGATGGAATCATTCATGGAATTCCAGAGAAAGTTAAAAAGATAAAGTGTCTAAAATGCTCAACAGAGTGACTGGTCCATATTAAGTACTCAATACATGTGAGCTACTACCATGGCTGTTAGGATCATTATTATTACTGTTGTTGTTAGTTTGGGGTCTCTGTGGGCCACTGTTTGAAAGCTTTCAGTGTAGGAGCAAGAATGCAAGATGCTTAATCAGAGGACCTGGGCTCAAGTACCAGTAGCTTGGGCAAGTAGCTCATGTGAGGTTGCAGAGCCCTAGTTCTTGCATCTATAAAATGGGGATAATAGCAGCTACCCAGAGAGCTGTTGAAGGATTAACTGAGATAATATAGGTAAAAAGCACATCAAAAGAAATAATGTATCCTCCTAGTCAGTTGTTGGTTTCTAAATAGATGAATTCCTAAAGATTCACCATTTATTCTGAAATATTAAACTTTGTATTGGTGCCCATTTATGCATCATGTTGATGAGCTCATTTTGAATGATACATAGATCTATTTCCCAGAATGATTGCAACATCCTTCAGGAACCTTTAAAGGCAGGTCTTAGCAACTTGGAATGATTTAGTCTCCACTACGTAAGCCTGGAGACAGGTGTATGCTTGGGTAGGTTCATGGAGGGGTTCAGCTTTTTGTGTGATAAACGTGGCTATCTCCACCACTGTATGTCCCTCTGGCTGGCTACATAATGGATAATTTCTCAGTCACTAAAGCAGGAGGCTTTCTTCTATTCTCTGGTCTTGAATTTTTTCTACCCATAGGCTTTGTGCTTTTAATATTGTCTCCTTCTTTCTAATGTTTTCAAAAACTCTTCCAGCTCATTAGGGAGAGCAAGTTTCTACCACAGAAAACCTGGGACGAAGAGTCAGGTGTGGACTGTCACTCTTTGATTGGCAATAGGAAATCAGAATGTCAGAAAATGCAGAATTTTAGAATCTAAGAATTCCGGGAAAATCAGGATACTCTTATGTCAAAATCTTCATTGTCACCTCCAAAAGTATTTCAGCAAAGTGCATAGAATTAGGTGTTTTCCAGAGCAGGTTAAAAACAAACAGTCTTTAATGTTTTTGGAGAGCGTTTTTAGTCTACAAAAGCAGCCAAACCCTTTTATTCAACACAGTCTCAAAGATAAACCAAATATGATAAATTAATCAGAGACTCTTGCTCTGGCTGAGGTTGGGGGGAAGGGGAATGCTTGAAAAGGATGCTTGATGCCCCAAGTCTGCCCCTGAGAGGAGCCCCCAGAGCCCTGGATGCTTCATTGAGTAGTAGAACTGAAGACTGCAGATTTCCAAGCAAACAGCAGTGAGTGATAAGATATGAGGCTGCTGTAGACTAGTGGTTTCTAGAGTCCACCTCAAATTGATACTATTCTTGTCCTAAATCAGCACCCACTCTGCAGGTCTGAGCAGGTCCAGCAGGCAGCCCTGAGTCTTTTTTTTTTTTTTTTTTTTTTTTTTTGAGACAGGGTCTTGCTCTGTTGCCCAGGCTGGAGTGCAGTGGCAGATCATGGCTCACGATAACCTCTACCTCCTGGGCTTAAGCAATCCTCCTTCCTTAGCCTCACAAGTAGCTGGGACTAAAGGTATGCACCACCATGCCTGGCTAATTACTATATTTTTGCCATGTTGCCCAGGCTGGTCTCGAACTCCTGGGCTCTAGTGATCCACCCAACTCAGTCTCCCAAAGTGCTGGGATTACAGGCATGAGCTACCATGCCTGGCCTGCCCTGAGTCTTTGCAGACAGTCTTATCTGCATTCATTCCTTCTGGTCAAGGTCTCTCTTCCTGACTTGCATTTCTGTAGCTTCTTTTCATTCCTGACCTTGTCCCAACTGCATATCATCATGGATTGAACAGTCTCATTTCTGATCTAGGAAGATATTCCTTTTAATTTATTCCCATTTTTGGTATCAATAAACTCCACCCTTCTTTGCCCTAGGTTCTGTTAGGTGACTGGGTGTGCACAATGAGGACTCTGAAGAACACCAGGTCAGAAGACTGATCCCACTTCTGAGCCTTACGAAATCTGGAGGTAGAAGAGATAAGGTGTCAGAATTGCTTTACAACATCCCAGGAAAATTTTCTTCTAACTCCTGCCTGAAAGCTTCAGTGATGGGAGGCTCACGGCTTGTGCAGCCACCTGCCCTTCTGATGATTGTCTCTTGTTGTTTGAGGCCACACATTTCCTCTTGTCCTTCAGGCTCTCAAAGTCCACTTCATAACCAATGTCCAGTGACGTCACTCCTCTTGGCCTCACTGTCTTCATTGATCACGTAGTGAGAAGAGCACTGGGTTAATTAGCATGTGTGAAAAACCCTGAACACCATCAGACCCCCAGCTCATTCTCGTTAGTGTCAATCAGGTTGCTACTGTGGTTGTTGCTATTAGGATAATTGTCATGGCCACTCTTTCACCTTCTGCCTGGTTCCTTTGGCACCGCTTGGCTTCATTAGACCACTTGCTGGTTCTCAGACACACCTTGCACCCACACAGCACCCCGGTCCTACAGTGACTCCTCTACAGAATGCCCAGGGCACCCTCCTTCCCAGCATTCCTGCCCTCACCATGCTCCCTCTCTCCTGAAAACCTTGACTCACCCTCTGGAGCTTAGCTACAACCCAAGTTGCCCAGGACACCCCTAACCTCATGTGGGAATCTGATGCCTGGGGCTCAGGGGCAGCCTCCGCTACTAGCAACTCTCTGATATTGAAAAAGGTACTCACCTTCCCTAAGCCTCCATGTCCTTATTCTTAAAACAGAGATAATGTGTTTATTGCAGGTTGTTGTAAATATGAAATGAAATGAGATATTTAAGTTGTGTGTTGGATAACACATCAGCCATTCCCTCTTTCAAACACAGTTTTCTACCTGATCCTCACAGCAGCCTGGGAGGCAGGGATCTTTGCAGGTGAAAACACTCAGCTTTGGGAGTGGCTGATGCAGGGCTACCAGTTCCTAAGTGCTTCATTCAAACTTGAACCTAGGACTTTGGAATTTACATATTTTGTGTTAGCCACTGAAAGTTTGCAAAATTATTGCTGATGGATCGAGTAGGGTCTCAAAAAATTCTCAAATCAATTAGATCAAACAGAACTCTGTGATATTCTGATTTTCAATTCTTATTTATTTACTTGCATTTATGTTGGGTTTTGATTGCAAGATTCTCTGGAGAAATCAACTAAAATGTTATTATGAAGTGATATGGTTTGGCTCTGTGTCCCCACCCAAATCTCATCCGGAATTGTAATCCCCACATGTCAAGGGAGGGGCCTGGTGGGAGGTGATTGAATCGTGTGGGCAGTTGGCTCCATGCTGTTCTCGTAGTGAGGAAGTTCCCACGTGATCTGATGGTTTTCATGAGTTCTCATGAGATCTGATGGTTTTAAAGTGGCAGTTTCCCCTGCTCACTCCCTCTCTCTCCTGCTGCCACGTAAGACATACCTTGCTCCCTCTTCTGCCATGATGGTAAGTTTTCTGAGGTCTCCCCAGCCAAGTGGAACTGCGAATCAATGAAACCTCTTTAGTTTAGAAATTACCCAGTCTCAGGCATTTCTTTATAGCAGTGTGGAAATGGACTAATGCATGAAAGAATAGATGGATATAGAATAGAAGTTGCTTTCTTGTTGCTGGGCACCAAAATGGGTTTTCTAGGTTGTTTGGCTTTTGGGGGGCCTGAGAACTCCCCTAAACACAGGAATTTAAAAGCCTAAAAGCCAAGTAGCCTCTTCTGACATAGTTATGATGGTTTCTGTCACCCAGGATCTGCGTATGGGAATAACAATACATAGCTCACGTTGAAAAAGTGCTTGAGGGTACACAGGATGTTTTTTTCAGCCCCACACTTTGGTTGATGCAAGCCAGCCAGCGGCCCTGTGAGGCTGTGTGAGTGTGAGACTTACTACCTCCAGCCCAGCCTGCCCATGCTGGCTGTCCTGCTAAGCCCAGCGGGGGTGGCCTGTGCCTGGGTCTGCTGCTGTTCCTCACCCCTCACTTCCAAAGCCACATCAGGCGTGCTTCTTCTATCTTGAAGACTGCAGAGCCGCCTTGAACAGGAGCCAGCTCTCATCGCGTCATTCCTGACAGATTTCTTAATTAATCTGCTCAGATTGTCAATAATGTAATTCACTGTTGATTTAGAAACTAGTTATATGAGGACTGCTAGGGCCATTGTGGGAAAACATCTGAATAATTCAGCTAATAGATGGGAAACTCACCCAGATTGCCAGGGCACAGGGAGGGAGCAGCTAATTCGAACGGGATGAGCTCAAGTAGGGTGATTCCGGCAAATTCCAGGGAGCAGGGAGAGGTTGTCATATTGCTGGGGGCAGCAGCTGCCTGGTTTAATTATTGTCATTTTGGTTTTTGGAAAAAAGCACATGGGCCCACACTTGCAGGCAGAGGCCATTAACACACTCTTGAAAAAGAGTGGAGTTTCAGTGTAAAGTACACGATGTGGCCGATTCTACCTCCGAGCTGGGCTCACGTTAGTGGGGCTTCTTCTAGGCATGTTGTATTTATAATTTCAAATAATGTGACTATAATTTGAAATTTGTGAATTTAGTAATAAGTAACATAAGAGAACTATCAAAATGACCTTTCCCTCACTGGGAGATGCATAGTTGTTTGGCTTTGTCCCAGGATTGTGTAGATGTCTTGAGATGACGGTAATCATCCTTTTTATACTTGGGGCCATGGTAGAAAATGCAGTTTTTACATGGGTGAGTCTAATAATGTGAAGAGTCTTACATAAACATAAAAACCCAATTCTATTTAGTTATAGACTTAACATTTTGTTTTTATTGGAAATAATAAAATTATATGGAGTTGAGCTATACTAGATTTTTTGCTATGGTAGCTAGAGTTTTCACAACCCTTAAGTGCAGATAAGTTAGTGTTTAGATGTAAATGTTAAGAATTATGGGACTTTGGGAGGAAATATTAATTTGGTTGCATTTATCTGCAGCGTCATATGCTTTTCTGTTTCTCTATCTTGCCTTCTCTATCTTCCAATATCCTCACATGCACAAGAGCACATGTATGCACGCACACACACACACACACACACACACACGCATTGCCCTGTTGGCCACCTCTCTCCCAAATTTCTATCCTGAAGACCTTCAAAGACAAAGAAAGACTAGCCATATCCAATTCCAATATTTTGACACTAGTACAATTCTTGCACAGGAGAGTCGTCCTGCCTGAGATATCTTGCCTTATATCTTAACAACATAATGGTTGATTTTATGTCTGAACTAGATTGGGAACCTTAGGGGAGAGAATTGGCTTTTGAAAGCTTAGCAAACAGAGCTTCAGCAAATAATTTGTCTGTGAATCAATGAAAGAATCACAAATACGCTGTCTGTAAATGAGCTCTGGGTTTCAGATGAATGCGCCTGCTACCGACCCTAGCGTGACATGTGCATGGCAGCCCTGAGGATCAGGTGCGGGGGCACATCACAGAACACCCCACGAACAGACGCTCCAGTGACACAAAGGCTAGTTCACTCTCTCTGTGAACTCAAGCTGTGGATGGCTGGGTGACCGTGGCATGGTCACCCCCACTCAGGCCCCTCCTGTCTTATTCTTCCACTATGCTAGCTCAAGGCTTGCTTAAATCTCAAGGTTATCTCCTGGTCAAGATATTTGTGGGTGTTCTAGATATCACATCCATATTTCAGAGAGGAGAAAAGAGGAAGAGGGAAAAGAGTGCCACTCCCTTCCCTTCTGCTTTTATGAGGCAGCCTTTCTGAAAGCCCCCCCCGCCTTGCCATTTCACCCGCACATACACCCCCACATACACCCCCACATACACATTTCATCTTGCACAGCCTCTGCCAGAGCTCAGATGGCCACACCCAGCCAGAGAGAGGGTGGTAAATGTAGTCTTTCTAGTGGAACATCCATACCATTGAGTAACATATGCCGTGTTCTAGGGAGGCGGAGGGACTGGCTATTTGAAGCTATTTTGCAGGATATGTCATAATACCTAACCTATTCCTAGCAATAGTATATGCTTTAAAACAAGCAATTATAACTTTAATGAAACCACAAATAAATAATTCCCATATTTTATAGAGTGCCCGAGTATTTTGAATTGAGAAAATAATTTGGGAAAAAGTATTGTGTAATGATACCCGAAGACTAGAGAGTATCTATTTGTCACTGTCCCTGTGTACATTCTCAGCTGCACTCAGGAAGACTAAGTGGCGATAAATACCCTCAGTTGTGGGCTGGTGCTGTGGCAGGTCCCTGAGTTTTCTAACATTGGCTACTGGGTGAAGGGTTTGTCTTTTATTGAACAACAGTTTGTTGTGATTTAAGGGTGTCATGCTTACATTTTCTGATCATGTATTCCCTGAGAATCTAATTTGTAAATAATTACTTGACAGAAACTGAACTGGCTGGAAAATTCTGAGTATGTAGAGGCAGAGGCAGGCCCCAGGGAGGGGACTTCAGCTGAAAGGCTGAGCACCTGAATGGTCTGACCATGATTTCTCATCTCAGCAGTTAACAGCTAATAAGTTCCCTTGTTTAAAAAAAAAAAAAAACAAATGCTTAGGCTCCAGAAGCAATGGACACCCTTAGCTGGTCATTAGCAGCCGTGGCTGGAGCAGCTGGCTTAGGTGGAGTGCTGATGAGATGGTTTTCCCCTTTCACCTCTCCACACCAGAGAATGCGGAGAGCACAGTGTTGTTGTTTCTGTGTACAGAGCCAGGGGGGTCTCGGGCAAGAGGTTGCTATGGACTGAATGTTTGTGTCTCTGCAATTCCTATGTAAAGCCCTAACCTCTTGTGTGGCTGTATTTGGAGATGGGGCCTCTAAGGAAGTCATTAAGGTTAAATGAGTCATAAGGGTGGGGCCTTGACTTAATCGTATATGTGTCTTTACAAGAAGAGACAGCAGAGAGCTCCCTGCCTCTCAGTTTACGTGCACACTTCTGGCCATGTGGAGACATAGCCAGCAGGTGGCCGTCACCAGAAACCAACCCTGCTGGACTTTGACCTTGGACTTCCAACCTCCAAAACTGTGAGGAATAATAAGTTTCTGGCCTCCTCACCTGCTCTCTCTCAGCAGGCGGGCCCATGTCTTCTGCCTTCCATGGGCCACTCATTCTCTGGATTTTCCATTTCAGCAGTGCCTGAGCCTCTACTGAGTGTTCAACACTGGGTGCACTTATGGAAACCACAGACAAAAGATGGAAACAGCCTCCACCAGCATGGGGATCAGGTGTGGGGCAAACACAGGAGACAAAGCCGGTATTAGTTAACTCGTATCTAGTACTGACCATACACCCATGTTCAAGGCACTCAATCCACGTGAAATCATTCAGGACTCAAAATAACCCTCTGAGGGAGGAGGGAGAGGCTGCTGTTATCCTCATTCTACAGGGAAAGAAAGAGGCTTAGGGGTGTGATGTGGCTTTTCCAAGGACACAAAGCCAGTGAGTGGCAGAGCCAGGGGTCACACCCGGACCGTCTGCATCAGGCCTCGCGCTCAGCCAGGTGCCATAAAACCATCTCACCAACATCCAGCTGACGGGTGCTTCTGTGGCTAGAGCCCAGGACCCCACCAGCGCACAGAGGAGGCACTGCCTCTGATCTCAGGGACCAGCGAAAATCTCCCAGGGGAAGTCAAATCTAAGTGAAGATCTGAAGGGACAGGCAGGAGCTTGCTGTCATGAAGAACGAGAGAAGGAGCTTCCAGACATCTGGGGCAGGGGAGTCCTGGGGTCCTGTGAATGTAGAGAGCACGAGGTGGGGCTGGGAGGACTCAGGGCATGGGCAGGGGTCCACACCACAGGGAGAATGAAAAAACACCAAGAACCATCAGAGGGTTCAATCAGGGGTATGGCAGGGTCACACTTGCCTTTTAGAAAGATTTCTGCAGCTACCCTGTGGAGAATGGGTTGGAAGTGGGGTACAACGGGAGGAGTAGCCACTGCTTTTGAGGCAGGGAGACCGAGCAGAAGGATAGAGCCGCATTCCTGCAGATGCGATGGTAGCTCAAACCACGGCTGTAGAGGTGAGTGAAGAAATAGCCCGGAGTGTGCGAGCTGGCTTGTGTCAGTCCATGAGAGCTAATTGTTACACTAATTGTTACACTTTGAGGAATCTGGGGAGCTGGTTATTAAACACGGCCATTATTCATGAAATTAAAAAAATTTACAGCAAAACAAATGGTAGCAAAAGCAAAGGTGATAAATACTCAAATTCATCACTTCCTAATTATTTTGCTATGATCTGTTTTCCTGAAGGTATCTATGCCCCTCCCATCTGTAGGGTGGCATACTGTATCATGGTGGCCACTGCCTGTCTCTGCCCAACTCTGCGTTCAGTGAAGTCATGTTGGTCTCCACTGGTAACTTAAAATTTGCCATTCTTAGGTAGGAGTGTTTACAATAAGGAAATTGGCAAACATTGAAAATCAAGTTTTATTTTTTTCAACTGAGCACACCTCTGGATAAACCACTGCATTCTAGAGATAGAGCACATGAAAGAACCCCATTTATCCTTCCAGATTCAGCCCAGAAACCTCCTCTAGCCACAGCCAACAGCCTCTCTGCCCTCCGGAGCCTCCTAACCTGTCCTGAGCTTCCCTCTCATCACTGTGGCTGGTGTCAGCCTTTCCTTTCATTCTGCAGGGTTCTTCTTGATGGCAGGATCTGTGCCTCAGTCATTTCTAGAATAGAGGTAGTACAGATTTGGGATCCTTATGCCTCTTTGAAGTGAGTGGGCAAGTGAGCAAGGGAGTGAGATGGCTTTGCTTTTTGACCTTTGTCTCTGTTCTGCCTTTTTGGGAACCCTCTCTCACTTACTGGGTAGGATACTTAGATCATGATAAACCTTGGGCAGCTTTTGGCCTCTGAAGCAGCCTGGTGGCTGATGTGATGTTTTACATAAACATCTGTACAGCTTGATGCCAAAATGTCTACTGAGAAACTACTTCAAAGGGGCTACTTTTGAAAGAAACTACTTTGAAAACGACTTGATAGTTAGCTGGGCCAAGGAAAATGTACCCACTAGCAAGGACCAGTACTTCAAAGGCATTCTGAAGGACAATTTAAAAGGAGCATCACGTGTCCGGATCACCTTGGGGGAAGTTGTCTTTGAAACTGATCTAAATCAAGGGCAATAGGGCACAAGGACATCAGATTTGTTTGAAGACAACAGCATCCTGTTAGTCTTGGAAAATAATTGCACAAAGCCACCAAAGTGCCACTTCCTCCCTTCCTCCCACACACCCTCCCGCCACACAATCCTCTCTGCATCAGAGATCTTTCCAGGCCCGCTTCTGCCTTGGGTGTCACTTTGGTTAACCATTTGAGAGCAAATACTCGGAACGTTGATAAGAGGGTTAGTTAGAAAGACACCCCACTTCTCCTGTTTACTTGTGGGGTGCCCCCCTTCTCTGGGGCCCATTCCCCCAGGCTTGCCTTGATCATTTTTCTAGACCCCAGAGGTCAAGAGATCTGAGTTCAAGGACAGGTCACTCCCTCCCATGAGAGCCAAGCCTTTGCCGCCATCTGTAAAGTTAAGCTGCTCAGTCCGCTTGCCTGTCTCTCGGAGCTGCCGAGAAGTTGGAGGAGTAAATCGCGAGAAGCCACCAGGGTGCTGAGCTGGGGTGCTAGTCGTTCTCCACGCCACTTCTAGTTTAAGTACCCTTGTATTTTAAAGGAGGAACCCCAGGCCCAGCCACAGTGGGCGGCTTGACCAGGCCACACACAGGCACTTCACCGCAGGACTCGGGAGTGGGATCCTGTGCCCTCCTGCTCTAAACTACATCTGCCTTTCTCACCAACTCTTAATTATTAGCCCTGTCAGGTAAGTAATCTAACAACAGGAAATGATTGCCACCCATTTCGTTATAAATTTCCATCCAGGGAATGCACACATACCCAGCCACCCCCACCCCATCGCCACCACATGCCCTCTGCCACTTGGTTTCAGATGGAGTAAAAGTCCCCCTCTCCTAACATAGCCATGTTAACCAGGTGATTGTTCTCTCCCTGTCATCATTTAGTATACAGCACTATAAAATCAGGGTGCATATACATGCATAACTGTATGTTAATATACAAATAATATTAACAATCATGATAACAACAACATACATAGCACTGACTATGTGCCAGGGCTTCTTCAAAGTGACTTGCATATGTTACCTCTTGTAATCCTGACAATTCTGTTAGGTACATACTATGATTATCCCATTTTCATGTGAGGAAACTGAGATGCAGAGAGGTTAAGTAATTTGCCCAAGGTCTCATGGCTAGTAATTGACAGAGCCAGAATTTGAACCCAAGCAGTCCAGTTTCAAAATCTATGTATGTGTGGACACATATGATTTACAGTGTGAAATATTCAAGACCACGTGTGTCCCGAATGTTAGGATGAAAGAAAGGATTGTTAGGGCTCTGATGTGCTAACTTCAGACTCTATCCCATTGTACTGTCATACGCCTGAACTCAGACCCGGTAAGTTGTCCCAGGAGGCTGGAATAAGACAGAGCAGATCAGGCACCGACATCCTGCCCTGGCCCTGGCCAGGGCTTCAGTCCCCAGCTGGGCCTCCCCAACTCCTGGGTTCCTGCTGCAGCTTCTTCCTTCACACTCTGGCCATTGCTGCAGCTGTGTCAATGTCCTGTTCCCTCTGCACGCTGAGCATGCCGGATCCTGTTGGCTGTCCTAGAGGGTCTGGCCTGACACAGATCGCAGCTTTCCTATTTAGAACACTGCTGCCTTCTCCCAGGTCGCCAGTCTTGGTCAGCTTCTCAGCTCTTTCCCAGGGGAAGCTGATCATTTACAGGACAGGACCTTCCGAAGCATGTCCTGGAGGACCAGAAGTGACCAGAAGTGACCCTCATCAGCACTTGCTGCCTTGTTTCCATGCTGGGTCATTTAGCTCGGGGACCAAAGACATGGACACAGAACTCAGAATTGCAATGCACTCCAGGAAGTACCTAGAAGTGTACCTGCCTCTTGAGAGGGGGCAAAGTTTGAGAACATCCCTGTCTTCCCGCCACCCTGTGAGTCCCACTGTCCCCTCAGTCTAGCAACAGAGTTGGCCCTCAGTAAGAGTTTATCAAATAAATGTGTTCCTGGGTTACCCCCACCTTCCCAGTTTTGCTCATTCGTTTCTTCAGTCATTCAGTTAGTCTTTCGGTGAACTTGTATTGTGTGCCAACTGTGTGCTAACTACGGAAAGTACAGACACCAACTTTTAGCCTCAGAGAAACTTCATTCCAATAGGAGAGACGGAAATGTACACAGATCATCATCTTACAGTGAGGTGAACGCAGCAATGGAGACAAGACAGGCATTCAGGAGAGCCAGGCCTGGTGGCAGGGAAGGGCATGGTATGTGGGGGGTAGAGGCCGGGTCAGGGAAGACCCTGCCAGGAGGAGAGAGAACTGAGAAGTCACCCTGAGGTAGAAGAGGCGGAGAGCAGGGCCCTACAGTCGGCAGGAGATGCACCCTGAGTCTGCAGGCCGCCTTTCCATGACCGTAATGACTCTAAAAGCACTGATTTCCCACCAAAGCTTCTTGCTTTGGCTTCTGGGAGATCATTTGGGATCACTCGGACGAGGGAGAATAGACCTCTGGAAGTTGACCACGTGTATCCCTTCCTTTCTACCTTCTCCCTTCTTTCTACCTTTCTTTTCACGTGTCAGCAACATTCAAGTGGGCTCAGGAAAGTGGAGCTGCTTCTCTACCCGGAGCCCCCCAGAGCCCGTGTTCCAATTACGTAATGGATTCTAAAGGCTTTTCCAGATAGAAGCCGTTTCACTACCCGTGGGCTTTGATAAGCGCAGGTTCTTCCTGAGGCAACGTGGGCCTTTAGTGCAAGTTTCAAGTGTAATCCTCAGATAAGACCATTTTCAAAGGCCTTTAAAATGCAGTTGGCGCCAGAATAGGTTTCAGGCTCCATGTAAATCAGAAGCCACTCGGAAACAGGGAAGCCAGCCTCCACACATCCACCCACACACCGCCAAGATGCAGAGCCAGCACGTAAGCCTGAAGGGCTGCCTGCGTCTTTATACTTCGATTACTTGGATGGGCAGGAGCCCAGGTGAGTCGCTTCTGAAGCTGGGTTCTTGGGTAACAATCCCACATAGAAGATGAAACCAAATTGGACTTGGATTTCACGCTTGATCTAAACTCTTTATTTTATTAAGGATGCTGAGGCTGGGGGAAATTAAAAGAAGTTCCGAAGTTAAAGCAACTAGTGAGTGGTAAAATGAGGACTCAGTGCCTTGCCTCACAGCCAGTGTTTTTGCCACTACTTTACGTTCAGTGGCCTCAGAGAGAACCTTTTTTTTTTTTTTTGAGACGGAGTCTCAATCTGTCACCAGGCTGCAGTGCAGTGGCGCAATCTCAGCTCACGACAACCTCCGCCTCCCAGGTTCAAGCAATTTTCCTGCCTCAGCCTCCTGAGTAGCTGGGATTACAGGTGCCCGCCATCACACCCAGCTAATTTTTGTACTTTTAGTAGAGACAGGGTTTCACCATGTGGGCCAGGCTGGTCTCGAACTCCTGACCTCAGGTGATTTGCCTCCCAAAGGGTTGGAATTACAGGCGTGAGCCACCACGCCTGGCCCAGAACGAACTTTTAATGTAATTTACCAACACTTACGATTACCTATGTGCCAAGCATCACACTAGGTGTTGTGGGGCTACACCTATGTGCCAGTCATCATACTAGGTGTTGTGGAGCTACACCAACAAGGAGTGTAGGGCCTTGGCATGTAAGTGTATTACTACAGTTTAGTGGGGGACGAAGGTTCCCCTGTATTAAATTGACACGCAGTGCTGAGTGGCATCATCACTAAACAGACAGGTATAGGTAGCTGCACACTCCAAAATGTTCCTTTGAAAAAGAGAATTGAAGCCGGGGCAAACATACCATGCTGAGTGATGGATGCAGAGGGAGTAGGGAGTTCCTGGTAAACACCATCTCTGGAAATATACCAGAATGAATCACTCTTTTAATATCATGATTCCAGCGATATCTTTGACAATTATTCTTAAATTTTGTTTCTAAATCAAACAAAAGTTTTGAGTCACTTTTTCTTCTTCTTTCTCATTTTCTTAGAAGGAGCAGTGCTGCCTAAAATGGTGAGTGTGCACACACACACACACACGCATTTGGAGTTTTTCTTTTCAACAGAGAGAATTCTGCGCTATAAACTCTCCTTCAGTTAGATTATACACAAGTGTTGACTTTCAATTCATACCTCTGATATGAGTCATTGAGTGCTCTGATTCTTAGTTTATTTGTGCTGTTTTCAGTAAAATGGATTGAATGTGGGGTTATCCAACCATGGTGTGGTGCCTTGCTGCCTCTGACACGGGACTGATGAGATCTGAGTGCTTGGCACTATCTTACAGAAATGTCAAAATCGCATTTGGTCGGTAGCCAGCTTTCTACCTTCTCTGGAACATGGACAGAGCATCTGGGAAAATTCTCAACTTATTACCCAGAGCCCCAGACATTCCCATGCCACCTCATCTCTCAGAACCTGACTCCACACTGTTACCTTGCCTTATGTACCACTTACATAGCTGACCATGGTTACGAACCTGCTTTAACATCTTATCTTTGTCTTAGAGGCATTACACAGAATCATGGCTCAATTTTTCAGAGCTCACAACAAAATCATGATATCTATTTCTAAATTAAAATTTCAGATTTCCAGACTTCCCTAGCTACTGTATCTTCTGCCTGTCTTTTGGAGAAATTGTCTTTCAACATCTCCTCCAGAGTTGAGAGTTTTAAACCCATCCTCCGAGACAGGCTTCAGGGGTCCTCTGAATCCTCTTTCACTCTGTGTAAACTTCTCCGTGTTTATGAGCCGTTGTCTATATTTCCGGAGATAAGGCCCACTTGTTTATCAGATACTCATAGTGACCCAAGGCCTCAGATGCTTTAAAAAATCTGTTACAGAGATTTCCTATGATTTTGAAAGTAGAAAGGATCTCAGATAGTGCTTAATTGAAACTCTCATTTCACATATGGGGAAACTGAGGCCCATAGAGATACAATTCTTTTTCTCAGGCCAATCATAGCATGGGAGTCCAGAAGCAAAAATTTGATTTTTTTTAAACTTGTAAGTACCTTCCATTGTTCTTTATCTCGCCTAAGATTGACTTCTGGGAAGCCTGGTAATCTGTGCACAGGGAGTAAGGATGTTAGATGACTGTCTTTGGAAGAACTGTTTTTCTCCTTTGCTTTTTGGTAATTTACTCTGGCAGTGGGTAGGTATTTTATCCCCAGACTTGTTCAGAAAATCCTGTTCACGCTGTTAAAGTCTTTGCCCATGCAAATACCCAGTGCTGTTCTTGGCCATCAGGAACCATCACTCTGGGGCATTGCTCCATTGTGCGTGTGTGCACGTTTCCAGGCACGTGCGCAAGTGTGCACTTACTAATGGAATTGCAAAGCAAACTGCAAATGCCCATAATAGGGAATCAAGAAAAAAGTCTCAAGTTAGACTTTTGTTTAACACTTGGCTTCCTAGAGGTTAGTAAAGAAGGTGTCTGTTTAGGGAAAGCCTTATTAAGCCTGGATGGTTGCCCTTAGCACATGAAAGTGTTGACTAAACCTTGCTCTCTGTTGTGAAATGTAAGTCTAGTGAAATTCAAACACATTGTAAATTTACTAATCAGCTGTAATCAAAGCAGAGGGATATAAATACTCCCAGAGGGTGGCTCCCCGTGAGGACAACTGATGAGGTGACTTGAGAGGCCCTGGGTGGCTCTTAGGAGAGTTAAGGACATCCACGGCCATCCCTGCTCCAGCATGAGCCCGCATTTGTATGAAAGCACTGGCTCCAAAACAGCCTGGAAGATAGCTGAGAGAACACCTAGAGTGAAACTTGTATTTTACCAGCAAACTAAACCAAGGTCCCTAGAGAAATGGCTTTGCTCAGGCTTCACACTGTGGCTTAATGGCAGGTCAGAGACGAGGACCCCACACGTCGGTGTCTAGCCAGGGATCTGGCCCTGGCACTGTGTTGCTGAGTCATGTCTGGCTGCCTAGGGGATATCGCAGAAGGAGCCCCTGGAGGACACACACGTTCATCATCTGCTCAAAACTGCACAGCAGGTGAATGGCGACATTGACGCTCTCACAAAAACAACAGACTGCATGGAGGGCAGTGTGCTCAGCACTTAATAGGAATTATCTTAGTAAGTCTTTACGACACTGTGATGAAGTAGGTAGCATTCTTATAACTGTCATTTTACAGACGCGGACACTGAGGTTCTGGGGGGTTAAGAAACTTGCCCAAATGATGTAATTAGTAGGTGGCCAAGCTGGAATTCCAAAGCGAGGATTTGTAAAGATTATGCTCATCAAAACTCCCACTGCCCTTGTTTGTTTTTGTTTTTCCCCTAAAGCATACCTACGTTTTCTTGTCTCAGAGAATAGGATGTGTGAAGGACTTTGGTTCTCATTGGCCAGAGACGCCGAGTCCATCTCAGTCCGAAGTTCCCTGAGTGTGTGGAGTCCCTGCTAGGCAGGATGCAGTTTGACTGACAAGTTCCTTTTCCTTTATTTTCTCCTATTTAGCCACCTGCTTTTTCTGATATCCTCTTTTAGGAGGTTGTTAGGCCCCTGGGCCAGAGGCCTTTTACAGCAACCCGAAAATTGCCTTGTAGCAATCTGACAATAATGTTTTACAATAATTTGCGTATTATTTCTAAATACAGTAACAATTTGGGGTCTTTTGTGTTAGTTTTGTGTTTTGGCTCACCATCATTAGTTTGGATTTGTTGTGTGAAGTTTCCCAACTCCTGGCCTATTTCCATCCACCCTTTTATTCATGGGACAAACAGTAACTGTGTACCTACCCCCGAGAACCTCCTATGACAAGGCACCCTGGGGCTCAGAGTAAGTTGTCCTTCCTTTTTTTTTTTTTTTTTTTTACTGTTAATAACACAAATAAATCTGCAATAACTTTCTTGGTTGACACACAACTTTCCAAATGCTTGTCGATAGCTCTCTGGTGTATGACCTTAGTCTCTACTGCGTCCCTGCCTCGCCCGCCCATCCTGCCCTCAAGGGGACACAGGGCTCCTCTCTGGGAAGATCGAGGGTTGGCAGAAAGGAAAGATTTCCTTCTGCCTTGTGATATGGCCTCTGTGCCAGGCTCTGTTCTAGGCCCTGGGGATGGAGTGGGGAGTGAGGCTCAGCCCTGTCCTCTGGACAGCCTGAACTGGCTGTCTGCATCTTACAATTGATTTTTAACAACAGTAGGAGGGGACGAACGCCGGAGAGGAACAGAAACCAGAGATCTGGGCTTGCAGCCCTCCCTGTTAACCTCGACACAGCCCCCCGTGTCCTCTTGGTTTCCTGTCCCTCACCACAAGAAGCAGTGTTCAAATCGGTTTCTAGATGGCTCCGATGTAGCCACGTTTGGGTGTGTCTGGTGCATGTTGGCTCAGCTGGGAACATGCCAGTGTTTGGGGGTTGTTGTTGTGCTAAGCCTGAGGGCCTGCTCACTGCACAAGGTCAGGGTGTCCTGGTGGGCCTTGTTCTGCTTTGTGATGACAGTGGCCCTCCGAGACGGTCAAGCCTGACCATATAAATTACCATATAAATAACCGTGATGGGTGTGAATGACTCACTTCATAATTTCGTTTCTTAATTTCACACCTTTTGGTGCTACCATGCTATGCCTTGAGGGTCCAGGATGTGGAAGGCACTAGTAAGCACCTGAGATATTTTTGAGTGGTGGGGCAGAGACTGTGGTACAAAAAGATGAATGAGGTTGGATGCAGTGGCTCACGCCTGTTATCACAGTGCTTTGGGAGGCTGAGGGGGGAGAATCGCTTGAGACCAGGAATTTGAGACCAGTCTGGTCAACATAGCAAGATTCCGTTTCTTACATTAAAAACAACAACAACATCAACAACAACAACCCGTGAACAAGATCCAAGGAGTGCAGGGAAGGGAGTGGGTGCCTCTCAGCACACTTTGATGCTGGTGCACTGAGAGGTTCTCCTCATTGGGATTTCTTTGTTCCCTTTGTATTTCTCCCATTCAAGCAACCCTTTCTCTGCTCTTCCTAGGTAAGGGGTGTGAGAGCAGAAAGACAAGCAGTTCTGTTTCGGCTGCAGTGACCACTGGGGTGCTCTGCCCAGGCCTCCCTGCTTGCTGCGGTGACAGTTGATGATGGCCATGGCAGAGTGTGAACTGGATGCCCCCTCCTGCTGCAGGGAATGGTCTCATTTCAGGTCATGTCCCCCAGGTTCTGAAACTGACTGAGGAAGGAATACAAAGGCTCAGCCGTCTTGCCTCAACTTGGAACAACTCTGATGGGCCGTCCCAGCTCGAGAGCTCCACTTAGGATTGGTTGGGGGTGGTTCCAAGTGCAACCTCATTGCTGCCAGCTTCAGCTTCTGCAGCATCCTACCTTTCTCACTTCCTTACAGGAGAATCTCCCAAGAACATCCCCTGATCAGTGCCCTGCATGCAATTTCCATCTCAGACTCTGTTTCTAGGAAGCCTTTCAGGCAGCTGACACTGGACGTGGTTGTGAGTCGCAGACCCTAATGAAAAATTGGAGAGGAAGCAGGTGGCTGGCTGATGAAATGATAACCAGAAGGCCTGTGGGCTTGGGTGGCTGAGGCTACTGAGTGTTGAAGAGAGAGAGGCAGAGGCACAGATGACTCATCACGGATTTCAGGCAAACTGTGAAACCAGAGCACTTCCTTGGCAGCATTTAAGAAAACCCCGATGATCTGCAGCTGGAAGGCAGGTTGGCTGGAGGACCAGTCTGAACCCTCAGTAGGTTAAGTTCTCAGTCCTTCAGGCACAGGGCTCTAATGGGAAAGAGGTGAGACCCTGACACTTAGGGCAGGAGCCCTAGACAGTTGGGAACTTTGAACACTTACATGTCCCTGAGTTCCCTGGGCCTGCAGAAACAGCCTACTTCTCATGTCATGTAGAAGACTATAGACTGCTTGAACCCGGGAGGTGGAGCTTGCAGTGAGCTGAGATTGCGCCACTGCACTCCAGCCTGGGCAACAGAACAAGACTCAGTAAAAAAATAAAAAAAATAAAAAAAGGGACTCTCCTTTTTTGAAGATCATACAGAGTTCTCAAATGAGGTAGGTATCATACAAGACATTGCTTGACCCATCAGGATCTACCCTCGTCTTTCCTGTTGGCAAAACCAGCTGAAGAACAAGAACCAAATATCAGCACAGCCCGACTGGGGATGAGCTGGGCTGGCTTGGCTAAAAGGGTATATCCGGTGAAGCAGCTGTGGGATCAAGCTAGTATGTCCCAGAGGACCTGGGAATATATTCATGGGATTGGATCCGAGTGTAGATATAAAATGAAATAAGGTTGAGTTTATTGAGAGGGAGCACTCTAGGTGGCACAGGATTAAACATCTTGGTCAAGATCCCTGGAGAGAATGCTAAGACTCAATTCAGATGATGCTTAAAAGCCTAGAGAAAGCAGTGACCCACACTCAGGCAGATGGTGGAGGGAAGGACCAAATGGCTCAGAGAAGTGGGCATGCTGGAGTGGATGTGCTAGTATCCACGGCGCTGACTATCTTCCCGAGATGGTCTGGAGGACTTCCCATGTACAAAGGAATGCACTGGTGAGAGTGCCCCCAAAGCTACTCAGCTCAGGAATGGCTGTGCTCTACATGCCAGAGCTGATGACAGATGAAATCAGAGAACTGGCTCCTGGTAACAACAGGGATGATGGGATCCTGGGATTACAAAGGCCAAGTGGTGTGCTCATCACTGGATGCAAGGCAGAGGTCATGATCACAATGAGAGGCGAGATCAGTGGGGCACCCAGGGGGTTCCTGCCCTGCAGAGAGCTCTCAATAGGCTCATTGTTTTAGAAGTGAAATAGATGCGCATCCAACAAGGGCAATGCTTAATTTCTATCAGAAAGCAAGTGTGGATTACCAGGAGGTACAATAGTCAGGATCTCTTGCCTAGTTTCTTGAATGGAGCTAATTCTCAGCCCCAGAATCTGTTGACTGAAGAAGCAGAGCTCCTCCCAGGAAGGGCGGTACCACATTACAGCAAGTGCATTCAGCAATAATTCCCCCAGTTCTCACCTAAAGGTATCTAGGACATTTATTCAAGCAAATGCACACTGGGGAAAGAGGAATGCCTTAGCTTTTCAAGGACTATTAAACTAACATTGATATTTGGAGACCCAAGATGCTACCGTAACCCTCCTATTAGACTGGAGACCAGGAAGGCACATAATAAATTGAATCTTGGTTCAAGCCTAGCTCACATTCTTCATTTCCCTGGTTCTCTAGTATAATAGGAGTGAATGGCAGGTTCATTGGCAGAACCTGTGCATTGACTCCTTGGCCTAGAAGAAAAGATGTTGTAGTGAGGTAGGCCTCTTCCCCTATGAGATTGTAAACCACAGACACGACCACATCTTGTGTTGATGGCAGGAATGTCAGAGATGAGTGTTACCCTCAAAGACTTAAAGGATTCAGGGGCTGTGGTCCTTGCCATAGCCTCATTTAATTCACCAGGCTGCCCCACACACAGACCTGGTGGGCCATGATGGGGGACACTAAATATCCATACAGTGAGTCAAGTCATATCTCCACCTGCAGTGGCTGTGCCAAGCGTGGCACTTTTGCTAGAGAAGATTAAGCGGAGTCTTTGGCCTCTCTAAGGAAGCTATTGACTTGGTGAACTGTTATTTTTCATCCTTGAACAAAGGAGGATCGGAGGCAGTTTGCATCAACCTGGAACAGGAACAGACAAAGAATACCTTTATGGTCCTACTCCAGATCCACGTGAACTCTGTCACTTTTGTTGCTTAAAAAAGTTCTTATTTATGGTTTATTTTTTGTTTCTAAAACAGACTCATATAATAAATGAAATCATAATATTTTGATAATGGTAGAGATTAAATCAAGTATTGTACTTGTTGGTTTTATATTTTTAAATGCATTTCTAGTTTTTAAATGAAATTTAAAATTTAAAATTTAAAAATTTCAGTTGTCTCTGAGGAGCTTAGAATTACCCAGTTATTTTTTAAGCATGCTAACTTTTGTTGTTTTTTAGTCTGAAGTCACCTGCCCTGTCTGGACATTCCATAGACTACCATTTTTACCCACGACTTCGATGTGGTACGCCCATTGGACCAGATGAGCAAGCAGTGGCGAGTGGATTGGAGGTCTTGGTAAGCCACATGCACAGTGAGGCTGGGAGGTCAGCACTGTGAAGACTTAGAGGGCTTCCACATTGGTGGAGTTTTTAGGGACTTAACAGGGGAGTACCTCCAAAGTAAAGAGAGATTGCATTTCATACCTCCTCCCATTAAAGAAGCAGCGCAGTGCTGAGGGGCCTCTTTAGCTTTTGGAGGAAGCATAGTTGGCCCTTGTGAACGCAGCTTGAACCCATTTTCTGGGTGATGTGGAAGGCTATCATCTTTGATTGGGACCCAGAAAGGAAAGCATTCTTAGTAGGTCCAGGTGATGATGGTGCAAGTAACCTTGTCATTTGTGCCATATGGCCTGGACAACTGTTTGGTACTCTGTGGCATTTATGGTGTGGTGTGGCAGAACTTGACGGCACTACGTGCACGTATGATACATCACAGAGGTATGGAAAGGACATCGTGTGGAGCTCATGGCAAGCCCTGGGAGAATTACTGCACTCCTGGCATTCTGGAGAAAGGCCATACCATCAGCACCAGAGAATACATAATTTGAGAAGTGGCTCCTGGTGTGCTTCTGAGCCTTGATAGAGATGAAGCATGTCATCATGGGAGGTTGAGTAACCACATGGCTGGGCTGGTTTCTGTCAGACTCAATTGCTTCTACACTTGAGTGGGCCCAACAGAAGGGGAAGTAGGATATCTAGGACTGCACATGAGCAGGGTCAGAGAGAACAAGGAAGTTGCACAAATGGTTTGCTTGGCCCTCAGGTCATCCCCTACTCTTGTTCTGGTTTTTCTCTATCTGCTTACACTGACTGCCTTCTCTCAGGCCAGGATGACTTGTTTCACTGGTGCGTGTGCATTTAACATGGATTTCAGGCAACACCACTCAGGGATGGCCTTGGGAGACAGCAGTGAGGGGAAATCTTCTGATGCATTTCTATCTGGGGAGGTCCTCTGGTCATCCACTTTGTAGGGAAAGTGAGGTGGCCTGAGGTAAGCATATGTGCCCTGTGACATTTATGGCAAAGCTCACAGGCCATAGGATGTTAGAAAAAGAGAAAGATTGGAACACGAGAGACAGGAAAGTCTGGGGAAGGGGCCTGTGGATGGATCTATCGGGGTGAGTGCAGAGTGTGAAGATCTGGGTGTCACATGGTGATCACCAGCAAAGATCACTCCTGTGGAAGGGGCAGAAACAACCAAATCGGCAGGGCGACTTGGCCGGTGGACATTAGTAAGCCTGTCATTGCCTCACCCAGTGCAGGAACAACGGATGCCCTCGTTGCAGAAATGAGGCCATGCAAGAACCCATCAGCACAGGCTCCCACTCTCTGTGGCTCTTCTACATGCTGCTGCTGCTGAATGTCTAATCTGTTAGCAGCAGAGACTAGAAACACCAAGCCCCCATGTTAGTCTTTTAAACAGACTTATCAACTATTTGGTAGTAAGTTGGTTCTGTGGACCTTTTCTGCCATGCAGGGGATACAGACTCCTCTAGACTTGGGTCTTCAGATAGTCTTGGCATAAGTTTACCTTTCCTGCCTGCAGTGCCTACGCCAGCATCACTATCCACCAACACGGGATTCCACCTAACAGCGCTTTAGGTCAAGAAACCCATTTTATCACAATGGAAATTCAGCAGTAGGCACATGACCATGGGTTCCACTCTCCCCATCACATATGACGTCACCCAGAAGCTCCCTGCTTGACAGAGAGGTGGACGAGCCTTCTATAAATAGTTAAGGGCCCAAATTAGAGATGATACCCTATGAGGATGGGCCACTGTCCTCCAGGGCAGTGCACATACTACATCAGTGCTGCTGTATCCCAAATAGGTTGGAACCAAAGAAAAGAATAGTAGTAGGAGCCGCCTAACTTACCATCACCCCCAGTGACCTACTTAGGGAATGTGTGCTTTCTTTCTCTAACATATGAGGTTCTGTGGGTGTAGAGATCCCGGCTTGCAGAGCAAGAATGCCTCTGTAGGAGGACACAGCAAAAGAACTTACACCAGTCACTCGGTCACTTAGAGTCTCTCATGACGAGGATCAGCCATAAAGGAAGGGAGATATCATCCTGGTAGGCACAGTTGACCAGGGGAAGTGGGGCTGAAGATGCACAGGGGCCAGGGAAGAATGTGATTATTGCTCGGAAGATGCACTGGGGTGTCTCTTGGTGCTCCCAGGCTCAGTTTTAACTGCAAGTGTCCAGGTACAGATGTCATAGCTCGCAAAGGGGATGATAACTAGAGGTGCAGACCCGTGAGAGATGATGGTCTGAACTGCCCCACCAGGCAAGCTACGTAGACCAGCAGAGGTGCAAATTGAGGATGGGGGGAATCTCCAACCAGGGGTGGAGGAGGAGAATGATGAATATTGGTTATAGCCTTGAGATCAACTGCAGCGATGGGGGTTGAAATGTATTCTACTAATCTTCCCTTGTAAATTTCCCAGGTAACCAATCTAACCAAAATCCTGGGAGAGCTGTTCCCCAATGCGGCACACTTCCTAGAAGAAGCAAGTGAATTTAAAGGGGGGAGAACTGTAGGGAAGTTCATCACCAAATCTGTGGTTCTTTCCCCAGATCTTTCTTCAGGGCCAACACATCCATCGCTCAGCTGTGATAGACAGGAGTTGTGGGTGGCTCACCTCTCTCACTGGGAATTGCCCTCAGCAGTAGGGAACTCATTCAGGGTTAAGGCATCTCCTTGAGGATAGCCCCTGTTCAATTACTGGCTGACACAGGAATATGAAGGCCTGGCCCTTGTCTCAGCTTGGAACAAATCTGAAGGCCCATCACAGCTTCAGAGATCCTTGGAGAAGGCTGAGGTCTCTACTACAACCTTACTGGAGAGTTGTCTTCTCTCTGCCCAACTCCCCTTTCCTTCCTTAAGGTTTCTTTGAGAGCACTTCTTGTATTAGTCCATTCTCATGCTGCTAATAAAGACATACCCTAGACTGGGTAATTTATAAAGCAAAGAGGTTTAATGGTCTCACAGTTCCACATGGCTGGGGAGGCCTCACCACCATAGCAGAAGGTGAATGAGGAGCAAAGTCACGTCTTACTTACATTGTGGCAGGGAAGAGAGGGGGTGTGCAGGGAACTGCCCTTCATACAGTCATCAGATCTCTTGAGATGTATTCACTATCACGAGAACAGCGTGAAAAAGAGCCGCTCCCACGTTTCAGTTACCTCCCACTAAATTCCTCCTAAGACACGTGGGGATTATGCCAGCTACAATTCAAGATAAGATTTGGGTGGGGACACAGCTAAACCATATCACTTCTCAATAACCTTTTTCATGCAATTTCAGGCTGTTTCCTGTAAGCTGGATTTTAGAACATCCTAGGCCTTTTGGATATTAGGCTTTATGGAATATGTCAGGTTCTAGAAAAAACGATCATGAGCAAGAGTAATAACGACACCTCACTAAACAAAAACAAAATATAACAAAACAAAAAAATGAGACTTAGGACAAAAGTTTCTCAGTGAATTTTCTTTTATTATGATGCTGTGACTGTGACTCTCTTTATCCCTATGGATGTTTTGCTTTGAAATTTATTTTTGTCTGATGTTCATAGGGCTAATTTGATTTTATTGGTAGTAATATTTGCTGGAAAGTCCAAAAATCTTCGAGCTATGGGTTTTGTTTTAGTTAATGCAAATTTGCATTGATTTGAGTAGAAAGCCTGTCTTTCATTGTAAATTCTCAAAGCCTTCTCCTGTTCTCAGTCCAGTCTCTCGGCACCAAGGTGGTCCCTATGTCTGTGGGTGTGGGGTTTACTTCCCCTATACCCTCACAATGAGGATATAATATTTTGGGATCCCAGATTTATGGAAGAAGCCTCTCCTATTGGACTGTCCACTTTTTCACGGGACCTGGGCTTTCTCATAAAGGCTGTGAAAATGAAAGTTCACCAGATTTGCTTTCAAGGCAAAAATTATTTCATTGCTCTTATTTCTCGTTACCAACTTTCCTTTAGATTTTGACCTGATAACTCCTTATTGTGTAACAAAAATGTTTTTAAGAATTTTAGAACATTTTAATCCAGAATTTTTAGTGTTTGATCAAAATACTCAGCCTTGCATGTTACTGGAAACAGAAGTCCTAGAGGCAATTTTTTAAACAAAGAAAATTTCGATAATGGTGAAATGTTATCATCTACTCACGCTGCACATGCAGGGAACTGGTTTAACTGGTATGATGCAAATACACACTTTGAAATTGGCGTGATGTGCTATAGGATCCTGAGGCTGCATCGTGTTCATTTTAGTTCACTTTATGAGAGACAGAGAGACTTTCACATTTATTGGATGGTGTTTCCGAACAGTTTCAACAATTGATTTGCATTATACAGTCGAGACAATAAAATTGAAAATAAATTAAAGCCACTTAAACAACTGTTTTGTGGAATAAATATGTAAAATTTGAATATTTATGATGGTAAATCAGATTAAGTTGCTGAATACTTTTTTCTAATCTTTCATCAATGATGCAAAGCTCTCAGGAGTAAGTTTATCAAGTTTTTGTAGTGTGTTTTGATTAAATATAAATAAACTAATCACATTTTTATGGTTACAAAATAGTTCATTAAATGGGGACGCAGTGATAGCAGACTTTTCCTCTGGAAACACACGGTTAGCAATGTAGATTTGCATTCCACAAAGGCTAAGAAATAACAGGTTTTATATAGCTGATGAGAAAGCTTCATGTTGACTTTTAATAACCATTACACTGAACACTAAGTTTTAATATTTTGAACTTGTTCCAGAGAACCTCGAGTTGTTGTACTCATTAATTCTTTGGGACCAACTGACTGATGTTCAAGTTCATGAAACAGGCTTTGCCTTTAAGATTTGTTTTCCTCAAAATACAAGGTATGACATTTGGGAGAATTTGTAAGTTTTTTACTAAGGAATATAAGAGAAAACTCATATTTATTTTTGTGTCCTTTCACCTTGAGCTATTGATTCTTCAGTTTTGAAGTGGATTCTGCACTCAAGAAACATACCATTGAAGAATGGGACTGGTGGGAAGGTGAGGAAATGGAAACTCAGCCGTTAAGTAACTTGTCCTTGGTCTTTTACCTGATAAATGGTGGGACACTTTTCTGCTCTGCCAAATGACACCTTCACTTCTTGGATCCCCTCCAACCTCCTAGACCCCTTCCCTTCCTTTCTCCTCCATCTCACGTCCTTAAGCGGACAGAGGCAACCAGGTAACGACTTCATCTTTTCACCCATGTCTTCCTACACACATTCCATACTTGAGATCAATTGCAGCAGTGGTGGTTGAAATTTATTCCTCTAATCTTCTCCTGTAAATTTCCCAGGTAACCAGTCCAACCAAGATCCTGGCAGAGCTGTTCCCTGATGGGGCACACTTATTAGAAGAAGCAAGTGAATGTAAAGGAGGGTGGACTTAGAGGAGACTGTGGTGCTCCACCCAGATCTTTCTTCAGGGCCAACACATCCATTGTTGAGTTGTGACAGACAGGAGCTGCAGGTGGCTTGCCTCTCGCTCTGGGAATTGCCCTCAGTCATAGGGAGCTGCCTTACTCAAGGGTCAGTCACCTTCCGGAGGTTGGCCCATGTTCAATTCCTGGCTGATACAGGAATACGGACCAGTCCTTGTCTCAGCTTGGGACAAATCTGAAGGCCCATCACAACTTCAGAGATGAAGGGTGGGAGCTGCCTCCACTGCCGCGTTTCCTCCTGTAGCTTCTTTTCATGGCCATTGTCTTGGAGTGTGCCCTGCACTCCATCCTCCCAGTACTCCTTGGCCTTGCCTCTGTGTGAAGATCTGTTCTTCAGTTTCTGCTGCACTTTCCCATCAGCATTCAGACTCCTCTAAAATAAACCCAGGACCCTTGTTTGACCTCCCGTGCCTCTCAAGTTCCTTACAGGAGACCTCTGCTGAGATGCCTCTCTCTCTAATCCTCTCCAGTCAACGCAGGTTGGGAGCCTATACTTGATGAAGCTGCTCCACCAAGGTTCCCTCTACCTTAACAAATCCTGTGCAAAGTTCTTTCTCTACATCAATGGAATCTTTCAGCAAAGTCTGGCACAGAGCTCTGCTCCTTTCTTTTAGAAATAGTTTCCCCGACGGATTTGTGGGACACAAACAATCTCATGGCTGCTGTTCTCCCCGGGTTCCCTGGCCACTCTTTCTCTCGTAGTGACTCCCTGCATTAATTTCCTGTTCTGCTGTGAAAAATCACCACAAACTTAGTGGCTTCAAACAATGTGGATTTGATATTTTACCCTTTTGTAGGTTAGAAGTTCAACAAGGATCTTTCTGGGCTAACACCAAGGGGGTGGCAGGGCTGTGTTCCTGCTGGTGGTTATAAGGGAGAAATTCTTTCCTTGCTTTTTCCAGATCCTAGAGGCCACCTGCAGTCCTTGGCTTGTGACCTCTTCCTCTATCTTCAAAGCTAAGAGCCTAGCGTCTTCTCTCCTCTTTGGCCTCTGCTTCCATCTTACATCTTGTTTCCCTGCTTTGAACTCTTCTGCCTCCTCTTCTAAGGGCCCTTGTCAAACAGGCGCCCACCCAGGTGATCCAGGATAATTCTCCCCATTGCAGCATCCTGAGGTCATCTGCAAGGTCCCTTTTCCCACATAATAGAATGACTCACAGGTGCTGGGAATGAGGACGTGAACACGCCTTGGAGGGGCCATTATTCAGCAGACCACAATCCCTTTCCCTAAATTCACCTCTTAATTTTGGGGCATCCTAAATTTGGTTCTCTGCTCACTTCTCTTCTCCATCCATACTCTCTGAGGAGAAGAGCTCGCCAAGGACCATGGCTGTAAATGCGTTCTTTGAGCTGGCGTTTTTCAAATTGTATCTCCACTCCGGACCTTGTCCCTGAGTTCCAGGTTTGTATTCATATCCACCTGTGTGCATTGTCTACCCAACAATTCATGTGGATGTTTAATAATGATCTCAAACTCAAATATCTACAAAAGCCTCTGAATTTCTCCCCCAAATCTGTTTTTCTGCACCCTTCCTCTCACTGTTAATGGCTCCACCATCCACTTTGTTACCTGAAGAAAAAACTTAGGAATCTTCTGGATTATTCTAATTTACTTTATCTACCTCCCACATCTAATCTATGAGCGAAGTATCTCAGCTGCCATCACTGATTCCACGCTTCCTTCACCTCCTGCCTGGGCTTGGGAAGCAGCTGCTCAACTGCTGTCTTTGCTTCTGCTCTTCCCATCTGAGGTCTACCTTTCACCCAAGATTGAGGTTTTTGTTTTTGTTTTGTTGTTGTTGTTGTTGTTGTTGTTGTTTTGAGATGGAATCTTGCTCTGTTGCCTGGGCTGGAGTGCAGTGGTGCTATCTCAGCTCACTGCAACTTCTGCCTCCCAGGTTCAAGCAATTCTCCTATCTCAGCCTCCTGAGTAGCTGGGATTACAGGTGCCCACCACCAAGCCCAACTAATTTTTGTGTTTTTAGTAGAGATGGGGTTTCACCATATTAGCCACGCTGGTCTCGAACTCCTGGCTTCAAGTGATCCACCCACACTGGCCTCCCAAAGTACTGGGATTACAGGCATGGCTCATCCTGCCTGACCCCAAGAGTGATTTTTTAGTAACCACTTTTACTAGCAAGAATTTCCAACCTTCCAAACAATACAGAGAACAATGAAGTGAGCATCCAGGTATTTATCACCTAGATTTAATGTTGTTAACATTTTATTTTATATCACTATCTTTTTAAACAAAGAAATGATCACATGCTTGTGAAGTCTCTACTTATTCCTCCTTAATCCCATCCCCAGCTCTCAGCAAGGATAGATGGCATTGTGTGATATGTTTTTAAACTTTACATAAGTGTTTTGTATTCGATGTTTCTGGCAGTTAATTTTTTGAGAATTATATTTGAAGTGTATACATGTTAATATACATAGATTGGCTTCATTCATCTTAATAACTATCATTATATAAACATAGGACAACATAGTTAATCATTTTCCTTTTGTTAGGCATTTAGTGATAAAATTCACTGCACACCACTGCAGTGAACATCTATGTGCCTAAATCTTTGTGCACAAGTGTGAGAAACAGCAGAACAATTTGAAATTTTAATGTAGCTAAGTTTATCAATCTTTTTCTAAAATGTTAGTGCTTTCGTAACTTGTTTAGGAAAGCTCTTCCCAACTCTATGAAGGCATTCAATTAAATCTTCTAAAATTTTACTTTCTAAATTGAGGTCTAATCATTCTAGAATGTGTGTGTGTGTGTGTGTGTGTGTCTGTGTGAGTTAGATATGGTTAGCCAATTGTTCATCACAATTTAATGAATATTCTAGTTTTTACCCACTGAATTTTAAGGCTGCTTCTGTAGAGTACCATGTTTCTAAAAGACATGGTACAGCAGCGGTCGTGGAGGCATACAGCCTGGCTCCAAAATCTGGCTCTGTGACTGATGAGGAGGTAGGTGTGCCATCTTTGACTGCTTACACACACTCTCTGCATCTCTGCCCCAGTTCCCCCCATTTGTAAAAGGAGAAACTATGAGTAACTACTTTTTGAGTATTAAATGAGCAATGCTACACTTTGATTCCTTCATGCGGAACCTGGCACTAATACTCTGTGAATGTTAACTATCAATGTTTAAAGTATTATACTTTTTATTTTATGTAAGTCTGCTTTTGGGTTCTCTATTTTGTATCATTGGTTTAGTATACCATACCTATATCAATGATGAGCAATTCAATTACTGTAGCTTTATAATAATCTTGATATCTGAGAGTAAACATAGCAAACATTGCTATTTTTATGCTTGCTCTGAGAAAAGCAATATTAAGATTTTGATTGCAATAGTATTGAATTTATAGATTATTTTGAGAGAATTGCATAGATTATTGAGTCTTTCCACATGTAAACATACACTTCTCAACTTACCTTGTCTTCATGCCTTTGAAAAATGCTCTCTATTGTTCTTCATAAATGTCTTACCCACTTTTTGTTAGATTATTTCCAGGCAACTTATAGTTTGTTGCTACTGAATAATTTTTATGTTGTTACTTAAACATTATTTTATTTTGTTTATTTTAACTTAGAAATCATGTTGTTTTTTACTGCTGTTGATTTTTTGTTTTGTTTTGTTTTGTTTTTGAGATGGAGTTTTTCTCTTATTGCCCAGGCTGGAGTGCAATGGCGTGATCTCAGCTCACCACAACCTCTACCTCTTGGGTTCAAGTGATTCTCCTGCCTCAGTTTCCTGAGTACCTGGGATTACAGGCATGAACCACATGAACCACCATGCCTGGCTAATTTTGTATTTTTAGTAGAGATGGGGTTTCTCCATGTTGGTCAGGCTGGTCTTGAACTCCTGACCTCGGTGATCGCCTGCCTCGGCCTCTTAAAGTGCTGGGATTACAGGTGTGAGCCACTGCACCCAGCCTATTACTGCTGTTGATTTTTAAAATTGGTTTTGTACTCCAGCAACTTTATATTTAATAATTTATTTGTGGTTTTCTCATACTTTTTCTAACATTTTTCTCGATTGCTTTCTACTCGTTCATATTTTTAATGTATAACTGTACAATAATAATTATTAATGTTTATAGAGTTTTTTTAAGTGCTAAATACTCTTCTCAACACTTTGCATGCATTAACTCTTTTCATCCTTGTGATAACTCTATGAGGTATGTTATATTATTATTCCTATTTTATTGGTAGTGGTAAAGAAAAAATAATTCAGACATTTGTTAAGACAGTAAGGAAGACTTTATTTGAGATGATACGAATAGGTGTCAAGACTGTGGCAGTCGGGAGAGAGATGAGGCTCAACCATGAATACAGCAAGACAACTGGGGCTTTATGGCCAAGGAGCAGAGTGGGAGTGGGGTGGGGCGTAGATGGAGAATGACTAAGAGGAGACATCAAGAGTAGGGCATTCTTGCTGAAGGTAGGTCAAAGACTCAGATATCACAGGTGGAATGTGAGGAACTAATCACATATGGAGGGCGATCAGATATCAAGGCAGGGATGTCCAATAAACTGACTTAGTGGAATTCTAGCTATGACTGGAAGACGCGGGCTAAAGGCAGGGCCCAAGGATGAGGCTCAATTGAAAAGAGGGCTCAGAGGAGCTTGACTGAAGTTTGGTGGAGGAGAGAGTCTGCCAGGAAGCAACTGAGGTGCATAGAATTTAAATCTTGCCTGAGATGACACAATAGTAAGAGCCCAGCCAGGTTTGAAATCCTGACAGTTTGGCTTTAGGGTCAGTGTTTCCCACTCCTCTCATGTGAGTAGCAGTGGCATCTGTAGGGACTATTGCTTTGTGACATGGTTGGGCTGTGTCCCCACCCAAATGTCATCTTGAATTGTAGCTTCTGTAATTCCTACATGTTGTGGGAGGGAGGAGGGAGACAATTGAATCATGGGGGCGGTTTCCCCCATATTGTTCTCGTGGTAGTGAATAAGTCTCATGAGATCTTATGGTTTTATAAGGGGAAACCCCTTTTGCCTGGCTCTCATTCTTTCTTGCTTGCTGCCACGTAAGACGTGCCTCTCACCTTCTGCCATGATTGTGAGGCCTCCCCAGACATGTAGATCTGTGAGACCATGAAATCTCTTTTTTTGAGACGGAGTCTTGCTCTGTTGCCCAGGCTGGAGTGCAGTGCCATTATCTCGGCTCACTGCAAGCTCTGCCTCCTGGGTTCACACCATTCTCCTGCCTCAGCCTCCCGAGTAGCTGAGACTACAGGTGCCCCGCCCGCCATGCCTGGCTTATTTTTTTGTATTTTTAGTAGAGACAGGGTTTCACCATGTTAGCCAGGATGGTCTCGATCTCCTGACCTCGTGATCCACCTGCCTTGGCCTCCCAAAGTGCTGCCACCACGCCTGACCCCATTAAACTTCTTCTTCTTCTTCTTTTTTTTTTTTTTTCAAATAAAGTACCCAGTCTTAGGTATGTCTTTATCAGCAGCCTGAGAATGGACTAATATACTTTGTTACTGATATTGATGGGAAGGAGGTCAGTTTGCACTATTTAGGATGATATTGTGGAAAGTTTGGCTAAATACTATTTCCGTAGCTGAAGAAATTCTTATGTATTGCTCAGAAGCTTTTTTTCTTAATCTCAAAGGAATTTTGAAATTTATTGAATGCTTTTTCTGCATCGATTAAGCTAATCTTATAACTTTTCCCCTTAAATCTGTTAATGTGGTGAATTCCACTGATACATATTTTTATATTGAACCATCCCTGTATAGCTACGAAAAATCATAAGTCAAAGTAGAAATAAATTTGTTCTAAATGTTAAATATTTTACTTTAGCTTTAACGTTTGAAACATAGTTACAAGATTTTTGCTTGTTTTTTCCTTCAAAAGAATCCTTGAAAAGCTGTTGACCAAGTGTCTTTGTGAATACAAAGTGCTCAATTCTCATTAATAATAATAATTATGATTAGCATTATCCATTACTTAGAAACAAAGATAAGAACAGAAGTCAGTGATTATTTGCAATGTAAAGTTAGCTTAATGTTTAGTTAATTGATGTTGATTTCGCATTTTATCGTCAAAACGCTGAGTAAAGGGGAAAGAGCTTTCCTCTAATGTTTCATGATTTGTTGAATTAGTTCCAATGTCTACTGACCGTAATGTGGAAACTATAAAGGGTGCTCTTGTTGTTTCTTTTCTTTCATGGAAATGGTATAAGCTTTCTGGGTGTGTAAGTCTTGGTGATACAATAATCAGCTGACGGGACCGGTTGCTGTGTGCTTGGAGTTTAGAAGACCTGAATAGCAGGCATCTCTCTGCTGTAACTACTACTATTTGTAGTGTGTGCTTGGCTGTAAAGTAGGGGTGACCACGCCACCACCCAGCCCCACCTGCAGCTTGTGTGAAGATTGAATGAGATCAGGCACTAATATCCCTTAGAAACACTCTCCAAATGGGATACGTCCCCCTTGCCCTGGGGGTAATGAGGACTAGGGAGGAAAGCCAGCAGCTTCGTGGCTGAGGACAGTTAGACCCAGGGGTGCTTCCCTCCACGCTCTGACCGTGACTTCTCTCAGCAGCTCCCCCTCTGCACAGTCTCTGCTCCTGATCAGGCAGGGACTGAGCCATGCCATATCACTCATTTTGCAAAACAGGTTCTGAGACTCAAGTCCTGGTCAGGCTATACTTGCTCCTTCGGTTGGGGTCAAATCCTGTGAGTTTTCCATGCTCTGTGATGATCTCTCTGCTCTCTCCCTGCTCTTCTCCTCTCCCTCTAAAGTGCATTTGCTGGTGCAACTGTGGCAGGGTGTCCTTGTGTCAGGAGTGCCACCTTTGAGCTGCCCCCACGCTTCGGGGCCCCGGCCCTTCCTGGGCCCGATTCCTGTCACTCTGACAATGTTCCATTCTCATTTGGCAGCTGGGATTCTTATAAAGGGGGTCAATTGCATTAATGCCCATGTTCTGGTTTTGTTTGTTCAAAGGGAAAAAAACTAAAAGGAAACACATTTTCTAGTTGCACATCATGATCAGGCACAGAGTCCAGATACACTTGGTGTAGCAAGCATCCATCCTTGTGGAGATGCACATGAACCAGGACTCTCCGCACCCACCCCTCTCAAGTTTTATTTTCCGATGGCTAGAATGTTCCAGGACACCTGCCATGATGGAAGGTTATCCAGGACCTGGCAGATACCTGCTACCTGTGAGCTTCCTCCCAATTGTTTTATTATAATTTTTGTCATTACAGGATTAATTTGTTTTAATGGGGACATTTGTCTTCTCGCTGTTTGTGTGCGTCATAAATCTGAAGGGGAAAATACAGAAACAGAAGGGCGTGTGTCTTTACAAGTGTGTTTGGAGGCAAACCAAATGGCGCATTTCTTTTCAGATGCTTTCTGCTTCGCTTTCTGATTTTTGGTCCAGGACTTTTGGGATAAAAATAGGATGCCTTCTTGTTATAAGGACTGCTAGTGTGGCTCCTCCACGGGCTGACTGCGTGTGTACAAAAGCCGGCTCCTGGGCTTGGGTGTGTTGACTCATGAGCCACTAAGGGATTTATGCCTTGGCCCTAAAGAAGAACGTAACACAGGTTTAATTACAGTGAAAGCTTAACGTTGATGTTAATTTAACAGTACGGTCAACTTTCAGTTTTCCATGCTGCTGAAAGATGGTGTGGCATGGATCATTACAATTAATGAATGACCTGGATTACTCTTTTCCCTTCAATTCATCAGACTTGCTGCTCTAATTTTGCTACAAGGGACTAATGTTGAAATGATCATGAAAGTCGATTTCTGGGAAAGCAGGTAGGAAAGTCATAGTGTGCCGTGGATTGTGTGAACCCCTGTAGCTGTCTGAGGCGAGTTGCTAAGACTCAGTGGAATAAGTGATTCTCCTGGCTCGGTCTAACCCAGGTGTTATGCAGAAGAAAATAAAAGGTTTTACTGCAATGTGTTGTGGTTAAGAGAACAGTGTAAATTCTCTTCGGAGTATATGCTGTTTTCTTTTTAAGCAAAATTCCTGCTTGGGATGAAAGGCATAGTTTGGAAGAAAACCATAAACGGAGATAAAAGTACCCTATTTTGCATGAAGAAATGAGTAACTGAGGGTGGAGATGGGAAGGAGAGGCCTGTGGAGGTGAGCAAACATCTTTTCTTACAGAGTTCATGGGACTCTTGAGAACAAGGGCATCTAAAAGTCAAGGTACGTGTCCCTGGCAGTGAAGGCCTCTGATGTAACAAAACCCCTTTACTCCAAATCTTTGGCCAAGTGTGCTGTGAACAAAACCTTAGCACTCATTGGTGTGATGGTGTCTGGGGACAGGTCAGCTGGGAGCTGCCATGGGTTTGTTGTGAGACAGAGGAACGAGAGTCCCTGATGGGGTCAGATGAGGTGAGGTGTGGGCAAGAACCACCCCTGGCAATGTCAGTGACTCAAATTAACAGGCATCTGGGAAGGACTTGGAGCTTCTCCCTGCGCAAGGAGGAGGGAGGTCAAAGCGATTTCATGCAAGTCATCAAGGACAGGGTGAAGTCTGTGGATTTATGCCTTACATAGTCTAGACAGCCAAACAATAGGACTGGTGGCCAGTTAGTTATTCACTGACTTTTAGCCTGACTTAGAGCTATGCAGACGTCTAATGAATCCTAGAACCTTTTATTCAAAGTGTGGTCCCTGGGCCAAGGCAGAGGCACCACCTGGGAGCTCATTAGAAGTGTGGAATCTCAACTGGGCGCAGTGGCTCATGCCTGTGATCCCAGCACTTTGGGAGGCCGAGGCAGGCTGATCACCTGAGGTCGGGAGTTTGAGACCAGCCTGACCCACATGGAGAATCCCTGTTTCTACTAAAAATACCAAATTAGCCGGGCATGTGGCACATGCCTGGAATCCCAGCTACTCGGGAGGCTGAGGCAGGAGAATCGCTTGAACCTGGGAGGTGGAGGTTGCGGTGAGCTGAGATTGTGCCATTGCACTCCAGCCTGGGCAATAAGAGAAGCTCAGTCTCAAACAGAAAAAAAAAAAAAAAAGTATGGAATCTCAAACCTTTGGAGCCCTGGCTTCATGTAAACAAGCCACCAGCCCATCCCTGGGGACTCTAGTCACACGTGTGAGCCTGAGAAATGCTGACCTGGAACATACCACATGTGGTGCTGGGGAGAGGTCGACGTGGAAGGGGGAAATGAGGGTCACCCTGGGGCAGTTAAATCAGGATTTTCAAATGTTTTCCTGGTATTCTGAGTGGCTCCCCTCTCCCCACGTGCTGAGACCCTGGCCTCCAGACCAATGCCCCTCACGCGTGTCCAATCCTGTCCTGGATTCCTTGGTTCCTCTAGCTCCTCTCTAGAGGTCCAGCCTGCAGGGGGAGATGTTTGTTCTCTTTCCTCTTTCTTTTCCTCCCCCTTGAAATCCAAGTGTGTTTGTGTGGTTACCTTTACTGTTTAGCTCACAGGACATTATTGTAAAGGGAAATCCAGGAGGGTCACCAGGGACCTTGGACTCTGACGAGCTCTGATGTTGGAGTGGCGGTGGCATGGCCTTGCCTTGGGAGCAACTTGACTTGTCTTCGTTGGGAAGGGGAATGTGTTTCCATCAGTGTATTGTGTTAGGCGGGGATATTTCTGAATGCATGGGGTAATGTGATGGGTGTCTGTGTTGTGTTGTGTTTCCCGTGTAGCTAAATGATAGGAAGCAGTTGAATGACTTTTGGGGTGCCTGCTCAGTTCGTTGTTTCTTATTTTGGGGAGCCTTCGTGGTTCACTGGGCAGGCAACTGTGGATATGTCTGTACTCTATGACCCTTTTCCCCTGACCAAGGCTGATTCAACCTGGCCTTACGTGGGATAATCTGACACTCCTCTTAGGGGACCTGAGACTTGGAACAAAGGGCCACTTTGATTGGGAATGACTGCAGCTGAGTCACAGTAATCCCGCGGTCTGACTTCTGTCTGTGCATCACGTGGAGTAGGACCGTAGTTGAGAAAATAGCATCAGACTCTTCGTGTCCTTTAACTAGGCTGGGCGCCTGTATTTTTCATCTATGGAATATATGAGGAATGTTTATTACGTGCAGGTTACTTACTGTGCTAGATCCTAGGGCTATCTAGCATTGGCTCTCATGGAACTTACCCTCCAGGGAAGAAGATGGACTCTAATCAAATAATCACTGAAATAAATGTGGAACCATAGCTGCAATAGGTGATGTGAGAGAAAGGGTATGCAGTGCTGGGAAGCAGTGTAAGAAGGAGAGTTAATCTAGGGAGAGAGACCAGGAAGGATCCCTGGGAAAGGGACAGTTGGAGGGAAGTCTCAAGGCGGACTAGGGGTCCCGAGATGTGCAGGCCAGGATGAAAGTGCTCTAGGAGGGAGCAGTGTATGCAAAGACGTGTGTTAGAAGAGATGAGAGAGGACCAGCCTGGCTGAAGCCAGGGTAGCGAAGGGGAAGGACTCTGGGTGAAGTAGGTGGGGACCAGTTTAAGGACTTTAGCTGCTGTGGTTGATTCCCACTAGTAATGAGAAGTCTTAAAAGCAATTTAAGCAGAAGGTGGTGGCTGGTGGTGACTGATGGGATGTGTCCCAGAGCTAGGGAAGGTTGGTAAGAAACAAGCAACTAATGATTTTTGCAACTTGGAGAGAAAGATGAATGCAGGACCAAATCACAAACCGTTAAAAAGGATCAAGGCAAACTGTGGGAATAAACCTGAACCACGCACCTGCGTGTTGATGGCTATGAACACACTTTAGAAAGGGGACAGAAGGGGCTGAGCATGGTGGCTCACACCTGTAATCTCAGTGCTTTGGGAGGCTGAGGTGGGTGGATTTGCCGAGGTCAGGAGTTTGAGATCGGTCTGGCCAACATGGTGAAACTTCGTCTCTACTAAAAATACAAAAAAATTAGCCGGGCGTGGTGGCGTGTGCCTGTAATCCCGGCTACTTGGGAGGCTGAGGCAGGGGGATTGCTTGAACCAGGGAGGTGGAGGTTGCAGTGAGCTGAGATTGTGCCACTGCACTCCAGCCTGGATGACAGAGCGAAAGTCAAAAAAAAGAAAAGGAACAGAATGTTGAAATGCCACATGCTGTAACTGTAGGCTGCGGAAAAGACACACGAATGGAGTGTTCAGTGAGAGGGAGCTTTCTCAGTGTTCGCAAAATCACAACTATATGAGCTGCGTTATTCTTTCTTAAGTAAAAGGGGAATAAATTTTGTTTCGCCAGGATATCTGCAACTTAATTTCTCGAAGCAAAAGTGAAGGTCTGATAATCGCCTCAAGATGACAGTTTGCGGCTTAGTAGAGTCTCACGGTGCCCTTGGCCCTGGTGTTTCCTTCGTGTTCCCTCTTGCAGTCACCTCAATTTATTGATTTCATTAGGAGATAAGGGTGACAAAGATGGGTTATAATACTTGGGAGAAATGTAAAACCATTAGCAGGTCATTGTTGAAGTCAGAACATGCCCTGTTAAGCTTCTTAGGAAATCCATGGCAGCCAATGATACAGGGATTAACCTGTTTGTTGTGTGTGCATGCATGTGAGTGTGCGGGCCTGCGTGTGTGCACAGGCCATGCGCCCGTCTGCCATGAGGAACTTACATGCGATAAGCTCTGTCAGTGAAGTGATGAATAAATACATGGGTTATTGACCAAAACAGTGACTTTGTATTTGCCTTTCTGTTTTCTGTCGTTCTAGGTTTGAGGCTCCAGTTAAACATACATCTGTTTGGCCTTAGGGCTGTATTTGGGTGGGCAGGCAGGAGGCCCTCTGAGCCTGGTTCTGCTAACCAGCTGGGTCAAAAGGTATAATTGGATATGATGGTTAATTTTAAGAGTCAACCTGACCGGGCTAAGGGATGCGGGGGCAGCTGGTAAGCATGACTTCTGGGTGTGTCTGGGAGGAGCTGAGACTGAGTACAGAAGGCCTCCCCTCCCCAGTGTGGGTAGGCATCAGCCAGCCTGCTGAGAGCCTGAACCCAACAAAAAGGGGGAAGACGCGGGGGTTCCCTTTTCTTGGATGGAGCGGGGATGTCGGTCTTTTCCGGCTGTCCTACACTGTGCTCCTGGTTCTTGGGCCTTAGGACTGGGACTGAACCACACCCCCGGCTTTCCTGGTCTCCAGCTTGCAGACGGCAGATCGTGGAACTTCTCAGCCTCCACTGTGTGAGGCACTTCCCAGAATAAACCTCCTCTTCTCTATTTATAATCTATCCTATTCGTTCTGTTCCTCTGAAGCACCCTGGCTGATACACTGGATGACCACCGCAGCTCCTGTGTGACCCGCCCGGTGGCCAGCAGGTGACACAGTGACACTGTGGGGTGTGATGTGGCATCTGAGAGGCTGTCTCGGTGACTGCTCCTCAAAGCTGGAGAAGCGACCAGAGGGTCGGTCTCTCCTGACCTTTGCCCCACGGAACGAGACGGGGATGGGCCAGCTAACTGGCGGAGGGTGTGTTCTCACTTGAAGTCTTGAGACTTAGTAAACAAAACTGATGATATGTTTTAATACTCAAGGTTGTTGGTGCTTGTCGGAGATTAAAGAGCAGGAAGGGAATTTTCCTCCATCTCTGTTGTCCTTGTTTATTTTTGGTGCAGGCAGTGTAACAATTTGCCAATACCTGATATGGACGTTTCAGAAGATCGTGGGTTGAGGGGTTTTCAATACTTGTTTGAAATTGTTGAAGTTGTCCGAATTGTTACGATAATTGTGTGGAAGTATTATGCTCCGAGGAAGGTGGGGAGCTGCTGTGTTTTCGAGGGCAGGGCATGAAGAAACAGGCTGCAAGTACAGCAAGCAAAGGGTGAGGCGGGTGGACAGTTGTGGAGTCTTGGGTGGGGGCTGAAAGCCAGGCCCCCTCCTTGCCTTTCTGAGTGGAGCTGGCTGAACACAGGGCCACAACCATGGGCTTCCTGAAGGCTTGCCTTTCTTGAGGGTATAGTTTTACGAAATAAAATTATTTCAATTATTCAGCTAGCCATTCATTTACTGCTTTTAAATTTGTGAACTTTGGAGCTGAGATAATAAAACGTAAGAGTGAACCTTCACCCTTAGCAGCACTGTATCTTCTAAAAATCAACATTGATACTAAAATATGTGGCTTCTAGTTCTGCCCAGATCCATGTGGCTTTGAATAATTACCACTATCACACTTGTCCATCTGTAAACGGGGAATAATAGTACCAAATCTGTTTCTCTTATATGTTGGTTGTGAGAACCAAAAGATAATATATATATATATATATATATACACACACACAAAATGCACTGAAAAGTCTCCAGTGCAGTGCCAGCCTGGACTGAGAGGTTTATTATTAGGCACATAAAAAAGTAGGCACACAGAGGTCTAGAAAACTCACCTGGGCTGGGTGCGGTGGCTCATGCCTCTTATCCCAGCACTTTGGGAGGCTGAGGTGGGCGGATCACTTGAGGTCAGGAGTTCAGGACCAACCTGCCTAACACGATGAAACCCAATCTCTACTAAAAATGCAAAAATTACACGAGTGTTCTGGTGGGCACCTGTAATCCCAGCTGCTTGGGAGGCTGAGGCATGAAAATCACCTGAACCCGAGAGGCAGAGGTTGCAGTGAGCTGAGATCACACCACTGCACTCCAGCCTGGGCAACAGAGTGAGACCCTGTCTCCAAAAAAAAAAAACAGAAAGCTCACCTGTCTTTATTTTATTTTTTTGCAGTATGGACATTCTGTTTGTGAGTCCTAGTAAATATACGACTATGCAGGTAAAATCAGGGCAAGAGTCCAATTTTACAACTTGAAAGTAAAATTTTACAACTTGAAAGTAACAACTTGAAAGCACTTTCTGGGGATTCGTCTCCTAATAATAGAAGACTATTACAGTCTTCTGTTGATGTTGATTTACTGGAGTAGAGTTGCCAGATAAAATACAGGATGCTTAGTTACATTTAAATTTTAGATTAACAACAAATATTTTTTAGCATGAGTATGTCCAATATTTGAGACATACTTATACCACACAAAGTACTTGTTATTGATCTGAAATTCAAGTGTAACTGGGTGTCTTGCATTTTTACTTGCTAAATCCTACACTGGAGGTCCTTACAGCAGACACTTGAGAGAGAAATCCCATTCTCATATAAACTGCTTTTTTTAATCTTTTTTTTTTTTTTTTTTTTTGAGATGGAGTTTCACTCTTGTCACCAGGCTGGAGTGCAGTGGTGTGATCTTGGCTCACTGCAACCTCCGCCTCCCAGGTGCAAGCAATTCTCTTGTCTCAGCCTCCCGAGTAGCTGGGTTTACAGGCGCCTGCCACCACACCTGGCTAATTTTTGTATTTTTTAGTAGAGATGGGGTTTCACCATGTTGGTCAGGCTGGTCCTGAACTCCTGAGCTCAGGTAATCCACCTGCCTCAGCCTCTGAAAGTGCTGGGATTACAGGTGTGAGCCTCTGTGCCCAGCCTTTTTTTTTCTTTATCTTTTTTAACAGAAATGGGAATCAATGAATTTATGTTGGCATGTGTGGTAATTTTTTTCACCTCTCTTCTTTATTTGCAAAATGGAGAGACTATTACCTTACTTAGTTGTCCTCAGTCTTGACTGCACATTGAAATCCCAAGGGGACCATTTACAGCTTCTAATGCCCAAGCACCAGAGTCCATATACATGAGGATCTTGGGTGGAACCTGGGGGTGTTATATTTTACAGTGCCTCCAGGTGACTCTCAGGCATGCAAGGCTGAGCTGGTGGTCTCCTCGGCGATGCTGTGGGGTTAGATGACGTAGCATCTGTAAAGCACTTCGCAGACTATCAGGCATGCAATTAGCATGCAGCAACTGGCCCATGCCTTGCTTTGGGAAGAGGGTCCACAGAGCAGGAGAGGAAGAGGAAGAAGAAAGGCGCCCCAGGTGGGTGGCAGGCTGAGCAATGCCCCACACAGGAGTTCCAGGTGGATCTCATGGATCTGTGTGACTGCAGCACAACTGGGGGTGGGGCAAGAAATGTGGGAAAGGTGGGCAGAGCCAGTCATGGAGGCTTTGAACTTCGGCTTCATCTTGTAGGAGATCAGGAGCCACCGGACGGGATCCGCGTGCTTGAAGGAAAGCGTTTTCTTGGGGAAGCCAGGGTGGGGAAACCTCCTTACATCTGTGCAGGAGTCCTATGTCTCGTGGGCTGATGCGGGCCATGTGGGGTGTGTGGAACATAAAATCCCCGGGGTCGGAATCTTGTCTTGCTCTGTGTTGTATCCCTAGTGCTAGAACCATGCTGGGCACATAGTAGGCACTTGGCAGAGGGTATTGATTGGGAGAATACATGAAGGACAAAAAACCCAAATGAAGGAGAAGCTCAGCAGAGGCGGGGGCGGGGGGGAACGGACTGCAGGACCAGCCTTGTGAAAGCAGAATCCCACTCCCAGCTCTGCACTGACCTGCTGGTGCCCCTGGACAAGCCACATCCCTTCTTGGCCTCTGTTTCTGCTGCTTAAATGGAGGGCAGGGCCCTTCTAGCTCTAATGTCCACCAATAATTAAATGCTTCTGGTCCTGAATGAGTTTCTGACCTTCCTACTGACACACCAGGTCCTAGGTGGAAGCTCCATCAGAAGCCTTTGTGTTTCCCTGAGTTCTGGAAGCCGGGCCCCAGGAGGCAGAGTTGCGGCAACTCATCCTGGCTGCTAGGAAACCCAGGCTTGGAGGGAAGGCAGCTTGCCCCTGTGGCTGATGACCTTATTAGCAGTGATTGGACCAGATCCTCTGAAGTCCTTTTCCGGGCTGTAGGTCCAAGTGCTGTGATGGTGGGAGGGAGGTCTTCCCAGGCAGGGAAGGGGCACTGGCCGGGGTGGGGAAGTCTGGCTCCTAGTCTCGGCTGCTGTGCCTCCCCTCTGGGAAAGTCATCTAATCTGTTTGTATGTTAGTTTCCTTAGTTGTAAAACGAGGAATTTATATTAAGTTAACTCTAACAGACCATTTTCGGTTTTCAACTCCTATGATTTCATAGCGTGCTCTCGGGTTTCTTTTATCTCCATGTATCTTTGTTTCTAAAAGATCCAGGCCTCGATGACACCTTTTCCTCCCTGGTACTTTCAGCCCACGAGAGAATCTAAAAGCTGACTCTGCACCTCCGGGTGCTGCCGAGCCTTTTGCACAGAAAGAGGAGAAAGCTGGATAGTTTTTTTTTTTTTTTCTTTTGCTTCTTCGTTAACAGATATTTTTAGCTTTTCTAAAAGCTTCTCATTCTGAGCCTTAAAAAGAAATAAGAACCTGTTCCAAAAATGCAAATTCTCTGGCAAGAAGCAAGAGGGGTGTTTTCAATCTTCCCTGAACGATTGTTTTCTCTCCCACAGACCCTCGTGGTGCAGCAAGGGGCAGCTGGGGTGCGGGAGGAAGTGGGAGGGTGAGGCTGTGGCCAGCAGGAGCCCAGCCCCAGGGTGCCAGCCTGGACTGGGACTTTGCACTGGGGACTTGCTTTCTGCAATCAGGCACTTTTTCAAGTTGGTTCTGAACAGTTCTGTACTGGATGGCGGGCTGCTGTATGTGATTGAGAATGTTGCCTGTCTGAGCCCTGAGATGAGCTGAGGGTTCCTCCTCCCCAGCCAGTGCCAGCCTCACATAGCCCTTGTAAATCTGAAAGTGCTGTTGGTAGCAACCAGGGATGGGCAGAGGCAGCCCTGTCCTGAGGGTGACATGAAAGTGAGAGCAAGCTGACGGTCCAGTTGCCTTAGTCCTCAAAAGTGTCACGTTCAGATTGTATCCTTCAACTTTAAAATGTCCTTCTTTGGAGTCCATCTTGCTCTGCCCATTATTGGGCCCCGGTGGTCACTTCCTTCTCTGTGCTCCTGTGGCCTGGGATTCACACCAGGAAAGAACGCCACGAAGAAGGAACGGTGAGTTGCATCCGTGTCTGCTTCCCATGGGGATGGGAAATGGAGGGAGAACTGCCCAATGGGATTGTTACTTTGCCCGACACCTTGCAGCAACCTTGCAATCACTTCTCATTTACATTTTTTATTCCCTAGCCTCTAGCTCAAGTAGATACTCACTAATGCACTAATGCTTGATTGTCATATCTAAGATTTTTCATATGTATCTTTCAGAGATAATCCAAAGGTTGCTTATATTCTGAAATAATAATCTGTCCTAAAATCTCTTTGAATAACAACACAATTTAGTTCCCTTTAGGTTAAATTCAGGGAATACCATGAATGCAGTGTTCGAAAGGAAACCTTTGATATACCCAGGCTAGCAATTATTTTGCAGAAAGTGATTATATTGGCATCTTGATATAAAAATGATGGATACCAGCCTCTGTCCCTTACACACTCAGTTCCGTTTCTCAAAGGTTAGTGATGGAGATGGAGACAGTCTGGGTGTGTGCTGGGGAAGCAGGGTGGGCAGTGAGGCAATGTGACCACTTTTAGATCACTCAGTCTCTTCTTTTTATAAGCATAGCTCAGCTTTCCTGTAACTGAAAGCAGAGAATGATTCTGGTTCTTTAATTGAGGCTTTAGGAGACAGTTTTATCTATGCACAGTTGTTTCTAAACATTAGGAATAAAGCCAATTACACTCACTATAGGAAAATGCTGAGGTGTAGACATAGGATCTGAATTCACAACTGCCTTTAGGACTGAGGAGAAATAGCAGAAGTTCTTACATTATTAACAGCAATGCCCGTGTTTCCTGATTCTGCATCTTGTTTCAGTACGGTGGTCAGAACATTAGCATGGGTACCCTTATTTGCAATCTGACTGCTTCCCAGAAACTATGTTAGTTGCTTTAAATACATCTTTGTAACAATATTCCAGAGTAGACATTATTATTCCCACTTTCTAGATTAAGAATCTGAGACTCAGAGAAACTGAGGAACATCCTGGGCCTTGTCCTCAGGTCCTCCTGAACACGCGGCTCAGGTGCCTTGCTCAGTTACTTTGATGATCCTAACAGACTCCAGTGTCACAGACGGGAAAGCTGGCAGGAAGGGAAAGGCAATGTTTGCCCAGGAATGGGGAGTGGAAGACAGAAGAATAGACGTATAGATCTCAGTGTATTGTGCTTAGAACAAATCCTATTGTCCATTAAACTTTATCATAATCATGCATGGTAGATGATATTATCTTCCATTTACAGGTAAGAGCTTTGGCAAACACCCCCAGACATTTATACGAAACCCCAGAAAGCCATGCCCAGGAATAAAAAGTAAACCGGGTGTATAAGCCTGCTCTCACGCTGCTAATAAAGATGTACCTGAGATGGGGTAATTTATGATTGACTTACACTTCCACACAGCTGGGGAGGCCTCACAATCATGGTGGAAGGTGAATGAGGAGCAAAGTCACGTCTTACATGGTGGCAGGAAAGACAGCATGTGTAGGGGAACTCTCATTAATAAAACCATCAGATCTCATGAGACTTATTCACTCTCAAGAGAACAGCATGGGAAAAACCCACCCTTCATGACTCTATTACCTCCCACCGGGTCCCTCCCACGACATCTGAGAATTATGGGAGCTACAATTTAAGATGAGATTTGAGTGGGGACACAACCAAACCATGTCACCCAGGGACTAAGGACAAAACCAAAGCAGACTTCCCTAAGAAAACTGAAATCCAAGAATTGACAGGATCAAAATGACCCACTGGTATTTATCTGCCTGCCAGGAAAACACCCCACCTCATTACAAAGAAGGCATAATTCAGAGCCTCTGTATTGTATCATCCACAATATACATCAAACGAGAATAAATTACTAGAAGTGAGAAGAAGCAGGGAAGAGCAACAAAAGTCAGCGTTTAAAAAATAGTCCATGAAAGCAAATGGATGAGGTTAGAAGACAGACTTCAAAATAACTGTGATCCATTTGTTAAAAGGAAAGAGACGAAAAGACGGACAACATGGAGGAAGACAGGGAGTATTTCAACAGAGAATTAAAATCTATATGAAAAAGAATCAAACAGGAATTTTGTAACTGCCAAAGGCAATATCCGACATTAAGAACAATGTCTAACATATTGCAAAGGCAAGATCTAACATTCATTGGATGGCTTTAATAGTAAAGTGGACACAGCAGAGACAGGAAGAGTGAGCTTGAATTCCTCAAAGCAAGTCAATACATTTCCAGACTGAAGCACATAGGAAAAAAAAAAAAATGAATGGGACAACAGCAGAAGAGATTATAAGGGAGATGTTGGACCCAGTCACAGGGTTAGCATTTATAACTTTGGGATCCCCAGAGGGGAGGAGGGAGATGTGACAGGCGCAATGTTTGGAAAAACACTGATGTACAGGAATTCCTTGTTTTATTGTGATTTCCTTATTCAACTTTCCAGATATTACATGCTTTACAAATAATTAAAGGTTTGTGGCAACTCTGGGTCGAGCATGTCTATTGGCCGATTTTTCCAACAGTGCGTGCTCGCGTTTGTCTCTGTGTTACATTTTGGTAATCCTCGCAATATTTTAAACTTTCTTCATCATTATATATGTTATGGTGATCTGTGATCAGTGGCCTTTGATGTTGCTATTGACATTGTTTTAGGGCACCACAAACCAGGCCCACATAAGATGACAAACTTCATCCATCAATGTGTGTGTTCTGACTGCTCTACGGACCAGCCACCTCGTCTCTCTCCCTAGGGCCTCTCGATTCCCCAAGACAGAACAGTATTGAAATTAGACCATTAATAACCCTACAACGGCCTCTAAGTGTTCAATTGAAAGGAAGAGTTGTATGTCTCTCACTTTAAATCACAAGCTATAAATGATTAAGCTCAGTGGGGAAGGCATGTTGAAAGAAGAGGCAGGCTGAAAGCTAAACTTCTTGCACCTAACAGTTAGCCATGTTCCAAATGCAAAGGAAAAGTTTTTGAAGAAAATTAAAAGTGCTACTCCAGTGAGCACACAAATGATAAGAAAGCAAAACAGGTTGATTGCTGAAATTGAAAAAGTTTTAGTGGTCTGGAGAGAAGACCAGAGCAGCCAACACATTCCCTTAAGCCGAAGTCTAATCCAGAGCAAGGTCTTATTTCTCTCCAATTCTATGAAGGCTGAGAGAGGTGACGAAGCTGCAGAAGAAAAGTTTGAAGCTAGCAGAGGTTGGTTAATGAGGTTTAAGGACAGAAACCATCTCCAGAACATGAAGTGCAAAGTGAAGCAGCAAGTGCTGATGAAGAAGCTGCAGTAAGTCATCCAGAAGATGCAGTTAAGATCACTGATGAAGGGGGCTCCACTAAACAACAGATATTCAATGTAGATGAAACATCCTTCTCCTGGAATAAGAAACTATCCAGGGCTTTCATAGCTGTAGAGGAAAAGCCAATGCCTGGCTTTAAAGCTTTAAAGGACAGGCTGACTTATTAGAGGCTAATGCAGCTGGTGACTTTTAAGTGGAAGATGATGCTCATCTGTTATTACAAAAATCCTAGGGCCCTTAAACATTATGAGAAATCAACTGTGCCTCTGCTCTGTAAATGGAACAATGAAGCACCTCTGTTTACAGCATGGTTTACTGAATGTTTTAAGCCTACTGTTGAGACCTAGCACAAGAAAAGATTCCTTTGAAAATATTACTGTCTATTGACAATGCACCTGGCTACCCGAGAGCTCTGATGGGAGTGTACAAGGAGGTTAATATTGTTTTCATGCCTGCTAACACAACATCTATCAAACAGCCCATGGGTTAAGGAGTAATTTTGACTTTGAAGGTATATTACTTAAGGAGTACGTGTTGTAAGGCTATAGCTGCTGTATACATAGTGATTCCTCTCTGATGGATCTAGGCAAAGTCAATTGAAAACCTTCTCGAAAGGATTCCTCATTCTAGATGCCATTTAGAACATCAGTGATTCATGGGAGGAGGTTAAGATAGCCACGTTAACAGAAAGTTGGAACAAGTTGAATCCAATCTTCATGAATGACTTTGAGGGGTTCAAAACTTCTGTGGAGGAAGTAACTGCAGATGTGGTAAAGATAGCAGAAGAAGAAGTGGGGTTTGAAGATGGGACTGAATTCCTGCAATCTCATGATGAAACTTGAGTGGATGGGGAGTTGCTTCTCGTGGATAAGCAGAGAAAATTGTTTCTTCAGATGGAAACTAATCCTGGTGATGGTGCCGTGAACATTGTTGAAATGACAAGAAAGGATTTAGAATATTCCATAAACTGGGTTGATAAAGCAGTGGCAGAGTTTGAGAGAAGTGACCTGAATTTTGAAAGAAGTTCTACTCTGGGCAAAATCCTGTCAAACAGCATCACTTGATACAGAAAAACCTTTCATGATAGAGAGTCAGTTGATATGACAAACTTCATTGTCTATTTTAAGAAATTGCCACAGCCACCCCAGCCTTCAGCAACCACCACCCTGATCAGTCAGTAGCCATCAACATTGAGGCCAGACCCTCCATCAGCAAAAAGATTACAACTCACTGAAGGCTCAGACGATCGTTCACATTTTTAAGCAATAAAGTATTCTTAAATTAAGGTGTGTCCATTTTTAGGCATAATATTATAGCAAGCTTAATAGACTACATAACTTTGATATGCACTGGGAAAGTAAAAAATTAGTGTGACTCTCTTTATTGTGGCCTTAGCTTTATTGCAGTGGCCTGGAACTGAACCTGCAATATCTTTGAGGTAATGCTGGTGTTTATCATGTAACATAGAAACTCTGAATTATGTTACAGTCCTTTAAATAGGTCTGCATTTCACTCTGAGTGTGTTTTAAAGGTAATGTCAGTGCAATTTATGGGCAGGTAAGATTGGAGTATGAGAAGAAAAAAAGAGGAGTGAAAAGAGAATCTAAATCTAAACTCTTCGGTCAAGAGAGAATTGAAACCTAAACTCTTCGGCCTGAGCAACTGGAAGACAAATTTCCATTAACTCAAAGGACTTCAAGTGGGGCACGGTGAGGGTTGGAAGATCAAGCCTTAATTTTGGATTGATTATATTTCAGATTTCTGTCAGATATCCAAGCAGAGCTATCAAGCAGATAGGTAGCTATATGCATCTAGAGCTTCCTGGGGAGGTTCAGAGTGGAGATACACAATTTTAGAATCCTCAGCATGTGAGACCAGATGAGACAAATGTATACTGAAGGGAGATGAATTCCAAGGACTGAGCCCTGGGGAAGTGCCATATTAAGATGTTGGGGGAGAAATTTAAAATCAGCAAAAGAGACTGAAAAGGGGTATCCAGTGAGAAAAGCAAGGGCATGTGGTGCCCTAGAAGGCAAGTGAGCAAAGTGTTTCCAGGAGTAAGGAGAGGTCAGCAATGTCAATTGCTGCTTTTGTGACTGTGTTCCATAGTGGCTATCGGCCACCTTGCCAGGGGCAACTGCAGTGTGTGAAGACGGTGCAGGTCTGAAGACACAGAGGAGGATGGGAGCGGAGAATTGATGCCCTTTGTATAGAACACACTCTCAGGAAGATTTCCTGAAAGGGAAACAGAGAAAGGGATGAGAGCTAGAGGGGCAAGTGGTGTCGGGAAAAGACTTTCTCAGGATGAGAGGAGCAATATCGTGTTAACGCTGATGTGAGTGTCCTAGTGCAGATGGAAAAGGAATTGTATTGTGGGGAGGGGTTGTTGCTGGAATGATGCCTTTGGATGGGTGAGGTCTGGTCAGCAATTTTGAGTTTTCTGTTTCCTTCACTCCATGCATTCTGTGAACCTGCCCTGCTATTCACTTCTTAATGTAATCTCATTGTTCTAGACTAAACTCCATCTTCTCAATGTCTTCCTATCTCCTTACAGTCAGTACCAAAGAGTCAAGGGACTTGATCACAGATCCAGGACTTTCATATGTAGCCCAGAGGCCCCCGAGAATCCTGCCTTCCCTGAGATACCCAGCTAAACAGGGCCTGAGCCACAGGGCTAAGGTCTATGTCCAGAGAGTCATGAGTTAACCAGCAAAAGCTCATGACAAGTTTCCTTAGAGAGCCTCAAACCCCACTGATGGCTCCAGAGGGAAGTAATGACTTGGATATCCATGATCTCCTTTATAGAGTCTTGGCTTCCTCTTGGCTGAGGCAGAGTTCCCACTTCCTGTCCTCTGCCTTCCACTCTACCCATGCCAGCCTCCCAACCCTTGCCACTGATAAATCGTGTTTAATTGGTCCTCCTGATGTTATTGACTTATTAGCTGTTCCACTTAGAAAAAGCTAGAAATGAACCTATCATGTTCGAATATCAAATACAAATTTATATCAAATGGGGATTGAGCCAGCTCTCCCTCAATTCTTTTTCACGTGGGTGACACATACCTTTTATGTCTGTCATCAGAGTCATCATTAAATTGAGTAACTACCAAGAAAGGGGTCATAGGAAGGTAGTCACATTCAAACTATACTTCCTTTACGAAGAACCTATTCTTCCGTAGAACACCCAGCAGTGTTCTAAATATTGATGTGTTTAGAACAGGGTCATTGGCTTGCAGTCCAGAGAGATGCAATGAGCATCATGAACAGAATGAGAGATAAGTTCAGAGGCACTTGCTGGAGGTTTCTCGAGCAGTCACTGTGGACCAGATCTTTTTGTGCTTTAGTTCACAGAATGCCCCCTGGACCTGAGAAGCGAAATGTTGTCCATATCTTACAGATGAGGGAGCTGGGGCCCAGAAAGGTGGAGTAACTGGCTCCAGGCCATGAAATTAGTGTCAGACCCAGAATTCAAATCTAGGTCAATCTGACACCAAAGTCCAGAGTGTTCCACCACTGAAGAGAAATGCTCTCAAATTTCCATTGCCCCTCATTTGATCCATGAGGTTCATCTTAGCTTTACCCCAGAGAAGCCTTGTATGTTCCATTGTCTGTGGCCTCAAGGAACAGAGCTGTTTTCTGGTTGAAGTTGTCTGGATACCTACCATACATTCAATAATAGTTCAGTCAGGTCTTCACTGAACGTTCATTTTTTGGTCCTAACCCATAGGTTCAAAGAGGTTCACAGAGCCCTCAAGTACTGAGGGAAAGGTCTGCTCAGGGCACTTGATCTCTGCCTGGAAGTATAATGAGGGTCTGCATCTGGACAGGTAGGGGATGGAAGGCGGTCATTCCACGTGGACGTAAGACTGGGCTGAAGAAAGAAAGGTATAGGTAAAAATATGGCTTTTAGTTAATAAAAGTCCTCAGACTTGTTCACTGTGTCCTCTGTGCTGGCTGTTTGAAAGGCATATTGGGAGAAATGGCAAAATATGGTTCTTGAAACACAGGGTAGTGTACACCCACAGCACCAGGCTCCTTACCCTAAGACTAGAATAGAATGTCCTTGGATGAGGGATCGTCCTCTTCTTCCTTTAGTCACATGAAAGCACCTAGGAAACTGTCAAGTACTGCAAAGGTAAACCTTCCTCTGATTACGAGCATCAGAGTAGTTTAAAGCCATATTATTATGCCATTGAGGATTGTATTTCAGCCATGAGAAATGTAAGGGAATCAGGTATCTCTTTTCTTTCTTTTTTTTTTTTGAGATAGAGTTTTGCTCTTGTTGCCCAGGCTGGAGTATAGTGGTGCGATCTTGGCTCACTGCAACCTCTGCCTCCTGGGTTCAAGCAATTCTCCAGCCTCAGCTTCCCAAGTAGCTGGGATCACAGGCCTCTGCCACCATGCCCTGGTAATTTTTGAAGTTTTAGTAGAGATGGAGTTTTGCCATGTTGGCCAGGCTGGCATCAAGCTCCTGACCTCAGGTGATTGGGGTGGGATTACAGAAATGGAAAAGTGCTGGGATTACAGAAACAAGCCATCATTTTCTTTCTATAATTATCCAGTCTTTTATCTCTTTTAACAGTTGTACAATTATTTGAATCTTCATCACTATCAATAAAGTATTTTAAATAAATTATCTTATTTATGTATAATTATAAATGATATATCATTGCATTAATGTACAGTGCTTTAAAAACATAAGCTAAAATTGAAATCTTAAACTAATGAGATATCTAGAAGTCCTAGAAGTTTCTTCCTGCACCTCAATGAATCTCCTTGCAAACTTTTGGAGAACATTGGCTTAGGGCCTGAACCCTAGGAGGCTGCCTTCCAAGATGGCAAACGTGTTGTCTTAGGGCTGCAATAACCAAGTCCCACAAACTGGGTCACTTAACAACAGACACTTATCATCTCAGAGTTACGGAGTCCAGAAGTCAGAGATCAAGATGTTGGCAGGGGTGGTTTTTTTGGAAGACCGTGAGGAAGAATCTCTTCCATGCCCATCTCCTCACTGATGGTGCTTTGCCAGCAATCTCGTGTTCCTTGACTTGTGGAAGTGTCAGCCCCGCCTCTGCCTTCATCTTCCCGTGACGTTCTCTAGTAAGGCTATAATTGCTAGTAGGAGGCATAATTTATAAAACAGCTAGCAGGGGCATCATTTATAAATGTCTCTGTGAAGCCCCTCCAACTTCGTTCCCAGTGAGAATTAGTAAGTTCTTTCTCTGCTCTTTTATAGAAAGTTTCTTTAATTTTTCTTTAACTCCTATGTATTCTATCTTATATAATGGTCACCCTTGCGGATTTTCTCACAAAATTAAAAGCTTATCAGGGAAGAGACATTTTCCTTGACATTTTTGTTCACTTCCTTTCATCACAAGTCCCTATTTTTTCACATACTGACCCCAAACATTTTTTTTTTTCAGAATCTCCTCATACGTGGTGGTAGATGATCAATAAGTACATCTTGAATTACATTGACCTTTCTGTGGAGCATAAAATCCTTAGATATAGTTAATGGTAACTTCCTGGCCAATTACCTTTGTACAAATAATTGACATTCATGAACTGCCTTTGATTCTCGCGCATGTGCCAGCACACAATTGCTCCCCCTTGTCCAGTGTTATTTTTCCCACAGTTGTGAAAGGGGAAGTGCAGGCATTGCTGGTACGTGTGCAGGCTCACAGAAGTTTACTTAATTAAGCAGAACTTGGCTAACATCTGGGGTGGAGACACGTTTTCCCCACAGAAAATTGCCTTGTTCACTCCAGATGAGTCATGCCCTGATGTCTTGGTCCGGGAGTGGGTGTTCAAGGGAACTGTGTCCCAGCCACTACCACCACGAAATACTCTTTCTGTCAGTGGCAGGGATTTGGGATGATGCAGAAGCACCTGCATTTCTCTACAAGCTTTGGAAGGAGTTATATTTTCCTGAGTATCATGCAGACTTTAACTTAGACCTTCCACAGCCCTGCTCATCTGCTGACTTGGCTGTTAGACAGAGGTGGAATATATGATTAGCATCTTGCCTTATTGTTGCTATTCTTACTTATTTGGCCTTTATTAAATAACTAGTTGTTATGTTAGAATAGGCTATGATTTCCCAGTTTACTATTGATTAACTATTTCGCTATACATCAGCATTCTGCCAGCTCCAGCAGGTGTCTGTTGCTACATACATTGCCCAATGTCAAGCAAAAAAAAGATTAATTTCTTTTCATCAGTTCTTCACTTCCACATCACAGATCAGCTGGATTCACCACATAATTTTCTAAGGTTTTCACTCCAATGTTGCCTTGTTGTTGTTGTTTGTTTGTTGAGAACAAGGTCAAATAGGCAATAAGCTGTTCTGATAATAGTAATTGGAATACAGGAATGACCTATGCCTCCTTGACTGCCTGGTGAAGTCATTTGTTCTAGAAAGCTGGCCTTGTCCATGTTGGACAAACTCAGTGTTCCGATGGCAGCGTCCGAGACTGTGTCCACACTGGAGCAGCATGAGGAAGTCATGAAGAATCTCACTACTGTTTCAGTAAAATGGGCATAAAGGGCTTTGTTCTTCTAAGGAAACGTGGATGAAATATTTTTAAACCATACATAAACTTTGAGACAACCAAATAAAGTTCTAGTAAAAGTGCCTGACATGTAGTTACCCACCCTTACAGTACATATTTTGTGTCAGACACCTCACGATGATCTTAGTTAATTGTTACAATGAGCTTTTGATACTATTTGATAGATGAGGAAATTGAGGCACAGAGAAGTTAAGTCATTTGCCAAAGGTCACATAGCTGGTGAGTGGCAGATCTGGGATCAGAAGCCAGGGATGGGCCAAACCTAGAATCCCCACTTCTCTGTGCTCTGCTGGGCTCACAGGCTTTCCGAAGATTTTGCTCCCCTCTGCCTATTCCAACAGGTGAGGAGTTTGCACACCCATATGGATTTTTAATATGGATTGTGTCTAGTGTAGACAGAGATCACCAGCCTGGTGTATGGCTCACTCCTCAACTCTGCAATGTACTGCCATGCTTTTGAGGAGTTGCTTCACACAATGACATAATGGAGCGATTCCATTTCCCTTCTATGAATGACCTTTTATTAGCTTGAGAGAGCAGCTTACATACCAGTGATTCAGTATCGAAAAGCAGAATTATTTGTTTTTGAGAAGGCTCACCACCTACCTGCATGTTCCCTTCTGCTAAACCCCCTCCCTCAGACTTGAAGACAGCAAGTTACAGGGGATAAAACATAAGGCCCTTGTTAATTGCAAATTAACAGTGCCAGGAGTATATGCAGATGGCACCTGAGGTCAATTGCTGACAGCATCCTATTCTGGTTATATTTTTCTTTTCTGCCATGCAACTGTGCACTAAGCAAAGAGAGGGTGGTCTTAGGTTCTTGTTTAGTTCTGCATTTCTGCAGGATGAAATCCATGTTCCTGGCCTACCACTGTTTTTATCTTATAAAGTCAGTGGTTTTTGCTTTTATTTACTCGTTCACTTTAACCAGTTTCAGGCTTTGGTAGTTTCCAAAGGTGTGGCTCTCTGGACATGCATGATGCATGGAATAGATGACACTTGCTTAGCTAGTAAATATCAGGCTGCATGAATTTGCACATTCTCAAGCAAGGTTCTCAATTGTGAACCTCCAAGCACATTCTCAAGGTTCTCAATTGTGAACCTCCAATATTTGCAATAGACCCATGGGAACATTTGTGTACATTCATCAAACGATTTTTTTTTCTTTCAAGGCTGGCATTTCAGTAATTTTTTTGAAGGTTGCATGCCAACTGACAAAGTCAATTAATTAAATGCAAAATTCAAAATTTGTAGAAAATAATGATCACTGTACCAAACTGGATGACCTGGGGAAAAAAAAACAACAACAACATTTCTGACTTCCAGCTGACGAGAGGAATGCTTTGGTTGGGTCTCTGACGTAGAAGGGATTCGATATTGGCCACATTAACAGCTACTTGGAAAATAAGCCTTGTGCCAGGATTTTGACAGAACTGTAGGCTCCACAGCTTAGGACAAGTGACAGTGCAACTGGTGATACCTTCTGAACCTCTGGTAGGCTACTGGACCACATCTTAGCCCAACCTTCTGAAACATCCATCCATCCTCCCATCTTCGTGATTGTGTCCCAGAGAAGAGCCGGGTCAGACCCAGGCCTGTCTGGCTATAAACTCTTAGATCTGGAGGGAGCAGTTGGAGTATTCTATTGTAGCAACCCACCTTTTTCTAGGGAATCAGAAGCCCCTGCTTGGCTCTCCCATGCTGATATTCAGCACAGTCAGCCTGGGGATGGGCATCTGTGCAGGAGGCAGTGTGAGCTAGGCCATGGCCAACTCCTGAGCCTTGGGTCCTCAGGGAGGCTGGAGGCAGCATAAATAACTGATGTGATGGGCAGCAGGTTGGAAATCTGAAGTCTAGGGGAGCTTGGCTCGCCCTTCCTGGTGCAGTATGAACCCATCCATGCCCACCTCTCACCATGTTAAAAATGGAACCAGTCATGACCACCCATGGGCGTTCCTTGTTTGTGGCTCTTCTGTAATTAAAAGTGCTGTGCAAACTCTGAATAGTAGCAGGGACACACGTTTAAAATCTGGGCTTTCCTCCAGCCGTGCCCCCCCGAAATGCCCTTCATGACATCCCCTTCAAGTTCCCTTTCCAATGCATCTCACTTTGCTATGTGGGTGTGTCCTGCCCACCCGCTCCGTGCTCTGGGGTGTGTCCTCCCACTTCCTCCCGAGCTCACCATCATGGTGGGATTTCAGCCCTGGGTTCAAGCCCACAGGGAGGCACTTGTGTGCAGAGCGCCTTCCAGCCCGCTTTGTTTCTTACTACCTCTGCTTGTATAATACCATTAAAGAGAGTAAAATCTCCTGCAGGCCATTGTTGTGCAATGAACTGAGAAAATGTGTGCTAAAGCACATATAGAGAAATGCAGACATACAAGTATAGATTCCAAATGCCAAATGTCAGCATTGAAGATCCTTCCTGAAGGATATCAGTTCCCTAGATCTCATCCTTCCTGCAGAGAAAGGAGAGAGTCTGGGGTTGGGGGTGGGGGGTGGTGAGGTGATGGAATAATAAGCCCAGCTGCTAATGGCTGAGTTCTTGTGAAATGGTCACACTTGGGTGGTTTGCACGTGCTTTTGGTAGTCCCCACAGCCACCAGCCAGCCTCCAAAGCTGCAGGTGGCAAAGTCCAGGCACTCCTGGCAGGGATGCTTCGTGGTCTATGTGGGTAGGTCTCCTGCTGGAGCAATGTTGAACTGAAACTCCCCAACTCCATTTCGGCCTTGGTTCTTTTACCCCCACTTCTCCACCTAGGCATCCAGCATGCTGGGTTTTCAGAGAAAAGAAGTGCTATTGTGCATGGGCAGGCCTAGGCTACACAAATAAAGAGATGGGATCAGTATGAAGGACGACACAATCTTTAGTAAAGGCAGAAATAAAAGGGTCCCTGCATGTTCCTGCCATCAACCATGCCTGGCAAACAGTGGAACCTTGATAAATACTCAGCTATTCAAGGACCAAGTTCAGAATTGGGGCTGTGGAGTTTGGACAGGAAGAGGTAAGAAAAGCCTTTTAGGAGATGAGTCTGCACAGGTGCTGAAAGGTGGAGAGACTTTGAGAGAAGTGATGGAAGAAACTTGGTGTTGCTGGGCTGGCTCCATGGATTAAATATCTTGGAGCAGGATATGAACTGATGGAGGATCTTATATTTACTCAAGCCCTTGGGTGAGTCCCCAGGTAACAGGGCACGGGACAGATTGCTACAATCTAGGATGATAAAGAAGGCTTCTTCACTACAGGATACTTCTGTCAGTGGTGTGCTCGATGGACTAGAGTCAAGAGAGGCTAGAGGGTACTGAGGAAGAGAGGGTATTTTCTGCCATAGGTGGGGCTCCTAAAACAGGGAGTTTGAAAACCATCCAGAATTGGCTAGTGTTACTCTTTTTTTTTTTTTTTTTGTAGACTTTGTTACTCATTTGGCTTGGGAACACCCAAAGCCTCCACATTCCCTTTATACTGTAGTTCTTTAAGCAGATTTGATTTATTATTTTTGCCTTTGGGGAGAGAGAGGTACCCAACAACCTCTAGGGTCTACGCTCCCCTTCTTTAGCGGGTTTTGTTTGCCCCTAGATGAATTTACCTGATTAGCTTCTCCCAGATGACAAAAGGCCTTTGTGGAATGCTGACGGGCCATTTAACCCCTTGTCTTCAGTTTCACCGGCAACAAAACCAAGCTGATAATACCTGCTTCCGAGGATTGGTGTGGGGTCAGGAGATCATTGATGGGAAAGTGCTTTTAGCCTTTTCAGGAAGAACAACTTTGCATGCCACAAAAGGATTCGTTCCTTTGAAGAGGCTTTCCTGTTTTATCCATTTAAACACTCTCTAAAGGGACTTTCAGGGTGTCCTTTGAAGGGAAACTTGAGGTGGCTCCGGGCAAGCCTTTGAGAGTGGGATTCCTTCAGGTCCTTTTCTGTAACTAAAGGGTTGGGGTTGAAGATAATCATAGTAAGACGGCGTGCCTCTGTGGGAGTGTTCTCTTGCAAAGATGGGGCAGATTACAGCGGAGGAGGAAGAGGTGAAGGAAGAGGAGGAAAATATATCTGGGTTTGTTGAGACTTTTACTCTGGGAAACTGGAATTCTAGTGAGGAATCGTGGATTCCAACAACTAAAATCATGTTTGCATGCCGAATAGTTATAGTAATAGTCATTGGCAAAGTGCTTTAGAATGTATGGAATTATTTTTGTTGTTACCATATTTTGATCCTGTTAACAGCTCTTTGGTACTGTTATTATTGGGACCTTTCTTTAACATCCTTTATTTAAATGAAGGTACAGAACCAAACATAATTTATAATTTGCTCAAGAGGCAGTTGTTATCACCCTGTTTCTGTTTCTTCATGTTAAAATTGCCCACCATGTGGCCCAGTTTCCCAAGAGCTTACGAGATGACCCACACAGATGAAAATGAAACTATTATGCCAAGGCCACAAATGTATGAAAAATGACATGAGAGACCCATCAACATGTATTATCAGAAGCAGCCTCAGTTCTGGCTGCTGAGCGGCCCTTGGAGCATTTACAGAGTAAAATCATTTACACTTCATAACGACCCTATGCAGCCGATATTTCTACTATCCCTATTTTCAGATTTGAAAATGGAGAATTAAGAAATGAAAAACATCTAGCCTAAAGTCACACAATTAGCAGATGGCAGCCGGATCTGTTTCCCAGGCAATCTTGTGTGACCACTCTATTGAATGGGCTCAGGAATTGAGGGTAGGTTTGTTGTGGGAGAATGTGCCCCCTGGTTAGAGGAGAAACCTATTCAAAGAGAGCCACACTCCTCTTTTCCTCCTTACTGTACCGGATGCATCATAAGGTTCAGGGACGAGATGTGGTGGAAGGACTGGAGAGATGAGAAGCTGCTGGCTCCCTGCCAGCCCTGCCTGCCAACCTGTGGGCACGATTTGGTCTTTGCCTTCCTTTTACCTGGCATGTTGGAGCCACGCTCAGCACTGGAGTCTTTTCTCGGTGCACAGGCAGGCTGAGTTACCAGATTCAGGATTAGGAGAGCACCTGTGCCCTGGACATAAGCAGCAGAGTGGGCCACCCAGAGCTGAGCGGTAGCACAGATAATGCACTTTTTTTTTTTTTTTTTTTTTGAGACAGAGTCTTACTCTGTCACCCAGGCTGAAGTGCAGTGGTGCAATCTTGGCTCACTGCAACCTCTGCCTCCCGGGTCAAGTGATCCTCATGCTTCAGCATTCTGAGTAGCTGGGATTACAGGCGTGTGCCAGCACACATGGCTAATTTTTGTATTTTTAGTAGAGATGGGGTTTTACCATGTTGGCCAGGCTGGTCTCAAATTCTTGACCTCAAGTGATCCGCCCTCCTCGGCCTCCCAAAGTGCTGGGATTACAGGTGTGAGCCACCGCGACCAGCCAGTAATGCACAGTCTTCAAACACTCTCTGAATTGCATCCTTCTGCATCCCGTGCTCTGAAATGCCTTTGGAGAGATGAGTCCTGAGCACAATACAACTGCATTTTAGAATGTGCTGGAAATGCCCCCAATCTAGTATAGAATAATTGGCCCATATGACTGCAGTTCAGCTGCTGATAAGGCAGCCCCTTACGCTGGTCATGTTGTCTTTTTCCTAGTAGTTACATAAAATCCAAACAACTCTAAACGCACTGCCTACATGGGCTGCATTAAGCTTGGCAAATGGAGTGATACATTCCTAGCATGCATCAACTTCGATTGTGTCCTTTGCTGCTTTTCAACACTCAACTTAAATTTGAAAGCGGTTATTCTCACTGTGGGGATGAAAAAGCACCACTGGGGAAAAAAAAAATCATCTCACTGGCATATTAACAGATAAGGGTCTACCCTGCTGACACAGTGCCAAGCAGAGGTAAACATTCAATCCTTTTATCACAGCAAAGGCATTTCTCCTAAACTGGAGCAATAATGTAGGTTGGAACACAGGAACAGTTTCTCCTTTTAAATGTGTTTTTCAAGTTCGAGATCTAAAAGTACAACTGAAGTGGGCACTTATTTGTAAATGACAACCCTATTCTTCTTTAGATTATACCACATTTATTAAATTTTTATGATAATTTATAAAGATGGCCCAGCAATAAAAGTTAGGCCATGATAGCAGAGTGAACTATGAGGCTATTTCTAAATAGCATTTTCAGCACATTAATTGTTGCTTAGTCCTATCTCTTTGGGGCCTCTGTTTGGGTTTAACACCAGAGCCAGCAAATTAATCCAGTCATTATATGGCCGAAAGCTGTATCATTTACCAGTTCATTATTGTTCAAATCAAAATCCATACTTCTCTGGATATCCCCAGGGTTATGAACTAGATAGGGAAGCTTTATCATTCTGCAAAATAATCTCTTGTGGTTCTCTCTCCCCTGCATTAAAAGAAACAGCCCATTATATTACATTAATTTTCATATTAATGTGAAACTTGCTGAAGAGCAAGTTGAAGCATCATCCTTTCTCATTCCATCCCACCACCCTCTTCTTTGACTCTGCCGCCTGCCCGGCAGGTAGAATGGAAGCCCCAGTTCCTTGTCTTTCTCCAAATCTCAAGTCACGGACATGACCCAGCTTAATTTTAATCAAAATAACCATCTACCTCTCTACCTCCTAATTTTCAGATCGTGGCTACTCAAATATGGATGCAGTCTTGTGAACTTGGGTCCCTAAAAGAGTTTCTCTAAGAGCAGGTGCAGGTCTACATGTTGCTGAGTGTTCCTTCCATGCAGAGAGTGGTAGGCAGAGCCAGTGAGCTGCATTAGAGGGAGATTAGGAAGCTATAATAAAAGATACTAAATTCCAGTTTCTTACAGATTAGCACACTTTAAACCAAGCATAGCTTCCCTTGCCATGGAACCAATTTTACCCTTATTCTAGCCCTTAGCTCTTAACGAGTTCGATTAAACAACATTTTTACCTGAGCAAATAATGTTGCAAACTTGAGATCAAAATCTGAAATTTTCTTTTTTTTTATTTAGAGTGTGAGCAGGGACAGGAGGAGAACTGTTGATTTCCAAGTGGGTTATTGTCTGTTCGACCCACTGAGCAGCGTTCCTTCCTTTTTTTGTTTCCTTCCTGCTCGCTAGCATTTGCCACCTCCGTTTTTACCTAGTGCCCATAGGAAGTTGAATGTGGAAGGGTGCAGAGTGGAATCACAAACAACACATGTTTCAGATGGAGCATTTTTCCCTAGAATTTTTCAGCAGCCAGAGAAACACAGTGAGTATTTCGGGTACTCTCTGCATATGATCATTTCACTCCTACAACCCGGTAAGAGGCAGCTCTGGAAGGCTCCAGGGAAGGGAAGGTGCTGCTGGCTGAACATGTAGAAAGCCGAGAGCGGGTGTGTGTTTTGGGGACAGAATCTTAGCACCTTTCTGAAGCTGGCATGTGGTTATCTTAGCTGCGAACACATGACGCTCCCCTGCTTCATTTGCCTAGGACTCCCCGTTCTAGGACACCACCTACATCCTAGCATATGACTTTACGGCAAGCTTCATTTCTTTTGATGGAATTAATCATCAATGTGCTCTAGGACTGGGCCTTTCCACATTGGCATGTGAAGAGCATTTGTTTCTTGTTTAGACAGTCCGTGATTTTCTCCATTGCTTTGATGGTAAAGCTTTTTATACCAAGCACTGTTCATTATCAGAGTTCCTTTTCTAGAAAGACAATGGGATGAAGACATTTTCCAAAAACACTATTGCAGGGAATGAGATGATGGGGAGGATGCTGAGAACGCCATCCCGTGGGGACCAGTTATAATGACTTATATCAGTCTCGTTGGAACAATTTCAGAATTTATTCAAATGGCAAAACACTCTTTTTAAGATGAAACAAGATTCAGTTCAGCAACCCAAGTTGGCACCAATGTGCCGAGGCCCCATTTGATAGTTCTCTGTAAATTAAAGTATAACTTCGCTCCGTTTACTGCCCCGAGTTACAAGAAGTGGAATTCTACTTGGGTTTCTTGATGCCGTGGGCTCTTATGTTCAGTTTGGAATGGCCGTGGGCTCTCCGGAGATATTAACTGCACCGAGGAGCTTAGACTGATGCTTCTAGTTGGCACTTCCACTCTGGGGCACTGGAGGCCAGCCAAACACATTTTTCTGCTGTGTGTTTTGCTATGAGGAAGTCTCCCTTTCAGAGATCTGCTCTGATGGGCGCTATTATTTTTATTTACATGTGGAATGAGAATCTACTAAGAGGAAGGCCCAGCAAGATGCATATGTGTCGGTAAACCTTGTAGACCTGGGCTACATTCATTTTAAAATTGAATTGGATTTTTTCATTATGCACTGGCCTGGAATGTGCTTTATTGAATCAGTCATTTTCTAAAAGTGTTTGTTCTTATTTCAGTGGAAATGGAAATCGGAGCACCACGCAGGATCAAATAATAATATATTTTGTGGTGTTTCATGCAGTTGGAAGGGACAAACAAGAACTGGCCAGGATGGACACAGGCTTTTCTTCTTCAGTGCTCCCACTGTTCCAGAATCAGATCAGACAAAGTGGTATTGTTTTCTCTTTCCGTGTCTTGTGGAGAAAAGGAAAGAGAGGGGGCTGACAGATGGTTTCATGCAAAAAGATACATTAAAGACAGTACTCACTAGCTGCATTCGTCTAGGACTTGGTTTCTTCAGCCATTAAATGGGCAGAATAATTAGGCCTCATAGGGTTGTCATGAAACTAATTGATAAATTAAAGTGAGTTTAGAACAGTGCTGGCACATAAAACGAAATACGTGTTAACTGCTATGCTACTGTTACTACTACTAGTACTACTATTACTACTACAACTACTAGTACTATTACTACTACTACTACTGCTACTACTACTAGTACTATTACCACTACTACTGTTACTACTGTAATACTATTACTGCTGCTATGACTACTATTAATTACTACTACCACTACTGCTACTACTACTGCTACGACTACTGCAACTGATTGTCATCACCAGAATCATTATTGATCATATCTAAACTGCTTTTTGGAGGCTACAGATGTTTTTAGCAGAAGCTGTACAAATCCATGTATGTCAGATGGCTTCCATTCCTTACTGGCTCTGTAATTTGGGGAAACCTACTTAAACTATGTGGATCTCAGTGTCTTCACCTTTAGGTGGAGATAACAATGGCTCCCGTGCACGGGAAGTGCTGTGTTGATGTGAGTTAGTGATGGTGGTTACCGCTCTTCTTTCATTCACGTGCAAGCCATTCGGTCATTCTTCCTCACACTGTAACTCTCACTGTGATTCACCCCAGAGGCATCTTTTGATCAACTTCTTTGCACCAAGTACATTGCTGTTTTTCTCACATCAGTCTCTGACCCACATCTGCACCTTTGCACTGGCCTGAGATACTGTAAATTGGAGTGAAGCTTATATCTACTAGATATTAATTAGCTATGTACAGATGATTAATTTTCCTATAATGACCGTGTTTGTTCTTCTGAATTTAAGGTGACAATTGGCTTCTCTTGGTTCATAATCATGACAATTATTCTTCAAAATGATCCAAACGTTAACTTGGTGATATGCCTTCTTTTTCTCATGAGGATGTCTAACAGTTAAGAGGTTTGAGCCAAAGGAAAAAAGCAGAAGATGTAAGATAACCATTCCAACAGCAGCTTTGGGTGAAATTGAGTCACATTGATCACATATTCATCAGAGTACTGAGTGTGAGATAGATATGCTTCCTGCTGTCTGTTGATTGCCCTGATTAGAGAGACTCGTTAGAGTTCTCGGAGTCTTTGTGTACCTCCTTCTAACTCTTCTCTGGAGGAAAGGGACCCAGCCTGTGGCACAAGTACATACTCAGGTACTTACAGAGAGGAGTTAGGTGCTGTTTGCCGAACAGGCACCTCACCATCTAATCAAACTTTGTTCCCAGAGGTTCATTTCAGAAGATGTAGTATGACTTTTAGGGCATATCCAAATCCCTGCCAGCATACGCTGGATGCGTCCTGCTTCTCTCTCCCCATCTCTTTTATTTTAAAAATAGATGCTATTGTAGCTTTGGAGTCCCTGACCAAGAAGGCAATGGGGCTGGATTCTATTCCTGGCCCTGAGGCTGTTGTCTTGCTGGCAATTCGCTTGACCTTTCACCTAAGGAAGACGCCTGCTGTGCATAGACCCCACGGGGGCGTTGGGAGGATTTCGGGAGTGAATACAACTATCTCAGGCTATAATACGATGCTGCCAGCCACTTTGAGGCTCTGGGATGAAAGATGCTGTGTGAAAGAGAATTGTTATTACATTTTGTTAAAAATATGGATCAAAGGCTGGCTATACAGTAAGTGCTAAATGTTAATTATTGTTATAATATCATAACAAAGCGGATGCCAGAATGCTAGATCCCACGAGAAAACCTATTATAATAAGCCAGTATGAAATGTACATATTACAAAGATATTTGGCAAGGAGGCAATTTTGGTTTTGAAATCTCAATGAACAATTAAGTAGAATAAAAAATAACTTTTAATGCTATGACAAATATAAGTGTCTTAACAACTCTTTAACATAAAAATAAGGGGCTGCCTTCTCCCCATACAGAAGAGGCAACGTTGTTTCTTTCTTTTTCCCCTGAGCAGAAGATATATTTCCTTGGACATGGAAGAAAAAGTATTATTTGTCTTTACAATGATCCCTTCAACAGCCTTCTTTATGACAGAGTTAGATTTGGGAGAAAATTCTGTAAGTTTATAATAGCACAATGAGCAAATCTATTTTTAAATGGGTTTAGATTCTACTGCCTATTTCTCTTTCCTTCTCCAAATGCATTTTTTTATTTTTTTGAGACAGAGTTTCACTTTTGTTGCCCGGGCTGAAGTGCAATGGTGCGTTCTCAGCATCTCAGCTCACTGCAACCTCTGCCTCCTGGGTTCAAGTGATTCTCCTGTTTCAGCATCCCGAGTAGCTGGGATTACAGGCATGTGCTACCACGCCTGGCTAATTTTGTGTTTTTAGTAGAGACAGGGTTTCTCCAACTCGCGACCTCAGGTGATCCGCCAGCCTCAGCCTCCCAAAGTGCTGGGATTACAGGCATGAGCCACCGTGCCTCGCCCAAATACATACTCTATTTGATGGTATTAGAAAATGGACTTCGATACACATTCATAAATGCCACCAGCTTCTTTGGGCTCAAGCTTTTCACTTATTTTCAGATCTAAAGTGCATAGTCCATTATGTGATATCAGCTGGAAAAAGGAAGAGAAAGAGGGAGAGAAGCATAGGAAGATGGATTTAGAAAGAGAGCCCTACCCTTAAAAAAAGACCGAGGTCAAGAGAACGTAATTTTTATATCCTAGCGCTTTGTAAGAATGGATCATGCATGAATTCACCTAGCATGCTATTTTTTCCCCCAGAATATTGTGAGAAATGAATAACCAACTCTGAGGGGAAAGAAAAAGTCTGTGTTTGCATTGGGCTACGTATTACCTTTGAGGAAGAAGGGGAGAGTGGAGGAGAACTGCACACTTCAGAGCAAATTTGCAGTAGATTGTGCACCCTCTGCTGATAGGATTATGGCCAGATTATAGTTATAATTGCCTTGGCTGTGACTCTGTGTTTATCTGCCGTGACATGGACCCAGCCACCTAATTCATTTCATACTCATTTCAGTTTTTCCCTTTGAACTAATTTTCCAGTTACTCTAACTTTAAAAATACATCTGTTGCCTGGGCACGGTGGCTCACCCCTGTAATCCCAGCACTTTTGGAAGGTCAAGGCAGGTGGATTATTTGAGGTCAGGAGTTCGAGACCAGCCTGGCTAACATGGTAAAACCCCATCTCTACTAAAAATACAAAAATTAGCCGGGCGTGGTGGCAGGCACCTGTAATCCCAGCTACCTGGGAGGCTGAGGCAGGAGAATTGCTTGAACCTGAGAGGTGGAGGTTTCAGTGAGCCGAGATCACGCCACTGCATTCCAGCCTGGTGACAAAGCAAGACTCCATCTCAAAAAACAAGCAAACAAACAAACAAGAATGCATCTGTTACAGGAAATCCACAAACTCCATATTTGTCAGTCAGTTGGTCAGTTATGTGAAGGGGAGAAAGTAAGAAATCAAACATAATAACAAATAACTTGCTTGGGATGAGAGTTGGAATGTGAAAACATCTAGACTTTGCATTAAAACAAAGTATTCAGGATGACTCACAACAGAGCCCAAGGGAAACCACTGCCCCTGTGCCTGTGAACTTCAATGGGACAAGCCTGCAAGAACGCCTGGTCTCTGGAAGCAGCAGCCACACCAGGTGAACAGTGGGTTTGGGCTGGGACTGGGCCCCAACGGGGCTGGAGGAGTATGAACGAGGATCCTGCCTTTCTCAGGACACGGTCATCATTTCTGCAGCCCCTTTCATATCAAGGAGTTTCATGAGTGCTTTGGAGCCATTTCTTAAACTTCAGTGGAGAGCTGAATGACAGCCTCAGCACTGCTCTCAGGATTTCTTGGGAAAATTAGCAGGGCAGGTGAGATGCAGGTAAACAAAGAAAAGCTGGAGGGAAGGTGGGGGCCCCATCAGGTCCCAGCCTCTATAGTAATTCCCAGGACAAGTGGCTGAGTAGCAGAGAGTGAAAGCCCTTGAAGAAGCCTCTGTCTCTATACTGGACAGCTCTCTCTCAGCCTGCTCTTCAGCAACTGGTGTGAAAATTAGGGTCATTACTGGTGCTGATTTTAAGTTTGGATTCCTGTGGTGTTCCATTCATTTTATAACCAACCTTGCTTTTGAAGCCACGTCCACCAGCTGCCAGGCCAGAGGGAGGTAAAGTGAGCTGAGACCTTGCCCTGCCCTTGGCCTGCTGGATACCCAGTGGGAGGCACAGTCCCAGGAAGCGAAGCTCAGAGAAGATTCCTGCAGAGATTGCAGAGCCAGGAGAAGGTGCGGGGCTGGAGGTGAGTAAGCTGTCAGAGAGCAGGGTCTAAGTTTTCCCAAAGGAGGAGGTGGTGCATTCCTCAGGAGGCCAGGTATCCACGAAAAGAGTCAAACTCTGTAAAATATTTGAAGAGATTGATTCTGAGCCAAATAATGGATGATCATGACCCAGCCGTCAGGAGGTCCTGAGAACATGTGCCCAACATGGTCGGGTACAGCTTGGTTTTATACATTTTAGGGAGGTATGAGACATCAATCAAATACATTTAAGAAATACACTGGTTTGGTCCAGAAAGGTGGGATAACTCAAAGCAGGGGCTTCCAGGCTATCGGTAAATTTAAATATTTTCTGGTTGACAATTGATTGAGTTTGTCTAAAGACCTGGGATTGATAGAAAGGAAATGTTCGGGTTAAGATAAAAGATTGTGGAGACCAAGATTCCTTTGAAGTCTTGTAGTGGCTGCCCTAGAGACTAGAGACGACAGATGACAAGTGCCCCCTATTCAGATCTATAAAAGGTGCTAGACTCTTAGTTAATCTCTTGAGGATTGGGAGGGCCTGGAAGAAAAAGATCTAGCTCTGTTAACAGAGATTCTTTACAGATGCAGATTTTTCCCCACAAAGGACAGCTTTGCAGGGCCATTTCAAGATATGGCAAATCAACATGTTTTGGGGTAAAATATTTTGATTTTCTTCCTTGTAATGTTATATGAGAGTCACGTTGGAAACTAAGTCACAATATATAGGGTTAACTAAAACTCATCTGTTGAGAATGTATGGTTTGCAGGGCATGACTCCCCAGATTCCTTAGATAGGAATTTGGGCAAAATAAAAAAAAAAAAAACCAGAGCTTAGTCCTCACAGGCTAGGGAAGAAACCACATGGGCAAAGAGAGGATGATGAGAAACCACTGTGATTCCAGGGGTAGCAGGAAGCTCTGTGCCCTGGTGCCATGCCCAGGCCTGGGGGTGGGGGGTGGAGGTAAAGTCAGGCTCCAATCAGGCTTAGAATGTGTGTCACAGGCTGAATGGTGTCCTCCTGAATTTATATGTAGGAGTCCTCACCTCCAGGAGCTTAGACTGTGACTGTTTGGAGATAGGACGTTTATAGGGCAATCAAGTTAAAATGAGTCCTTTAGGACGAGCTTTAATCCAGCATGACCCATGTCTTTATTAAAAGGGGAAATTTGGATGCGGAGACAGATGCATAGAGAGAAGATGAGTTGAAGAGACGGAGAAGGAAGGAACTGGCCTGCCTCAGAAGGAACTGGCCTGCCAACACCTGGCTCCCCAGCAGCTGGCCTTCAGGGCTGTGCGATGACATATTTCTCTAGTGTAAGCCACAGGCTTGTGATACTTCGTTAGGCAGCCAGTACAATGGCCCTGAGCAGCTTGGACTCTTCACAAATCTCGGTGGATCTATTCCCCCGGGCATCTGGTCACAATGCAGGTTTGGATTCGGCAGGGTTGGGGTGGGCCAGACACTTGGTGTGACGGACAGCCCCCGGCTGCTGCCTGTGCTGTGGGTCTGGTGACCACACCGTGAGGAACAAAGCCTTAGACCAAAGATTCTAAAACCAAGCTTCACTGAAGAAGAAGCTCCTGGGGAGATTTTAAAAAATACTAGTGCCAGGACTCCACCAAAGACGGTTGGCTTTAGAGCCTAGGGTTGGGGCTGGGCCCTGGTATTTATCCTCCAGCCCTCTAGGGAGGCTGCTGAACAGGCAGGAGTTGAGAATTCCTTGGCCTGGAGGAACTGCTGCAGGGTGCTGCCTCGCAAGAGAGTGGGGCCAGGGCTTTGTGGGATGTGTCACCTCTGGTCAGGCCACGTGGGGAAACTGCCACAGACTGAAGCTCTTTCGGGGTTTCCTGGATTCACCTAAGAACAAAACACTAACAGTATAATGTGTCAGTTCAAAAAATAAATTCAATAAAATTTTTTTTTTTTTAAAAACCCACACACTAACAAACCTCATCAACAGGGGCATAGCTCTGAGAAAATATACTGGGACTACCGCAGGCAAGGAGAGGCTAGGGGAAGGAAAAACATTTATACCCTGGGGGAGGGAAAGAAATACCACCAGCCTCAGACACAGTCTTGCCCAAAGGCTGAGGCTTCCTGAAATGGTAGAATGTGCCTAGACTGCCACTCCAGTGGTGTCCAGCATCATAAAGGGTTAAATAGAAGGATCTGTAAGACACAGTGTCTCTCTGGGGAGCAACACAGAGGGAAACCCCAAAGCCAAGGAGGAGATACGAATAAGGACACCAGGGAAAAAGCTTCAGGTACCTGTATCTACAGCACCCATTAGACACAGCCCAGCTCTTGCCAGATTAATACAAACCCAGGACTGTTCTGTTTGATGCTAAAAACTCATGTTCTTCTCATTACAAACATGCCCATGCGTTATCATACTAAATAATTTCAACAACCAATGAAGTCTTTTAAATGATGAAAACCGAGATGAAAATAAGACTTCACCAGCTTCAGGATAGGGTTTCTATGTGTTGAGTGCTACTTATATTCTAGACGCACATGGTACTATCCTTGATCTTCATTTGTTGTAATGATTTTCGGTGTATTTTCTGATAGGGCTTGGAAGGGTGAAGTCACCAGGCGAAAGTCATAGGTGCTACTTGTTGCAGCAGAACTGGAAACCAGATTTTCTGCAACTGAAGCTGGTGTTCTCACTACCACGCCATGCTGCTTTTTATAGGCGCCTCAGCTCTAGAGGCAGGCAGCCCTCTTGCAACGGGACTGAGTCCATGTTAGAGAAAAGCCTGCTTGCTTGAATGTAATTATTGCTTTGTTTGAGTATGTAGATTATTCACTGAAAACAGCCTCAGGAAAACAATGCCTTCAAAAGAGATAAAAGAAAATATGCAGACCAACGACTCTGGGCATCGGCTGACCCACCTGATAAGAATAGACCAGTGGCCCCTGCAGAAGATCTCAAAACATTGACCAAGAAAGTCATGATTAACTGCCCACCTGAGACTGCATACATTTCACAAGAATGTTTTGATGATTGTTTCCCTTAATTTTCCCTTAAAAATCCCTGATCCAGAGGCACATCTAGGAGAGGTGGTCTTTGAATGCTAGTTCACGGCCTCCCCCACATTGCTGGCTTCTGGAGTGAAGCTAACTTTCCTTTCCCCAAAGCTCATCTCTTGAGTTTTTGGCTTTCAGGTGACAAGTGGCCTGGACCTGAGTTCGTTTATATTATGATAGGGTAAAAATCATGGAAACCCAGCTGTGATCCATGTTTTCTCTGATGGGTGGGCAAAGTTACCGTGCAGACAAGAGGAACCAAGCTGGCCCAGACAGCCTGCAAAGAAACAGGGAAACCGGCTTGAGCTCCCCAGAGTGGGTGGTTCAGAGGAAGTCACGAGCATCGTTTTGGAGACAGAACAAGTTTCTCCAGCTCTAAGTGACATTTTGTGACACCTCCTGAAGAAGAATCAACTACTTGGGGCTTTCCCGGGAGGAGGACTCTGCGCATGGAATTACCAGGCTCCCTTGTCAGAATGGGCGGGGGATTGTCCCAAGCCCATGGGCCAATCCTGGCTTCAGTTAGCTTTTAGAATATTTTTATTAAAAATGCTACTGATGGGAAAATACCCCACAACATTTCCTCAACACTGTCGAAGCACTCGTCATTGGGAGTGTGTGTGGCACAGGATTTTAGAACAAAAAGCATGAGCCTTGGGTGTTTGTGTTGGGGAGACTGAGATGAGACTTAGAGCTCAAGTGTGGGATCCTTGAGGAACAGTCTAGAGCAGCTAGGGAGAAGTGGGGAGCAGTGACTACTGGTCCTCTTGCATTGAGCTTTATTTGCTTTACTTTGTGACTTTCTTCTTCCCTGCTGGACGCTCAGCTGCATGGGGCAGAACCCACCCTGCCTAAGGGGAGGCTGCCAGCCTTGGAGAGTGGTGCCTGTTGAGGAAGGGGGTGCTGAGCCTCTGGCAGGAGAGACCTCCAGCTGACTGAGGGCTGGGGAGTGTGGAACAGAGGCTGGAGGGACGAAATAGGGGAGTGGACACCAAGCAAGATGTTCTTGGGATATTGTGCAGAGGTGAGCACCACCAGGAAATTTTTCTAGGGACAGATTAGGTCCTCGGAAAGGGCAGTCTACTCAAGAGACACCACAACTGTAGCCATGTCGGCTTCTGATAGGCTCTCAGGAAAGTTGCCTTTGGCAATGACCCTCACTATGGCTGTATTAGTCTGTCCTCACACTGCTGATAAAGACATGCCTGAGACTGGGCAATTTACAAAAGAAAGAAGTTTAATTGGATTTACAGTTCCACATGGCTGGGAAGCCTCACAGTCATGGCAGAAGGCAAGGAAGAGCAAGTCACATCTTACGTGGATGGCAGCAGGCAAAGAGAGAGAATGAGAACCAAGCAAAAGGGGTTTCTCCTTATAAAAGCATCAGGTTGAGACTTATTCACAACCACGAGAACAGTATGGGAGAAACTGCCACCATGATTCAATTATCTCCCACCAGGTCCCTCCTACAACAATGGGAATTAGGGGAGATACAATTCAAGATGAGATTTGGCTGGGGACATCGCCAAACTATATCAATGGCCTCAAAGCAGATTTCACTGAACAAATATCTAAGGTAGTTCAGGGATGGTAATCAGCACTTACTTGGTGAAAATTTGTTGTTCATCCGCTAAGCAATAGTCTCTGTGCTGGGTGCCAAGGATGCAGGGATCAATAATGGTTCTAGGTTGAACGAAACCTAAAATATTAGAAAATAACATTGGATTTTGGATATCAGGACAGAGGGACTGTGAAGAAAATCCCTTTGTGCATACAAGGGATTCCCATTTGAACTGATGTTAAGGAAACCAGCCCTCAGAGGCGTATTGTTCAGAGTATATTGAGTTATCCATCTGGTCCAGCTGATGATAATACCTAGCACTGCTGGGTGTCCCAGGGTCATTTCGTGTAAGGATGCAAAGTTTTATCTTTGGACACTCTGTCCACTATTTCAGTAGCAAAGGAAGTTCAACTACAAAAATCTAAAAACAGGGAGTAATCATTATTCTTTTCTTTACAATTCCATTATGCAGAAATCCATCCTGGAGTAGTTTTCAGGGTATTTATTTTTATTAAAAATAAAACCTACTTATAAAATAAGTGTTTTCTAGGGTCAGAGTACATTCAGGGTAGGAAAAGGTGGGGACCAACTTTAGGTTAGATTCTGCAGTGTTTATTCTTTTTATTTAAGCACCAATTAATGGGATAAGACCTTTATGTCTCTGGTAAAACCCAAGCAGTGCTTCCTGAAGGATTTGAGTCGTTAATTGGCTTCAGGGTTGAAGCTTAGCAGGGAAGCCGCTCTTCCATTACACGGGAGTTGCTGCTAGCCAGAAGCCGGATCCCGACAGGAACATCTGACATCACCTCTCAGCCGGGTGCGGCCAGTGCCCAGCTCCGGGTCCTGGCCAGAGTGCGGGTGGCTGGCAGGGACGTGCCCTTCCGCACATTGCCCCGACCTCCAGAAGGCTCTCTGCAGTGGATCCTCTGTGACGTAGCCTGCTGGAAGCAGGGATCTGAGCTTCGCGACAGCAGCTCGTGGCCAAGAGCCAGTCCAAGTTCTACACGTGGCCACACTCGAGGGCATGCTAATTAGGACATTTGGACTGTATTTTATTAATGGCCTTTGGCAAAAGTCCACTAAGAACTCTGATGCCTGTACCTCTGGCAAGTGAGATTCCAAATTTGCTGTTCTCCCCAAAGCCACCACAGAGAAGCTTTTGGTGAGACTGTGAGCTCTCCCAGGCACACCAACAGCTTCAAAAAGGGGGAAAAATATCCCCTTTCCCTTCTAAAACAGATATACTGTTGGCTGAAGAGATTTTTTTGCTTTGAGAAAATGTCATTGATAAATCCTGAAGCTAAATGTAGAAATTCTAGACAGAGAAAAATCATGATTGGATCAGATCTTTTTTTATAAAGCCAAAGAAAATGTACTGGAAAATTCCTAGTAACTGAAAGTAACTTTTGTAAAGTCAGGAACTTCCAAACTAAACACATCTACTAATCCAGGCCTCTGCTGAGTAATTCTCAGTGAAGTGACTTGAGTGTTGCATCCAGTGAAATCTTATTTTTGCTATGCAAATAAGCTAGGTCATTTATGAGTGACAATAAAATGAAGTTGATCTGTGAATCAGGTATTAGCTGTGTTGAAGATTTTCCTTTTTGTCGGTCCTAGGAAAGCTTTAGTATCTCCATAGATGAATTTATTTACTTTGTCATCATCTATTTCTTGAGCTCTGGCTGTGATAGGCTCTGAGTAAGTGCTGGGATATGGGCGTGAAGGAAGCAGACAGACCTGCCTTCGCTTATGTGCTCTGTGGGGAACAGAGACTGGATTCAAAAATAAAATGTGTGCTTTATTCCATAGGCATTTACTGAGTTTCTGTGCTGTTCTACAGAGGAAGGAAAAACGGCAGGGTCCAGGAGTGTGGTCAAGGCCTCTCCTGACTGGCCAAGTATGGATCCCAGGGTTGAGGAATAGACATGCATGTCATGTTTTGAGGGTGGGTTTGGAGGATGAAGACCCAACTCACATGTTGCCAAATGCACGGTGTTTGAGGACAGGGTGAGGCTGCAGGGAAGGAGGGCCTCGTGTTGGGAGGGAAGACCTGAGACTTCTAGAAGCCCGTGGTTTCCTCCGGGAACATTCCTGTGGGCAGGAGGGCCTGGCTGCTGCTGGTCACCCAAGTGTCCTCAGCACCTCCTCCCTCCCGATGCCTGCCCAGCTCGCCTAGTCTGGCCTGCATAGCGGGAGACGGGCCCAGCTGTCTCTTCTAGCCCCTGGTCTGCTCCTGCTCCTCTCCAGGAGGGGAGGGGCAGGAGCCTGGTGTCTGGGTGCACTGTACTAACTACTTCTTTATATGCCAAAAGCCTGCCTTCTCCTGGCCCCGGTGCAACACAACTTGATTCCACAACTTGGACTTCCCTCTTGCTTCTCGCTTTTAACTGGGTGCAGTTAGGGGTGATGGTCACAACACACAATGACTAGCAGAGTGTAAGTGTGGCCATTCAGAAAGGCACCAGCCAGCTGTGGGCTTCCAGCCCTGTTATCCTGGCATAGCCCAGGGTGATGCCCTTGCTACAGTGCCATTGAATATATTTGGAAGCAGAGGAGCATGAAGATGCATACCCCAGTCTCTAGTTTTGCCCTGCGCCTTGGAGTCTGTCATGTTAGCTGTGGGAGTGGAGGAACAGTCAAAATGCAGTGAATTTGGTTGCCTGCATTCCTGCATTTGCCCAGGGCAGGGTGGGCTGGGGGCCGTATATAGTATGGACCAGCCCGCTGGCAGGAATCTGAGGGACTCAGGCTGGCAGTGGAGATCTCATCTGGACTCCTAAGGACCCAGAGGTTAAGGCAGGGAACAGATCTGAGTCCTGGGGTGATATGGGTGAAATTTGTAGTCCACTGAAATTTGAAGTCCAATGTCAAATCTGTTGTCCAAATATAGTGGTTCTGGAGCCAATATCGGCATTGGCATTATGGGATCAGAGAGCCTGGAGATGCAGACTCCAGTGATGTCTGGGGTGGGTGGTCTGGAGAATTCCAGAGGCGAAGTGGGAGAGAGGAGAAGAGGAGTTACTTGAGGCAAGTGACAAGCCGCAGCTGGTATTCTTGTGGCCTGCTGTGTAGACAGGCCATCCCAGTTTCTCTTGAAGACTGGCATAGGGAGAACACCATGTCCTGTCTGCCTTTTCGGTCATAGCCCCTTTCTGACCCTGGCTGCCTGGTGTATCCCTAGCTGCGAATGGCCCTGCCCTTTTTCCTTAGACAGGGATAACCTTTCCAATTTATACCTCATTCAATCCTCAGTGTAAATGTTTGCAAGGAAAAAATCAGCTTGTTATTTCGACTGCAGTATTTATACCCACCCATAAAACTACACATGGAAACGACAAACAAATTTATTTGCCATTTTTGAAAATTTGGCCCTTAAAGGGCATTAGCAAGAACATTGTGCCATTAGCACAGATTGTTTTTAAAACACTTGAAAAGATCCAAATTCTACTGAATTTGGGGGCCAAGTAGATAGAAAATTGTATCTTAAATTCTAGGATCTCCATGTAGTTTAGTTGTGTGCACGTTAGAAAAGAGAGCCATTTAGAAATGACCTTTATCATGCAAGGAGATGGATCTGAACCTGGATATATGTACATAAGTGTATCCAGACATCCTTGGGCCATAGAAGGGCCCTTTCCAGACACCTGAGGGAGACCAGAGTGCCTGGTGGGCTGGGACATCCTGCTGGGGCACTAGGGCTTGGGACAGGGGTAAGGTGGTGTATTAGTCAGTTCTCATGCTACTAATAAAGACATACCCAAGACTATGGAATTTATAAAGGAAACGGAATTTATGAAACTCACAGTTCAGCATGGCTAGGGAGGCCTCAGAAAGCTTACAATCATGGTGGAAGGGGAAACGAACACATCCTTCTTCACATAGTGACAGGAAGGAGAAGTGCAGAGTGAAAGCTAGGGAAAGTCCCTTACAAAACCATCATATCTTGTGAGAACTCACTATTATGAGAACAGCATGGAGGTAACCGCCCCCATGATTCAATTACCTCCCACCGGGTCCCTCCCATGACATGTGGAGATTATGGGAACTATAATTCAAGAAGATATTTGAGTGGGGACACAAAGCCTAACCATATCAGGTGAGCTTGCTCCATGGTCTTCAATGCCTGGTGGTGCCTTCTGAGGCACCCATGTCCCTGGGCGAGCACTCAGTGCTCCCGCCTTCCCTTTCTTCAGTAGCTCCTCACTGCCCATGGGAAAAGCCACACATGTCTTCCATCCTGCCACTCTCTACACAAACTCCAGGCTCCCGCTACACCAAAACCTCTTGGGTTGCCCCCCAGACCATGATCTGGCAGTTTCCTTGTCTGGAATCTTCTTGAAAAGTGGGATGCCGAGTCTCCTGTGCCATGTCCCTGGGACCTGCCTTTTGCCCCAAGCTGGGAAGCCAGAATCTCCCTCCTGGGAATTGCAAGAGTTGGCTGGAGCCTACCTGACAGGGGCCTGATGCACAGCCACCTGAGGGCCATAGACATGGTGTGTGGAGCTTCCCTGGCTCTGGTCCACTCCATGGGGCTTGGTTTGCAGTCTTCCTTCTGTTCTGAGATCTATCTTTATAAAATCCACCTTTTTCCTTAGCCGTAATAGGTAGTTATTGAAAGCTTATTATGTGCTTTCCTAAGCTCTTTATGTATCATATTTCATTTGTTTAAAAAACTTTTACTACTTGGATATCACAGATGAGGAAACTAAGACTCAGAAAGGTTATGTAGCTCCCTCAAGCAAACACGGCTGGTGCTTTAATGCCTGGCCCACATGGCCTGTTGAAATATTTCAATCATATTGTCCATTTCTGTAGCTTGTGAGCAAAAGGACCTTACAGGATTCATCCTTTCTCATGCCTCCTCCAGGGTGACCTCATGACTCTAGGTCCCAGCATCTCTGTGCTGGCTTTTTTGACTAGGTCGTGCAGCATTGGAGGTTTCCTCTTCTGAACTCCAACAGAACATGGTCCATATTTATTTCATAGCTTTTGTTTACTTTTTATGCCTTCTTCAGTGGTAAAATCCCTGAATTATTTATGTCCATTGCCTGGAGCAAAGTAGGAGTTTAATACATATTTATTGAAGGAATGTGATTTCTTCTTCCCTAGAGTGTATAAACAGGAGGGAAAGAGAAAGGAAAGAGAGCAAGCTGGTGATAACAGCGGACATCTACTATGGGCCTCAGGTTTCATCTGTGCATTCAATACAGGGCCGGTGCATCGACCTCAGGGTTAGAATTATTTTGTGTTCAATTCCAGTAAGACCAAATAACCTGGCCTGAATTAGTGCATTAAAATAATTTAGGAACTAGTAATATATGTTGGGTGGTCTTACCAAGTCTCAGAAGGTACTAGGAAAGAGGAAGGTGGAGTGAGGAGGGAGGTGGCCACTGCTGGAGGATCTGGCCAGGGCCTGAGAGTGGGAAGAGAGCAGAGGAGGAAGTGGCTTTTCCTGACTAGAGTGCCCAAAGTCTCCACTGCTAAGTGGCATCAGGGTTCAAGTTCAATAGTAAAAGGGGTGCCACCTGTGAGACTAAGGCCTGGCCAGGGAGGAGCCATCCCTGTGCTGGGAAGGGAGAGGTTGGTGGGAGGGTGTGTGGAGCTTCTGCACTGTATTTGTAACAGGAGTAAAATCAGACTTGGTCCAAGGGGACATTGCAGCGAGCCTATCAGTCTCTACCCCTGGCATTGTTATTGAGGAGAGAGAGAGAGGAAAGAATGGCTACTTTAAAGGTTGGCTGAAGTTTGTGCTTTTGGCTTTAACACTGTGGTTCTTGGTCACTGGGACCCTTTTAAAACGAGTTCCTAAACTCCCCCTAAAAAATCTATAATCCAGTGGGATCTGCATTTTAGTAGGCACTCAAAGTGATTATGATGTGCAGGGTTCTTTGCAAACCATTTCCCAGAGCCCCCATGGTGAGGACACATTATTGGACAATCTGTGAGGGAGCCCTTTGGTTATTTGATCAGATCATAGTTCTGGGGGAGTCTAATTAGGACTAGACTCTAGTTGAGACCAAGAGAATGTAAGTGTTTTGCATAGAAGGAAAACAGGAACCTTCTTGGAGTAGACAGGTTGTTCTGCTATAAAGTGATTTGGATTTTCTTATGGGCAAATTCTAGAAATGGGGATTTCAGTCGAGAATTGTGGTGGGAGGTAGGATAAGAACTCTAGGGGAAAAAGCTGGCTGGGCCCTGCCAACAGTTTGGGACCACAGCCCTGGTGGGGCCAGCCAGGGTCCCCTCTGGAAGCTAAACTTCAGCAGCAGAGACATGAGGTTTTATTTCTGGTCTGTACAGCAATTCTCCTCTTTTATACCCAGCCCTTCACTATTATACATGACAGTACTGGATAAGGGCAATCTGAGAGTTAAAGGCCTGGATCCCTGCTTACCTGTGGAGCTGAGTGGCAGGGAAGACAGACATAACTGAGATGGTGTGTTCGTTTCTTGAAGCTGCCGTAACAAAACTCCACAAACTGGGTGGCTTAACACCACAGAAATTCATTGTTTCAGAATTCTGGAAGCCAGGAGTCTAAAATCAAGGTGTTGGCAAGGGTTCACTCTCTCTGAAACCCAAAACCTTTCTGGAGTGGACCTGGTTACTTGCATTTTAGGGTGAAGGACTTTAGTACGATGGTCAAGACAAGAACCGTGGAGTCAGAATGCCTGTGTGCAGATCTCATCACCAAGTGTAAGTGACAAGAGCTGGGTGAAAGGCTAATCTCTGGGGCTGTCCATGTTCTCATGTGTAAAGGAGAATTCTCTGTTGTGCCTTCCAGCTCCTGGTGTTGCAGGCCATCCTTTGCATTCCTCGGCTTGCAGCTGTGTCGCTCCAGTCTCTGCCTCTGTTGTCACATTGCGTCTCCTGTGTGTCTATGTCCACATTTCCCTCTTCTTATAAGGACAGCAGTCATATTGGATTAGGGCCCATCCTAATGACCTCATTTTAACCTGATTACATCTGCAAAGACCCTATTTCCAAATGAGGTCACGTTCACAGACACTGTGAGACAGTGCCTTCTCTCACCCTTCACCCTGTCTCAGAATCTTTAGAAATATTTTGATGGAGACTGAATTTCTGGTAGAAATATCAGCAATCTGTGAAATGACAGTCTGAGTATTTTTTCCAGAATATTACAAGACAAGGTGACCCCAGATGAACTTGGGCCCACTCTGGTTACTTATGTGTCATGAGTGCTTAGTGAACTGTGTGTCAAATGAATTACCTAACTTCACTTGTACCATGGCCAACTCTGTGTCATCATTGCAGGATTCGAGTCTGGTTTGTCTGGGGCCAAGCTGAGTTTCCATGCAGAGAGGTACTTAATAAAGGCTTCCAATGTTTGTGCAATTAAATGAAAGATCTGCGGGGCTCTTAGGTTCTCAGACAAAAAGATTGCTATGCAAATCCAGAGCCTCATTATTTCACCAAAGGTTGAAAAACTAAAAACAGATCTGGTAGCATAGTCCCCTTGGTTGGCAGGAGCAGTGCTTTGGACCCGGGTCACATTCTGATGTCTGCTTGATCATAAACACCTGGTCCCCAAAGCGTTCGCAGTTTGTTTCATTTTTAAAGACCAGGATGGCAAATTTAAAATTCAAATTCTTTTGAACAGCAGAGAGAATGTAGCTATAAAAGTGTTTCAGACCACAGTGTTTTAAATGAAGGTTAATTTTCTGATAAAATAGGAAATGAAGGAAAAATTATCTCCCTGCACGCAAGCATGGTTTAGAATACTATAGCTCAATTAGATGTTCTGATTGTGCAAACAATCAGCCTCATGTCTTGTTAAACTTCTCTTTTTCAAATTATGAAGCTTTTCTATACTAAGATTAGCAGGAATATTAAGGGTAGAACAGATAAAAGATCCATCTGAGCTAGAAGAAAAATTATAACTTAAGAGGGTTCAAAACTAAATGAACTTCCAAAAATCCCATGGTGTGTCCAACGTTATTAAAAAATTGTCCAGCATGAAAATTAACTCCTAGACTCAGAGGAAAGAAGTTATTATTCTTTGCTTTAAGATACTGAGTACCTTTTACTCAATGGAATTTTGCTTTGCACATACAGAAATACATCATACATCATGCATGTTAATCAGACCTATGCAATATATTATTTGCAAAGTAGTTTTGGGGATACAGGATGTTTATTTCACAGGGGCTGGGTTCAGGGGAAAGGGAAGCAAAGACCATTAGAACATCTTACGTTTTGCTGCAAAGCGATTTTGATACCATAAGTTTTTGTAAGTATATGACTTTTCTGATTTATTCTCAAGCCTTTATACTTAACTTTCACTGGGTTGTATGGAGAGCAAAGAGCCGTATAGTCATTTTGTGCTGCGTGCGTATTTTCTACTTTTAGAGCTTGTAGTAAGGTTACAGAATGTGCTGGCAATTCCTGGAGTTTGTCTATTAAGCGAATGAGCGATGCATTGTCTTGGTGAGACATTTGGTCCATTTCGCACCTCTCTCTTCTCATTCCTGCCCTCCCCTTTGTTTCCCTGTGGCTGGGCCTCTGCTGTTCTGATGGCAACCGTGCATCCTGACCATGTCTACCTAGGTGGCTTCTGGAATTTCTTATGGTTATCCTTTCAGCCTTTGTGTCAGCTCTGAGACCACATCTTCCAGGAAGCTCTATCTGCCCGTCAGGCTCCCCACTGCTGGGTGGCTCCTCCCTGCTTCCCTGCCCATTCTGGACCCTCACACAGTTCTGACTTTGCTGCTTCCTGGCTGTCTCCAATCCGAACTCTAAACTTGATGGGTGTAATGTGTGGGTTGGGCTTGCTCTGGTGTCTCTGGCAGGTGGCACCAGGCCTGATAAGTAGTGAGTGCTTGACCGCTGTCTGTTGCTCTTAGAAAAAGTAATAATTGAATATATTTGGGAGTTCCCAGAGGAGACACACAGCGACTCTCCTTTGAAGATGGGATGCACTCTTTAAAAACCTGAAAAATTTGACCCTAAAAGGCCCCTAGAACTGAGAGGGCTATGCAGAGGTTGCCTGGGATGAAGGTTCATCACACTATGATTCCCAGGTTAGGGTGAGGGTTGAGGGGACGAAGACATTTTAGGTGGATCAGTGGCCAGGAGTTTAGCAGATTTCGTCACTTATATTTGGGTCAATGCAGTAAATTATTGAAAATAATAGTGGATGAGACTTTATGTTATCTCAGAAAAGGGAGCCAAGAAGCACTGTCCTGTGTACTTTACATCAGTCCATCATTTTCTGAGTTGGATCCAGGTATTAGCATTTTCTTTATTTATAAATTTATTTTTGAGATGGAGACTCGCTCTATCACCCAAGCTGGAGTGCAGTGGTGTGATCTCAGCTCACTGCAACCTCCACCTCCTGGGTTCAAGTGATTCTCCTGCCTCAGCCTCCTGAGTAGCTGGGACTACAGGTGTGTGCCACCATGTCTGGCTGATTTTTTTGTATTTTTTATTAGAGATGGGGTTTAGCCATGTTGGCCAGGCTAGTCTTGAACTCCTGACTTCAGGTGATCCACTGCGTTGGCCTCCCAAAGTGCTGGGATTACAGGGGTGAGTCACCGCGTCTGACCAGGTACTTGCATTTTAGAGCGAAAGACTTTAGTACAATGGTCAAGACAAGAACTTTGAAGTCAGACTGCCTATGTGCAAATCTTTTCTCCATGTATAGAAAGTAAGGGCCGGGCATGGTGGCTCATGCTTGTAATCCCAGCACTTTGGGAGACTGAGGCAGACAGATCATGAGGTCAGGCAATCGAGACCATCCTGGTTAACACGGTAAAACCCCATCTCTACTAAAAATACAAAAATTTAGCTGGGCGTGGTGGTATGTACCTGTAGTCCCAGCTACTTGGGAGGCTAAGGCAGGAGAATCCCTTGAATCTGGGAGGCGGAGGTCAGAGTGAGCAGAGATTGCATCATTGCACTCCAGCCTGGGTGACAGAGCGAGACTGCGTCTCAAAAAAAAAAAAAAAAAAAAAAAGAAGAAGAAGGTCAGATCTAGGAAAAGGCTCATCTCTGGGTGCCTCAGTTGTCTCATGTGTAAAGTGGGATTTAAAAAGCACCATGAAGTTGTAGTAAAGCTGAGATAGATGATATAAGCAAACATTTAGCACAGTACTTAGCACAGAATGCTCAATAAAAACCTTATTCCAAATTGAGAAACCGAGCTTCAGAGGACTTCAGTTCCTCATGTGATCATTACTCAGCTAAGGAGGAGAGACTGGGTTTTGAATGCAGATTGATCTGTCTTACAAAAGATTGGGATTTTCCTACTCTACTGGATGGTTTCCCTAGAAACCCACTGCCAAGCCTTTGTTATGTGTACCGCGGTTTGACGTTAGTATGTGTTCTGAGCCTTCTTTTGACTCCTGCCTTTTGCTGCAATGAATTTAGGGATTTCCCCCAAGTCATTTTGCATAACCAAGGATGGCCCAGATGTTGTCTCATCAGAGCCACCTGAAGACCATGGACATTTTCTTGGAAATTGAAACCACAGAAACTATATGTTTTGCTACTAACTTTTTCGTTTTCAAAAGACATTCTTGGACCCGGCTGCAAAGTCCTATAAATTAAACTGAAATCAGCCACATTCATGATAGGGTTGTTGCAAAGCTGTAAGTGTTCTGAATTTATGACTCTGCTCACATTCAGCTGTTCACTGCTTCTGCTTCTAGGTCTTTCCATCCTGTGTGGGACAGAATTTATATTTGTGGGTAAGATCATTATAAATCTTTTATGCACCCCAAGTGCAATTTCAAATGTTTGCAAGCGTGCAGAACTAGGCCTACGAGATGTCGGCTATATTTCATGGATTATGGCTTTGTCTCAGTTGTGGGGGAAAAATATTCCTCAAACCCAGACCCCAACACTGAACTTGGTAACTGGCCGCTAACTCTCACTGAAGAGGGAATAATTGGTGGTGAAGCTAAACTTCGGCTCTGTGGATGTTGCTTTAAAATTCTCTTCTTTTTCATGTTTTAAAAAATAAGTCCCATGAATGACCATCTTTCCAAATGTCCCTTCCAGCCTTCTAGCTGAGTTTGGTGAGAAAGGAACAATTCGTCAGCATCAGAATTTCATGTGTACTTTTGCACTAATCAGCATTGAAAGTGAGGACACAACTGAGCAGCTGGCTGGCTCTTTCCTCATTACTTTTTGGAAAGTTGACCCTGAACTTTTGTGTCATCGAAGTCAAACTGCCAAAGAAATGCAGATATCTGGGGAAGTCTTTAAAAAAATTACTGTGAAAATGAAACTGTTTTTGTATCTTTTGCAAACGGACAGCTGGAGATCAGGTGCAGTCACACTGGGGGACTCTGGTTTTCCTGTCTCTGTGAGCTCTAGGGCGGCAGGGTGAGGCATCATGGCTATTCTGACCAGAAACTGGGAATCAAACCCACTTGAGTGAGACAACCAAATTAAAAGGGAAAAGAGAATATAATGAAGTATCATTAAAAGCAAATAATGAGATAGATTTTAATATGCACAAACATTTTTTGCTGAGTTGGTGCTTTGGAGCACGAGGCTGTCGATTTTGCTGTGTTGTCAGTAGGAAATGATTCCCAAATTAATCCAGGCAACAGAATCATCTGGAGGAACTTTAAAAAAATACACATTTAGGGCCCCATCTCAGACCCATATCAGAATTGCTGTGGTCACAGCTCATGTCTCTGTTTTAAGGAGATCTGTAGACTGGTTTGGAGAACTGGAACACAGTTTTATGGTCACACTTTCTCTATATCTTTTTGAAAATATGTGCAGATTACTTTGGAGTTACCTTTTTATAGGAGAGAATTCTAGAGTAAGTTGTGCTTTAGGGATTCTCACCTCCCTTCTATACATAGAACATTGAACCCCAGAAAGGTTTGCTACTTGGTCTAAGGTTGTACAGCTGCTGGAGGCAGTCAGAATTCGAACCCAGGCCTTCAGCTGCCCCACCCAGGGATCTTTCAGTCCTGCTCTATGATTTCTGTGGTTTCTCAGTCCTGCTCTGAAGCAGCCCAGTGGACTACAGTGAATGCAGACAAGCATTATCGAAAATTTTTCAATTTTCAAGGGAAGCAGTGCTACTCAACCTCTGTCAGGCAGTGTGTGAATTACTAGTTGAGATGGTTCAGTTTCAACATTGGGTCCTGCTGTATTCCTTTTAATAACACACCTTTGCAAAGCTGGATTTTTGAAAGTGGCATAGATAAAAAGTCCCTATTGTGGAAAAATCAGTATGAAACAGGAAATGAGAGTAGCGACGTCCACTCTGAGTCTAGGGGATGAGAAGTTGTGTGGGGCCCTAACGATATATACAGCCATTAGTAAAGAACTATTTTAGAATGAAATAAAAATAGCCTCTTTTCTTTCAATTTGTGTATTATTTTTCAAATGGCTTCTAGCTTCCTAGGACATAAATGCTTATACCCAAAGAAGTACTTAATAAAGGGAACCATAGAAATTTCTTTTGGCACAAGGGCACTGTGAACAGATTACAGAGATGCTAAGGCACTTTGAGCAAAGAAAGTTTGAGAACTGGGTCATGCTGCCTTCCGCTGCACACACTGAATTTTTACTTGGGCATTCCACAGCTTTGGCTTCTTTGGTCAAAAAAAAACCAACAGATGACATCTCTTCTCTTGGTGTCATTGGCCTCACCATTTATTTCATGTTGCTTAATTGCAGGCAAATCTATTTACCAGTGTTTCAGATGACAGTAGTTTTTGTGACAGCAGCAAAATTCAAAGTTTCTCCTGAAATGAGGCCGTATTCAGAGTTCTTGGAGGACGAGGAGGTTGCTGAGAGCATGAATGAATAGAGGGCAGTTCATCTAGCCAGAATATCTGCCCTACTGCCTGTTGGTCTACCATTATAACTCCATTCCTATGCATTCTGCTGATAGTAGGGTCTTCAAGAAACTCCATAGAAATGCAGAGGTTTCTTGGCAGCCAAGTCTTGGTAAGCTTTAGTTGTTACTAAAGAGTCAGATTGGAGGACGAGGATGCAGTTTACCTGATTCTGGAGGTAGAAAATTCCAGGAGGGTCTGGGGCCCAAGGATTGTCCCCCTAAAGGTTTGCTGAAAAATCATTACCGTAAGGCAGATTAACAGGAGAAAAGGAGTACACATTTATATCATGTGTATACAAGGGAACTTTCAGAATGAAGCCCAGTGAGGTACAGAAGCTTCTTGACGAAGCCCAGATGAGGTACGGAAGCTTCTTGAGGTTACAAAAAGAATGTAGACTCAGAGCATGGCCCAAAACAGGTTATGGTGGTAAATTAGGATTAGTGGCAAGACAAGTTGTGGGAAGGAAAGGAAGAGGCCTGGGTGGCAAAGGTGACTTTGGTATGTAGATAAAGCCTCTCAGGTAGCAGCCCTCAGAGAGAGTAGATGCTGTTTCTTTTTGGGCCTTTAAAGGTGTCAGACTCTCAGTTTTTCTCCTAGATCCAGGAAAGGTCTAGAAAGAGAATGCCTGGCTACATCACTGGAGATTCTCTACAGATGCAAATTTCCCCCACCTCAGTTGGCCTGCCCTGCAGCAGCCATTTCAAAGTGTAGGGTAAAATGGTTTGATTTCCTTCAAGGAAAACTGAAATGGAAAGATGGACAGGCTGCTTAGGGAGCGGTTCTACCTACGCGTGGTTGGCTTTGTCATAGGGAAGTAGCCACATACAAGGGCCATAAAGCTGAAATAGCCACATGCCAGTGTCTGAAGGGGAAAAGCGATTGTCCTCATGAAGAGCTCGGATTCTGGAGCTAATTCAGATTTTGCCAAAAGAGCTCATTACCCTTTTTTTGTTATCTTGTTCAATAGATAAAAACAACTTTTTCCACTTACCTGCTGGGTTTTTTTTTTTTTTTTTTTTTTTTCACCTAGTCTCATTTACTTCTTGCCACAACCCTTGGGAAGTAGGAGGTCAGGGTTATCCTTCCTGATCTTAACAGACAGGGTCCAGAGCCAGTAGATGACTTGAGCTGAGTAGGGAGGAGAAGCAACAGGACCTTGGACTTGGGCCCTTAGTCCAGTGCTCTTTCCTCTGCCACCTCTTTATGGGTATAAGAACATGTTAAGGATGAGTGTGATTATGAACATAGAAGATGAATGAACACTGATTCTGGGCTCTCATGAAGCTAGAGGCCATCACCCATTCCTGCAGTCACAGTCCGGGCCCTTGGTTCAGCCCCTGTGCTCCTCCAATGCCCGCTACTTTTTTTCTTGATTTTCGTTTTGTTGTTTGTTTTGAGACAGGGTCTCACTCTGTCTCTCAGGTTGGAGTGCAGTGGCACCATCTCTACTCACTGCAACTTTCACCCTCCTTGCTCAAGCCACCTTCCACCTCAGCCTCCCGAGTAGATAGGACTATAGGCAAACACCCACCAGGCCTGGCTAATTTTAAAATTTTCTGTAGAGATGACATCTCACTATATTGCCCAGGCTAGTCTCAAACTCCTGGGCTCAAGTAATCCACCCACCTCAGTCTCCCAAAGTGCTGGGATTACAGGCATGAGCCACTGCACCCTGCCCTTCCCCATGACTTTGACTGTTGCTATTTATTTATCACCTATTGTGTACTAAGCATATTGTGTCTTCTTTTTTAGGTTCCTTAAATACAATCTTAAAATGTGATCGTTGGCACAGAATTCAGCTTTCTGAGTTACTACATTTCCCAAAACATGAGGATGAAAGGGACTTTCTTCACAGGGGCAGGCAGTCTCTCCCAGATCTACAAGGTCCTTCCCATTTATATGCCCTACAGGTATAAAATCAAAGCAGGGGCAAAATTGTTTTGTCGTAGGAGAGATGAGCGCATGAAGGAAATGTCTGCACAATTGGAGTGCCAGGAGAACAATGAAGCCAATCCCACAGAGAGGAAGCACACAGGGTGTCTCCATGTCTCCAGTGGAATAAATCATTTGCAAGGGCTGTGGCTAATGTTCGGTCTGAACGAGGACCACACAGCTGGGACACTCCGTACTTTTGATCTGGCCTTTCAAGCTTGGGTGATGCCAGGAAATTGCATTTAATGGACTGAATGAAAGCTGCCGTATAGAAAATGAGAAGAGATTATTAGAAAAACAATAGAGGCCATTTTACCACCCTCAGTGCCTCACACCTGTTTTCTGCGTGAGGTCCGTGAATCTGGGCTTTGGCAGGGAGATTGGGACTCCGGGGCCACAAGGCCACAGCCTGGTCAGCTTGTGGTTAGAGACTTTCTCTGCACTGTACTGGCTGTGTCAGAGAACCACGACATACGTGCCTGCATCGTCTTCACTGGGCAAGTCATTTCAGTTGCAGGAAGCCATGCACCTGCACTTCTTTGCCTTGAAAATCACTAATCTGGGGGAGAGTGATCAGTCAGCCTTGTCAGAGTTCAATTGTGTGGCTTTATGCTCATGGCCACACCTGACCCTTGGGCGCTGTGGGTGTATAAATAGCCTCAGAAATGGTGCTGCTCTCAAGCCCTGTCTTGCAGGACTTCACCTGTAAAGGAAAGCTTTACCTTTTCATGACAGGACTTGAGAGCTTATTTCAATAAAAGAAAAGGGAGGGAAAACCATCCTACATCCCCTGAACATGGAAACATTTCAACCCTGATGACCACTGGATCTCCACAGCGGTCAGAGGGGCCTGAGGAAGAGTTTCCTTCCTTCCTCTCATTCTTCCCAGTGTGAGGCTGACACCAGGGTGGAATTTCCACAGAACTTACAGCACTGGGGGCAGGTGCAAATGCAGAAGGGTGTAGAAACAGCTGCTTTGACTGGAGAGAGGAGAAATGCTTGTTAGCTTCCTATTTCCATATGACTGCATGTCATCAGTTCTGACATGTTTCCAGGACAGAAATTCCCTCTTGTGAGAGAAGTATTGACATGAAATAGTTCCCCGTGATCGGGGCGAGTGTGCTGATGATAATAATACAGAGGTGGTTTGTTGACACCATATGAGGTGCATTGGTGCTCAGCTGTGTTTGATGCTCAAGGAACTCTTTGACATAGAGAAAGCAAGTGTCAATATCATCTCCCATTATACAGAGAGCAATGCCAAGTCTTAGAACATTACAAAGCAGGTCAAAGTTGGAGCTGAAGGGCAACCCATTGATAGCGCACAGAGGCTAAGTTACATGACCAAGGTCCTTATCTGGTACAGACAGTTGACTTTTGGCATCTGTGAGTTCTGCACAGGGTACTACCTATGGATATTTACATCTTCAGATGAAGGTGTACTTGATTACTCGCTCAGCTTCATAATTTACCCTTCTTTAAAAATTACTGGGCAAATAGCTACTACTATAAAAAGTCCCCCAGCCTACTCTGGATTACAATTTCTGATGAAGATCTTTTTCCCTTTCATGTGCTTGGTCAGATATGCTTAGGGTAAATGTTATGAAGGTGTTTACTGATTGGCTATTTTAGGGCATATGGAAAGTGGAATGAGCCTTTTTCCCTTCATCATATTCTAGTGGCATATAGTATATAAAAATTGAAAAGCTACATTAAGAAGACACCATTGGCTGGGCGCGGTGGCTCACGCCTGTAATTCTAGGATTTTGGGAGGCCGAGGCAGGTGGATCATCAGAAGTCAGGAGTTCAAGACCCGCCTGGTCAACGTGGTGAAACCCTGTCTCTACTAAAAATACAAAAATTAGCTGGGTGTGGTGGCACACGCCTGTAGTCCCAGCTACTTGGGAGGCTGAGGCAGGAGAATCGCTTGAATCTGGTGGTGAAGGTTGCAGTGAGCTGAGATCGCGTGCGCCACTGCACTCTAGCCTGGGTGACAACGAGACTGCATCTCAAAAAAGAAAAGAAAAAAAAGAAGGCATCATTGTAGGTACTGAAAAATGATTCAACTACACATCAGGCCTGGTCTTGGCCCTTGCTATAGAATTAATATGGAAACAGTTTGGGTGTGAAAAATATCTTAGACTGATGGACTCTGTCATTTTCCCTTCCAGGCATCAGTTCCCGTGTATGTATCTGTGAAGGTAACAGTAGCTGCTAACTCCCAGTGGTTTTACACTTTAAAAGTAGATAGGCTGCCTATTTGCACAAAGGCCAGTTGGGTGTTCTTATTGCTCTCCAGTCTTCCACACGGACATTCAGTAATCAAGCTGGTAGATGAGAAAAGAGTTGATGATTGTGTGGGATCTGTTCACATTTCATGGGCTGCAGTGAATCACACGGTCACACTCAATTGCACATCAGGCTGGTAAATACATTCTAGTTTGTGCCAGGCAGAAGGGGAAACAGATCAATGAACAATTAGTCAGTTTCTACTACTTCACTTTTAAAAATGAGGGGTTGGATTAGACCTTTTAGATACCCTTTTAGATCTGAATTCAACTACCGCAAGATTCTAACATTTCTGCCCTTCAGAGCCTATGACTTTGTGTGGGCTGATCTGTGTATGGCGTCACAAAGATGAACTATATTCTCAGCAATATGCAAAATGAACAGCACTAGAACAGTGAAACTGGACAAAAATACTTCTATCAAAATTGTTTAGTGAGCCCATACACATCAATGATCAACAAAATATTTTAAAGGGATTCAAAAAACCCAGGCAGCCATAAGGAAATAATGGGGTCCAAACTTACTGTTCTGCTCTAAACAAGTAGAAAATTGAATCAACACTATCAAACAACTCTGGTCAGACCCTGGAGAATAGACTGCGGGTAACAGAAACAAATGAGGTGGACCAACAGCTGTGGATTCCCGCCCGGAAGTACCTTCTAAACCTCAGTGTAGGGAGAGGATTCCAAGCAGAGAATGGTGGTGTTGCTGAGCTGAGAAGACAGAGACAAAGGCTCAAGGAGGTGGAGGTGCTGTAACTGGTGGGACAGGGTACCAGAAGGAGCCATGCAGGGAAAGAGTGCCAGAGATCTGTGCTGGTTTTCTGTTGGTGCCCTTGCTGATCACTAAAGTGAATATGCAGAGTATGAAATTCCATGATGCCAGGCAGGGAGGACTGGGAAGATGTAAACTGTGTGATTCCTGGAGCTGACATAGGTCTGGGAGATGTTCAGATTCTATCTAGCCAAAGTCAGTAGGCCTCACTGAATGCTTGGGGCATTCAGAGATACCAAATGCGTCATGCCTTAGTAGTAGGACATAGCTAGCCCTAGAATAAGTGCACTTGAAAAGAACGTGTATTTTTAGTTGTTGGGTGTAGTGTTCTATGCATGCTAATTACATCACATGTTTTTGTATTGTTCATATTTCCAGTGTCTCTACTGATATTTATGGCTGCTTGTTTCATCAGTTACTGGGGGAGGGGGGGGTGTTTTACTGTCTCTAACTGTGATTGTGAATTCATTTATTTTGCCTTTAGTTCTGCCAATTCTTAAATTTATATATTTTGAGGTTATATTATTACATGTGTTCACATTTAGGGTTGTTATGTCTTCTTGTTGGATTGATCCTGCTGTCATAATGAAATGTACCCTTCGTCTGGTATTTCTCTGATTAGAATAGCTTTTTAAAATTAGTGTTTACATGGTATATATATATTTTTCCATTTGTTTATTTGAAACTTTCTGTTTCTTTATACTTATGTATGTTTCTTATAAGCAGCGTGTAGTTGGATTGTGCTTTTCGTAAATTCAGGCTGATGATCTTTGTCTTTTACTTATGATATGCAGTGTTTTTATAGTTGAAAAAATTATTGAGTATTTGACTTGAAATCTATTATCTTGTCAAATGGATTTCTGTGGCATTTGAGTCAAAACATATGTTTAGGTATATTTATTAAAGCATTTAGTTTACCCTAATCAATGTAGTAGAATCATCTTTTTAAAGAAGAATTATTCATTTTAAAGTAATTTGTGAAATGGAATATGCTATTATTAGATGGCATTTTATCCCTGATGATTGACAGGTGATTATACTCTCACATAAATATACACCCCTTTGCTTTGAAGCCTGTTGTTTAACTCTGTCCAGTGCCTGCTCCTACCCCCATGGAGTCTGCCAGTCTACTCCAGGCAGGGTGGGGTTCCTTCTGTTCTGTCTCTGCCCTCACATCTCTTCAATTATTGCGTCTTATTACCTCTTGGCAGAGATCATGTCCTATCACTCATATCTCAGTCCCTGATACAGAGATGGCTCTTAACAATTTTTGCTGAATAAATGATTCACCCAGGGCAAATTTTAGATTGACTCCAATGTCATGCGCTTTGACAGAAGGAGTATTAAAGGTCTGCTAAGGTGAGGAGAGGCCTTAGAAGGTCTAAGACGATCCTGAATTTCTCATTCCTCAAAGAGTTCTTAAGAAATTTGGGTTAAGCCAGGGATTGGACTGCTCTCTTTTGCTGACTCAAGTTCGTAGGTGAGGTCAAGAATCCAATCAGTCTCTTCTTTTGTAGTGGTAGACAATTAGTTTGGGAAAGACTTTTTTTCATGAGTCTTTCCCATCATTTATCAATTTTAAAGTCTATGAATAGCTTTGAATACAAAATTGCATGTGAAAATCATTGTGTCTACTATTGAATAATTGACTAATCTGTCACTCACAACTCCTGAATGAGGGTTCCTGTCTAATTGCACCTGCCAGTTACTGATTGCACCTGCAATTAGGCAATTGTGGGGGCAGTTTTTGTGTTTCTGTTTAATTGCCTGGGCCAAAATGGAGAGTACCTTTTACAAATCTGGCCTATTATCTCATTGTGAGCCTTTGCAAATATAAGGTGACCCCTGGAAGAGATGGAGAAAATATATAGTTTTATTTGCTGCACACCAATTAATGTCAGTAATCTAGTGCCAACATTCCTATACTTTTCTGGTTTAGTAAGAAATGTACGTATATTGGAATCCATCAATACCCCGGAATATCATTTATACTTCAATTTGCTATTATTTTATTATGATGCACATATCAAAAGTAGTTCCAATTCCTAAAAAGTTTCCATATATGTTGTACTTGTTAGAGAAATTTTTCAAGTGGTTACTGAGGTTCTGTTGTTCAATAGGAAGAATGTAAGATCCTTTTGTTTTTGCCATTTTGGTCTTATTTTCTGTATGGCAGATGCAGAGATGTGCTGTTCAGATTCCCTTTAAAAAATGGACTCGCTGGCTAGGCACGGTGGCTCACACCTATAATCCCAGTACTTTGGGAGACCTCGATGGGAGGATTGCTTCAGTCCAGGAGTTCAGGACCACAATGGTCAACACAGTGAGACAGCTAAATTTTAAAATTAGCTGGGCGTGGTGGCTTACACTCGTGGTCCCAGCTACTTAGGGGGCTGAGGTGGGAGGATTACTTGAGCCCTGGAAGTTGAGGCTGCAGTGAGCTATGATTGCACCATTATACTCTAGCCTGGTGATCAACAGAGCAAGATCTCAAATTAAAAAGAAAGAAAGAAAGAAAGAAATTTTGTAAAGGACTTGCTTCCTGAGGCATAGAGTGTGGTTAACTCACAGCCTCCAGCTGCAGCTGCTGGGAGGTTTGCCTCAGCTTTGCTGAGTCATGCTGTTCTCAGGGCGGCCCTACCCGTTGCCCCTGCAAAGTGGTGGTAACAAGAAGGAACCGACTCTGCCTCACATGGGGCTCCTCAAAGACAACCTTAGCCCTGGATCTCCCTGGCAGAGACTTTGTTTCATCATTTGTTGTTGCTCTCTGCCAGCTCCCCTGCCCAATCCTGCGTCCTCCCTTTTCTTTCTTAATAGGTGTTGGTCTCTAACAAAGCAAATCGACTCTCAACCTCCATCTGGGCATCTGCTTCCTGGAGAATCCAATCTGCAACCACCATCAAGTAGAGATAAATTAGGAATAGCTCAGAGGATGTTTATTTTATTGAATTATTTCAGACCCAAGGCTTCTCTCCAAAAACTGTTTTCAAGGAAATCTATTTTTCTGTGAGATTATATAAGAATTGCCTCTTTTCTATTTCTTTGTTTTCATTCTTTTTTCTCACCACCAATATCAAGGGATATGATGTGTAAAATGATTTAAAGAATGCATGTTAGTTTAGAACCTAAATTTCAAAGGATTTAGGTTTCTACTTAAATAATAATTATTACTATTCATAGAGATGAACTCCACACATTTCTAAGTGAAATAGAAGTTAGCTCTAAATAAGTACTACAAGTTGGAAGAGACATGTTACCTTTACGTTATTATATCATCAAAACAATGTGGCTTTCATTTTATAAACCTTATTAAGTTTGTGTGCCTTTTCATATTAGCATTTATTACAATGCTGGACAATGTTACTTGGTGAAACTTGTACTTTCTGTCTGCCAAAATCTACATTACAAAATCTACATAAGCACCATCATACATGGTGTTTTCACACTCCCAACAAATATTAATATTTGGGACTTGAGAATAAGAAGCTGGAATTCCTGAGAATTCTAGAGAATACCTAAAATTGTAAGTTAGTTTTATATTTTAGTAATATTTTATGTAAGTATTTTAAATTAATTATGAGTGATCATACTAATAAATAGTAAATCATTTTTAACAGGGCTATAATAAAACTTTCAGAAACTTTCTGCAAACAAAATATATAATAGCAAATGCAGGGTTTATTATGATTATGAAGTGATGTACTGCTGACAAGATGAAATATTTTGATAAGTGCAAGAGTGCAAGAGTGATCTCTTTTTGATAGAACCATTTGATAATAAAAAACATTAAGAGAACTTTAACACAAAATATACACCAAATAAAAATTATTTAAAAGTGGAAAGATATTATCAAAATATTAAATATCTAAAAGTTGCCATTCTTAAAAATAACATTTTAAAACACTCAAAACATCAACTGCCATGTGCAATAGTTTTGATCCATGTTTTATAACAAATATCCAAGATGCAGACAATTTTTTCTATTTCATGTTGAGTTGGTCGAATTATAAATGTGCCTCCAAAAGCACCCTCAATTTGGTTATTCGGGGGCATGTTGCTTGTCTCCTATTTTAACAGTGAAAATATTTTTTCTACTGGTCCTGGTTTTGGTTTTGCCTTTGAAAGCCATATTACTTTTGCTAATTTGAATTTTATATCAATTTCTGATTTCATGTAGAAGTATTCCACATTGATGTTTTATCTTTGCATTTCTCTTAGTAAAGTATTCACAAAAAACTGTAGCCTCTAGTAAATATTCAAACATTGGAAAATGTTAGAGAATATCTTGGGGTATTATTCCAATAATGTAACACTTGGGTCTCCCAGCATGGTTAACAAAACTACACAGAATCATGGCAGTGTTGCCAATTTAAGGATTTATCTTGCTTCCAAAACTTGTTATTTCTTGGAACACCACTCATAGGATTTGTGTAAAGTATACTCTGTGTATAAAGGTATTAATATTTATTTTGTTTGTAACAATGACACACCATTAGTAGCAGACAGGGCCAGAACACACTCTTACAGTAACAGCTATGGGCAAAACCAACTGATTACATTACCCTGCTTCTCAGTTCTTTGCCCTGACTTGATTTCCAGAAAGTTGGACCCTAATGTTGGACTCTAAGATAAGACATTTTCTGCTCTTGTTTTTCAACTTGAAAAACAAGTGGCTTCCATTGAACCAATAATGTCTTGATTGTTAACTCTATTTCTTGTAGGAACATTATGATAGTTCCTCCAGTTTTCCTGTTTTCACAACTTATTTTTCTTAGGACTTTGGATTCAGAAATACATACATTCCCTGAGCAAAGCAGGAAAGGACTCCTGCATAGAAACATTGATGGTTGTCTTTGGTTGAGTGATGGAGTTTGTTGGGAATTCCAGCAGCAGAAGACGACTGGGTTTTTCTCGCTTGATGCTCTGCGATGATGGGAAAGGGCTCCTGCAAACATTGGAGGTATTTACGGACAGGGGAAATGGTGTCTCTGCACCTCTTTGCACCTCAGCTGGGCTTGTGGCAATCACAATTAATGCTACCTTATGATGCCAAAGCAGCTAAGAGTAAAATTCTTGTTCTTTTTTGGTCAACAAAACTAATTTAAAAAACAATCAAAAGGGTTGGGCTAGAAAGGGGAGTGGGAGGGTTAGCAAATTGACAGTACCAAGGAGAATTGCTCTGACAGAGGAGGCATTCAGCAGAAACCCTTGTCAATGCTGCAGGGAAGAGAGGAAGAATTTGGCAATTTGGTGAGATGGGGTAGCAAGGACTGTTAGAGGCTCAAACCCTAGGCATTTGCCCTTTCAGGGTCCAAGCTTTTCCTGAACCGACACAGTGTCCTCCCAGCCCAAGAGGAAAAAGGAAGATGATGAGTGGGTCCACACTGAAAACTAATTCCTGAGGTGGGAGCTGCAAGGTACGGACCACTCCTTACCCAAGGCATGGCTCACTTAACCTCATTCCATACAAACAAGAGCCTGCCCGGCAAGGCCCTCCTAAAGGGTTGAGAAAATATTCTCCTTTGATATAACACACAACATACATGGGTCAGTAAAAGAAAAGGCAACTTCTCCTGAGCTCCACAGACATTGTCTTATTATAGCTCAAGTGTGACCTCATGGTCATGTGCTTGTCTACCAGGCCGACCCTCCAAAAAGGTTCTGATTGCCCACATGTGTGTGCGCGATTTTTATATGTTAGGAAATTGAATTTTTGAAACCCAGTACCTCAAAAGATACTGAGGAAAATGTTGTCTCCGTGAGTTGGATGAATGGCGCTCTGGAACGGATATATTCTTTTTTCTACCGTGGGTCTTGGAGCTTTTCCTCATCATTCTGAAACCAAATGTCATTGGAATTTTCTGGTAGGTAAATGTATTTTTGCACATTTAGATCTCATCCTACAGTCACACATTTACAAAATCAACATGTATATATGAGGTAAGGCTGATATTCATTTTAAAGTGGTTTGTTGGCCCGTTAATATGAAGTTATCTGAGTCAATACACTGTAATTACGAGTCACATACATGGGTTGGTAGAATATATATTAGACAGTTGATTAAATTACCCCAAATATAACAGGCTAATTTGCCATATACTGTATTATAGTGATGTAGTATTGGAGGTGATGATATGTTTGTGAACATGTAGAAAGCACATTTTTTGCTTGCAACTAGTAATTTACTGCTCACTCAAATGCCATAAATACTGGTTTTAGCAAGGGAGAAATCATGGACTTTATCTCTGGTCTAAACTGTGACTTGAATTTTAGACCAGAAGGCATTTTTCTATCTTTGCAAATTATAGTCTAACTGGTTACTTTCATAAGTCCACCCAGGCTGTAACCTTCCAGAGCGACAGGGCCAGGAGAACTGGACCCTGGTGCTGGCTCTGGGATGAATTTGTCCTGTGGCTCTGAGCCCAGCACTTGGCCTTCCTGGGCCTCTGCTTTGTCTGCTGGTGTTCAGATATCTCCGTGATCCTTCCAGTTCATCAATTTTGCAGTTCTCTGATCTTAATTCCGTCTTGGAGCAAACATCTTATTCCCTAGAAGATGAGCTTCTGTGATCCCAAGCCTTATCCCACATAATGTTTAAGATGCGACAACAGGAAAGGAGGCTAACTGTAAATAAGCCACACCAGCCTGGCCCAGGGTCATTTTGTATCTGAGGCACATTCATGTAAATTATCTAACCAGACATTTACAAGTGTGTTTTCCAAACAACCTGTAACACGCTGGGTAGCTCGCTTTGCACCATTGTTTTTCCCAGTTCATGGGAATACTAATAAACACAGAAGCCCCTGGAACAGACACCTGCAGGGGCTTCCTCTCAGCCTTGGCTGTTTCCTGAGGCAGAAGAGCAGCGGCTAGTTTCTTGGCAGGAGTCGAGTGTCTCCTGCCCTTTCCTATCCTGGCCTCCAGAGAATGGTGTTCTCTGCAATGCGGTGTGAGCCAGGCCTGGGAGGGGCAGCTGGTCTGGACTGTGGATGCTGCCGACCTCTGGGGTCCAAAGAGGAAGACTCGAAATAGAACACATGCTTTATTCCAAAAGTCCATTTGTTGAGTGCCAAACCAGTTAAAAGTGGATTTTTAAAACAGATTATCTCTGACATATGATAGTTTCTAAGTGATTATATAGAAACACAAAGCCATCCATCTGTTCATTTATTTGACAAATATTTATTGAGCACCTGCTAATGTCAGGTCCTCTGCTCAGTGATAGCCACAGAGGTTAAGAAGGGAGGGCCAGCCCCTGCTGCAAGGGTTAATTTCAGGTGTCAACATGACTGGGCCATCTCACCCAGATGCTTGGCCAAACACCAGTCCAGATGCTGCTGTGAAGGTATTTTTAGATAAGACTAACATTTAGATCAGTAGACTTTGAGGAAAGCAGATGACCCTCTGCAGTGTGGGTGGGCCTCATCCAATCAGTCGAAGCCTTTAAGAGAAAAAAAAAAAACAACCCTGAGGTCTTCAGAGGAAGGGGGAATTCTGTCCCCAGAAGGCCTTTAGACTCAAGTTGTGACGTCAGCACTTCCCTGGGCCTGTCTTGAGATCTTACCAGCCTCCAAATCACATGAGCCAATTCCTTAAAACCTCTCTCTCTCTCCCCCATCCCATTTGTCCTGCTTTTGTGGGGATCTAATACACCTGCCCTCACAGAGCTTGCCATCTGGAGAGGGAACAGAGAACTCAAGGCAGGTGTAGCAGGGATGGTGAGGTTTAGACACTCACGCAGGTGTCCTGGATGAGTGACACCTGGGAAGAACGAGCAGCAATTGACCACGCCCCACAGAGGGGAGCAATTTCCAGACAGAGGGAACAACACGGGGAAGATCTGGAAGACCAAGGAGACCAGGGTGCCCAGCAAAGCAAGAAGCAGAGGAGGGAGGAGCAAGCAGCTCTGGAATCCCTAGCTCAAGCCCGCACTCCCTCGGTTTCTCTTTGAATGTGCGCCTGGGCTTCTGAGGGTGATAAGTAACTGGTCCCTCTCAATAATAATGAAAACCACCGTACTAATAAAAATAGCTTCTGTTAACCGAACAAATGATCCTCTGCCAAGCTGTTCTAGGGGCTTTACAAGCATTGCCTCTTCTAATCCTAGGAAGTGTAGGGAGTCGTCTCTTTTTAATGAGTGAGGAAACAGGTCTAGCGAGGTAAAGTGACCTCTCCAAGCCAGTCACCGGCTGAGCTGAGGTTAAGAATGCAGGGGGTCTCTCTGGCTGCAGAGCTGGGGCTTTAATGGACGGGTGCACATTGCTGCTCTGTTTCTTCCGCTGCAGTTTCTGTGCTGAGTGGTGCCGGCCGGCCCTGCAGCCACAAGGGCACCTGAGGTCCCACCCCTCTGTTACATCCAGTTTCTCATCTGATTCTTGCAAGGACCCCACCAAGTAGGAGGGACTGCTGGTTTCAGTCCCCATCTCACAAGTGAAGAAGCCGAGGCCCAGAGAACGGAACGTGGCCCGTGCCGGGTCCCAGGGCGGATGCTCACTGCGCCTGCGCTGTGTTTCCCACCCCCAGGCTGCTGCTGTCCCTACCGAATCTTGCTGTGTGCGTTGAGATCAGAAAATGGGCAATTTTTCTCAGCTCCTCAGGCTCCAAGGTGCTGGCAACACGTGAAGGAGGTAAGTTGCCACCAATGGGACAAACACACTTTTCCCAGTTCTGCGTGAAGGAGGTCAAATCGCCACCGGTGGAATGAACACGCTTTTCACGGTTCTGTCCCTTCCAGCCTGCTGAGGGTGTGGCTGCCAGGTCTGTTTTGGGACATTTTCTTCCCTCTCGCTGTGCAGTTTCCCTTGCTGTGGGTTCAGCTCACCATCCTTCTGGAGCCGCCCCTGCTGGTCCCTCCCTCTGGTCTTTCCTTCACATCAGCTTTTGTTGCTTGGAAGTCCTCTTTGACACAATGTTCGTGTGGTTTGATGCTTTACAGAGTCTCAGCTGTGGCGAGTTTCCTCTCCCTCCAAGAAGTCTTCAGGGCTTTTTGACGGCTCCCCAGGGTCTAGCTCAGAGCCTGGCACACGGAGGGAGGTGGAGTTTGTGTTTGTGGATTTAATGTAATTAATGTGATTGAAAACATGCTTCAGTCAAATTTGGAAATGCCCCAGTCTCCTAATAGTGTTTCAAAGGGAGGCGGGCAGGGAGGCCCTTAGGGCCTGGTGAAGTACCCCAGTGGAATACTTCCAGGACCCTGCTGGGCGGGTCCCTGATTCTTGTCCAAAGCACAATAGGGATTTTAGTGGGTGTGATAATGGCCCTGTGATTCAGAGGCTCAGTTTGAACACAAGCAATTTCCTCTATTCAGTTCCCCACCAGGGAGGTTTCCTGGTGAGAAGGTGGAGTTTGTTTGATAACGCCTATCTTGATTTAGTACCTTTTTATTCAAACCCCGCGCAAGGAGCCTGAGCTCACAACTCCTCTCTTCTGAAAAGACGGCTGAGGCGCACCTGGATTTCTTTTGCAGCATTTGGAGAAAGGAGCCTAGCCACGGTCATTGCTATGTGGAATTGTGCGATAGGGCAGGAAAGAAGGACTGATTGTGTACTTTGATGGCTGTGCAAGGAGAAAACAACATCCCGGGGCTCATCACTGCTGTGGACTGAGCTGCGTCCCTTGCAATCCATCCGTTGACGTCCCAGCCCCCAATATGACTGTGTTTGGAGATAGGGCATGTAGGAGGCAATTAAGGTTAAATGAGAAGTTAAGGGTAGGGCCTTCATCCTCCAGGACTGGTGTCCTTATAAGAAGAGATGCCAGGGCTGTCTTTCCATGCATGCACAGAGGAAAGGCCACATGAGGCCACAGGGAGAAGGTGGCTGTCTATAAGACAAGATGTCAGACTTTACCAGAAACCAAACTTGATAAGCCACCCATCTGTGGTGTTTTGTTATGGCAGCCAGGACGAACAAACACGGTCAGTAATCATTGTTCTTGGGACAGTTGGACAGAACTTGTGAAACTAGAGGAGCAGTGAGAAAAGAAAGAAGTCATTGGTGTCACTTGTCTATGTATTTTTGGCAACCCTGAAACCCTGGGGTTCTCATCCTGGAACTTTTATAACTGTGGATTGCTAATCTGGAGATGGTCCATGAACCCTCAGGCCAGGCCTTCATGTGAGACAGGGAGATGGAGGCACAGGGTGTGGACGAGACTCCAGGCAGCCCTGGGCACTACCTGCCAGGGCCAGCTCCTTTCACTGCCCCCATAAAGGGCCAGCCCTTGAGTCACTGTTTGGCCTCAAATGAGCCAACTCTGAGTGCAGATTCAGAAAACCATCTGTAGCTTCAGTCCTCAATGACCTGAAGCCACGTGGAAAGGACAAATAATGATTCTGCAGCTCACATTTGTCAGGGTTTTAGCTCACGTTGACAGAGCGCTTTAGAATGCACTGAATGCCTTTCTTCCACACCATCCATTTAGCTCCCCCAGAATCCTCTGTAGCTAGACAGGGGTGGACGATGCAGTCACTCGGGTCTGTCCTGCTCCCAAGTCACTCACATTGCCACATACTGCCTCCCACTTGGCACTAGGCTTTGTTAGACACACTGTCCTCTCCTATAAGGCCAAATCCTCCTGTCTGAGTGAAACAACCTTCTGACCTGTTCTGCCTGCACATCGGTCACTGGCCGCATCCATCGGCCCCGGAGTTTAGTTCAGTTACTCCTGTGGACATTCCTGCATCATCTGTTGTGCCTCAGGGACCAGGTGGGAAGGTGCTTCCAGAGCCACAGTGCTGAGCCAGGTGCGTTTTCCCTCAGGGAGCTAAAAGGGCCCACATAGCACAGTGGGATATGGATTCCAGCTGCCGGGAGCTGGGAGCTTCTCAGGGAAGAGGCAGCGTAGGAATTGGTCCTTGAGGAACAGCAGAATCTGAACAGCAATGGAGGAGAGACCAGAAGGCGAGAGTCCAGGAGGGGCACAGCATGGGCCGTGCCCAGAGGGTGAGGGACCCCGTGGGGCCCTGACTTGCTGGATCCTCTTGGATTGGTTCACGGGGTGAGGGACGTGGGGCCTGGGCTTTCCTGTTCAACTGCAAAGAGGTTGAGCAGCATGGCAGCACTACAGCCCCTCCGCCCTTCCAGCCCCCTCCAGTCCCCTCCAGTCATGCTCTCCCCTCTGCCCACAGTCCCTCTCTCCTGCTCTTCCTGTTTCAATGTTTTTTTGTTTTTGTTTTTTATTTTTATTTTTTAAATTTAGTTTTATTTTGTTTTTAGAGATAGGGTCTTGCTCTCATCCAGGTTGGAGTGCAGTGACGTGATCATAACTCATTGCAGCCTTGACCTCCATGGGCTTAAGCAATCCTCCTGCCTCAGCCTCCAGAGTAGCAGTGACCACAGGTGTGTACCAGTACACCTGGCAAAGTTTTTTTTTTTTGTACAGACAGGGTCTTTTTATGTTGCCCAGGCTGGTCTCAAACTCCTGGTCTTGAGTGATACTCCCATCTTGGCCTCCCAAAGCATAAGCCACCATGCCTGGTCTCTGTTTCAATCTTAATCCCAAAGCCTTGTCCGTCCCCTGTAGCCAGGAGCTCTTCTCTGCATCTCCAAGTTGGGATAAATCAGTGCCACTGCTCTGCACTTATATCCACTGAACATTTCCCACACTTCTGATGTGGCAAATGCCAATTACACAGTCAGGGTGCACGGGCCAAACAAGCTCGGCTGAACAGAACCTGTTTAGGTAGAGAGTGGATATAAAAAGTAACTTGAAGGAACTATAATTCTGGCATCTTACAGGTACCGAATCCCAAAATGGATTTAAGGGCAACAGCAGCGTATGAAACAGTTGGGGTGAATGAACAAAACACGGCAAAGCAGATCGCCTCATGGCATTAGTGTCAGACAGAACCGAGTGCACGTTCGGGTTCTTTTGCTTATTAACAAGAAGACTGTGAGAAACTTCTCTTTGTAGCCTTAGTTTTTTTTTTTTACTTCATGGAATTCTTGGGTATAGAGTGCCCGGCCACAGCTCCCTAAATGGATCTCTTCCTACACGGATGGGCTGCTGTCTGTTTCTGCAGTGCCAGGATGCCTTCTTTCTGGCGCCTCCAGACGGTGACCTAAACCAGCCTGTGAACTGTGCTCAGTTATGTGGGGAACGTCCTGGAGCCAGTTATGTCTGGTGCACCGGCTGCTGGCCCAACTGTGATGAGGTTAAATATAACATCGATGACTTCACGGGAGCCTGCTGGAGCGGCTGTGCCTCCTGGCATGGCGCCTCCTCTGCCCACCGTCCTGTCCACTGGGCAGTGAGCAGCCAGCCAGCAGGTGCAGCTCCTCATCTGCGGAGCCTCTAAAGGACCATCCTGCTCTGAGATGTCGGGATTCCCCCACAGGCTAACAGGAGAAGGCAGACATCAGAACTGCGGTTGCCATTTCTTCCCTTATTTCGGGCCCAACTGTGTGGGCATCACATCACATATGTTCCACGGAGTGGTGTGGGCCTTCTATGAGGGTTAGAAATGGCCTGGTCCAGGGCAGTCCTGGGGCTTGGGTATGGTGGTGGATGGCAGGGCTGGAACCAGAACCGGGTTTCCAGCCTCCTGGTCCTGTGCTGGCCAAGGCACAGTGCCAGGGCAGTCCCACCTTGATGGTACCATTACTCACCCTTAGAGTTCGTGATACCAACTCAGGGCCTCGTCCTTGTTGCTGCCAGTGTCCTGTGGCAGGAGGAGGGACACGGAATAGGCTCATGGGCAACTTCCTTCCTGGGAGACAGTTTTGAACAAGCTCAGCTGACCGGGAAGAGTCCCCCATGTGGTTCTTGGGGCTGAAATAAGTAAAATAATCCCCACCACTAGTCACAGGAAAAAAACAAAACAAAACAAAACAAAAAAAAACTCAGGCAAAATACCCATTACAAAATCTAAAACCCTCCTTTGTTGAAAACGATACTCCTGCTGTTGCTGTTCAAGGTCCACCTGTGTGCCGCTCGGGGCCCACCGAGCACTTGCCTTCATTTTCTCCTTCATTTACGGACTCGGTTCACCCACACAGCTTACAAACCCAGGTCGTCTAGGGCCCTGGATGATGGAGTCTGCAGAACCCCACCTTCTCCTAGTTGCTACCACTCACCACACCCTCCTGTCCTTATCTTTATTCGACTCAAGAGACCAGCACTTACTGGGCAAGGTGCATAGGTTGGTACCACTGGCTTTTGGGCGTCTGTGATGTGCGAGTCTGGGTTCTGCAATTAGAGTCTAACTTCCGAGAGGGTGGAGACTTCTTTCTGTATCCACATTCCACAGCATCCCAATGAAGAGGGGTTTTATGAAATCTTTATTTAGTAGTTTAATGATAATTATATAATAAACAAGGGACTTAAAACAAAAAACAAAACAAAACAGTGGTGCTGTATACATGATGCAGTTTTACCCGAGGAAAAGAAACTTTATTTCTAGTGAGGAAAATAGTGTAATAGCCACAGCTACCATTTAATGTGACACACTCGTGACCTCTGATAATCTCAACAATCCTGCAAGATATGGATGATTGTCCCATTTTAAAGATGAGGAATCTGAATTTCACACAGAGTAGCAAATACAGTGAGTTGTTGCATGTCTTCAGACTCCAAAGCCTGTGCTCTTTCCCTGAAGCCATGCTACATATTTCAATCTTGGTGTTCATCTACATTTAGATTTAATGTAGAAGATCAATGCACACATAATTATGGTGCATACAGAAGCACAGATAGAAAAGCTAGATCTTATTCTCATGGGAAGGACACACACTCAGGGAGGGTGGTTAGCAAGTCAAGAGAGTAAATGACAAGCACTAAATGAGAAGGACGGAGAATGTGTGTTGTGTAGAATAGTTTTGTTGAATACTTGTGCTTTCTTTCTTTTTTTTTTTTTTATTTTGAGAAAGAATCTCACTTTGTTGCCCAGACTGGTTTTGAACTCTAGGCCTCAATCGATCCTCCCACCTCAGTCTCCTAAAGTGCTGGGATTACAGGTGTGAACCACCGTGCCTGGCATCTGTGCTTCTCTCTAAAACTAGTGGTGCAGCTAGAACCTGGTGCCAGGAATGTGTGCCAGAACTGGATTTTCACATTCCTGCTCTCTTGCAGGCAATTTTGACCTAGTGATCGTATAGTTTTATCTCAGAAATATGGCTATTACAACTTGCCCCACCCCATTCAGCTTGATTATTTCAATTTTAGCTAATTGAACAAATCATTTTGAGAGAACTGATGGATACAGCTCTTGCTTTGGGAGTGGTGGGGTGCGGATGCTTGACCCAGGCTGAGTCAAGCCAGCATAATGAGAGACAGCACCCATTATATTTGCTGCTTTTCCTAAACTCTGATTCTAACAAAAAGGTAGGATAACACTAATGATTAGGGCATCCACTTTTAGTAAATGAAATACCCTCCCTAAGAGCTCTATGCGTCAAAATCTTGGGAGTTGGAGGTCACACACCTGCACATCCTAATGAGATTCATTAACACCGGGAGACTAAGGCGGTTTGCAAAGGGACGTTATTGTGGCTATTCTCTCCCTTGACGAAGGGGTGGCTTTGTTGCTTTGCCTTCCTTCTGTCCATGTCTATCATTAAAATAGAAGTGGAGGCAGGGGCTGGAGGGAGAAACCCTCCACTAACTGCTTCCTGGAACTTGAAGAGTCTCAGCTGTTCCATGGACAAAAATGAATTCAGCACGTGGCACATGGCTGGATGGATATTCCTCACGACTTGGAGAGACTGCCAATTCAAACGGAGTCTGAATCCTTCTAGAGGCACAGAACACTCAGGGAATGGTGGTGGCTGTTCTGACAGCATGTTCCTCTTTAGTGTGAAGCCTTCGTGTGAGTCTTTGAGAAGAGTGCACGCTCCCCACAGCTGGTGTGAATGTGCTCCAAACATTGCTCTCCACCCATGGGGATGCATGGGACCCACTAGGGCATGTGACTGTGACCACATCACACAGGGCCAAAGAACGTAAGCCATTGGAACAAGCTGGGTAGTTCGCAGGCAAGGGGTATATGGTTTGCGTTGTCTATGTTGAGGCTGTGACAGCGCACCTCCATCTACCCAGCACTGTTAGAAGGTGTTCAGGCAAAGCCACTTATCCTGCCTTTGTGGATCTGATTGAGTTTGCCAAGTTAATATGGGAATGTCCTGATATTACCGTGTATGGGATTCCCATAATATCAAAGATTTTCAGTTCAAGGGATGGCAGTGGAGTACAGCAAACAGACAATGCTGTTACTCACACTTTTTGTTTAAAAAGCTTTCAGGGAGCTGTTAGTCTTTTGACTGCTGTTGCTTTTCCCTCCTATTTGTTTCTTTTTGTAATAAAAATAGTTTAAAAGTAATATATGTTCATGGCAGAAAGTGTGAAAAGTTCGGAAAACTGAAAAAATCCAAGAAAAAGTTATTTATGATCCCACCATCAAGAAGGGAACAACCATAATGAATGTTTTGGTTTGTTTATTTCTAGTCTCTTGAAGAGAGAGTTTACTAAGCTGTGCATGTGTGTGTGTAAATCATTTTTACTATGGCTACAATTGTATTGTTGATTTCATTTTGAGTCCTGTTTTTGAGTAAGCCTTCGTATATTGTTGAACAACTTTGCCAACATATTTTTTTTTCTGGTTTAAAACATATTTTTTTTTTTTTTCTGGTTTAAAATACCACTTTCCCTACCACATGTTTATTTTGAGGGGAATTGAAAAACCTACCTTGATGGAAGCTTTAGTTCGAATGTAAACTAGCAAACTAGCATAGTTATTTTAAAGCAACTTCTTTTTTTTTTTTTTTTTTTTTTTGGCCTAGGGAGAGGCTATTTGTTTTTGCTTACATGACATAAAATGTGTTATCCTTTGTAGCTTTTTTTGGCAGGTGAGCAGGGAGATGCAAGATTGTGAAATCCCATTTTTATTTTATTTGATGATCCTCATGGATGAAATTCTCAAATCGGTGTATTGTTTTCGGATAAATGCATTACTCTTCCCCAAATCTAAACTTTATTTGAATTTCTCAATGAAACTCTCCTCGTCTTATTTTCTGTTCTTCATCAAATTGTTTTCTTTTTTTAGAAAAGTGATCTTTGTAGAACATACATTTCCTTTATCATGTAACATGTCTAAAACCCAGGTATGCCTTCTAAAACCCAGTAGAAGGGGCGCACCTGCTCCCTCACCTTCTCCTGTGATACTTGACAGCCTTTTTCTCTCTTCTCCCTTACACACTTTTGGCTGGAGCATGTTTCCAAGTATGTGTGTCCCAACCCAGAAGCCTTGGTTTAAGGCTTTCGTTATAATGAATGAGCAGTGAGCATATTCAAGGCGGTGCAATTAGATCTCAAAATAGCAACTTTAGATTTTTAAAAATAAAAGATACCCTCCCAATGGAAAGACATGATTCCAAATACACCTACGGTATAACATTTCTACATTAGTAAAAAAAAATTAAAGATACAATTAAAGAAGTATTGGCAAAGAGAAACAGAAAGTAGTGCAATTTAGACAGGAGCTAGCTCAAATAGAAAAAACAATTGACCAGAGATTAAAACATTGAAAATGACCAGAAAAGAATTTTCCCTTCTCCAGAAACACCTGCATAATGAATGCTAAGTAATGAGAAAAAGACAAAATAAGCCCCAGGATTAATCAGCTTTTATCTCTTTATTATAAAATAACACATGCATTGAAATAGAGTTTCCATAATAGGAGGCTTGTAGTCAGCATGACCATACGTCCTGACTTGCCCAGCATAGTCTCAGTTCTCGCCTCAAGTCCTTGAATAATTATTAATAGCAGTGTCTTTCACTCTCGGCGTGTAGCAGTTTGGACATTGAGTTATATGGTCCTCTGTGATAGCAAGACCGAAATGTTTGTGATATGAAAAATAATTAATGAATATACTGGTTTCATACAAGGTGTTTGGAATGTAGGTGGAATGGCAAAAGAAAAATCAACACATAACATCAACAGCTCAGGTCTGCAGTAACATTGAAAGGTTGACTGAGTGAGGATTTCAGCAGAGCGTGGGGTATAGAGCAGGGTGTAAATGAAGAAGAAGAACAACTTGTATGATTATGATGTATTCCATTTATAGGGCAATAGACTTTGCATATACCCACACTCATGTGGTTTCCTTCGACTTTGTGTGGCCTGGGAGGAGGCGATATTAAGTTGACAGTGATGGAGGAGGTGCCAGCCCACTCTCTGGTTTTGGTGGTGCCACACTGAAATTGCCCTTACTGGTTCTGGATGGGTGGAAATGAAAACAGACTGGAGCACGTTCAAAGAAGGATTGGGGTTGTCAGAGACAAAACTCTGTTGGGAGATTGTTAGGTATCAAAATCTCATTATTGACTCACAACTAATGGATACCAATAGCTCTAGCTTTGAAAACAACTTAGGGTCCTGCTTTTCGTGAAGATGAAAGGTTTACTCATATTCATGGAAAAAGGACCAAACCCAGAAAAGTAGCTCCTCGTGGGAGTATTTTCAGGTGATGGGACTGGTCATCAGGAAAAGGATGGCTGGTGCGCAAACTCGGTGAATGTGTCTGTTGGAAAATTAAATTGTTTCTGTAGAATTTTTCTTATTTATTTTTGCTCTCTATTATCCAATCAGGTAATCGGTCTTTTTTCCTCCACCTACAGAAGTAGTTGAAACAAAAAGGACATTGAAATGCAGAGGGTTAACATTCACGTGTTTACATGTGGGAGAGGGTATCAATTAGTTGTTGTCCAAGATAAGCAATTGTCCAAGTGACTGGAGTGTCAGTTACTACTAACTGGGAAGGGTTTTACTTTCCACTGGCGGATAGATAGGTTCAATTATCCGAATTTACTGCGTTTGGAAATGACTTCCTGGCAAGTGACCCAGTGATGCTTGCATTCATCCCAAAAAGAGCTTATATCCCTGGCAGTTTGCTACTTGATACTCTGGAGGAGAAATCAGGACAGACTGACACTGTGGATTCACTGGTGACTCAGTTTCTCTTTCTGAGTCATCCAGGAAGACTGCGTGAGAGGAAGGGAATGAGAGTGCAAAAGGGGGCATGAGGAAATCCATTCTGAAAGAAGGAATGTGGACCCATTGCTGTTTAGAGAGAGCACTAGGAGAAAGATTGAAAATGTTGAAGGAGAAGTTTCTGAGGTTTCATCATACAATGTACAATGGAAACCATTTTCTGGGTCTTTCCACAAAATCCTTAGCAGAATTTCTACCTTCCCCAATGGGATATTGGGGAAAAATGGAACTTAGTCTTGTTTTCTGGTTTCACTTTACCAGCGGCAAGGATGGTGAGGCCTTAGGTCTGGTTCTTAATCTGCATGAGGAGGCAGAGTCGTAGGAGGATGGGTTGGGAAGTTCAAATGAGCAAATGTATTTGGACTTATTAAAGCTCTGCATAGAGCCTATCCTAGCTTTTGGTTCTGCTGCCTGTTGACCATGTCATTGCCGGTCTCACTGGTAGAGTCTTCAGGCTCTTTTCCTTCTTGGGCTAAAATAAGCCTGCTGCAGAATCGAGGGAACTCTGAGGTCCAGGCCCTGATGGCAACCGTAGTCTCTTCATTAGACAGTTCAATGGTTCTTCTGATTTTATTTTCGTGAATCACTCTCCATCAAAGCAGATTTTAGTACAATAGTTCAAGGTGGTCTATTATACAAGTTTTAGAAGAAAGTTGAATGAGAATAAGCTGTAATAAGTAATATCAAACTTAGTTTTAAATTTCATGTTAATCCAAACAAGTAGAACTGATTTTCTTAAGACATGAATCAAATTGTTTTACTCTTCAAATTAATGAGTTGATTAATAGACATTTTTGTCTATGCCTTACAATATGAAATTTCTTATTATCAGATTGTACTAAGCTTCTGAATTTTCTAGGTAATGCCTTAGAGGTAGAAATTTTGCTAAGGATTTTGTAGAGAGACCCAGAAAATGGTTTCCATTGTTCATTGTGTGATGAAACCACAGAAACTTCTCCTTCAACACTTCCAATCTTTCTCCTGGTGCTCTCTCTAAACAGTGATGGGTCCACATTATTTGTTTGAGAATGGATTTCCTCATGCCCCCTTTTTCACCCTCATTCCCCTCCTCTCAGGCAGCCACTGCATTCGGCCAGGCTGTACCTCCTCCTTCTTCCGGGTCTCTCCCTTGCATCTAGTCACTCTACTTTTTATATAAAACAATCCAGTTCTTTATTGACTTTTCAGTGTATTTCCTTCTAGCCATCACCTTTGCTCCCCGTCTGTCTCAGAAAACAGAGGGTCATCCTTGGGACTCACTGTCTTGAGACTGGAAATGGAGTACTTAAAATAATGAAGTGGTTTTTGTTTGTTTGTTTTGTTTTGTTTTGTTTTTTGAGACGGAGTTTTGCTCTTGTTGCCCAGGCTGGAGTGCAATGGTGCGATCTCAGCTCACTGCCACCTCTGCCTCCCAGGTTCAAGTCATTCTCCTGCCTCAGCCACTCGAGTAGCTTGGATTACAAGCACCTGCCACCATGCCCAGCTAATATTTTTTGTATTTTTAGTAGAGACGGTGTTTTGCCATGTTGGCCAGGCTGGTCTTGAACTCCTGGCCTCAAGTGATCTGCCTGCCGCGGCCTCCCAAAGTGCTGGGATTACAAGCATGTCACCATACCCGGCCAATAATGAAGAATTTTAAAAAAATTCCTCTTATAATAAAATGACTTAATGACATCTGTTGACCTCCAGGACTGAGTAGCCATTTGTCCCAAACATCACAAAATGTAAAATTCTATGGAATAAGAAAACCTTAATTGATATTGCAATTTTAAAACATTTTATTTATAAAAAGAGTGGAGAAGGGTTTATAACTGTTATTTACTTTCCTGGCCTTTGATAGATTTTTTTTTCTAGTTTCTTCTGGTGGTTTACAAAATTGTTTTTTAAATATTTCTATGTGCCCCGAGTTAACAACTGTCTTGTAAATAATATCTCCTATCAAAAGAAGGTTGGGGAAATAGAGAAAGAGGGAAGGGAAGAAGAGAATTATAGGCTTACAACACTCAGCATTTGAATGACTCATAATTGAAATACCAGCCAGGTGTGGTGGGTAACACCTGTAATCTCAGTACTTTGGGAGGCTCAGGTAGGTGGATTGCTTCACCCCAGGGCTTTGAGATCAGCCTGGGTAACATGGTGAAAACCCACCTCTACAAAAAATAGAAAAATAAGCTGGGCGTGGTGGCACGCACCTGTAGTCCCAGCTACTCAGGGGGCTGAGATGGGAGGATCACTTGATTCCGGGAGGTGGAGGTTACAATGAGCCATAATTGTGTCACTACACTTCAGCCTGGGCAACAGAGCAAGACCCTATCTCAAACAAAACAAAACAAAACAAAACAACCATAATCAAAATACCTCATGCACTATGTGATAGCAAAATTTATGGAAGTCAGTACCTCCTGTCCTTATGCTGGACTCAGTCTTGTGCTATGTGAGGTCACACAGTGGAATGGTTTACAGGGTTCAAGAATGAAACTCCAGAGTTTGGATAGCTCTTCGAACACTTAATGGCTTGTAACTCTCAGTTAATTACTTAACATCTCTCCTCCTCAGTTTCTTAAAAATGAAGATGACAGAATTACCAAGTTGTATGGCCTCAATGGGAAAATAGATTAAAATGCTTAGAAACATGTCCAGCACATTGTAAATACTTAATAAATGTCAGCTGTCATTATTTTTATTATAGGATACAGCTTTAATGATATTTTCACAAGGCAAACCAAATGACATGCTTCATAAGGCGGAACTGAAACGACAAGTACGAGATGTACATTATCTCCAGGTTTCTTGAATAATTCTGGAACAGAGCCAGGCAGGGCACCTGTCAGTGGTGGAGCATGGGTTTAAGACATGTTTGAAAGCATGGGCAAGGTCCTGCACTGTGGAATTATTTGCTTCAGTCTGGCATACCTTAATCTGTGAAAGTCACTCTGCAGTGCCTGTCCCTGTCTTGACATATTCAACAAAGATTTGAATGTCCACTATCCACCATGCTCTTCTTCAGTGTGGGAGACACAGAAGTGGTCAACGCCTATGGCATCTCATCTTAGCTCTCTTGTCACTTGCATTCTGGCAGTGGGGTTTGTGGAGACAGCAAACAGATGACTATGAAGTCTGTAAATCTTTTGTGTTTTAAAAATTTATGCTGTTTTTATTGAACTTTTTATTTTCAAACAATTGTAGATTCCCATGTAGTTGTAAGAAATAATACAGAAAGATCTCATGTACCCTTGACACAAAACATACATTTTAATTTCTCTGGGATTAATGCCCTACACTACAATTGCTCAGTGCATGGTAGGTGTAAGTTTAGTTTTATAAAAAACTGCCAAACTGTTTTCCAGTGTGACTGTACAACTTTACATTCTTACCAGCAACACACGAGTGATCCAGTTTCCCCACATTCTCTCCAGTATTGGGTGTTGTCACTATTTTTTTTTTAACTATTCTAATGGGTAAGTAGTGATATTCCATTATGATTTTATTTTGCATTCCCCTGATGGATAATGATGTTAAGCACCTTTTCATGTACTTACTTGCCATCTGTATATTGGTTACAGTGAAATATTTGTTCGTGACTTTTGTACATTTTCTAATTGGATTTTTTCCCAGTCAGTAGTTTGTCTTTTTATCCTCTTAACAAGGCCTTTTACAGAACAAAATTTGTACTTTCGATGACATCCATGTTTACCATTTTTTTCTTTTATAGATCATGCTTTTTGTGTCTCATCTAAGAGATCTTTGCTTAGCCCAAGATCCTAAAATTTTCTCTTATTTTTTTCTATACATTACATAGCTCTGTTTTTACATTTAAACCTGTGATCTATTTGGAGTTACTTTTTTGTATAAGGTGTGAAGTTTAGGTTGAAGACGTGGAAATATACTTGATTTTTGCATGCTTATATTTTATCTTGAGACTTGCATGTTAGTTACAGAAGATTTTTGGAGATACTTTGGAATTTTCGTCTATAGGTGGCCAATTGCTCCAGCACCATTTGTTTAAAAAGCTACCCTTCCTCCATTGAATTGCTCCTGCACCTTTGTCAAAAATCAGTTGGGCATATTTGTGTGTGTCTGTTTCTCTGTTTACTGTTGTATTCCCTAGACTTATATGTCTTCCCTTCAACCAATACCACACAGTCATGATTACTGTGGTTATAAAATGTCTTGAAGTTGTGTCAACTAATTATTTTCACTTCATATTTTTTTTTCAAATATTTTAGCCATTATAGTTCCTTTGCATTTTCATATACATTTTTTAATAATCTTATCTATATCTACCACAAAATCTTGCTACAGTTTTGATAGCAATTGCATTTATCCTTTATATCAATTTGGGGAGGACTGACATCTTTACTGTGTCGGATCTTCCAATCCATGAACATGGTATGTGTTTCCATATATTTACATCTTCCATAATTTCTTTAATCACTTTTTGGTAGTTTTCAGCCAATAAGTCTTTTATATATTTTGCTATCTTTTCAACTAACAATATCTTACGTTTTGAGCAGTTGTTAATAATATTTTTAATTTCAGCATCCACATGTTCACTGATAGCATACAGAAATATATTTGATTTTGATTATCTTGCATCTTGCAACCCTGTTGAGCTGATTAATTCTAGAACTTTATTTGAGATTCTTCTGGACTTTTACATAGATAGTTATATTATCTGCAAATATGGATAGTTTTATTTCTTCCTTTTTAATCTGTATGACTTTATTTTATTTCCTTGCTTTATTCATTGGCTGCCAATATTATGTTGAAGAAGAGTTGTGAGAGTGGACACACTGGCCTTGTTCCCAGTCTTAGAGAAAAAAACGTTGTCTGTCAACATTAAGTATAATGCTAGCTTTTGCATTTTTAAAAACAGATTTTCTTTGTCAAATTGAGGACGTTTTCCTCTGTTCGTATTGTACTGAGAGATTTTATCATAAATAGATGTTGAATTTTGTTAAATGATACTTCTGCATTGATTGATACAATCTTGGAATTTCTCTAGATTGTTAGTATGGCAGATTACATTGACTAATTTTTGAATGTTGAACAGTCATGCATTCTGGTCATGTATATCTGGAAGAATTGGTTATGGTATCATAATTGGTTATGGTATATAATTTTCTTTATATATTGATGAGTTGTATTTCCTAATATTTTGTTAAAGGTTTTTTACACCTATGTTCAAGAGGAATATTGATTCGTGGTTTCCTTTTTTCTTACTATTTTTGTATGGCTTTGTTATCAGGATAGTAGTAATAGCTCCATAAAATGAATTGAAAAGTATTCTCCTCATTTTATTTTCTGGAATAGATTGTATAGAATTGATTTTAGTTATTTTTAACCACTTGGAAGAATTTTCTGGTGAAACTATCTGGGCTTAGATATTTCTACTTTTGAAGTTTTAAAATTACATGTTTAATTTCCCTAATAGTTCTAATGCTATTTAAAGTATGTATTTGATATTGAGTGAATTACAGTTGTTTGTGTTTTTTCAGGAATCGGTTCATTTTATCTAAGTTTCTGCAGAGTTTGGAGTGATATGTCCAGTTTCATTACTGACATCAATTATTTATGTCTTCTGTCTTGCTAGAGGCTTGGTAAATTGTATTGTTCTTTTCAAGTAACTGTTTCTTTGCTTCGTTGATTTTCTGTATTGTTTTCTGCTTTCAATATCATGGATTTCTGCTCCAACCTTTAGTATTTCCTTCCCTTTACTTGTTTTGAGTTTATTTTTCTCTTTCCTTTTTAGATTCTTGAGGTGAAAGCATGTATTATTGGGTTGAGGCTTTTTCTCCTTTACCATGTAAGCATTGAGTACTCTAAATTTTTCTTCAACACTGCTCCAGCTATGTTCCACAAATTCCAATATGCTGCATTTCCATTTTATTCAGTTCAATGTTTTTAGTTGTTTCTGTTTTAACTTTCTTTGAGACTTCCTCTTTGATACATGGGTTATTTAGAAGTCTGCTGTTTAGTTTCCAAGTTTTTAATATTTTTCTGTTATATTTCTGTTATTGATTTCTGTTTTGGTTCTCTTGTGGTTGGGTTTATGGTTCAGAATATGGTCTGTGTTATTATATGAGAATTCCTAGGAAGTATTTGTTTTCTGCTGTTTTGGGCCAGAGTATTGTATAAATGTCTATTAGATACATTTGATTAATAGTGTTATAGTTCTTATATATCCATAAAGATGTTCTGTCTAGTTCTAGCAACTGTCAAGAAAGAAGTGTTAAAGTTTTCAGCTATCTATTTTTCTCCTTCCAGTTCGATCAGTTCTTGCTTCACATATTTCACAACTTTATTGTTTGATGCCCACACATTTTTTATTTGTATATCTTTTGGTGAATTAACCGTTTACTCATTGTATAATGCCCCTCTATGTTCTTGGTAGTTTTATTAGCTCTAAAATCTACTTTTCCTTTGTCTTTTCTTTTTTCTTTTTTTTTTTTTTTTTGACAGTCTTGCTCTGTCTCCCAGACTGGAGTGCAGGGGTGTGATCTCGATTCGCTGCAACCTCTGCCTCCCAGGTTCAAGTGATTCTTCTGACTCACCTTCCTGAGTAGCTGGGATTACAGGTGTGAGCCATCATGCCTGGCATAAAATTTACTTTATTTAATATTAATATAGTCACATCTGCTTACTTTTAAAGTTAATGTTTGCATGGCATATTGTTATTTCCATTCCTTAATTTCCAATTTACCTCTGTCATTATAGCTTACACACTGATGTAGCTTCAGCAACTGCTGCCTCAGTTCTCAAATATCCAGGCTAGCTTGGTGGCCCCTTTGTCCATGGGTCATTTATTTAATCCACTCTGCCAATCTCTGCCTTTAATTAGTGTTTTTAAACCATTTACATTTAATGTAATTATTCATAGTTTAAGACTGATGTCTGCTGTTTTATTTTTTGTCTTCTCCTTATTTTTTGTTTCTTTTTTGCTCCTGTCTTTCTTGTCTTGTTTTTTCTCTTCTCTTTAACATTTTTTAGATGTCCTTTTGATTAATTTATAGAGTTTTTGAGTGTATCTCTTTGTATGAACATTGTAGTTATTGCTCAAATATAACCTTTTACATTTATAACACAGGCTACTGATGTTGACATTTTATCAGTTCCAGTGAAGTGTAGAAATCTTACCCATTAACCTTCCCTATTAATAATATAATTGTCATAAATATCTTTTCCTACATATATTTATAACAAGTATATGAGATAACATTATAATTTTTGTTTTAACTATCAACCATGAATTAGGAAACTCAAGAAAAAAGGGAAATGTATTTATTCATATTTTCACTCTTTTTAAAATGAATTTCATAAAATCTAGATGACAAATTTGGAAATAAAATTTCCAGTTCAAACTCTCTATAACAAATTTCTTCTGAATAATTACAATGATGCCTGTACACTATTTGATCTACGTACAGTTATCTTATTGACAAGTCTCTTTTCCAGATCTGCACAGATGTAGTAAAATGACTTTTGCTGTATCTCAACATTTCTTCATCCCGCCTCTCTTTTTTAGAGATGTTGCCTGACATATTAAGTAGCTCTATTTGCAAGTGAAATGTGTTTAAATGCAACTGTCATATCTACTGCCATTGGAAAAACATGGGTTATTCTATTTGAATTGTTAATGATGTTTTTAAATCTAATGTACATTTACCAACTGATAGTGATGACCAAGATGAGACCTGAACTGTAGGATGGAATTCTGGCACATTAGATTATTTGAACTTTTTTTTTTTTTTTTTTGAATCTGATGTCTATTGTCTGGTGTGTGATGAGGACATCTCTGAACTTCATCATTCACAGATAATTCTGTGATTTTTACAATAATGATACTCAGGTTCAGCTGGAAAACATTTGAAAACGCTATCCCAAACCTCAGTTATGTGTCTCTCATTATGTCTATTGGAGTGTACAAGTTGATCATTTTTCAGTGTTTCTGCCTGAATAAATCAAAGTCATCAACCTTTCTCCCTTTGGGTTTAGTCAGTTACCTTTGCTGATTCTTTGATGGCAGCACATGCAGATACAGAATCAGCTGAGTTCAGTGATATGTGGAAAGGTGGCCGGCATACCCATTCTCACAATCTCCTGTGTGAGAGGCAGCCAGGATGACCCCATGTGAGGAGCTGTCCTTGCTCAAACATCATGCCCTGCAGAGTGAGTGGCTCTCCTCTACTCCACAGCCGCTGGGGAGTAGATTTTCCCACTTCTGGAGCCAACATCCTTGAGCCACTAGAGGACACCAAGTGCCATGATTAATTGCATTTTCTCCTTTCCTCAATGTCTACCCCGGATGTGAGGAAAAACCAAGGTTGAGTTTTATTGTGCAGCATCAGTGAATAAATGGATAAAGAAAATATGGTAAATATACACTTTAAAATACTATTCAGCTCTAAGAATAGTACTAAATCTTATCCCATTTGCAGCAACATGGATGGAACGGAAGGTTATCATATTAAGTGAAGTAAGTTAGGCACAGGGATATTGCATGTTCTCATTCATATGTGGAAACTAAAAAAGTTGATATCATGGATGTAGAGAGTAAAATGATAGAGGTTGAGAAGTGTAGGGGGGATGAAGAAGGGTTTGTTAGCGGGTATGAACATACAGTTAGAATAAGTTCTACTGTTCAATAGCACAGTAAGGTGAATATAGTTAACAACAGTGTGTGTGTGTGTGTGTATATATATGTGTATATATGTGTGTGTGTATATATATATATAAAATTATTATTTGAGATGGAGTCTCGCTCTGTTGCCTAGGTTGGAGTGCAGTGGCATGATTTTGACTCACTGCAGTCTCCGCCTCCCGGATTCAAGAGATTCTCCTGCCTCAGCCTCCCGAGTAACTGGGATTATAGGCATGCCACCATGCCTGGCTAATTTTCTCTTCTTAGTAGAGACAGGGTTTCTCACCATATTGGCCAGGCTGCTCTTGAACTCATGACCTTAAGTGTTCCACCTGCCTTGGCCTCCCAAAGTGCTGGGATTACAGGCATGAGTCACTATGCCTAGTCACAATATACTGTATATTTCCTAATAGGTAGAAGAAAAGATTTGAAATGTTTCTGACACACATAAATGATAAATGTTCAAGGTGAAGGATATGTTAATTACCCTGATTCGATCACTGCACTTTGCACGTGTGTATCAAAGTATCACATATACCCCATAAATATGTACAATTATGATGTACCAATAAGCACACACACAATAAACCTGCTGTATGCCTTTGTGAACCAAATTGGAAATAGAGATTAAGAAGCATACTTCTAGGATAAAACCAGAATGGCAACTTGAAGGTCCTCGAAGAGAAACTTGGCTTTGAACCAGCTTCTGCATTTTTCTACTTCCATATAATGTGATGATAACATTTCCCTCCCATGATTATGTGAGGATTGAGTGTAAAAGCTGACACTTACTACATGATGACGCATCACTAGTACCGCCTGAAGACCTTTAGTGTCCACAGCAACTGACACGTGTTGAACACACTCGTATTTAATTTGATTGAACAGACCTGGAGCCTACCTTACTGACACAGGGGCCTTCTTAACAGGGGGCTTTCAGGATGTCCCCTGACATTTTATGGTGATTTGTATGTTTTAAAATATGAACCTATAGTTATTGCCTTAAAACATTTTAAATAAAACAAGCACAAAAGTTTTTTTTTTTTGTTTTTTGTTTTTTTTTTTTTTTTTTGCAACTGTGGCCTATTCATTTGTCAGGTTGTTTGTGAGTCAGCTTACAAATAATAATTCACAAATTAGCTCACAAATAATTCATAAATCAGCTCACAATTAATAATTCACAAATTAGCTAACAAATAATAAACAAGCTATGAATCCATACATGCATAGAATATGAATGTAGTAATTCTTTAAAGAAAAGATTCTTAAAGTTAGAAAGGACCTTAGTCTTTTCTCTTAAGCCATCTCTAATTTGAAGCAGGAATTAGAATCTGTCGTTTTCGGGCACTGCATCAATATATGCTTCATTCTTGTATTCATTCACTCAATGAGTATTGACTGTGCATGGACCATATCCACATGATTTGTGAGGCACTGGGTGAAAAGGTCCTAAGTAATTTAAAATCATGTGAAAGAGCATTTAAAGCAGGCAGGACCTACACTGAGTGTTGTCATGTCCAATACTTATTGCCTGCTTATTCTATGCTGGGAAGTGTTCCAAGTTGGTTACCTGAACTCATTCATTTGATCTTCATAACAAATTGGGGAGCAGGGTATTTGGAGTGCTGAACGCTCCCCATGCCTGTTCTACAGCTGAGGAAGGGGAGACTCGGAGCAATTCACTGCAACAGAGGTCCCACCCAGGCAGTCTGAGTCCAGAATCTGGGCTTTTAATGAGGATGCCATAGAAGATGCTAGCACATAGTGAAGGAGTACCCAATTCATCAAAGGGGGCTGGGGACTATGAGCTGTCACAGCTTGCTTCCGGAAGCCAGGTATGGGGAACACGCCTTCTATGAACAGGACATTGGCCTTGGGCAGTTCATGAATGTATTCCTGAAAAATAAGAAAACACAAAACGAAACACTTCTAAATGTTATAAAAAGAGGGGAAGAAGGGAGTGGGCGCGAGGAGCCCACAGAACAGTACCCCGTGGGGAGATAGAGAGCAGTCAGTGAGAATGGCAGGTTCTCTTTCTCATTTCTGTGACGATGTCATTGAGACATATGCTCCAGACGTTTCCATTCCTGCCGTTTGCCAAGATCCACCCGCTCCGCCCTCGGGCCCCCACGCAGGCCGTTCTCTCCGCTGACGCCCTCACCCTCCTAGCCTGGCGACACTGCCCTCCTCTCAGGGCCGTTTCCTGGGGAGCAGATCCTGGCCCCTGACTGCGTGGATCCCTCTACTGCACATTTTCCTACCATCTGCGGGTTTTCCCTCCTAGCACTCCCTGTAACTGTCATGAAGTCACTATTTAGGCTAAGTGCCTGTTAATCGACTGACTGGTTCTTCCTCATGATTCTGACTCTATGAGGACAAGCGCTGTCTCTCTTTTGTTGACCACTGCTTACCTGTTACCTAGGATAAGGCCAAGTTCAAAGTAAGTGCCTGCTGTCAGTTGGAATGTGGCCCCTCTGCCCATCCCACCAAAAAAACCCAAAAAAACAAAAAAACAAAACACAAAACAAAACAAAATGAAATAACAAGGAAAAGAAAAACAGATATGTTAGAGTCCTAAACCCCGGCACCTTAGAATATGACCTTATTTGGATATGAGGTGTTTACACCAAGTTAAGGTAAGGGCATTGGAGTGGCCCCAATCCAGGATGACTAGTGTCCTTCTAAAAAGGGGAAATTTGAATACAGGCACACACACAGGAGGGGGATGTGAAGATGAAGGCTGAGATCCGGGTGATGCTTCTACAAGCCCAGGAACACTGAAGGCGGCCAGTAAAGCACTGGAGCTGGGGGAGAGGCCCAGGACAGAGTCTCCTTCACAGCCTGAGAGGGAACTCACCCTGCCCACACCTTGATCTTGGATGTTTGGCCTCCAGACCATGAGATGGTGCATGTCTGTTGTTAACCACCCAGTTTGTGGGACGTTGTTGTAGCAGCCCTAGCCAGGCAGCACAGTGTCTTCTAACTATTTATGGGATGCCAGAAGGAAGAAATGACGGGGGGAATCACTCAGCCCTTCCCTTTACTTGGAATAAGGGTGCATAGTCAATGTTTGTTGCTAACGCAATGCTTAGCACGTGCCATGTTTGTTTGTTTGTTTGCTTTATTTCTCCTTCGAAACCAGAAGAGTTTAGTTAACTTTAGCTCTCAAAAAACCCAAAAGGATGTCTAACCTCCACAACGTTTTGATTATTTTTCACCCTGCTGGTTTTCTGACCCGAGAGAAGGAAGCAGAAAAAAGATTGTGGTGTCTCCTGAGACCATGTGTGACACCAGGTATAATCATCAAATCTCAAAAATCACATATCGTAGAACCAGCATGCAACTGTAAGGGGAAAATATGAGTCATCCAAGCATTTGTGATGATCTTGTCATGCACGGATTGGTACCTGGCAGGCTTAGTTTTTTCTAGGATTTCTGCCACCAACTGTCACTACATACTTTTCAATTTGCGCTTCCCCATCACTGCCAAGAATGAAGTACCTCCATGCGACTTGTAATTACCGAACTGCTCCCACCGCCCCCTCCCCAAATCCCTGGAGGTTAAATTTGCGCATTTTGACAAAGTAATTTCTTGATTTTGTTTTCTGTAGGAATCATTGAGGGTTTCCTGAACGAGTGCTATTATAAACAGAGTCAGTGTCAACACCAGAAAGTGCTTTCTCCTCTGGCAGTTTAATTGTTCTCCTGATTTCCATGCTTTTCACTCTTTCTGAAATGTGACGCTTTCTCTACATCTTGTACAAACACAGGTATGAAAACATTGGGCTGGTTTATAAATTAGAGCTAAAGTCTAGTTAAATTGCAAAGGTGATTTTTGCAAGTAGATTCATAGCTTCTTTAAAGCCAGCTTCGAGGTTTCTCAGGCATTCCTGAATGGCTTGAGATTGATATTTCAGGAGGCAGAACATCGAGGGAAGGCAGAGGATTCTCTGAAATGTTATTCAGTGGACCTGAGCACTCAATGCCACTTGAAATGTTAGTTCATTGTTGGCCCTTTGGCCAATGGCACAAGTACCTCGGCTGCACTGGGGGCTGCCTTTCTGCTACATTAACGTGCTTTATGGTTCATAACGAGCCTTGGTAATTGGAGTCCATGTAGCCACTGTGAGTTCATCTCTTGTCCAAGACACAGCCATGTCTCTTGATCCCCTGACCTCCTACTCTCTGAGTTCTTGCTTTGCCACCTACATCTGTTCTGTATCTTCAGATTCCCACCTCTGGCTTTTCCCTGGATTCTTGATCTCAGCCTGTCAGCACATTTAAATATATACCATCCTTAAAACAATACAACAAAACAAAATCCTTTTAATAAGCCTCCTTCTTGAAGGACAGCCCTCTTCTCTCATTTCCTTTCTTGCAAAAGCCTGCACAATGGACACTTCTCATCTTCTCTTTCTCACTTTCCATTCACATTGGCTACTACCCTGCCACCTCCCTGTATGTGCTCTCATTAAAGTAACCACTGTTTCTCTAATTTCCAAACTAGGAGGCTGTTGCTTCCCATCCTCTTTGACTTCTGAAGCACCTGACAGTGTTGACTGAGCAGCTGTGTGCTGAGCTAAGCCCAGGGAGTTTGGTAGCTAGAAAAGGGACAAATGGGTATCCAAGATCAATGAATGGTTCTGAGGTCAAGTATAATTCCCTGCTGGGAATCATTGACAGACTCAACTTCATCTCTTTTCCCCTGAACTGGCAGTTAGTTTTAGGATTTGTACCCATATCTTTCTCTTCTCTTCTTCATTTTCTTCTCTCATCTTATCTTCTCTACTTACTTATTTGTTCTTCCTGGGTGACACCATTATTTTTTTTTCCAGCTTCAAGTATACCTTGACTTCCAAATCTTTATTTTTACTAAAGCTGTTGGCTGAACTCTAAACCTATATTTTCAAATGCTCATTGGACATAACTCCAGTAAAGTCTTATAGGCATTTCAACTTAACACACAAAAGGAACTTGATAATATCTTCAAGTTTGTTCCTCTCTTTATATTCTTTTTTTGTTCGAGATGGGGTCTCACTCTGTTGCCCAGGCTGGAGTGCAGTGGCACGATCTCCACTCCCTGTAACCTCTACCTCCCAGGTTCAAGTGGTCCTCCTGCCTCAGCCTCCCAAAGTGCTGGGATTACAGGCATGAGCCACCATGCCCAGCCCCTCTCCTTATATTATTCATTTCAGACAAATGGCAGTGCCGCTTTCCAGTATTCTAAGCTAGAATCTTGCATATTTCCCCAATTTTTCTTCTATTTTATTTCTTACCTTCAGGGTCATCAAGTTTGGTCAGTTCTTCCTCATACATGACTCTTTAAAAAATTCATTGTTGCTTTTCCATTTGCACTGCCATAGTTTTGGTTTTGCTCTTAGCATCTGATATGGTTTAGCTCTGTGTCTCCACACAGATCTCATGTTGAATTGTAATTCCCATGTGTCAGGGGAGAGACCAGGTGATTGGATCATGGGGGTGGATTTCCCCCTTGCTGTTCTTGTGATAGTGAATGAGCTCTCCTGAGATCTGATGGTTTAAAAGTGTGGCACTTTCCCCTTCACTCTCTCTGTCTCCTGCTGCCTTGTGAAGATATGCCTTGCTTCCCTTTTACCTTCAGCCATGATTGTAAGTTTCCTGAGGCCTCCCTAGCCATGCAGAACTGTGAGTCAATTAAACCTCTTTTCTTTATAAATTACCCAGTCTCAGGTAGTTCTTTATAGCAGTGTGAGAACAAACTAATACACCATCTCTAAGGCCTGATAACCAAAATCTAGCCCAGCACTTCTTTTCTGCAAGGAAGTGCAAATCCCTTGGGCATCTTGTTCAAATGTGGATCCTGACGTCGAAGGTCTGTGTGGGGCTTGAGATTCTGCAATCTGACAAGCTTCTAGGGGCTGCTTCTTGTTCCTGGATCTCACCCTGAACAACAGTGACCTCAACAACTACTACCCTTATCTCAGGCGTCATTCCCTCTGCCTTACCACTCGCCCACCCTCTATTCCCACTCCAGCCTCCACACTGCACACTGCTCCTGCACTCCCAAGTCATTCTCTATAATCATGACAATCTTCTAAATTCCTAAAGTGGAAATATGATAATGTCACTGTCCTGTGTTAACAGCTTTAATGGGGGATCCATGGCCTTCAGGATAAAGTAAAGGCTGCTTAATAGGAGATGCACGGTGACTTCGATGATCTGAAATCCACCTGCGAATCCACCTGCGTCTTATCCCCCGTGCCCTCTCAGTCTGCAGAAAATGTATAAATGTATGCCCTTTTTTTTTTTTTTTTTTAGAGAAAAGGATCAAATAATGTGTTGGATTCTCAAGAGTGTTATTTAGCTTTGAGAAAGAGAAATTACCACAGTCCTTTCTGCATTAGGAAATTTTATAGATGAGGAAACAGTAGCCCACATAGATTAGACAATTTCCCTGAATTTATAAAACCCAGACACTGCCAGAGACTAGACTAGACCTTGAATCTTTGGGACTCTCATCCAGTACTGTTTGCACTGAATCATGAAACACCATCCTTCCTTCGCAAGGTGAGATGGGGTCAAGGTGAGGTGTGACAATGAGGAAGTGTGGCAAGTTAAAGCAGCAACAAAGCTATGTGTCTCAACTTCTGGGTTTTTTCCTCCTTCAATATTTCACTTCAGGGGAAGATGTGGTGGTGCTTAGATGCAGAACCAGGAGAAAGAACCAGGAGACACAGAGCCGGTGTGGCAATGCAGAAAAGGCCCGTGGATTGTGACTGGAAGAGGTGACCAAGAGTGCCAAGTGTCAAGGTGGTAGCCTGTAAGCCACGGGGGAGGAATATAGCTTTGTAGCCTGGTGAAGAGGGGACAGGGATGGTGACACGTCCAAGGAGTCATGTTGGTTGCTTTCCAATATTTTGCTGCACTGATGAAGTGACAGGGAAGTGAGTTTCTGCCCAGCATTGAGGAATGACTCACAATTCCTCTTGTGCAGGAATGAGAGAAGATGCACTCTGCTATGGGAGGTGTTGCTCTAGGACTCCAGCCGAGTTTCCGTGACTATAGAGCATGGATATGGGGGATGCGATTCCTCCACAGTACAGAAGACTGGATCAGATGACCTTGGGTTTCTCCTTCTGCCCCCATTGCCAAGACCATATGTGCTTAAGTGAGGGAGCTGTGAATAAGGGGTGCTTCCCTCATGGCCAATTCAGGGCTCATAGATGTAGGTGAGGAGGTACCATGGATGACATCCAGGATCAGGGAGGGCATTTTTAACCAGGCTGCCTCCCCTGAATCTGCTCTAAAGATGTGACTATTTTCTCCTTATGATTTTATAGGATCTTTTATGGCTAACTCATCTTATAGATTAAGCCAGAGGTTGTCAAAAATGTTTCTGTAAAGGGTTAGAAAGTAAATTGTGGCCTTTGTGGGCCATAAATTTTCTGTGTTAACAACCACATTGTTGTACACAAAAGCAGCCCACAAACAATCTGTGAATGGATGGGTACGGCTGGGTGTCAATAAAACTTTATTTAGTTTTAAACAAAACAGAAGGCAGGTAGAGTTTGGTCCAAGGGATATACAGAGCAATTTGGCTTTGTATTTAATTTGATACATTGGTTGAAAAACAGAAAATGGATTCTGCATGTATTGATTTTCTAGAATGTGCATCTGACTATATATATGTGTTTATTTGTATGATCTTTGTAAGTCCTAGAAATTAAAAAGGCTTCCATGTGAGTGCTAGTTTAGGTTTTGGCTAATGTATTAAAACATTGCCTCAATGTTTGGTCAGTCTTGGTCAAGAGGACAAGGGCTACTTCTAGTTCCTGCAAGAGGTTTCAAAACCTGCCAGCATAGGGAAGGGAGGGATATATGTTCACTTTCAAAGCTGTAAATTTACTATCAGGATTATTCGTCTTTAAAGACACTGATTTATCTTTCGGGGACATTTTTAAAATGTCAAAATAAATAGCACTTGACATTTAAAAAAATAGTTAGTATTGAGCACTCAGAGAGGGTGAGTAGGAGAAGCATCTGGACATGTGAAGGCTGGGTTCCTGGTACTGCCGTTCATTACTCTTTTTGGAATGATGGCAAAAGGTGGCCACCACTACATCTTTGGATCTGTTTAATCTCCAGCTGTGAATATGTGATCAATCATCTCTTGGACAACAAAAGATGTTTCCCAGGATGCACAATGATTTCCATGTGGTTGCGAGAGCTTTATGTATGTGCGGTTCTGACAGGGGTCAGCCCTGATGATGTCATCTCTCGACTTGGCGTGACTTACCGGGAGCATGATTCAATGGCCTGCAAAGGAGATGCTGCACTTACCACTTCTACTATTGACTTTAACTAACTTACTGTCTTGGGTGTGTTGTGCCCCAGTTTTCTTCCTAATAGAAATGAGAAATAATACTTACGAGTTTGCAAAGCTCCCTGAAATTTCAAGTGTTACATACTATCAAAGTGAAAATTATTATAATCCCTTCTCAGTTGCTGCCTTCTATTTACAAACAGCTGACTTCTTCCTCCCACTTCTGGATGAGACATAGAACCAGCACCCAAAGCAAACTCAAAAGTCTTTAAAGGAAACATGTGTTCCATGGAACATGGAAAATTAGGAGTGCAACTTTCAGAGTGTAAGGAAACCGAGATTACCTGCTGCAGACGTTTCAGGCTATTTGGCTAAAATCCCTTCATGGATGGTGATGTATAGGATGAATTTAACTCAGCAAATAAACACTTTTCAATTCAAATGTGAAACTAGGGAGCTATCTAAGGCAAAACCATTTTTGAAGAATCTTTATTCTCTGTAGTTTCTTGGAATTAAAATTTCTCGAAATAATTTTATTTTATTTTTATCCATTTTAAAGCATATCATTGCAAGTACATAAAATCCACCTTTAGAATCCCCACTTCCACCATTTTCAAAATGGATAGGGCTGGCTGAGCACTGGCATGACATTTGTGGGGGTTTTCTAAGTTGCATTCTGTCATGTGCTTGGTGAAATATGGCAAAGCATATGGACGGTGGGTGATTCATCTCCATGTAAGATTTCCTGGGAAAAGCTGGGATGCATTCAGTTTGCAGAATTTCCCCCATGGTAACCCACTGAAGCTTTTGCCTTAATAAAATAGAAGTATTTGCTCTTTCTGATTTTCAAGTGAATGATCCCCAGTGTGCTTTTTAAATGAATGTTTTTCTCATGTTTTGACTTTGTGTGACCCCTATGTCATTTTCCAGTCTTATCATGAGGGCATCACCCAATTCAGGCTGCTGGAAGGGGCCTGTTAGTTTGTATGTTCAGTAGAGGTGTTGGGGGCCAATATCGAGTCTCTTGCAGTTATAGGTGTCCCTAAGTGAAAGGACATTATTAAAACTGGAAGAGTATTTCAACAAATAGATTGCAGCGTGTAGCTTGGTGATGGCAGAAGGTAAATATTTAGGCAGCACAAGCTGTTGATTGCAAAAACTAATTCTGTGGGAGACCGGGGTCAGGTGCACATACTAACAGTCTTTGATTTATAAGCGTTATTCAAAAATCGAGCTTAATTTACAAAATGCTAAGTGGTCATGTTTGCTCTTGCCTTGAAGTGCACATCTTTCATTTGACTTCAAAGCATCAAAGACATGACTGGAAGAAGCTTGAGATGTGGATGTTTTTCACAATAATATGAAAATGCAAAAAAGCAGAAAATTTTTCTTTAAGTAGTTTGCTATAATTAAGCATTTATTTTACATTCATAAAATGCAAAATGGTGAACCATTGAAAATTGTTTCATTTAATTTGTTTAAACTTTAAAAATGTTTAATGTCAGAGGAATTTATGCTATTCAATGAAAAAATCAGGATACAAATATGTACACTATGTTTCCATGCCTATAAATTTATCAACAATATGAGGTTGAGCCATATGAAATTGCTATTTTGTATCTCAAAATGTGGTTTGATATAAGTAATAGCAAATGGTTCAAACTATATGGAGAAGAGAAAAATGCACACACACCCAGAAGAGAAATACCAAAAGTTTGGGATGATGATTATAGGCAACTTAAATATTTTTTCACTTTCTTATCTATACTTTCTAGAGTAAATGTGTATTGCTTTTTTATAAGAAATTTTTTTTTTTAGCTATTCCAGTCACAAACCTTTCATTGCAAAAGGAATGGGACCAGGGGCTTATTCACGTTGTTTGTCAGTGAATTTGAGGGTTTTGGGTCTCTGGTCTCCAGAGTTCTTTAGAAATTATCAGACTTAGTGAAAACACTTTCCCTTTCATGCCCTTCCCTTCTTTTCCCTAAGTCGACTCCCCCAACTTCACTATGAGATGCAAGCATCTGGCCCTAAGCAGGTGCCCAGTCGATACTTGTGAATGATTGGAGGAGTGAATACATGACGGGGAGAGGGATTAAATAAATTTTATGCAATACTTTCTGAAGTTTTGCTGATTTCCTCCCAATTAAACCAACTGGCTTGTCCTAAGAATAGGCTGTGGCTGGATCATAAGTCCATACACATGTAATGTTAAGAAGAAAATCAGGCCTATAGAAAAAGACAAAAGCAAAAAAAGACCTCTGATTTAGTTTAGAAGTCTCTTCGCCATTCTTTTGGATAGAATGTTATATACTGGGGTAAAAATCACAGCTCATTATGAATTTCTGGAAGACGTTAGCGTTCCCGGCCCCTTACCATACAGGCATTTTGAAAACAGCTTGACCTACAGGGCAAGTGAAGGTTGCCTGGCCTGGGCCCCTACTCCACTTTTGGGCCCTCCACAGACTTGCGCACACACACACACGCACACACACACACACACACACACACACACACACACACTCAGAACTTCAGCTGCGAAGAGAAGCACTTAGAAATACCCCTTCCCAGGGGTTAATGTTAACTGATATTTTACATGTTCAGTTTTCCTTTCAGTGGCTATTCACTTCTACTTTGGAAGGAGGATGGAGGGGAAAAAAGATAGAAAGGGAGAAAGAGGGGAAGGAAAGAAGGAAGAAAGGGAGAGGAGGGAGGGAGAGAGGAAGGAAGGAAGGAAGAGGAAAGGAGGGAGGAGGAGGGAGGAGGGAGGGAGGGAGGGAGGGAGGAAGGAAGGAAGGAAGGAAGGAAGGAAGGAAGGAAGGAAGGAAGAGGTAAGGAGTGAGGAGGAGGGTGGGAGGAAGGAAGGAAGCCAGGAAGTAAGGAGTAAGTAATAGGAAGGGAGAAAGAAGGCAGGAGGAGATTTTTGCCTTGTGAAGTTTTTTAGTCTTTTCTTCTAGCAAATGGTAGTAACAAAAGTCCAAAGAGTAGATATTGATTATTTACCAGGTCACATGGTCGGTAGAGTATTATTTCCATCCTGTGATTACCTCTAGGTGATGCAGGCCAGCCTAGATGGTTCTAAGCCTCTGAGTAGAGCATGTCCTGAAATTAACTTGAATAACCTAATTTCTACCTTCAAGTCGATCTCTTCCTACACACTGTGCTAAGGGCAAAACAGAAGTGAAACAAGAAAGATTAACAAGATCTGTGCCAGCTATTAGAGGAGAAGTCATTGTTTGTCTGCATTTAAGGAGAAAAGGACACTATTTGGCAGTGTGGGGTGCCTCTGCACCGGCTGGAGCTAATGATCATCGTCAGGATTGAGCTGGGGGGCGGGTGCCCATTGCCTGGCCCTGACTGCTCTTACTGACAGGTGCTAATGGGAGGGGCAGGACACAGCTGCCTGAGCAGGAATCCCATTATCCTTTGCTGAGTATTGATTCACCCTGTGGGATGCTTCCTTTCTGGCTGTGTTAATTTTCACAATGCACATTTGCCTCGTCCTCGGCACACAGAAAGAGTCTGAGGTGCTTGGGGTAAACGTAATGGGCTCTGCCTTCCAGTCTGCAGAGGTTTTGTCTGTTGGGATGTAGGCTTTCTCTAATTATAGTGCCTGCTTGGGGACGAGGTCTGGAAGAATAGCTTTGCCACTAATATAATTGCCTGAGGTGCATAGCAAATTAATCTAATGACATGAGGTGCATTTGGAAAGTTGGGGTATTTTTGCATCCATAAACAGTAGTTCTTATTTTAAAACTTGATGTTTTGCACAGAAAATTCAGGAAGTGATCCAACAGTTGAAATCTTAGCCATCTACAGTCATCCGAAAATGTTCACTCTCTTCTTTGTTTACAATTAAGCCTTCTAAAAATATTTTAGAGCTAATTTAGAGATGATCTGTGCCTTTGGCCATGTTCTGGAATTTAGTGGTTTGTGTTGAAGGGCAAAATATGGGTGGGTTGGGTTTATTGCAGTTAAAATTACTGAGTCTAATGTTTAAAGATGTATTATCACATAGATAAGGCAGATTGTACTCAGAAGAATTACATACTGCAGACTCACCTCTGGGAACTAAAGCGGCATTCCAGTTACCTTCCCTAACCCTCCCTAACATCAGCCAGTCCGTATCATTTATAGAATTTCTACTTGTTAAAGAACTCCTTCTTACATTGAGCAAAATACTGTATTTCTATAGATTTTATGTGAGTATATATATGTGTGTGTGTGTGTGTGTGTGTGTGTGTGTTTTGTATGAAGACAGTGACATGTCAGGTAAGTTTAAGACCATGTTTAAATATTTGAACATTTAGTTTAGTTCTTGAATTGTCCCAGTTTCTTTCGGCTTATGTGTCTGCTTTTTTAGGATACAGAAAGTGCATGAGGATTTACTTTTGAAGGGATGCTAGTCACATGGGCTGCTTTTGTTTTCCAGCCTCAATCTGGTTGTTTCTCTTGAGCTATTCCACCCTCAGCGTTGTGCTTGTGTTTCTGCATTAGTGATGGACTGGGGCTCCTTTGATTCCTTTTTAAAGACAAAGTGATACAAAGCAAGGAGAGATGGGCCCAGGACCTTGAGAGGAGGCTGTGCTAGCTCTGCCGGCTGTGAGTTCTGTTGTCTGGAAATACATTCCTTGTTCATTTGCACGGCTTCTGCTTAATGGGGTAAATTCATTCCAGAGGTTTAACTACATAAAAAGCAGCTTTGCTAGGGATAGGACGATGTATCTGAGGTCAGAAATGTTTCTTATAATGATGGCATGAATTCCTTCCACTTCCCAGAGAGCTTCAGGTATTTTATACGCACTATTTCCTAGCTTTCTGGAAGAGTTCTAAAGTGATCGGATTTCAGCTTTACACCCCGTTTATTCAATCAGACCCTGTGGAAGCAGAGCATGTCCACTCAAGAGCTGGAGGAAGAACCAGTCATGGATTTGATGATAATGTCTGTGTCTCCCTAGAACTTGCTGACATAAGAGGCCTGTCTTTTTCAATGCATCATATTTTTCTGGTTATGCAAGTTATTATGTAGCTATTGCAGGAAATTTTAAAAAATGACAATGTTCTATAATTCTGCTATTCAAGAAATAATAACCATCATTACTGTTTTGATAATTTCTGCCCATTTCTAATCATATGATTTTTGTATCCTTTTTATCATTTGCTGTTTTGCCAAAAACCATTTCCCTACCATGTTAAAAACTCTTGGAGGATAGAAGTACCAATGACTGAGTAATATTCAGTGCAAGGAAGGACACTGGGGGAGGTTGTTCATCTCCGTGAACTCTGGGATGGAGGAAGGAGTTCTCCAGGACAAGTGGGAAACACTGATGGACAAGCTTTGGGAGCCTCTTGGCTTTTAGATTTCTGTCCTCCACTCAATTTTATGAAATGGAAGGGGAGGCAGAAATGAATGAGGAGCTGTATAGAGTTAGCGTCTCTGAAGAAAGCCGATGATTAGTGTAGATGGATGGAAGGGAAGTGCAGCTAATGGTCTTGAGAGATGAAAATAAAGTTGATCTAAGGCCTGAGACATGTGAGCCACAGAAGGGCCGGGTCTCTGGTGGAGGGAGCTGTTGAGAAAGAGCCCAGAGGGGATGAACTGAGGTTTAGAGTTCCAACCTCTCGAGGCTCAATTGGCTTCCCCTCTCCAACACGATTCTGCAAGTAGATGATTCATTCAAAGATAAATAGTCGATAAAAGGCATGGGACCTATGCAAACTTAGTCCCATCATGCATAGAGAATTAGAATATGAAAAGTAAAGGAGATATATATATATATATATATGCATGTGTGTATATGTAGATATATGTGTGTATGTGTATGTATACATAATATATGTGTATGTGTGTATATATAGATATAGATAAAGACATATCAGGAAAAAATGGTACCATAAAGATTAAGAAATATATGAACGTATAGTTCTCTGTGGATTCAAACATGTTAATGAAAATGTCACCTTTCTGAGATAAGAACTCAAGGAGAAACATAGGGCCTCTACGTAGAGATAAGGAAACAAATAAATTAAATGAGAAAAAATCATTACAGAGATGAGAAACTTATTATAAGAAGTTAAAAAATATATGCATGGCTAAAATACATGCTGGGATATAAGGAGCAAGTTGGAGAGACTGGACAAAACGCAGCAGAAAAAGAAGCGCATTGCAAAGGGTTATAGCAGAAAGCATTGGTAGTTAAGGCAGACCAGGGGTATCTCATATAATCATAATTCTACCTGGAAAAGAGAAGGAAAAAAACCACTTAAGGTAAAAATTTTAAATGCTGATTTTAAATTTTTGAAAATTTCTTAAAAGATCAGAGTCCACACATGGAAAGGCGACATGATCCAGATAAAACAAATTCGGAACAAAACTACTCTAACATACTTTACTAAAACTAACAGAAATATTTCTATGGCACACAGGGAAGAATCAAATTTTCCTTAAGGAGAACAAGACAGGTTAGCCTCAGACCTTTTTGTAGCACTCAAATGTGGAAGAAAGTGGAATAGTATTTACAAAGTTCTTAGAGGATGGAAGTACAACTAAAAATGTTTATATACAATCTCTCTGCCATACAAATATACAAACAACAGACCTGTCTCCTGAGGCATTTAAGAACTCAGAGTATATACTCTCTCAGAGTATATACTCTCAATAGCCCTGCCAGGAAAAAAAAAAAAAAAAAGCCAAAAGTATGAGAGAATAAACTGTAGACAAACAGAAGATGAATAGAGATGTTAAGGTGAAGGAGAAGGAGTAACAGGAAGAGGGTAAAGAAGGAAGAGAATGAAGGAGGGAAGGAAGGAGAGAAGAGGGGAAGGAGGGAAGAGAGAGGAAAAGGGAGGGAGGATGGAAGAAAGAAAAAAAGGAAAAGAATGGCAGTAACACTGCATTCACTGAAATGAAACATAAGGTTTTATGACCGTGGAGAGTATGATTACAGAATAGAATGCAAATATTACAAACTATTGTAGTAAGAAATTAAAAGAACATTAAGCCTGGGCAAGGAGAGAAGATGGAGAGATCTGAGGAACAAATAGATGCAAACAACAAGACATAATTGCAACAGAAAGGGCGGTGATGTGCACAGGAAATACAAATAAAAATACAAGAGAATTGTAACATTAGTATCTAGCAAGTTTTAACAATAAGCAAAAAACGTGAAGCAAAGATAAATACTATATTATGAGAAAAGTTTACAATTTGTAATGAAGATTAATCATGAACATTAATGCACCAAATGTGAAAAAAGTCATATGGGAAACTCACCAAAACAAGTAAACTTTAATGTACTTTTGTTAGCTCATGCTGTACCAAGTAAATGAAAAAAAGCAAAAATATAGAAGACCAAATAATAATTATAAGGTACATAAAATGTATTTGTATTGTTGGATATGTCAGGCCACAAAAAGGAAACATTCTGAATGTAGAAATAGTTCGGGTGTTGGCTGAAGACAGTGCTGTGGAAGCTGGAAGTGAGCAGTTGTGGTAGATGCTGCTCAGGACCTCTCCATAGTCATTTTTTTCTGCTAGCCTTTTTGGTGGAACCTCTGTTTTATTTGGGTGGCAACAGTTGCAGCTGGGCCACCATCTGACACAATTCTGACCAGTGAGATGCAAGTTGATGGTTCTGGAAAGCTTTTGCGTTCTTGATGCTGTATCCACTGTTGATTTCTTCCTGCTTGGAAAGCAAATGTGACACCTGGAGGGAGCAGCCACCTTATGACTACAAAATGAAAGACACGAAGAAAAGTGGCTGCAGGCCCACATCTCCAGCACAACCCAGAGAAAAGATGGGGAAGGGCTTTGTCCTGGACCAGGCAGCCCTGTCCTCATATGAGTTTAAGACAACACTGAACTGTGGTTTTCTGTATTGCAGTCAAATGATAACTGGCAGAATAATCCAATGAAAAACAAATCCCTTACAACCTAGAAACAAAACAAAACAAAAAACACCTAAAATGGCAGAATATTTAAAAAATAATTATTATGGAAATACTGGATTTCAGAATTCTGATAAAATGATGAACGAGATACTCAGACCAACCTTCTTTTAAAAGCGACTAAATATCTAACTAAAAAATATTTTTTAAAAAACTGCTGCTTCTGAAGTATATAGATGAGCTGTTTTTTTTTTTGTTGTTGTTTTTTTTTTTTTTTTTTTTTTTTAGGCTAGAAAAATAAGCAGGGAGAAAAACCTACGTAAGCCAAGTCAAGCAATTGGATTTTACCTTGAGAGTGTCTGCTGAACCTGGAGAATTTGAACTTTAGTTTTCATGGCATGGGGTACTAAGAATAGGAGACAAGACCTGGACTCACCCAAGATGGGCCATGTAGTAGGTATTTCCTCTCTCAGAAACCTAAGACCATTAAAGGAAGATCTTTCAAATGTGTGAAGACAAAACAAAAAGAGATCCCCCTGCCCAGCTGTATAATTATTTCATTATACATTACAATATAATAATAATAAAAATAAAGTACAGTTTATTTCTAATAAATTTATATATATACACATTTATTTCTAAATGTAAATAATAAATGTGATGCACTTGAATCATCCCGAAACCATTCCCCCTCCTCCTGGTCTGGAGAAAAATTGTCTTCCACAATAAAGCTGGTCCCTGATGCCAAAAAGGCTGGGAACCACTGCCTTAAAGGATATAATTCTAAAAATGAAAATTAACAAAACGTGAGCAAAGGTAAGAGCCACAACTTCGAACTGTGTTTGGAAGACTTAAAAAAAAAACAATTTAAAATATAATTATTATTGAAAAACTATGAAAAGAGAAATAATTCATTATGGTATGAAACTTTGAAACAAACAAATGTGGGAACATTTTTTTTTAACTTGGAGGTATATGAGAGAAAGAACTAATTTCTTATCTAAAGTAACAGATCATTTTAATAAAAGTGTCAATCGTTGAATCAATGTTGGTCTTGCAAGATATCTAATGCAATAAATTCAAATATAAACCTTAATTAATACGCCAAATTTGGATAGTCACTCAGTGTAATTTAGCGAGATTGTCAATCAGGAGAGTTGCAGCCTGACTGAGATGTGAAGCCAATGTAAGAAAAGCTTTGCAGAACCTTCTGGGCTGTTGTCAGAAGATGGAACTTCCAGCACATGAAAGCCCCTGGTCCAGGCTTCCCATCTCCTGCCATTTCATACCATTGCAGTATAATTTAATAGATCTGAGAGATAAAGATTGAAATTATACTTTATCAAATACCTTTCCTTGTGTAAGAAACTTGCATCAAGCATTTACATGTCACATCACATCATTTTCACACCAAAACTATGAGGTAGGTGTTGTTATTCTCATTGTATAGTTGAAGAAAAGAGGTTCAGGTAAGTTATGTGCCTAACATGACCCGGTTAGTGTTGAGGCTGGAATTCAAAATGAGATATTTTTTCACTTGGAAATTCATTTACAAAAATCATATAGCCGTCCTCCTGATATCATGGAACTTTGATTTTGAGCAAAATCAGAAACAATCTCATATTGTTCTGCAATCAATTATTGCCAATGGGCTTATTCAAGTTTTGGAGTGAATTATCCCATCATTGGCCTTACGTGAGGCAAAGAATTTTGCATCGTATCACATTTTTATGAACACTCTCTTTTCTCTCCCTCTCCACTTACCTCTCCTTATCTCATCAAATTGGTTAATCCTCAGTGACCAAGACACAGGCTATATGTTCCTAGAAGCCTCTCCCTTACAAGTTTCTCCCACTACACTTGGTATTCCCATTGGCTTACTGTTCTCATACCATCTATTATTTAATGCCATTCCCCTTCTTCAGAATCTTCCAGTGGTTCCTCATGGACTCAAAAATACATTATCATTTTATTCAATGTCCTTCATAATCTACCACAATGTATATTTTTAGTTTTCAAGCCCACAACTCACAATCTATTAATCCCTTAGTGTATATCAAATACTTTGTCAGCACTTTGTAAATTAATGCATTTAATTATTATAGTAGGCCCATATTATAGATACTTTATCTCCATTTTATAGATGAGGAAACTGAGACCAAGAATAAGTCGCTTGCCCAAGGTTAGACAGCAAGTGTGTGTCAAAGCCAGAGCATGAACTATGGAACTATTATCCCCAAGCCCCTATTCTTAAGTATTATTTATACTGCTTTTATGTGTATAAAATAATACAAAAATTCTTTGCATTTGTATATTATTTTACCATTCACAAAACCATCTTTATACATTAAAAAAATCTCATCTTCCCAGCACTTTGGGAGGCTGAGGCGGGTGGATCATGAGGTGAGGAAACTGAGACCATCCTGGCCAACATGGTGAAGCCCCATCTCTACTAAAAATACAAAAATTAGCTGGGTGTGTTGGCACGTGTCTGTATTCCCAGCTACTTGGGAGGCTGAGGCAGGAGAATCACTTGAACCCAGTAGGCAGAGGTTGCAGTGAACTGAGATCGCGCCACTGCACTCCAGCCTGGTGACAAAGCAAGACTCTGTCTCAAAAACAAACAAACAAACAAACAAACAAAATCTCATTTGGTCTCTTAAAAGTCCTTTTTAAAAATTTGATCTCTCAGTAATCCTTCAAGGAAATTATTAGCTCCATTTTTCCCCCAGGGCAGAAACTGAGTCTTAGACCTGAATTTAGGGCAACACGAAGAGGTGTCAGAGGTCAGAATATTATTTCCTCTAATGAAAACTTTTAACTTTCTACCATTCAGATTTCAGCATATCTTGGAAGAACTGATCTGTAATGAAAGCCTACATAAAATATATATATAGAAGAAGACATCCTCAAAATGTGAAAACCAGTGCTGAATTGAAGGAAGGTGAAATCAGCACTGAAAGTGGAGGATTATTTAACACAAAACAATAAACAAAGCAAAAAAAATTAATTGTTCTTTAGTGACAGGGATAAAATGATAACCTAATAAAGCAATGCATTACTTCTATTAAATTCAAAAGTTAGGTTCTTTGGAATCATTGCTAGAAGATTTCGCGCGTGTGTGTGTGTGTGTGTGCATGCATGTGCATGCGTGTGAAAGAGAGAGTGATGGCAAGAAGGGTAACAAAAGAGATGATTTCCAGTTGTAATTTAATTTTGGGCTGTGCATCAAAAGAATGCAGACTTATGTACTGGCATTGTTACATGCAAGGGCTATGGAAACTATCCTGTAATCCTCTGACAAGGGCAGATGTGTGAACAGCAGCTTATAATAATAAATCACAGAAAGGTGTAAATGTAACTAGGAGAAAATGATTAAGTCTAGGAAAACTTTGGAATGTTGCATGGAAGGGAGGCATTTTTTGTGTCTATATTCGTGAGGGATATTGGTGTGTAGTTTTTTTTTAATGCCTTTTTCTAGTTTTGGTATCATAGGAATACAAGCCTCACAAAATGAGCTGGGATGTGCTCCTTCCTTTTTATATTTTGGAAGAGTTTATGTAGAATTGATATTACTTTTTCTATACATGTTTGATGGAATTCTTGAATAAAACCATCTGAGCCTGGAGTTTCATTGGTGGGAAAGTTTTTTGATTGTAAATTTAATTTCAACTACAATTTGAATATAAGACTTCAAATAAAGGGTTTTAGAAATATAAAGTTCAAATATTTCTTCTCCTTTCAGGACTGATCACTTCTATTTTTCCAGAAATTTATCCTTTTCATCTAAGCTGTCAAATTTATTGTTGTGAAGTTACTCACAAGATTTTCTTATTATCTTTTCTATGTCTGGAGTATCTGTAGTGATGTCTCCTTTTACATTGCTGATATTGATATTCTGTGCATTCTCTATTTTTTTATTAGTCTGGCTAGAGATTTATCAAGTTTAATGATATTTTCATAAAACTAGTTTGTAATTTTACTGATTTTTTTGGTCCTCAATTTTTAATTTTATTGATTCCTGCTTTATAATATTTTCTTATTTATTTGGGTTAAATTGGCTCTTTTTTCTAGTTTCTTGAGGTAATAGATGATATCATTTATTTTATTTAAGATCTTCCTTCCTTTCTAATATAAGCATTTGATGCTATAAAGTTTTCTTTAAATATTGTTTAAGCTGTAAGCTGCAATCCAGAAATCTTAATATGTTGGGTTTTTCTTTCAGTTCAAAATAATTCCTAATTTCCTTTTAATTTATCCTTTGATTCATGGGTTATTTACAAGTGTGTAAATAACTTCCAAATATTTTGAAGTCTTTCAGTTACCTTTCTGTTATTGATTTCTACTTTAGTTAATTATGATCAGAGAAGTTACTCTGTGTAATTTTAATTTGATAAGATTTATTTTATGGCTCATAATCTTATCTGTCTTTTGAATGTTTTATGTGAACCTTAAGAGACTGTAATACACTGTTGTTTGATAGAATGAATATTAATATCAATTAGGTCAACTTGGTTGATAGTTTTGTTTGGTATTCTATGTTTATTGATTTCGTTTTAATTATTCTATAACTTACTGGAAAGGGAGTATTGAAATCTCCACCTATAATTATAGATTTGTTTATTTCTCATTCTGACTCTATACATTTTGGCTTCATGCACATTGACACATTTTTATTATATGGCTACACATTTAGGATATTTGTAGGTTCTTTATCATTATGATATATTCCTGTCTATCCCTGGAATTATCATTATGATATATTCTTGTTTTGAAATACTACTTTAATGGTAACATAGCCACTCCAGTTTCTTTTGATTAGTGTTTGTAGCATATGCTTTTTTTTAACCTTTTTATCTTTGGTTTCATATTTAGTTTGGATTTACTGTAGAACAGAATGTGGTTGAATCTTTTTTTGTTGTTGTTTTAGTCCAGTCTAACAATCTCTGCCTTTAATTTGGAAGTGTTTTTTTTTCATCTATATTTAACTGAACTAATGAATATGATTGTATTTAAAATTACTCTCTTGCTATTTGTTGACCATTTTTTAAATCTATTCTTTACTATCCTTTGCCTTTTATTAATTAATTGAGCTTTTAAAAAATTATTCCATTTATCTCTACTGTTAGATTAATAGTTGCACCTTTTTATTGTTCTTTTGTCTTGTTTTGTATTTTCTTTGTTTTAGTGGTTTTTCTAGGATTAACATTATGCAATTTTAATTTATCAAAGCCCATTCTCAAATAATAATTTTCCACTTCAGTTTTAGGGTGAGAACCTTGCTATAGTATGCATTCAATAACCCCCTTCTTGTGACATCATTTTTATACCTTTTATTTATATGTATACCCTAAACCTCACAATACATTATTATTATTGCTTTAAACAATTATCTTTCCTAGATATTAACAGTGGTTAAATGTATTTTTATGACTATCCACATATTTTTCATTCTTAACGTTCTTCATTCCTGTTTTTTACATCCACGTTTTTATTTTGGTATTATTTTCTTTCTTTTTTGAGAAACAGATTTTTTTTTTTTTCTTTTTCTTGTAGTGCAGGTCTGATGGTAGGGAATTAGCTCAGATTTTGTCTCAGAAATATCTCCATTTAATGTTCATTTTTGACATATGTTTTTGTTGGTTAAGGAATTTTAGGTGAATACATGCTCAGTATTTTCAAAGTGTTTCTTTATTGTATTCTGGCTTGCATAGTCTCTGGTGAGATGCCTGCTATATTTAGTATCCTTGGTCTTTTTTACTTATTGTATGTTTTTTATCTTGCTGTTTTTAAGATTTTCTTTTCTTTTTTTTTTTTTTTTTTGACAGAGTTTCACTCTTGTCTCCCAGGCTTGACCTTTGGCTCACTGGCTTGACCTTTGGCTCACTGGCTCACTGCAACTTCCGCAATTCTGCTGCCTCAGCCTCCAGGGTAACTGGGATTACAGGCGCGCACCACCACGCCCAGCTAATTTTTGTACTTTTAGTAGAAATGGGGTTTCACCATGTTGGGCACGCTGGTCTTCAACTCCTGATCTCAGGTGATCCACCTGCCTCGGTCTCCCAAAGTGCTGGGATTAAAGATTTTCTTTTCTTACTAGTTTTCTAGTTTTCAGAAATATGTGACTTTGCACACCTTTTTTTGTGCTTTTTGTTTGAGCTAGTTTAGCTTTTAAGAACTTCAGATTTCTAGTTTTCATCAAATTTGGTAATAAAAAGCCTTGGCACTGTCCCGTAAGTCACTTGCGATCTGTTTATTTTTCACTTTTTATTCCCTCTTTTTTTCTTTTTAATTTTGGTTAGTTTCTACTGCTATTTCCTTAAATTCACCTATCTCTCCTTATGTAGTGTTTAATCTGCTTTTAATCAGGTATGCTTATGTTTCATTTAAGTTTTCTTTCTTTCTTCTTCTTTTTTTTTTTTTTTTTTTTGATACAGTCTCATTCTCTGTTGCCTAGGCTGGAGTGCCATGCTACCGTCATGGTTCTCGGACCTTCAGGGCTAAAGTGATCTTCTTGCCCAGCCCACTGAGTACCTGTGACTACAGGCGTGTGCCACCACACCCGGATAATTTCTGTGGTTTTTGTAAAGTTGGGGTTTTGCCATGTTGCTCAGGCTGAAGTTTTTAAAACATTTCTCCAAGTTTCATTTGGATTTTAAAAATGTATATTTTATTTCCCTCCTTATAGTGGTCATATTTTCTTCTACCTTCTTGAACATATGGTATAAAGTTATATTCGCTTTTTAACATTTTAGCTAGTTCTCTCCTATCTGTCATGTCTGTGTCTGTTTCTATTATTTTTGCTTTTGGTTATGGAAAAACTTAAGCTTTCTTGCATGCCTGGTAAGTTTTTATTGGATGCTAGATATTGTGAATGTCATGTTGTTGTTTGCTACAATTTGGTGTGTGTGTGTTTAATAGTGATGAATTTTTGTTTTTGTAAGTCATTAAGTTAGTTGGTATCAGTTGGTGTCATTTTGTGTCTTGCTGTTTCTTTTTTTTACTTGAACCATATGTTATATTTTGTTTAGTGATTTGCCATTGTAAACTCATGCAGATTTCTTTGTCTACTTTTATAAAAGTGTAGAATACACTAGAGTTTTATATAAAGCAAGTTAGTTTTGTATTTAAAAAAAAAATCTTTCATTTAAATGTATTTCAAAATGTTCTTCAAGTTTTATTTCGGTTTCAATTCGTAATTAAAACTTGTAAAAATTTTGAAATAATAGTAACTTCACATGCAGTTGTAGGAAATAGTGTGAAGGGATTCCAGGTGTTCTTTACACAGTTTCTCGTAAAGGTTGCAAAACCTCAGTACAATATCATAAGCGGAATATTGACATCATCACAGTAACATGTAGACTATTCCCAACCCATCTTCTCTGGGCTATTTTAAATTGCCTCCTTAATTTCCTTATTAGCTATAGGGCTATCCAAAGTATGCATTTCACTTTTGGTCAGTTGTGGTCATATATGCTTTTTGAGAAATTGGTTTATTTAACCTAAATTGTCAAATTTATGAATAAAGGATTGTTTTTAGTACTCACTTAAATTTGACGTCTGTGGTAATGGGCCCTCTATTATTTCTGATGTTGGTAATTTATGACTTCTCTTTTATCTTTGTCAGTCTTGCTAGAGACTTGCCAATTTTATCAATCTTTTCAAAGAAACAACTCTTTTATCTTACTGATTTTCTCTGTTGTATTTCTAATTTCAAATTCTCTGGATTCAGCTACTCTCTTTAGTGTTTTACTTCTTTTGCTTGCTTTGAGCATATTTTGCTCTTCTTTATCTGGGTTGAGGTGGGAGTTTAGATTATTGGTAAGTAAAGACATTTGTTTTTTCTAAAGCCAACGCCTAGTAATGTAAATTCGCCTCTCAGCGCCGCTTCAGTTGTTTGTCACAAAATTGTACCATTGCATCATTTTCATTCAGCTCAAAACATTTTAATTATTTCCTTTAAGACTTCCTCTTTGACCCATGAACTAGGTAGAAATGTGTTGTTTAGTTTCTAAGTCTGTTGAGATTTTACTCTCATCTTTTTGTTCCCGATTTCTGGTTTGATGCTATTGTGGGTGATCACACTATGTGTGATTTCACTTTTTAAAGTTTGGTGAGATTATTTTCCCTCCCTCCCTGCCTCCCTCCCTCCGTCCCTCCCATCTTTCCTTCCTTCCTTCCTTCCTTCCTTCCTTCCTTCCCTTTTCTTTATTTCCTTCCTTTTCTTTCTTCAGTCCAGGATATAGTCTATCTTGGTTTATGTTCTATGGATATTAAAAAATAATATGTGTGCTGTATGTTCTGTGGGTATTTAGAAAGAATGTATATGGGCCGGGTATGGTGGCTCACGCCTGTAATCCCAGCACTTTGGGAGGCCGAGGCAGGCAGATCACCTGAGGTCAGGAGTTCAAGACCAGCCTGGCCAACATGGTGAAACCCTGTCTCTACTAAAAATACAAAAATTAGCCAGGCATGATGGCATGGTGGCAGGTGCTTGTAATTCCAGCTACTTGGGAAACTGAGGCAGGAGGATTGATTGAGCCTGGGAGGCGGATGTCGTAGTGAGCTGAGATTGCGCCACTGCACTCCAGCCTGGCTGACCAGACAGAAACTCCGTCTGAAAAAAAAACAAAAACAAACAAAAACAACAAAAAAAGGAAAGAATGTGTATGCTTCATGCTTTATGCCTTTTTTTTTTTTTTTTTTTTTGTAGGGGGGTAGGGAAGAGTGTTTTTGAAGTGTCAACTGGATTCTGTTAGTTGGTGATTTTGTTGAGTTCATTTACATCCTTGTTGATATTCTATCTGCTTGTTCTAACAATCGTTTATATTTGTTTACATATGTCTATATCAAGTGCCAGGATTTTACCAGTTTGAGTGAAGTAAAGAAACCTTATCTTCCTTTATGTCTCTTTACTATTCCCTATAATAATATAATTGCCTTAAATATTTCTTCCACATAAATTTAGAATGGCATCAAATAATGTCTTATATGTATGTACTTTGTTTCAATTATCAAATGTGACTGAAGAAACTCAAGAGGAGAAGACAAATGAACTTACCCATATTTCTACTCTTCCTGTGTTCTTCCTGATGATACAAGATTCATTCCTTTATCATTTCCTTTCCATTTGAGAACTTCCTTTGGCCATTCTTTTATGATAGATTTCCTGACAAGTTCTTTTCTTCGTCATTGTCTTTTTTTAAATTTAAATCTAGAATGTCCTAACGTCCCACTCCTTTCTTAGGAATTTTTTTGTTGTATATAGAATTCTGTGTTTACGTTTTTTCCCAGTACTGAAAGTGTTGCATCACCTCTCGTAGCTGTCTTTTCTTTTTCTTTTCTTTTCTTTTTTCTTTTTTTTTTTAAGGAGAGACAGAGAGACAGAGAGAGACAGAGAGATAGAAATTGCTGTCATTCAAATTGTTTTTCTCCTGTAGGTGAGGTGTAGTTTGTATCCTACTGTTCTTAAGATCTTTCTTCGACTGTGGTTTTCAGAAGTTAGACTGTGATGTGTCTTTGGATTTTTGTTTGCATTTATTCCATTTGGGGTTTGCTCAGCTAACTGGGATATATAGGTTTGTCTCTTTTGCCAAATTTGAGTGTTTTTTGCCTTTGTTTCTTCAAGTACTTTTTCAGCTCCACGCTGCTGCTTCACCCCGGGATGTCGATGTTGGGAGTGCTAGATCTTATGTTATAGTCACTTAGATCCCAGAAGGCATGTTCATTTTTAAATTTTCGGTCTATTTGCTCTCTTGTTCAGATTGTGTAGTTTCTATTTTTCTACCTTCAAGTTCACTGATTATTTTTTTTTCTATTTTCCCTCTATTCTGCAGTTGAGAAAATCCACTGACTTTTTTGTTGTTGTTGTTAATGTACTTTTTAGTTCAAGCATTTTCATTAGGTTCCTTTTTATGTCTTTTGTGTGTTTGCTGAGGCTTTCTATTTTTAATTTGTTCCAAGCATGCTCATAACTGCTTTTTAAGTTGTTTTTATAACGGCTGCTATAAAATCTTTGTCAGATAATTCAGTTTTTTCTGTTGGAGTCTATTGACTTTTTTTCTCCCTCAGTTTGAAATCTTCCTGCTTCTTAGTATGATGAGTCATTTCTGATGAGAACCTGAACATTTTGAATATTACGGCATGAGGCTCTGGATCTTCTCTAAATCTTCTATGTTATCTGGCTTCCTCTAACATACTCCTCCAGGGAGAGAGGTGGAAGGTGGCACCATCTCATTCCTGGCCACGGGAGGATAGAAGTCAAGGATCCCCACTCAGCCTCCAGTGACATATGCACGAGGGAGGGGCTTCGCCCTCCTGTGAGTGTGGGTGGACTTTCTGGCTGGCCACCAAGCCGCCGTGATGCCACCTGGGATGCACGTGCTTCATGACTGCTCCTTATGTGGCCTCCACTGATGTCAAGCATGGATGGCTTTTTAACCACGGGGCGTTGCTAAGATTTCTGATTTGTCTCTAGGCCAACGTTGATGCAACCCCGGTGGGAAAGGGGAGAGGCACCCAGTTACTGTGGGGTGGGGGTGGAAGCCCAGGCTCCCCATGTGGTCTCCACTGATGCTGAGAGAGTTGAGGTGGGGGGGTCAGAGCTCATTACCACCTGGCAGGATGAAAGTCCCTACTCTCCTCCTCAAGACACCCCCAGTCAGGGTTTGTGGGTGCTTGGTTACAGCCTGGAAAGGGTACAAGTCTAGCGCCTACACTTGGCCTTTGCTGTTGTGGGTGGGTGTGGGACCCCATTTTTTTCTCTGGTGTATGGCTAGAGTAGAGCAGGTAGTGTCTAAAAGTTTCTCTTTCTAGGCTGCCTCTTTCTCGAACCTCTGGAACTGTCTGATGTGAAAGCCTTGGTCTTTGTATAGTGTAGACATCAACTCTTTGTTAGCATATGCCTTGAAAACACTTTTTCTACTTTGCCATTTGTCTTAAAATGTTTGTTGTTTTACTGTTGGATAAACATATTTATATACATAAAACCTGTATTTGAAGCTAAATATGTCATTCTTCCTTTATGTGTGCATCTTATTATTCAGGCATTTTAGAAAGTCTTTCTGTGCCTAAAGGTTATAAAATATCACTCACATTTTCTTCTAGTGTGTTTCTTTGGTTTTATGGTTTTTATGTTTTAATCTGTGATCCTGCTAGAAAAATGCTGGCATAAGAAGGGAGCTAAAGATCTTGACTTCTTCTCCCACTTCCCAAATAACTTGTCTGACATCATTTACTAAAGAATTATTTTCTGTTGATTTGAAAAGCCACCTTTTTCACTATTAAATTTCTATTTATGCTTGAGACTATGTCTGGGTTCAAGTTTCATATTAAATTCCTCTCTGAACCCTGGCCCTCCTGGTTCTGTGTCTTTACACAATGCCAATGGCATCCTTCATTAACATCACAATCCTTCAGAATATCTCTTTGTCATGAAATGAGACTATCCCACTCCATCCACCCCACACATGATACATCTCATCTTACTTGAGGCCTCAAGGTCCTGCACTGCCAGAGCTATATGGGATCTGAGAGTCATCCCTGTTGTGCCACAGATGGGGAAACTGAGGACACAAACATTAAACAACTTGTCTGGCAGCACACAACACATCAACAGCAGAACACAGGCTAGGTAGTTTATGCTTCCCCACGACACACTTGGCCTCTGCTCCGTCTCCGTTTCTGCAATGTCACCCATATCTGGGTCCTTGTCCTTCCCTTTGCTGTTTGTGCTGGTCCCCTGTCCTCATCCCATTGCCTTCTAGGATGGTCTTGGTAAAGCAGGAACTGTGCAAGAGAGAAGAGGGGATGGCATGTTGCCTGTGTGGGAAGTTCTCCCATGCTGCAGCCTCTAGGCCTTTCCTGCACCACCTGGTGGGTAGTCAGAGCCACACCAGCCCCAGCAGCCAGGCTCCAGAGGCTCTGCTGAAGAGCAACTTGAGGTGGGCCAGGGGCATTCTCCCATTCATGGTGTGGGTCCCCAGGGATGCCAGCTGCCTCAGAACCCACTGTGAGAATCTGTGGACCAATGCTGGCCTCAAGAAGCAGCGTCCAGTACTAAGGGTGGTGGGAATGCTGAAGCGGAAATGAGCTGACCCGCACGGTGGCACGGAAAAGGGTGAGGGCAGATGAAGAGTAACGTGTGCACGTGTTGTGGTGTGCTTCAGAGATCAGAGACACAGACTGTGTGCATGAAGGAGCTGCTGGAGGTGGGGATGTCTGTGCTTGCTGGAGAAGGTGTGGGAGAATGGGTTTGCAGTGGAGACCACTGAGTGTGAAATGTTCCTTTCCGGGCGGGGTGGGGGCGCGGGGGCGTGGGGCGGGATGGCGGTGGCTCTGTTACTGGGGAAATGCTTAAGGCCAAAGTCGGATGTGAAGGAGTTTGGAAACTGTGTCTTTCCATGTATTACCCATAATGCCCTGACTCCTGGGCAATGGCTGGGGTAGACTTAGGGATTCACTGACCCCTGAGGCCGTGACGTGGGGCTTTCAGGCCATTTTTGAGCAGGTTCCCACAGTGTTACCATAAGGGGTGGTTGGTTCTGGAGAGGAAGACAGTGGTGGCTGAACATGGTTGACAGGATTTTATCATGAAAGCTTATATAAGACACGTCCCCCCCCACTCCTCCCCGAGATCTTCTGGTAAGAAGAGAATTTTTCAGGAGGATATAATTCCAGTTTTGTGGAATCGAAGCAATCACTGGAACAGCAGATTTTCCTGATGATGTGACCTCATGTTTCTTCTTCCAGACCCCATTTCTAATACCAAGTTGGCATGGCCTGAGAAACTGTAGGTAATATGAATTTCTCCAGGTGGCCTTGAATCCTCATGCACGCAACTCGTGTGACTCTAGCTGTGACTGGAGATGGGCACTATTCCAAATATGCTACCCTTGCCTCCAAAGATGCAGCCTGTGTTTTTTCAAGGCTGAGGACTGTTGGGAAAAGGAGTCGAGGAAAGTTGTGAGAAAGCTCGATAACCATGGGCAGAGAACAGAGAATTCTTCCCAAACATGCTGCTCAGGCAGAGTCCCATGGAACTCTTGCTAAGTCTGTCACAAAAACAGGAGCAGGTCTTTAGGGTGCTCCCGATTCTGGGGCAAAGTGAGAAAATGAAAATTCCCATTGGTTCTGTTTTGAGAGTACGTGTTTCTCTAGGTGTTAACCCATGGGGATATTGACCAGAAATGGCTGCTTCTCATAGTAAGTGGTTCCCCTACAGAAACCTTAGAACTCCTAGCTTGGAGTGAAGAAAACAGAAGAAGTTCACCCCTCCCTAGGTGCTTAGAGAGGGGAAGTGGCCTGTTGCTTTGGCTGGTTTACCATTTTTGTTTACAGAGCACCATCATTTTAGTCATTAATCAATAATGCTGGCAGGGAGTCACCAGTTAGAGTGAGTTCATGCAGCATCTTGGAAAATACTTGCTGTTTTATCTACACTGGAGAAATCTCACAGAAGCAGGCAGTTGCAGTGTCGGAGAAATCTAGGTCCTGGGCTTGGCTTCCTCACCTAGCTAAGTGGGTGACCTTGATTCTCTCTGAATTTTTATTTTATCATCTCTAAATATATAGAGATGATAGATTGTCTCTGAATTTTTATTTTATCATCTCTAAATGTATGGATATGATAATACTTTCATAGTAGAACCTTTGTTCAGATTAGAACACACATGCGCGCGCGCGCGCACACACACACACACACACACACACACACACACACACACACACCCCTAATGCATCCAGCTCTGTATAATTGGTACATAGTTGAACCTCAACATATAATTTTTATTATTTATTGCTTTACAAAAATAGAAGGTATTTTGCATAGCTGCAAACTATGTGGTGAGTATGCTATTTGAAAGGAGACGTTTAGAAATTGGGCTTCAATTTGCTGGTACTAGATTTTGAATGGATTGAAGTTGGAGGTAGTAGGATTTGACGTAGTTTTAGAATATTTGAATCTGTAAGCTAAAATGGTAACACCCATTCTACTCTAGAGGTAACCTCTCTATAAAAAGCTACTATGAATAATAAAGAAACATTGCTGCATCTATCTTTTTCATTTTTTTGATGAACAGGGTGTGATGCCACTGTAATGGTATTTAGTAAATTATTATGCTCCCGTTAAATTATAGTCCTGTAGCAAATAGTTGCAAATTCAATTATGCTGCTTAGCTTCCAGCGATCCCGCATATTCATCAAAAGCTTCTAAAGATGGCAGTAGCTCTAAATTTCAACGAGGAAAAAGACATATTAGGTAAAACATGGATCAAAAGTCAATCAGTTAATGCTTGGCTCATCAGAGTCTCAGATCAGCTTGGTCACTGCCCTTGTCTTTCGCTGCCATGAGCCTGCTCTGAGATGTTTTGTCCTAAGGAGACTGAATACCTTCTGTCCTGTTCTTTCCAACCCATCCCACTTTCCAGCTGCCAATGGAGAAGAAGCATGGCTGATCCTCCTCTCCTTCCGTAGGGAAAGTGCTGCTGAGGGCAGACCTCCCTTGGGAAAAGGCAGACTTTTATCTGCTGAGCTCAAGGTTAAGCCTGCTACGAAATCTCAAGGGCAAATAAGCACTTGGAGATTATAGAACTCAGTAACAGGAAATCTGAGTTGGCTTTCAGGGATTCGTGTTTCTTTAGGGGAGAAGGTCTGAATTAAACAGCTTCCCCAAGGAGAGCTAAACATCCACTGTAGACAAAGAAGTCTTCAAAGCAAGGTCAAAGGCAATAAGCAATATTTGCATGATCCAAGGAAGCCACTCTGGGGACTGCAAGCTCTTTATAAGAGGGCTGAAGAGTGACATCAAATGAAATGAAAGAGGCTGTGGGAGAAGAAATGAAATGTCTCTACTGACAGAAATGTAACCAGGAAAAAGGACTTGGTCTGATGTCTTAGGGTAGGAATGCTAGCAACAGCTTGGCAGAGTGGAAACACGCTTGGCTGTGGAGTTGCATTCACCCCCAGGTTCAAATCCTCCTTTGGTGCTCACAAGTGGTCACCTTGGGCTAGGTCTGCATCTGTAAATGGAAATAGTGTCCTTCTGTGTCTGTCTTGAGAGGTATCAACAACCTGCTGAAGACATCTGGGTACAGTGAAAAAGATCAGAGTCTCTGAAGCCAAATGGCTATGGTCTGAATCTTGTCTCCCCTACTTTCTAGCTGTGTGGTTTTGGGCACATTCATTTACTTCCCTGTGCCTCAGTTTCCTTATCTGAAATGGAGCACACAATAGTACTTCAAAATGTTGAGTAATATGTGGGGGATTGATTTTGGGATCCTCTGAAGATACCCAAATCCTCAGATGCTCAAGTCTCTGATTTAAAATGGTATAGTATTTGCATATAACCTACGCACATCCTCCCGTATACTTTAAATCATCTCTAGATTGCTTATAATACCTAATGCAATGTAAATGCTATGTAAATAGTTGTTATACTGTACAGTTTAGGGAATAATGACAAGAAAAAGAAAGTCTGTACACATTCAGTACAGATTTTTTTTCCCTGAATATTTTTAACCCACAGTTGGTTGAATCACAGATGTGGAACCCACGGATGCAGAGAGTCTATGTATGTGCAATGTACTTGGAACAGTGCCTGACATCTAATAATATGACTATGTAAGCCTTTGTTTTTATTGTGATTAGGAATATTATTATTACGACTCCTTGAGGAAGTCATATGGTCCTCAGAGAATATTACTTAGGGGAATTACAGAGAAGGAAAGGATGCTCACAGATAATCAACAGCTGTTCTTCATTTCACAGTGTATGGTGACCTGTAGTCCTTTTCTACCTGACAGAGGTGATATTTCCCAACACCATCCATCTAATTGTGATGCACAGCTGGGGACTGAGTTCTATTATGCTCCAGAACCCCCTCCTAAAACATCCATTGCTCTGCACCCAAGATAAAGCCTAACTGATGAATTCATTCCTTGTCTCCAAAAGTTATTTATTACTGTCAAGGCCAATACAATACCAAAATACCTGCCCTTGAACCACCGTTGGGAGTATTTGAGCAACCATGTAGCTGAGACCACGCCAGCACAGAGGAGCCAACTGCTCCTTTATCGAGTGGGGAAAAAGAAATCTCAGCGTCTGTAGACAGGAAGAGGCACTGCTGATTCCTGCAAAGCTCTAGATCTGTATGGTAGGCATGAGCTTTTTGCCAATATCTGGTCCTGTCAACAATCAGATGCATGGGAGAAGTGTGTTCTACCTTCTTTCAAGTTCACTGTGGGCCTGTGATTTGCTTTGGTAATGACCCAGAGAGCAGAGCCAGGTGATACATGTCAGTCCTGGGTGAAATTCCTCACTTGCTGGGGTTGGGTGGGGGGAGGTGGTGACTCTGAGCCCACTCTTCCCTGCTTCTTGTGGCAGAAGCACTTGTAGGCAAGGGGGGGACATAAGGGCAGGGCATCCTGAAATTCCAAGCTAACCAAAGAGGACTGTTAGCCTGCAGGGGAGGTAAACTTCTCTTTGGTAGGCCATTGTTATTTTGGTCTTGTCCTTCTTTTCTTTTCTTTTTTCCCTTTTCCAGACTGAAGCATAAAGTGATCTACCTCGGCTGATGGCTTATAAGTGAGCATGTATAAATAAAAAGGTGATCATTGGGAACTGAAAGACATTTCCTCCATGCTAAATATAGGTCATTCTTTTTGATCATTGTGAAAGTGATGTTCACACCATTACTTAGCTTTCCATCAGCTTTTTGAGAAAATGTTTATTACATGCTCAAGTACACGAAGGGAAAGTATGAGCTCGTTGCTACAAGAGGAAGGTGGGTTTTTTGACACATTGTTAATGTATTCAAATGAATCTGGTGAAACCCTGGTGAAGTGTCATGATCCATTCTTTGCTTTCTACCTTCCAGCAACTTGATCGGTGACACCAGGGAAGACATTCAAAGACACACTCATTACGTTTTTGGATCATGAAAAATTGAATGCATGCATCCAGGATTTGTAATAATCTTGCTGTCTAAAATCAATTAGATTCAGATTGAATTGTGCCCAGTTGCATGTCGTGCTGTGCTTTTAATTTGATGGTGTAACATAACATTTCTGTTATCATTCACTGTAATGCTATTTATTATCTCAAAAGATTGATAACCACTTAAGTGTCCAAGGGTAGGGGAATGGTTATATACATTGTGATTTATGTCCACAGAGAATATTTAATATCATAAGGAATGCTAAAGATACAATGTTAAATTAAAAGATCAACTAAATATGAAATTGTATACAGTATGATTCCAATGTGGTTTTGAAAGGAAAGGACCTAAGTACTAAAGGCAAGGTTTTCTTCTTTCTGTCTCTTTTTTATTTTCCAATACATTTTTATATGAGTAGGTATAATTTTTATAATAAGGATAACATACTTTGTACAAGACAGCAAACTTTACACAAGGATTTAAAGGTTAGGGAGAGGGTCCTCTTTCCCATATTTAGTTAGGATCTGCATCAACCTCACTGCCTCAGTGGGGTTTATCATGCCCAGGATGAGGCAACAAACTTGTGATATTTGCAGTGTTTTTAGTGCTACTGCTGGAGTTATGCCAGCTCTGATTTATGAGTTCCTATTCCAACATGGTTTAAGGTATTTTCCAGAAAACTATATAATAAAATATAAGTGCCAGGCTGAGCTGACATGGCAGTAATTGGGGAAGACTCAGCATTCAGTTATATTTTCTATCTAAATATAATCAATGTTTTCCTGACTTAAGGTATTCTTGAATATGCATTAAGAAAGAACACTTGGCCGGGTGTGGTGGCTCATGCTTGTAATCCCAGCATTTTGGGAGGCCAGGCAGGCAGAACACCTGAGATCAGGAGTTTGAGACCAGCTTAAACAACATGGAGAAACCCCATCTCTACTAAAAATACAAAATTAGCTGGGCATGGTGGTGCATGCCTGTAATCCCAGCTACTCGGGAGGCTGAGGCAGGAGAATCGCTTGAACCCCAGAGGCGGAGGTTGCAGTGAGCCAAGATGGCGCCACTGCACTCCAGCCTAGGCAACAAAAGCAAAACTCCGTCTCAAAAAAAAAAAAAAAAAAAAAGAACATTTAAGCATTTATGTTGTTTTAGATAAAATTCATAAGGACCTAAATTTTAAATGTATTTAGAAAGTATTTTTCAATCTAGACAAAAGAGCGTTTTCAGTAGTTTTTGTTCTTGTGTGTTGATTCTTTTTTTTTTTTTTTTTTTTTTTTTTTTGTATTTTTTAGTAGAGACGGGGTTTCACTGTGTAGGCCGGGATGGTCTCGATCTCCTGACCTCGTGATCCGCCCGTCTCGGCCTCCCAAAGTGCTGGAATTACAGGCTTGAGCCACCGCGCCCGGCCTCTTGTGTGTTGATTCTAATGCTGCATCTAATTTATCTTTTTCTACCTTTATATACTTTTATAAGAAAAATTAATATATAAATACTTCAAATGATACTTAACAATATAGTTCAGAGCTCCTTTGAAGATTGCCTGCTCTATAGCTTACATGCTACAATGCTTGATTTAGCTCTTGCTGTTGAATTTTCTCTACTTTAAAAACAGCATTAAGTGCAAAAAATTCCACAATTATTCTATTTTTTTCATATAGCGTTATAACTGCCATTCTAAATGCAGTCTTCATTGGGCTATGTTGTACTGGAAAATACATATTGTAAAAGGTGGGTGAGTTAGCAGTATACTTTTGTTTCTGAGGAACTTGCTTGCATTTTAAATTTGGAATTTTCTAACAACCTTATACATGGTTTACTCCATTCTCTTTAATAAAATGTATTTGGGAAAATTTACTTTGATTTTTAAAGGGACTCTTCTGATTTAACCTGATTGCTGTGTCATGTATATACTCTGGTCCACCTGATTTTTTTTGTTTGTTTGTTTTTTTGGTAGATATGGGATCTCACTATGATGTCCCAGACTGGTCTCAAATTCCTGGCCTCAAGCAACCCTCCTGCCTTAGCCTCCCAAAGTGCTGGGGTTAGAGGTGTGAACCACTGTGCATGGAATTTCTTTGTAACTCATCATTTGAGATAAATATGATTGATTAAAGAAAAGGACATTTCACAACAGGTACACAAAGAGCTTTGTTGAAAAACATATTAGAGATAATTCCGTGAATTTTCTTCAATACTACCTACATTCATTCATTCACACATTCATTCATTCTTTTGTCTGCTCCTTCAGTACACAATTATTGAGCACCTAGAGTGCTCAAGACCTGGGGTGCCCTAAGTCATTTTGTTAGCTCTTGAAGAAATGCAGATCTTATTCTCAATTACACTTGAGTGTTTGGAGACACTGAATTACAGTGCTGAACTGTTTGTCACAATATTACTGTTAGTGTATTGTAACAATGACAGTGTGTTCATTGTTCTCTCTCCCCTTACTGATTTCGTTCCTTAGAGCTGATAGTGGATTAAAGCAGATGCAGAGAGGAGAGGGCAGGATTGCAACCTCAGTCACCACGGGCAGGGACAAAGGGAGCGCTGGGTTGGATTCTACGGGGGCATATTTGAGAGACTTTCCATCATGCATCTCTATCATGCACTTTCTATCATGTACAAGAGTACACTTTTTCAAGAATGAAAAACAAAGCAAAACAACATACACAGGTCGAGGATATAGGGTTTGTTTGATTTGGGTAGCTATCTGGGAAACAGAGAAAGCAAGTTAGAGGAACTTGACTTGTTAAGGTGAGATGTGCATATTCATGGAACTATTAGGTTGGTGCAAAAGTAATCACACTAAAAGCAATGGCAAAAGCCGCAATGACTTTTGCACCAACCTAATAGTTAATCAGTTCAAATCCTTAGGAAACCATGTCTACCTTCAACAGGAAATAATAATGGTTGTGAAAGTCTTAGGCAAACATGCTTCGGTGCGATGCAATGAGATGGTTCTCCGGTCGTCTGCTGGGTAAAATGAAGTTTCCCTGTACCTTCCTTTTTCCTCGTGCAGGGCCCCTGAGTGGCATCCAAGGTCTTGCCTACTGATGTGACTGAGCCTTTCACTTTTTGACTAATTGTTGTGGCAACAAGACAGAACATCAATTCATTCATCGTAGCTGCTTATAGTATGCCGAAGTATAGTAGAGTGTGAAACAGGAACATCTTTGTGGCAATAGGAGCTTCCATTCTTCCCTCTGGTCTGCATTTTGTAGATAATTTGGAAAGTCACAAGTCATGGGGAAAAAGGGCTTTCCTAAACCTCTTGGGAAATATCTCTCCCTGGTATTACACATGAATTATTATTTGGAAAAACTGAAAGGCTAAAATGTCTTCAGAATTAGAAAACTAGGCAATACTGCTTTTTCCCTTTATTGCCCATGAGGCTCCCAAAATAAATATATTTTATTGGAAATAAAATTTTAAAGAATATTTTGCTTTTCAAAATAAGATTCCTCAAAAAAATTCAGAAACTATGGAACATATTTTTTAAAGTAAAGATTACCCTGATCTTCCTACTAGAAACAATCACTGTTTATAAATGGAGACAAGAGGAAAGATATACACACACATTTATAGTCTCATATAAACAATATGTAATTCTGTATTTATGATATCTCAACTATGGATAGTTACAGAATATTTTGTATTTTTGCTGTTCAAATAATTTTAGAAATAAGAATATTTTCTATTATTTTAAATACAAATGTACACACGTTATTTTATAAACCACATTTTAATGGCTGTATAATATTCCATTCTATATTCACAACAGTGCTTTTTTAAAATGTAAAAATTACCTTTTGGTATAAAATGATAGGTTGTTACTCTTTCTACCTACCAAAGCATTGTACAACTATAAGAAGATATTTGTTAGATCAATTTGCTGCGCTAAAAAAAAACCCACAGAATTTGGCCAGCAATACGTATCATATTCACCCACTCTCGTCCAAAACTAGAAAGAGTTAACATATGTGCTGCCGCCATCGGCACAGTGTGGGAAGGAACACAGTCTCCTAGTTAACTGTGTGTGCTTTTTTTTTTTTTTTTTTTTTAAATCACACCCGTAATGCAGCTAGAAGTGAATGTCAGGCCAAGATAGAAGCATTTCTATATTCTAATGAAGACAGCAATAGGATTACAAACAAGAAAACTCGGAACACAGAGAACCAAAAGGAAAGGAAAGGATTCAGTTGGACGATCTGTGTCGACTATTCGACACCACCAAAATGCTGTCATTTTCTAATTAAATACAAAGAAACTGTTCTCACTTGGTAAACTATATTTCATTCATACACATGATAGAAAACCTTGTAACTTACAAGGAGAAACCATATGAATAGTTCTGGTTTGGATTTGAAACTTTGATTTTAAAGAATGACTAAGCTGTTTTGAATTCATAACTATATCTCACTTACTTAATTGTGTCCACAATAGATGAAGCCACAGTCACACCGCTTGCTGGCTTTACTGGTCGCCTGCGCTTCCAAAATTAGAGCAGTTGCTGTCTAGACCGACTGACGGGTGTTCAGCTCAAGCTGTGATCTCCTTGGCCTGCAGGACCACTGTTTGCGAAAAGCGCCATCCCCATTCAGGCTGGGGAGACGCATTTAAACTTGGTGCTGTTTGCAGACAGACTTTAAAAAGCCTGTCCCAAGAATACATCTTTGCCAGTAGTTTAGTATGTCAAACTGAGGACGAGAACCATGCTCTATTCTTAAGACACAACTGTTTGTGAATCGGGAAGATTAGCCAAAAAGAAAGCTGGAGGCCAGGCCTTAGTGTGGGAGCCTGGCCACTCGTGTGAGATTCAGGAAGGGCACTGTGGCCATGGAAAAGCACTATGGGCCGGGCGCAGTGGCGCACGCCTATAGTCCCAGCACTTCAGGAGGCTGAGGCGGGCAAATCACTTGAGGTCAGGAGTTCGAGACCAGCCTGACCAACATGGAGAAACCCCATCTCTACTAAAAATACAAAATTAGCTGAGCGTGGTGGTACGCACCCGTAATCCCAGACACTTGGGAGGGAGAGGCAGAAGAATCGCTTGAATTCAGGAGACAGAGGTTGCGGTGCGCTGAGACTGCACCATTGCACTCCAGCCTGAGCAACAGGAGTGAAACTCTATCTCAAAAAGAAAAGAAAGGAAAAAAAGAAAAGCACTGTGAGGAAGGGCATGTCCCGGGGTGGCCGTTTGTGGCTTAGTGAGATGTGACTGTCCAGACTCCTTTGTCTATTTATTAATTGTATACGATATTTTTGTGGAAAATAATAAAATCCTTGTCAGGAGTTGGGGAGGGAGTCCTTGTGGAAAGGAGAGGCCTGAAGAAGGAAGGTACAATATTCTTCCCCGAGACGCTGGGTCCGGTGAAATGAGCGTGTCAGGTATAATGTGGTGTTTTGGAAACTTGGAAACTCTAAGCATCTGTTACTTTTTTAAAAAGGCATTCAGGCCGGGCGCAGTGGCACACGCCTGTAGTCCCAGCTACTTGGGAGGCTAAGGCAGGAGAATTGCTTAAACCCAGGAGGCAGAGGTTGCAGTGAGCTGAGATCGCACCATTGCACTCCAGCCTGGGCAACAGAGTGAGACTCGGTCTAGGAATAAAAAAAAAAAAAGGCGTTCACCACCCTTGCCATCCATTGCCCAGACGGAGCAGAGCATGGCGGGTAGGCGCCAGCCCCGGGTGGAGGGATGACCCCATGTGTGTCCGGCTGTGACACGTGTGGCAGTCCAGTGGTCCACAACCAGTACTGCCACAGGGCCAAGCCTGAAGGTTGACTCAGGACTCGTCATGTGCGTCAAGAAAACTGAGGAGAGGATAATTTATGGCATGTGCTCTGAGATTCCCTTAAATAGAAAAGACCAGCCGTTCAGCCTTTCTCAGTGTGTCCGCTCTCTCCCATGCCTCTCACTGAATGGCTGGGAAACACAGACCTACAAAACCCAGCCGGAAGAAATTCCAGTGCAAGCAACAGTGTCCAGATTATCACACGGTCCCACGTTCCTTCCTGCGGACGCCCACCCCGCAGAATGACTGCAAGGCTCAGGGAGGTGAGGGGCATGGGAACACCTGGCTCACTGTCTGGCACCTGGCTGGGCCTCAATCAATCCTCCTTTCCTTCCCCAGAGTGAAATGTGACCACTGATACCTCCCTTCATATACCAAAGAAGTACCTTATTTAATAAACCCCAGGTAATAATTCACTTTAGAATGCATGCTAAATTATAATTTATACATATCTTAATTTTAAACTGAGCACTGCATTAAATTTTAACTTTGAACAAAATGAAAATTAGTTAAATTCCTCAGTGTATACTGAGTAGATACTGAAAATGCTCAGAGTAAGGTTCTGTAAATGACAACGTTTACAAAGGATAGAACATAACCGGAAGATGGAGAATGGGCTGTTACCAGGTGGGTTGACTGAATTCCCTGCAGTAACTCACTGGTTTAAAAGTGACACTTGTGGCCTCAGAACCTGCTGGAGTTAGACTCACGGGTTAGGTATTTTTGGAGATAACACATATACAAATCATTTTTTAAAAAATCAAAATTGAACTGGACTTTCATTAAGTCAGTTTTAATGAATTAAAACTGTTTGCTGAAGTTGTAACAGCTCTGCATCTACTTTCCTTAAAATAATAAATATTTTAAGGGCTATATTAAGCAACCTGCTGTCAACCCCGAAAAAGTAAACAAGAGCCTTTGTGGCCAGGCGCGGTGGCTCACGCCTGTAATCCCAGCACTTTGGGAGGCCATGCTGGGCGGATCACGAGGTCAGGAGATTGGGACCCTCCTGGCTAACACGGTGAAACCCCATCTCCACTAAAAATACAAAAAAATTAGCCAGGCGTGGTGGCGGGCACCTGTAGTCCCAGCTACTTGGGAGGCTGAGGCAGGAGAATGGCATGAACCTGGGAGATGGAGCTTGTGGTGAGCTGAGATCGCGTAACTGTACTCCAGCCTGGGCGACAGAGCAAGACTCTGTCTCGAAAAAAAAAAAAAAAAAAGGCCTTTGTGTTAGATGGAGAGGACAGATTGTGTGTGTGTACCTGTAAGAGCAGTAGGATGATGTGCCAGAAAGGAGGGGGATTTAGGACCTAGGATCAAACTGTCTATGAAACACACTCCGAGAGAGAGCTCAGAAACGATGTTCCTCCCAGGTCCGACCTGGCAACTGAGAGCCCACTGAGCAAGCAGGGCCTGGAGACAAGGGTGTGGCACACAGCAGATGCATTCCCCAACTGCCCTGGCATCCCTCCCAGAGCGGGGAGTCATTTACTGTCTCCCACCACACCTCCTGCCCTCTTGCCGTAATAGACTGTGGACAGCATCCATCTGATGGCCTGTTGTGGTACAGGCGGCCCTGGACAGAGACAGGAACTGTGATCAGGGCTCTTGCCGTCACTTTGAACATGTCACTTGTACTTTTCTGGATCCATGGGTCTCCTCATTCACGCAGGTGAGGGCTGGGCTGGTGCTCTCATGGACAGGTCCTCTTGGAGCTGTGACTGGGGGTGCTGACATTTGGCTGAAGAGCAAAGAAGTCAAGAATGCAGTGAAACCTGTTGCTTTCACATCATTGAGTGGCTCGTGTTGCCAGTTGAGTTAGAGAATATGCAGAGAAAGTCCGGAGAGCTTTTACTGTAGCATTTTCCCGTCTTTTCCAAGGCTCAGCTCTTAGCAACATCGCTCTCATTTGAATATCTACTTGGGCTGGAAATATTTTATTATCGTTTAAAATACTTGGGAATTCATCATGTTAGGGTTCGTATTTCCTGCAGTGAGAAAGAAGGGAAGCCAGTAGCCTCATTTAACACCTACTGGTTTCCAGATCTTGTTCTCAGCAATTTTGCGTGTATTTCCTTTTACAGCAGAGGGATGGGCGGTGACGTGAGGATGATTTCACAACTCCAACTTGCTCTTTCATTGACTCCCAGAGTCGCACTGAGAATTCAAGTTGGGCGTCTGAGAAACTCAAGGACAAAGGGTGAGAGGTTGTGGTGTAAGAGGAATTCTTAGGAGGAAGCGAAATGGTGAATCTTAGCTTTAGTGTAGAGAAAGGGGCAGCAGCAAGACAAGCAGACAAACAAAAATACCGAACTGAAAACCGAGTTCAAAGGGCTGCAGGAGCACGCAGCAGGTGAGGGTAGCTCATGCTTCATTTGGGGAGAGGAGAGAAGGTTTCCTAGAGAGGTGAACATTGACCTGGGCCGTAACTCAGATGAAGGGCATTCCAGCAGACAGACCATGGCAGAAAGGGGTGTAGAGGTCAAAGTGAAGCCAGCGTTATGGCATGAGGTGTTTGGGGAGCGAGATGGAGCCCCCTGGGCCTAGAGCCTGGAGTTGGGGTAGGCCATGCTTGGGACAGTCCTGTGTCCTCCTGTGACTTGGCCCTAACATAATGCAGCCGATTCTGCTGGGAGAGGGAGGGGCCTAGAGAGTCAGCAACCGATTTCCCGCTCAGCCAGTGCCCTGGGAGCACCCTGCAAGCGTCTCTGGACTTTGTAAGTGCCCCCGAGGGAGTTTGAATCCTAGGAAGTTAAAGAGAAGAGCAGTTTCATTTTGTGTTGGGAAAAAACTTTTAAAGCAGAATACTTCATATCTATAGAACTAGTGTCTTCATTACACAGATTTTAAAGCATTTGAAAGCCCTTTCTGAGCAGTACCAGCAATGTATTTAGTGCTCTGTAGTGGAAAAGCAGGAAAGTGTGTGCAGCCAGCCAGGAAAGAGCTTTCCCTGGAGTTAGATGGACTCAGCCTGTCTCTGGCAGCCCAGCGGCTGCCCAGGGCTGCCTCGAGGGCAAACTGCTACGGGGTAGAAGGCAGGGAAGGCCTTAAGGAAGAAAGAGGAACTTGAACTGGGATTGGAGTGTGACGAAGTTTAGGTTTGTGAAGGCAAGGAGCAAAAGCATCCAGTGCAAGATGCTGCTGGAATTGAGGTTGTGAAACTGGAGACCAGCCCCCCAGCATGACTGGGAGGGAGTTGGAACTGGAGAGGACATCAGGCTTAGACTATGGGAGAGCCAGATGGGTGAGCCTAAGTTTGCTGCATTGGCAGCAATGATGGATGCAAGTGCCATGATGAGTGTGGCTGCACTGTTGTCTTCAGGGCCAGGCAGCCCTCAGAACTTGGGCAGCAAGTGCCATGATGAGTGTGGCTGCACCGATGCCTTCAGGGCCGGGCAGCCCTTAGAACCTGGGCAGCAAGTGCCATGATGAGTGTGGCTGCACCGGTGCCTTCAGGGCTGGGCAGCCCTCAGAACCTGGGCAGCACCCCATGTGGGGCAACAGGGAGTGGTGAAGCCTCCGGAGAACCAGCGTTTAGGGTGGGTGCACAGACACCAGACACACAGATTTTCATCTAGTGCTAGGAAAACAGGGCTTTGCGGGTGGTTGTGGTCATTGGACTATGAATTTTTCAACTCTTTTTTTTCTAGGAAGAAATAATTTTAATATTGCAGACTCTCTCCAGAAATGAACTATAAGTGGTTTTAGGACCTGATTGTAAGTCAAGAGGCAGGCAGGCAGAAGTGGTCAGAGAAGAGGTGATTTCCAAATCTAGACACGAAGTGATACGGTCTGGATGGGCAAGAGGTGCTATGTAGGAAGGTGGCAGAAAGGTAAACTGAGAAACATAGGGAAGAGATGAATGGAAGGGATAAGTTGAGGCAGGATCTGAAGAAGAGAGAATCCACAAGCACCCAGATGGTATTCACATGCACAGGGAAGGGCTAGTGCTGAGAAGGAGGTTCTCAGTGATTTAGTCCATTGAGTGGAGCTGTTTTCTTAGCTTTCAGTGACATGGGTCCAGAGAGCAGGCCACAGTCAAGGTGGTTCACACTCAGTTTTCAAAGTCTTATAATTTCCCATCAACTAAGCCAGCAATTATAAAACCAGAAGAGTGTTTTACAATTAAATGCTGGAATGTCAGAAAAATCAAAACAAAAGCCCAAAGCCCACCGTTTCTTATTATTGCATTCTCTTTATTTAAAACATAATTGTGTGCATAGCCACGCAGTGTGATATTAGTGTATCTCCAGGAACTGTGAATGAGTTAAGTGAGAAATAAATGAATAAAAGAAGAAAAGTGGAATTCCAGTGAAGAAAAGTGAAGCATCTCTAGCTTTAAAACAAACAAAACATTTCTCATGATGATTAAAAATAGAAAACTGAGATAAAAATCCAAGAATTTTATCAATCTATGTACTTTTTATTAAGTCATCAAATAAAAACTTCCACAAGCTCACAAAAGATTTCCCAAATGCTGGGAAGAGGGGTAAGGTATAAATAGACGTACGGGAGACGCGGATTCCGAGATGGCTCTGAGCATGTTGACAGTATGGTAAACAAACGAGCAGTTGCCTTCATGACACAAACACTGGGACTCGGCTAGTTTTGATTTCTAGCTCTGATTCTGTGTGACTGTGCCACCAAAATTAAGATTTCTCACTTTACATCTCACCATTCTTGATGGGGCCAGAGCTGGTACAACATTACATTCCGTCTAGAACGATTTCACCCTCGAAGCAAAACTGCAACATCTCATATGGCAACATAGCGTTGTTGTATTCATGACTGCCTTTTCTTTCTTCCTTTCTTCTTCCTTTTTTCTTTTGGTAGCAGGAAGATAATGTGGTTTGATGCAATGGCCCAACACAATAGAAGCTAATGAATAGAGCGTGTTGCACTCGAGAGACTGCCGTTCAATTACTGGTGGTGCCAATCAAGTCAGGAATATTAACCATGGTAACCGCAGATTTTCAGCTCTATAGATGCGTCGGGAAGGCAGTTGCCCTGGGAATCACTGGGGTCCTGGAAGGGAGAGGGGCTTGGAGGGACACAGCACCACTGAGCTGTGAATGGCACCTTCACAGAGGTAGGCACTGATGGGTGACTGCTCTGAGAAGTCCAGGGCTGTGTCCCCAGAGGACTTGCGGGAGTCCACAAGCAAAGGTACAATGGTAGATAAATCTGTATTGAGAAGGAGCTGAATTGCATCCTCCTAAAATTCATATGTTGTGGTTCTAACAATGAGTGCCTTGGAATGGGACTGTTTTTGGAGATAGGCTGGTTGCTAATGTAATTCCTGTAAATGAGATCATACTGGAGCTGGTGTGCCCCAAATCCAGTATGACTGGTGTTCTTATAAAAAGGGGACATTCACACACACACACACACACACACACACACACACACAGCACCATGTGAACATGGAGGCAGAGACTAGGGTGATGTCTCTACAAACCGAGACCACTAAAGATGACCAGCAAACTACCAGAGGCTAGAAGAGAGGGAGAGAGGCCTGGGACAGAGTCTCTCCCACAGCCCCAGAAGAAACCAACCCTGCTGACACCTTAATCTTGGACTTCCAGCTTCTAGAGTTGTGAGAAAACGAAACCCTGTAGTTCAACAGCTCTCTCTGTGTGGTTCTTTATTACAGGAGTTCCAGCAAACTAATACCACCCTGAGCCATTGAATCAGGAACTCTGGAAGAAGGCCCAGGACGCTGTGTCCAAATTACCATCAGGGAAGACCTGCTACCTCTCACATTTGAGAACTGACACTCTAAGTCACCCGTCCCCTTTTGGAACCACCTGGGGATGTCCTAAAAACACAGACTTTTATAATCATCTTGTTGTCCTCAGCCTCTGGCCCCAGACACACACACCTAGGGTGATCCATTCTGCTCCCTCTTGGAATAGCATTCTGAATCCCGGGGCCCAACTTCCCCTACACATTCCGTACATTCCCAGGAAGGCAATTGCTATCTCAGTCACGAATCCTCACTTTTGTGTAGTGTTTCCCAGTTCCTAGCACACTTGACCATGAATTTCTTATTTTGGGTCCTGACCCCACAGTAGGGAAGAATGAGGAGCAACTTGATTGTTCAGCCATCTCTTGGGAGCCAGGGCTGGGGCACACAGGCCTGTATAGCAGGTATACAGAGTGTCAGTTCTGAGACTTAGAGTGTCAGTTCTCAAATGTGAGACGGTAGCAGGTCTTCCCTGAGGGTAATTTGGACACAGCATCCTGGGCCTTCTTCCAGAGTTCCTGATTCAATGGCTCAGGGTGGTATTCGTTTGCTGGGACTCCTGTAATAAAGAAAATAAAGAACCACACAGAGAGAGCTGTTAAACTACAGGGTTTCGTTTTCTCACAACTCTAGAAGCTGGAAGTCCAAGATTAAGGTGTCAGCAGGGTTGGTTTCTTCTGGGGCTGTGGGAGAGACTCTGTCCCAGGCCTCTCTGCTACTGTATAGTACCTGAGTAGCAGGTACTTAGTATCTGCTAAGATAACTGTTTAATCCTCACAGCAGATCATGAGGTTGGTATTATTATTATTATTCTAAGTTTTGGGGTACATGTGCAGGATGTATAGGCAGCTTGGTACTATTATTATCCCAGTTATACAGATGGGGAAACTGAGGCACAGGAGGGTGAAGTGACTTGCCTAAGGTCACATAGGAAGTGAGTGATGGAGCTGGAAATTTAACCCAGAAAGTCTGGCTGTAAGATTCAATCTCTTGTGTAACACAAATAGGCATAATAAACTATTTGTGATTCCCAACACACCATCAGTTTTCTCTCCTCCATGCCTCTAGTGTAAGTTAATCAACCTCTTGGGCCCTCAGTGTCTTCACCTGTGAAATGGGGCTACACCCTCTTGGGCCCTCAGTGTCTTCACCTGTGAAATGGGGCTACACCAATGCCTACCTCATAGTGTAGTGAGGATCGAACAATACAATCAATAAAACTTACTTTTTGTCTTCCTCCTCCTTATTTCTCTTGTTCTGTGGTTAACGATGGGGACTTCCATCCCACTGCCTGTGTTTGGGCTGCCTCTGTGGCACTCCATAGCTGTGTGATCTTTGGCGTGTTACTAAATTTCTCTACAATGAAATTTCCCTAAATTTCTTATCTATAAAATGGGGATAATAAAATTTCCTTCCTCAGATTTATTTTGTGAAGGGGCAAGTAGAGAATACATGTAAAACTCTTCAGGTAAGCCAAACACCTAGTCAGGTGTTCAAAAATGTGGATTATTATTATTATCATTCAATAAACACACCTCTTTCGGCCACATCCACACATACTGTATTAGTCTGTTCTCAAGCTCCTAATACAGGCATGCCTGAGACTGGGCAACGTATAAAGGAAAGAGGTTTAATGGACTCACAGTTCAGCATGTCTGGGGAGGCCTCACAATCCCGGCGGAAGACTAAGGAAGAGCAAAGGGATGTCTTACATGGCAGTAGGCAAGAGAGAGCTGTGCAGGGGAACTCCCCTTTATAAAACCATCAGATTTTTGTGAGACTTATTCACCACCACGAGAACAGAATGGGGGAAACTGCCACCATGATTCAATTATCTCCACCTGGCCCCACCCTTGACGTATGAGGATTATTACAATTTGAGGTGAGATTTGGGTGGGGACATAGCCAAACCATATCACATTCTCATTCAACTAGTATTCTGAGCACTGTTACGCATATCATTTTGCTTCAGTCTTACAAGACTCCTGTGAAATAGTCATTGTTTCCATTGTAAAGCTGAGGAACTGAGTCACAGAACCAATGTGACTCGCTTGGTGTCATGCAGTCTGTTGATGGTGGGATAGACTTGAAAACCCCAGTGTGTGCATCTGTTCCTGTTTGCATGATACAATCAGTGGTGTGACCTTCGTGATGAACGACCCACCAAGCACAGGACAAGAAGAGCACTCGTGTGTTTGAACTTCATCAAGGTTCTTGGCAACTCGTCTACTGACCTGCCACGTACAGCTGCTTATCTGGGAGCTCATTTGTGGCTTCCTAAATCCCTTTCCTTTAATTTTGTCTTTACATTGCTTGCTTGCTTTCACATACCTCTGTCCTCCTCCAACTCCAACTGTGACCCCCTTGATGATACTGGCCATGGTGGTGTGGCCTGGATAGGGCATGTCCAGATTTGATAACCAATCTCTCCTTGGCCTCCACGGACAAATACTCTAGCTCATCCCTGTGAGTCCCCAGAGACAAGATGTTAGGGTGGAAGGGAGGAATGGTTCAGCAACCCTGGCTCCTGATAGACCTTACTTCCCCTTGGTCTTCTATGAAAACGGGAGTAGGAGCAGTTGATTGAACATTTGAAAATGAACTGCAATTGACTTCAGTTCAGTGTGCACTCATGTTCCATATGAACTCAGGTGATCTCAGTTCATCACCCAGGTCGGGGGTGAGTCCTTTCCCTAAGCGAACCTTTCCTTTCCTGAGGATGGCCATGAGCTTATAGATATTCATTTTGGAGTGAGGAGGTTTGGCTCTCCCCATAGCATTAAGTGGCCTGTAGAAGAGTTATTTGTGAAATTTAAGTGAACTCAGATGAATTTTATTTTCACTATAACAAGCATTTATCACAGGCCTACGATGTGTTTATCAATAGGACACATATTTGGGGGATTAAAGTGACCAGACACACACTTTCACACATATTTGTGCACACATATATATATGCAATCTCTTATAAGGTAGTCCCTGAGCTCAAGAAGATTTGCTTCTGCCTTGGAGACCTTACAAAGGAAATCATTGGGGAATAGTCTGTGACATTTTCCAATTAAGGACCTAATGGAATCTATGACCAAATGCTAGATGATTTGTTAAGAGCTGGAAGGACTGCTTTTCATGAATATATTTTGGAGCACTGTGTCCCTCTGACTGAAGGGAGATTTTGTTGGGAAGAGGATGGGGGCAGAGATGTGGAGAGCTATTTTTCTAGAATGGAAGTAGTGGTATTAGGGAAACAATATTGGACTTTCAGGCCAAAGACTTGCATTTCAAATTTTAGTCTGATATTTGTTCACAGTTGGATCTTAAGCAAGTTAATTAACCTCTCTGAACCCAATTTTCTCATCTGTGAGATGGAGTTAATAATATCTACTTTAAGGATTGCTGAGTAGAAGAAATGCAGTAATATACTGTGAGCGGATTCTGTAAACACTGAAGTGCTGTATTCACAGACGGGCAACTCTTGCAACAAGGACAGCAACACGGCTCACTGGGATGTCCAGACGTGGGGATGGTAGGGAGCAAGGGAGGCCAGCGGATAGGTGTGCCTGGCTTTCTCACTGCTGTGCCTCTGGGACACGCCAGGCCTGACCTGGACCGGGGAGGGTCAAAGAGGTTGCAGTATGGACGCAGAGCCTGGGGTGTGTTGGAGCGGGAGTGGGCAAGTGGCGGAACTACATGGTGCATTTCTAAGGAGCTTGCCTTCCACCTGCATACGGAGTGGACGTCTTAAGCAGGGAGTGACATTGTCTCACTGTGCTGGAAAAGATGGTTCTGAGAGGGTGTACTGTAAGGCCTAGAGGTCTTAGTGCTGCCCTGACATATTTGAACCTCAGAGGACCCTAAAGTCCTAGCTCTGACTTCCCCTGCTTTTGCCAGATACGCTCCCAGTGGGTGGGAGGGCCTCCCAACCCAGCTAGAGGCGGTATTGGCTGGACTGGCTGCACTCACCCCATCCTCAGCCTAACAGGTTTCACTTCCTGCTAGCTCGCCACATCATTCAAACAAGCCGATCACACCCTGCCCTGAGGACCAGGGGGCCCCACACTCTTGGTACTATAAAGCCTGCCTCCCGCCTCCTCTGGTTGCTCACTGGGCTCCCGAATGCCGGCCCTGTATGGCCTACAGTGTCCTCCTCCCCAGGCAGTGAGTAAACGTGGCCAGTAAACAACTGCATGCCTCATCTTTCTTGGTCGTGTGTCCTGTGTTTGACCATTCTCGGAACCCTGGGGCAGGATCCCCTCCCTCACCCATGGGGTGAAGATGGGGCAAGCAGAAGAGAGGGGTTCATCCTTGGGCTACCCCGGCTCCTCTGACCTGGTTTCAGTCACTCACTTCTTGCCTTGTTCCTTGGGGTCAATCCTTGTATGCCCATCCTAGACACTGGTGTCTGTCTCATCCCTTGCATGAGAGTTTCTGCCTTGGTTCTCTCCTTGTATGCACCCCTCCTAGTGTGCAACCCAGGTTTCTGTGTGTGCGTTTGCATGCGTGTGCTTGCTCCTTTGACTTACACCATTTCTCTCTGTCTCTGGGAAACTTCTGGTGTCCTTGATCGTTTGTCGACTCTATAGTCTCTCCTCCCTTGGCATGTAGCATACAAAGCACAAGCTCGACCCACTCATCTGACACTGATCCCTATGGCCTTGTTTGCCATGTATCTTCTTATTTTAGATAAATTGCTCATCTGCCAAATTAAATTGTAAACTTCTTGGAGGTTGGGGGCCTGGCTTGATGCCATGTTTTAGAGTGTGTTAAGTTAGAGGTTGCAAACTGGCAGTCCCAGTAAGATATGTTTTATATGGTCCACACATGTTTCAAAGTTTTTGAATGAGTTGCTACCTTTAAGATTCACATAAGAATCTTTATTTTGAGCTTCTCAGGAGATCTGGTGATATGAGGATGCATTCTGACATAGCAACCATCATCTGGAATTGCACAGTGTGGCCTCTTGCCTTGGCCAGGGTTCCACTTAGCCCCTCTGCATTCTGCATTTGCCTAAGTTTGCTGTCCTGACAGGAAACCTGCTCTCCTCCTGTTGTTGACCTTCTGAGGCTGGCTGTCCAGCTTCCTGGGCTTCCTATTATTGTATGTTGTAGCCCCAACTTGACAAAACCCAGCCTGCCAAGTTGACACCTGGTCCATCTCCCAATGTTTAAGACTACCCCGCTACCATCCTCAGCTGAACTGCATTCAACTCTTGCCTATATCAGCACAATAATCTTCTCATTGCTCTTATCTTACTCGCTCTTTTTTCCTTATTGCAGTAAAATATACATAACATAAAGGTTACCGTTTTAACCGTGTTGAAGTGTAGAGTTCAGTGATGCCTTAAGTGCACTCACAGTGTTGTATAACCATCACCATTCTCCAGTTTCAGAATTTTCATCATCCTGCATTTCAAGCCCATACTCATTAAGTCATCACTCACCGTTCCTCTATCTCCCCGGCCTCTGGCAATCACGAATCGGCTTTCTGTCTCTATGGATTTGCCTATTCCGGGTGTGGCATGTAAATGGAGTCATGATATGTGGGCTTTCATGTCTGGCTTCTTTCATTGAACATAATAGTTTCAAGGTTCATGCACATTGCAGCATGTGTTAGTGCTGTGTTTCTTTTCATCTCTGAGTAATATTCCATTGCATGGATAGGCCGCATTTTGTTTGTCCATTCATGGATTGATTAACATTCGGGTTTTTCCCACCTTCTGGCTGTTGTGAGTAGTTCTGCTATGAACGTGGGTGGACAAGGTTTTGTTGGAATCTCATCTGCTTCTGCCTCCCACAACTCTGTTTTCCATAGGGCAAAATAGTCTTTTAGAAGAGATACCTGCTCTTTCACCCCTTTGCCTAAACTTCAGTGGCTTCCCTTGTCTTATAGGATAAAATTGAAACTATACAGCCAACAGACACATGAAAAAATGCTCATCATCACTGGCCATCAGAGAAATGCAAATCAAAACCACAATGAGATACCATCTCACACCAGTTAGAATGGCGATCATTAAAAAGTCAGGAAACAACAGGTGCTGGAGATGATGTGGAGAAATAGGAACACTTTTACACTGTTGGTGGGATTGTAAACTAGTTCAACCATTATGGAAAACAGTATGGCGATTCCTCAAGGATCTAGAACTAGATGTACCATATGACCCAGCCATCCCATTACTGGGTATATACCCAAAGGATTATAAATTATGCTGCTATAAAGACACATGCACACGTATGTTTATTGCAGCACTATTCACAATAGCAAAGACTTGGAATCAACCCAAATGTCCATCAGTGACAGATTGGATTAAGAAAATGTGGCACATATACACCATGGAATACTATGCAGCCATAAAAAAGGATGAGTTTGTGTCCTTTGTAGGGACATGGATGCAGCTGGAAACCATCATTCTCAGCAAACTATCACAAGAACAGAAAACCAAACACCGCATGTTCTCACTCATAGGTGGGAACTGAACAATGAGATCACTTGGACTCGGGAAGGGGAACATCACACACCGGGGCCTGTCATGGGGAGGGGGGAGGGGGGAGGGATTGCATTGGGAATTATACCTGATGTAAATGACGAGTTGATGGGTGCAGCACACCAACATGGCACAAGTATACATATGTAACAAACCTGCACGTTATGCACATGTACCCTACAACTTAAAGTATAATAATAATTTAAAAAAAAAAAAAATTGAAACTCATGAAGGTGTTCGCAGGGCCTTGCCAGTGCTGGCTTTTGCCTGGTGCACCAGCCTGAGCCTGTCTCCTCCCTGCTTTGTGTATCTCGGCCGCTGGGCACTTCTTTTAGTTTCTGGACTACAGCGGGCTTCCACTGCCTCTGGCCCTCCCCACATCTTTTTCAACTCAGCCTATAAAGTTCTCTGGATTCTTTTTCACCAAACTCACTCTTAATCACACTTTAGATTTCAACTAAAAATTTCACTTTCTAGGGCAGGGTTTAATGACCTCCTGACTACGTCCAGTCCCCCTGTTTTGCATTTGCTCACAGCCTGCTCTTCTCTGTAGCAAGTATCACAATTGTGATGCAAGTGATTAATTGTGCGTTCCCCGAAAAGTAAGACCAGGAGGGCTGATACTTGTCTTGTACACAGCTATAAATCCAGCATGCAGCTGGATTTCCTTAGACTTAGTACGTGCTCAACGTCAATTCGTCCAGTGTTGAGGGAGGCCAGCCCCTAGCCACACAGCCACCTTTGCTGGTCTCTGGCCCTGCTGCTCTTCCACACCTCCGCACCGATGCACTCTGCACAGTGTGGGGCAGGAGCAGGGAGGCCCTGGGTCCTGTGGGGAATTTGGGGAATGTGCGTGATTTCCTGTGAGAGCCATGCAGACGGCAATGTTCCCGTGTTCTGTGATAGCTGCAAGGTGAGAGGTGCGGTCTTTTACTCAGAGACTGGAAAATAAGATGAAGGTGCCATGTGGGAAAATTGCTTTCATCTGGCTCATGACTGTTTTTTGTTAAGCAGAGGAACTCCAGCCCGAGCAAAAGCTGAGAATATACGATGGCTGAAATTTATTAAGCTTCAGGCCAATGTTCATACATTTGAAATGATGTCAGAGCCCAGAAGACAGAATCACTTAATCTCCTACAGAAGACTGAGAAAAGTTACTACCCCATAGAAGATCAGTTCCAGGATTTTCCTCCTGGAACAAACACAGAGTGATTAAGGTATAGTTGTCTCTAGCAGAGCGAGGGCAGTGATAACCAGATTTGACACAGTCCCACAGACACCATGGTGGAGACTCCAGCTGGGCCAGACTTTCATATGGAAAGAATGGATCTCCGCAGGTGACTGAGCACTGTGTGGAGACAGCATGGGGAGGGCTTCACTCAGGGGTGATGGCCTGGGGCAAAGTGGGCTGCTGAACACTGGGCATGGGGTGAGCAAGGAAGGTCCAGCTAGACAAGTTCCCACTGGAGCCAGCCGTTGGGAGTCCTGACTCTTCTGTAGCCCACAGGTATATACAGACTTTTTTTTTTTTTTTTTGAGACATAGTCTCTTTCTGCTGTCACCCAGGCTGAAGTGCAGTGGTACAATCTCGGCTCACTGCAACCTCCACCTCCCAGGTTAGAGTGATTCTTCACCTCAACCACCCAAGTAGCTGGGATTACAGGCATGTGCCAACACACCTGGTTAATTTTTGTGTTTTTAGTAGAGATGGGGTTTCGCCATGTTGGCAAGGCTAGTCTCGAACTCCTGACCTCAAGTGATCTGCCTGCCTCTGCCTCTCAAAGTGCTAGGATTGCAGGTGTGTGTCACCATGCCCATCCAGGTATATGTAAACTCAGAAGGAGGAGCTTGCCTTGGTTAGGCATGTTTTCTAGGAAAAAGTTTTGGTGAGGTGACATTAATGATGAAGCAGTAACTGTCCTTCGGAATGGTGTTTGTCATCTGCTGAGTATGCCCCACGCCAGGTGCTGGGCTACATTCCACACGTGCATCATTCCTGAGTCCCCATGGTGACCATCCCAGGTCAGTGCTCTGATCAGCCCCATTGTAGGGATGGAACCAAACTTGGAGAGATTAAAGAACTTGTCCAAGAATATTGACTTAATAAGTGACAGAGGTAGGATTCAAACGCAGGTTGGTTAACCATACAGTGAGTTGGTGCTCTTTTGGAAGCTTGGGAACAGGCTTAGGAGCCCTTAGGATTCTGTTCTGTGCAGCAGGAAGTAATTATATATGGTGAAATAGAGAAATCTATCGTCATCAGTGTCCCCAAAGAACCAGAAGCAGATTCCTAAAGATGCATGCACATTCGCACACACGCATACACACACACACACACACACGCCAAAAAACAAAACAGATGAGCCAGAACTCTTGACAGCAGTGCCTTCCTCTCAGCCATGAAGGGCTTGGTGAATTGGTTTGAGTTGATGTTTGGGCTGGTATCATGTGACCAAACTAAGTATATAGTCATCCTCTTGGGTTCTGTTTCCTGGAATTACATTTCTGGTTCAGTGTTATAACATCACCCACTTGATAATATCAGAGAGAGATGGTTCATTTTCAGCAGTTCCCTTTACACAGCCTCATGCCAAAGTAAGGAAAACCATGCTGAAATTCACAGGAAGGTGGCATAGCTCAGGGTTTATGAACACAAGTTCCTGAAATGACTGCCCAGGCCAAATTCCAATTGCACTACATATTGCTGTGTGACTCAGGGCTAGTTACTTAAACAATCTGTGTTTTCCTTTCTACTTCTGTAAGTCAGGGTAAAGATGGTACCTTCCTGTGATCATTAATTTTATGTGTCCACTTGGCTAGGCTATGATACCCAGATATTTGGTTAAATACAAGTCTGGATGTTTCCATGAAGGTAGCTTAAGATGAGATTAATATTTAAGTCAGTGGACTTTGGGTAAAGCAGGTGACCCTTTCTAGTGTGGGCAGGACTCATTCCGTCAGCTGAAAACCTTAAGAGAAAAAGACTGATGTGCCCTGAGGAAGAGGGGATTCTGCCTCCAGACTGCTTCTGGACTCAAGCTGCAACATCAACTTTTCTCTGAGTCTTCAGCCTGCATGCCTACCCTGCACGTTATGGACTTGCAGCCCATAAAATCACATAAGCCAATTTTTTAAGACCAATTCTATCTCTCTCTGATATTATACATATATATGTATATGTATACAGACTGCAAGTCCTAAATTTAATATAATTACTAACACGATGGACAGTGTTCTAGGGCCTTCACATGTAGCAACTCATTTAACCCTCAAAATAACCCAGTAAGGGAGTGTTGTGGTCAGGCTTCCCCAGAAACAGAACCAATAGGAGATATATATACACACATATATGTATATATGTATATTTATATATATACACACATATATGTATATATGTATATTTATATATATACACACATATATGTATATATGTATATTTATATATATACACACATATATGTATATACACACAAATATGTATATATGTATATTTATGTATATACACACTATATATATGCGTGTGTATGTATGCATATCTATGTACACACATACATATACATGCGCGTGTGTGTGTGTATATATATACACATACATACATGCCAGAAAGACCTAGCTAAAGGCAGGAACCTTGGGCAGCATGTCAGGAATCTGACAGAAAGGTGCAGAAAGCCAGGAGAATCTCAACCTCTTCTGTGTGACTCTGCCTTTTCTCTATCTCTTTCTCCTTGGCATATTACAAAGGCTGTGTAATATAATAATAGGTAAGTGTAGTGGTCAGGCTTCCCCAGAAACAGAACCAATAGGAGATACCTATACAGACACACACACACACACACACACACACACACGTACGTGTATATAAAAGAAGTATGTGTATATGTATATGTGTGTATATCCACACATATATACACATTTACATATATGTATATGCGTACATGTATGTGTATATGTATATTATATGTATATGTGTATTTGTGGTTATATACACACATATACACATATACATATATACACATACATGTATAATATATATACATACATATGTGTGTGTGTCTATCTATCTATGTATCTATGTGTCTATCTATCTATCTAAGTATATCTCCAATTGGTACTGTTTCTGGGGAAGCCTGACCACTACACGTCCTTACTGGGTCATTTTAAGGATTAAATGAGTTGGTACATGTGAAGTCCATACGGCAGTGTTCAACATGTTAGTAATTATGTTAAATGTAGTACTTGCAGTCTGTGTACACTCTCTGCATGATCTAAGGCATTGGGTGGGGCACCGTTCTTGTCCTCAGGAAGAGGAGAGTCCCGCGGGAGTGCACATGGCCATTGTAATATGCTGAGGAGAAGGAGATAAGAAAAGGCGGAGTCCTAGATGGAGAAGAGGCTGTGATTGCCCTGGCTTTCTGCATGTTTCTGTCAGATTCCTGACATGCTGCCCAAGGTTTGTGCCTTTAGCTAGGTCTTTCTATCATTATAAGAAGGGGTGAATTTAAGGGGATGTCAGCTTCCCGAATGTGAGACTGGCTTTTGTACAGGGAAGTTGTTTCTTGTTCAATACTGGGGTTACAGAAGGCAAAGCATCTGATGGACCTGTGCCACTTGACTTTGATAGAGAGCAGCTGTTTTCCTGGCAGGTGCACATGCCCATCTATGCTAAGGGCTGGCACAGCAGCAGGTTAGTTAGAGAGCAGTTCTCATCCTGGGGAAACTTGGAGCCCAGGGAGGAAATCTCCACCTGGAAAGCTGTGATCCCATGGCATTACTGAAAAGGATGAGAGTAGGGAGTAGCCAGCACTGATGGAAACCAGGGAGGGCAGTGGAGTTTCTGTGGATGATAAACTGGGGGCCAAGGGGCCAAGGGGTAAATAGCAAGTCCCAGGAGAAACACCTGCCAGACGGAGGGCACAGCCCAGGTAAGGTCTGGCCTCACATGAAGGAAGCAGAGTGAAGTTTGTGCCAGGCAGAAGGCCTTTGTGTACTGGGAGTGTGGAGGGGAAGCGGCATTAGGTGATGGACGTGAGTCCTGTCTAGCCTCAGCAAAGCTCATCCCGAACAAACCCATGACATGATTGTGCACAGTTCATTTTGATGATGAGATGGCAGTGGCATAGTGCTGAGAAACTGCTTTTTCTTTAGCCGTCTTTTCCTGAATTGTAAGATAATTTTTTTGACACCATCCAGAGAAGGACCCCTCAGTGAGAAAAGCATTGTTATGCTCCTTCTTGGAGCTCCTCTATCACCCAGGATGGCACCTTGCTTAAAATACATGTTTAATATTTCTTTCTAGAAATGAATTAAACTGTAAACATCTGCTTTTCAGCTCATCCTATCCAACCAGTCAATGTTGAGTGATCATTGGAAGAAATATAATAAAAGAATTTCAGATCTCAAAGGATGCCAGGATATTGGCTATCCACCCATCTCACTGAGATGAAGATACCAAGTGGTATGGTGTGGCTGTGCGTCCCCACTCCAATCTCACGTCCTGTTGTAATTCCCAGTGTTGGAGGAAGGGCCTATTGGGAGGTGAATGGATCATAGGGACGGAATTTCCCTTTGCTGTTCTTGTGATAGTGAGTGAGTTCTCATGAGATCTGGTTGTTTGAAAGTGTGTAGCACTTCCCCTTTCTGTCCTGCTCTGAGCTCTGACCATGTAAAGACGGTGCTGCTTTCCCTTCACCTTTTGCCATGGTTGTAAGTTTCCTAAGGCCTCCACAGCCATATTTCCTGTACAGCCTGCAGAACTGTGAGCCAATTAAACCTCCTTTCTTCATAAATTACCCAGTCTCAGGTAGTTCTTTATAGCAGTGTGAGAATGGACTAATACACTGAGGCACTGAGATATTGAGCAATTTGCCTAAAATTCCCAAGTTGCATAGCTCATCAGACAGAGACCACCCAAATCTTTAAGAAACGGAGTGCAAATGCAAGTCCTCTGGGATTATATATATCTTCAGATATGGTCTATTCATTTGTTTGTGGCTGGTCTTCGTTTTTTGGAGAGTGATGCTAGTAAAATTGAGGTTGTTGGTCTGGTTTTGTTATGGATGAATTGGCTTTTGTCTGTCCCTTGGTGATGGGCTGTACTGCTCACTAGCTCCTGACCTAAAATAATCAATGGTTGGAGGGCAGCTGAATTAGTGCAAAATTACCTCTTGAGTGTCTAGTGGACATTTTGCAGAACTGTGCTAGCTGCTGGAACTTAAAGGATGTTAGGAGATGAGTCAGACAAGGTTCGTGTCTTCATAAACTCAAAACTGACTGGCAAAATAGCATAAACACAAGAAGAAAAGGGATGAGTAAAAGAAAGAGTGAAATAACCATAGAAGGTGGTTGGCAAAATGACCCAGTTTCCAGCTTCTTCCCCTCGTGTTGGTAGGTAAATGTCTCCATTACCTCAGCCGAAGTGCAGTTTTGCTTGTCCACTTAGACCCGAACCAATTGGTGCCTTTGCAATAATTTGCCATTGCAAGGAAATGAATTGAGGTTCCCACCCTGAAAATCAAGGATGAGGAAACAGCAAGAAAGAGGTAGGAAGCACTGTTTGCAAGCCAGTGAAATTGGAAATGAAAAAGAGAATAGATGTTGTTAGGGCACAGTCTAGAATTCTTCAGGACAGACTGCATTTTCTGCAACGAGATAAGAAGAGCAAGGAAACACCAGTTTGTAATAGTGTCTCTCTGGCCAAGAGAGTCTATTTGTGGGCTGTGCATGATCTCCCAGGTGGAAAAAAAACCATTGAGAACAAACTGATTTTGGATGGGAAATTCCTTGCAAAGTTGACAGGTGATTGTAGTGGCACCTTTCACGGAATCCCTTAGAAGCAGAAAACACATAGCGTTTTGGTACTTTGAACTGCATGTTTGTTGCCAGGGCCAGCCCCCTCAAAAGAGCTGAGCCTACTGATGGATACATGGCAGCAAATTTCTACACAGGTGCAAAAAGGACGTTCATGCCCATGCCTGGCTAGGATGATCTTTGTAGGACCACATAGTTTGTTATGACTAGTTTTCCAGAAATTAACAGAATTAGACACAGAATTAACCCCAAAATATCAAGAAAATAACTATAGGCACCACCTCTAAAATTAAACCCTTTTAAAATAGTACTCAACCAACGGACTCTTTGTAACCATTCATAATCCTTTGGCCAGGCTCTAGCACGTAATAAATGCGTATTAAATATCTGTGGAATGAATAAAAAAATGCATCACAGTGTAAAAAAGAAATTTAGAAACACATCGACTTAATGTCTTTATGTGTGAACATGCACAGATAATTAAGAAACTGATTACATTTATAGATTTAGGAAATAATCGCTCAGGATAATATTTCATTACAAATTCATTAGAATTAGACTTTTCAGGTTGGCTATGTTGTCTAATTTACCCTCACAACAGAGTAGATACTTCTATGGGCATAAAGTATGCTATACTTTATGTCATGCATAAAGTTTTACAGAGACTGGTGCTCAGAGACATTGAGTGACTGCCATGAATGATTACTGGAAGAAAATACGTTGGGCAAATGAATAAGCATCCCGCCCAATGTGGCCCCGTCAGTGCAGGACCGGACAGACAAAGCCTGGTTTTATTGGTTCCTACTTAGTACCCTGATTTGAGAGAACTCCTGAGTTAAGCTAAAAAGGGATGTGTTGCTGATGACTCCATCATAATCTGCTTCTCTGGGTTTTGGTTACAGAATCACTAATTGAAAGACATCACAAAACTTTAACCTGTTTATCCTCATTCTATAGACCATTCCTCCACAAGTGCACATCACTATTCCTCATGCCGGTGTGGGGTTTCTGGAAGGTAAGGCTAAGTCACATCTCCCACCTCTGCTTCCGTCTCCCTTGTGCTTACCTCCTGGAGTTCCCTGGATTAACAGCCTGCCTTTCTATCTCTGTCTCCTTCACCCTATTAAAAGCTTCTCAGAGATGGAGTCTGGGTCACAGTCAACTTACTGTGCCCTTTCCTGCATAGTGCTTTGTGTATAATAGGTGCTCAAAAATGGCTTACTATAGAATCAGTGTGACCAATTCCCTGGCTTTATCAGTCACATATAAAAGAGATTCTAATTAAATATCTTTTGATGATAGTAATAACAACAAATAATACTACCTTGCAATTCTTGGGTTATTGTCACTCCTTCAAACAAGAGATTGTGTGACAGAAGCCTTTCCTTTGGAAATTGCAAAGACTTGCTTCATCTGTGTCAAAATATTTCAGACCCAAGTATGGTTCAGTCACTGGGGATAGGATGATGACAACCTATGGACGGAGGAAATGAGATGAATACTTCACATCCTAGTTGGCTGGTGTTCCTAACTTGGTTCAGAGAGTCTTCTCCTTTACTCACTGTTTTGGGCTATGTACCTCTGAAAACTCTAAAAGGCTAAATCCCACTTTCTGAGTTGGTGTTTATTGAGTCACATGTGATGAGCAGAATAGCATGAATGCATGTGAAGGTGGTTAGAGTTATTGCCTAACACAGAAGAAAAGAAACAAGATATGAAAAATAAGATCTGGTTTCTATTGATTAGAAAGCATAGATAGGTGAAACTGTGGAGATTTCTTAAGCTGAAGATTCCACCAGTGAAAAGAGCATGAATCAGAACTAGAAACCAAGTCAAGGCAAAGGTAAATGCATTTCCAGGCTCTTGATAGACCACAGCATATAGGGGGATTATGTGAAGATGGGGTAAATGTTTGGACTTTGTTTGTAAAGTTTCAGGGATCAAAGGCAGTATCAAATTCACAAGACAGCAACTTGCTTCAAAAATAGAAATGGATTTATTTAGTAAGTCGAAAGTTGAGCGAGATTGTCATTATACAGGAAAACTGAGTGATGGTAGCACAAGAAAAGTGTATTAAATCCCAGGGAGTTCAACTTTCAGAAACAATTTTCGGACTGGATTAAAAAATAACTTCAATAACTGCCTGGCTAGCTCCTTATTCCTCCTTTAAAAAAAAATCTGAGTTTCCTCTGAATTGAGTTTGAACATTCCTAGTGGAATTTGTGCTAGGCTCTGTAAATTGCTAACATTCCATCTTGCCATGTCTTATAAACATATAAAAGGCTATTGTTGTGCAGAGGTAGGATTGCAATCATGCCTCAGCTCCCTTACCTCTGTAGTCCACTTAAAGGCATCTTCTGTTGGGAAGACACTCATGAATATCCCAGCTTTGTAGAAGAACAAAGAGATCGTCTTCCGTGTAGAGAATCATCCTGCACTGGCAAAAAGCTGTGCTGGATGACCTAATGAGTCTTTTCCATCTCTAATTTCTATGATTCTATGAAAATCATCACCCACTATAAGAAACAGATGTGGGCTGGGTAGACAATGGCTGTGAGGATCCATCTTTCTCCATCAGCCTCTTTCAGAGGCATAGGTTGCCACCTCTCCTCCCCACAAGCTCTGTGGCAGCTGATGGGATATTTATAGTCCTCTTCCTCAGCCTTCCAATTATAATTATCAATATCTCCACTGATAAAAAATAAAAGGCATCATCAGAGTTGTGCACAGTATGTGATAAGCCAAGTTTGAGTTGAACATGAAAATAGTTTCTTTCAATTATGGACAAAAGAGAGGTGCATTTCGTGGCAAAGTTGCCATCTATACTGCATTAATGTGGCCACGGGAGGGATCTTTTGCCTCCCTTAAAGCACCTTCCTGGACAAATAGTGGGGTGGAGATGTTGTTATGAGCAGCTATCGCTCGAATAGACAATGCCGTCTGTACTGTACAGAGTTAGAGAGTTGCTTTAAATATAATAAATAAAAGTGAAATCTTACACAAGGCAGCACAGCTTAGTAATTGCTGTTTTGGAGCGCACGTCTCTGCAGTTATTTAGCTCAGCATTTCATCTCCAGCTGCAGCACAATTTTTGCCAAATATAGATAAATGAAGTTAAAGTTATTGGCAACCACTAGTTCTGTGTCCCTGTTTTGAGTTTATAGATTTCATAGGAATGGCATTACTTTATTTCTGCAGCAGACAATTGTTCTTCTGAAGTGAGAACTTTTTCCATGGTACAGTCTGCCTGGCGTTTTGACTGAAGTTGGAATTTTTATCAAGAGCTATAAGAACAACAGGAGGGAGATTTCAGTTTGAACTACAGATCAGTTGAAACCTGGAGGTGCAGGGAAGACAGACCCTCAACCCACCCAACACATTTTAAAAGTTTCCAAGCCTTAACAGGGTTTTAATAAAGTATCAGCAAGCGCTTCCTTTCATCCTAGATCAGCCTCTCCCCAGCGAAGACTCCATGCCGACATCTGCAGCTGCCCCGACTCACCTACAGAAGCAAGTGGCCCCATCATCTGAAAACAGGGTTTGGCTCTAGACTTTTATTTCTGGTGAACTTTGAGTCTATACAATTTCCTATTAAAATGACTATCATAGATTTATAGAGTTTAGAGTTAAAAACGATTGCAAGAACTGGAGTTCAGCTTTCCACAGCCTACAACTCACTTCTAAGGTTAATGGTCTCCTGACCTCTTTTTGATCCCTCTTGGGTGAACATAAAGCTTAACTCTTCAAGACGCAGATGATGCTATTATCTGTTCTCCTTGTAAGCATGGATCAGGTATTTCTGGTTGACGTTTGTTGACGGCCATCATGCCTTCCCCAGGGAATTCTCTTCTTCATCCTTAGCACTCTGAGCCTCTAATCTTGTTGTGGCTTCATTTCTAGACTCTTTATTACCCTGCTGGCTTTGTTGCTTTGGGAAAAATGCTTTCTAGAACTCATACAGTTGTAAAATGGAAGGAGAAGAAAACACATTTTGAAGGGACATCATTATGTGAGTCAAAGTCAAATTCTTTGACATACACACGAAATCTTAATGTCTTTGCCATTAACTAGCTTGGAGCTACTGCTTGGTTAAATCTTAAAGTTGAGTTTTCTATCACTGTTTATCTCAGTTGTGCTTATAACAGAGTCATTCCCACATTTCTTTGCTTGGTGACCCCTCCGTGTATGATATTAGAACAAAGTCATTAAATTATTCTTTTCCCTTCTCTTCTTTCCCCTTCCTCCCTCCTTCTGATCCTTTTCATGCTCTTGTTTTCTTTTCCCATGAATGGCTTAAGCCCATTTAAAAGAGGAATGTAATTCAGCAATGATAAAATAATTTAAATATTCTAAAAGGCATCCTTTTAAATTTATATAATTTTGGTGATCGTGTCTATTGGAAATTCCTTTAGGAAATACCTTTTCTGTCTCATGTCTTTCTACCAAATCTCAAGACTTATTAGGACCTGTCTTTCCTGATTCCTTGTCTTAGAGTTGGGTGTAACCTCCACTGTAGTCTGTGGCAGGTCAATCATTACCTTCCCTACACTGTATGATAGATATCTTTTGATAGATATGATAGATATGTTTCTACATAGCTCCTCCTCACTCCCAAACTGGCTAATAATCACTTTAATTTATTTTCACATTCTACGTCCTAGTAGGCTAGGGCTGGATGCATAGAAACTTCTCAGTATGTACTTATAGGCTCAATTAGAATCAATGAATATGATAACAACAAAAAAAGATGGCCATGACCTTGACCCAAGAGCCAGTTGAGGACAACCTTGAGGGTTGGGATTCCTCTCAAAAGGAGGTGCTCTTCTAGGGCCATTTAAGCCCACCACTACTGGTAGCTTTCTTCCCTCTCTCCCTCCCTCCGTCTCTCTCTCTTTCTTCTTTCTCTCTCTTTCAAAAAATTAAGGCAAAATTCACATAACTTAAAATTAGTCATTAACCATTTTTAAAGTGTGCATTAACCATTTTAAAGTGTATAATTCAGTGGCATCTAATGCATTCACAATGTTATGAAACCATTGGCTGTCTCTAGTTTCAAGAGATTTTCATCACCCCCAAGGAAACACTGAGCCCACTAAGTAGCCACTCTCCATTTCCTCCTCTCCCCAGACCATAGCAACCACGATTATACTATATTAGCTTTTGCATCTTAACATCAAAAATGTTGGAAATAATTCCTTTGAGCCCTTTTTTTTAATTTTATTTGCAAAATGTATGAAACACATTTTGTGCCAGGCACTGTTCTAAGCTCTTGATGTAGATGAAGTATTTAACAGCAACTCCATACGAGTGTTACTATTTTTATTCCTACTTTACAGATGAAGGGACTGAGGCAGAAAGGAGTGAAGTAATTTTCTCTCAGCCCACAGCTAGTAAATGCCGAGCCAGCTCTCATAGTCACTGCAGCCCGGCTGGAATCCGCTTGTACACACTTGGCTACGTTCTCCTCCACTGTGCTCTGGCCAGGCCTGTGGGCTTCAGGCCCCTGCTCACTGCTCTCTTCCCCTCTCTGCCCTCAGCCAAGCGACACTACCACAAAATTACCTTATTTTTTCATTTATCATGTGACGCTGTTTATTTTTCACTTTCTTCTGGTTTTGTTCAAGGGCTTCATGGGGCACTGGGCAATAGAAGGAAGATCCCATATGAACATCTGTGTTGTAATTTTCCATGACTATCTCAGAATGACCAAAACATGACTACTATTTTCTGGATCAAAAAGTCATGTAGGCTTGATACTGACCTCTTTGGACAAACATGGCTTAGGTAAGAGTCCAAACTCTTTTTTTTTTGGAAATTGAGCAAGACTGGAAATTTTTTCAGGGAGAAACAACCAAAGTTCATAACCAAATAGCAATGTGTTTGCTTAACCTTGGAGAAACTTTTTTTTTTAAGTTATAAAATTTGACGTTACTGAAACTCTTCCCCCAATGCAAAAGACAGCAGAAAACACAATAGGACGGAGGGTTGAGAATGTGAAGACTTTGTGTGTGTGCGCGTGCGAATGTGAAGATATTGTGTGTGTGCGTGTGTGTGTGTTGCTGTCAAAAGACAAAATCGTGACACATTTAGTTTAAAGATCTGAATTGGCTTTTATTTGTGATTCTAGAATTGGGCACCATCTCATTCCATAAAGTAGAGTGAGTGTTCTGACGAGCTGAGCTGGTGAGCTTGGCTTTATAGACAGGAAAGGGCTGAAGAAGCCAGGCACAGAGAATCAAAAGCGGAGATGTTCCTTGTAGGGTTGAAACAGGGGCACTTCCTCACCCTGCCAGCTGAAACTGACCTGTTTGGGGATTTGGCTATTATCTTTCTCTCTCTCCTGATTTCTCAGGAGGTCAGATCAACTGCTTAGTTTCAGCTTGGTGGCATGGAACTTGACTAGCAGTATCTCCATTTTGGTTTACTCTGCTGGGCCACATTAACCATTTTTATTCTCATAAAACAATGTTAGCTTTTTAAACAAGGTATGGAGCCATTAAAAATCACCATGGTTGTGGGTGGGGTTTGGATTTCTTCCTGAGTTTGCTTCTGAAACGAGTGGTGAGCATTTGGGCGGAGTCCCCTCACCTGTGGGGGTGGGTCCTGGGGTGTCGCTCCTGATGCAGGCCCCTGGAATGGCGAAGGCCATAGTTGTAAGGTGCACCCACATTACTGGAGTAACCCTAAGTGTCAGGTGCTGTCCTAGGTGCCTCACAGGTTTTATCTCCTTAAATTTTCCCAACAAATCCATGAAGTCGGTACTGTCGTCATCCCTTCTTACGCAGGAGGAAACAGAGGCATGTTGCACACTCAGATGTTACTGCGTGGGGTCTGGATTCATCACCGGCACTGGGAGCTTCGGTGTCTACTCTTCCTCTTTACTGTTTAGCTTCCTTCTCTTTAGATAAGTGAGGGCCAAGGAGCTGACTGCGTAATGTGGTCTCCTGCTGGAGTGGTCTCCTGCTGGCTTCTCTGTTTAGTCTCCGTGAACAGATGGAGAGGGGTCTCGTGGATGCTGGTCTGCCAGGAGTCTCTCCAGCCTGTGCAGCTTCTGTGCTTGTGGAAGGTAGATGTCAGGGGACTGGGTTGCAGAGTGACCCAGGACTTCCATTCACCCTATCAAGCCATAGACTTTTGAATGCTGTCAGCTTTCACCTTACAGAGAAAAGGAAAGGTGAAGTCATATTTTATGATTGTGGATTTTTCTTTTCTGTGTAGAAGTAGAATTCTACACTGTATCTCAAAGAAATATAGCCATATATTTTTAGCTAAAGCATGCATTACTTTAGAAAATAATTATGTGTGACCTGACAAAAACTGTACCCAAATTTAAATACTTTTTGCATGGAAGTGTATGGCTTGATCCCTTTAGCTGTGAGGACTCACATTGATCATGCAGATTCTTAGCACATCTGTGTGCCTTCTTCAGGCCTGCTAGCGGGTTTCAAGGCTCTTACATAAGGAAGTAAACTTGAAGAAATGTCAATGAGAAAGAGCATTCAGTTGAAGAGTTCAGGAATTCAGGCGCCTTTCGCCTCTTACCAAGAGAAGAGAAAAGTAGCCCAGTCAAATGGAAAGCACTTATCATAGGCATGAGATACGTAGGAGGCATTCAACAGATGCCACTAACTGCCTCCTGTCTGCTCACAGGAGCATCTGAATCAGGCAGGGTCAAGACAATAAATAGATTTAGCTTGGTGTGATGAGTCCGATCACTTGCTAGTAGGTATATGGAGAGCTTCAATGAAAAGGGTCCTTAGACTGAGACCTCACTCAGTGGGAAGGTGTGTAGGAATGGATTAGGACATCTGCCATGGGCAAGCAGGGGCTGAGAGGGGCGTGCAGAGTGCTTATTGAACTAGCGATACAGGATAGTAAAAATATGTATTCTGTACTAACTCCTACTAAAAGTGCACTTTCAACATTTTATAAACGTTAACCCATGAATTTTACCTACCCTAGGAGATACTTCTTGTTAGGTTCATTTGCCTGATGAGAATTAGACAGTTTAATTCTCACTGAGAATTAAAGAGCTTAAGTAACTGGTCCAAGGTTTCATGGCAGTAACTGGGGGAGCCCAGATTGGACCTCATGTCTGTCTCGTTTCAAAGTCTTGTTCTTTCTACCACTTTCTACTGGCTGCAATCAGGAGGTGGGCCTGAGGCCTCCTGAGAAGTCAAGTGCATATGACTGATGGTCTTCTTGTCCAGGGTGTCAGTGAAGGACATGGAATTTCCAGATCAGTAGAAGCTCATCTGCATATGGACATAGCGAAATCACCAGTAGAAATATGGGTTGGGGAGCAATCAGTAGATCAACTGGGCATCCAGCCTTTCCTCTAATAATATTCCAGATGGACTGTCATCTTCAAAGTGACAAACTGGAAGAATATTCAGCTAATTGAAGCATGGAGAACACCTTACTTTTACTTATCCACATCCAGATGTTTAGGCTTATTTTTTTGTTTGTTTGTTTCTTTTGGAGATAGGATCTCACTCTGTTGCCTAGGCTGCAGTGCAGTAGCACAGTCATAGCTCATGACAGCCTTGAACTCCTAACTCAAGTGATCCTCCTGCCTCAGCCTCCCAAGTAGCTGGGACTGTGGGCTGCACCACCATGCTTGGCTAATTAAAAAAAAAAAAAAATTGTACAGATGGGGTCTTGCTATTTTGTCCAGGCTGGTCTTGGACTCCTGGCCTCAAGCAATCCTCCTGCCTTGGTCTCACAATGTGCTGAGATTATAGGCCAAAGCCACCGTGCCTGGCTTCACTTGTTTTAATAAATCCTGAATTATCTGGGCTGTTGGCTCGTGATTTATTACTTTGCTAATCATGTTTTAGCATGGCCTGGTGGTAAAAGAAACATTTTAGAATCTCTCTTTCCTAATTCTTTCTTCTCATTCTGTATTAACTGAAAAATCAAGGTCTACTTTTGGCCGTGGCTGGTCTCTGAACTGCCCAACTGTGCACTAAATGTGGCTGACGGTGGGTCCAGCTTTGTTCATGAAGATCAACAAGTCACATCTGGATTCACATCCTTACCTAAATGTAGAAAAGCTCAATTATCTTGGATCTGCCTGATGCACCTCTATCTTTTGCTGTATTTTTTTCCTAAATATCTCACTCCACCATCTCACGCCTCCACGTTTCTCTTTCCTCCAAAAACTTAACAACAAAAAGATGTGCTTCTTTCCCCCGCTAACCTTCTCCACTAAAGCAAGGAGTTTACAAATTTCAGAAATATACCCTCCTTTTCTTTAATGTGATCCAATGCAAATTTTTTGAATAAGCGTGACATGCAAACGATCGGAACATTTTAAAACAGTAATGCCTTTAGAGACTGCATGTTTTAACTTCTCCTTTTCAACAAAGCCAGAGAAAGCTCGGTCTCCACACCAAATAAGGAGCATGCGTTCAGGCACACACGCGCACACCCAGGCTTCCTTCCACCCCGCCACACCCTCCTTTTTTTTTTTTTTTATTAGAAAACACTTGAAACTTATCATATGCAGCAGATGGGAGTAGAAAATGCAACTTGAAGACAGTTATATAAATATATCCTTGATGTCTGTTTTGCTTTTCAATTTGCAACGAAAAGTACAAAGGTAGACCGGCGCGCCAGTGAGGGCCGCCTGTGTCTCTTGATATCCATTCCAGATGTTGGCTAGACTTCGTGGAGCCGGGCTTATGGCACGGGGGCTGCAGCCTGGCCTCCTCCTCCAGGTGGGATGCCTCACGCTGATTCCCCACATGCTCCCAGTCTTGTCCAAACACACTAAACTCCACCACCTTTCCTGACCCTAATTTACCTTCCCTAATTCCTGGCTCTCTGGGAGGGGAGTGTCTAGAGACAGGGCCCCATCATATGTTCCTGTTCATCACCTTCCCTCTTCAAAATGAGATCCTTAAAAAGGGAAAAAGTAAATACAAAAGAAAAAAGAACCCTGATGCTGTTTGCCAATGCTGTTTGCCAGCCAGCCAGCGAGTGACGCCGGCTGCATATTCCTTTCTTTCCTTTCCGAGATGGTGAGAGGCTGGAGGTCCCTTTGACCCCAAGGCCTGCCTCAGCGCTAATGGTGGCTCTGTGTTTGCACACGCTTGTAAAGGATTTCACTCTGTAATATGTTGACTTCCTGATTAAACAATGCAAAGCACAGGAGGAGGTCATAAATCCTGGAGGCGCCGACTTCATTTATCTGAATGTTGGTTACTGTCTAGTGTGGGTAAACAAATGCCAGGGGCATGTATAACCATCTAGGGGGCACCGAGAGGGGGCCCTGCCCCCTCTTCAGAAAGAGAGGCTTGTCTGAGAGAGAACCCAAGACGCTATCCCTCAGTTCACGCAGGGTCCCTCGGGTGGGTACTGCAGAGTGCTGGCAAGGAAGCTGGGGGAAGATTGTCTGCAAAACCAAGAGCCGCTGATGGCGCCAGGGCGATTCAGGACACCAGTGGGTGGGGTGGTGGGGACCCATCCACTCTCAGGATGGCACAGTTCTGTACAAGATTTTGTAATAGGAAAAATTTGTAAGGACACAAAAATTCCAGGGAAATTACCAGGAATGACACTCGTTGAAGGTGATGAAGGCCGTTTTCTCCCTGGTAGGGTTCAGAGCAGGAAATGAACTGCACTTGGTGTCACAGTACAAATGGGCATATTCCTCTGGACGAGGGGCAGAAAACAGACGCTGGGGGACGTCTTGCTTTTCCTTCTGCTTCCTTATATCAAAAAGAACACGTCTTAATTAGATGCGTCTTTAATATTGTGAATCCTCTGTGTGTGCGTGCGTGTATGTATGTGTCTAAAGCTGGTGGGGGGCAGGAGGGAGGCAGCAGGGAAATACAGCAAACCATTAAGGAGGTTATAGGGAGAAGAAAAACAGAAGTCTGAATTTGGGTTTGCCGTGCTGCTTTGGAGTTCAGATTCTCAGTGATGTGTGTTCAATATAGTAACTTGAAGCTCCACCGCGATGTTGCTAGGGTATCGTGCCTTTTCCTCCCACTAGCGGTGTGTCCTTGGACATGCCACTGAATTAACTGAAACTTGATCTTTTTTTCACCTGTAAATGAGGAAAATAGGGTACCTTGAGGTTTAAATAAAAATTTTTAATAAGTCTAGCAGAGTGCTAGAAAAGAAAGTGTTCTTACTACATTTCAGAAGTGCAGAAGTCAGCAGAAGGGTGATCTATTTAAGACGTGAAATTCTAGAGTTTCCTGTGATAAACCAGTTTTACCTGTCATTAGATTTATTTTTACAGCCCTGTTTGAAGTCTGAGCATGCGGGCAAGTGTAGAGGCAGCATTTTACACTCTGTGGGGAAGAGCGCCCTCCGGGGCTATGTTCTAAAAGGGGAGATAAGCCGTGGACACATTGGCGGTCCATTTTGGCAAAATGAGCTTTGTTCTGTGGCTTCACTCTTTGGCTGAGGAAAAGCCTCCTGGGTATGAGAGGCTGGGCTTGGATGTCCAGGTGGGATCAGCCACGTGTCCATGGGGAGAAACCTGCTGGGCGGGTGCTATGTCCTGCTCCCATTGCTCTGTCTGCCCCAGATTTGTTTCCTCCATTCCCCACTGCTCAAATCTGAGTACCCCAGGATTCTAGCCCAGATGTCTCCTGTGAAATCTTCTCCAGCTCCTGGGCTAAAATCAGTCACTCCTTGCGCCTCCTCAGTCCCACACATGCCTCATTGTTTTATATTATTTTTTGTTGCACTCTTTCAATGCGGCTGTCTCAGAGGACCGGGTAGTCTGGGCGTGTCCCACTCTGCCCCACATCCTGGGCGAGGGGGAGCTGTTCCCAAGACGAGGAGGCTGTCCACGGGAAAGGGAGAGGTGAGAGGCACTTCCTGGGCTTCCTGGGCACTTTTCCACCTTGCCTCACGGCCCCATCCAGCAACACAGCAAAGGAGGTGCTGGTACCACATTTGGGGTCAAGGGACTACGGTTTAAAGAGGTTTATTAACATGCTCAAGATCACACAAATAGTATGATGATGAAACAAGAATTTGAATCCACGTGTTTTTGTTTCTATATCCCTTAACTGGGCAGGACTCTATGGGAAAAAACCCACAGCCAGGACTTGGGGGAGCAGCTGGTCACAGCCAGGGATGTCACTTAGAGCAGGTGGCCCTGGCATGTGGTTCCCTGCCCTGTACATCAGGGTGGTTGCAAAATCGGTTTGACGCAGCCATGGTTCAGACCGGCCAGCCTGACGGCCTTCCGACAGGAGCACACAAGCATCTGCAGCTGCGTGGCTGGGTCTGAGGACAGCCTTCCCCAGTGGCTCCCTTAGAGAGCTGGCGTGACAGCACATGCACAATAGTGCTGATGATGTACACAAAGTGACCAGAGCCAGGTGCGGTTTGGCATCTGTAATAATGCTTATTATTATTTAGCATTTGCCTGGGACCGCCGAGGAAGTGCTGCTAGGCTTCCAAAAGGACAGGAGTGAGCAATTATCAAGGGCAGCCCCACCGTGAGGTTAGGAGACGCTGTGACTCAATTGCAGCCTGGCAACTGGTTGTCAAGGGGAAAATATTCTAGAGCTGGATTGGCAAATGACTACAGCCTGTGGCCAAATCTGCCCCTCCGCCTGTTTTTGCGCAAACCACTGCAAACAAACGAATACAGACAGAGACCCTGTGTGGCCTGCAGAGCCTAAATATTTACGATCTGGCTCTTTCCAGAAAAGGTGTGCAGACCTCTGCTCTGGAGCACTGCTTTCTTGTTTTTCAAAGTGCCTTCCAGACATACAGGTATTCAGGCTGGAAGGATTCTGCAGCCAGAGTTTGGGAAATGTTGGGGTAAGAAAAGTTAACCAGAGAACTGCACTGCAGGCCCTGAGGAGCCTTGACATCCCCAAGTTCATTTGGCCTAGGCTTTTTCTCCATGGATCACCTTGAGGACAAATGTTCCAAGAACTGTACTTTAAGAGATGCGGATGTAAAATTTTAATACAAAGGTATCTCCACCAGTTAAATCATAAAGGAACAAAGCACCGGAGGAAGCCACAACTTACAGAGATTCAGCTTTTGAAGACCTCAGTTCTGTCTGGGAGGTTTGACACAGGGAAGGACAGAGGAAACTTTAGCCATCCCAACTGATTTTCACTCCTGTGCAGGAGTTAGCTCTTTAATTTGGCGCAACAGTGGAAACGTTAAAATGGAAAAATTGTATTATCCCAATCAAGTGCCTCAAAATGCTGTCAGTAGCAGTGACTGACCTCTAGAAGGCCTGGCCATCGCTCCCTCCTCTCCCTGTCAGTCCTTCAGTTTCACCCTGGGCCACGTGATGTTTGTGCAGAAGAAATTCTTAACAGACTGGAGTATAAGTCAGGCCAAGCTGAACTGTTTGTTGAGCTCTGAGGCCTCTGACAAGCCTCAGTTAATTATTCAGTGATGAGCCCTTGATAGGCCAGATCTGGCTGAGGTAGACAAAGTCTAGCCAGGCTCAAACCAGGATTGTAGCAGGACTCAACTTGCCTTTATTCAAATTCAGACATTTTCTGGTACCTAATCTGTGCTAGGCATTATGCTAAGAGTTGGGGGATACACACATAAATGGGGAAATTCTTTTGCCCTCTAGAAACTTGGCATTGTGCTAAGTGTTGGGGGATACACACACAAATGGGGAAATTCTTTTGCCCTCTAGAAACTCACGGTTGATTCATAGATTCCATAAATATTTATGAGTCACCAACTCTGTGCTAGGCAGGAAGACATCAGAGAGCTGATCCTGGGTTTTATGGTGCTCACAGTGGAGCAGAGAACTTGGGCATCCAGCGAGTAACTGGAAGTACAGGCGGCAGAGTCCCAGAGTGTTCAAAGAAACCCACAGTCCCTGCTCCCTTGGAGGTCACAGTTCCGTGTGGCAGACAGACATGTGGGTTAAAAGTCCAGTGTCGTGTGGCATTTGTGAGCAAGGATAAAGATTACTGTGGGCTCACAGGAGCCAGTGATGCTAATTTTGCCTGGGAGGGGAGGGGAGGAATGCTAGCTGGAGGAGACACTGGTAAGAGGGGAGTAAGGCACCCACAAATCAGAACAGCGGCCAGGGCATTCCAGGCAGAGGAAATACGCTCCTCCTGAGCGGAGGAACAGAGAAGAGCACGGAGAGTGAGAGGAGGGCATGCAAGGTGACCCTGCATGGGAGCCATGAGGCTGGAAAGGCCCCTGACGGCCAAGTGAGGAGCTTGTTTTCTGATGAAGTCAAATAGATTGTATGTGCTTCCTGCCAATTATTCAGGTGGGTTGAGCTCTCTAGATCAGCTGTCTCATGATGGGGTAGTTTCCCAAGAACAGGCTTGGGTAAGTTACTCCCGTGAAAGTGTCAGGCATTGTGCAATTTCATAACATGCCCTTTGAGGAGATAAAAGTGACCTTGAGCGCTGGGATCTACAGGGTTTGTGCCACCAAAGCAACCTGAATGACAGAACATTTCAAAATTCACTTCTTTTTCATCTTATCAGCATCACAATGATCAAGTCAGCTGGTCCCTCAAAAATTTAGAATGTGCCTTTGTAAAATGACACAGATAAGAATTTGCTGATGCAATTATAATTCAGTTCTCATAAAAACATGCTGGGTCAAACACGTAGTCTTTGTTCCAAAGCCTCCCTCTTTCAATGAAGAAACACTCAGTGGGTTCTGTTGATGTTGCTCTGCCCCTTTTGTCAAAGTACCATGTTACAAAAATTCATCTTTTTAAAGAGTGAACACATGCACACGTATGTTTATTGCAGCACTATTCACAATAGCAAAGACTTGGAATCAACCCAAATGTCCATCAGTGACAGATTGGATTAAGAAAATGTGGCACATATACACCATGGAATACTATGCAGCCATAAAAAAGGATGAGTTTGTGTCCTTTGTAGGGACATGGATGCAGCTGGAAACCATCATTCTCAGCAAACTATCACAAGAACAGAAAACCAAACACCGCATGTTCTCACTCATAGGCGGGAACTGAACAATGAGATCACTTGGACTCGGGAAGGGGATCATCACACACCGGGGCCTATCATGGGGAGGGGGGAGGGGGGAGGGATTGCATTGGGAGTTATACCTGATGTAAATGACGAGTTGATGGGTGCAGCACATCAACATGGCACAAGTATACATATGTAGCAAACCTGCACGTTGTGCACATGTACCCTACAACTTGAAGTTTAATAATAATAAATAAATTAAAAAAAAAAAAAAAAGAGTGAACATTTAAGTGAGTTTTACCTCAGTACTAGGTTGGTGCAAAAAACTGCGATTACCTCTGCACTACCCTGATATTTTTGCAAGATCCTATTAGTTCAGTGGGGCATGCTCAGGTGGCCCACGGTGTAGCCGGGTGTCCAGAGCCCTGGGTCTGGCTCTACCATTTATCAGCCACATTGCTTGGGGAAAGTTTCATACCTTCTTTGATTGTAATGATTTTAAAAATCAAAGGGAACTTGAAAACAATTTGATCTTCTCTCCTGATCTCATGGATAAGGGCCCATCTGATTGAAGAGACTGAGACAAGATCTCTGTGCTAGTTACACCAATACTCAGCTTAGAAATGAGTTCTTGGAGTCTTACTCCATGGTGGTTTCTCTTACTCCTTTCTGCCTAATTTGTCTCGGTTTCCTCATCTGTAAAAGGAGGACAAGAATTCCTGCCCTGCCTTCTGCACTGGTTTATGGTGCAGATGACACAAGACGAAATGTGCAGAAGCACACTGGGACTGGGCTTGCCTGCACCTGTGCATGTAACAGAACCAATGGCACCCTTGGACGGACAGGTGACGGGTTTCATCCTTCATGTCCTTCTCCACCCTTTCCTGCTTTTCACCGCTCACTTATAATAGAAACCTATATATTATGGTAAAAATGATATCTTAGCAATTTAGGAATTTCAGACAAGATATTATTTCTTAACACCTACTGTGTGTCAGCCTCTTTTTTAGGTGCTTTACCATTCAGAAGAAAAGTAGGGTGGGGGGTGGGGGATGAGGATTAACATATATTATGTGGATGGGATTTGTGTTTGTGTGTGTGTGTGTGTGTTTTGTCACATGACTTATTTCATAGAATCATTCTTAAAACCACCCAAGGTTAGGCATTCTTATTGCTAACTTACTAGTGAGTAACTGATAAGCCTCAGACAAATGAAGTTACCTTCACACACACACACACATGTCACAGAATGAAAGCTTTATGAAACTTACCCTTACTATAGGTCAGAGTTTCTTCATCTCAGCATTATTGACAACTTTGACTAAATTATTCTCTGTGGCAGGTACTGTCCTGTGCACAGTAGGATGTTTAGCAGCATCTCTGACCCCCACCCACCAGGTACCAGGAACCCTTCCACTCCAGTTAGGACAACTAACAGTGTCTCTAGACATTGCCAACGTTCCTTTCAGGGAAAACTCACCACTGGTTGAGAACTAATATCATACATGACATGCTCTTATTTTTTGTATGATTCTATATCATATTCTATTTAATTTAGAAAAGCTAATTGCTACCTACTAAATTGATTTCCTGACCCACTAACAGATCTTGGTTTGTCATTTGAAAAATACTATTATGGGACTGTGAGATTAGTGGGACGTTTTTTAAAGAAGGGAAATGGATGACATGATTTTCAGAGGCAGTGTGTGGCAAGTACTTTATAGTAATGAGCAAATCAGCATGACAAATTTTAAAATAAAAATACACTACTCTGAAGGTTATTTTTAGAGGAGATTTAGTTTTTCCAAATAGGAAGACAGTAGGCTGTTTGGGAGACCTAGTAAATTGTTCAGAGGTGAATTCTTTAGCGGAACATTTGGGGAGGGGCCCATACAGCTGACAGGAATGTGCAGGGTCCTCCCCAGGGTCCTCCCCTGCCTCCCTGAAGAGCTGGAACGCAGGTGCCTTCAGGATCTGAGAATATGAAAGGATGAAAGGATTTTTTCAATGAAGGATTTATTTGCAAACACAATCCAGAAAAAAAAAAAGAGAAATGATTTTATCAAAAAGTAAAACAAGTAAATGTCACCAGAAAAAGCTATGAACGGTAGGTTTTTCTCTTCTCCTTAAAGGGAGTGCAGAATTGTGCACAATTTTATTAGAACTCTGAGTCTAAAGGCATGCTTGGCATTGGTGCTAAATTACTGTGTCTTCCTCAGCGCTTTCACTGTTTAGATAACAGTGTAAACTGGGTCCCACCATAAGCAACTGGGTCATTGGTTTGGAGTCAGATGGGTCAGAGTTCGAATCCAGGTTCTGCCTACTTGGTATGGAACCTTGGACCAATGATGTTGGTCCTCTAAGATTCATTTTTTTAAAATCTTTAAAATAAAAATGACAATATCTGTCTCAAAGCCAGTGTTGTATTAAAAGAAATAAACAGCTCAGTGCCTGGTATTTAGTAAGTATTCAGTAAGTGTCATAAACACAACTATCATTACCCAGGGTAGCAGTGATATTATACAGAATCCTAGGCACTGCATACCCTCTGGGACTGGGCTTGTGTGCACCTGTACATGTGAAAGAGCAAATGCCACCATTGGACACAGAAAGGTGATAAGTCTCATCCTTCATGTCCTTCTCCACCCGTTCCTGCTTTTCATCCTTCACTTATAATAGAAACCTACACATTATGGTAAAAATGACACATTAGCAATTTATGTAGTATGCTGTGATTCGCTGTTTCTTGGTAGAGGGTGAGCTATAAGGAGCCCCATTGTGCATTGGGAACCCAATGAGATCTGCTCAGAAACAGCAACTGATGACCAGAAATGAGCAACACCCTGATGATGGGAAGCTTCCAAGTCTCAGGAAAGGACCTCGTGAATCCCCTCTGCCTCCCATTCCAGCTGCATCATAGGGAGAGAGAAATTCTGAAAATGGGGCTGTGGACGTTTGGTGGCTCAGCTACTTAGCTTCTTAAAGGGAAATCATGGTAGCTTATAACTCTGTTCCTGGATCAGTGAGGGAGGATAGATGACAATCTGCAGAAGGAGAAATTCTGAATTTGCATGATTTCTTGTTGTACTTTTTACAAAGTCTGATGTTAAAAATTGGTATTAAACAAAACAAGCATCAGGTTGGATGTATGTCCAACAAAAGAAAGGTAGTGACTGAAATCACGGAAGGGTATCTGTGCACACGGGCTTGCCTGGCCATGCCACTTCGAAACGCCACTTCTTCAGAGAGCCCGTCACCGGGTTGGAGCAGTGCCTGGGCAGCCTGTTAGTAATAATAGTTTACAACAGAAAATAAGTCTGATATCTGTTCCTATTTTTATTTTCTCTTTATTTAAATTTTTCATACTTAAGGTGATAATTTTGGGAGAGAAATGATCCACAGAGTTGATACTTCATTTTATAATATGGAAGATTTGAATGAGATAATGTATTTCATAAGCTATGGTGTAAGTTTATCTGTGTAAGGTTTGTCAAAATGATCACTAAGAAGGTACAAAAGTCTGGAGAGAAAATGATGAAACTTGGTGATTACAGAATGATACATTCTTGAAATTTTTGGCAAGTGCACATAGGAAAGAAGATCCAGCGACAAATGCATCCTCTACTCTTCTTTGGACATAGGTCAGTGGGTTCTAAAATAGTTTATGACCACAGTAGGAATTGTCCTGCAAGACAGCTCTCAGCACATAACCCGCCTTTCCCATCACAGGATATTAAGGTGCTTTTGAAAATCTCGTTCTTGGTGACTATCATAGTTAGAAGGGCCTCTTTGTTTAAATTTTTTTTTCTAAGATGCTTTAAGAAAAGCAGAAGGCAGAATACATAGAGGCAACACTAAAGTGACTCAGTAACGGATTTAAGTTTGAAGGCTTAGAAAACCACCCAGCCCAACAGATTCCGAAATTCACCCTGGTTACACCACGGAATTTTTTTAAACAGGCCTACCATTGGAAAGCCTGTTATACACAATAAATAAATAATATAGTTACCCCAGGGATGGCGGGGGGCAGTAGATTCCCACCCACTCTCCTCTCCCCATCTACCTTCCAGGCACCCCCTCTCCACCCACAGCCCCTCACCTAGTGCCCCTCATGGATGGACTTGGGTGGGCTCTGAGGTGTGGTGGCTCCCTTCAGGCAGCTGAAAGTCCCCCTGAGCAGTGTCAGCCAGAAGCAACCCAATGCTCAACGCCTGGGTAGATGCCTCCATTCACCACCAGTCCAGTGGGAATGAACGCCCTGAAGACATGATCTGTAGGACTAAGTGTTTTCATGAAACTTGTGATTCACAGATATCCTCATACAATTCCAAGTATGCATTTTCAGCACATATTTTTTTTTTTTTTTTTTGCAAACCCAGTCCCTGGCCCATACATGAAAATTCTCAGAAAATGATGAAATGTTCTAGTTGAATTCTGGGCAGCAGGAATGGAAATCTCTTATAAATTTACCTTACCCTTCTCTCTGGCATGCAAGGATCAGTGTTGAGATTCAGCCTCTTTGGCATTCCTCCTCTTTATGAACATGTTCATAGGAAAAGGAAAGTACTATTATTAAAATAGATTATCTCTCAGTTTAAGTATGACTGTGTGTGTATAGATAGATACATACTTAACTATGTATCTATCCAGTTAAGTCACTATCTAACTAGTGACTGTGTGTGTATAGATAGATATGTAGTTAAGTATGTATCTATCTATACACCCGCCTATATATGTATATGTAGATATTTTTTCTTTTTCACTACTGACCACCACCAACTGACAATCTGGAATCCCGACTGCTTTCATAACAGAAGCCAAGGGTTTGTTGAATATTCAGAAGTTTACACGATGTTCGAGAGTCCTAACATCTAATCTGAGGTTCTCTTAGAAAGTGTTCTTACATTGAACTTCTGGAATAGGGTGGTATTTTCCGTTGATCAATGAAGGAGGATTCTGATTTCCACGTGGTGTCCAATCCCGCCTTCCCGTGATGAGCTTTTAAAATGCATAGAGCACATTTGAAGGCACCAAAGGGAGGCCCTTCTACCTGAACACACACACGCACTCTCACTGAACCTGCATGCCTTTTATAGTGACAAACTGTAATTGTTTAAAACTTGGCTCTCTCCTCTTCCCTCAGTAAGAAGTCTGCCAATTTGAACTTCAATGGTCTCAGCTGTTTTGGAATGGTGTAATCACATTGTGAGATTCGTTTTACAGCTGGACCAGTGAATCATATTCATTCACAAAACCAGTTTTACCTGGTTGGTTCCAGTTTTCCTCCATGCGTGCTCACAGGGGCATAGATTTACCTCTGGCCTCGACCAAGGAAGTGTTTAATCCTGGAGGAAATGGTCGTTGTGGTTATTCTGGGGCTCTGTACAGTGTGCCTGCTCCCCAGGGAGCTCTCTAGCCAGATGGGAAAGGGGGCTTGGACTGGGAGCATTCTCAGACACACTGAGAAAGTCTTTTGCATATGCAGCAATTTTAGTTTCTATTTCTGAGAATTTTGTCAGGAGTCTTGACAATCAATGAGGACTGAAAACAATGAGTCACAGTTGTGGATCTCTCGTTAGGTTCAGGGTCAGAACGGGCTTCACAGGGAAAGCCAAGTCTGAAGGCAAAGGCGGGGCTGGGCTGAATGCGTTTTTTCACCAGACAATGGGATTTCAGTCTGTGGCTCAGGAAATGCTGTGACATTCCCTTTGTTTAATCACAGTTCTTTCCGACACTCAAAGGCTGGCTGATTTGAGAGCCGCCTTATCTTCCCTATCTCTGATAGATGATGCAGTTGGTGTTGAAGTTTTTACAGCTAATCTGAGCAACATGTTTTCAACCAGTACAAACACAGCCAAACGATGCCATTCTTATGCTTGTTATCAATAACAGAAAGTTCCAGATTTCCCTGAATCAGGCAAGGACTCAAGTTTTCTTTCATTCCTTTCAGTGCTCAGGTGAATTCACACAGATTCAGAAAGCAGGGATGCAGGAACAAGGAACCAAGCCCTCCACTGCTGGGAGAGGCGGGGGGAAAACTGAAGTAGGGGAACTCTCCGAAGAGATGACAACCTGTTCCGCCTGCCTTTTGGGATCTTGTGACGTGGACCCAGTTTTGCTTTGTATCATTTTCTTGTTGTTCCGTGTTACGTGGAAGAATGGTATGTTGGGAAGAGGATTCTGTCCGTGCTTCCAGAGAGTTCCATGTGTGTTCAGGTCTGAGCACAGACCAAGTACTGCTCTGCAGCTGCATGTAGTTCAGGGAGTTCCAGAAGGTTCAGAAGGCACAGACAATTCAGAAGTTTGGTTTGGGGTGTAGCGGGTGTGGGCATTTCTTCCTAGGTGGCGGTGGGGACTGGAGGAAGCCTGGAGATGCTTTGGAGAGGGGTCTTGAAAGCTCGGCAGGGATTCACGGGGGAAGGAAAAATGCTCCTCCTACAGCACTGGGTGGATAAGGACACACCCACATGACCCAGCCAGTGTCTAAATAGCTCAGGCAGCCCTTCAACCCAGCGTACCATGGAATCACTCTGTATATCCTGGGCTCATCTGTTTAACCTCCTGGATTTCTGCTTTTTTATCTGTAAATTGGGGCTAATACTCACCTTGCAAGTTTGTTAAATAAAAGTTAAATAAGACTTATCTATAAATCTTGTATCTATCATCTATCTAGCTATCTGTCTGTCTTTTTATCTATCTTCTTATCTGTCTATCTTTTTATCTGTCTATCTTTTTATCTGTCTGTCTGTCTACCTTGTCTGGTGCATAACACACAAAGTTAGGGAGGTACCAAAGCTGGGATAAACGTTGGTTCCCTTCTCACCGTGGGCTCCTCTGCCCTCTGTCCAGCCTCTATGTATGTAGCCTCAGATTTGACAGAGCAGGATTGTAGGTTTTGCCTGTTGGTTTGTTTTCTTTGTCTTGTACAACGTCTCTTCTCCATGGCTCTGGGCCTTCTGCTTTGCAGTTTCAAGCGCACCCTGAGCTCACCAGGGAGAACCTGTGTCTGAAGCCACTCCCTGCAGCCCTGAACAGTCAGTTTTCCAGGCTCTACCTGGTGTCCTCATCCTGCGTTCTTCCTTCCCACCCCACAAGCCTCCTTCTGCCTCTGTGCGATCCTTTGTGTGGTTGCATTTCAGAGGCACAGACATCATTGTAACAGAGGCGGTTTCATATCACTTCCTTGTCTTTTGTTTCCCAGCCTTGGAGGAGTCCGTCCACAAACACTGGCAGTATTCTTTCTTTCTTTCTTTTTCTTTTTTAATTATACTTTAAGTTCTAGAGTACATGTGCACAACGTGCAGGTTTGTTACATATGTATATATGTGCCATGTTGGTGTGCCGCACCCATTAACTCGTCATTTACTTTAGGTATATCTCCTAATGCTATTCCCTCTCCACTCCTCCCACCCCATGACAGGCCCCAGTGTGTGATGTTCCCCTTCTTGTGTCCAAGTATTCTCATTGTTCAATTCCCACCTATGAGTGAGAACATGCGGTGTTTGGTTTTCTGTTCTTGCATTAGTTTGCTGAGAATGATGGTTTCTGGCTTCATCCATGTCCCTACAAAGGACATGAACCCATCCTTTTTTATGACTGCATAGTATTCCATGATGTATATGTGCCACATTTTCTTAATCCAGTCTATCATTGATGGACAGTTGGGTTGGTTCCAAGTCTTTGCTGTTGTGAATAGTGCCGCAATAAACATATGTGTGCATGTGTCTTTATAGCAGCATGATTTATAATCCATTGGGTATATACCCAGTAACAGGATGGCTGGGTCAAATGGTACTTCTAGTTCTAGATCCTTGAGGATTTGCCACACTGTCTTCCACAATGGTTGAACTAGTTTACAGTCCCACCAACAGTGTAAAAGTGTTCCTATTTCTCCACATCCTCTCCAGCGTCTGTTGTTTCCTGACTTTTGAATGATCGCCATTCTAACTGGTGTGAGATGGTATCTCATTGTGGTTTTGATTTGCATTTCTCTGATGGCAAGTGATGATGAGCATTTTTTCATGTGTCTGTTGGCTGCATAAATGTCTTCTTTTGAGAAGTGTCTGTTCATATCCTTCACCCACTTTTTGATGGGGTTGTTTGATTTTTTCTTGTAAACTTGTTTAAGTTCTTTGTAGATTCTGGATATTACCCTTTGTCAGATGGGTAGATTGCAAAAATTTTCTCCCATTCTTTAGTTGCCTGTTCAGTCTGGTGGTAGTTTCTTTTGCCATGCAGAAGCGCTTTAGTTTAATTAGATCCCATTTGTCAAATCTGGCTTTTGTTGCCTTTCCTTTTGGTGTTTTGGATATGAAGTCCTTGCCCATGCCTATGTCCTGAATGGTAACACTGGTAGTATTCTTACAGGAAGCTTGGGTCTCGGGCCTAGACATATCCAGTCTCCATGAAACGATGAGAACAGCCATTCTGAAATGACAGACAAGAAACCTGTGTAGCAACAGCCTCAGAGAGGCCCCTTAATTTACCTTCTCTACTATGAAAAATCAGGTAAATTGCAAACATGGTGTGAAAACATATCTGCTTTGCTCAAGTCTTATATGATCTATTTGGAACAAAGGCCGCCTGAGGGAAAGGCGTGCTGGTTCCACATCTCAACTCTGTTCCTTGCCTGCTTTCTGTTCAGAATTGGAAGAAGAATGATGGGAAGCTTGGGGGAGGCGGGCAAATTGAGCTGGATGCAGCTTCACTCTGTGCACACATCGCCTTTTAATAATTTGAAAATGAAAAGAACTGGAATCAGGAAAGATGGGCTGCAGAGATGGGCTGTAGGCGGGTAGCAAGGATGACAGGAAACCTTGGGAGTTTCGGGATCTAAAGCTGTGGATTTACAACCAAATATTTTTTCTTTTCCTTAGCATGACTCTGGCTCTGTGCTTTGGACTTACCTAGCATCCCACAGCTGCTGCAAATTGATTTATTCTCTCACCATCCTTGAAGCCACCACCTATAATATCAGACACACTGCTTCTGTAGGCTGTTTTCTTAAGACACGTTAAGGTTTTGGTTTCTTTCTTTTCCTGTGGCTTCTCTTATTCTTTCTACCATGTGGTATATTAGGGTGCAAAGTATGGCTTATAACTACTCCTTTTCCAAATAGAGATTGTTTTGAGATGTATGTGCTTGCGGGAGTATTGGGGGAAGATATGTCATGTGATTACCATAAAATATTCCAAGACAACTGTCACACTGGACTGTGAAGAGTATTGCTTTTTCTTTAAAATACTTTCATCAATTCCCTTTTTTGGTTACTATTTCTTTTTCTTTTTCTTTTTTTTTTTTTTTTTTTGAGAGGAAGTCTCACTCGTCCCCTAGGCTGAAGTGCAATGGCAGCATCTCAGCTCATTGCAACCTCTGCCTCTCGGGTTCAAGCGATTCTCCTGCCTCAGCCTCCTGAGTAGCCAGGATTACAGGTGCTTGCCACCACGCCCAGCTAATTTTCATATTTTTAGTAGAGATGGGGTTTCACCACGTTGGTCAGGCTGGTCTTGAACTTCTGACCTCAGGTGACCCACCTGCCTTGGCATCCCAAAGTTGATTACTATTTCTCATCCTTTTAAGACAAGCTGAGTTGGGCCAGAAGTGAAGAGAAATCTGCCCTGGCCTAAGGGGTCTAACACCCTGCCCCATTAGGTAACCGGGCGGCTGTCCTCAGAGCTGAGCTGAGGCATGGAAATGGCTCCAAGCAGTGGAGGTTCACCCTAGGGAGGTCACTCTGTGCTACTTGGTCCAAGGCAAAGCCTTGGAAGGAAGAGCAGAGCCACCGTGAAGGAAGGAGCAATGCAGAGGATGGGACCGAGGTGTGGGCAGCCCAGCCCAGTGGGAGGAGCATAGGGTTTGGAGCCCAGCAGGACCTGGTTTCAGTTCCCTTTCCATCACTTTCTAACCCTTGACCAAACCATTTCATGCTTTTGAGTCTTGGTCATTTCAGGTATTCAAGGTATCAAGTGCTAACCACCTCATAGGAGTGTTATGAGGCTGGAGATGGATGAGGCCACGTGCGTACACCCTCCTCTGTGGCAGCATAGGGTAGATGCGAATGTGGTATCTATCGTTGCCGTTACTTTTTGTCTGGCAACAGTACTGTTGGAATCCGGTTAAGCAGAGTGGTAGGAGTCTGTCTGGAAGGGGCCATTGTTTTTGTATGAAACCTCTCCCTCCTGCTCTCTCCCCCTTGGAGGATGTTTCCTGTGCACTTGCCAGCTCCGTGTGCAATTCTGAATTCAAGATTCCATTTGTGGGGGCTTCTAGAGCCTTCTGGAAGGCTCAACTCGTCCAATGTACTGACTCTGAGAATGCTTACCTGCACGTTATAGCTAAATTGCTCATGAGAGCAATTCGTAACATCACCCTGAGAGAGAGGCCACATCAATAAAAAGTGGGATAGAATGGGATTGCCTGCAGGGGGGTGGAAATAATGTAAACTCACATGCACAGCAGCTGTGTTTACCTCTCTTGGACTTGGGGATTGAGCATCACCTAAAATCTGGAGTCCCGTGGCTCAGGAAGGCATCTCAGTGTATGCTCTGAACCACGGGGTGTTACTCCCGGCTTTCGGCCTGGGTTTGATAGTAGCTCTAGAAATCCAGTTACCCATAATTTGCATTGCCAACAGCACATTTCCAATTAAAAGCACAAGTTTGTGGGTATGAATCATGTACTTTGTATAAATTCTGCTATGTGACGATTTATTTTCTTGACACCAAATAAATTACACACAGTGAACTTGGCCTACTTTTACACCTCCTCCTCAATGGATTCTGGGTGAGCATAAAGGGAATTGATTAGAATGACAACTAATTTAGTGGGTGATGAGGACCCCATAATTTGGACCCCGTAGGCAAATTATTTTAAAGAAGTGAGGAGTTAAAATAGCTTTTATGAACCAAAGGGTTTTATAATTCCTAAGCGTCCTTCCAGTTATAAAAACTCACCTACCACGTGCAACAAAGGTTAACCTCCCAAATGGGAACATCAAAGCCCCAAGTCAGCCCACACTTGAAATCCTGAAAGAGGCACTCATTACACATAGCCCTAGTGACCTACTTGTCAGGACTGGCTTCTCTTCCCTGTGCACTGAGGAAGTACAAGGAATGAAGCATTTCAAAGCAAAGTCTGATTTTGAAACCCACTTAGTTGTAATAAACTGAGGTCTTACTGGCCCGTTTTTAAGGCTAGCTTTAATACCAAGTATCCTTTTAAAAAGAAGTCATTTTTTATTATTTTCTTTTTTCTTTATTATACTTTAAGTTCTAGGAAACATGTGCACAACATGAAGGTTTGTTACATATGTTTTTACAAGCCTGGTAGCATATAGCATGTTCCTGGGTCCTGATGCTATGGACTGACTATGGTTAACTTTCCTTGTGCTGCTACCTGGAACAAAGACCATTAGAATTGAGGTCGCACAATCACAAAAGCTAGAAGCAACCATGAAGGCCCTTCCGATCTTTACCTGTGTAAATGAAGAAAGTGAGGCCCAGGACCAGAGTGAGCATTTTTGTTTTCCAGGACACACAGCATCCTGGAGAGGGTTACAACCATATAGGGAGCACCCAGGATCCTTGAAGATATTGTGGCCAGGGCTTCTTTTCCACCTATGGTGCTTTTGCTGCTCAAACTAGCAAGTCTGAGGCCCAGCATCTTGGCATTATTTAGAGACTTCTCACAAATGCGGAGTGAGAAGTTCAGAGTCCTCAGGTTCTGGCCCAGTCCAGAATCAGAGTCTGCATTTGGCCTCATTGGCCACTTCCATGATACCAGAAAAAAGACAAAAAAACAGTGAAGCCAACTCCTAATTTGTATCCAGTTTAATTCTGCGAAACTAATTGTCTGTCTTTATCTCTACACAAATTAATCCTCCCCTTCTCCCACCATACACGTCCATTCATATAGCCATACCTCGGAGATACTGCTTGTTTGGTTCTAGACCACTGCAGCAAAATGAATATTGCAATAATGGAGTCACACACATGTTTTGGTTTTGAGTGTATATAAAAGTTGTTTTCCCTATATTGTAGTCTATTAAACACGCAGTAGCCTCATGTCTAAAGAAGTGGACATATATATGTGTGTATATATATATATATTTTTGAGATGGAGTCTCCCTCTGTCAGCATGATCTTGGCTTACTGCAGCCTCCACCTCCTGGGTTCAAGGAATTCTGCCTCAGATTCCTGAGTAGCTGGGATTACAGGCGTGCACCACCATACTCGGCTAATTTTTGTATTTTTAGTAGAGACGGGGTTTCTCCATGTTGGCCAGGCTGGTCTCGAACTCCTGACCTCAAGTGATTCACCTGCCTTGGTCTCCCAAAGTGCTGGGATTACAGGCATGAGCCACAGCCTGAGCCATGGTCAAAAATGGACATATCTTAAGTAAATAAATACTTTATCACTAAAAATTGCTAACTAAATCTGAGCCTTCAGTGAGCTGAAACTTTTTGCTGGGGGAGCATCTTGACTCAATATTAATGGCTTCTAGCTGACCAGTATGGTGGCTGCTGAAGGTTGGGGGTAATTTCTTAAAATAAGACAACAATGAAGTTTAACACATCAGTAGTTTTTTTTTTTTTGTTTTTTACTCCCTTTCATACAAAAGTTATCTGTAGCAGGTAATGCTCATCGATAGCATTTCATCCACAGTAGAACTTCTTTCAAAACTGTAGTCAATCCTCTCAAACCCTCAAATGTAGCTTATTAACTACCTTTATGTAATATTCTAAATCCCTTGTCATTTCAATGATGTTGACGACATCTTCATCAGGAGTAGTTTCCATCCCAAGGAACCACTTTCTTTACTTATCCATAAGAAACACCTCCTAATTTATTCAAGTTTTATCAAGAGATCGCAGCAATTGAGTCACGTCTCAAGCTGCACTTCTAATTCTAATTATCTTGCTGTTCCTACCACATCTGCAGTTACCTCGTCCACTGAAGTCTTGAACTCCTCAAAGTCATCCATGAGGATTGGAATAAACTTCTTGCAAACTCCTACTAATCTTGATATTTTGACTTTCTCCCATGAATCACAAATGTTCTTGATGGTATCTAGAGTGGTGAATCTTTTCCCAAAGGTTTTCAATTTACTTAGCCTGTATTCATCATGGGAATCACTATGACAGCCTTACAAAACATAATCCTTAAATAATAAGACTTGAAAGTCGAAATTACTCCTTGACCCATGGGCTGCAGAATGGATATTGTGTTAGCAGGCAGGAAAACAACATTAATCTCTTTGTACATTTCCATCAGAGCTCTTGGGCGGCCAAGCACATTGTCGATGTCCAGTAATATTTGGAAAGGAATCTTTTCTCTTTTGTATTTCTTTTTTTGGAGGAGTACATCTCAACAGTGGACAGAAAATATTCACTAAACCATGCTGAAAACAGAGGTGTTACCATCAAGGTTTCAGAGTTCCATTTCTAGAGCACAGGCAGAGTTGATTTATTAAAATTCTTAAAAGCCCCAGGATTTTTGAACTGATAAATGATCACTGGCTTCACACTGAAAGTCGCCAGTTGCATTAGTTCTTTTCCTATGGCTCATTGGTCAACTTGAATGCATTAGCTTTTAACAAGAGAGTCAGCTTATCTTGTGAAGCTTTGAAGCCAGGCATTGACTTATCTTGTCTAGGTATAGAAGTTCTAAATGGCATCTTCCTCTATCAGAAGGCTATTTTGTCTACGTAAAACATCTGTTGTTAGGTGTAGCCACTTTCTCCAGTGATCTTAGCTAGATCTTCTGGATAAATTGCTGCAGCTTCTCCATCAGCACTTGCAGCTTCTCCATCAGCACTTGTCTTCTGGAGATGGCTTCTTTCCTTAAACCTCATGAACCAACTTCTGTTGCTCCAAGCTTTTCTTCTGCAGCTTCCTCACCTTTCTCAGAGTTTATGGAATTGAAAAGAGTTAGGGCCTTGCTCTGGATTAGGTTGTGACATAAGGGAATGTTGTGGCTCCTTTGATCTTCTGTCCATACCACTAAAACTTTCTTCACATCAGCAATAAGCTTGTTTTGCTGTCTTATTATTTGTGTGTTCACTGGAGTAGCATTTTAATTTCCTTCAATAACTTTGCCTTTGTACACACAACTTAGCAAAGTGTTTAGTGCAAGAGCCTAGCTTTTAGCCTATCTTAGCTTTGAACATACCTTTCTCACTAAGCTTAATCGTTTCTAGTTTTTGAGTTTAAATAAGATATGTGCAACTCTTTCTTTTGCTTGGACACTTAAAGGCCGTTTTTGGGTTATTGATTGGTCTAAATTCAATACTATTGTGTCACAGGGAATAGGGAGGTATGAGGAGAGGGAGAGAGATGGGGACACAGCCATTCTGTGGAGCAGGTCAGAACACACCCAACATTTATCAATTAAGTTCTCTGTCTTACATGGGCCTGACTTTTGGTCCCCTCAAACAATTACAATAGTAACATCGAAGATCACTGATCACAGATCAACATAAGAAAGATAACAATAATCAAAAATTTTAAAATATTATGAGAGTTGCCAAAATGTGAAGCAGAAACATGAAATGAGCATATGCTGTTGGAAAACATGGCTTCAACAGACTTGCTCAATGCGGGGTTGCCACAAAACTTCAATTCATAAAAAAATGTGATATCTTTGAAATGCAATAAAGGTTAGTGCAATAAAATAATGTATCCTTGTAACACATCAAACTTTTAGTTGGCTACTAGTGCTTTGGATATTTTTTCTTAAATATTTCTGACTGTGCAATGCCCTCTGACTCCTCAGCCCCTATTCAAAGTTCCTTTGCTTCTGGTCTTCTTATTAACATTCTTCCCCAGAGACATCAGAGTGGCTTTTACAAAATCTGATCTGCTCAACTTAAGTATTCATGGGGTCTTCTACAGACCAAATTGCATCCCCCAAAGTTGCTATTTTGAAGTCCTCACCCTCAATGTGATGGGATTTGGAAGTACAGCCTTTGGGAGGTAATCAGATGTAGATGAAATCATCAGGGCTGTGCCCGCATGATGGTATTTGTGTTCTTCTAAGAATGAGACACCAGAGAACTTGCCTCCTGTCTCTCTCTGCCATGTGAGGACATAGCAAGAAGGCAGCTGCCTGCAAACCAGGAAGAGAACCCTTACCAGAACCAGTCCATGTTGGCATTCTGATCTCAGTTTTCCAGCTTCCAGAACTGTGATAAATAAATGTCTCTTATTTAAACACAGCCTATGATACTTTGCCATGGCAGCTGAAGCAGACTAAGATAGGTTCTATTCTTTTTAAAAAGGAATGTACTGTACAAACTCCCTAAAATGACATGAGGATCATTTGTAATTTGGGCACCTAAGTGTTCAGCAGATGTTTTCTGATTGTGCAATTCAACTGCTCAGTGCTATGTGTTAGAAATGGATCCAAAGGTTGAAATGGTGGTGGAGGAGGGTGAGCTTGTTCTGGGAATCATACAAGGGAGTGTTTGATTTCATGCTGCTTCATTGTCTGTTAATTTCATGTATCATCTTGACTGAGACATGGGCTGTCCAGACATTTGGTCAATCATTATTCTGGCTGTGTCTGTGAGGGTGTTTTGGGTGACATTAACATTTAAGTTGCTAGACTGAGTAAAGAAGTTTGACTTTCCGAAAGTGAGTGGGCCTCATCCAATCAATTGAAGACCCAAATAGAACAAAAAGGCTGAGGAACAAGAACTCCTGCTGCCTGACTGCTTGAGCTGGGACACCAGTCTTTTCTTGTCTTTGGACTTGAATTGAAACGTTGGCTCTTTTTGGGTCCCCAGCCTGCCGCTTTCCTGAGTAAAACTTACACCACTGGTGTCTTTGTCAGTTGGAGCTACTATAACAAAAAATATGATAGACTGGGAGGCTCAAACAACAGACACTTATTTCTCACAGTTCTGAAGGCTGGAAAGTCCAAGCGCAAGGTGCTGGCAGATGCAGTGTCTGGCGAGGGCCTCTGCTTCTTGGCTTGTAGACAGCCACCTGCTCGCTGAATCCTCCTGTGGCAGAGAGAGCTCCAGTCTCTTTCTCTTCTTGTAAGGACACTAATTCCATCATGCGGGCTCTATCTTCATTAACTAACCTAAACCTAATGATGTCCCAAAGGCCTCACCTTCTGATACCATCCTATTGGGAGTTAGGGTTTCAGCATGCGAATTTTGGGGGGATGCAAACATGTAATTTTGTGAAAGCATTCAGTTTTCCTCTTTCTTAAGCTTTCAGACTCAGACTCAGACTAGAACCATCAGATTTCATGGTTCTCCAGCTTACCAACTGCAGATCTTGGGAACTCTCAACCTTCATCATCGCATGAGCAAATTCCTTATGATGCATCTATCTGATTCTGCTTCTGTTGATTCTGTTTCTCTGTGGAACCCTGACTAATGAATACAGCATCTTTAGAATAGCAGCACCAGGGCAGGAGGCAGTAGTGTGGTGTGGGCTCAACCCTCTCAGCCCTTCTGCTCCTCTGCCTGGCCCAGCTGAAGACAATGTGCCTGGGAGGGTGATCTGGCCATGCTGTGGGATCCCAGGGGAAGATCAAGCAATAATTAGACAGAGGCAAAACACAGCCTTCCCTAGGGATGCACTGGATCTGAGCAGGAGACATCTTTGTTCCTGCTGAGGGTGACAGCCATGCTCAGAATGTGGGTACTGGCATTGCCAGGAGCACCCTGAGGCCCAGCACCCACCCTTGCCCTCCTGAGCCCCCAGACTCTCCTCTTTTGAATGAGTCTGATGGACTCATTCATCTGCTCTCAGGCTCTGCTTGCCTCCACTACAGAGTGACAACTAAAGGGTCTTCACTAGGATTTCATACTTTTGAATTCTCTCACTGAATTCCAACATTAAAGGGGATAGCAGCACCATCTAGAAAATGAGTTTCTTCAAAATCTGGGCCAGAAGTTAGTAACTCCTTGAACAATTTTGCATTTAGCTTTATTTTGTGATTTATTATTTTTAAATTTGAATGGTATAGAATCTTGAGTGGAATAATGGAGACCAGGGGAGGGCCAGGTTTTGTGAACTGAAGCATATACAATTTTGGGGACTCTCTTTAAGAAAAATAATACTGGGGTGGTTCCAAGATGGCCGAGTAAGAACACCTCCAGGTTACAGCTCCCAGCGTGAGCGATCCAGAAGACAGGTGATTTCTACTTTTCCAACTCATGTACCAGGTTCATCTCACTGGAGTGTGTCCGACAGTGGGTACAGGACAGTGGGTGCAGCCCACCAAGCGAGAGTCAAAGTGGGGCGAGGCATCGCCTCACCCAGCAAGTGCAAAGGGTAGGAATTCCCTTTCCTAGCCAAGGGAAACCGTGACACACAGCACCTGGAATATCGGGTCACTCCCACCCTAATATTGCACTTTTCCAAGGGTCTTAGCAAACGGCACAACAGGAGATTATATCCCGCACCTGGCTTGGAGGGTCCCACACCACAGGGCCTCCCTCACTGCTAGCACAGCAGTCTGAGATCTAACTGCAAGGCGGCAGTGAGGCTGGGTGAGGGGTGCCTGCCATTGCTGAGGCTTGAGTAGGTAAACAAAGCTGCTGGGCAGCTCAAACTTGGTGGAGCCCACCTCAGCTCAAGGAATCCTGCCTGCTTCTGTGGACTCCACCTCTGGGGACAGGGCATAGCCAAACATAAGGCAGCAGAAACCTCTGCAGATTTAAATGTCCCTGTCTGACAGCTTTGAAGAGAGTAGTGGTTCTCCCAGCACAGAGTTTGAGATCTGAGAACTGATAGACTGCCTCCTCAAGTGGGTCCCTGACCTCTGAGTAGCCTAATTGGGAGGCACCCCCCAGTAGGGGCAGACTGACACCTCACATGGCCAGGTACCCCTCAGAGGAAGCTTCCAGAGGAATGATCAGGCAGCAACATTTGCTGTTCAGCAATATTCACTCTTTTGCAGCCTCCCCTGCTGATACCCAGGCAAACAGGGGCTGGAGTAGACCTCCAGCAAACTCCAACAGACCTGCAGTCGAGGGTCCTGACTGTTAGAAGGAAAACTAACAAACAGAAAGGACATCCACACTAAAACCCCATATGTACGTCACTATCATCAAAAACCACAAAGATGGGGAAAAAACAGAGCAGAAAAGTGGAAAATTCTAAAAATCAGAGCACCTTTCCCACTCCAAAGGAATGCAGCTCCTTGCCAGCAATGGAACAAAGCTGGATGGAGAATGACTTTGACTAGTTGAGAGAAGAAGGCTTCAGATGATCAAACTTCTCCAAGCTAAAGGAGAAAGTTCAAACCCATCTCAAAGAAGCTAAAAACCTTGAAAAAAGATTAGACAAATGGTTAACTAGAATAACCAATGTAGGGAAGTCCTTAAATGACCTGATAGAGCTGAAAACCATGGCACAAGAACTACTTGACAAATGTGCAAGCTTCAGTAACCGATTCAGTCAACTGGAAGAAAGGGTGTCAGTGATTGAAGATCAAATGAATGAAAAGAAGCGAGAAGAGAAGTTTAGAGAAAAAAGAGTAAAAAGAAATGAACAAAGCCACCAAGAAATATGGGACTATGTGAAAAGACCAAATCTACGTCTGATTGGTGTGCCTGAAAGTGACAGGGAGAATGGAAGCAAGTTGGAGAAAACTCTGCAGGATATTATCCAGGAGAACTTCCCCAACCTAGCAAGGCAAGCCAACATTCAAATTCAGGAAATACAGAGAATGCCACAAAGATACTCCTTGAGAAGAGCAACTCCAAGACACATAATTGTCAGATTCACCAAAGTTGAAATGAAGGGAAAAATGTTAAGGGCAGCCAGAGAGAAAGGTCAGGTTACCCACAAAGGGAAGCCCGTCAGACTAACAGCAAACTCTACAAGCCAGAAGAGAGTGGGGGCCAATATGCAACATTCTTAAAGAAAAGAATTTTCAACCCAGAATTTCATATCCAGCCAAACTAAATTTCATAAGTGAAGGGAAATAAAATCCTTCACAGACAAGCAAACACTGAGAGATTTTGTCACCACCAGGCCTGCCTTACAAGAGCTCCTGAAGGAAGCACTAAACATGGAAAGGAACAACAGGTACCAGTCACTGCAAAAACATGCCAAAATGTAAAGACCATTGATGCTAGGAAGAAACTGCATCAACTAACGAGCAAAATAATCAGCTAACATCATAAGGACAGGATCAAATTCACACATAACAACATTAACCTTAAATGTAAATGGACTAAGTGCTTCAATTAAAAGACACAGACTGCCAAATTGGGTAGAGTCAAGACCCATCAGTGTGCTGTATTCAGGAGACCCATCTCATGTGCAGAGACACACACAGGCTCAAAATAAAGGGATAGAGGAAGATCTACCAAGTAAATGGAAAACAAAAAAAGGCAGGGATTGCAATTCTAGTCTCTGATGAAACAGACTTTAAACCATCAAAGATCAAAAGAGACAAAGAAGGCCATTACACAATGGTAGAGGGATCAATTCAACAAGAAGAGCTAACTATCCTAAATATATATGCACCCAATACAGGAGTACCCAGATTCATAAAGCAAGTCCTTAGAGACTTACAAAGAGACTTAGACTCCCACACAATAGTAATGGGAGACTTTAACACCCCACTGTCAACATTAGACAGACAAACGAGACAGAAAGTTAACAAGGATATCCAGGAATTGAACTTAGTTCTGCACCAAGTGGACCTAATAGACATCTACAGAACTCTCCACCCCAAATCAACAGAATATACATTCTTCTCAGCGCCACGTCGCACTTATTCCAAAATTGACCACATAGTTGGAAGTAAAGCACTCCTCAGCAAATGTACAAGAACAGAAATTATAACAAACTGTCTCTCAGACCACAGTGTAATCAAACTAGAACTCAGGACAAAGAAACTCAATCAAAACCACTTAACTACATGGAAACTGAACAACCTGTTCCTGAATGACTACTGGGTACATAACGAAATGAAGACAGAAATAAAGATGTTCTTTGAAACCAATAAGAACAAAGATACAACATACCAGAATCTCTGGGACACATTTAAAGCAGTGTGTAGAGGGAAATTTATAGCACTAAATGTCTACAAGAGAAAGCAGGAAATATCTAAAATTGATACCCTAACATCACAATTAAAAGAACTAGAGAAGCAAGAGCAAACACATTCAAAAGCTAGCAGAAGGCAAGAAATAACTAAGATCAGAGCAGAACTGAAGGAGATAGAAACACAAAAAACCTTTCAAAAATCAATGAATCTAGGAGCTGGTTTTTTGAAAAGATCAACAAAATTGATAGACCACTAGCAAGACTAATAAAGAAGAAAAGAGAGAAGAATCAAATAGACACAATAAAGAATGATAAAGGGGATATCACCACTGACCCCACAGAAATACAAACTACCATCAGAGAATACTATAAACACCTCTATGCAAGTAAACTAGACAATTTAGAAGAAATGGATAAATTCCTGGGACACATATACTCTCCCAAGACTAAACCAGGAAGAATTTGAATCCCTAAATAGACCAATAACAGGCTCTGAAATTGAGGCAACAATTAATAGCATACCCACCAAAAAAAAAGTCCAGGACCAGACAGATACACAGCTGAATTCTACCAGAGGTACAAGGAGGAGCTGGTTCTATTCCTTCTGAAACTATTGCAATCAATAGAAAAAGAGGGAATCCTCCCTAACTCATTTTATGAGGCCAACATCATGCTGGTACCAAAGCCTGGCAGAGATACAACAAAAAAAGAGAATTTTAGACCAATATCTCTGATGAACATCAATGCAAATATCCTCAATAAAATACTGGCAAATTGAATCCAGCAGCATATCAAAAAGCTTATCCACCATGATCAAGTGGGCTTCATCCCTGGGATGCAAGGCTGGTTCAACATATGCAAATCTATAAATATAATCCAGCATATAAACAGAACCAAAGACAAAAACCACATGATTATCTCAATAGATGCAGAAAAGACCTTTGACAAAATTCAACAGCCCTTCATGCTAAAAACTCTCATTAAATTCGGTATTGATGGAAAGTATCTCAATAATAAGAGCTATTTATGACAAACCCACAGCCAATATCATACTGAATGGGCAAAAACTGGAAGCATTCCCTTTGAAAACTGGCACAAGATGGGGATGTCCTCTCTTACCACTCCTATTCAACATAGTGTTGGAAGTTCTGGCCAAGGCCATCAGGCAGGAGAAAGAAATAAAGGGTATTCAATTAGGAAAAGAGGAAGTCAAATTGTCCCTGTTTGCAGATGACATGATTGTATATTTAGAAAACCCCATCATCTCAGCCCAAAATCTCCTTAAGCTGGTAAGCAACTTTAGCGAAGTCTCAGGATACAAAATCAATGTGCAAAAATCACAAGCATTCTTACACACCAATAACAGACAAACAGAGAGCCAAATCATGAGTGAACTCCCATTCACAATTGCTTCAAAGAGAATAAAATAGCTAGGAATCCAACTTACAAGGGATGTGAAGGACCTCTTCAAGGAGAACTACAAACCACTGCTCAATGAAATAAAAGAGGACACAAACGAATGGAAGAACATTTCATGCTCATGGATAGAAAGAATGAATATTGTGAAAATGGCCAAACCACTCAAGGTAATTTATAGATTCAGTGCCATCCCCATTAAGCTACCAATGACTTTCTTCACAGAATTGGAAAAAACTACTTTAAATTTCATATGGAACCAAAAAAGATCCCGCATTGCCAAGACAATCCTAAGCCAAAAGAACAAAGCTGGAGGCATCACACTGCCTGACTTCAAACTATACTACAAGGCTACAGTAACCAAAATGGCATGGTACTGGTACCAAAACAGAGATATAGACCAATGGAACAGAACAGAGCCCTCGGAAATAATACCACACATCTACAACTATCTCATCTTTGACAAACCTGACAAAAACAAGAAATGGGGAAAGTATTCCCTATTTAATGAATGGTGCTGGGAAAACTGGCTAGCCATATGTAGAAAGCTGAAACTGGATCCCCTCCTTACACCTTATACAAAAATTAATTCAAGATGTATTAGAGACTTAAATGTTAGACCTAAAACCATAAAAAACCCTAGAAGAGAACGTAGGCAATACCATTCAGGACATAGGCATGGGCAAGAGTTTCATGTCTAAAACACCAAAAGCAATGGCAACAAAAGCCAAAATTGACAAATGGAGTCTAATTAAACTAAAGAGCTTCTGCACAGCAAAAGAAACTACCATCAGAGTGAATAGGCAACCTACAGAATGAGAGAACATTTTTGCAATCTACTCATCTGACAAAGGGCTAATATCCAGAACTTACAAAGAACTCAAACAAATTTACAAGAAAAAAACAACCCCATCAAAAACTGGGTGAAGGATATGAACAGACACTTCTCAAAAGAAAACATTTATGCAGCCAACAGACACATGAAAAAATGCTCATCATCACTCACCATCAGAGAAATGCAAATCAAAACCACAGTGAGATACCATCTCACACCAGTTAGATTGGCAATCATTAAAAAGTCAGGAAAAAACGTGCTGGAGAGGATGTGGAGAAATAGGGACACTTTTACACTGTTGGTGGGACTGTAAACTAGTTCAACTATTGTGGAAGACAGTGTGGCAATTCCTCAAGGATCTAGACCTAGAAATACCATTTGACCCAGCCATCCCATTACTGGGTATATACCCAAAGGATTATAAATCATGCTGCTGTAAAGATACATGCACATGTGTGTTTATTGCGGCACTATTCACAATAGCGAAGACTTGGAACCAACCCAAATGTCCATCAATGAAAGACTGGATTAAGAAAATGTGGCACATGTACACCATGGAATACTGTGCAGCCATAAAAAAGGATGAGTTCATGGTCTTTGTAGGGACATGGATGCAGCAGGAAGCCACCATTCTCAGCAAACTATCGCAAGAACAGAAAACCAAACACTGCATGTTCTCACTCATAGGTGGGAATAGAATAATGAGAACACTTGGACACAGGAAGGGGAACATCACATACCAGGGCCTGTCGTGGGGTGGGGGGAGCAGGGAGGGATAGCATTAGGAGATATACCTAATGTAAATGACAAGTTAATGGGTGCGGCACACCAACATGGCACATGTATTCATATATAACAAACCTGCACATTGTGCACATGTACCCTAGAACTTAAAGTATAATAAAAAAGAAAAATAATAAAAATTATGACACAAAATGAAAGTTAATATTTATTTAGAATGAGAAAATAAACCAAATTTTAAAAAGCTTTAAAGTAGCGCAAATACCAAAAAGTCTAGGAAAATAGCATATTACTTTTGATGACTGCTTGACATAGCTTTATAATACTTTCATTTCTATGTTTTTGACTGCATAGCTTAAGAAACACCTCTTCACTGGACACCAGTATTTCTGAAGTTCTATTTTGAAATAGCAAATATTTGCCTTCAGAAAAGAGCTCCATGCCACTGACAGCCAGGGAAAGGAAGCTGAGTCTGAGGCTTGAGGAAGAAGGGCTAAACAATAGTTTGTAATATTTTCATAGAGAAAGGAGAAGAATAACTTGACCTTCTTTTAGCTTAGTTGATTAACATTTATTTTAGTTATTGATAGTTGGGATGCATTAAAAATGCAACTGTATACACAGATCTCCTTGCTGTTTATACTGTAGCTGCCTCGCACACATTACTATTCAGATAAAGTTCTTTTTGTTGCATTTACATAAACAAATGCATGGTGTATGCATCATTGCATTTGCTGCATTGTTGATTGTATTCTTATAGGAGTGAGCTTCTATTTCTCCATAAGCATTGATGGAAACTGTGATCTCTCTGTGCAATTTTACATGACTGATAATTAGAATAATTTCCCACAGTCTACCTTCTGACTCTATATACATGTCAAATGTTATTTCTGTTCCATGATCCACATACTTTTGGCACCAGATGTCATAAGATGCATTTATATTGCCATTGGATCTCTGGGCCTGGACTTCCATGTCAGCCTGCCATGCGAGCTGGGCAGCAGGAATTCTCCTGGAAGCCTTCACTACACTGGGACAGAAAACAATGACTTACCTGCACTTACTCACAGAAATATATCCCAATAAGCCCAAACTAAGTGTATCCCCAATTGTTCTTCTTTTTATCCAAAATTCAGACATGCACAAATCATGCCAAGAGAACCTGGGAGCAGAGGACATACGACATGGAGGATCTGTGAGTGGAGAGATGGAGCAAGCTGGCTTAACAGACTGTAGACAAAATCACAGAAATACAAACTGTCAACAACATCAATACATTGTGAGATCCCTTTCCAAGGGCCTTGGAAAAAAACAGTGGAGGACAGAAGTCCTAAAACTTTAGCTTTTTGGTAAATCTGTCTCTGATGGAGGCTTCAAAACATACATTACAGAAAAGTTGGATTGAGGTTGATATTTACTTAGTGGAAGTTTTCTATACCACAAAGTTATTATTGCAGAAAAATATGTAAAGCGCCTGGTCAAAGCAAACTTTTAAAGCTCCTTAGGAGTCCTATTTATGTAACAATAATTGATATGCTAATTTCAACTCATTCTCCACCAGTCTTTGGAGCAAGCCCTCCATAGATTTCTGCATTTACCTAAAATGAATGTGAGTGCACACCATAGCAGAAAGGTTTGTTTAAATAGAAACATAGGATGTTGTTCCTGAAAGTGTTCTGAGAAGGGACAACTCACAGGAAAAAGTATTGAGGCCCACGTGTTGTTGAAGGCCTATTTTGAAACAATAAATATTTATCTTCAGAAAAGAGCTCCACTCTGCTGACACCTACGGAAAGGAGGCTGGGTCTCAGGCAGGAGGAAGAAGAGCTGCTCCACGCACAGGTGGCCTGCACCTCCCAGGCAGAGATCGCTTTTACCAGCAGAGTTGGCTATGTTTATGAGGAGAAAAACAACAATATGAAACCAAATCCTGTTTTTGTAGTGCCTTTGTGGTTAGGTGCAGAGGAACCAGGAGGGTGGCACTCTCCATCTTCGTGCGTTGGGTCCTTCGTGCATTGGAGGGAGTAGGGGGGATGTCCTGAGGCCACAGGGACACAATGCTGAGGCTCAGTCAGGATTCCAGCACCCAAGTAACACAGTTATGTCCCTTCTGGGTGTGTGCACTCATGTGTGCCTGGGTCAGATGGGGCAGTTATGGAGAAGTCTGACATTTCCTTCCTCCTCATGCAGCCTGTCTTCCCCCGACTCCTTTTCCTCTTTTCTTTATTTTCTCTCCTCTTTACTCTTTCAGGGGTACTAGGGACAGGGACAAGGTCCTCGTCATATGGTTGTTACCAGAAAAGAAGTCCCAATCCAGATCCCAAGAGAGGGTTCTTGGATCTCGCACAAGAAAGAATTCAAGGCGAGTCCATAGAGTAAACACGGTTATTAAGAAAGTAAAGGAGTAAAAGAATAGCTACTCCATGGGTAGGGCAGTGACTTGAGCTGCTGGCCTAAGAATACTTATAGTTCTTTAGTGATCATAGGCTAAACAAGGGCTGGATTATTCATGAGTTTTCTGAGAAAAGGGTGGGCAATTCCTAGAGCTGGGGTTTCCTTCCTTTTTTTTGGAATATGTGGTAACTTCCTGACATGGCTATGGCATCTGTAAACTGTCATGGCTCCAGTGGGAGTGTCTCTTAGCATGCTAATGGATTATAATTAGCATATAATCAGCAGTGAGGACAACCAGAGGTCACTCTCGGGGTGGGGGGGGAGGTTTGGTGGGTTTTGGACTGCTTCTTTACTGCAACTTGTTTTATCATCCAGGTCTTTATGACCTGTATTTTGGGTCCATCTCCTGTCTCATCCTGTGACTTAGAATGCCTGACCTCCTGGGAACGCAGTCCAGTAGGTCTCAGCCTTATTTTACTCAGGGTCTAAACAGGATGGAGTCGCTCTGGTTTAAATGCCTCTGACACTGGGACATGGTCTTTTCTGACTTCTTCACAGTGTATTTGTAGCTTTGACAATGAAATCCCTCATAGTGACTTCGCCAGCTTCCATTTTGTTCATGGAAATGTCATCCTACGCGGGAAATTCAAGCACCTCGGCACTTAACACTACTAAGTAGTATATGCTAATCTCAACTTACTCATAGACTACTACTAGTCAGAAGTAGTGTATGCTAATTTTAACTTATTCTCAACAAAAGAGTTTATACTAAATGTAATTGTTGGAAAGGAAAACATAAAAATAACGTGTTAATGATTTTTAAGGCTCTTTCCTTCTGATAGGAGTTATATAGTAGTTTGGTATATTTTGGTAGTTTGGATATTACATATAAGGTATTAGTGAAAGATGAAGAGGAGGAAACGAGCAGTGTTTGAGTTCCTCACACATCCAGATGCTGTGTTGGGTGGCTTACCTGTGAGATCTTATTTGTTTCGACTATTCTTTCTGGATGTAGTACGTCCTGTCTTTGCAAAGGAAGAACATGAGAGGTGAAATCATTAGTCACGTGATTTTGGTAATATCATTAAGTTTCCTCAAAGAAGTAACAGTTTGAGTATTATGAAGTCAATGTAAAGGAAAGCTAATGTAGACAGGTTTTGCAACTTATACGTCATTGTGAATATAAGGCATTGCTTTTAAAATACGGGCCATTCACACCATAAAACATATAAATAACTTCCCTTTTCATGCATAAAAATGTGTTCACAGTGGGGATAGTCTCTCTGTGATGGAGGCACTTGCCTGTGGTGTTGTGCCTAGACCTTATCTTTAAGTACCTGATGCTCTTCCGTTGTACCCCACAGATAAGGTGACAGTATTTTCTGGTCTGCCCAGGATGTCCAGGTTCATTTTTATGATCCCATTGAAATGATCATAGCACTGTCTGTCACTCTCAAAAATGTCCTGGCTTAAGACAATAAGTTATATAGTACCTCAATGTATTTTCCTACCAGCATTTGTGTTTCCTTTTAAACCCTGAGTTGGAGCTTGAAGCTGAAAGATAATCTTTTCAACCCCCAAATCTTACAGATGAGAGATCAAGAAATATTATCCAGTGGCTCTATGCAGTTCAAAGGGTAGAAGAAAGAAGACCCAGTCAAGGTTTTTGGATTGGCAGTCTCCAGGTGACATCTGGTTTTTCTGCCTCCCCCGAAAGGTGGAACAGCATTGGAATGTAGGTGCCAGGGTGCATGACAGACAATGTATGTCAGGGTGTGCTGAAATATGATAGTTTTGGTTCTGGGGAACTGCTGATTCCTGTTCTATTTATTTTAGAAATTTAAAATCAGATGAGAAAAAGCAATCCTCACAGCGGGGAGAAAGCGAGGGAAAAGGAGGAAGGAAAAAAGAAGAGAATAGGAGGAAAGGATGGAAGGAGAAATGAAGAAATGAAGATTTTGGGCAGATGTAGCCAGTGACGTATTGCCAAGGAGTGAAAACTATTGCCAAGGAGTGATTCTTATTTGGACATTGCTTTAAATAATTGCAGATCCTAAGAAAGACGCTATAGTGGACCATGTCTGAGATATCAAAATATCAACAAGGATGAGCAATCTGAGAGCAACATTTTGCAACACTGTGACACATCAGTGTGAATTAAGAGGTTCTCATAGGCAGGTGAGTCAACCAGATGCTCTCCTGGTAGGGGTAGCGTGATTATACACCGATTACATTTCTTTATCAGCGGAGATTTATCAAGAAGCTCAACATTTGCATTCGAACAATATTTCTATCTTGAAAAATGGACAATTCCACACCTTCACAAAACAAATAGAACACAATTTATGTATTAATTCATGTGATTCTGGATTTCACACCATGGCAGTTAAACACTTTTTTTTAAGCTTATGGGCAGTTTTATTTTGTTTGTTCCATCTTATTTCTGTGGGCATGGAATTTTTACTTTATGCTTTTTGTCTTTGCTGTTTCTGAACTCTATAAACCATTTCTCAGAAAAGCATCCATGTGCTCTAAGAAAAATGAATCTCAACATCACAGTTATGTCATTGGAACAGGGGTCTATGTCTGCCTCAAAGTTTGCTCACAGAGGAACACACCTCTCCGGCCGATGATTAGCCAAACTGATCAGACCTTTTCTGTTTGGGACAATTGCAGCAGAGAAGCGGATTCTGAGCAGTGGGGTGGGATGGATCTTAGCAACTGAGGGCTAAAGAGGAGGAGAAGAGGGGTAGAGGGAAAATATCTGAGGTCCTCTTGACCCATCTCTGCTTCTCCAGACACAAAAGAGCCAGGCAGAGCATTTCACTTCTGGAAATAAATGATGACAAGCCAAATGAGAAGAAGCAAAGGCTATTTATCCTGAACTTGCTCTTTGCAAGGGAGTCAACCACTATCATTTTCATTTTGGCAGAGATTCCAAGGCGGCAGAGGAGCAGAAAAGCTTCCTGGTAGAATAGGGAGGCTTCCGGTGTGCCCTGATTGGAGGCTGTTGGCAGGAAGAAGCCAGAGGTGTCTCACTAGAGGCAGGGGCTCCTATGGGATTGGTCTGGGGTACATAATTGGTTTTCTCTGGTTGGTCTTAAGTTGGAAGAAGGAACAAAAATTAGGGAAGCTGTCAGTTCTTTAATCAAGTCTTGGCCATTTGGGGCCAATTGTTATGGAAGTTATTGTTTAGATCCCTGGATTGTTCCTAGAAATAGCTACCTGGCTTCCTGCAAGTCTGACTTCCAACAGGCTGGCTTCCTGGACTGTTTACTGTAGAGAAGGGGCTGGTTTCTTGGTCTGGCCACTGCAGGTTGTGGTCAGAATTCTATTTTATATATGCTTTGGCTGTTGCCTGTTTGTGTTTTCAGTCTCACCCCACTCTTCTGCAGTGGCCTCTCTTGCCTATAAAGAGTCACTCCCTTTGCTTGCTGGAAATTGCCCACTGGGAAAGATTGTTTGCCTTTTTGTTTTTCCTGAAGCCTACATTGCTTGCAAATGTGCTTCTGAATAACTTGACAGCATTTCTTCTCTTCTGGAGTCAGTTGGCTGGATGACCTTATGGGGAGCAGGTGTTTTGCATCAGGATGTACTTCTTAGGATGTAGGAAAACAGCAAAAAATACTTCATAAATATGGAAGCATAATGACTGTTTAATTTGGAAGAATCTCTATTTGTAAGTTTTAGGCCAGTCTCGGAGATACAGGATAAAAAGTCAAATTACAGAGTCTCTTATAGCCTTTATCTGTGTTATATAATACAGAATTCACTTCTCCATGCTCCAGTGCTCACAGCACAGGCAGGGTGAAGTGCGTCTTCATGAAATCAGGGAAAATCACATTGTTATTTAAAATGTAAACCGTGCAAGAAATAAATTATTTCTGACCAGGTCCTATTAAAGAGGGCAAATGTGATTAATTCCTGGCTTAGAAAATCACTTACCTCTACCAATTACATGCCGCTATTACGGTGATTATTTTATAAATGCTGATAAACACTATCTCAAGTTAATATTTGCTCCTGAGGAAAGTTTGCCAAGAGCTTAGAATACGCTTACGGAAGATTTTTGCCTGCTAGATTTGTGTACAAAGCTTGAAACATCAAAATCCTTTTAGCATCATTAATTAAAAAAAAAAAAAATCAGTGCACAAAGAGTTGTAGCCAGTAAAGCTGACATCTGACACAGAAATAGAAAAACCTTAGAAATTTTGCATAATCAGGCAAATACTGTTCATCCCTAATGAATTTCAGCCAACTAACTTTGCTATTGATTTAGTCTCTGAGATGACCTCTACTTAAATCTATATAATGTGCCCCTGTGCATGTGAGTCATAAATAATGGCTGAACTCTTGCTAAAGATTAAACAGACATTGTTCATACTATGTAGACTACGGACTATTGGCTTAATATACTGATGCTAGAATTAACAAGTGGATGCTGGCTAATGTTGTTAACAGGAAAAATCAGGAAGTCATTCATGATCCATGTTTCAGGTTAAGCATCACATTTAATAAATTGTTTCAGTGGGGTTTGCATCAACTCCTTGTGGGTATATACAAGAAAATAAGTTTGAATTTTAGTGAATGTGTTAGATACTCATACATTCTTATTATTAGGCCATGGAGTCCAGGCAAAAACTAATATATTATTAAACTGGTGTCATAATTATAATACCTTGCTTAGATTCATATATTGTAATTATATAACAAATGATCCACCAATTTAGGATCTTATTGTCAACTTAAGTAAAGCCTTATTTGTTAACCAGAAAATTCTCAGGTTTGCTACCATAATTTTCTCTATTTACCTATAGATCTTAGGCTTAGCCAATGAGGAATGAATGGTGGGTGAGTGTGGAAGAAGCGGACTGAGACTGCATCTGGGTCTTTGATGCAATGAACTTTCTGCAAACGTTATTGCCTGATGAATGTCTGAGGCTTCCTCATTTATTGAGGGTTTGAGGTAGGATTTCTGGTTGCTAAAGAGTAGAAGGTAGGATCTAAATTTCTTCTTCCATTCCACAGTTTATTGTGTGCCTAAAACATTTTTATTTTGGTAAAAGAGGACAAAAAAGAGGCATGTGAGGCTGTCTGTATATATAAATCTTGAGAGAGTCTAGGAGGGAAAGTTGCTTTGTAAAGTAATAAAGTGTGTTTGTATTTCCTCTACGGAATTTATTTAAGAACTCTCCTTAAGATGTTTGGTTTACCTGATTTTATTTTTTAAAGGATAGGTATTTGAGTTTTAGAGAGCCCTGTTTAGGGGAGACAGTTTAGGTTAGTGATTAGAAGTGCAGGCTCTTAGGCAAATTACTGAATATCATTTTCTTCTGTTTTCTCAATAGCAAAATGGGTCACTTGGAGAATTAAGTAAGCAAATCCATGAAATGTGCTGAAAGCTCCAACCAGGGACTACCACCATGGTAGCCACCACCAAGGATAAAGGTTGTATGCAGGCTGGAGGGGCAGACACGACTAACAGTCTTGTATGTCCAGCTCATCAAGAGAAAGACCAACAAGGTGCAGAGAGGCACAAGAAAGAGTTGTAGACGCCACCAGGGACTGAGAGGTTAAAGGAATTATTAGTCTGCCTTAACAACATAAAACAAAGTCTTTTTAGAATGGAATTGCTACCTCAAAAAAGAATAAGAAAGTTTAAAAATCCAGCAGTCTAATCAGGGGAAGTTTATGTTTACTTAGGGCTTGAAGCCAAGGGCCAACCATGCTCATTCTGTCTACTATGGGAGCTTCTGTTAAAAAGTTTGTCAACAGTGAATCATTATTCTTTCAGTCAAGAAAGCACTACTCTTAATGTCTTAAAATATAGATTTTGGGAAATAGATGAACAACTGTGATGCATGCATATGTGTGCACGTAAGTTGGGGTAGAGTGCACCAATTTTGCCATTGGCAAGTGGACAGGTTACACTTACATATGTTTATAGCAAAACTTAATTGAATAATTTAAAAAATTAAATTGAGAGAAGTCACTGAATATAAGAATAGCATATAAAAAGAAGTAAGTTAGTAACAGTTTTAAAATTATTAAGGTTGACAAATTCTTTGATTTTTTTAAATTTGTAATAAACTATTCCCTTATTTGCTTGTTCAGTAAACTTTTGTTATCTACCATGTGCATGATAATGCTAAAAACATATTGGCTAATAAGTTAAACATGCTCCCGTTTTTATGAAAATTATAATCTAGTGAAAGAGATAAATATTAAACCATTATTATTAGTTAACTGAATTTTAAGTTATTTAAATTGTTATTACTTAATTGGAACTGAGGAGTTCGGGGTGCTGAGAGAGGGTAAAGTGAGTAGATCAGATGCAGTTTGGTGCAGATCAAGAATGGCTTTTGTAAAAATAAATCATTCGAAAGGAGTCCCAAAAGAGAAATAAAGAGCTTGATACAGTAAGAAAAAAAATGCAAATGACTAGTGATGGGAAAAAGAATGAAACTTTCAAAAAATTGAAAAATAGCCAGTTTGAAGAAGTAGAAAGAGCGAGGGAGAGATGTCAAACTGATGTACTATATACAGGCTTCTGGTGCTGTTCCCAAAAGTCATTCCCAGTAACCTATAGACTCTAGCAGGAAATACTAGTATTAGAAACTAACACACACACAAAATGAAAGAATACAAAGGATCTAACTATCACCATTGCTTAGCACAATACTAGAGGTGATGGCCAATGCTATTGGTAAGAAAAATGAGAGGTATAAGGAAAAGGAAGTGTCATTATTTGTGGTTGGTATTATCATAGACCTAGAAAAACAAAGAAGAAGAGAACCAAACAGTTACTAAAACTAATAGGAGTTCTTAGCAAGGTGTTCAGACACAAGATAGAAAATCAATGCTATTTTAAATATGCCAGCAATTACCAACTGGAAAACTTAATCAATAAAAGATACTAGCTCCAGTCACAACAGTGAAATCACTGATGATTGATTTAAACAAGATTATTCCAGGCAGATTATAAAGTCCAAAAATATTTGAGTAAGTGGAAAGGCATTATATGCATTTGATGGGACGTTTTTATCTACTAGCCTCAAAGGCCATGTGAAGACTTAAAAACCTCCTGTTCTCTTCTCTTCTGGAAAGAAATTGCATTGTGTCTCCACAAAAGCAGGCTGGGGCATGGAGCATGGCTGTGCTGTCTTTACCATACTTCTAAAATTTTATTGCTAGGAGCCATGGGTTCAGAGAATTATTAAAGTGTCCTTGCGAGAGTACAAAGACCAAATTTGTTTTCTTATTTTCTCTCTGCTCAAATGTCACCTCTTTTTGAAGGTTTTTTTCAACACATATGGCTCTCATTCTGTGCTCACAGTACTGTGCACCTCCATCCAGTCACCCTCACCCAATCATGTTAGATTGTGTGTGTGTGTGTGCTTGCACACTTATATGCACCTGTGTTTCTTCTGCTAGACTGTGAGCTCTTTAATGTTAGGTTTCATGTCTTCATTCAATTTTGGATCTTCATGGCAAAGCACAAAATCTGAGATAGAGCAAGTACTTAACAAACTATTGTTGAATTGAATTCATAGAAAAAGTACTGTTTTTTTTTTTAATTTTGCTAACTGGGCTAGTTTAACATTTTCACTTAAAAATGTTACATGAGCAATCCATATATTGGGGTTGTCATGGTCATTGCCATCGTATTAGTCCCAGAGCTGAAAGGGAGTTAGAAATCCTATGTCAAATCCGGCTGTTGGTTGAGCCTGTAGATCTCCTTAGCACATCCCAGTGACATGGGCATTTCTAGCAGGATAGGAGCATGTTCCCAAGAGGATAGACTTGGGATGACAACATGGCCTGAGAAGTGTTCTTTTCTGGAGGCTGTTGTTGTCCCAGAGGGAACTTATGGAACTTTTGGCTGCTTATCCTCCCCATCCTAGTCACAAATTCACTGCTCTCCTGTCATCCTGGGCACCTCTGATCTCCATGCCGATGGAAGGTCTTAGGTTGGAATCAACAAGACTCAGTCATGAGCAAGACTCCAGCTGGGGATAGACTCATGGTCTGCTTTATGTGCACAACGTGGACCCGCATTTTGGTGTAGGAAACACACATGTCAGTCACAGACTTGGAGTTAGAAGACTGAGAACCAGTCTGTTCGTTCCCTGATTGCTGTGTGACTGGGGCCAAGTGGCTTAACTCTGAAATGATGGTTGATGAGCAGCTTTGGAGTAGCTGAAAGAGCAGAGGAGACTCACTTTTCCACTTTGTTTATGACAGTGAGAATGTTTTGCAATTTCTATTGCTGTGAACACATGTTTTTGTTAATATGTGTAATCAGGAATTGGGGAGAAGCTCAGATTGTTGACCGGGGCCAAGGTGGAGAATGATGAACATTGGCAAGCGGGCTCTTGCCTGAATTCTGTTTGACTTGGCAGACCCAGTGCAAACTTGCTTAGTCCTCACAGATGCCTGGCTGTCTGTGGAAACCCATGAACTAAATGATGCTAAATAGATGGGGGGCAGCCCGCAAAGGGCAGGGCATGCTAAGCCTGTACTTCAGAGCTTTGGTCTATTCCCACTTGGATAAAAAGTGCATGATGGATGGGGAATTTGGAGCCCTGGATAAATGCTTTTACTGAACAGAAATGAAGGAACAACCCCAGAAATGAGAGGCCCATGCACAGGAGTCCGGCTTAAGGGAAATCTTTAGATGGAAATATTCTCTGGAAAATAGTAAGTTATGGAGTGGTTATCCCTGACCTACCCTCGTCCCAGCTTGCCCTGCGGCACAGCAGAGGTGGCCACAATCTGAGCACAAATGCTGGAGAAACCAGGAGTGTCCATCTACTCTTTGCTGATGAGCTTGGTGCACACTCATTTCAGGAGTCCTGGCATGGGTCAAGAGGATGTGGAGGTGAGGAGGCAGAGCTCTGGGCTGAGTTTTCACTCTGCTACTTTGAGCTAGGGGCCACGGCAAAGGCAGTTTCTCATGCTGGGCTTTGGTCTTCTCATCCAGAAAATACCTGGGTTGATGAAGAGGGTTCTCCACCCTGGAATCTTGTGATCCTGGACAGGATAAAACAACTCTCTCTCTCTCTGTTTGGATGGTTTTAATAGTCTCCAAATATGACTTAATCCAGGAGACCTCAATGGCTGGATAAGCAGGAATGCATTTTCTTGTCACAGATATTCTCTTCAAGATGGTTTGGTTATATAATTTGTGTGTTCTCTAGGGACATTATTACTGTTTACCAGGCAATTTACACTGCATCTAAATATTTGAATTTCAGATTTGGTGCACTGGGTATTTTCCAACAGGAACACCTGCCCAGTTTCTTAGACACTAGAATTAAACTCTCAGAAATGTTGTTGAGGGCCTTCTTTTCAGAATCTATCCTATCACGTATTCCCCAAAGATCAGAAAGTTGCAACCTTTGAAAAATATCTTCTTGAGTTTTTTCTCTCCTGTAGTTTTCTGATTATCTTTTTTGATTAACAGATTTAAAAATATAATTCACATACATACAATTTTCCCATTTAAAGTATACAGTTTCCTTGTTTTTAGTATATTTACAGACTCATGGACTATCAAAATCAGTATTAGAAAATTTTTATTGCCCCCCAAAATAAACCAGTACCCTTCAGCTATCTCACTTGCCAAGAGATTCCATCCCCTCCTCCAGTCCCTGAAAACTACTAATCCACTTTCTGTCTCTACTGATTTGGCTATTTTGGACACTGCATAAAATGGAATCATATAATATGTGACCTTTGGTGTTTAGCTTCTTTCACTTAGCATAGTGCTTTCAAAGTTCATTCATATTGTATCATGCATTAGTATTATATCCCTTTTACAATAACATGCATTATTCCATCTTCGTGTATATCACATTCTGTTTGTCTGTTCGTCAACTGGTGGTCAGTTGGAGTTGTTTCCACCTTTTGGCTATTATAAAGAATGCTGCTATCAACATTTGTGTGTAAGTGCATTTTTTTTTGAGTGGACATATTTTCATTTCTTTTGGTTATCTACCTAAGAGTGAAATTACTAGATTAAATGGTAACTCTCTGTGTAATCATTTGAATAAATGTCCAGCTGCACCATATTACATTCCCACAGCAGGGCAGGAGGGTTCTGATTTTCCCATATCCTTGCCAACACTTGTTATTATCTGTCTTTTGACTATAGCCATCCAAGTGGGGTGTTAAATGGTATCTAATTGAGGTTTTGATTTGCATTCCACTGATGTCTAACGATACTGAGCATCTTTACATGTGCTCATCAGCCCTTTGTGTATCTTCTTTGGAGAAATCTGACTATCCTTTAAGCTTGTGCTGTTGGGACATCATCGTCCCATTGTCTTCAGCTGTCTGGTGGTGGCCTTCCAGAATATAGGGCAATTGGCAAATAATTTGAAATCTGCAGATTTTGGGAACTACAAAACAGAATGGTTAATAACACATCAGAATTGCAGTGTTATTACTCCCCACCTTCATTTTAAGCTACTTTTATGTAGTATCATAGCTACTTTTATGATACAATATAATCATATAATCTGTTATTACATATACTCAATGCAACATGATACGATTCAGCTTTAAACATTAATGTCTTCATTTTATGCACTTGATTAGGATAATTTAGGTTTTCATAATATTGTGTTTATATATAATGACATCCTACTGGTTCAGGACAAAGAAGCTTTAAGTATAAACACGCTAGTTTATCTTAGAAATACTAGCACTCAAATTAGAGAATTACAGTAAAACAAATGATGAAGATTATGCTGCTTCTCCTTCAAGGAACAACACTTCTACTCTCTCTCTTTGGATCTCCTACCAAGAGTTCACTGCCAATACGCCATGTGGTTTTCACATAGAGTTCATGGTGGTGCATCAGGCTGAGTTCTCATCTCTGTAGACTGATCTCTTTTAAAAGCATGTTATTAGTCATATCTTAACACTTTTTCTAAGGGTGAAGATTCTAGTTTGGTTCTTACTCCTGATTTGGTTGACATCTAGGAGGTGTAAGTAAATTAGCTATGGCTCCTAGATGAATTCTTTTTCTATGTCTCTCTCTTTCTTTATCTCTCTCTGCATTTCCTAAGGTCCTGTTTGGTGCTGGGTATACCAAAATCAATAAGGCCTAATAATAGCTCAGCAAATGAAGCAGGAGTTTGCACGATTGTTCATCCACCAGGGGAGGTGGCTGTGATGAAGTCTGTGGGGCCTGGGGATGCACAAAGATGACACCTCAGTGGCAGTCTTTGTGTTGTAGGTGTTGGTGCCAAGATTTCATAGAGGAGGAGAGAATCAAGCCCTCAATAGTGAGTCGGTGTCAGCCAGGTAGACAGATAAGAGATCCCATTCCAGTAGAAGGGCCATAATGGCGAGGGTCTAGAGGAGGGCTAGATGACTCATCTGTGAGGTGGGAACAGGTCGTGTGCAGGGAGCACCGTCACAAATGTGAGGTTGGGAGCATAGGCCAACACCATTTTCAGTTGCATTATGGCTTACATTATTATCCCCATTGACCTCTGTTTTACTCTTTGGAACAACAAAGAGTGGATTGAATTATTCTTTCGTTAGTGCTTTTCATAGATTTGACAACAGCTGATTTCTCTCCCAACTCTTCTATTTTCCAGGCAAAACATTCCCCATTCCTTCACTTTTCCTCATAGGAAATGGTTGTCAAGGCCTTTACCATCAACATTTGCACTATTGGATGTGTCTCAGTTTGCAAATTTTTTTATTAAAATGTGGCTCCCAACACAGAATCCAGTACTCCAGGTGTGGAGTGCACAGTGTGATGTACTGGGGCCTTTTTCTTTTCCATCATGAGCACTAAACGCTGGCATGCAATCCTATCAGTCCAGGTGACTTAATTTCAAAGTTCTGGGCCTTGTTTACCTATGAAACCAGGTGCTTTCATCCTTGGGCATGTTACTATTTGATTCAAAATACAGAACTGGATATTTATACATATTTATTTTCATCTGGTTAGCTTTGATCCATTGTTCTCAATATGCCAGAACCTTTTAAAGTCCTGATTCCATCATTTGATGTTTTGGTTATCTCATTCTGCCTATGGCATCTAAAGATTTAGAGTCATGACATCTAGTTGTCTCCCTCCAACTCTTTAATAAAAATAGTGATGGTAACTGGGTTCAATATAGAACCAGCAGCCTCAGCTTTATTAAGAACTGGTGTTAGTTCCTCCTATGACTATATTGAATCATATTTGTGAAACTGACAGTAGTTTAAAAAGTTTTGTGCACTGATTGATAAACAGATACCCCAGAGCAGCATTTCTTAGTTAAATCTCTGGATTTCCTCTATCTTAATGAACTCAGATGCTTATTAAAATGCGAATTCTTGGGCCTCCTTTTGAGGCCTACAGCTCAGTCACTAAAGGATAGGGCCTATCAGGTGTTTCTTATGAGGGCTAGAGTTTGAATGAATAAAGTAGTTATGCTCTCTTTAGTGTGAATGATGAAAAGTGGTTGAGAACAGGCAGTTTGAATCTCACTTAGTGTAATGGGCTATGGCTTTATATATGGACAAACATGTTTAAAGTGATATGTTGGTGAAATGATGCCAGAGAGATTTTTGGTGCATCTTATAAAAAAAATCCTTCATCTATAACATCCTCCCCTCTAACGCAGCCTTCAGCCCAGACCAAGGAGCATCTTTGCGTTCTCCCAGAGGTGCCAGCATCTTCCCGGCCTTATTGCTGCGTTAGTCAGTCCCTGCTATATCGGGAGAGTGACTGTTCGGCATTGGCTGCGTGAAGTGGCTGATCTCATCCGTGAGTGGCACCACCTACAGCTGCGTCAGACTCTGGGGCCTCGACACTTAGGGAGACTGACTCGCAGTTCTTTCCGCACACGCTGCGGCTCTGCATTCACACCGGGGTAGACAGTGTGGGTTTGGCGACGTGCTGTGCTAGGGAAGAGGCTCCTGAAACACGTACTGACTGAATCACAACTCTTCAGACTCTTCCTCTATATTCTCCCGTGCAACGTGCCTGCCAAGGCTCCACCTATTCTCATGTGACTGTGACGCTACTCAGGATTTAAAGATCACTATTTTTAAAGCTAGTCGTGAATGTCACATTTTCCCTCTCCTTAGAAGATTCTAATTATCTGTTTGTCAGACATCCCTCTGTTCTCTGCAACTTTATGCAATTCTTCAGTCTCTTTATTTTAGGAGTCAGTGCAAATTGTTGTTCAGGGTTTCTTTGGGGATGTTGTACAGTCTAGATTCCTTCCCTCTCCTGGCAACTGGAAAGGTGTCTAGAGGTCATTCTAGATTTTTCCAACATATAACCACACAGACTCCATTATTGCTTGCTACTCACCTTTCTTATGTCAACATCTCTTTTGAGCTATGTCTCAAAGTCTTTCTTTTGCTTCTAATTTATGAAACGAGTATCTCTCAATTTCTACTATTCTCTTTTATCTATAATATCAACAAGAAAAAGCTCCTTAAAGAATATTTTTCTCTGATTATAAAAGCAAACATGGTTATTGTTTAAAATTTTTTACATATAGAAATGTAGAAAACAATCTATTATTTATTATACTCCCCTAACACTTCTACATTTTGATATAGTTTAATTAAATCTTCCTCAGTGCATACTAATTTTCACAGTTTTCATTCTCTATCTACAATTTTATATCCTCCTTTTGTCACCTACCACCAAAAGTTACCAGCTTCCTGTCATTATAGAAACATCAAAATAAAAATTACTATGTGGAGGTAACTTTTCGTTCATCATTTATAATATTTCTTATAAATAATCCATGGTGAGTATCTTCGATATGAAGGTTTTATCTCTCTATCTCTCTTGGGTAATTTTCTCAGGATAGAGTCAAAGAAGTGTTATTATTGTACTAAAGTGACATTTTTAAAGTTCTTGATACATATTTCCAATTTGCCTTCCAAAATGGTTGAATCCATTTATACTCCTACCAGCAATATGTGAAAGTATTTATTGGCATGATTTATTCTATGAAAACCATAGTTACACATTCTAAGGGGAAAAATAGCATCTCACATGAGGATAAAGGTGAAAGCATTTTCATAGTTGAAGCAAATCTTAAGACAGGTTCTATAAGCACATGGTTTTGAAGGCTCAGCAAATCCCTTATCCATTGGGCATGATATGGTGAGCTTCCCAAAGAGAGTGAGGGGCACCAGCAATAAATAAAAAGGCTGTTGTGTAGACTTTTTGCTTTTCTTTTGACTTTTTAAGTATTAACCCAGTCATTCTCACAGATTGCCTGTAAAGCAAGAGAGAAAGTCAAATGTTATACAACTGCTTAATAATTCATATGCACTACCAGGGAACCACTTCATATAGACAAATCCCTGAAAATTCAACAGAGAACAATCCAAAAGATTGGTCCATGGTATGAAAAATGGTCTAACTGTGACTATTCAAGACTGGGCATGGTGGCTCATGCCTGTAATCCCAGCACTTTGGGAGGCCGAGGCCAGTGGATCACTTGAGGTTAGAAGTTTGAGACCAGCCTGGGCAACATGGTGAAACCCCCTCTCTACTAAAAATACAAATAAAAAATTAGCCGGGCGTGGTGGCACAAACCTGTGACCCCACCTACTCCAGAGGCTGAGGCAGGAGAATTGCTTGAACCCAGGAGGCGGAGGAGGCGGAGGTTGGGTGACAGAACGAGACTCCATCTCAAAAAAACAAAACAAACCAACAAACAAACAAAACAAAACTGTGACTATTCAGAAGACTCAGATATTGTTCCCAAACTATTAAAGTGGAGATAGGAATCAGATAGGGGAAAATGGCCATAACGGAGAACTTGAAATGTATGGGCTCTCCAGCTGTGATTCAATGTTAACTCCCACCGTCATCCCATACAAAATCTTTGCTAGTCTAGGCTTTCACCTGCCAGGCTAGAAGAAAGGAATAATCTTGGAGTCAAAGGAGTTGGGGTCGAAATCCTAGTCCTGCAAGTTTTGCAGGCTCCTGTGAAATTTACTGAACTTCTCAGAGCTTCATTTTCCTTATTTGTCAAAACAGGGCAATTTTTAGAATATGTAACATTTCTTTTTAATCTAGTGCATTAAATTAAACAATGTGAGTAATTCACATGAAATTGTAATGTGCACATAGACATTATTCAAAAATGTCTATTTTTTCGTTTTTCCTTCTCTGTAGAGCCCCCAAATGCGTGACACTTATTCCTGCCTTGTCTTGCTGTTTCCAAAGCATGGCTTCCTAATCCTGGAATATATTTCAATGCAAACTGATTTCTTCTCACTCTGCTAACTGTCATATCTTGGAGCATTTATCCTTTTCTTTTCTCCCTTCCTTCCTTCCTTCCTTCCTTCCTTCCTTCCTTCCTTCCTTCCTTCCTTCCTTCCTTCCTTTCTTCCTTCCTTTTCTTTCTTTCTTTCTTTCTTTCTTTCTTTCTTTCTTTCTTTCTTTCTTTCTTTCTTTCTTTCTGTCTTTCTTTCTTTCTTTCTTTCTTTCTTTCTTTCTTTCTTTCTTTCTTTCTTTCTGTCTTTCTGTCTTTCTGTCTTTCTTTCTGTCTTTCTTTCTTTCTCCTTCCTTCCTTCCTGCCTGCCTGCCTGCCTTCTTTTGTGACAGGGTTCTGTTGCACAGGCTGCTGTGCAGTGGCATGATATTGGCTCACTGCAACCTCTGCTTCCTGGGCAGCTAGGACTATAGGTGTGCACTGCTTTTGATAGAGATAGTTTTTTTTGTCATTTTGCCCAGGCTGGTCTTCAGCTCCTGGGTTCAAGAAATCTATCCACCTCGGCCTCCCAAAATGCTAGAATTACAAGCATGAGGCACTGAGCCTCGCCACTTTTTTGTTTTTTCTTTTTGAATTTTCAAGCCCCAACAAAGTCTTTCTTACAGATTCTCTGGTACAATGTTCTGCACTGTAGTAATATTCTTTTTAAGTGTTTCTGTGTCTTCTCAATCAGATCCTATCCTTCTCATGGGTGGGGAGTATCTTTGTATTCCTCTAGGATCCTGACACCATTTCTGAAATGTTACAGGTCCTTGGTGAGTGTCTGTTTATTAGTCAAATGTTCAAATGTTCAATATTCATTCAATATCCTATACATATTCTTTTAGAGCTTTCCTTACTAGATGCTGGAAATCCAATCAGACATGGGATGATCAAGTATCTAATCTCCTGGAGCTCCAAGTGCCTTGCTATCATTTTCATACAGGAGGGGCTCAGAGACAGAAGAAATCAGCACAGATGGGTCTCGAGGTACAAGAGAATCACCTTGACTCTGTGTCTCACAGAGCACTTAGTGTAAGCCTGAAAATTTATTAATCACCTACATCAAAGGAAAAGGCTCACATGGATGTTGCTGAATGACCAACACTCCCAAACACACACACTCTCCTGATCCTTCATCTAATGGTTTAGTTATGGTTCTCAGAGTGTAGAGAAGACCTATTACCAGAAAACTATAATCACGTGGTAAGTCCTATCATTCCTATGAAACAGGAAGTGCAGGATCTCACACATGGGAGTGGCCCCAACCCAGTGGCCAGGGGAGGCTTCTTATAGGAGGTGACAGATCAGCTGAGCCAGGAGTCATGCAGGCTGTATAGCCAGAATGAGGGAGGGTGTTTCACAATGAAAGAGCCATATGTGAATCAGCCTGGAGCCCCAGAGGCTTTGAAGAGCTGAAAGTGGTTTAACACGATTAGAGATTATGGGGGACAGAAGGCAGTGAGTTATCAGGTTCAAGGCTGAGTGGTGAGGGATCAGGAAGGGCACAGTAAACGTTTTAAAAGAGTTTGGCTTTTAGCCAGAGGACACTGGAAAACAACAGGAGGGTTTTAATCACTGGGGTGAGCTCACTGTGGAATGGCAGTCTGACTGGTGGGTGGAAAGTAGATTTGAGTGGGACAAAATGCAAGCAGGGAGACCAGGAGACAGTGGGAATCATCCAGGAGAGCCAGGGTTCTTTCCTGGGCTAGAGTAATGCTAGTGGGTTTGGAGGGAGCCCGGTATGGGATGAGATATGTATAAGGTAGACATACTAGGGTTTGATAGACTGTGGATGTTTGAAATTTGGAGATATAAGGATTGCACTTACAGAAATGACTCTTTTCATTGAGAAAGGAAACACAAATAACAGAGTTATAGAAGAAAGATCATGAATTTGGGACATTTTGAATTTTAAGTGTCTGTGGAACATCCACATGGGGATATACAACTACCAAAGTGCATGTTTGAGTCTGAAACTCATGAGCCCATTCTCTGGAAATAGAGATTACTGGGGGAGGGGGAGAGTATATAGGAGGCCATTAATGCAAAGAAGTAGATGAAGCTGCCTAGGGGTAACTCAGGCAGTGAGAAGAAGACCATGGTTGTGGCATTTACATGCAATGGATAACCAACCACGGAGCTGGTTAAAGACTTATGCTGCACTGTCACTCATTTTTCACTTACTTATTCCTTTGCCCAGTCACTTTTTCATCCATTCTTGTATTCATTCTTTTCTTTCTCTATTCATCCATGCACTCGATAATCATTTATTGAGCCAGGCACTGGGTTAAGCTCTGATGATTCACAGATGAATGAGATAAAATTTCTGATCTAAAAGGGGTAAGTATGTAGTTTAATAATGGCCAAGGCAGTCAATAAGATTCATAATGACAACACCAGATAATAAGTGCTTTAATGTTAGTAGAGAATTAGTTGAATGCAGCTTCCTACCCTACTCTGGAAATGCTTTCACAAAGAGAATGCTTGAGTGGTGACCTGAAGGACAGACAGAGCCTTGAGAAGTGGGCGAAGGGATGGTAGAGTATTGCAGAGCAAGAAATGTTGCATAAAATGCATGGACCTCAAGGAATTACAGATTGGTTAATGCGACTCAGCCAAAGGGTACTGAGATAAGAAGTGTCCTTAGGAGCTCGTGATGAAGGACCTTGAACGCGGTGATAAGTAGTTTAAACAAAGCTTGGAAGCAGTGGGAAGCAACTACGTGACTTTAATCTACACAGTTTTAAGAGGCATGATGGATTGGAGATTTGGCTGATGAATCACTCAGTGTGGAAGTAGATGAAGAGGCATGATGGAGTTGTGCACCAAACCTGGTTGGAATGATGAGGGTGTGACTTCAGTCACAGGAGTGATGGAGAGGCATAACACCATCTGAGAGATGCGAAGGGGTAAGAATTGATAGGGCTTGGGGGCCAACTGGCTCTAGGGGCTGAGGAAGAAGGAAGGCAGAATAAAAGATTATGATCAAATCTGGATTTCTGATTTGTGTTAGAGGACAGATGGTGAGGCCATTCGTAGCATCAGGTCATAGAAGGACGAGGTGCTTAGCTCTGTTTTGGAGCCGGAACAGGTCCTTTTATTACATGTAACTTCGGCCTTGAGAATGGTTTAGTACCATGGAGTTACAATTGCTCTGGCTATAGTGTAAAAGAAGCCTACATTGACATGGGTCAGCCAACCCACAGGCCTTCTTGACAATCTACAGTATGTTTTAAACTGTTCTCATTGCTGAGGAAGAGAGAAAGGTATGCTTTTACAGTTGGCAAACCTTTTGTAACAGGACATTCTCCTCTAGAACAATTAAAACAGCCTAAGACAGAATTCACCAAGTACTGAATTGTAAGATACACCTCAAGGGTGTTAGGACTTTAAAAAAGGAGGGGATCAGAAAAGCAGCTAGGAGCAGTAAGGGGTGGTTTTCTGAAGAGGCAGGACTTGAGCTGGGTTTAGCAGAGAAGTATGGGTTATAAACCCAAGGTCTCATGGGCATACAGCACTGAAACCAAATGTTAAGCCAGGCAGTGGGCTCTGAGATTCTGCACGTCTTCCCAAACCATTTTGCTGGTTTAGGAGTTTGGATTTTAGATGAGATTATCATAATTAGACAGTCTGTTTTGTGTATCATGAATACCACTGAAAAACTCACCCACCTCATCCTTCACTCTGTACACGTTTATGGTATTATTGGATGGTGCTTGAAGAGTTTCTGGCTCTCAAGAGATTAGGTGGTGGGGACACCTGCCTCCTTCCCTCTGGAATGCTAGGACCTGATAGCTAAAGAAACTCTATGGACCAAAGTCTGGGCTAGTGGATTCTTATTCATATCAGGCCTGAACCTGGCCATGCTGACAGCTTCCCTTTGCTGGGGGCCCAAGATCCACAAAACCTCTATCTGGAGCTACATCTGTGATTGGAGCAGCCCATCCCTGAGCAGTGAATAGAGCTTCTTCATCTGAGGTGTTTCTAGACTGAAAACTAATGGTTTGATTGTCACCTGGAGAAACTGGCCTCTACATTTTTTGTCTGATTTTTATTTCTTGCGTTCACAGGGACACTAAACATGTTGTAAAGGAAGGCCTGGATTCTCACCCCAAAGCTGTGGCAATATAAGGGGACACTGTAGGTTGCCACCCTATAAGCTGCATGGGGATTGTTGGCCAGGGGACCCGGTGAAATCTATATCCCTCTGCTGTGGATCATATTTTTGTTTAAAACACCCCTAGTTTAGTGCTCTTTCTTTATATCTGTCTCCAATCCCTTGATGTTAGCAACTCATTAAGATCCTCTTCTTGGGTGAATTGGACTTAGCTTTTCCCTGGGGACTCAGTTACTTAGCTCTGCTCACTCCCTACCCCCCTGACTCTACTTTTTGGTGTCTTCATGAATCTCGGTGTGATGCCACTTCTCTCCACCTCATCTCCAGGTCTCATCAGGTGGACCACCTCCTCAGCAACACACCAGACTCATCTGTTTTAGACAGTCTGAATAGAGAATATAGTAAAAGCTCTAATTTTCCCTTCCTAGAGATGAGTTAGATGCTCAGACTTAACACATAGGAAGAAACACAAGCAGCCGGGTGGCAGAGCCAGTCCACTTGGAAGGTATGGGCTGGAGCATGGGTGTCAGGGTCCTGGGCAGAGATGTCCTAGGCAGATTCTCGTCTGGTCATCCTCCTCAGCCTGGGGAGCTTTCAGAGCTGACCACCCCCTGGTGGGAAGGAAGTGGCAGCAGAAGCGTCATTTCTATTCTTCTCCAGGGCCTGAATAATTGTGCTGGGAGAGCAGAGCCAACTAGAAGACTTTGGAACGCTTCCTGGCAAGAGCTGGGCTCCAAAGTGCGGAGGACATTTCCTATCTCTCCCTTGACTGCTATGCTGGGGGTGCACAGAGAGTTCTGAAAAGCCTGCTGAGTATTTTTCACAACAGAAGGGAGTCTCACAGCAGCTCTCAAACTTGGTGTGCATGGACACGTCTGCCATGAGTCTTGACTTTGCAAAAGGAAGTGAAGGCTCTCTGATGGCTGGGTCTTCAGCATCCTGTGTCTGCTTGTTACCTGCCACTACCTTGCCAGGCATTTCTTCTGTCCAGTGGGCAGGGAAGAGTTAGCAGATCCTAGGGAATGGTGAGTTGTGGTTTATGGCTTCATGGATATTTAGGTTCCTGCCCATGGAGTCGTGTAACACTGTGACTCACCATGAGCTGTACACCAAGTACACCAAGACGTAGCAAAAGTATACTTTATTTACATAGTAATTTTAGAGCTGTTTTCTTTTTCCTTATTTTTAAAAATTATATATGTTACATGCATGGTGAGAAAAATTATTAACTAAGTCAGATACAGTTTCTCAACCGAGACATAGGGTCTATGGAGAGAGCCATTACAGATTCACTAAAAAATAATCAAATAATTTGTGTGTGTGTGTGCATGTCAAAGAGAGAGAGAGGGAAAGGGAGAAAGAGAAAGAGAGAGAGAGAAAGAGAGAGAGAGAGAGACAGGGACAGAGGAGAGTGGTTTTGCCAGTAACGTAAGCAGAACCCCCTGGGGGCTAATAGTGGCTGGAGAAAGTTGCCTTGTGGGTTGCCACTGAAGACAAGCAAAGAGCCTCCCCACTGATCTGAGATGAGGGGCCTGGACATCTTATCACAACATTCAAGGACTCAGCCTGTCTCTCCTAGGTCTTGTCCCCATGGCTGCCTCTTCCTCACCCCTCCAGCCTCTTTTCCTCCCCACCCTTATCCCAACCCACCCATTAATCGCACCAAGCATCCAGGAACTCACCTTTCCCTCAGCCCAGCTCTTCTGGCCCCAGTATCCACTTACACTTTCACTCCCCCTGAGTGTTGTCATGGTGTTTATCATATCTGTGGCCAGATGGCATTTCTGTTCTTTCAATAGCAATGGGTTAACACTTCCAGGACTTCAGGGACATGAGTCATTTGAAAGGTTTCAGCATAGCCCTATTCCCTCTCAAAATGTAGTATCCCAATGATGTCCAGACATCGCACGGTGTCAGCAGGGCTTACTAATGTGAAGCTGCAAAGACTGAGGGTCTCTTTAGGACACCATCCTAAGCTTCAGGCATCCCATGCTTTTCTTTTTTCTCCACTTGGTGAAATACATCATTCATCAAAGTTCAGCTTTACCATATGACACAGTGATTTCACTTCTGGGTACATTTCCAAAAGAATTGAAATCAGGATCCCAAAGAGATATCTGCACTTCCATGTTCATTGCAGCATTATTGACAATAGGCAAGTAATGCAATCAACCTGTTTTCTTCCACAAATGAGTGGGTAAAGAAGATGTGCTATATCTATACAATAGAATATTACCTAGCCTTAAAAAAGAAAGAAATCTTGCCATTTGCAACAGCATGGATGAACCTGTGAAACATTTTGTTAAGTGAAATAAGCTATGAACAGAAGTACAAACACTGCATGATTACACTTTTATGAGGAATCTAAAACAGTCAAACTCTTGGATCAGGCACAGTGGCTCATACCTGTAATCCCAGCACTTTGAGAAGCCAAAATGGGAGAATAGCTTGAGCCCAGGAGTTCAAGACCAGATTGGGCAATATAGTGAGACTCTGTCTTTACAAAAAATTATTTTAAAAAATTAGCCTGGCCTGGTGGCATGTGCCTGTAGTCCCAGCTCCTTGGGAGGCTGAGGTGAAAGGACTGCTTAAGCCTGGGAGGTCAAGGCTGCAGTGAGCCTTGAATGCCCCACTGCACTCCATCCTGGGCAACAGAGTGAGACCCTACCTCAAAGAAAGCAAAGCAAAACAAAGACAAAATAGTCAAACTTATAGAAATAGAGAATACAACAGTGGTTGCCAGGAGCTGGGGTGGAGGGATGGGTGGACAAAATGAATTATTCAGTGGGTATAAAGTTTCAGTTCTGCAAGGTGAGTAGGTCCTAGAGATCTGTGCTACACTATGCAGTGTAGTGCCTTTAGTCAACACAGTATTGTGAACTCGAAATTTGTAAAGAGGGCAGATATCATGTTACATGCCCTTGCCACAAACACAAAACTAAACAAAAGGGACACAAGGAACCTTTGGGAGTGTTGGCTATGTCTATTACTTCAATTTTGGTGATGGTATCACAGGTGTTTACATATATTCAAACTCATCCAATTTAAATTGTTCACATTAAATACATGCAGTTTTTGCATATCAATCACACTTCAATAAAGCTGTTAGAAAAGTTGCTTTCTGTGTGAAGTCCCCCCGATCTTGCCTCCTCTTCCCCGTCATGGGGCAGACTCACTCATGCAAGCTTCTGCAGTCTGAGGTCAAGCATTTTAATAATGTTTTCTCAAATGTCACTGCAGTCCTTTGGGTGCGCATCCTTTCATTCCTCACAAGACTGTGTGGACTTCTGAGGGCGGAGTCTGAGCTTTGTTCATCTCTGAGTCTTTATCAGGGTGCCAAGCTCAGTAGACACTAATAGAAGATGCCCCCTGCATGAACAAATGAGTTCCCTAAGGCTGGAAGGCTGGGATAGAAGGAAGAATGACACAGCTGGAAGATTCTCTGTTCACGCAAACAACTGAAATGGTTTAGTATAAAACTGCAAAGAGATCAAGAAAGGAGAGTGAGGCAGAAGGGTGCAGACAGTAGGGCTGTGATCACAGATGCCACACTTTCTCCGTTCCTACAAGTCATGAGGAGGAGAGTGAGCGCAAGAGTCTGATGTTAATATTAATCCTTCTGGCTAGGCGTGGTGGCTCACACCTGTAATCCTAGCACTTTGGGAGGCCGAGGTAGGTGGATCACTTGAGGTCAGGAATTTGAGACCAGCCTGGCCAACATAGTGAAATCCCATCTCTACTAAAAATACAGAAATTAGCCAGGTGTGGTGGCACACGCCTGTAATCCCAGCTACCTGGAGGCTGAGGCAAGAGAATGGCTTCAACCCAGGAGGCAGAATTTGTAGTGAGCCAATATTGTGCCACTGCACTCTAGCCTGGGCAACAGAGCAAGACTCCAAAAAAAAAAAAAAAAGAAAAGAAAAGAAAAAAAGCAGTGTCGGGGAAAGAAAGAAAGAAAAATTAGCCCTTTTACAGTGGCATAAGAAAAATAGGTGGCATTTTATTCAGACGGTGTGGGTGTGTGTTGGAACTGGGTGGGGAGGCAAGAGCAGGGGACCCTGCCTTCACCTTGGATCAGCTGTATGTTCTCTCTGACCCTTGGTTCCTCACCAACCACATGGATATTTCAAGATGCACACCATGGGGTTGTTACGGTGATTAACTGGGATGGGGTCATGAAAGCATCCAAGTAGGTAGCTGGTGCTTGGTCAGTGTTTGTAACCGACAGTTTTACTGTATCATTCTCGAGGGAAGACAATAAGAATTTCAATATGTCAAGTACCTACCTTGTTCCAGGCACTATACTAGTCCTGCATGTGCACTATATTCAATACTTCCAACAAGTGGACAAGGACAATACCTTGCCGCTACAAAAACCAAAGCTCACATGTTAACAGAATTGTTCCAGAAGGAACAATCTGAGTGGTGGGAGTGGTAGAGAAGAGCCTGAGCTTAAATCCCGCTCTGCACAACAGGGAAACAATTCATTTTACTGCACGGTGGCTCGGCTCTCTCACCGCCTTTCACCTCTTCTGTTGGGAGAAGTCGGGAAACTGCAAAGGATACTTGTCAGCAGCTGGAGATTAGATTGAGAATTGCCTGCCACAGTCAGAAAAACCTGTGGAAGATTTGGAAGGCAGATCTGGAGTAGCAACTGTGGTCCACCTCCTGCAGCTTCTGAAGGCGAAGAGGTGGGTCTCATGGGAGTGCATTTTGAGTCCAGACACCCTGTTCCAGGGAGCCAGCAGAGCCAGTGGAGTCAGGGGCAGCCTCCTCTTCTCTGGCTCTTCTCTATAGTGCTGCCAAGAGCCCAGCAGCAGGCCCATTCCTTGTTCTGTCCAGTGATTTTATGGGCACCCACTTCCTTGTATTAAACCTTTCTGTGTTCCAAATACCTGGGGCAGTTCCTCCCTCTTGCACTGGATCCTCACACACACAATCGCGGAGCAGAGGTAGACTGGAACTCTTGAGTAATGAGTTCCAAGAATATGATTATGCACACAGTCATCACATCATTTGCATATAGTTATTCTCTTTTCATCACCCTACCTCCTTTTTTTACCCTTAACATAATAGATTTTTAAAAATAGATAATAGATGTTGTCTGATTTTTCCCCACATGTTTTTTGAAGCTTAAGAGTAAATGAAGGGTTGGACTAGGATGTTGAGGAAAAGCCTCACCTAGGTGAATGTGAGTGTGCTACATCATGTCTGAGCACGTATGGTGATGGATGTGAGCTCTAGGACCCTGAATATGAGCACAGTTCATTGAATGGACTCTTCTAGCTCATGAAATTAATCAAATGATCTAATGATTGTGATTGCAAATGACATAAGACAGAACATGACAACTTGTGCTCCTTGGTTTGTTTCAGGCCATGAAAGGATGATGGAAAAGGTAATATTTAAAGACGTTAAAGTTGAACTTACAGAATAATTTATATTTATGAATATGGTCTATCCCTGGATACCATATGAATGCATGATAATGTTACAGAACCACGGCAGCACGAGTGTATCGATGTGTGGGTCTCCTCCCCTCCCCACTGCAACTCTGACCACAGTAGAGCATCGAAGGATTGTCTGCTTCCTTTATTTTCCTCCCTGGAACTTCAAAGCAAGAAAGCACCATCATGACTGGGAACATTCTCCCCATAAAAGCAGCCAGGCAGAATAAGAACTAAACTCTCAGGGAATCTGTACCTTGAGTGACCTAGGAAAACTGGTAACTTTAGACAAAGAGAAAGGTGAGGTTCAGATGTGTTGTGGCAGAGGAGAAATGAAGAGGTAGGCAAGAGGCCAAGACGGCCGTGCCCAGTTGATATAGACAAGGGGTATGTTGTGCCTGGGTTGGGGGCAATTTGTAAGGAGCATAAGAGAGTCCCTGCTACTTATGGGTTTAGATAATAAAAGAAGAAAAGAAAATTAGTAAGAATTATGCTAACCTATTCATGGAAACAGGCATGAATCAATAAATCATTATTTGGGCTTTTTTTTTTTTTTTTTTTAAACAAAACAAAACAAAAAAACTGTAATGTTTCCAGTCTGGACATCATGAGGTTTTATAAGGTTTACAGACAAAAGTAACTTTCTTATAAGAATTTTTCCATGGGGGTATTAAAAATAATATTTTTTTGGATTAGAAAAGAGGAAGAAAAGAAAAAAAGAAGAGAAGGAAGACATTCCCACAACATAGATTTCCTGAACACCTGTTCTGTTCTAGGCCTGGCTCTAGATCCTGGAAAAAGAGATGAGTAATATAATAGTTCTTGCTCTCAAGCAGCACACAGACAACAGAGAGACGAATGTGTTTGTATAAGAAACTGCTAGCCATAAGTGTTCTAAAATAAGTGTTAGCAAAGTGCTTAAGGATTCTGAAGATCATAGCATTCTCTCCCATTATACACACAGTTGAGTAAGATGTCTTTACAGAGATGCTAAAAGGGAGTGGCCAAGTGAATCCCCATCTTAATATTTAGGGAGTAACAGGATGCTCAGAGTTTCACTCTTGTTGCCCGGGCTGGAGTGCAGTGGCGTGAACTCAGCTCACCGCAACCTCTGCTTCCTTGCTTCAAGCAAGTCTCCTACCTCAGCCTCCTAAGTAGCCGGGATTACAGACATACGCCACTGTGCCCAGCTAATTTTGCTTTTTTTTTTTTTTTTTTTTTTTTAGTAGAGGGTTTCTCCATGTTGGTCAGGCTGGTCTCTTAACTCCCGACTTCCAGTGATCCACCCGCCTCGGCCTCCCAAAGTGCTGGGATTACAGGCGTGAGCCACCGTGTGCAGCCTGAAGTGCAATATTAATGACAATAATAGCCACATAAAAACAACAAACATTCATTGATTGTTGTTTTGCAGACATTGTACTGAACATTGAAAAAACATTACCTCACTTCTTCCTCACATGGACTCTATGTGCCTTTGAGACAGTCACTGGGATTCTCCTTCTTTTAGGGAAGAAGAAACCAAGCTTTCATCACGGTATGTGATTGACTGACATGTCATGCATCTGCCAAGTTCTCAGGCTGGGACAGAGTTATTGATGCCAGAGCTCACGTCCTGAGGCTCTGCGCCTGTGGGAAGCAGGAGGAGGGATGCCTGGGAAGGAAGGCTAGGCCCGGGCAGAACTGAGGCATTTTGACTTCATTTGTATTATTAGATAATGAAGAGAAGAGTCTGGAGTCACCGCGCAGGCTGCACTGAGAAGGAAAGAGACTGGAAGCAGGAGCCCGCTGGAACTCACCAAAGTTGTTGGTGTGGGTCAACAGGGTGGTTTCAATGGGATCAGAAATGGTGAGTGCTACATTGTCATTCATTTTAGGCAGTGTTGTATGTTGTGCGTGTGTGTGTGCTTGTGCATGTGAATGTGTATATGTAAACAGGTTATACAAATTAAACCAATTAACTATAGCCAAGGGGCACTTAGCTAACCATTTAATAGATACTGACTAGGGATATGAAGTCAACAAAGGCCTGTATTATTGGGGAGGCCATCACAACAAGCCCTTCTGTGGTGCTCAAACTCCCATGATACTCAGACGGTTTGTTCAATTACATAGTGGTTATTATGAGAAGGCAGATGACTTTCCATTGGTGAAATTAATAGTGTTTAAGTTATACAGAGTCATGTCAAAAATGCATAAAGCTCTTTAAAATCATTAAGAACCTAGCCCAAGAGAAAAATGGTCAAAAGGCAAAAACACATTTCATAGTCAATAAATACTTGATTTGTATATGATCACAGTAATGCCAATTAAGGTGACACTGAGATGTTATTTCATACCATACACTTGGCAATAATTTAAAAATGGACTATACGAAGTGTTGGAGAAATGTGTATCACAAAACAGCTCTTTTACATTGCTGGAAAGATAATTCATTTTTTGTAACCATGATGGAGGACAATTTGACATTTTCTCCTAAACCTTTATTTACCCTAATGGCCCAGGAATTCCACAACTCAATTTATACTCAAGAAAAACTTTCATATATGTGTAACGAAAGACTTGTACAAGAACGTTTGTAGCAGTATCAACAGAGAAAAAACAACTGAGAGTAACCTAAATGTGTCCATTAACCAGAAACTGAATGAATACACAGATATGAAATAGAGCAAACTACAGCCACATACAACAATGTGAAGAAATATTAATAACTTACTGTAAGTAAAAACGGTAAGTCCCAAAGAGCACATTCAACATATCTTTAAGTTAAAAATGATTGAAACGAAAATATACATATTAGGTATATATATTTATGGGGTAGATGACATTTGATACAGGCATAATATATACACCCATAAATATATGCGCCTATGTACTCACAAAAATTAAAAGTTAAAAGAAGATATTTCAATAATCTCAAAGAATCTCCTTTATGACATATATTAATTACAAAAAAAATAGTAGCTTTAAAGGGGAGAAACAGGGCAGATACCACGTCAGCCAAGTGATTGAGGTCAACAGCACCTGTGATATGACGTTCTGATATCTTGAACTCCTTGATGTGATACACCTAAATGATTATATGCTACTTGCATGATATTCTTGCTATATATATATTTTTTTTTCTCAAAATCGGACCAAGCTATATCAAAGTATATTTTATAAAATGACTTGATGAGTACTCTTTAAAAAGCCATACTCATGAGATACAAGAGAAGACTGAGGAACTGCCTTGGAGGATTTTAGAGGAGGCTAGGAGACATGAAAATTGAATGCACAGTAAAAAACTCAGATTAGATCCAGGAACAGAAAAAATATTTAGGAAAACCAGGAAAAATCAGAACAAAGTGTGTAGTAGAGCTTACACAATGGCACTGGTGAAAAATTCTTAGTTCTGTTAATTTATTATGTGTTTAGGGTGAAAATATTAGGGAAAACTGATTGAAAGGTGTATGGGAACTCTGTGTGACTTTTGTAACTTTTATGTCACACTAAAATTATTACAAAATACAAAATTCTAAACAGTTAAAAATATGCACATACATGCTCTTTTTGGGAACACATACAGATACAACAGGTGAATGTGAACAGGAAGCAAAGGAACATTGATTCCAGAGTTCTGGTTATTCCAGGTGAAGTTTGTTTTGGACTGGAAGCACCACTGATGTGACTTCCTTTCGAGGTATTAGTCTTTTTATTTTTCAGCCGGTGGTTGCATCAGTCCTTAATACATCATTAAAATATTTCCTAAATAAAACTGATGAAGAAACGTATGTGGATTGGCTTGGAATATTATGCAGTCAATCCTGCCCTTGTGTGAACAAGAGAGAAAAATCCAGTGAGCCCTAATTTCCAGCATCCTTTGGAATAGGCTCCTCGGCTTAGTGTTCCAAGTCTGACTGTTTTTAGCTGATTCTGGACGGATTTTTGTCACCTGACTTGAACTAGAATGTCAGCTGAATGGTGCTGCTAGAATATTGTCACATCAGCATCGAGGGAATATTTCACACAAAACAGAGTGTTGGAAAGGATGAGAGCTGGGCGCCATGACTCCAACACAACAGGTTGTTGGATGCCATTCGTGCCTACTTACTAATAAGTATGTATGTGTCAGAATTCAGTCTGAGGCTTATTTTCGTTATGACGTGCCATCTGAGGTTGTGAGAGAAAAACCTTAGAGCTTTCACTAACTCCAACCATTGGAGGCTCAGATGTCACCAAAAAGTACGGTGTAGCTGTGGATGTGATGAATTTGGCTTTGGGAAATTTGCAACAATGGGTTTTTTTTTTTTTTTTCTTTTTTTTAGAAGAGTTAATATATGCAGACTAAAAAAATAGACTGGATGAGAGAAGTAGCCATGGGAAACACTTTGGAAATTATACTGAAGTGTGGGTCTCATATAGAATGAGTTTCACTGATCAAAGAAAGAAATCTGTAGAAAGCACCAGTTTAAAGAGAGCAGTGAAGAGTAGGATTTTCTATTTGCTGAGTGTATTTGCTGGGCAGAGTTGAGTTAAAGCACATTAGTACCTGGAACTTCAGGGTTAACGTGGTGGTGAGAAACGTTGTGGAAAACACCATTTTTAAAAAAGTCAATCCCATAGAGGTGATAGATGAAGCTTTAGGAGTAGTGTGAACTCCAAAAAGAGAACAAAGAGAAAGAAAAGGCCAGTATGAGAGCATGGGAGCATCTTAGGACAAGGCTAGGCAATGCAAAGGAAGGGAGTATGGAGCAGCAGTGCCGTAGGGAGTTAGAGGATATCTGTGATGCTAAACTATTTCAGAAGGAGAAGAGAGAAACAAACAGAACATAACAGCAGCGAGGGAGGCTCAGGAGCAGTGGCTGACTGTGTGAGTGTTCCAGATACTTGCCAGCAAAGAACCCAAGACAGGGACAGCCTGGTGGGGAATGGTGACCAGCCCTGAAGTGCACCATGGCACTAGACTAATGGACAAGTTCGAGTCCAGTGCAAAACGAAAACACAGGGACACTTGTTCTAACGTTCATAAGACTTTTTAGATGGTGACAGCCAAGTGAGTATTAAACTAAGCACAGGACTCTCCTAGGTATAGAGCCTTGTATGACTGTAGAGCTCCTATGGCTACCAAGCTGGCCCTACACAGATGATAGACAGCCAGCCAGGATACTGCTAAATTCCAGGGTTCTGAGAAAGGATCTTAGTAAATGGGCTGTGAAAGGAGAGAATCAGGATGGCAGATAGAGGAGCACCTGCGCCAGTAAAAAATTCTTTCTTAACCTGGAGCGGCGGCTCACGCCTGTAATCCCAGCACTTTGGGAGGCTGAGCAGGGTGGATCACAAGGTCAGGAGATGGAGACCATCCTGGCTAACGTGGTGAAACCCCGTCTCTACTAAAAAATGAAAAAAAAAAATTAGCCAGGCATGGTGGTGCAGATGCCTATAGTCCCAGCTACTTGAGAGGCTGAGGCAGGAGAATGGTGTGAGCCCAGGAGGCAGAGTTTGCAGTGAGCTGAAATTGCGCCACTGCACTCCAGCCTGGGCAGCAGAGTGAGACTCCATCCCAAAAAAAAAAAAAAAAAAAAAATTCTTTCTTTTTTGAGATGGGGCTTTTGGAGAATGGTTTTGTTGTTGTGGTTGTTTGTTTGTTTTCAGGAAATAAGTTAGGCAAGATACAAAGACTGAAAATGCTGGAGAAAGAGCCTGATATGGTTTGGCTGTGTTCTCACTGAAATCTCATCTTGAATTATAGTTTCCACAATTTCCACATGTTGTGGGAGGGACCTGGGGGGAGGTAACTGAATCATGGGGGCGGGTCTTTCCCATGCTGTTCTCGTGATAGTGAATAAGTCTCATGAGATTGGATGGTTTTATAAAGGGGTTTCCCTGCACAAGCTCTCTTCTCTTGTCTGCCACCATGTGTGATGTGCCTTTCACCTTCTGCCATGATTGTAAGGTCTCCTCAGTCATGTGGAACTTTCAGTCAATTAAACCTCTTTTTCCTTATAAATTCTCAGTCCCAGATATGTCTTTATCAGCAGCATGAAAACAAAGTAATACAGAGCTATAGTCCATTCAAATCCAGAACTAGCCTGCAAACCTAGGTAGTTTCATTTCAGGAAAGTTGCCTGATGTCTCTGGACAGGGCAAGAGGTGTAGACATGCTTTGATCTGGGAAGCCCAGGGAATGTGCACCAGGCCCACACCATTGTGAAAGACAGTAAACCTGAATGTCTGTGTTCAAGTTTACCAAATCCTGGACACCAACAATCAGAAAACATATCTTTAAATTACAAGGAAGCAAGTTTAATGAAACTGAAAGGAAGGAGCTCTTCACACAGTGATTAGAAATCAGCCACTGGCTGGGGCAATCAGATGTTGGGTAACAATTACTCTGCTCTTTTAAACTGCCTTGGTTTTATTTTATGTTTTTCTAAATTCATAGGACATTTTACTGTTTACAGGTTATGAAAGCTGATTGTGGAAGTAGGCCAAGTGTACTAGATAAATTGATGGGTGACTGATACGCATTGGGTTGTATGTGAACTTGGGAAGCATGCTCTATTTGCTGAAGTTCACACCCGAGTCCCCCTACAGCGGGTCTCCTGAGTCCAATATCAGGGAGACAACATGGAAAACATGGGAGAAGAATTGATTCATTCATCAACTAGGATTTAGACAGACAGACCCGAAATCTGATTTCTACTTTACCCCTAATAGCAGGATCACTTGGAACAAACTCCCTTTGCCTTTATCTGCTCATCCTTTTCTTTTTTCTGAGGGAGGATCTCACTGTGTTGCCCAGGCCGGAGTGCAGTGGTGCCGGCTCAGCTCATTGCCGCCTCAGCCTCCTGGGCTCGAGCATTTCTCTTGCCTCAGCCTCCTGAGTAGCTGGGACTACAGGCACGTGCCACAACACTCAGCTAATTTTTTATATTTTTTGTAGCAATGGGGTCTCACCATTTTGCCCAGGCTGGCATCAAACTCCTGGGCTCAAGAGATCCTTGTGCCTCAACCTCCCAAAGTACTGGGATTACAGGTGTGAGCCACCATGCTGGGACTTCAGCTCACCTTTAAAATGGGGTTATGATAATAATTCTTTATGAATGGAGTGAAGATGGAAAGATTTCACAAAGCTGAATGTCACTGGACACACTGAAGGAACTCAACGAGTTTGTTCTCCCTCTTTCATTACATATTACGGAGAGAGAAAGGCCTAAGAAGCAGATGTGGAGACGTGGAGGAATACAAGACACACACACACACACAGACCAGGAGAGAGACTCATGCAAAAGACAGACAAACTGTGTTGAAAGGACACATTCCACACCCGAGCCAGGGATTTCTCTGTCAGTGCTCTCTTCTTCCTTTTCTTTTTGTTTTCTTTGAAATGAAGTCCCACTCTGTTACCCAGGCTGGAGTGCAATGGTCACAATCTTGGCTCACTGCAACCTCTGCCTCCTGGGTTCAAGTGATTCTCTTGCCTCAGCCTCCTGAGTAGCTGGGATTACAGGCGTGTGCCACCATGCCGGCTAATTTTTGTATTTTTAGTAGAGATTGGGTTTTTCTATGTTGGCCAGGCGGGGGTCTCGAACTCCTGACCTCAGGTGATCCACCCACCTCAGCCTCCCAAAGTGCTGGGATTACAGGTGTGAGCCACCTCACCCTGCCTCATCTTCCTTTTTTTACAGAACAACTATAGTTATGCTTGTAACACATGCTTTAAAGCCTTGGAATCCTCCCATGCATACTCTAGCGGACTGGTAGAAAGTGAACCAGAGACACAGTTACACTTTGGTCATAGAAAATGTGTGGTTACTTGAGTCTGTCAGAAAACATGATGCCAACCTTCCACAATAGAGATAAGCAACTCCAATTTTATCATTATGATGGACATTGAGATTGGTTATAGTTTTACAAATGCCCTTTTTTGATCCTGAAATTTGTAAATGTTTATTACAGAAAATTTGGAAAATACATTTAGCTAGTAAGAATAGAATGAAATCTATCTATACCCATTTCCCTAATTTAATCACTTTAAATATTTTGATGTATTTCCTCCCATCTATTGTACTTTCATATGTACACAGTTGAGATTACATTGTGTCATTCACCCAATTTTACTCATTAATATTATATAGTAAACATTCCTCCAAATCATTATAAACTTTTAGACAACAAAAATATTATGGCTGTAGGCTATTCCACTGAATGTATCTGCCATAAATTATTTCACCATTTTCCTACAGTTGGACATTTGAAGACATTCCATTTTTATTTTATGACAATAGTAAACATATGACAAATATATTGCCGGATAAAAGTTATTTTATTGATGCTTTTTGAGTTTTCTTTTCTTCATAATTATTTGTACAATTGTAATTACCAGGTCAAAGGAGATGACTATTTTGAGACTTGCTCTTTTATTCTGGGTGTGGTTGTCCAATTAAAGTGATTTTCAAATGCATGGCACCACTGCACGCTCTCAGGAGCAGTATATGAGCTGTACATATATCTTCTAGAACCAAGTGTTGTTTGATGTATGTGAACCTTTCTGTGCCAAGGCTGAATCTTAGCAAACAATGGCTATTTTTTTCCTGCTCAGTCTGGGATTTCATGACTTCTGTATGGTCAAGAAGATTTACAAATATTTTTTGCAAGTGACAGCTTTGAAGCACTGAGACAGGCGGAGGTTTCAGGTAAGGGTTACGGGAACGTACAGGACTTCTTGGTAAATCTCCACGGCTTTAGGCAGATTTTAATTGGAACACGAGCAATTCCTTTTTCTGCTGCGATAAGTATTGTACGTTTCTTTTTGTCTGGCAGCCACTTCCATAGTACCATCAGATAATCTCTACTATCTACTAATTTAATCTGTCACACTCGGTGCCACCATACGTTGCTGCTTATATTTAGAATCAGCTCTCTCCAAATCCCAGGCATATTTCAAGCCCTACTAAGCCAGAGAATGTGTGTTAAGACCCTGTTGTTATATAAAACACATACACACATACATTTTAAGAACCCACCCTGAAAAATATGGCCTTTGCTTAAAAAAATAGGAAAAGAAGACAGTTTACACTGCTGTGTAGCAAAGACCATATTTTCTCGTATTTAGGAACAAAGACATGTCAGGCTTTATTGAGCACATCACTAACTATATAACTAGCGTTAAACACTCTATTTGCAACTGTTGCTGTGTATTTTGTGTGTGATTATCACCCCTAGATCTGCATCCTATAAAAAGATATTTCTGTTTGCTTAATTATAAAGCTCTTTATGAACAGGCTCATCTGTAAATAGCTTGGTGCAGCTGAAATAGAAATATAATTATAATGAAGGCAGATGTTTGTGAGATACTGGCTCATGAAACTTGTTCAGAATCTACAAAGGAGAAGCGTTGTGAGCGCGTGTTTACTGGTGGGCCAAAGCTGGGAGCAAGGAGTGTTTGCCTCCATCCTTATTTTAGAGTACTCTTATGTCCTCTCCACCTTTGCCTTCCTAGTTCTCTGTAATTTGGAATAGGCGTGGCTTACCTCATCTCATTACCAAGCTGTGGGGGCAATTGATCTATAGAGGAGACTGAGACAAGGCCAAAAACATGAAAAATAAAAAAAATAAATAAAATACAATCACTAAGTTGAGTTTAGGGGGAGGAAGCAGAGTTTATGACCATGATTCCATCATTTCTATAACGTGGGTCAAATTTTAATGGCTTGGGATTTGGAGTGAAAAGTTTTGGTATGATCAAGAGGATGTTTCTTCAAGTGATTATAATTTCCTCTCTCTAAATGCAAATTTTCTAGAAGACATACACAAGAAAGGCCTAATGTGTAGAAAGGAGAAGGTTAAAAAAAATGCTGATGTAACAGGTTTTTTTTTTTTTCTCATTTTGGAAAGTGGATATACTGATAAATGACTCTGGTGAACATAGGATAACATTGTAGTTTGTATGAGGTTTTAAAATTAAAAAAAAAAAACATTTGATCAAAGCATTATTTTCATTCTGATCATCAGTTGTTTGATTTAAACCTCTTTGAATCAAATTACATTCTTCCTGAATTCCTTTGTAAGAGGCTAGAGTTTTAAAGTCACTATATTTATTTGTCCAAGCTTTCTGAGTTATTATTGTGTTTGGGTCTTTTTAGCACTTTGAAAATGTTAGTGCTTAATTTTTAAGATTCTAATAATTGAAGGAATTAAAAAGCAGGTTAATCTCCCTAAGATAATCCGCCTATGGGCACATTCTTTGTGGTCACACTTCCAAGCTATTTTCAGCTAGGTGTTGGTATTTCAGAATTTGCGTAGGGAGATTAGCAGGCATTATTAACTATGACTTTCAAATGTAAATAAATGTGAATTGTTTTCTATGTCTACCTCATGTATTGAAATATATGTGTCCCTGAGATACCGAATATGAATTGTAACTTTAAAAGTCCGCTTCATTACATTTTAACTATTAGATAAGATTTGGAGTCTTATGGAGGATCATGAATTCTTTTATAAAGTGGCTAATTTATCTGATTTCTTCATTTCTATCCACATCTTTATAGGCAATTAAGTAGACATAATAGATATTACATCCGTATAAATCTATGTATTTATATATCTCATATATAACTATTCTCATTGTATATGTTTGTGTGTATATATATTATATTTATCTTGTACCTTTATGTTTCTCACATAAGCACACATCATCCCCCAAAATTATGTTGCCACATGTACTGGCAATCGGAAATCAGTAATTATGAATGTAAATATATATTATAAAAATAGTATTCCTCAATTATCTACCATCTTAAGGGAATAGTCTCAATAAGTGAATTTGTTATGTATGTATTCCCTCAAATGACTCTGCTTTCCAAATTGTCAATGTTTGAGTGGAAACAGTGCCACCGTGGCCTGCTGGGAGCTGCGAGTACCCTACATCTCTCAGGTGTCACTTGGCAGGAAGTTCAAGGTGAAACAGCAGCCAGAAATTGCCCTCAGAATTTTGCTGGTCCAGCAAAAGATGGTAAAAACAATTATGCATTGGGCAAGATGCAGTGGCTCATGCCTGTAATTCCAGCACTTTGAAAGGCCAAGGCTGGCGGATCACCTGAAGTCAGGAGTTCGAGACTGGCCTGGTCAACGTGGTAAAACCCTATCTCTACTAAAAATACAAAAATTAGCCGGGCTTGGTGGTATATGCCCTAATCTCAGCTACTCGGGAGCCTGAGGAAGGAGAATTGCTTGAACCTGGGAGGCAGAGGTTGCACTGAGCCAAGATTGTACCACTGCACTCTGGCCTGGATGTCACAGTGAGACTCTCTCTCAAAAAAACAAACAAAAAAACCCAAAAACCAATTATGTATTTAGTGCCCACTATATGCCACGCTCTAGTTCAAATGCTTTACGTATATAATGTATACACAAAGTAGGTTACTATTCCTGGTGTTCAGTTGAGGAATTGAGACTGAGAGGTACTAAGCATTGTCTAGGTTTGCAATGATAAACAATGCTGTGGGGTGCATTCCTGTACATATTAAACTTAGCTACTCTATCTGATTAACAATGTTCCTTTGAATTCTAAGTCTTCTTAAAGATTCTTGATATATACTTCCAGATTTGCCTCCTGAAGGAAAATATATGTGCGCTCTTGTCAATGTATTCTTGCTAGCATTGAAAGCTGTCATGCACAAATCATTAGTGCATGGATAGGTAAAACATGCTGTCTCATTTTACCAATCAGTGAGGCTGAACCTCATTTCAAATGTGTTAACCACTCGTATTAGTTCTGTGAATTTTCTGTTTAGTCATTTTCATATTTTAAGAGGATTTTGAGTGTTGCTGAGTTTCATTTTTGGTGAACAGGTGCTCTTTATATATTAAGAATCTTGACCTTATATCATGTTTGCTGTGAATGTTTCTAGTTTTTTTGCCTTATTTTTTTGCTATATAATGTGGCTATTATATTATGTTTCATCCTTCAAACTTACTGATATTTTTTTCTTTTATTTTTTATTGTTTAAATGTTTAGGAAGTCCTTTCTATAAGGATTGAGTTGAGATTCACACATATTTTCCTTTTTGTGTTTTATTTTTAAAATATTTAACTCTCTGATACATATAGAACTTATCTTTGGTGTAAAGTGTAAGGCAAAGTTCTACCTTTACTTTAGTTAATATTGAAATGTTTTAAACACCAGTCACACTGAATCATCTTTACCTTTTGGTGTGTGGTGTATTCTGTATTGAAAATATCATGCACATTTCCATGAGTGGTGTGGAGGGGTATGTGTCTTCCATAACTCTTATGTTCTATAACTATCTTTTCTATTTACTTATCTGTCAATTCTTCTTACACAAATACCACAATGTCTTTTCCTTAATTTTGTTTTAAAACAAGTTTTATTACTTAGGTAACCTTCCTGGCATTATTCTCTTAAGAAGATTTAAGGTTAGGGCCAGGCACAGTGGCTTACACCCATCATCCCAGTGCTTTGGGAGGCCGAGGGAGGAGAGTCACTTGAGGCAACGCGTTTAAGAACAGCTTGAGCAATGTAGCAAGACCCAATCTCTTGGAGAATAAAAATAAAAGAAATTAGGCAGGCGGGGTTGTCTTTGCCTGTAGTTCTAGCTGCTCGGGAGGCTGAGGCAAGAAGATCTCTTGAGCCCGGGAGTTCAAGGCCGCAGCAGTGAGCTATGATTGTGCCACTGAGCTCCAGCCTGGGCAACAGAGTGAGACCCTGTTGCTAAACAACAAGAATATTTAAAAGCTTAATTTTTTAATATATTCCTCATTATGAATTTAGAATTGGTTGTAAAGATACAAAAATTGTCCACTGGAATTTTGATTAGAATTTAGTTAATAATTAATTAGAAAAATAATTTTACTGACATTTTCAGTGAAATGTTGCTGAAGTGAACTAATTTGCAGAGAGCTGGCAGCAGCTTGGGGAAATGGAATATATTTTGTGTTAATTTGTGATAAATGGCTGTGTCTCAGAAGAAAAATGGTGACTTCACCACCCATCCACTCTCCCCTTGGGCTTGGTGCGTGGATTTTCTAAAAGCTGTTTCACCATGCTTAGAAGCTTAAAAAAAATAACAAAAACGAAAATACGCTTCCTAGTTCAGGACTGCTGGAGGTAGTGGAGGTAGCTGGGCATCTGAGTCTAAAATAAGAATGCATATTCTCCTGTCTTCTTCCTATGCGTCTCCGCTTCCTTCTTCCTAATAATTGGTTTGACTGTAGCCTGTCAGGGTGTTAGGTCATCACCAATGTGGCTGTTCTGATGTTCTCTAACCCTTCACGCCTTGGGATTGCGAAGTTTGGGTGGGTTCTGTCTAGAGGCAGAGACAAGGGTTCCCTCCCACCTCTGAACACCCATTTGTCACCTGGGGTCCAGACAGCTGTGCTTTACACGGATCCCCCCAAATCTCTCTAGGGCGGAGAGATTCTCCAACTCCTTGGAAGCAGGAACTTCTCACACTCTTAAAGATTACTGTGGTCCCCAGAGGACTTTTTGTGTTTTCTTACTTGGGTGGCATATGCTGATATTGATTGTGTTAGAAATTAAAAGAGAAGAAGTTTTTTGCACAAGGATGACATGCAAATTCGTGAAGCATTCCATATTTTTTTTTCCTTTTTTTTTTTAAAGAGACATTTTTTAGAGCTGAAGAATGCACCCCTTTTACATACTCTGTCAGAACAGTGATGCCATCAGGTTCCTGTAGGCTCTGGGAAACTCCATTGAGAGAATGACAATGAACACAGGGAAAGCATGTCTTAGTGTCACTATGAAAAAAGCTTTCAATCCTCAGACCCCTTGCAAAGGTCTCTGGTGTCCCAAAGCCTCAGACTCGCCTTGGATAGCTAGTGCCCTGGAGGAGCCTGGCCACTTTTGCCTCTGGTTTCTCTCTGTCTGGATATTTAAAATCAATCTAAGGGATGAGGAGTGGGGAGGTGCTTTTTCATCTCTTTCTATAATTTATTTTCTCCCAGTTTTAAAATAAAAGCTCTTGTGTTTGTCGAGCAACACAAAGAGAGGTTTAGTGTGTGCTGGGAGAGGGAGAAGGGCACTGGGGATGTGGACGCTGCCCTCTCACTCACAGCAGGCCCCACACAACCCTGGCCTGGAGGAAACTCAGCCTGGCAAGCTTAAGCCTAAGCGGGCGCCAGCAGAGCCACCCAGGTGTCGCTGCTGAAGGGAGCCCAGGAAAGGATGGGAGCAGAGAGAAGGAAGCCCTGAGCCAGTCTCAGAAAGTGCTCAGGGAAAATCTTCTGGAGACGGCCACACTTCAAGTGAGTTCTGGAGATGCGGTGAGTGTTTTCCAGGAAACACGTCTGTTTGTAGAGGGGGAGGGCTACCTGGAGTGCTGGGACACACAAAGTCAGGAACGTGAAGGGAATCAAACATTGTGAGACCTCAGATGTGCATTTCGGCTAGAGTGCAGGCAGGGAGTGGGAGAGGAGGGAGGGGCAGACAGAGAAACCAGGCTCAGCCTCTAAAGGAGCTCACAGGGCCAGGAGCACGTGCTCCTGCAGGTGGGAGCACAGGCAGCTAGCAGCCAGGACAGGTTGGTGCCATGTGCCAGCCTCTCATTTTTTAATATTTGGATTCTCCCTGCCCAGACTGATCATAAGCTTTCTTGAAGAATAACACTGAGTCTTTGAACCTCTTTAAGTGCCTGGGAACAGTGCTGAGTAGGTAATGGCTTGATAGATAGGGCTTCTTCAGGTTCAGTGTATTTTGGGTTCCTGGTTTGTTTGCTAGGGCTGCAAAGTACCCAGATGGGGTGACTGAAACAACGGAAACGTATTGGCCCAGTTTCGGAGGCTGGGAGTTCGAGCTCAAGGTGTGGGCAGGGTGGGGCAGGTGGTGGCAGCTGAGGGTCTGCTCCAGGCCTCTCTCTGTGGCTTGTCTTCTCCCAGGGTCTTCACAGCATTTTCTCTCTGCAGGTCCACATTTCTTCTTCCTCTTCCTCCTCCTCCTCTTCTTCTCCTTTCTTCCTCCTCCTCCTCCTTCTTCTTCTTCCTCTTCCTCTTCCTCTTCCTCTTCTTCTTCCTCTTCTTCTTCTTCTCTTATTTCTTCTTCTCCTCCTTCTCCTCCTCCATCTCACCCTCCTCCTCCTCCTCCATCTTATTCCTCCTCTTCTTTTTATTTATTTTTTTTCGAGGGAGTCTTGCTCTGTAGCTTAGTCTGGAGTGCAGTGGTGCGATCTTGGCTCTCTGCAACCTCTTCCTCTCAGGTCCCAGTTCCAGCAATTCTCCTGCCTCAACCTCCCAACTAGCTGGGATTACAGGAATGTGCCACCATGCCCAGCTAATTTTTGTATTTTTAGTAGAGATAGGGTTTCACCATGTTGGCCAGGCTGGTCTTGAACTCCTGACCTCATGAACCGCCTACCTCAGGCCTCCAAAGTGCTGGGAATACAGGCATGAGCCACCGCACTCAGCCATTTCTTCTCCTTATGGGGACACCAGTTATATTGGATTAGGGCCCATCCCAATGGCCTCATTTTACCTTAATTACCTCTATATGGACCCTGTCTCTTCATATGGTCATGTTCTAAGGTAAGGGGACTTAGGTCTTCAACATAGGAATTTTTTGGGGGTGGGGCAGAGTCTGGCAGCTCAGCACAACGGTGTCCTACCAGTTTGCTGTCGTCACTGATGGAAATTCAGTTTAATTTTTATAAGCTTGCTACTCTTGATTTTTAAGGCTTCAGTTGGGTGGCTATTTTCTACTCTCATTCTATATGACTTTTTGACTTGAGTTTGTATTAGTTACTACATCTCTTTTATTTTCAAATAATAGGTTCCAGTTGAGCCTTAGTTCTGGAGTTGCCTTACATATTCCCCTCATTTGCAAATAAGTGAGTTCAATGCAATTTACTCTGATTTTTATTTATGGGCAGAATGTGACCTTATCAGTTTAACTGTGAGAAAAATGCCAGAGCCAATGTGGCATGGCAGATAGACTGCAGGGTCTGTGGTGAGAGTCTTGGTTTGGCATCGGGCTTGTGCTAGTTCCCACTGGGATGTCTCCAGGCCCATCCCGCTTCTATGGCTCTCAGGTATTTTTTTTTTTCAAAATATGGATAATATTCATGGAGTACTTGAGAAATTAAAACAGATTAATATCAGTTACTGTAAGTGAAAACTAAAAAAGCACTACACATTAGGTTTTATTTTTTTGAGACTGAGTTTCACTCTGTCATCCAGGCTGGAGTGCAATGGCACGATCTTGGCTCACTGTAACCTCTGCTTCCTGGGTTCAAGTGATTCTTCTGCCTCAGTCTCCCCAGCAGCTGGGACTACAGGTATGCACCGCCACACCCAGCTAATTTTTTTTTTTTTTTTTTTGTATTTTCAGTAGAGACAGGATTTCACCATGTTGGCCAGGATGGTCTTGATCTGTTGACTTCGTGATCTGCCTGCCTTGGCCTCCCAAAGTGCTGGGATTACAGACGTGAGCCACTGTAATCCAGGTTTTTAAGTTGTTATAATTATTACATTATTTTATCTGAATGAATCCTTCCACATATTTGTTTTTGTGTTATTTTTTCTTTTAGAGATAGGGTCTCACTCTGTTGCCCAGGCTGGAGTGCCATGGTATGATCATAGCTCACTGCAGCCTTGAACTCCTGGACTCCAGCCATCCTCCTGCCCCAGCCTCCCTTGTAGCTGGGGCTTAGGTGCGTGCCACCTGCCTGTCTATTTTTTATTTTTTTGTAGAAATGAGATCTCATTATATTGGCCAGCCTGGCCTCAAACTCCTGACCTTAAGCAATACTTTCACCTCAGTCTCCCAAAGTGCTGGGATTATAGATGTGAACTGCTGCACCCAGCCCAAATGTTTGTTTTAACAGAAACAGGATTATAGACACCTTAGCCTCACTAGAAACTGGCCCAGTCTTATTAGAGTTAACTACCTAACCAAAGACAAAGGTAGGATGGTATAAAAATAGTGATTGTGTTTCTAATTTTGTGTTATTTATTTATATTTTTTTGAGGGGGATGTTGTGGTGGTATCAGGGGAAATGTATCCATGAGGAAATAGAATTATTTACGAAATAGCGGCAGAAGAGGGAAGATTAATTTGGGTCCTTCTGTTTATAGGCAAATTGAACACCTGCATTTGCCTCAGACTCCTCCAAGAATTCCATTAACACATCAGCAAAAACAACTTTGAAGGCATTAACCCATAAAAATAAGGATAATAGGAGTTCGAACTCTAAGCTCCACAGCAAGAACTTTGGAAGTTAGAAAGCAGAAAAACAGCTAGTTGCTGACTTAGCAGTCAGAAAAGTCATGTCTAAATCACCTGTGAACAAAAGATTTTACAACAAGCTCTCAAGAATTGGCTAATCCAGTGCCTCCAAAAGTTGGAGTACAGAGAGGGCTGGAAGCTGAAGGGGTCTCCAAAAGGCTGTCTAAGAGTTATCAAAGCCCTCATTTCCACTACCCTGCAAGGCAGGGAAACCCCTCATCAACCTCAAGAGGAGACTGGAATTTTATTTTCTGAAGAGATAAAGACAGAGTTTCTGAATTGAAGGACATGAGTCAAAATAGATCATGAGGAGACCACACAGAAAACAGGAAATAAAGGCAATTTTGTGTGCTGCGTATTGAGACTGCCCCAGCCCTCTTCACCTGCAGAGGGCAGGTAGACAGATCTGTAGCTCTCAGGTAGATTCAAGGACTATTCTCTGGGAAATCTGATCAGCCCAAGAGAAGACACCTGATATGGTTTGGCTGTGTCTCCACACAAATCTCATCTCGAATTGTAGCTCCCATAATTCCTGAGTGTTGTGAGAGGGACCCAGTGGGAGAGACTTGAATCATGGGGGCAGTTTCCCCTATACTGTTCTCATGGTAATGACTAAGTCTCACGAGATCTGATAATTTTATAAGGGGAACCCCTTCCGCCTTCCGCTCATCTCTCATTCTCTCTTGTCTGCCGCCATGTAAGACATACCTTTCACCTTTCACCATGATCGTGAGGCCTCCCCACCTACAAGGAACTGTAAGTCCATTAAACCTCTTTTCTTTTCTAAATTACCCAATCTCAGGTATGTCTTTATCAGCAGCATGAAAATAGAGTAATACAACACCAAAAGCCACTGATATGAAGATAATTCCTCCAAAATGATCCAGTCATTCACTTTATCACCAAACCCACAGTTGACAATTCCCATACACAGCGAAGTTTCCAAAAATCTTTTAGTGTCCTGCTATTAAATATGAGCAGCTACAAAAGTCCACCAGTTAACTTAGGAAAGCCTCTGCCATAAAAGCAAGAGACAAAACAAAACAAAAAGAAAAAAAGATAACTTAGAGGACACAGAGTCTATGCAGGAAGATGACAACTGAAAACATACATTATTAACATCATCAAAGAGTTTACCACAAATTTTTTCTTTGTGTAATAAGAACAGAATTCTTTAGAAAGATAAAATAAATTGAGAATAAGAGAGAAACTTTGGGAATTAAGTATATGAAAGGAGAAATGGGTAACCTATTCTTTCAGCAGGGCTGAAAGATAAAGTTGAAGGAATCTCTAAGACAGTGGGGCAAAAAAGATAACTGAAAATTAAGAGGGGAATGTAATAACTATAGACAATCAGTTCAGAAGTCTAACATTGAAAGAGAAATTGAGTTCCATATGAAACAAGAAAATAGAAGAAAGGAAATAATAAAGAAAAAATATGCAAAAATGTCCTAGGATTGAGGATCTCTGGTTTTCATTTAAAGTGAACACACCACTGCACTCCAGCCTGGGAAATAGAGTGAGACCCTGTCTCTGAAAGAAAAAATAGCAAAACCAAAACAAATATATGGAAAGATTCATTCTGATAATATAATGGTAGTAATTATAACAACTTAAAAATGTGGAGTGCTTTTTCAGTTTTCACTTACAGTCGGTGATATTAATGTTTCAATTTCTCAAGTACTCCGTGAATATTACCCACATTTTGCAAACAAGAAAACTGAGAGCTGTAGAAGTAGGGTCGTCCTAGAGACATCTGGGTGAGAAACTAGTGGGAGGAAAAGGTTTCATGGAGGATCTTGCATTTTCAAGAGTAGGAGATAAAAATTATCCTGTACCTGATGGGACCGTCATGAAATTTCAGAACTCTGGGGTTAAATGTAAAATCCTGAATGTCTCCAGAGGTGAAGACAAACAAAAAAATGGTGATTTACTAAAGATAAAAATCAGTATGGCTTCAGATTTCTCTAGGGCACATTGTAAGATAAAAGTCAGAGAAGAAATTCCTTCGAGTATCTCAGGAGAATTATGTCCAACTTAGAATTCTATATCCAACCCAACTACAATGTCATATCAGATTTTACAAATTATATACGAAGCTAGACAAAAGACAGTTTCAGGCATGTAAGATATGAAAACTTATTTTCTATGACCTCTTTTTCAGGAGGCTACAAAGGAGTTATTTTATCAAAATAAGTGAGAAACGTGGACTCCAGGGAACAGAGGATTCAATCCTAGAGAGAATCCTCAGTGTGACGCTGCATTGAGATCGCAGGATAACAACACAAGGCCAAAGGGACCTGTTAGAAGGCTCTGAAAGAGAGGCCTCCAAGACAGTGACCGAAATGGATAGCTGGTATGCATCCGTGTATGAAAAGGGAATTTAAACAATTGGGAGACAACTTGGGAGTGAATACATGAGAACTGCTTTTAAACATAGCAAACAGAAAATACAATTCTTAATTTTAGAGCTTAAAAATTGTTCAAGAATGGAAAAGTAATCATAGTGTATTATATGGCCCAGCTATGAACAGAGTTTACATGGTCATATTTAAGTAAACATTGACTATGATGTAACTATATTGGGAAGATGGGGATACAGGAAGTGATAGTTTAAATCTTCATCTCCTGCTGTAGGACACTAATAGATACAGTCTAAAACAGAAAAGCAAAAGTTGCACTCTAAGCGACTTACAGAGAGAAATGATTGTAAGTACCAATAGAGTCAGCTGACAGGGCTAAAAGTGCTTTTGAACAGTGGAAGAGAGTCGGGGTTTATATTCCATAATAAGCATTATGGAATGATCTGCTCTTTTGAAAGGTGTCATGTACATATTTGATAAATACATAAAGTCCAAATTAAAAAGGAAAGCAAAAAGGGACTCAGGTAGTATAAATAAAAGTCCACCTATCCCAGGGAGAAATGTCTGGGGCCAGGAAAGAGACCTGGGAAGGCTCTCCCGTGAGAGAGGGAAGAGCTGTGGGTCTGAGAGCCCAGGGAGCCGGGGAGCCTTCTGAAGCCCAGCACGCGTGAAATCACTGGCAGAGTGGTACTGCCAGGCCCAGCACGTGGCAGGGTGGCAATGATTCTGAAAATTTTCACCTTTTCTATGGACGTTTGGACAACGATGAGAAAGCACTACTGATGATAAAAAGAAAGGCAACAGATTATAGCATTTACTTTGCAAAAGCACATTTTTGAACATCTTTCTAGAGCTCTACTGTTGGGAAAGTTTAAAAATGAAAGCTTATAGACAAGTGAGTACAAGTGTGTGCATGCCGCCTTCAGCTATGTGGGTGCTTGTGCCCAGACCCAGGCTGCTGTAGAAGGGACTAGAAGCAGGACATCATCCTTCCCGGAGTACAGCAGGCCTGGCCCCAGGCTCTCTGCTCCTGCTGTTTCCCTAATAGAAAGTGTTTCAGACAGAGGACCTAACATCACTCTTTATTTTCTAAGGTTAAACTGTCGTATTTGGAATTTTCTTGCTGGAGCAGAGTCTATACTTAATCACACTTAACCCATCCTAGCAAATCCCTAAACATCCACCCAAGTACTAACCTGGAGCAAGAATGAAATAGTCACAGTCAAGGGCTGGAACTGGCTTGCACCAGCTCACAAGAGTGGACTGTTAAGTTTTCAGAAACTTTGTGACCCGGTTGTTAAACACAGGCATTAGTAAAAATTAACAAGTTAGTATTAACTAACAAGGAAAACGTTATATAAAAAGATAATATTCAAAATTCATCACTTGCTAATTATTTGACCACATGTTTCCATATCCTGCAGTCTAGTGGTTACTCCTGTTGTTTCTGTATGGTGGAAAAACTATACAGCGTGGGCTACTGTTCATTTCTTCCCTACTTGCAGTCGGTGATGACATATTTATGGTTTTGAATCCATCATGGTCGTTGTATTTACACCATGGAAATTGGCAAATACCACAAATCAGTACCTGTTTTTCTCCAAAGACCTGGCTGTTAGACATTGAGCGGCACACCACTGTGTATTGGTGACATCTTCTGACAAGTTGCACAAGGCATGCAGACTTTTTCTCTGGATGTGCTTGTGGTCAGAGTAACCACAAAGAACACAGAGATGTGTCCAGTCTCTCACGTTCACAAGGAGTTATGGTCGTCTGAAAACACCCAAGAGAAAACTTCGGATAAATAAAACACTTTACCTAAATCTGTAAACCTTCCTTCTCCTGTCAGTTTCCACCAATGGTTAGCTACTCGTGTATTAATATTTTCTTTATCTCTGGTGAATTTTTCCGCCATGTTTTACACTAGTTGGACCAAAGCCTATCATGTGTTAGAGACTTGTTCATATCCTAAAAAGCTCTGGGAAGTGAATATACAGGAAAAAAAATGAGTTTCCTTTAGAATTTAACAATGTAGTTACTAAATGTTTTAAACTTACTGAATATCCCTTTGGTAGAAGAGCAAGTCCACAAGCTTTGGGATCAGATGTGGATTCAAATCTCAGCATTACATGGTTCCTCATTTAGCTTATTTGTTGAACTCAGGAAAGTCACATAGCTCTCCTGAGCTTCTGTTTCATCTTTACAATGAAGGTAATAATGGCAACCTTGCATACCAGCTAAAGGGTAAATGAAATAAGCTATGTGAAAGAAATGAGGGCATGTATGTCATAGAAATGATTGCAATATATTAGGTATGAGTATGAATAAACGTTCCGTCTTCATTTTTTTATTATCCATGCTTGTCAGACAATTTTCAGGTAATTCATGTCTATTATAAAATATCTGGGTAATCTGGGACAAATTATAAAATAAAAAAATAACAGAGTTGGGTTAAACCAAAGATTTTTCCAGTGCTAAAATGCATATGAATTTAAGTGCATCCTTGCATTTTATTTTCAGTATATTCTACCTTAGAAACAAAGAAGTGAATAGCTTGGGGAAGAAGGAGAGGAGAGTTTCACAAAACTTGTACATTCACTTTAAAATCTCACTGTTTCCTTGCTTTAGATTTTGTGAACAATTTGGCATGGGGAGAGAAAGGAACCTGAAGGTTTTAGCAGGGAGGATCAGTTTCAGTGAGTTTGATTTCAGTGGAGGGCCACTGGCAGCTTGGTGGGGTGCTTCACTTTCATTTTGACTTTTTCCAGATGAACTCCCAACTTAGAGAACATTTTAGAGGGCATAAATATGTGTGAACTGAAACTAGAAAGCAGTCTCAAGAACACAATGAAAAATAATATTGAGGGTGTTTAATGAAAAAGGCATCTGGAAAAGAGTGGTGAGGTTTTCCACAGTAAAAAACAAATTATTATTATTGATTCTGAAACTACATGTTTCAACCCTCCAAATCTTTACTTTGATTGTAAGCACTCTTTAGAGTTCTTTCCAAATGCATCACACCTTTCTAAGAACTTGTGAAATCACCTACTCCAACAGCTTCTTTTTATGGATGAGAAAACTAAGGCTGATAATTGGAAGTGATTTACTCTTAGGGTCCAGAGGAGAATCAGGATTACAGCCAGGGGCTTCTAGTTCTTAACCCAGGGCTCTTTCCATTGAACTGTACCTCTGTACCTCTTTCCATTGAACTGTACCTACCTGTACCATACAGGTAGACCTGTATGCTTTACATCTACTGCTGTTTACTTGCCTACTTGGTTCTGGATTGAAGGAGGACGAGAAAGAAGAAAAAAAACGGGGGGGGGGGGGGGTAGAAAGGGGAAAAAAGACAAATTTCAGATGTCCTTCCCAACCTTTTTTTTTTACCCACCTCTAAAAGGCCAAGTTTATTTACTCATGTTTTAGTATTATGTTTAAGCAATAAAAAAGTGTTTTTATTAAAGGGTCAGGTAAATCGAATTTTTAAAATATCTAGGTCAGTGAATGAGATTTCAGTCATTGTACAGGTGTCTTTTATTTCTGCACTTTCTATAGTGATGGCTGTACCAGCACATTCACAGGTGTTGGGCACGTGTTCTAGACTCTGGACCCTCCGCTCCTTTTGAACTGATTGAGGGTTGTGCACAGGTGGGAGGAGTCCCTGATGTTGACACAGGTGTTGTCTTTCTGGATCAGTATTTTTTTTTAAATCTAGAGTGTTTCTGAAAAGAAGAGGGATTTCATTCATTGTGTACCTACAGACTGTGTGTCAATATCTGTTTATTAACTGCTTACTTTGGATTTAGAGTTAATCTTTGTATTTGCATACATTAGCTTAGGGACCTGAATATCTAATTGAACATGTGACATCTTTTTCAGTTATTGAGTTGATTTTGATCCTTATTGGTTTCTTTGATCTAAATATGTTAAACATGTGGAACATATAAAACGATACAAAAATTCATGCATATGCTCAAGAGAGGTTTTAATTTCCCAAGTAGAATCTAATCATTCATTTATTTATTCATTTAATCAGTGACATTAACTGAGGGTCTACTGAATGCCAGGCTCTGTGCTAGGTGTTATAGGATGCTAGAGAGGAATAAAACATTCTTCATTCACTTCCAGTAAATCTCAGACTAATAGGAATGACAAGGCAGATGTACAAAGAGCTTTTAAAAAGCAGGAAATGATAACAGCTCAGAAAGAGGCACCAATAATTGCACAACTGGATCAGAGGAGAGAAAGAGCACTTCCTCTCTGGAGGCAGGACATAAGCATACGACAAAGTTTATTTGGACACGTTGTGTTAAGTGCCAGAGGAGTCTAACAACAATAACAATAACAAAAACAAATGGCTATTTTTAGCACTATTTCTTTGAATTGGCAGTAGGGGAAAGGCCATTACACTTGGGATTGAAAGAAGAAATACTTGTTGCCTGTGTTTAGACTTCTCTACCAGAAAGTCTAGCCCTTTGCTAGGGAGTTGTTGGTTTTCTATTGCTGAAATCTTCCCCAAAGAAGCACAGGAGGGCACATGACAACACTCCAACAGTGATATCTTTTCTAATTTACATGCTGTGTTAAATGTTTTCTAATACTTCTTACCAAAAGAATTTCAGATAAATGGTTTAAATGTTGTGGCAGACAGACCTTAGGGTGGCCCTATGGTCTTGCCATTTAATCTTCTCCTGTGAACAGTTTATTTTATATGATAACAGTGATGGGATATTATAACACACACACACACACACACACACACATATACACACCTCATCTTTATAGCACACATAAGAAGACTTCTCTCCCTTGGAGGTTTGAAGAAGGAATCTGCCATATTGCAAGAGAGTTTATGGGTGGGCCATGCAACAAGGAACCATAAGACACCTGTAGAGTTGAGAGCTGTCTTAGCCAACAGCCAAGAAGAAATTGGGTATGTCTGTCCTGCAAATACAAAGAGATTAATTATTTCAACAATATGAGGGAGGTTACAGGCAGATCTGCCCGCATCCAACCTCTGACGGAAATGTAGCCCAGACCACACCTTGATTGCTGCCTCGTGAGATGCTAAGCAGAGGAAATAGCTAAGCCATACCAAGACTCTTAACCCACAGAAACAGTAAGATAATAAATGTGCTATTTTAATTCACTATTTTGTGGCAATTTGTTATGTAGAAAATGAATACAAATGTGAGAACCAGGTACATGAGGAGGATTTCTGTGAAATCAATAAAAACATTTGATCCCTTCCTACATGTAAAATAGTATATGGCTATTATACAAATATGAATCACTTGAAAGAACCCCAGTAGAGACAACTGAGAAACCAATTGATCATTCATGTTTCATTGTCATTCTAAAAAACTGAAGAGAAGGGAATACTTTCAAAATCGTTTTAAGAGGTCAGCATTAACAATAATAATCAATATTGTTAAAACATCCATACTATCCAAATTATTCTGTAGACTCAATGCCATCTCTGTCAAACTTCCAAGTTCATTCTTCATAGAAATAGAAAAAAAGATCCAAAAAAGATTTTAAAAAATCTAAACTTTGTATCAAACCACAAAATATCCTGAACAACCAAAAGAATTTGAGAGAGAACACAGATGGAGGCATCACACTGGCTGATTTTAAAGTATACTACAAAGCTATACTCATAGAAACAGTATGGCTGGCATAAAAAACAGACAGACACACCAATAGAACAGAATAGAGAACCCAGAAATAAACCCACACATATATGATCAATAATCTTTGACAAGGCATCAAGAATACACAATGAGGAAACAATAGTCTCTTCAATAAATATGTTGCCAAAACTACCTGAAACTATAAAGCTCTTAGACAAAACACTTTGGGAAAAGACTCTTTGACATGGTTTTGCCAATGACTTTTTGGAAATGATACCAAAAACACAAGCAACAAAAGCAACGATAAACAAATGGGGCTAAATAAAAATAAATACTGCTGCATGACAAATGAAACAATCAACAAAATTAAAAGACAACTCTATGGAATGGGAGAAAGTATTTGCAAGCTATATATCTGATAAGGGGTTAGTATCCAAAACATACAAGGAACACATACAACTCCATAGCAAAGGCCTGAATAATCCAATGAAAAGGTGGTCAAAAGACCTGAATAGATATTTCTCCAAAGAAGATATACAAGTAGCCAACAGATACATGGAAAGGTGCTCAACATCACTAATTGTCAGGGAAATGCATGTCAAAACCATAGTGAGATACCTCCTAGAATGCTATTACTGAACAGACAGAAGATAATAAGTATTGGCAAGGATATGGAGAAAAGGAAATGATTGTACACTGTTGATGGGAATGCAAATTGGTGCAGATATTGATTAAAACAGTATGAAGACTCTACAAAAAATGAAAATACCATATGACCCCTCAATCCCACTTTTGGATCTATATCCAAAGGAAGCACAAAAGTCAGTAGCTAGGAGAGATATCTGCACTTCCATGTTTTTTGCAGCATTATTCACAATAACTAAGACATGACAACAACTGACCTGTTCATGAATTAATGAATGGATAAAGAAATTGTGTATACATATACAATAGAATACTATGCAGCCTTATAAAAGGAAGGAAATCTTGCCATCTGCAACAACTTAGATAAACCTTGAGGACTTTATACTAAGTAACATAAGCCAGTTACAAAAGGACAAATAATATATGATTATACTTGTATGAGGTATCGAAAATAATCAAACTCACAGAAGTGAAGAATGCAATCATGGTTTCCAGGGGCTGAGTGGTGGTAGAAATGGAGAGATGTTGATAAAAGGGTACAAACATTCAGTCATATGATGAACAAGGTCTGGGGATCTAACAGCCAGTATGGATGCTGATGGATGTGTCATTGATTGTGGTAATCAATACACCATATATACCTATATCAGATCATCACATTGTATGCCTTTATACCATTTTTGTTCTTTGAATAAACATTAAATGAAAAAGAAAGAATTCAGACCCAGTTCTGTCTGACAGAAGCCAGCAATGCTTCCCATGGAATCTTGTGCATTATCTCCCTGAATTGTTATTAATTGGTTATTTTAGAATAGAAACCTAAAAATAATCTAGTCAATATTTTTTTTTTTTGAAACAGAGTCTCTTTCTGTGGCCCAGGCTGGAGTGCAGTGGCCCAATCTTGGCTCACTGCAACCTCTGCCTCCCAGGTTCAAGTGATTCTCCCACCTCAGCCTCCTGAGTAGCTGGGATTACAGGCGTGCACCACCATGCCTGGCTAATTTTTTTTTTTGTATTTTATTAGCGATAGGATTTTGCCATGTTGGCCAGGCTGGTCTTGAACTCCTGACCTCAAGTGTTCCACTGCCTTGGACTCCCAATGTGCTGGGATTACAGGCGTGAGCCACTGTGCCTGGCCTTAAATCTTAAAGAGCATATAAAAATGAAATGAAGCCTTGACTTAGGGATGGCAGCTCTTTCTAATTGAAGGGAATAAAGACACAAAATATGGGCGTCTGAGGGGGAAGATGTTACAAGACTACAGCAGTTATTCTCTTGCAATGTGAACATTCAAATATACATTAAATAAACTCAAATTATTTGTACAAATAAACATGGCACATATTTTTAAAGTAGGAAATCATCTGAGAGAGATTATTTCTTGCATTAAAAAAATCTTGATGAGGAATGAGGACAAGGCTTAAAAAACAGTGTTGCTCAGAAGAAACTTTAAGAATTTTTTAGTTTGCTTTAAATGCCAAATGTGTGTGTGTCTAACAATAACACATCGAAATACCTGCACAGGTGCCATGTCCCACCTGGAGACCTCTCTATCCTTGGGTGCCCACAGATGCAGCCTGAAGCCACCAGAGAGGCTCAGGGGCCTTGACTTCCTCATTTGATTAAGGAAAGGCACAACTGTAAAACCAGACTAATCCCACCTGCCAAGCAAATTACTTGCCAGCCTTCCTTTTCCTGAAATTGGAAGCAAACACAGTGTTAATCATGTAAAGAGGTACCCTGTTGCTGAAAGGTGGCCACCGGCTTCTGTCAGCACATGAATTCAGGTCCATTGAACTGGAAAGTGCACTAGCAAACACTCTTGGCAGAGTGTTTTGAAGAGAACGGAGAAGGCGTGATAGTGATAGTGATATATTAACTACATGTCTTCATTTAAAAAGGTAAATATATTTGTCAAGTTTTGGAAGAACGGTAGGTATATTTTCATTTGCCTGTCCCAAAGATGTCATTAGCGGAATCAGTTAATGTGTCCAAATGCCTTAATATATGGAAATGCAGCCTATTCATTTATTATGCACATATCATTATCTCCAAAAATGGTAATCTCGCAATTACTTTTAATTTTCATCCTTGTAGCCTCTGGGTTCTTTGGCAAAGGGAAATGATTGCTGTTAAATTGCCCTTGCATTTCCCCAAACTTGACTACATGGACAGTTTTTGCAATGTATATAGATCCTAGGTCAAAAATTGTATATCCTTTTGGATGCTGTAGGAATTTTGACCTTTCTCATACCTATGTCTGTATCATACGCTTTCTGTCACATACCCTTTCTTTGAAGAGGGTTATTAATCTGGTTTTAGAAGTCAGGGTCCAAAAAACATAAAAGACATACACATAGAAGAGCTGCAGAATCAACTCTAATGGAATTTGAATGTCTTTGAATGTCTATAAGATGTCAGGGAGGAACTGGGCAGTAGACAGGTGACAGGATCTAAAAGGCCGGTGAAAAGAGAGTGTGTGGATGTGTGCATGAACACGTTCAGGTTTATGCAGAATGAGGCCATGTATGACTTGAATCTAGATAATTTGGACTGTCTAATTTTAGGGAGTAGATGTGGGGTCTCTGTTACCATAATGGTTTCAGAAGGGGTCAATGTGTCTTTTTTGTTGTGAGATCTACTACTATAGGTGCGTGCAAATTCAAATCCCACATCCTGGCTAGAATAGGAGCCCCCAGAGTAAGGAATCTTGCTTAGCTTTCGATGGTGGCCTCAGTTTATGTGGCATGGTGTAATTGTTTTCTTAGTGAATAAACATTTTAATCCAAAAAGATGCAGAACTAAGTATAGAGATGGTAAAGAAAATTACAATAGTATTGATATATTATAGTGATAAGTATAGGAATATTCTTTGTATTAGTTGATATTTGAACTTGTAAAGGTTTTGTTAGTTTGTCACAGTAGATCTGACATATGGAATTGAAAATGTTTAAGTGATGTTAGATTTGTAGCTGTATTTCTTAAAAATAATGTTTCTTGTGAAAGAGTCTCAAACTTACTGAAAACTTGCCAGTATAGTACAATTTCTTTTTCTCCTGAGACATTTAAGAGTAAGTAGCTAACCTAATGTCCCATCATACCTGGACACTTCACTGTGAATTTTCTACAAACAAGAACATTTTTTCCAAAATCGTAATACAGCTATCAAAATTAAGAAGTTAACGTTCTCACACAGCTAGTCCTCAGACCCTATTTGTGTTTTATTAACCATCTCAACAGTGTCCAAAGGAACTGGTTCAGAATTGTGTGCTAAATTTAGTTGCCATGCATAGCTAGTCTCTTTCTTCCTGAGTCCGTTTCTCCAGTTTCTCAGTCTTTCTTTGATTTGTTTTCTTAATGCTTGAAGATTACAGGCCACATTGTAGAAAATCGCCCAATGTTGGCTAATCTGCTATTTCCTTAAGGTTAGATTCAGGTCACACATTTTTGAGAGGCAAACATTTGTCTCAATGCATCGTATAAAGTTTCAAAGTTCCCTTTTACTAATGATGTACGGTTTGATGAGTACTATTTTTAGAATATATTGTGTCTCTCATCAAATTTTCAATTTATTGATGTTTATCAGTATGGAATTATGGTTTCCTGTTTAATTCAATGGATTATAATCTGTTACGATCTTTATTTTGCTGCTTAAATTATGCCAGATATTGCTAGTGGAAAGCCTTCAAGCTGGCTTCTGTGTCCATTGACAAGTCTTCATCATTCTTGGAGTAGGTCCTTATATTTTGGCATGAGATGCTCCAGACCCATCTTCTACTTTTTCATACACAGCCTGGAACTTGCCACTTCCACCAGTGGAATGTGGTACTTAGAAAACACGATCTGAGTTGCAATTGTGGTGTGCTAATCCCAGAACTTCCTAGAGTACAGGGAAAGGAAATCTATCATGTGTATTCATGTATATACAAATATACGCACGCAAACTCAACCACAAACATGCACACCTAGAATTATTTCTATATACATACATATCTAACAGGTTGAACAACATCAGATCATTGATTAATATCTCTGATTCCAACCCAACACAAATGGTTCATTTTAGTTTCCTCTCTTTTCTGTATTTGTAACCCTTATTGTTAAAGTGAGAAACCGGGTGTCCATCATCCTGAGGCTATTTGCTGGTTTCATCAAACCCCCTGTAGGAGCCAACCACCCATGATGGTCTCAGCCTCTGTGCACACCCTCCTCAGCCTGCTTGGGCTCTGATACCTGTGAGATCACTGTCATGGCTAATTTTATGAGTCACCTTGACTGGGCTAAGGGATATCCAGATAGCTGGTAAAACATTGTTCCTAGGTGTGTCTGGGAGGGAGATTCTGGAAGAGATCAGCATTCGAATCAGTGGGCTGAGTAAGGAAGGTTCACCTTCACCAACGTGGTCAGGCATCATCACATCTCTGGAGGGCCCCCATAGAACAGAAAGGTGGCAGAAGGGGGAGTTCCCCTCTCTGAGCTGGGACATCTGTCTTCTTCTGCCCTCAGACATCGGAGCTCCTGGTTGCTGGGCCTTTGTACTTAAACCCTGACTCACATCATGGGCTTCCCTGGTTCTCAGGCTTTCAGGATTGGACTGAAACTCCACCAATGACCTTCCTGAGACTCCAACTTGCAGGAAGTAGATCTTGGAACTTCCCAGCCTCCATAATCATGTGGGTCAATTCCTCATGAGAAATCTCTTTCTATTTATCTTCGTATATCCTCTATTTCTTTGAAGAAATCTGACTAATACAGTTACCTCTCCGCAGAGACCCCTCCTCATTCATTCTAGCTCCAACACTACAGACCACACTGCCTTGCTCCCGTGTGGGTGTCCTTCTCACCACCACCTGCATCCCTGAGCCCCCATGCCAGGCCACCTTTGCACAGAGTCACTATCCTAACCCTCCCACAGGGGTCTCACATCCTGTACTGGGACCCCTCCTGCATCCCCTCACCATATACAGATACCCGCATTACCAGCTTGGCTTCACACCCTGCCCTGAAGCCCCTGTCCCACCTTGTCCCAGTGCAGACCCCTGCCTCATTTGTGCCACCACATGACTTTAGTACTGAATTATTAAGGAAGAGAAGGAAAGAGAAAAGGGATGTGTGATTCTAAAATTGAAAAAGACATGAAAATTTTACCAAGTTTGCATTCAGTATTGGAATTATTAGTTTTTATCAGAATAATTGAAATAACTAAATTTTCACAATTGAAATCCTATTAAAGAGATATTAAAATTATAAATACATTTGAAAATGTTTAAGAAAATATAACTAGGACTAAACATTAATCAAAGTCTCTCTTGAAAGTGATGTAATATATAGAAGGTTTATAAAACTGATAACAAGATGTTCAAGTTGAAATTAATGGCTTTAGAAAGACTAGCTTTTTTTTTTTTTTTTTTTTTTTTTTTTTTTTTTTTTTTACTTTGTCAATGAACAGACTTACCTATGTGAAATTCTTAAGTGAAAATAATACATTCCCCTTGTGGAATCCATCCTCAGGGACGTGAAGGACGACTAGGGAGAGGAGGTGAGGGGTCGTCTTCCTGCCCTGCTGTATTTGTTCATTCTCACACTGCTATAAAGAACTACCTGAGACTGGGAAAATTATAAAGAAAAGAGGTTTAGTTGGCTTGCAGTTCCATAGGCTTAACAGGAAGCCTGACTGAGAGTTCTCAGGAAACTTACAATCATGGCAGAAGGTGAAGGGCAAGCAAGCATGTCTTACCATGGCAGAGCAGGAGGAAGAGAGCGAAGGAGGAGGTGCTACACACTTTCCAACAAGCAGATCTCATGAGCGCTCTATCAAGAGAACAGCAAGGGAGAAATCCGCTTCTGTGATTCAATGACTTCCCACCAGGACCTTCCTTCAACACATGAGGATTACAATTTGACATGAGATTTGGGTGGGGACACAGAGCCAAACTATATTACCTGCTTCTCTCTGTCAGGTGAGCCTTGGGATGCCAGATCCATCTTCACAGTTTGTCAGGGTCTCAGCCTTGGAGCTGCTGAGTATTCAAAGGCACTGGGCTCTGGAGGGTGGTCACTAATGTGCCACCTGCCTACATTATTTTCCTTTCCCTCCCACATTGGTGATGACAGATCTTCTTTACTCAGTCCACTGATTCAAATGCTAATCTCTTCCAGAATCTCCTTCCTAGACACACCCAGGAACAATGTTTTACCAGCTACCTGGGTATCCTTTAGCCTAGTCAAGGTGACGCATAAAATTAGCTATCACTGTGACCTCACAGGTATCAGAGCCCAAGCAGGCTGAGGAGGGTGTGCACAGAGGCTCAGGCCATGGTGTGTGGCTGGCTACTAAAGGGAGGTTGATGAAACAAGCAAACAGCCTCAGGATGATGGACGCCAGGTTTCTCACTGTAAAAGTAAGGGTTGCTAATCCAGAAGGGAGGAAACCAAAATGAACTCTTTTGTGTTGAGTTGAAACCAGAGATACATGTGTGAACTAATGTTTTTCAACCTCTTAGATATGCATGTATATAGAAATAACTCTAGGTATGCATGCTTGTGGTTGAGTTTGTGTGTTTGTGTGTGTGTTTATATATATACCTGTGTATATATAAATACACATGTTTGTTGGGCACTGTTGTATGGACGTTGCAAGATCACAGTGGTCAGGAACCAACATTTCACCATGACTGGGAGGTCCTGCCACCTCTTGTTCTGTGGCACTTTCTTTAGCTCAAAATCTAGATTAAAAATCATTATCTTTTTGAAGTCTTCTCTAACAGTCATGAGCTGAATGTTTTTTCTCAGCTTAACTCCTCTTGGGCTGGGCTTGATTTTATTGTAAAGCTTAACACACTTTATTACCAATTTACTGATTATATCATTCCCTTTGGATGAATGGTTCCCAAGGGAAGGCTCTGAGCCTCACTTATTTGTATTTTTTCTCAGTGCCTAGAATAGGGTAGGATGTACAGAGGTGGTTTACTGAAAGAAGAGATGGGTGAAGGAAGAAAGGAAAGTTTTAATGCATTGAGAGAAGAGTATAGCCTAATGTCTTTGACCCAGAATCAGTTTGGAAATTACCCTGCACTTTACAATAAGGAATTCTCTACTTTCAGAAGTTACAGGAGTAGAGGTTCAAGGCTATATGTTCATGGATTTATGCACTGGAGAGGTGTCCTCATAGGCCCTGGGCTTCAGCCAGAGCGTTGCAATGAGACTCTAGAGGCAACATTGGGCTGATCACTTTGAGCACCAAAACTCTAGAAAATAGATGTGTTTGTATGTGTGTAAATCAGGCTGCAGCTGTGTGCATATGTGTGTGTGTTGTGCACACACCTCCTTAAGCGAGGCCTTGTGGGAGCCCAGGGGCTGCAGCTTGACAGGCTCCAAAGGAAGCTCTGGAATGCTTGGTTCTCAGGCTCCATTTTGCTATTGTGTAGGATTCTTGTGGGGACCCTGGTGCTCCAGCTGCTTATGCGAATTTGTTATCCAGGTGCCCCATCCAGGCATAGCACAGCCTCAGTCTGGAAATTTCACACACAAAGGTGACTGAGCAGCCACTCCTTCCTCTTGTGCTTATGGCATGAGACCTTGTGCAGGGACCCTGTCCCTGTATCTCTACAACACCAAACAAGTGAGCAGAGACACTTCTCTCCTTCCACGCAGCTCAACACGTCTTTGTGTGGGAATCCATCTTCCAAGTGGAGAAGCAGGTTCTGACTAAGGGGCCATGGAGGTGCTCTTGGTGTTCGGCCCTCCCCAGCCTGGGGTTCCTCCATCTTCCTCCGCCTCAGAGATATCAAGGTGTCAGTGGCATCTGCTTGGAACTCGCAGCTCTCCTGGGCCTTATATGCTCCCACTCAGAGTGGACTCCAGCAGGGGAGGTTTGCACTCAGAGCATACGTCCAGTCCACCACTGGTTCTACCTGCACTGTGACAGGAAGTAGGGGATGGAGAACAGGAAGTGGATCTAATCAACTGGTGCCCAATCAAACGGATCTTCTTGTCCTCACCAACCATCCCCAGGTATCTGTTTCTCTCCCACTCCAACTAGATTCAAGTCCTCAGCCATCTGCAGACCTGCTCTGAAAGTTGTGAGGTTATGCTGTTCTTCTCCCTTCAAACATCTTCGAAATAATCATTTGAGCTTAAAATCACCTAAACAAATTGTTATATAACTATAAAGGTGTATATATATATATATATATATATATATATATATATATATATATATGTGGGAGGGGGCAAGGGGAGGTAGAGATAAAAGTAAAAAAAAGGCTTATAGTGTGAGCTTGAGCTTGTCTATGCTTTAATGACTAATGACATTGGGTGGGGTGTGTTTTCATTGGACTTTTTTTGTTTATGTTGCAAAGCGCAATTACTGTTATTGGCTTTAGTTTCCTGCTTTTATAATTCTCATTTCTCTAATCTTTGAAATTCGAGGTTAACTAGGTTAGTTGGAAATTCATATTGAGGCAGTCAGAAAAAATGAACTCTGCCATTTGACAAATACCAGACAAACATTCCACAGGCTGTAGCTGAAATAAATGTGAGCCACAGACAGTTATATTCCCTCACAAATTAATTTTATTCTTTGGAATCTCCTTCCTATCTGGTCATGGCCTGATCTTAATTATTTATGCTTCATCAAGGCTTAATTTACCCCATCTTTTCATATGAGCCAGAGTTTCCATTGGATTAAGGAGTGTTGGGCAGGGTAAATATCACTCCTAACATGGGTTTTCATTTTCAGTTGGTGATCATTTAGAGTGTTGAATAGTAGGGGTCTGCTGGTCATCATTTAGAGTGTTGAATAGTAGGGGTCTGCTGGTCAGTTTCTGTGTGTGTGTGTGTGTGTGTGTGTGTGTGTGTGTGTGTGTGTGTTAGGGTTCTCTAGGGGGTCAGGACTAATTGAATGGATATATATATATATATGAAAGGGAGTTTATTAAGGAGAATTGACTCGCAATCATAAGGTGAAGTCCCGCAAGACGCTGTCTGCAAGCTGAGGAGCAAGGAAGCCAGTTCAAGTCCCAAAACCTCAGAAGTAGGGAAGTTGACAGTGCAGCCTTCCGTCTGGCCGAAGGCCCAAGAGCCCCTGGCAAATCACTGCTGTGGGTCCAAGAGTCCAAAAGCTGAAGAAGTTGGAGTCTGATGTTCCACTGCAGAAAGCATCCAGCACAGGAGAAAGATGGCGGCCAGAAGACTCAGCCAGTCTAGTCCTTCCACGTCCCTCTGCCTGCTTTATTCTAGCCACAATGGCAGCTGATTAGCCGGCGCCCACCCAGACTGAGGGATGGGTGGTCCGCCTCTCCCAGTCCACTGACTCAAATGTTCATCTCCTTTGGCAGCACCCTCACAGACACACCCAGGAACAATACTTTGCATCCTTCAGTTCAATCAAGTTGACGCTCCATATTAACCATCACAATATATATGTGTGTGTGTTGCTCGTGTTAAACATTACATATAAAAAACTGGCCTCATACATTTTACTTATGGACTATAAATGGGATCTATCACTCTTACCTCATTTTTTGCTCCTAACTTGCATCAACATAGAAAGGGACTCGGTACTTGGTAATGGGCCTAATCTCAGGGAAAAGGGGAGAAACTCTTTAAGGAAATAGGACTAAGACCAGGCACTTACAGCTCAGGACTCACCCTCGCCTCCTTCGGAAGCACAGGAGCCGCCTCACCATCTCCTGGTTCCCCACAGAGAACACACTTGGAGGGAGTTTGTTGAGTGGACACATGCATGGAGAATGAATGAATGTGTGCTGTGCCTGGGGCTCACAGAAGTCAGGACTTACGATTCTCTTCTATAACATTATTGGGACTTACTTTTTACAAGCTGGATTTCTTGAATGCAGTAACTTAAACAGGGATCAGGGGATTGGCGGATTTAGGAAGATTATCTAGTCACTTTCATGACGATGGAGCTGGGGGTAGGAGATAGCTACAATTCCTGTGGATCTCTTATGTGCCAGCTACTTCATATGTATCCTTCACTACATTTAGTTTCTGCACTGTCCAATAGCATAGCTACTAGCCACATTTGGCTATTTAAGTTTAATTTAAATTAAATGCAATTAGAATTCAGTTCCTCAGTCCCAGTCGCCACATTTTAAGTGCTAATAGCCACATGTGGCCAGGGGCTCTTATTTTGGACAGCACAGATATGCACATTTCCCTTATCATGAAAAGTTCTGTTAGAGAGCACCGGCTTAGATGTACATCCTGGTTTTATACCCAGTTTATCAATGATCCCGTTAGTAATTAAGGAAACTGACCTGTGGTTATACAGTTAATAAACTCCTACTTGTCTTGGATTCACTTGAACATCAGTTTTTCCGGAGATTAAGCTGTAAGTGAAATCAAAGGGGTTAACTGGAATCCAAGAGATAGATTGACAGGCATGCCTCGTATGCTGGAGTCCTTCGTATGACATTGAGAAGCTCCCTGAGACACTGGGATTTCAGCTCCTGCAACATTGCACCAAAGTTCCTGTGGGTGGCGTTGACTAAAAAGATGACACCCCAGGGCTTTATAAACCCCAACCGGGAGCATCTTAGGAGTGTCCTGGCTCTTCCGATCCAGGTTCCCCAACTGAGCACCGCATGCTTGATGTCCATTCCAAGGCAAATCAGGAAATCCTGTAACACCAACTGGACAGAACCTCAGGGGTCAGCTGAACAATACATTTATGTTATAGACCAGGAACCTGGCAGTGGAAGGGACTTACCTACAGCCACACAGCAAGACACCCAAAGAGGTGAGGCTTGAAGCCACATCGATTCCTTCCCAACCCATTGTTACCTTTGCAATGCCATGCCGATCGATGTAAAGATATAAAATCTAATTTGTGATGTAGCATTATTCATTCCTTCAGATGGGTTTCTATTAAGTGTCTACCAATGTGCCAGGCACTGTGATATGTGAGCAACTTCAGACATAGTCCCTGCCCTGACAGAACTTCAGTAAGGGAGAGTGTGCTTAATTAAATAACAAGCAACGAATGGAGAATTGCAGAATGAAAGCATCGTGAAAGAGAACAGAGCTTTTCGAGTGCTGCTTACCAGGTACTCAACAGAAGCATTGTCCCCTAAGAAACTTCTAGAGCCGAGATGTGAAGGTGGGTGGGATTTATACAGGTGAAGAGGAGGAAGAGGAGGCATTTCTGTCTGAAGAACGAGCATGAGCAGTACCTCATAGGAGAGGTCACACAGTCCCGGGTACTGAGAGTGATAGCATGCTTGGAATCAGGGAGAGCCAGGGTGGTCTCTTGCAAGATGAAGCTGGGCAGTTGGGGGCCCAGATCATGTAGAGCCTATAGACATGTCGGCTTCATTGTAAGAGCAGTGAGCCAGGGTGGCAAGATGTGGACTTCCGGTGGCAGACTTGGGTGGCCTATTTCGGGGAGGAGAAGGGGTCTGTGTGGACACGCTGGAGGATCATTGCTCAGGTCCACAACACAGATGCTGGTGGCTAAGCCTGGGGTGCGGGATGGAGAGGGCAGAGGTGGTGGTTTTTAAAGATATTTATGAGGTTGCATCAGTAGGATTCTATGAGATGGTGAGTATGAAAGTTGAGGAAAAGGAGGGTATGGAAGATCACTTCTAGGTTTCTGACTTATGTCAAAGGATGACTGGTGATGCTTGGATGACATGAGAAACACTGGGAGTGGACCAGGTTTGCAGGGAAAGGATTTATGAAGCTGGCATCTGATGTGATGGATTTGAGATAGTTTTAAAACAGCCCACTAAATTTCTTCAGGAGGAAACTGGCTTTGTGAATTCAGAGGAGAGACCCAAGTTGGAGCTATGATGCGACAAGCATTTGATGATATCTGGGTATGAAAGGCAGAGGTCTGGACAAAATGATCCAGAAAGAGCATAGAAACTAAAAAGAGGCTAGAAAATGAACACTCCTGTCCAAGCGCCATGGCCGTATCAGGGAGACTGGGCCTGTAGAGATGGGAGGGAAGGCCGGGTTTCATTCTGAAAGCCATGGGAATGGGTTATTTTAAGAAGGAGGGAGCGAGCAGTTTTAAATGCTGCTGAGAGCTCAAATTAGAAGAGGATTGAAATATGTCCACTGGATTTAGCAACACGGAGGTAATTGATGGCCTTTGTAAAAGTTGGTTTGGTATGAAGATGGGGCAGATGCCAGATTGAAGTGAACCTTAGAGTGTGGAGCTCAGAGTGTGTCAACCATCCACTCCGTCTCCTTTCAGGTGGAGACACCCAGGTCCAGGTGGAGAGAAAGTGGTGCTCAAAGTGTGCGGAAACACCCAGGGAGCTGCTCCTCCATGGGGCAGGACCCACAGATGTGGGCATCAACCTGCCTGCAGGGTCCCTGGAGCTCTAGATTTCCACTGGGGGTGTGGGGTGGGAGGGATCTGAGGGGACCCCAGAATGATGCTGGTTTCTGGGTGTCTTCAGCATGCATGGGGTGCCCCATGGGCTGAGTGGAGGAGCTTTGGGAAGGGGAGCTAGCCTGAGGCTCTCAGCACAGAGAGGAAGGGAGAAGGAGGAAGGGGAGCACAGCCAGGTCTGAGGGGTGCTGAGAGCTCTCCCTCTTCTGCTTCCCCTGCCCGGCCCGTGCCTCTGAGGTGAGTGGGGTGTGAGGATCCCTTGGGCCTGATTTCCACTGCAGCAAGGACAGAGAACCAGGGGGATTTCTCCATCCCAATTGTCATGGGATGAAGGAATCTAAGATGAAAAAAGAGTAGGGCCAGAGTTGCCAGCAGGGGTAGAAGTGTGGGGCTGAGCCATGGAAAAAGGCAGGGTCCCAGGAAGACCCCCTGAGCCTCAGGAGGGACTCCTGTGTGTCTTAGTCCCTTTTGGCTGTTACAAAAATGCCATAGACTGGGGAAGTTATAAACAACACCGTAGATTGGGGAACTTATAAATAACAGAAATTTATTTCTCACAGTCCTGGAGGCCAGGAAATCTCAGACCAAGGCACTGGTGGTGTGTTCTGAGGATCCACTTTGTGGTTCATGGATGGCACCTTCTCACTGCATCCCCGCGGTGATAGTGGCAAATGCACTCCCTTCGGCCTATTTTATAAGGGCATAAATCCCATTCATGGGGTTCTGTCTTCAGGATCTGATGCCCCCAAAGTCCTCACCTCTTAATGCCATCACTCTTGGAGTTAGGATTTCAACATGCATTTTGGGGACACGCCAACATCAGACCATAGTACCATTCAACCCAGTAAAGAAAAACAGTGGTGGAACTGAGGCCCAGCGCCCGCCCTGGGGCGTGGCTCTGCCTCACCCGTGTCCTGGCAGCACCAAGCCTAGGGTAACACAGGTGTCCGGCCACGAGCTCAGGGGCTGATGGGATGAGGGCCAACAGGAAATCTAGTCACAAGGAGGGATCCAATTTCCAGTCAACCTATAGAGCAGATACACCTTTTCGCTAAATCCGCTAACTGTAACTTAATTCATATAACTTTGTTACATGTCTCCCATCAATAACATCACGAATCATTCTCAGATCCTGATTTTCAATCCAACAAATACATGGTTTATTGGATAAATCTAGGAGCCTGTGTTTCCTCGCAAGAAGATGCATCTCAGGCACTAACTTGAAGAACTCACTTAGGTGCCTATGCTTCCCCAGGGCTCTCTTCCCCAGGGAACCTGCTGTCTGCTCTTCACGCCCTGCTGCTGGAGTCCGTGCTCATTGTCGCCCCACCCTATGGCCCCTCTGTGTCTCCAGGCTTACGTTCTGCCCTCTTCCTGATGGTGTCATGCAATCCTGCTCTGAGAGACGATCTGGGTTTTTCCTGGCACATTGTAAGAAACCATGAGCTGTGCTGTGCTTTCCACCCCGTTCCCAGCCTCTCTCTTCCCCTGAAGTCCTCCAGGCATATCAGGTACCAGTGGCATGCCCCACTCATGCCAGTGGTGGGGGCAGGAAGGCGTTTTCTCTGTTATCCTGGGTCAGCCTCAATTTTAGACAGGTCCTGTGTCCTGTGTCCCTAGTCTCAGGGATGGAACCTCTCAGTAATCATCCCCTCCCCAGAAGAAGGGCATGTCTAATTTTCTAAGACCTGGGTTTTGTCTTGTACCTCCTTGCAGTAAGAGCAGGTTTGTTTTTGTTTGTCTTCTGTTCCTTTCTCTAGCTGCAGTGAATTTTCACCTGGCCAATCAGCTTTGTGTCTTTCTGCCAGTGGCTTCTGCCTTTTATTCCATGAAGGAGATAGGGGAGAAAAATCTGGGTGGGCTCCGTGCCTCTTCTGCTGCTGCTTCCCTCTCAGGAGCTGCCAAGGTGGCTTCCTCAGCTTCTTGCTGTTCCCCCAGCTTTCTTGTGAGTACCCGGAGAGGTTCATGGAGAAGCAAGTGGGACTTGACCTCTGAGCTTGTGGTCCCCAGGATTCTAGCCTCATGTTAGCCCCCACTTAGTTCTCAATGATCGCTGAATTCCTCTTATTGGCCTGTCTGGCATTGGTCTCCACTCCAGGAAGCAAGTATGTCCACTCTCACTTCTAGTTGCCCGGCTTTCCTTACATTTTTGATTAATTGACTGTACTGAGACCTCAGGTCTCTAATGAGTTCTAGAAATGTTGTGAACTTGCAAGTTTTCTACCTTTCTGGTTATACTGAGGAGAGGAGCAGTGCTCTTTCCAGCTTTCTGCATCCTAAGTGGTAGCCACAAGACCCTCACCTTTTAAATCTAACATTAAATGCAGATAGTTGTTTTTTTTTTCTTTTCCCCTATTTTTTGTTAAATCCAATCTGATAATCTCCATCTTTTACTCATGAACTTAGACCATTTACATTTAATGTAATTATTTACATAATTGGATCATAGAAAATTGTAGAATTGCAGTTATGATGGAACTAATTATACATTGTAAAGAGAAAAATGCTACACTTAAAGTCTAAGGTCCAAGGTTAATTATTTCATTTTGATAGTTCTTAGCCATGTGGCTTTGATAGTCTCTTATTCTGCATCTCAATTTTTTTGCTCTTAAAAGGATGATCATGGTACCGAATACAATAAATGAGTTTGTGGATTATAAAAATTGATGATTATAGCTCATATCACATTAAAAACTCTACATTGTATACAAATATTTAATGATATTTTGATGAAGGAGAAAATCATGGGCAAACATTTTCATAAAACTTAATAATTTTGTAGTTTAGTTCTGCCTTATACCTGCACTGATGGTGAAAATGTGGTTCTTTGAAGCATTTCATCTCATTTCTATAGTTCTCTTATAATACTTGTCACATGCTTACACTTATGGCTTATTTTTTCTCTTGCCAGACTAGTTTCTCAGGAAATAGAGTATATTTATTTCTAGATTCCTGTGTCTTGCAGAGTGCCTGGCACACAATAGATGCTCAGTATGGGTTTGTGGGATAGAATCATGTTTCAAAAACAGCACTGAAGCACTCTGCACTGGTCTGAAAACAGAGTATGTCCCAGTTAAGAGCATCATTAACCTTGAGGCTCTTCCTTCAGGGCCTCGATGGTGGTTGCCTTCAACATTGCCTCAATACTGAACATGCAAGACAGCCCTCGCTTAGCAACAGGAACCATGGATGGGAATTTTTTTTCTCAAGCGCATGTGAAATTTGGCTGTCAGGCCCCCTTAATCTGCACAGAAAGCTAAATGTATTGCCTAGTTTTGCAACTTCATATGACTGTTCACCAAACTGGAATAATTGTTGCATTCGTGTGCGACTTCTCAGTATTCCTATGGCATTACCACCATAGCACCCCTATGTCAAATGGTGAAAGAATTAGGTGGGGTTTTCTAAACTTTTAGAGTAACTTTGTTTTTTTGCATCAACATTCAAGAAGCACTCATTCCCTTCCACTGCAGTAGAACCTTGAGGTCCCTCTCAGAATTTTGTGGGGTGTCTGTGGTCTGCTGGAGCATGGCCAGGTGTGGATAGCTGTCACTTTCCTTCTGCTTCCCAGTACAGAGGGCTATCTGGTGCTCAGAAAAACTTTCTAAGTAAGAATGGATGTGTCTCACATTAAGAAGGGAACCTTCTGTCCATCTTCAGCTGAAATACCAACTTATGCGGTAGCCACAAGTCTATTCAAACCTTATTCATTTTTCCCCATTTTGTTTTCATAATTTGACCACACAACTGAGCGTCAAGTATATATGAAGCCAAGTTGTTTGTTCTCTTGTAGTTTGTTTTGGTGTTGCTTTTTCAGATTATAATCTCAGGGCAGGAGTTCTGTCTTAAAATTCTCGCCTGATCTTAAAGAGCCATCTTTCATCTTACAGGGCAAGATGAAAAGTGGCTTCTTAGTAAACATTTGCTAGCTTGATACCTGACTCCACTCCTGCCTATTAAAAGCGTTTCACTTGAAAGTATGCAATGGTTAGAAGCAACTAGAAAGTCGAGGTCTGATTATTTTAAACACACATATTTTGGGGTGCTAAATTAAAGCTCTCCTTTGTAATACACTGCCTGATGCTCCCAGGATTGAATGGTGAACATATTGGCAGAGGCAATTTCAGATCCAAGTGAAAGATAGTTTTCACCTGCTGGTAAGGGCAGATGTGTATTGAAACACAACAATCCAGGGCTGTCTTCTTTGTAGCACAAGCTTAATAATTTATATGGCTATGCTGTCTTCTTAGCAGCTTGCTGGTGGTGAAACTCAGTTATTTTCACTGGCTGATTGACAGTTGGCCAGCACTGACCCTTCTGAAGACCTGTATTTGTTTCTTGGAGGGGGTACCCTTGGTTTTATTTTATTCCTTAAGTGCCCTCACCCTACTTCCTGCCTTGCTGGGCATAGGAAGAAAGGGGTAGACTTAAGAGAAGAGACCAAGGAAGAGCAAGTGAAACCTGCTGGTCACCATAGATTTAAGCCCTTAGGAGACAGGGTTGTGTTTCTCCTCCTGGCAGAGTTGCAATGAGACAATGTCTGTCAAATACAAGAAGCGTGGCTGAGTTCAAGGAGGGGTAGAAATCTGTCAATGAAAAATTCTATATCACATTGAAGTTTAGTCATAGAAGGTAGCTTCTGATATTCTACCCCCTAACCATGACATGCCATGACATGCCATGATGTAGTCAGTAATGGGCACAGCTTAGTGGAGTTTGTTTCATCTCCAAACTTCACTTATTGTTTAAAGATACTGGCTAGGCATCAGCACAGTCTGGGCCAGGGAGAGAAGTTGGCCCATTAGTTATCATCTGTCATGCCTATGGACTCCAGGGACCAGGGCATTTACACTCAGAATCACAGAGATAAGTAGCACATTGATGCCATCGTTCCTCACCACTGAGGCCATTGATCCTGTCCCCAGCCTGACTTGAAGGCCTTTGGGAGTTCAGCCAGCTTCTCAATCTGCTCACCATTTTGTTCTCAGAATCCTACTCAACAGTGGCTTGTGTTTTCTGCTTCTAGGTGGCTTTGCGATTATGTAGAAATCCATGACATGATTTTGTCATGACTGAATAAAGCGCATCACTTGGTATAAGGCCTCTGTCTGCCTATTCCATTTGAGCTATATATTTTTCCATAAAGTGGGAGTGTAGTCCCAACTTAATTCAAAAAAAGTTTTTTTTTCTATTGCTTCTACTGCACCATGATGGAGCTAAAGAGAAATGCCTCATTCATGATTATCAGCTATGCAAAGAATGTTCCTTGTGATGTCTATGGTAAGCTGGGTTTAGAAGGAAAGAGTAAAATTTTCCTCATGGTCTTTCCTTCCTCCGCACTTGCATGCTTGGCTGTTGGCTGCATTTCTTGCAGTGTGTGAGGCTGGCACATCTGAAAAAACCCTCACTGGCTTCTTAACAACACACCTTTTTGAAGTACGGCGTTGTCATTCCTCTTTACAGGTGGAGAAACTGAAATGTGGGTTCAGCGAGGTTGCACAACATACTCAAAGCACCAGACACAGAAGAAAATTTCCCAAGGACGTAAAAACTGTAAATGATGGAGCCAGGGCTGAACACAGGCCTCTGGGCTCTACAGTCATAGCCCTTAATATAGAAGCCTGTCTAAATGCTTTGCGAAATGATTGAATAGATGGTCTATACCATGTCTTAGATGACCTTGCAATACATTTGAAGAGCTAGGATATATAGACCTTAGACATAGAAAAGATACAATAATATATAATTAAGTACTAACGTTGATCAGGAATAATGGATTTTATACTCCAAGAAGCCTTTGCCATTCAATCCCATGCCATGATCCTCATATTATCAATGAGGATACTAAGGATTATTGAAGTACAAAATCTTGTCCAAAGCCACAAAACAACTACCAAATGGCCAAACCACCACACAGTTCTAGGTTACCTTACTGCCAAATCATTATTCATTTTGATACAGGCTCCTACCTTGATGGCTTCCCAGAATCAAACATTATTAATGTTGTAATATTCCATGCAAAGGTTATGGCCAAAGTGTGTAGTTAGTGCATCTCAATCTAGGGGAACAAAACTGGCTTACTCATGACAATACAGCAACTTGTTCCTCCTTTCACTGTTCAACAAATACGCACCCATCTGTGTTACTAGTTGATATGGTTTGGCCGGGTTCCTACCTAAATCTCACCTTGAATTGTAGCTCCCACAATTCCCATGTGTCATGGGAGGGACCCGATGGGAGGTAATTGAATCATAGGGCTTGGTCTTCCCTGTGCTCTTCTCTTGATAGTGAGTAAGTCTCATGAGATCTGATGGTTTTATAAAGTGGAGTTCCCTTGCCTGGTGCCATGTAGGACAAAACTTTGCTCTTTCTTCATCTCCTGCCATGATTGTGAGGCCTCCCCTGCCATGTGGAACTGTGAATCCATTAAACTTCTTTCCTTTATAAATTACTCAGTCTCCAGTATGTCTTTATTAGCAGCATGAGAACAGATTGATACAGTAGTAATGCTGAGGCTTAGGTTCAGAGTGATGATGAAGACAGCTACAGCCTAGTGAAGAGATAATGCAGAAACCAACAAGAATCCTGAAGGGGACGCAGGAGGAACCAAATGGAGAAGTAGTAATTCCCTGACTCGGGTCGAGAAAGGCTTCATAGTGGTTTGACTCCAAAGGCAAATCTTGAAAGATGAAGTTGGACTCACCAGAGGATCCAAAGAAGAAGAGAATGAGAGGCAAGAAGGAAAGGTATTTGCAGCAGCAGAATTGTAATCCACAGAAGTAGGATATGGGAACATGTACACAACAGCGTGGTGCATGGATGGAACTGTGGGCCATTCCACATGGCTGGGCTCTCTGAGCATGTGGGGTGTTGACTCATCGTTTTTAGCCTTATGAGTGGTTCTCATTTCTCCCATTGGCATAGTCGCCACAGTTCCTAGGAGTTCATGGAAAGAGGTGTTTCTTTGTTATTGCTAAATAACTGAATTCTTCATACTTTTGATGATTTGATTCATTTCAGTGTAGCAAACTTTACAAAATAGCTACAGGTGGGACTTTCTCTTCTTAGTTCCTATTTGGAGCTCATCTCATTCCCTTCATACATGTGGTCTTGTATTTTTATTTTCCCCTTTAAAGGGGGAACAAATCTCATCCTGCTCAAAACACTATGTCTTTAGTGCCTCTGTATCTTCTAGTTGTCTATGGTGATTTTAATGTAACATTTTAAAATGCCAGTATGTTTTAATAATATAGTACACCTTTTGCTCTTGCAAAAACATCACATTATTCAATGTATGCAACTGCAAAGGGATATGACTCTTATATAATTTACGTGTCCTTGTGGTGTGTTATTAATGTGTGTACTTCATAAGGGTATAATTTTGGAAGTGATTTTCCATAAAATTGTTTTAAGTGTTATCTTATAAATTTGAGATAATTTGGCACAATATTCATTTAACCAAATTGCTCCACTAATAACATCTCTTCATTTGTAAATACCAGTTCAGACTGACATTGCAAATTTTTGGTAAGATATTGAGCCTTGTAGACTCATCCACATATTGCTGCATAATTTAGGGTGAGGAACAAGTTGCTCTATTATCATAAGTAAACCAGCTTTGTTACCCTAGATGGTAATGCACTCACCAGACACTCTTTGGCCAAAACCTATACCTTTATGCGGAATGCTAGAACACTAGTAATATTTGATTCTGAGATGCCATCAAGGCATGAATGATGAATGAATGAATGAGTGAGTGAGTGAATGGAAAGTAAAGCAAAAAGCTAAATGGGACCCCAAAGGGCACAAAAGCTGTAACTCTCAGCATCAGTGCTTATTTGTGTGTGTATGAGGTAGATCAGATGTCCTTCTGGCTTCTGGTACCTTCTTACTGACCTATAATTAAGACATCTTTCTGATAGGCTTCAATTTTGGACCGGCTGACTTCATTTTTCAGAGTGGAGATGGTAACTGCTATAACTGTGTTTTCATTTTGTTACAGAAATTTATAAAAAGATGCCTTCTCAAATCACACCAATTAAGCAGGCATTTTTTATACCTGTGTAAAAAACCAGCCTCGGGTCTATAAAAACAGCCTTCTCTCTTCCTCAATTGTTCTGTCCCTCCTTCTCCTCCTTTTCTCCTTCCTCAAAGATTTACTGAGGGCCTACTGTTCAGGTCATGAAGCTAATCTATGTCCAACTGTTAACAAAATCAATACAGAAGCAGCAGTAACAATAATAAAATTCTTTTTAACAGAGAAAGCAAATGCTCACCAACGTCTATGCACCCTCTCTTCCTGGGTCGACAGCTAGAAAACATTCCTAGTGCTCTTGCAGCAAATGACTGGGTTTTGACCAGTGCAATTGTTGGCAAAAGTTATGAACGCCATCTTCAGGTGTTATTGAACTGGATTTAGCAGATCCAAGGAAGAGTTCTGGGGTCCCCAGAGGCTTGTGGAGCTCCAGCTCGAGATAAAAGGGTCCTGGAACCCTGGATGGAGCGCTGTGATGTCCACCACCTCCAGTCCAATGACAGTCAAGAAAACAACAGCAGAAAGACTGTTAAGAGAAGCCTGTGATTGAGGGGTTATTGTTAAAACACTTAGTCTACTCTGAGTGATGCAGTCTCCTCAATGAATTGATCACAAACTCTCACATTTATTTTAATAAGCATCGTTATTTTTCCTCCTTTCCCATTATGTGTAAGAGCGGTCATTCTTCTGGTTTTATACCATCTCTCCCCACTTACCAAGGAAATGTATTCTCTCTTCAACCTCTCCTTCTATTGGTATTGAAGCTTGTCTAACCCTTCATCATCATAAATAAAAAAGAAAGAAAAAAAATTAAAAAAAGGAAGAGCTGCGCATGGTGCTGCCATTCCAGCTACTCAGGAGGCTGAGGAAAGAGGATCACCTGAGCCCAGGAATATGAGGTTTCAGGGAGCTATGATCGCACCACTGCACTTCAGCTTAGGCAATAGAATGAGACCCAGTCTCCAAAACAAGAAAACAAAAACAAAGCCCCCAAAACAGTAACAAAAAAACAATCAAAGAAACAAATACTCTGTTTATTCCCCTTTCACCTTCGGCTCCTGTCCTGTAACTCTCCCACCTTCATAGCTCAACTTGTGTTTCCACCTCCACTACCTTCCATGCCTGGTGGCAGTGGCTTCTGGGAGCATTCCTCCCTTCCCTGCTGTGGGACTGCTTGCACCAGGCCACCACCAATGTCACCGTTCTTTTAAGAAAAACTTATTCTTTTTGCAAACTCAAAGAAATATGTCTGTACTTATTTCATTTGACTTTTCTACAACATTTGGCTTTGTCAGACTTTCCTCTTTGCCAAAAAAAAATTGATCTCCTTGGCTTCCATGCCACCCTGTTCTTCAGGCTTTCTCTTCATCTCCCTAGTCTTTCTTGGTTTCCTCTGAGGGTCCCTTTCCTTTCCCTGTCCCTTTAATGTTGACAGGCTAACCCAGGCTGCCTAGTTTCTCATGTGCAGCTTAAGCTTGCAAGTATTCTATATGGAGCACACAATGCCAGGCGGCTCTGATTCTTCCTTCCCACTGAAGCCAGGTGACATTTTAAAACACATCCATCCAGCTGGGCACGGTGGCTCACGCCTGGAATACCAGCACTTTTGGGAGGCTGAGGCGGACAGATCACCTGAGGTCAGGAGTTTGCGATCAGCCTGACCAACATGGAGAAACCCCGTCTCCACTAAAAATACAAAATTAGCCGGGAGTGATGGCACATGCCTGTAATCCCGACTATTCGGGAGGCTGAGGTAGGAGAATCGCTTGAACCTGGGAGGCGGAGGCTGAGGTGAGCTGAGATCGCACCATTGCACTCCAGCTGGGCAACAAGAGTGAAACTCTATTAAAAAAAAAAAAAAAAAAAAAAAAAATCCTTCCATCCCCTCAACCCCCTGCTTAAAAACCTCGAGTGAGTGTGAGGATCTGCCCTCATCAAAGACATCCCCTAGGGCAGTGGTCCCCAACCTTCTTGACACCAGAAACTGATTTTGTGGAAGGCTATTTTCCATGGATTGGGGGATGGTTTGAGGATATTTCACGTGCATTTACATTTATCATTAGATTTTCACCAAGAGCACACAACCTAGGTCCTCGCATGCGCAGTTCACAACCGGGCTTGCGCTCCTGTGAGAATGTAATGCTGCTGCTGATGTGACAGGAGGCGGAGCTCGGGTGGCCAGGCTGGCTCAGGTCATGGGTGCTCACCTCCTGCAGTGCGGCCTGGTTCCTAACAGGCCACGGACCAGGACCAGTCTGCAGCCCCGGAGGCTGGGAACCCCCACCCCAGGGTGTTTAAGCATAAAGACTATACTCCTCGCCCCCACCTCAAATAAATACGGTGTTATGACTTTCCCCCCGAATATCAAATCACTGTTTTAAATGTGAGGACATTTTTTTGGATATGAAAACATAAAAGAAAGAAGTAAAAACTAACCCTAAATCTTATTTCACAGGTATAACTACTGTTACACACACAGTGATCATTGTTCTAGATTTTCTGTCTGCACGAACACTCACACACATCCAAACCCATGCTAAGCACATTCAGAAACCTTATCAATGCAGATTATTTTTGAACTATGGCTGGTGTCCCTCCCTGTCTTTCCCAACCTGGAACCAAGTAGATTTGGATAACAAAGCAGTTCTCACGAGGCAGATTCACGATCTAAGCGCCCCCACCGACATGAGAGAGGCTTTGAATATGTGCGTGTGCCTGTCCCAGACTTTCCCAGAATGGCTCCATAGCAGATGCAGTTCTCTTAGTTGTGCCCTTTCAGTCAATGATATTCTGCTGGGGCAGAGATGCCTTCCCTTCCACTGTAATTCAATCTCTCCCATCCCTTTCAAATAAGGTGGAGCCACAGCAGAGAAGCAGCCTGACAAGCCAGGGACTGTTTTCTCAGTATCTTGTGTCTAGCCGGGTCCCGGGGACTGAGTTCTGATTGACGAATTGTGGGTCAAGATGGTGCATGTTACTTCTAGGACCACTACATAACATTCGCCCCCATCACCCTCTCTTTTCCTCTCCTTTCTCCTATTTGCTGGGTGGATATCCATTCTAGGAGTCCCAAGAGCCATACGGTGAGGGTGACAGGCCTCTGGAAAGCTGGGAGGGAAGCACCCACTCCTGCCCTCCTCCTGTTGAGTTTGCATGAGTGGAAAATAAATTTCTATCTTCTTAAATCACTGAAATTTTGTGCACGAATCTAATTAGCACAGTTACGCTTGTTCCATATCCATGAACACAGATTTATACCATTATTTTTATTAGTTGCTTTCTACCTCATTTAGGAATATACCATAATTTTTAATTCCATTACTGATGGATATTTCAATTATGATGTTTCTGTTTCTTTTATTTTCTTCTTCCCTAATAGCATTACAGTGAATATTTTTAAACATAAATCTTTGAAAATTAATTGAATATCTTTTTGGGATAAATGTACCTAATACAATCATTGGGCCATGTGATTGTGATACACGTGTTTTAAACACTGATATAATTTTATAAACAGACCCCCAGACTTGCAGCAACAATTCATGAATGTGTCAATGTTTTGAATCTTCTTCCCAGCATTGTTCAGACTTTCTCTGATATATACAAACGTATTATTTGAATCATATTTCTTTAATTAGAAGAGAGGTTAAAGCTCTTTTTACACATTTTTTGTCTATGTAATTTTTACTTTCTTCAGGAATTACTCATCTTTTTGAAAATATTTATCTTGTTACTTTTAAAGCACTTATGGCATATTAAGAATATTATCTTTTTATGACAAATAGTTTTTCCAATAGTCAGTTTTCTTTAAGCTCTTTTGTTGTGTTTTTTGACTATGTAGATTAAAAAAACATATATTCAAACTTATAAATCTTTTCCTAAAATATGTTTCTAGCCATGATAACATACCATGTCTTTTTATACCACAAGATTATAAGCACATACACCCAGAATTTTAGGAATGATTTTAATGTCTTTTTCTTTACATTATTGTTTTGGTCCATATGAAATTTATTTTGATAAAAAAGGATGAGGAAAAGATACAACTTTATTATTTTTTTTCCCAAATGGTTAACCACATTTTTATTTTTATTATTTTTTTGGCAGCAGGGAGGGTACGGAGTTTCACTCTTTTCGCTCAGGCTAGAGTGCAGTGGCGCAATCTCAGCTCACTCAAACCTCTGCCTCCCAGGTTCAAGCAATGATCGTGCCTCAACCTCCCAAGGAGTAGCTGGGATGACAGGCATGCACCATCACACCCGCCTATTTTTTTTTTTGAAAGAGAGTCTCACTCTGTCATACAGGCTGGAGTCTCACTCTGTCATACACTGCAAGCCCCAATTCCCGGGTTCATACCATTCTCCTGCCTCAGCCTCCCGAGTAGCTGGGACTACGGGCACTACTACCACGCCCAGCTACTTTTTGTTGTTGTTGTTGTTGTATTTTGATTAGAGACGGGGTTTCACCGTGTTAGCCAGGATGGTCTCAATCTGCTGACCTTGTGATCCACCCACCTTGGCCTCCCAAAGTGCTGGGATTACAGGTGTGAGCCACCATGCCCGGCCTTAATTTTTGTATTTTTAGTAGAGATGGGGTTTTGCCATGTTGGCCAGGCTGGTCTCAAACTCCTGGCCTCCAGGGACCCAACTGCCTCGGCCTCCCAAAGTGCTGGGATTACAGGCATAAGCCATTGTAATATCCTGTCTGGTTAACCATATTTTCTAATAATCATTTTCTAGTGACTAAAAGTGGTCAAATGCAATGCAGGTTTCTGGTCAGCATCCTCACCTGTGTGGCTGAGCTAGCAGTTTCCTGAGCTGCTGTTGGGATTTGATGGGCAACGTGCAGAGGGGCCATGCTGCCCTGCAGAGGTCAGCTGTTCTGCTTCTCCCTCAGCCCTCTGTCTCCTGCCTCTGAAACCTGGGCTTACTGTTGTGACTTTGGGACTCACTGCATCATCTTGGAAGTCTGAAGATTGGGAGAGGTGGCCTTGGATATTCTTCAGTTCTGTAGTTAACAGGGAGAGTGTCTCAGAGCAGGGAAGGTAGGACTGGAGTGTGCACTGAGGCATGCTCTTGTGCAGGCTAAGGGGGTTCTTGGGGTCAGTGCAGGTGTGGCTCTGAGGAAGACTTACTTCTGCTACTTACTCTGAGTCTCGGGGGCTTCTTTGAGCTTCTTTCTCTGAGGGCAGATGTCAGGTGACCATGGAGGCAGCATGGAGTGGTATGGTCACAAGCCAAGGAAGGCCTGGGGTACCATGAGCAGGAGGAGGCAAGAAGCCTTCTCTCTCAGAGGCTTCAGAGGAAATGCGGCCCTGCCGACACCTTGATTTTGGGCTTCTGGCCTCTGGAGCTGTGAGAGAGTAAGTTTCCTATGTTTAAGCCACTCTATCTGTCACAATTTGCTAGGACAGCTGGGAAAACCAGCAGGACACCTGGCTGGGTAGCTGCTCCTTCCCTAGCTCTCTGTGTTTCCTTCACCTCCCAAATGGCTCTTCTGTCTCAGATCTGCTTTGGAAGTAGCTGTAAATGACATAGTAATAGTGATCAGACTTGTTGCTATTTCTGCTGCTGTTCTTGTTTTATTATTTTCACCGTCGTTGCAATTGCTGGGAGGAATGAAGAATTCTTACCTTGACATGTAGATCCTTCTGGAGAATGTCATCTCAGCCATTAGTCTCCGGAGGCCTGCTTTCACCTCCACCATTCTGGAACATTCTCAGGCAGGCTGATACTCAGGGTGTATGTGACTCTCAGTGCATCTTGACAGAGAAAGTGATTCAGCATTCTGGTTTCTGTTTGAGGCTGTCACAAGCCACACCAAACCGTGCTATAGCCCAGTGGTGCAAGCCCCATCTTGGACCCAGAGTGGCTTGATCCAGCTGAAGCAATGGGTTAGTGGTGAGGGGCACCTGGCAAGCTGGTAAGATGCAGGTCTGCTTGGGATTGGCAAGTCCCCGAGGCTGTCAGAGCATGATTTAAATCACAGCAATGCTTGTAGACATAGAGGCAGAGGGAGTCTTTAAATGTAATCTTTGCCATGAAGCAGGCACCACGTGGGTCTGTGCTGAGCTGTACCATGATGAATACAGCCTTCCTTGCAGCTGTGGGCATTAGATGAGTAGACCTCCTTCCCTGGGAGGCAGAACCACCATCCTCCTCCGCTTGTCCTGAGGATGAAAGCCATTCCACTGCTGTGACTGCAGGCTGAACACATTGCCTGCCCATAGGAGATGCTCAGTACATGGAAGTACATGGCCCAGTTATTAAATGAGTGAGCAAATGAATTGGGGGAACAAAATAAAAATGAATGATATAACAACACATATAAATTGTGGAATTCTAACACTTCAGTGTCAAGTAAATGGATTTCCTCATCACTCCAAAGTAGCTGAACAAAATGTGTGCTTTTGTTTCTCAGCCCTTTGTGTCATTTGAGACAGCTGTCTGTCCTCTTCAGTAGGTGACATTCTGCACATTCATTTGAGCCAGGACTTAGGGAATCTTCACATGCTACAGCCATGCTGACCTTTTCACTGAATTTGACAATCCTCCGTCATTCTTTCCCTAGGAACACCAAGGACTCAGTTCCATTCATTAATTCCAGTGAGCATATCCTTGACTCGACATGACAGGTTCTCCATGAAAAGACCAGAAGGCATGTGGAATAATGGTATTGATGGGTTCTCAATATGGAACTTTCGGGTTGAGGACCCACAGAACAGAAGTGACTTAGAAAGAGATCATCATGACGAGGCTTCAGGCTAATCAAGCCATTGGTTCCCGATAGCATTGTGACAGAATTCCGGATCCTCAGTGCGTCCTCACAACTCCCCTCAGAGACAGACGAGGGGCATCTTTAAGAACCCAGACCTTCTCGTCAGCCTTAGACTTGCCACCTGAGTCTCCAGAGAGTAGACATGATTATTGTTCCTGATTTGAATAAGGATGCTGAGATTCAGGTAGGTTAAGCAAAATCTCCAAATTCAAGCAGCCTGTTAGCACTGGGGCTGGCAACTGTACATGTTCAGGACTTTATGGAGTAGGCCACGCTGCCTCTACCCAGAGCCAATCCTCTGAACGTAGAAGATTCTTTTAAAGTACTTAAACCCTTTTCATTCATAATAACAGGGGTTTGGATGTGAGAGTTAAGGAAGAGGTGCCAGTCTGAATCAGTAAGAAGTTTTTATCACGAAGCACTTCCTAACTGACAAAATGCAACTGTATATCACTTAGGCAGGTAGATAGGATATTGAGAAATTAGTAACAAAGAACTGTATGTTCCAAACTGATACAGGACAGTAATGACCACATAATAAATGAGTTCACATGCAAATAGGTGTTTCTGCAGGGCCTGAGCCACTGAGACATCTGCCAGTTTAATCCACACAGAAACTACACTTGGTTATGCTTTTAACTTTCTTGTGATAGGCTAGGAGCATAGTAGGTTCTTCATAAATAAGCACTGGGTGGACATTATTAAGAATGATCATCTCCAGACACATCTGACCTGGACAGCTTCTGCCTTTAGTTCCTCCAGTGACAAGTGGCTGCCCACAGGCTAATCCCCCAAAGCTTTATTTAGAGTGAAACTCAAGGCTCTCGCAAAACAGCCACAGATGCCTTTTCCAGCCTCCTCTTCAGATTCTCGAGGAGCCTCATCCTGTTGTCTAGCCACGCTCACAGCTGCTCCTCACCCCGGGCCACGCCTTCTCTGCTGCTGTGCTCAGGGCCACATCCCAGCTCCTTCTGCCTTGCTTGACCTTGGTCAGGGAGTCAGGGAAGGGCAGTGATGCCCCCGAAGTTAAGGTTCTTGAGAGGAAGAGCTGGGGCCGTGGGCTGCTAAGTATCCCTGTGAAGGGTCAAGGGGGAGAGGTGATTTTGGGTCTATGAGGCTGTTGTCATGGGCAAGTGGCCCAATTCTAGGCTTTTAGTGCAGGGTTCACCCTCAGGCCGTCAGAGTGATTAAATCCAAAAGGCTGTGAGGTGGGGCCCAAGTCACTGAGCAGGGTCCTAGCCAGCTGGAGGGATGAGCCTCTTCCCTGAACTCTGCATATCAGAGGGGGGAGCTGGAACAGGCCATGGGGGAGCCAGGGCTGTGCAGTCTGGGGTTCAGTGGCTTCTGGCTTAGTGACTCTGCCGTGTCATGACCGAGTCGCGTGGAGTCCATGTTTCTTGGATTCACCTAAGCTCCGATTCTCATGGGTAGGAACCAGGCTTAGGATTTGCCTGTGAGATAGGAGACCCTGGAGGCAGCAGAGGAGACCAAGGTCCTGCCCACTGCCCGGTCTCAGCCCTCCCTCTGTCCTCTGGAGCCAGCTCCTGCAGCTGTGGCAGAGAAACTGGACCTCAATGTGCCTCCCTGGGTTTTGGCTCCAGCAATAATCAGGGACAAGCCCAGTCAGCCCAGAGTGTGACGGTGTGGCCAGGGGACCAAGCCCAGAGTGTGACAGTGCCCAGAGTGTGACGGCGCAGCCGGGGGACCCAGCCCAGAGTGTGACAGCGCAGCCGGGGGACCCGGCCCAGAGTGTGACGGCGCAGCCGGGGGACCCAGCCCAGAGTGTGACGGCGCAGCCGGGGGACCCGGCCCAGAGTGTGACGGTGCAGCCGGGGGACCCGGCCCAGGGTGCGATGGCCTGGCCAGGGAACTCAGCGGGCAGGAGGAATCCTAGACTTCCCGTCAATCTCAGCATGGGAGCACTGGAGTGCCACAACTGGGGGCACATTTCCAGACCATAAAGAGGGACACCCAGTTATATCCACACCGTTTCTTGATACATGGGCAGTAGTTATCTCAGGCTGTCTAATCTATTACCCTAGCACCCAGTGCCTCAAAGCATCAGACACTTATTGCCTCGCAGTTTGTGTGGCCAGGGGATGGGGAGACTCGAGCTTTGGTTCAGGCTATGGAGGACCAGGTGCACCCTCCTGGGTGACAGGCCTCGGGTCCTCAGGGATGTTGTCAGAGGCGGTGGTTCAGTGTTACATGGGCGTCTCCAGAGGGCTGCTCACGACGTGGTAGTTTGCTTCTCCTGGGGGAGGTTTGAGTGAGAAAGAGAGAGAATGAGAGTACCACTTCCAAGCGGAGTCATAATCTTATAACCTTATCTTTGAAGTGACGTCCCATCACTTTGCCATGGTGATAGTCACCAGAAGCTGGTCATGAAGCTGTCCCGGACTCAAGGGGAGCAGGTCATGCGAAGGCATGAAAGCGGGAGATGGGCATCACAGGGGCTTCTGCAACAGCAAGCATTGACGGAGCAGGGATCCTGCTCCAGGAGGACATCTATTTCTGAGGATAAGACATGAAAAGGCCTCGTCTCTGCTGACAAGGGGTACTCAGTATGGACAGGAAAGAGGTGTGAACACACTGTCAGGGTGTGCCAAGGCTGGCTTTGATGAGGGCCGGTCTCGAGTACAATGAGGGCAACAGAAGCATCTGGGTCTGCACCGGTGGAGGGTCAGGCTGGACTCTGGAGAAAGCAGCCCCTAAGAGGAGGCCTGGCGACCCCATGACTTTAACCCAGTGGATTACTGAAGCATCTGGGTCTGCACCGGTGGAGGGTCAGGGCTGGACTCCGGAAAAAGCAGCTGCTAAGAGGAGCCTTGGTGACTCCACGACCTTAACCCAGTAGATTACTGTTGCCTGGAAGAATGGATGAAGATACACAGCTCCACTTTTCACCAGCCTCCACCTGAAAAGCTCTACCTGAAAGACTCTGCCTTTTGAAGCGAAGGGGTGATGATTCATGGGGAGCATCTCTAGAATTGAATAGTCCCTGATTTGTGGCTGGGAGAGGGACCCACAGTAGCACAGACCATCCTTGGCTATGGCTCCCTAAGGCCATATGTGTCCCCCACGTTGTACTCTAGGTGTTCTGATCCCACTCTGTCTTCACAGCTGCCTCCAACTGCAAAGCACTGGGTTTACAAATGCAGCAAACTGCACACACGGCTGGCCTGTGCTTGGCTGAGAGCTGATACTTGAAGTCCTGGTCTTCTTAGTAACTGCTTCCATCTGGGCTCACTTTGCATCCTCGCCCTGCATGCAGAGCTGTGCATTCCAGGGCACATAGAGAGGAGGGCCTTGGTGAAGGTGTCCAGCACACATGGTGAAACTCCTTGGACTCACGGTGACTAATATGCTCACTGGTGCCAGGGGGTGAATCTCAAGTGCAGTTCTCTGGAGGTAGTTGAAAGCTACGGGAAATGGCAAAGTGGCTCAAAATAGAATTGGGGATGTAGATGGTGAGAGTGCCGGCTGTGGTTTCCCAGTGGGACTGGATTGCAACCCTGCTCCATCACAAGCTCGCCTTGTGCCCACCCGCTGCTCCTCCAGGTGCTGTATAAGGTCAGGATCAGGAAGCTCCGTAGAGCTGTGGAAGCGGCTGAGGCCACGTGCACCAATGACCAGGATGTGGCTGAGGCTTTAATAACACTATTCCTCCCACTTGGAAGACAGGAATGGTTTTAAATCTGCATTTTGATTCTGCTCTTACTTGCAGATCCCTTCCAGGTATCAGAACACAGCGGGGCAAAGGGAGGTCTTCAGTCTGCCATCACCTCACTGCCCACATTTCCTGGAAGTCCCAAATCGTGTGTGGTTTGCTCATTGCACCAAAAGCTAGTTAGAGGGGTAGACAAATTTTTATCTCCATAGTTCTAGATTTGCAATTTTTTTTTTTAAGAAACATTAATTCTAACAGCGAACTCTCCTCAGAGGCCATTCTGTCAGCTAATTCTCCCTCCACTCATTATAAAATATATGTGCAGTGAAATTCTAAAATTGTACCTAGTGTCATGATTTATTTGTGGGGGAGTACTCTGTTTGTTTTAGCATCAGCTGACATGCAGCTTGCTTCATTGAGGCTCATATGTATATAATCGAGAAAACTATCACAGGCATTTCTGTCTGGTCTAACTTTTGCAAAATCATGGTACACAGGTCATCACTATCTTCCTTTACTTGGACAAGGACTCTTTTTATCTGGAAGATCTTGTTTTAAATTGTATTAAGTATGCAACAAAAATGGTCATGAACCCATTGATATTAGTAAAATCATGGGTAATCAACTCAGATGCCTTCAGGGCACAGAGAGTGGCAGGATTGTGAGAAGTTGCTGCAGGTGGCGTGGTGGGGATGGGAGCCAGAGAGTGCAAATCCTACCTAGAAACATCCAGGTTTGCATGAAAATAAAATACAGCACTGGTGAAAACATCTGCAGGCCTGGAGCCAGAAGGCTTCTGGTTTGTAAAAATTGATTGGAATGTATCACGTCAAGGAGGCTGTTTCTTGCCTTGTGTTACTGCCGATTTGGAGTGACCCAAATCCACAGACAAGGATACCTCTACAGACCTGCACACGTGCATCTAGGTAATGGATCTGACCTTAGAGGAACAGCCATGCAGCCAGTTATGAGACCTCAATGAAGTACCTGAAGGCTGCAACGGAGGGCTCCTTTCAAAGGTGCAAGAACTAACTGAGTAGCATGCAGAGTGCTAACTAACGGTTGCAGCTGGACTCTGGGACAAATTAGGTCTCATTCCTGTGACTCTGTTAACTGGGACCTCAGTGAAGTTTCTGAATCCTGCATAATCTCAGCTCCCTCACTGGAAAGCAGGGATACCATCAGTAGCTCCCTCGTGGACTTGCCGAGGGGGTTCAGCTGGATGACGCAGCCCATGGTCAGTGCTCAGCAAAAGGATGCCTCTGTGACTGGGGTTCTTCCTTCTGTGCTTCAGGAGACCTGAGAGGCCAGCAGAGAGTGGAGGTGGTGGGAAGGCATGGAGAGGAAACCCAGGGTTTCACTGGACACCAAAGGGCATCCACTATACTCTAGATGGCTCAAACCCTCTTTGAGGCTGCCTGAGTTTTCTTTCTCGGGGCTGCCCGCCCCCTTCACCTCTCTGCTGTGTCACTCATTGTTGGTTTCCTGGCTCTGGTCCTCACCCACATTAGCTGTACCCAGCATGGCCTGGCATGGTATTTGCTGGATGATTCCATGAGCCAAATACAGTCTTCCTGAGGGGCCCTTTCTCTCTGCAGCTGCCCAAGATGTGACATTTCTCCCTGTCTTGTGAGGCATTCTCAGCCTAGGTGCTGTGTCCTTCCTGCTTTTCCCTGGTATCCTGAATCTCAGATTTCAGGCAGCTTTGGGCTTACACTGTGAGTGCCTCCACTTACCCCTCTGTGCCTGACAGTCACCTCCCATAACTTCTGAAGTTAAATGGCTCAAACAAGTCACAGGCATCTGTCCTCACTTCCACCCAGCCCTTCATTCCGTCTCTGGGAGACACATACCGCTCAACCTGTCCTCACTCCTTAAGATCATCTGGTGACCCTCTCTGAGCTTTCCTCAAGTGTCAACACTTGCTACCGTTGCCTTTTATTTCCGGAGTCATCTGGTGACCCTCTCGGAGCTTTCCAGGCTGCCTGAACCGGGACCTCTGCTTATGGCCATTCTGCCCCAGACGCCCCCAGCCACTGGTCTCATTGCTTCCCACCCCACCTGCACCCCTGCCTCATCTACATCCCCTCTCAACTGTCCACGGTTTGCCTCTCACCGGGGAACTGCATGCGCACTGTCCCTGCAAGACCCTTGCAGTTACAGAAAACACACCGCGCGACTTCATAGAGAGTCAAATTTAATTTGGGGGAAATGCAATGCCACTAATTTTAAATTAAGACATATATATATATATATGTCTCCACACACACACACACCTACCCACACATGTATATATAGAATATACTGATCTAGATTTTTTTTTTTTAAATAAAAAAAGATTTGAAATAATGTCATGCTTGTAGTTTCCAGTTCAGGCTGTGCACCCTGATTCTTAGAGTTGGACATTGACTCTGCTGTGCTGGTGGTGGGGAGCTTCAGATGCACAAGGTATGGGGTGCTTCATCTTGAAAATTAATGTCAAAAATCATAATAGTAATTTCCTGCCTACAAGGGAGCTCCCCCATCACCTCTAAGGTACTTCCTGCCTTGTGGCTCTCTCTCCCATGTGTGAGTCCCTTGGACACACTTCCTCTTTTCTGTCCCTAATGTATGACAAAGTTAGCTATGAGCTATCACCTCATAGTTGGAGGATTTGCCTATTTATTTTTCACTTCCCAAACTGCCTAAGTTCAAGCCCTCAGAATCTCGCTGTATTAGTCTGTTTTCATTGCTGCTGATAAAGACAAACCTGAGACTGGGCAATTTACAAATGAAAGAGATTTATTGGACTCACAGTTCCAAGTGGCTGGGGATTGTGAGACATTCCCTGTCTCACAATCATGGTAGAAGGTGAAAGGCATGTCTCACATGGCAGGAGACCAGAGAAGAGGGCTTGTTCAGGGAAACTCCCCTTTTTAAAACCATCAGATCTCATGAGGTTTATTTGCTATCATGAGAACAGCACAGGAAAGATCTGCCCCTGTGATTCAATTACCTCCCACTGGATCTCTCTTACAACACGTGGGAATTGAAGATGAGATTTGGGTGTGGACACAGCCAAACCATATCATGCACGCACGGATCCCTTCAGCTTCATACTTGCCAGTGTCTCTGCTCCTTCTCAATTCATGTCACCCTAAAGCTTGTTTTATGTTCTGTTCTAGGTTGAAACCTAAAGACATTAAAAAAAGCAGATATATGTATTTTTAGATTTCTTGAGGAAAGGGTTAATGAGTTCCCCATCCCCCGCCAAGGTTTTACAATCATACAGATGAAGCTCAGCTTTTAATATAAAAAGATTGTAGATTGCAGCAAAGCTGAGAACATTCTGCTCTCCCAGAGCTTCTGATAAAATTCTGGGCTCCCAACAGAAGAGGAATTTGTGTAAGGACTGAGAAAGCAATGGTGGTCAAGGTGATTCCTGTCTTCGTGAAGCATCTATGGTTATTATCTTCTCTCTCCCAGTGACACTCTATGATAACTGATGTCTCATTCCATCCAGAAACTGAGGCCCAGAGAGCTTGAGTCGCGTGTCCCTGGCCATAAAAACTGTTCAAGCTCCAAGCCCATTCTTTTTCCTTGGAATCGCGCCCTCTCGCCTGTGTGACTAGGATAGTTGCCTTAGCACCTACTCAAGTGTCTGTCCCATGTAAGTTGCCAGTATTTGTTTGCTGAGTGAATAATTTAGTTCACATAAAGTCCTACATGCACATGGATAGGTATACTGACATATTTCAATCTTTTAAGAATTTTTTTTGACAGGATTGGAAAATTAAGTCAGCTCAAAACTACGGTAACTTGAGAAGGCTAAATGTTTTCGTTTGTTTCATTTTCCTATAACTGGAAGGATATGAACATGACCATAGGAACACATTTTTGTAGAATTGTTCGTGTTATTCTTTGCTTTGACATTTGCCAAATACTTTTAAAAATCTAGGGTTATTATGCGTGTGGACCATTCTGTCTTAATCAAGATCTGCTCATCACTGTTGTGATGGAAAAGAAAATCCAGCCAAAGAAAAGATTACTAACCAGTTTTGATAAATGTCTTGTGACTGTCAGCAACATTGATTCCAACAGATCTCAGACAATAATTTGAGGGCGTTTTATCTTTGTTGGGTGTTGGAAACTTTTTAAAATTATTTGACCAGGACACTTAAGTGGCACATCCTACTGGATTCAATATATCTCTAATTTGGTAGGAAACAGTCAAGTTTCCAAAACTTTGGAAAGTAAAATCTTTGCTATGAAATGTATATTTCACTTGATCTGCAACTTTTGGAGCTCTTTGGGGCTGAGACAGCACTCAGGAAGCACATACTGTCGAGACAGACAGGACCTCACCTTTTTGGGTCACTGCTTTGCTAAGGAGACACTCCCCAACGTCTTGGATTGTGGGGTGAACAGCCAGAGGCCCCCTGGGTTACACATGTTTCTAATACTAAGTTCTATCCCTGACTTAAAACTAGTTCCCACATTTTAAAATCACAGGCAGGTTTAGCAGACATGTTTCTGCAGTAAGGAGAATAAAACCGTTTTCTCCACTGCAGACGTATTTGTGGCTCACCTGGCTCCATATTCATTTTCTTCAGAGAACAGTGAATTGATAAAGTGTGATGAGTTTTTCTTGAGCAACCCCACGGCAAGGTCGAAGCCCCCCTGAATCTCCGAAATGAAGCCCAGATGGTGCCCGGGAGCATCAGCGTGGTCTTCTTGTCTCCTTGTTCCTCACTCAGCGGTGTATCCAAATGTTGCTGAGTCTCAAATGCATGGGCAGGTGCATGAGTGTCCCTCTCCATGGAGTTATGGTGACTTCCACGCTGCATGAAGATCCTCCTGACAGCCTCTCAGGCACCCTCGTTCCTTCAGCTCTTATTTCACTTTCTTGCTTTGGCTTTTGCTCTTTGCTGCTGCCTGGTTTGAACAGTACATTCCTTTGGTCCAGGTAAGACAGTCCCCAATTCTGGGCCCTGCGTTTTAGAGAATCCCACTCCAGCTTCTCCCGCTATGCCCCTCCTCACCTGATAAGGCAAACATGTGAGCCTGGGCCCACTGGGAGCCCACTCCATCCTTTCCACTTTCTAGACAACGCTCTGTGTCCCTGTGACTCCAGAATTCCGTAACCAACCAGCCCTAAGTCTCCTCTGAGCCGTGCATCAGCTCATCCCAAGGAGGACAGCACTGGTGTCACCCCCACGGTAGCATCTTTCTAAAATTCTACGCGCCAGGCTGCACACTGCTCATCATAGGGCAGGGGTGGCTGCAGGGGTGGTTATCGGGAAGGGGAAGCCGCAGCCTGACTCCCAGGTTGGGGGCTCCACACTCAGGCTCAGGGGAGCCCCTGCACTGTGGGAGCGAGCAGGGGCTGGTGGGGAGAAGGCATAAGTCTAGGGGCTGAGAGCCTCAGGTTCTTCTCTGGTCCCACAGTGTTGGAGCTGGGCCTGGGCTGTAGAACTCCCCGAGGCCTCAGCATCCTCACCTTCAGCCCCTGGTGCTTCCCTCCCGGCAGATGAGAAGCGCCTGGCCCTCTGGTCCTCGTGCCAGTCACACCAGAGGAGGCCCCCCATGGCCCGTCCCCTCCCTACAAGGGCACCAGGAAAGTGGAGCCTCTGGGCAGTGTCTTCCCTCTGGGGTCAATGCCAGGCTATCTCAGGACTCTCCCATAGTATCAGACTATGCTGGAGTGGGGAGTGTGATATGCGATTCTTATTTTAGACGCTGCTTATCTCTGAGGAGTATCTGCCGAGGGCTGGCGATAAGGCCACTCCCAGCATCTCCCCTCTCTTTCACCACCTCTCCCTTCATCCCACACTCCCACTGATTCCACAGGGATGACATAGCTGAGAAAGCTGGGCCATGCTCCTGAGTGGCCAGGCCCCTATCAGCAGAGAACAGGCAGGACAGGGAGGAAGAGGGATGTAAGGAGGCTTGCTAAGCACCGGGAGCCCTCTGCAGACGTTGCTGCACTCACTCTGCACAGCACTCGCGGGGCAGGGCTTTCCTACCATTTTACATGTAGGTAAGTGGAGGCCCAGGTAGCTGTCCAGACTTCTCTAGGGACCTGCTGCTTGGAAGCAGTTGGGATTGAAGGTAGCTCTGTTTTGTTCCATATCCCTGTTCTTCCTATTGCTTCAAACATCTGCACTTGACATTGTCTTTCTAAAATCCTACATGTCCCAGGAGACAGACACTCACCTTTCTTTCTTTAGACCTTGCTCTGAGCCACACAGACACTGGATTGGGTGGCCCACTCATAGGATAAGGCAATTTAAGCGGGAAAACAGTATATTGTGTTTATAGGGTAAGGCACAGTAGTGCAGAGATGGCACACAGCACGGGCATACACTCATGTACACACAAACATGCACTTACATGCATGCACACACACATACATACACATGCACACATGCACGTACACATACATGCACACCCACATGCACATACATGCACACACACACACTCACAAACCTACTGCTTGATTGACAGAGTGGTCATTGGCTCTGAGGTCAGAAATGTTGGTATATATCTGTCCTAATCAACCAATTTGCAGAAATCCCAGATTTTCTGACCAAACGTGGCAGTAAGATCAGGTTTCACCAAATTTTTACTGGATTCCACTTATTAAGATCCAGAATGGATCTTTGAGGTTTCCACAAAAAGTGAGGGTTAAGATGTTAGCCTTCTCTGCCATGTTCTGGCATTTTCCAGCCACATAGGAGCCAGTATGCTCCATTGATGTGACTGTGATTTTAGAGAATATTGAACACATGGCCGAGCTACATCACCATGGGTGAATGTATGGCATGCATTTGGGCAGCCCTAATGGAACACAGTTGGAGTCCTCCACTCCCACCAAGGCAGGCTCCACCCATCCCTGTGGCCTGGTTCTAAATTGCATTCCCGAAGCTATAATCATCTTGCGGTTGTCAGGATATATGGCGGCTGCCCTTGACTTCCATTTGGGATTTCTCAAAAGTCACCATTGTGAGGAGACATCAGGAATGTGGTTCCTCTCTGTAGCCACACTTCTCCCAAGTCCTGGGGTTTGAGCTGCGTGCCCTCAGCCCCCTTTTTGTCCTGCCTTGGCAAAGTCCTCTTTCTTCTCACATAGATCTTTTGAGTTCAACAAAGTGGAAGCTCAAATTCTTCTCTCTCCACTTTTCAATTGCCAATTCCCAAGCCAACTCTTACCTCATTCGAATAACAGAGTCCTTGGAACCTCTACTTACTCCTCAGTCAGGCTTCAGTGCCTCCTTCCTCAAGCAGTGTCTCAATTGCAGGGTGGCACCCTTTGGCCCTAAACTCCTCTCCCAAGTCCAACCCTCTTCCTGGGAGGTGCACACAAGCTGCACAAATTTCAAATAATAAATTATATTTGGTAGGGATCTTATTCGCAATCTAAACAACTCTTCCCTTTTTACCCTTGGTGAAACTGGGTTCAGGGGAGATGAGATAATCAGTCCAATGCTACAGGCATCTGGTCACTCAACTAGGAGCAGGACAAAAGTGTCCTGGCACCCCATGCTCTCCTTCTCATGCCTTATTTTTGGGTTCCAGTTGCATTTAGAACACTCATTAATGCTTTTTTATTTTCAAATCTTGCTGGCCTACATGCATATATTCCTGCCTTTCTTTGTTCCAAAGATTTTTTGATGCAGCTTGTGAGACTATAATACAATAAAATAGCAATATGTAGATGGATGTTTTAAGTCAATATGTGAGAAAATATAAATAAAATGGTATGATAAAACCAGAGGGAAAGTTAGTTATAGGAATTTTTTCCATAAGGTGTTACTTGCTTAGTGAAGTTGAATTGAAAATTAAAGCATGGGCTCCCTGGCAACCAAAGCAAAAAGGGAAAGCCTACAGTTGAAGATTCACACTGTCCACAAAAGAAATATCAATTACTCAGAAGTCAGCTTTTTCTGGTCACGTTTTCTCTTATTTCTGGCTCTTTTTCTTTTGTCTGAGGACATACATGTCATATCTGTCATTCAACAAAAGGTACATTTATGTTCCTTCCATTCATTCCATCCAAGCTGCTGAACTATTCCCTGGCATTCTTCCAAACCTAAGTCACTCTCCACGGAACAATGGCTGGCAGCTCTGCTTTGGTAACACAACCTCCTGAGCTTTCCTTGCTGTGCTCCCTCCTTGTTTCTGCCCAAGGTTATGTTCCTTCCTCAGAGACTGGCCAAGGGTGAACTGAGGGATGGCAGCTGCCACGTGACACGTTTGCTGTGGTGCATTTACATTTGCCTTGGTACCTGAACAGCTGGACACATAGGCACAAAACTCCCATCGTTTGTGTTCATGTGCTGTTCCCTGCTCCCTGGAAGCTGCAGAGGAAGACAAGGCAGGGAATTGAGGTCTCCCGTCATATCCACCTCCTGCCACCATCACTGTCTGCAGACAAGGCTGCAGGAAAGCCCTGTCTCCTGTCGGTCACCAGGAGCCAAGAAAAAACACTCCAGGTGCAAGTGGCAGCTCAGGGGACTTGAGGCAGGGTGCATCCTGTCCTCTGAAGAAACCAGCTGTTTCTTTACAGTTTTTATATAGCATCTATTTTTATTATCTTTCTGTCTCTTTGCCTGTTTGTCATCCATCTATCCATTCATCCATCCCTTGCCTGTTTCCATAAAGTATTTGAAGTGACATCGAATTTCAGATAACACAAAAAGATAGAGTAAGGCAGTCAGGCCAAGCCTAATTTCCTGGCACCAGGGGCCCAGTGGGTAGGATAACAGAGCCTTTGAGTGCCATTACCCTCTAATGATGAGCAGCTACTGTTCTTTCTCTAACGACTTCAACTCTGAACTTCCTTTTCTCTTGGGCATCTTGTAGATTGACAAGTCATCTCTTAGGACTATCCAGGTCCCTGTTAACATGCTCAGCCAGCACATACATGCCAGATGATTGTCCAATGATAGTACGACATTTGTGTAATGCTTTACAACAATCACTCATTGATTCTCAGGAGGAGAGGATTCCTACTGTGCTTAGGGATTTTGGTGTTCTGCTTTGTTTTCAGACTTCTGCTGAGGTCGCTTGGGAAGAGCTAGAGGACTTCAAAGGTCAAACATCACAGGTCACTGCTCTGCCTTTTTCTCAGACCTTCTTATAGCTTGATCAAGGATGGAGTGGGTGGGAGTAATGTTTGACAAAGACAGTTGAGGGGGATGGAGGGAGAGACTACAGTACTGGGGAAAGAACACAGAGCTGGAGGTAGGCTTAGACCTGAAGCCTTGCTCAGCAACTGGCTTGCTGGGTGATTGCAGGTAGGCCCCTTTGCCTCTCTGCACCTCTGTTTCACCAGCTGAGAGGGATGGCATTGAATTAAGTGAATCTCAGACGTTTCTTTAAGGTAAGCATTGGGAGTCTGTGCACTGGCTAACAAAGGCTTTTCCTGAAGAAACAGCACATGGTGCCCAGCTTGCAAATCTCAGGACTCTGCCTCATGTCGGGTTCCCAGTTCCTCTCTGCCTCACACTCCTTTATAGCCCATTACAAAAGCTGAAAGGACAAAAATGAAGATAATGAAACACAATGCAAAGAGTGAATCAGTCACTAAATCCCTCACTCCATACACAGAAAATTATCACCAGCTGTTGCCCAATTAAATGCAACAATCCAGTAGTGCACAAGCAGTTCACAGGAGATTTCAGTGCACGCTGTGCGCCCAGCCGAACCACTTCCAGAAAAACCCAGAGGATTTCAACATAAAAACACATTTTTCCATAAACTACATTTGTGTTTTCACTAGAAACATCCCTACACAAAGACTTGGTGAACAGTTGTGGACTCTGTTAGCAAACTTTGCTCTGGATTTTTGTACACATTCTGCCTTTTGCATCATGTAGAAGGGAATCTGAAAGGAGAACTTCTCATTACAAGTGCAGGAAGACTATCTTAAACTCTTAGTAATGCCCTGTAAGATGAGCAGATAAATGCAATGTCATCAGTAGGTGCACTCTTGCATTTAACAACTCATCTTCCATTTATTGTGCATCCTCTGTGTGGCAAGCAGTTTGCTAAGTTTCAGAGGATAAAGATCAATAAGACAGTTTCTGCTATAAGGAAACTCAAAGTCCAGTGTGACAGGTGTGAAAATTACAAGACAATGTTACAACGTTGTAAGGGTGGTATTAGGATCTTGGATCAAAACAGCAAGCATTAAGATGCTCAGGGGAGTCAGAGGAAGCTTCTAGAAGGAGCTGTGCTAGAGCTGGGACAAAGGCATGGTTAGCTCCTAAATTTAATACAACCAATTTTTTCCCTATAATGTAGGGGTTGTTGAAGAAATGGTTTTCTGTTGGTGTGGATGTGGTGAAAAGGGAACACTTTTACGCTGCTGGTGGGATTGCAAACTAGTACAAACACTATGAAAAACAGTGTGGAGACTCCTTAAAGAACTAAAAGTAGATCTACTGTTTGATCCAGCAATCCCATTACTGAGTATCTACCCAGAAGAAAATAAGTCATTACACAAAAAAGACACATGCATGTTTACAGCAGCACAAATCACAATTGCAAAAATGTAAAACCATCCCAAATGCTCATCAATCAATGAGTGGATAAAAAAATTGTGATATATATCATATATAAATATATATGCATATATGATGTATATAATATATAAAATGATATATGATTTATATGATATATATGATATATATACTTATAAGTGGGGGCTAAGTAATATTTTTATATCATATTTTATATGTATATATAATATAGAATGTATAATACATATGGAAAGACATTTTTATATATATCCTATAAGATATATATTACATACATACATATTTATATTACATATATCATATATGATATACTACATAGATATTATATCTGATATATATCTATATGATATCATATGCATGCACGTGCGCGTGTGTGTGTGTGTGTGTACACATCATGGAATACTACTCAGCCATACAAAGGAATGAAATAATGCCATTTGCAGCAACCTGGATGGAATTGGAGGCCATTATTCTAAGTGATGTAACTCAAGAAAGGAAAACAAAACATTATATGTTCTCACTCATAAGTGGGAGCTAAGCTGTGATAATTTTCTTTTTAAACATATGTATTTAGAAAAGATCCTACAAATTCTAATATGTATTTTTTAACTTTTCATTTAAAAATATTTTCTAATTTCCATTATGAATTATGATTTCTCCATAGGCTCATGGATTATTTCTAAATGGAATTCTTAATTTCTAAACATATATGTATTTTATAATTATCTTTTCTTTGTGCGTTTTGACTTCTAGCATAGTTGCATTGCCATCAGAGGGCACACTCACTATAAATTCACTCTTTTAGAAATTGGTCATTATTTGTTTATGACCCAGTATATAGTTAATTTTTGTAACTGTCTTTGGTGTGCTTTAAAAGTCCCTGTATTCTGTAGTTTGGGAGATAACATTCTATGTACTTATAAGTCAAGTTTAGTAATCAAGTTCTTTAAATCTCTATATTCCACTATTCGTTTGTTGTTATTGTTGTTTTGGTCTGCGTGAATCAATCAATAATAAGAGTTGTGCCAAAAGTTTTCATATGATGGTGCATTTTTCTATTTCTCCTTGTAGTGGTAGCAACTTTTGTCTTATGTGTTTTGTGACTATGTTATTGACTGCATACAAATTTAGAATAGCTTTTTATCTTCTGGGTGATTTTAATGTTCCATTGTTGTGATTTTATGATCAAAAATCTTTATGAGTGAGTTTTGCCTCAAAATGTACTATATCTAATATACTAGGTTTCTTTTGGTTGGTGTTTGCATGGTGTGTACTTTTCTTTCTTGTTACTTTTAACAGTTCTATACATTTTGTTTAAGATATGATTTGTATGTATAGATTATATTTGGAATTTTTTTCACTCTGTGGCATTTTTTATGTTTCTACTGGGTCATTTACTTTATTTATATCAAATGAAATTATGGATATATTTATATTATTTTGTGCTTTCTATCTATCTATGTTTCTTTTCCCTTTCTTTCCTGCATTCGTTTAGTGGCTACCCTAAGAATTATAACACTACTACTTAATTAATCTATATTAACAAATGCTTTTCTCCTTCTCTTGAACAATACAGTGCCATATAAACTAACTCCATCCCTTTGCCTCCTGACTCACTGGTTGCCCATCTCTCTTGCCCTTGGGAATGTCAGGTTCAGCATCTCTACAGCTGACTGTGGGCCAGGGTTCCTGGATGCCACACAGATTTTGCCAATCATTACAATCATTGCACCTACCTTCCTTTTAATGATCAATCACTGCCACCTGGTTTTTGATTTTAGGGAATCCTATTGTGTTATGGATATCAGGGGACACAGTTCTGTATCAGCATTACCTACTGTCAGTCTTGACTTGTAGAAAGCAGCCGCACTGAGCTTTCCTGTGAAACTGATGCTCTATTCAACAGGGTGGTCCTTCTCGCTTTGGAAAACAGCCTCCAGGCCCTCCTGTGATGCTTAATTGGCTGGGTATTGCTGGGTATTCCACTCCTCCCTGTTAAAATCAAGTGGTCTTCTATGGCACATTTGCACCAGCAACCCCACTTCTCTGAGACTTTTGATTTCTTTTTTCATGTCTGAGATGTTCTGGGATTCCTGTCTCACTTAGCATAGGCTGGTGCTTTCTCCTGGCTTCCCAGTGCCTCCACGGTGTGTTAGCATCCTCCCCCACGGCCCTAGCCTGCGTGCTCAACCCTTGGTCACCGGAGATTTTGCCCTTGTCCTCCTATATCTCACCTTCACCTTGATCCCAGGTCTTCAGGCTCCGCTCTCCCAGCTCCTGCTGATACATGTTGGTAAAAGGCCCTGCAGCTCTTTTGGGGAACAGTCCTTCTCCTTTTCCGCAGGCCCAACATATTCCCAGCCATATTGTGCTGAGACTTTCGTGTTGACCTGGTAGCTAGGAGAGCTGGTGGGATAGGTCTTAAGCAGGGGTGAGGGATAGGGAGGAAGTGGTTCTGGCTCTCATTATCTTGTAAGGCAGTGGTCACCTGATCTTAGCAGGGAGGAGTGGGTTACTTCTGCTCACCCAGAGGTTTGGACAGATGAAGGGGCTTGAAATTTTCAAAAGCATTGATGTCCATGCTCCAGCCCCAAATCTCAGCACCCAACTTCCCAAATAGGGATATAACCTTGGCGTGGTAGTAACTTTGCTGAAGTTGAGATTCTACTTCCACTGGAGCTCTGCTACACTGACAATGAACTTCCAGACCTAAATATCAAGTGTTCTGCCCCAAAGTATCAGTCACATTCAACAATGGTCATTGGAGTCTCATGTCCTCAGAATTATCCTATCCCTTGAATTTCTCAAATGTGTGGGGTCTCGCGCCGTGTGTGTGCCCTGCAGTGTGTCCCTTCCTAGTTCATGACTGTGAAACGAACAGTTGCAGTGCAGCTTGCTGGGGCTCTTCATGCTTCTGTCCCTGGCTCCCAGTGACAGGGTCTTCACTGCCTGTCGGCCAGATGGCTGCCCACTTCCGGAATTCCATTTTAGAGTCCAGTTCCTCAGACCAGGCCTGGCACCAACTGCTCTAAGTCAGGTTCCTCAGGCAGCAGATACAGATAGAAATCTGAGTCAGGAAGTTGATGGCGGTGTGCCTCTATGGAGGAGTGAAACGGGGACAATAGAACAAATGAAATGGTTTAACTGAAATGTAGTTCATGCAAAGGCCTCCCAGATCCCACAGGGAGTTCTGGACTCAGTGTTGTTCTATCTGGAGGCCAGGAGGCCAGGCCCTTCCGCTGTCTGCACTGACTGGTCACAGAATGGAGGCTGTCCCTGGGGAAGGGGAAAGGGTCTCTTGCAGAGACAGCTGTGTTGCATTGCAGGCAACTGGGATAATTCGTGGAGAATAAGTTAGCCCCGAGCTGTCAGTGTTGGTGGAGTTCCTCTGGGGAGGACCATGGAGCGACTGCCTGAAACGTAGTGCTTGTCACTGGCTTTCATAATTTCATAATTCCACACTGTGGACTGAACTGTGTCCCTCCAAATTCGTATGCTGAAGCCCCAATCCTCAACATAACAGTTTTTAGAGATGGTTCCTGTAATGAGATCATAAAGGTGGGACTTTAACCCCACTAGTGTCCTTATGAGACGGGGAAGGAACAGGGATGCAGATACACAGAGAGGGCTGTTTGAGGACAGGTTCAGAAGAGTTATTATGGACTAATTTGTTTTCAAACTAGTAACAGCATTTGATCTGCATGGACCAGGAGTTTCCACATTCCAGAGATCCTGCTAGAGAAATGTACACCAAACAGGTTGAGGCTTTAAATAAGAAAGAGTCTGTCATTTCTCCCTCATATACTCATTATTCTTGTGAATGATCAGGATGAAAAAAGTGGGCATTGAATTTCCATTGAAGAGAAACCAAGCTCATACCCAAGAATATCATCCAAGTATATTCTTATAGGGAATGTGAAAAATCAGAGAAGTTTCCCCAAAGAAATTCTGAGTCTTGAGTTCTGAAAAAGGCGGCCAGGGTGGTGGAGGGTGGGCAAGTGTGCCAAGTGGTTCTCCTGTGTCTCAAGGGCAGTGATTTCATGAAACATTGTTTCATGTTTGCTTACTTATACATCAGCGAGACTGTGGAGGGCAGAAAAGATGACTGACATGACACTGTGGACTGAACTGTGTCCCTCCAAATTCGTATGCTGAAGCCCCAATCCCCAACATAACAGTTTCTAGAGATGGTTCCTGTAATGAGATCATAAAGGCGGGACTTTAACCCCACTAGTGTCCTTATGAGAAGGGGAAGGAACAGGGATGCAGGTGCACAGAGAAAAGGCCATGCCAGGACACAGCTAGAAGGTGCCATATCCAAGCCAAGGAGAAAAGACTCGGGAATCCAACCTTGTGGGCACCTTGATCTCAGCTGTCCAGCCTCCAGAGCTGCGAGGAAATAACATCTCTTGTTGACATCCCAGTCCATGGCACTTTGTTATGGAGCCGTTGGCTGACTAAGGTGCTTGGCAGCTTGTAAGACATTCCAGGCACACCAGTGCGCCTCAGGACAGTGGTTAGAAAGCTCTCCAATACAGAAATGTGGAAGTATAGCTTAGGAGCACATGCATATGTAGGAAAAGTCAAGGAAACAAACAAGAAAAGAGACAGAGAAAACTCTGGAAATGATAAAAATCCAGTTCAAGCCAGTGGTTACCTCTGGGAGCTTATCCCCGGGGAAGGTGGAAGAGAGAGGTTGGGGAAGAATTGGTTGAAAGTGGGCTTCAATTGTGTTTGCAATACTTTGTTTCTTCAGCTGGTTTTAGGTGCATTGTTATTGTTTATATTTTTCTTTATTTCTTTATATCATTTTGTATGCATTTTCTCTTTCACAGAATATTAGAAAAAAGAATAGCAAAATATTTCCAAGAGACACTGATTAATTTAATAAATATTTGCTCAACCTTCTTTTCATGGTACTGATAGAATAGACAGAAAGAAGCAATCCAACACATGTTTGGCTTTATTTTTCAATGAAACTGTGTTGCCATTGACCAAGTCATCCTTTCTGGTCTGGTTCTGGACCCAACTTATAATTAGATTTTTGCTTTTGCAAGGTGAATGGAGTTATGGTTGCAGGACTTGCATATTTAAGGATCATACCTCCAAAGTGTGATGTCTTTAGTTAAAAGATGCACATTGAACTTGAAAGTCTGAGTTCTGCCATGAGGCCAGCCATCACTAGGACTTGCTGCCGATTCCATTCAGTTGTCCTTGCAGAAGTTTTTATGCCCCATCGTGTTCAAAATAATATGAATTTCTATGGTCTGAATAAAAGAGGCTCAGCGAGATCCCTCACCCCTTCTCCCATATGAGATCACATCAAGAAAGTACCATCTAAGGACACGAAAGCAGGCCCTCACTAGACGCTGAATCTCAAAACACCTTGATTTTGGGCTTCCCAGCCTTTAGAAGTGCAGGAAATACATTTCTGTTATTTAGCCACTCAGTCTATGCTATTTTGTATAGCAGCTCAAATGGTCTAAGACACTAATTATACCTGACATTTGTTATTATTTCACCAGTGTCAAAGTACTCCCAAAGACCTTCATATCATAACTTACTAGGCCCTACTATTGTGAGACGGAGACTGTTCCATCCATCAAAGTTCTCCTGAAGGCAGGACAGGCTGTGTTGGCTGCCTGCTGGCCTGTGAAAAGCCCCAGCCTGTGGAATTGGACATCACGCCCTAGAAGACCTGACTGCATAAAGACTTAGAGGGAAGGGGTGCAATTAACCAAATGGCAGAGACTGTACAATATAGAATGTGATGCTTCCAAATAGCCCTCACACCTTTAGTAAAATTGTGAGACTGAAATGCCAAAGGGCATTAGATTAAAAGATGCAGCTGAATAGGATGAATGAGCACAGAACTGGGGGCAGAGGCATCGAGGTGGGGGCACTTGTAGAAATCATGGAAACGGCATGAAGCTCTCACTCCAGATTCTAACCAGGTTTCACAAGTGGAGAAAGTCCCATCCAACATCTGATTCCACAAACAACAGAGACAGGAGTTAGGTATAGCAGGTGCTGGGACTGTCCCATTGAGGGGGTGCAGAAGCAGAAACCAGAGCCCACAGTGGCAAAGAAACAGATGGTGGCAGCAAGTGGCAATGCCAGAGGTTAAGACTAAGGCTTCTCCCTCCACATCATTTCTCCTTCATGAACCCAAGCTGCCCCCAAACCCCAGGGACCAAGCATGGCCTATGAGGGTTCTCCTCCAGGGTGCAGGTGCCATTCTGTCACCAGCAAGGAAGGCTGATGGGAAGGAGGTGACAGCCATAGATCAGGAGGACGTTTCGGCAGGATCACAGGGTATAAGTGGATGGCACTGCAAGGTAGGTTTTCGCTTCCATTTTCTGGGTGTCAGTGACATTTCTTGAGGTTTTACATTATCTCTGACAATCAGTCCTAATGACAACCTTTGTGGTGGCCTGGCCAGGCCTGACTCAGCTTCGACCCTGTGCTGAGGCAGCAGGAAGTGATCTCATCAACTCTGTGGGAAGTTCCTACATTATACTGGAGAAAACAGAATCCAAATAAATTAGGTAGAAAAGAAAGCCCTCATCAGCAAGAATGGGAGTTTGAAACATGAGAAATAACTACGGTAGGATGCTGGGGGCATTTTAAGTGGAAAATGTTATTAACTTTGATTTAGGAGCAGATAACTTGGTGTAAAACAGAATAAAAATAGGCAGTCAGATCAAAGTCTCTTTTATTTTGCTCACACTTGCTATGTGTCTTACTGAAAACTTATAAAATAATATAATTTTCCCTCAAATAAGGTTTAAAAACTCTTTGATTAAGGAAGGTGTAAATGTTCCTTAATGAAATAGGTAACTACCAGGCCTGGATTTGATTTTTTTTTTTTTTGTCTTCTCTTTAGCTTCCTGTTTCCAAGGGGATTTTTTCCCCCAGAAATATATTGCTTATTGGATGTTGCCTTTCTAATTTTGGAGACCATATGTTCTAGGTATTCCGGGAAAGATCCGTGTTTCAAATCCTGGATCCATTGTTCCCAAAAGCCATGTAAGAATCCCAACAGAGACAGGTCCCTCTCATGGGTATGTCCTATGTCCCAGGGATACTGCTCAGAGCATTTTGTGGCTGAAGACATTTAATCTTTCATAGAAACACCTGAAGAAGATACTATTGTTATTATAATCATATATATTTGGAAATGAAGACTTAGAAAGATTCTAACTTAGTCAACATTTCTCAACCAGCATGTGGCAAAGTTCTGAAAGCCTGTTATTCTAACCAACATCTACCCTGAGAAGCAATGATGTTCACCTGTCTGGTTGCTACAACTTGCGTCCTTCTGTGGGCAAGACATTCCCCAAGATCTCATTTTCTGGAGGTGCGTGCCTCCCATGGCCCCCTCTTCAGATTGCCCACAGAGCCTGTGAAGACAGTGTTATCACTCCTGTGACAGCTCTACTGATCAGGCGACTTCGAGTCCATCAAAAGGTAGATTATCCAGGTGTGCCTGATTTGCTCAGGTGGTCCCTTAAGGAGCCTTAAAATGACTCTTTCTGAAGTAGAGTAATTGGAAAAGTAAGAAGGTCTACAGGTGGGATCACCTGGCAAGGACCTGAACTCAGCCTCCATGAGCTCTGGCCACCAGCTGACCTTTAGCAAGAAAGCAAATCTTTCCTTGTTCAGTCTCCACAACAGGACAAAGCTGGCTGAGCCCTTGCCTTTGGCCCTGTGAGACTCTGACGGGAGTATATAGCGAACAGGTGTCGGAGTCCTGACCCACGGAAATGGAGACAATGAGTCTGTGTTGCTTTAAGCCACTAGGTCTACAGTTATTGGTTAGACAGCAATAGAAAACTAATAAACCTCCCTCTTTTTCATTTACCATCTTTCTTTCCTTCTGTCCACAAATACTTATTGAGCGTTTATTCATGTATTAGAACGTGTGCTAGGAACTGTAGCTACAATGACCAGCAAAGCCAGATAAGGTCTCTGCCCGCACATGGTTTATAATATCACAAAGGAGACAGATATATATCAAACAACATGAATACATGAAAAGCTGCAACTTAGATGACTGAGGAGACCCCATAGCACCATGACAGTGTACAGTAGTTGCCTTGGTCTAGCCGGAGAGCATAGGAAACATGTTCCTCGTGGCATTAACAATTAAGCAGGAGCTGACAGATGAGCAGTAATTGCCAAGGCCAAATTGAAGGGAAGGACAATGCAGGCAGAGGGAACAGCATGAACAAAATCTCCGTGGAGGTAAAATAATACAAGTGCAAGGGACAAAAGGAAGGTCCTCTGACTGCAGCCTGGCCATTGGGACAGCAGATGAGGCTGGGCTGGTGCATACAAAGCCTAAAAGCCATATGAAGTGCGTTTCCTTTTAGGAAGAACAATGATGTCTTAGTCAGTTTGGGCTGCTATAATAAATTACCATAGATTGGGTGGCTTGAATGACAGACGTTGATTTCTCACAGTTTTGGAGGCTGGGAAGGCGAAGATGAAAGTCCTGACAGATTCAGTGTGTGGTGGATCTGCTTCCTGGTATCAAGATGGCCTTCTTCTCCTCGTATCCTCACATGGTAGAAACAGTAATGAGAAAGGAAGCAAGCTCTCTCCTGTCTCCCCTTACGAGGGCACACGTCCACCATGAGGGCTCCAACCTCAGAACCTATCGCCTTTCAAAGCCCCCGCCTTCTAATACCATCCCATCGGAGCTTCGTGTTTTGACATATGCATTTGTGAAGGACACACACACATACCATCCATAACAAATGGAAAGCCTATTGCGGGAGAATATCAAGCAAAAGGAACGCAGAAAGGCAGGAAATGGGCAGAACAGGTGAAAGTAAGTAGTGTAGACCCCAGGAGAACAGTGAGTCTCCATCTGAGCAATGGCACAGGGAAGGAGAGAGGTGGGCCAGGGGGCAGAGAGGAGGCAGGGTATGTGGTTTGGAAACTGATTAGATGAGTGGAGCAAGAGAGAAGAGTAGCCAGCTTTGGCTCCGCTGTTCTTAGAGAATTCAGAGGAGGAGGAGGAGGGGGAGGAGGAAAAGAAGCATGTGGGAGAAGAGAGAGGAGGGCAAGGGGAAGTGGGGGGAGGAGGATAGGAAGGAGTGAGGCTCATTGGAAGGAAGGGGCAGAGCCTGGTTTGTCCCTTCTGGGGTAAAAGGTGGAAATGTCATACATATCTACAGCCAAAGGCACAATCAGGAACATTTACTACATAGCAGAGGCGGCTGAAATGATGACAGTGAATGGAATCTTGGATGATGCGTAAGCAGAGAAAAAAGGCCAAGGACAGAACCATCTGGACAGCCTCCATATCTTTCTCACCTCTTTGGGTGACTCAAATTTTCTCTTTCATAAATAAAGGAAAAGTGGGTAGCATGCACTTCCTTTCATTAAGTATCCAATTAATAAAAAATTTGAATAATAAATAGTAAAATTTATAATATATGTATAGACTATAAATAATACAATTTAAATAATTTGAATTTTAGAGACTATGATGTGATAATGAGAATTGAGGCTCTATTATAATGACCTTGAGATAAGAGAAATACTCAGATACATTATTATAGGTTTAAATTGGGTGCTTTTATGAAGTTTAAGTCAATGATGTAGCCAGCTGTGGTCAGAGGACCTATGGCTGTACTGAATCTCTGAGATACTATTGATTTTGTTTGTTTTTAGCTGAGATTCAATGCATTGTTAATTTTCATTCAAGCAACTCAGGCAGATATAGTTTTATTTTTCATCTGAAAATGAACGGAAAGATTTTATACTTTATGAACTCATCAAATTATTATATGAGAAAGTTTACATTTAGAAATATGGGGTGTGTTGGCTTACACCTGTAATCTCAGCATTTTGAGAGGCTGAGACAGGAGGATCACTTAAGGCCAGGAGTTGAAGACCAGCCTGGGCAGCATAGCACGACCTCGTCTCCACAGACACACATGCATATACAATAAATAAAAATAAATAAAAAAAAGTTTAAAAAGGCACAGTGACTCACACTTGCGGTCCCAGCTGCTGGGGAGGCTGAGGTGGGAGGATTGTTTGAGCCCAGGAGTTGGAGGCTGCAGTGGGCTATGATTGTACCACTGTACCCCTGGGAAACAGCAACAAGCAACAATCTGTCAAAAAAAAAAAAAAAGAAAGAAAGAAAGAAAAGAAAAAAGAAAAGAAATAAAAGAAAAGAATGCTATTTTTATCCAGAAGATGGCATGGTCAGTATCACTTGAGCCTCTCATTCCACCCAGATCCTTTCCCCAGCATATATTAGATTTCCATTTGGATTCAGGCAGATTGAGTTCAAATCCCATCTCTGTACAGACCATCTCTGTGATTCTGTGGAAATCGTTTATTCTATAATATACTTAACTTCTTGGGCTGCTTGTGAAAATTACAGGGGATAAAGCAAGTGAAGTGTCAGGAAAGTGGTGGTTAATTGGTCAGTAGTAATTGCCTTCCCTGGTTGTCAGGGGTCACCCTTTTTTTTTATTTAAAGGCGATCATCTAGACTCCAGTTCTGGGTCTATTTTTCCCCCAAATAAAATCCTATCCTCTCAAGATGTAAAGTAAGAAAACAGTGAAAGTGTCTATGTCTATAATATTACCTAAATATCTCCTGGGATACTGTGAATGGAGTGAGGGAGTTCATAAAAAATTCTAGCATTTCATTCATTTTCAGCTGCTATCTCTGATATATGGAAGGCTGTAATTTCACAAGGAAGCGAAACTTTACCTCCTACCAGGTGTCAATATATTTTAAGCACAGAGATATTATAACCCGGGAATTATTGAAAACCTATGTTCTTTCCCTGCAATTGCTTGAGGCAGATTTTGAAAGCCACATTTTGAAATCAGCCTATGACGTCATCAGAACTAGCTGTAATCGAGGTGAGGCAGTTGATGACTCTCTGGGTAGGGCTGGTGTGGGAGATAGTGATAAACATTTGGCCTGAAGAAAGCTGGAGGACAGATCTATTTTTAGACTTTTATCATGCAGTTTTATCCTGAGTCTCTTTAAAGCTGTGCAACTCTCAACTCTCCAAACAAATGAACATTTCATTGCTCTGTATTCTAAAACAATTTTTTAAAAACTTGCTTTCTGTCTTTTTCTCAGCTCTCCATCTCTCAAAAGGTTAAAAATCAGAAGGTAAATTGCTTGTGTCCTTTCCATGCACCTAATTTCAGCTCATTTTAAGTGTTTAATTTACTTAAATAGCCTTCAATTCATCTTGGAACTATTTCGACTTAGCAAGAAAATATAAGAACATATACGATTTACTGCCCATAATAATGTCTTGGAGAGGTATGTAGTGTGTGTGTGCACACGTGTGTGTGTGTGTGAGTGTGTGTTTGCCTCCCCCAAGGAGCAGCAGCAGCGCCTGGTGTTCACTCTGTTCCTATTTTTGTCTTTTGTCATCACTGCTGTAACTGAGCCCACTGTCATCTGGTAGGAATATTTACCCGCTGGATCTGACTTGGCCGGGTAGCAGTGAACACACATCTGGAGTCTAGACTTGGCGGCTCTGTGGGCAGGCTCGCAGCCCAGGGCTCCATCAGCCCCAGGGCTCCAACGCTCCGGCGCCCTGCTCTGTTGACATAGCTGGTGGGCTGCCTCATCAGTTTCAGCTGCCTGACCCCCTGGTCCCCCAGCCTCCCCCATCCCTGCCATATCCCAGCTCTGTGCACTTTGGAGAGCCACCAGAGGAGCCCCTCTTCTGCTTCCTTCGGTGAGCCCCTCTACTCAGGATGCTTTGCTGGAGGAGAAGGGAAGGAGGAATCCACGTTAATGTGAAAACTGCAGACAACGATTCTGCTTCAGAGATGAGGGGTTGCTTTGAATTGGGAGAAGAGCTCTGATAAACTCACTGAGCATAAGAGAGAAAAAAAATATGATGGGGTAAAACAGATGTATACCTTGGAATATATGATTTGGGTTTAAATCTTATACCCAGTTGTTACGCCAGATGTGTGGCCTGGAAGGTCTTTGAGGCTCAAATTCATTATGTATAAATTCAGGGGAAGAGTGACGACTGCATTAAGTTTTTGGGCAAGATACAAACCTGAATAAAGACAAAAGGTCTACTTCAATGTCTGCCTTAAAGCGACAAATAAAAATCAGTTCCCTTTTTCCTAGTCTATGTTTTATTTACATAAATCAGAGTGATTCTTTGACCCAATGCAAGCAAAACATCCTTGAGATTTGCTGAAAATAGAGGATGCTTGTGGGGAAACCTTCATGTGAGATGAGAAGTTTTTGAAAAAGGTCCCACAGCAATACCTGCTTTTAGGTAGGAAGTAACAGAGACAGAGGCGACCACATTCTCGTGGTGGCAACATTTTCCATGTAGGATCTTGTTTTCTTTTGTTTATTTTTATAAAATGAAACTAGTGTGAGGCTCTGATAATGGGCTGGTGACTTCTATAGAATGAGGATGAGCCCCCCATGAGCTGAGGCTCCCCTGAAACATCAAGTTTGGTATTTGAGAGATTCTTAATACACATGCGTTGGTCTATGCTTTAACAGCAATGGGTTCTTAGTGTATTTCCCTCACAAGGAGGCTGAAACACTGTTAAAGTTATTTGCGTGTGTCTGATCACTTGTATCTGCAATAAAATGATACCTAAATCAATTTCTTGCAAAAACAATTACTTGGATGTCTACCCAGCAAACAAAAGTGTTGGAGAAATTGTAAGTTTCTTTTGGAAAGTCTATTCTATTCTATCGTCGTTGGTAAACCACGGCCTGCAGCCCACAGACAGAAACTGTGGATCTGCATCCAAGCCTAAAATATGTACTCTCTGGCTCTTTACAGAAATGTTTGTTGATGCTTGTAATTATATAAATAAATACAATTAAAAAGGGTAGTTTTCTATTTTAAAATTGGGAATACCTGTTGGTATAGTGTGACCATGATATTTTCTGGTTTACAATCCAACCTATATGCTCATTGACTACAGTATTATGAGTGTGTGGGAGCTGCTGTGACAGAACCCCAGTGGACTGCCTGATGGCTTAAGCAGCAAACATTTATTTCTCACAGTTCTGGAGGCTGGAAAGTCCAAGTTCAAGGCCAATTTGACTCCTGGTGAGGGCCCTCTTCCTGGCTTACAGATGGCTGCCTTCTCATGGTGTCCTCACATATAGAGAGGAGGGACCTCTGGTCTCTGTTTCCTTTCTTTTTTTCTTTTTTTGAGACAGAGTTTCACTCTTGTTGCTCAGGCTGGAGTGCAATAGAATGATCTCGGCTCACTGCAACCTCCACCTCCCAGGTTCAAGCGATTCTTCTGCCTCAGCCTGCAGAGTAGCTGGAATTACAGGCACTCCCCACCATGACCGGCTAATTTTTGTATCTTCAGTAGAGATGGGGTTTTACCTTGTTGACCAAGCTGGTCTTGAACTCCTGACCTCAGGTGATTCACCTGCCTCAGCCTCCCAAAGCGTTGGGAATACAGGCATGAGCACCGCACACGGCCTGTTTCTTTTCTTACAGATTCTAATTTCATCAAGGAGCCTCGACCTCATGACCTCCTCTAAATCTCATTTCCTCCCAAGGGCCCTATTTTCAAATCCCATCACATTGGAGGTTAGGGCTTCAACATATGCATTGTAGGAAGAAGGGGAATACAAATGTTCAGTCTGTAATAATTACACAGTAAATTATTTACCATGGTATAAAAAGCCCTTCCTTTTCTGATCTTAACATAGCAACTTCATTCCATGGCACTCACTTCCACCCACCTTATGTTCCAGACAAACGATGAGTACTCACAATAGTCTATGGGAACATAAATGGGGGAATAGATAATTTTATCTGAGGCCACCAGAGACATTTAAGTGAAAAAGAGTATATATGACTTGAGCTTTGAAGAATAGCAGATAAATAGGCCATGGGTATTCTAGCCAGTCAAAGCAGCATAGCCCAGGTCTGGCTAGAGGCATGAAATGCTATGATGTGCTCCAGGGAACTGAATCATGCCAAAGAGCAAGAGATTGGGCATGTGAGGCAACGCTGGATTCACAGATCCACTCTATTACTGACCAGACGAGTGTCTTTGGGAAGGTACTTAGGTTCTTAGTACTTAGTACTTAGGTTCCTAAGTTTCAATATTCTCACCTGTGAAATGGGAACAGTAATGACATCTGCCTTCTAAGGCTGCTGTCTTTGTCATTACATATGGTATCTCCCCATGATCCTCCTTCATTTAAGCAAACTCAACTCAAAGAAACATAAACCAAAAAATCACCAACCCAAACAGAACCCCATCTCCATGCTTGTTGCCTGCTGGTCAAGGCCAAACTCAAGGAAATCTCCTTGCACTTTGGAATCCTGATGATAATACTGCGTAGTGCAATTTGTCTTGGAAGAATTATAGCACCTAAAGCGCCTGAAATCACCGTCAGCAAGCTCTCTGCCTGCTAGTTCAATACAGATGTATGCTTATTGCTGTAAGAAGACATTTGACCTTTAACAGTGAACAAGAATCAAAGAGTTTTGATTTATGTTCGGTTTGGGTTTGGTTTAACCCCCTATCATGTTCCAGTTTGTTGACTACTAGCAAAAATTTCATAGGTTAACCAGACTACCATTTCAGTTTTAGCAACATGGAAGTATATGAAAATATAACCACTTTTAACATCATTGGCTTGTACAGTTAGTTGTATAAATAGATTTTAAAAATCAGGTACCTTCAATATGAGCCCATCAATCTTTAGGATTCTATTTTAGATTTATAATATTTTAGCTCTGGGGACAAATATATTCTTTAACATTTAAAGTGAAAATTTCTAGCACCCAGATATGTACTTATTTTTGTTTTTTCCTGCTTCATGTAAGTGAAAAATGGAGTCCAAATCAAGAATAAGGTACCTAGTAGATTTTCTTTGTGTAGTCACCAGAATTCATCAGTGCATAAGTCAAAGACTGTAGGATGAAGGACTTCATGTGTCCTCAATCAGTCCAGAGACAATAGCTAGCATTGTTCAGTGAGTGTGGGCGTATGTGTGTGTGTATGCATGAGTGTGTGTATATGGGTGTGAATGCCTGAGTGTGTGTGTACGTGCATGAGTGTGTGTGCATGCATGAACATGTGTGCACGCAGGAGTGTGTGTATATGTGTTTACATGTCTGAGCATGTGTGTGCATGTGTGAACATGTGTGCATGCAGGAGTGTGTGTATATGTGTTTACATGCCTGAGTATGTGTGTGTGTGCATGCATGAACATGTGTGCATGCAGGAGTGTGTGTATATGTGTTTACATGCCTGAGCATGTGTGTGTTTACATGCCTGAGCATGTGTGTGCATGTGTGAACATGTGTGCATGCAGGAGTGTGTGTATATGTGTTTACATGCCTGAGCATGTGTGTGCATGTGTGAACACGTGTGCATGCAGGAGTGTGTATATGTGTTTACATGCCTGAGTATGTGTGTGTGTGTGCATGCATGAACATGTGTGCATGTGTGAACATGTGTGCGTGCAGGAGTGTGTGTATATGTGTTTACATGCCTGAGCATGTGTGTGCATGTGTGAACATGTGTGCATGCAGGAGTGTATTTATGTGTTTACATGCCTGAGCGTGTGTGTGCATGTGTGAACATGTGTGCATGCAGGAGTGTGTATATGTGTTTACATGCCTGAGCATGTGTGTGCATGTGTGAACATGTGTGCATGCGGAGTGTGTGTATATGTGTTTACATGCCTGAGCATGTGTGTGCATGTGTGAACATGTACAAGCCAGTAGGCTTAAGCATGATATAAGCTGATGTTTGCAGATGAGGAAACACTTGTGCCCTCAATAATAGGCAGCATTGACGCTGCTGAAAATTTCTCAAGGGATAGAGATCATGTGGAAATCTTGTCCCTATTGATTAAGACAAGCTCCAGGGTACCCTGATGACACGCTTGCCTTTGGATGGAGGTCTCGCTGCATTAGCAGCAGGAAGTGATTTTGAGTCATGAGCTGCTCTCCCCAGTAGCTGGGCTCCTTCTGAGCCGATGGGCAGGAGCCAGAAGTCTATGGAGAAGCTGGCTCACACCACGCTCTATCTGTGACAAGCTGGTTTGGCACATGAAGTGGGAACATCTTCATTGTCACCAGCAGGACCAGTGGCAGAAGCAGATTCTGCTTTCCCGTGGCATGCCCCTCCCTGCACTGGGTTTTTTTTCTTCTTCTTCTTATTTTTCTTTCAAGGAGCTGAAAACCAAACCTCTCTTTTCAGGAGCTAGTTTCAGAGAAGGTCAGCACTGGGAGGGTCTTAAAGTGAATTTATCAGGTCTCATTGTTTTATAAATGAAGGATTCAAGGCCCAGAAGAGGGCCTTTCCAATACCATGCAGGCCACATCGTCACTGATACAGCCAGAAACAGAAGTGGCATCTCCAGACTTCCATCCATCCAGGATTCTTTCTCCCACCAAATTCTTCCTTGTCTTTTTACATTTCAATGGTCTGTAGAAAGTATCAAGAGGGAGGGAACTGTTCACGCTATTTTTCTGTAAGAAGAGATCATTTTGTTATTATGCTGAACACATTTCCTGGCACATGGTACTCGGTGAATTCTAGCTAAAGACCTCATTATTGAGATTAGCTGTCTTGTTCTTTTCTGCTGCAGTGCTGTTCTGCCTATATCTAGCTTTGCTGTTGATATTAGACTAAGAAGATTCTGAATGAATTCAGTAAAATAATCCGGTTGAAACAAGCCCTAGAATTGTTCCCAAGGCAGGCACTCAGCTTCTGAAGCTTTAGAGAAGGTTCAGCATCCTGCTGAAGTGTTATTTTATTTTAGTCCCCAATTCAGGGATCAGGAAACAGAGATAGGTTAGACAATGTGTCCAAAGTCACACAGCTAAAGAGTGGGCTCTGCCCTTTACAAAGGTGGGTGAACTCTCTAGGTTCCAATGTATCATCAGCTACCAAGGACCTGATGACATCTGCTGTTAGTAAGGCCACTGAAGACCCACTGGTATTGGGGAGGTGCTCTTGTAAGAAGGTATCAGCCCTGATATCTCTTCATTGCCATTGCCCTTGGCAAACTGCTTCCAACCTGGAGCATTTGACCAACTGTATTTCAATTAGTAAAATCTCTATGCTGATTTAGAAAATATTTTAGGGATTTCCAGAGCCTATGTTTGTGTAATAATACGTAATAATAATGGAAGTGAATAGGTGACTTTCTCTATAGTTAAAAAATGCTTTTATGCATATCATCTCCGTGATTCTTCACAAATCTTAAGAGACATAACAATCTCATTGCACAAAGTAAACACTGAGGCTCAAAGAGGTTGTGAGTAACCAAGAGTAGAACCCAGGCAATGCTTTCTTTGTTTCTGATTCTTACTGTATTACATTGTCAAAGTGAGCTCGGTTTCTAATCACGCACAGGCCATTGCTGGATGAGATCTGGCTAATGGTACCCGGGGAACCATAGTGTTATTTCCCCAGGCCCCGACTGTTTCACACACAGATACCCTCTGCTACATGCATTGCAATACGGGCTTTGTCCATTCACATCGTCTTTGGTTAGAAGGGGGAAGAAAATGGCAGCTTTTGGAGAATATAGATGAAAGAAAAAATATTAATCATATATATTCAGAATAGTTGGTAGACAAAATCTCGACCCTAATCCCGCCTCTGCCAGTTTATGAGTAGAACACAAGTTGCTTCCATTTCTAGAGGAGTCTTCTCATCTGCACATTGCAGAAATTGTATTTGATAATCACTCAGGTTAGTCAGCTCTAAAAGCCCATCTTTACAGATGCTGCCCCGTCTACAAAGAACTGGGTTCTATTAAAGTCTTTATGTAGTAATCTCGGGTTATGCCTTCATATCTTCTGTCTAGTTTTGGTCTCTCAAAAGTCAAACTATGAGAATCAGCATTTCTAAAAAGTCTGTATTGCACTCCCTTCCATAAAAGTGAATGAATGTATACAGCGAGACCAGGTGACACGTGGTGGCCTGGGTTTCAGTTCCAGTTCAACCACTCTTTAGCTGTGTGACTTTGGACACATTGTCTAACCTATCTCTGTTTCCTGATCCCTGAATTGGGGATTAAAATAAAATAACACTTCAGAGAGCTGTTAAATGAATTTTAAAAAATTGGTCAATGCCAATGTTTGTAATTATTTCTAACTTGTAATAAGTGCCATGTACACTTTAATTGGAACTTTTCTCCTCTGCGTGGTATATTCTCGTTTTCCTGCCAGATGGTCACCCAATCCTTAGCCCAGAGGATAAGTTATGGTTGGACTAAGGCAGTGCTGGCTGTCTTACTCTTTCCCATCCATTCTCATGGTATGATGGGATTTGGGCCCATGGGATGTGAGAAGAGCTCTGCTTAGGGACTCTGGAGAAAGATTTTGCTCCTTGATAACAGAGGGAGGCACTGGAGGAGAAGGTGCTATGGTTCCAGCCATTCTTTGTCTCACTCAGAGCTGCTCAGTGAGAATAAGGTATTAGAAGCCACAACAGCTGTGACTTTAAGAGGAGACATTCCTGACAGTACTGGGACAAAGGAGCAGGAAGGAGAAACAACTTGGGTGAAGTTTGTTGAGCTTCAGAGCCAACTCTTGCTACCAGCTCTATCCAGTCCTTATTTCCCATGAAATAATTAAATGTATTTGTGCTTAAGTCACAGCTGGTCATTTATTTTGTTAAATACCCCCCAAAGCATTCTTAAGACGGTCTAAACATGCGGTAACCTTGTCCCTTAATCAAATCAGACCATAGCAAGGAGGAAAGACACAATGAATACTAAATGGTCCTAGCATAGTTGCCGCAAACAAACATGAGATTTCATTCTGGGCTTCCTGGCTGCCAGGGAGAAACACACACACACACAAAATTTTGCACAGCATGCAAGATCAGAAAGAAGAAAACAACCAACCTGAGTAGCCAAAACTGTTTTGGCAATACGTTTGAAAAGCCATTTCTCATATTCAGCATCATAGAGGTGAAACGGAAAGGCTGAATGTGCACCTTCTTGACAATTTTACATCAAACTGCATTTGTTTTTATAAACGGCTGTTTTTTTGTTTGTTTGTTTGTTTGTTTGTTTGTTTGTTTAGGAATCCATCACTTAAAGCACAAACAAAGCAAGGACATCATGCTAAAGTGAAACCCTTGCTGTTTTCTGTGTGGCTTCCTGCTCTTTTTCTTGGTTCTAAATTTCTACCCCTACTTCATTAACTTTATCTCCACCTGACTCTGTTCCTTTGATGAAATTGCTTTACATCCTTTCAGGGCCAGAGAGAAAATTTATTTGGTGGTATGAAAACACCCTAAGTTGAATTACATGGATTCATGTCGGCACATGTAGTTGTCAATGTGTATCATGATCTTCTAAGATATGGACAAAAATAAAGTGAACCCTGTCCTCAACCAGGTCCCCTCCCTGCCCTCAACCAGGACCCTCCCCCTGCCCTCAACCAGGTCCCCTCCCTGCCCTCAACCAGGTCCTCTCCCTGCCCTCAACCAGGTCCCTCCCCCTGCCCTCAACCAGGTCCCTCCCCCTGCCCTCAACCAGGTCCCCTCCCTGCCCTCAACCAGGTCCTCTCCCTGCCCTCAACCAGGTCCCTTCCTTGCCCTCAACCAGGTCCCCTCCCTGCTGACAGCAGGAGCTGAGGTAGGGGTTTGGCAGCATCTGTGGGTTTGTTCTGGGTGGATGGAGCCTCAGAAAGCTCCAGGATAAAGGTGGTGGGAGGGGGTGGGTTGCCAGCATGGATAGAGCGTGCATCCTGGGAATCACATTCTGTCCTAAGAGGAGAGTATTGGCAGGAAATGCATATTGATTATTGATGACCAGTTGCTTGGACAGTGATTGCCTGGTACAATTACACTTACGCTTTCTTTTCAAATAATCTCCAGCTTCTAGCTCAGACTAATTAGTGTCTGTTACAGATGCAACAACAATCTCTGCTCCTGCCTGGATAAGATTAGAAATGGCCAAGGAGGGCCGGGCGCAGTGGCTCAAGCCTGTAATCCCAGCACTTTGGGAGGCCGAGACGGGCGGATCACGAGGTCAGGAGATCGAGACCATCCTGGCTAGCACGGTGAAACCCCGTCTCTACTAAAAATTACAGAGAACTAGCCGGGCGAGGTGGCGGGTGCCTGTAGTCCCAGCTACTCGGGAGGCTGAGGCAGGAGAATGGCGTGAACCCAGGAGGCGGAGCTTGCAGTGAGCCGAGATCTGGCCACTGCACTCCAGCCTGGGTGACAGAGCAAGACTCCGTCTCAAAAAAAAAAAAAAAAAAAAAAGAAAGAAAGAAATGGCCAAGGAGGTACAGAAGAGATTTCAATGTTTCTGAACTTTAGCTTTTCTAATACTTGCTGGGGGAAAAATGTAACTTTAATCCCAGAACATACGAACATTTGCAGAGAGCTTAGGAGACAGAGACAAGATGTTACTTGTAAAATAGGCCCCAGGACTTGGTGCCAGAAAACAAACTCTGAGGAAAAGGGACCTTTGGGCACTGTGGCCTAGGTGTTAGAGAACCTGGGCAGGCAGGGGCAGGCCCATCGCTGACAGGAGGACTCTTAGGATTCTGGTGAGTTTGGAAGGGAATAAGAAGCCTCCGCTGGGTTTTGAATTAGGAAATGCTTCAAAATAATCAGCCAGATGAAAGAGTTGATGAAGTGGATGTTTGCAGGCCTGAAGCAGACAGATGGTCAGCCCCCACAAGGCTGCGTGTGTTAAGATGTGCACTGGCCAGGACAAGCTTGGGGGCTCCTGTGGGAGAGACCTGGTGCCCGGGAAGCCCCAGGGGTCAGTCCAACAGGTAGAGCACAGGGAAGGTGGAAGAAGGCACACTCATTCTGGAAAAACCTTGCTCGTCCAAAGGAAATCAACACCTGGCTCAGTCGTGTTCTGCACAGTTAAAAAGGGGCATATAAATTCTTGCTGTTGTTTATTCAACTGCAGCTAGGACTTAAAAGTTTCATGAGAAAATGGGAATGAGGATAAACTCTGGGAGATGGGGTAGAGGTGGTATGTGACAACATCTGACTGAGAGGGAATGTGGAGGGGTCCCAGGGAAGATGTGTGACTGTCCCCCAAAGGTTACCTGTGGAATCTGCTGCTGTGTCTCTGTGCTGTCAGTGAGACAGAAATGTTTTGCTGGCAGAAAACTGACCCTCACTCCCTAGCAGGGTGTCCTTGACTAGAAGCTCCCCTGTCTGAATCCCTTTCTCTCCATCGCTGAGGTCAGGATAACCACAGTCGCCTGGCTGAGCTGTGGGGAGGATTAGCAATAGTTCCTGTGTAACTCACAGCACGGTGCCTATGCATACAAGGTTCCCAGGAAAGGAGCACCGATGCGCGATGGCTGTGGCTGGAGGCTCTGCAGTTGGCACATGGCCAGGCAGATAAGTGCTGTGTCCCAGGTGGCATGGCTCTGCCAGGGCCGGATGGGGCTGAGATATCTGTATCGTGGTCTGTCCTGGGTTCCTCTCCATGCTTCGTGCATCAGGTCAGCCTGGGCAGGGTCAGCAGATCTTTAAAACTGAGGTCCTGTGGTTCAATAGAAAATAAGTATTTGGTCTTTGTCCCTGGTTCCTGACACAGAGGTCCTAAAACCCTTGGAATTTACTGTCTTGGAGATTCTGGTGAGAGGACTTTTAGAGAAATAAAAGGGGATCAGATAGCTTCAGGATGAGAAATTGAAATCAGTCACCAATGGCAATGGAACCTTCATAAAACCCCTAAACAACAGGCTTTGGGGACCTTGCAGATTGAGGAGCACACTGAGGTGCAGGGCAGGTGGCACCCCTGCAGAGAACTGGAAACTCCATGCCCTCTGCCAGCCTTGTCCTGTGGGGCTGTTCTGCCTGGCTGTTTCTAGGTGGCATCCTTTACAATCAACTGATAAACATCAGTAAAGCTCTTTTTCCGAGTTCTGCAAGTCATTCTAGAAAATGATCAAACCTAAAGAGGGGGTTGTGGGCAACCCTGAATTTGTAGTTGGCCGGCAGAGGGTGGGTGACCTGGACATCCCATTTGTGGCTGGTGTCTGGCGTGAGGGCAGTCTCGTGGAACTCGGAGTCTAACTTTGGGCATTTAGTGTCAGGATAGACTTGAACTGTAGGACACCCAGTTAGCTGGTGAGTTGGTTGGCCCTGGAAGGAGAAGCCACACAAGTGCCCACGAGAGAATGAGCCCCTCGTTATCCAGGGCAGAAGACTTAGGAGTGAGATGAAGTCAGGGAAGGCAAGGATTAAACCACTCTCCCGTGCTTAATGCCTTTTTGTAGCACAGTCTTCACTTGGGTGAAATAAGAATGTCCCTTGGGCACTGGTATCAGATCATTTAGAGTTTATAGTAACTCCCTGCCCATAAAGTGTGAAGTTAATGTGAAGCATTTTAGTCTCGAAAAAGTAAATACCCATTGTTTTAATAAAGAAAATTTAAAAATCACAGACAACATTTATTGGGCACTTTCTAAGTTTCAGGTACAATTCAGAGAGTTTCACATGGATAAACTCAGGCTGTACTCACAAACATCACCATGGAGGAGGTACTATCATTGTTTCCATCTTGCAGTTGATGGAACAGAAGTTTAAGGAGATGAAGTGACATGGCTCCATCACAAGGCCAGGAAGGGGTGGTTAGAATTGGAGCCTGGAAGAAGGACTTCTGTGACTTACCAAAAGTATCCTCACTGAGAAGTGCTGAATGTTGAAACAATGAAAGAATATGCAAAATGCGGAAAAACTTATATATAGGGGACAAAAGCAATTCTTTAGCTTTTGGTGTGTTTTAGCTTATTTCTTTAAGATGGGATCTGGGATATTGAAATAGATATATTAGTTATATTTCAATATCATAAATACCTGATGAAAAAAGTATTAATGCAACTAAAGTGACTAACATGAGCAGCACAGAGATTTCACAGGTCTACAATTTATTAAATGTAATTTTCAGGAACATGAAAAGAGCCAGAGGCAGGAATCCAGTGATCTGGTTTTAGCATTGACACAGACTGAACCTAAGAAAACTGAACATGCAGCTAATTAGTTACCTGAGCATCCTGCCCCACCACCCCTCACCATATCACTCTAGAGACATTTGGGAAATCTGGTGTCAGGACATTAGTTTGCTGAGTTGATATGATTTGATGCCTTTTATCTTGCCTTTCATGCCTTTATTCACTTGTACATCCAGTCAACTCCTGTTTGTCCAGGGAGTCTCAGTCCAAATCTGGCCACCTTCATGTATTGCTTCTTGACACCTCTGAGCATGCTGGTTGTGTTCCAGTAACCCTCTTAAGTACCTCCGTGAATGGAGTGACATATTGCATTGCAATCATTAGTTACAAGCTATGTCTGCTGGGTCTTCCTTGAGGGTTCTATCTTTGCATCTCTACTACCTGGCACACTGCACAAATTTTAGCAATTGCTTAGTAAATATTTGTGGAAAGTATGAGTGACTTTTCCTGAATAAATAATTCTCAAAATGTGGAGAGTGTACAATAAGAAGCATGACAATTAGGAATATAATGACTTGGACACATTTCTTGGTTTCTGTTGCATATTTCAAAACTCAGTACGTAGAAGACCCTTCTTCCATGTACTGGGTTTTGTATTTATGTTTTTTAAATTTTTAGGATTTTGAGTCTACTGCTGCAAATATGGCAAACTCTTGAACATGCATGAGATCATCAACTTGAGAGAATGATCATTTATTAGCTATAGGAATGTATTTTGAGTGAATTAGATCTCGATGAAGAAAAGAAGATAGAACATTTCTCCTCCTCACCTCTTACCCAGCTCAACAAAGAAATGAGTACCATTCCAAAGGCGCATGTCAAATGATAAAAGGAACCACAAAAAACCTTAGTAACTGAGTAAGAGAATACGAAGAAAAAGGCAAAATAAGAAAATCAGAAATTTGCACATCCAAGATCATAGAATTGGTGGTGAACACTGTTTCACTAGCTTATTTGCAGAAGTGAACTTGGCTGCAGGGAGCACATGGAAATTCGTAGAACATGCAGGCATTGCCAGGTCTGAAAGGTAGAGTGGGAAAAGACTCTACCTTTTCCCTGGGGATGAGTAACTAACTCCAAGTGTGCCTAACACATAAACATTGAAGTAGGCGCTCTTGATTGGTTTGGGTGAACATAGGATTTTCTGTGCCTGGGATAAAGAGAGAAGAAAACCAAGAGTGACAGGATAAAATCTGAGGAATCATTAACTGAGAATTTTGGGGGAAAGTGAGCTTGGGGAGAATGCTGAAATCCATCTCATTCACATGGAAGTGAAGGGGACTGAAGGCAAGGCTGAAATACAATCAAAGGAAAGGAAAGCATGAGCTTTTGGAAGCAGTGAATGGAAGACCCTCTGTTTATTCCTATAAAGATCTGAGAGGGGAGGATGGGAGAAACACAATCCCCCTGCCTAGGTGACTGAGCTAATATTTCCAAATAACTGTTGGAAACTCTCTCCTTCTGCATGTGAAGAAGATGCTATACCTTTTACATAAAGGATTCAAGAAATGGACACAGACTTATTGGTGAGAATAAAAGTACTGCTGGAGTTGAGGAAATATATACATAAACATGGCAGCCAAAGCCAAGAGAATAGTAAGAGTCCATATTTACTATGAGATTAGTTAAGCTGGAGAGAAATTATTATCTTGATTTACCAGCTTCCTACTCTTAAGGATTATATTACATGTTCTAAAAGGTCTAAGAAATGTAAGTTGGATGCAAAGGGATTTGAAGGATTGGAGTAGGTCTCCTCCAACTTTTCCATTAGAGTTGTAAAAAATTTAATCCAAACAAGAATTGGTGCATGCTTGCTTGTGCAAATTAATGAAAACTTCTCCAGCTCAGACATTTTGGTGTACTAGCTAAAGGATTTTCCAATTTTAGGTTAGGGAAAACTGTATGTCATACAAATTATACGTTCAAAGTATTCGTTACATGGGAGAAAGCTCATTTAACAGATAAATATTATTAATTGTTCCATATGTTCTTGCTTAGGGCTTGAAACTGAATAAAATTATTAAAAGTTAAACACTCTTTGAAAAAGAAATAACAGCAAAGATCTGTTTGTAATTATTCTATTCTGTTAAGGAGGACTTTCTTTAGCAGCTAAATACAAACCATCCCAATTTTAGGTAATCTTCAGCTTTTTACTGCAATCCACAGAAACTACAACCAACTTTTAAGACCCAATCACTGAGTAGATACAGAGAACATAGGCTAGTAATACAGGACACATGGTTTGGCCACTTTGATGTCTGAATTCTTTGTAATTTTGCATTTGAAATACTACCAGGTATTTCTGAAGCAGAAACAGAATGTACTGAATTTGTCATGGCTCGACTTAGTTGCAATTAGAACTGAACCAGATAAGCACATCTGTTGGAGGATGAAAAAAGGAAGCATTTACATATTCGAGTCTCTGGGTCAAAGCCCCGGGAGGAGAATTGCAGAGAAATACAGAGAGGGATGGCGCGAGTCACCAGCAGACATCTTTGGGAAGATGATCCCATGTTGGGGAGTAGAGCACAGGAAACCAGAGCTAAAGCTGCCTCGTACACCATCCAGGTGGCTTTCATCTTTGATAGATGGAGAGATGGGCCCACAAAGGTTGAATGATTTCCCCCAGACACACAGGAAGTTGATGGCAGGGCCAGCCCTGGATCTGGAATCTTCCCTCGTCGCTCCTGTTCTTTCCCTCCACACTTAATGGGACTATTTTCATTGTTTATTCTGTAACGCAGACTTGCACACCTGAAAGTTGTGCTGTTCTCTCAAGCATCTCATAGGAGGTGAAGAGGTGGACCTGAGAACACTGGATGTTCTTCACATCCCCCACGAAGGGGGGTGAAGTAGAAGGGGCCCCTCTGAAACTGGGGGAGGTAGGCTCTTCCTCCTGGCTTCTGAAACTGCAAGCCCCGGGGCCTTTCATCCTCTCAGAGCAAGCCTGCCTTTCTTGGGAGGAGCAGATCACACTCTCACACGTGTGGATGCCCTCTGCTTAGGGTTCTGGGCTGGGGTGAACCCTGCAGTGAGCCAGAGTGGAATCTGTCCAAGAGTCACCTGTACTCTCAGTAGCGGCTTGAGACCCTGGGAAGAAAACCTGCCCAGCTCTGCCTGGACAGGCCAGTTGCCTCCCAAGTGCCAGAGCTCTGCTCAGCCCCTGGCATCTGGCATCACTTGTCCCTTAGGCATTTACCAGACACCTGCCATGTCAGATGTTCTGCAGCACCCACATTCTGGGCCTCTGATGAATCCAGCACTTGCTCTTGGGAGGCTCCCCATCCAAGGAGACTGTGACCCGTGACAGCACACTGTGTAACACGTGCCCTGCTGAGGCCTTGACTGCAGACACCACGGTGGCTCTTGACGTTTTCTTGTCCCTGTTCCTTGGCTGATATAGCATTTCAGAAAGAAACAAACAAAACAAATCCCTTTTGTTCCCTAGGTTGAGACAGCACCTATCATGAGGAGGGAGAGCGTCTGTCATGAGGAGGGAAGCCAGAGAGAAGAGCCAGTCTGCGGACTCCTGCAGCACGCTTCTCCCATTTTCTATCCCCCACCTCACACACAAACCAGCTGTTTTATATGAGTGGAAATGGGAACCCAAACGCCATTATTGACAAAGACAATAAAGTGCATTTGAGCTGGAAATGACCTAGAGACATCAGTAGCACGTCCTGTTTATTAAAAAGTAACACATAAGCAGCACGTGTTCGCGATAAAACACTCAGACAGCAGACAGGGTTCAAGTTGAGGGCCCCAATGCCTGCTGGACATTCCGGAAGCATGGACACAGGTGAGTTTAGAGGTGAGGAAGTACAGGTCGTCTGAGGCTGTGAACACGTGTTACACAGTGTGCTGTCATGGGTCACAGTCTCCTTGGATGGGGAGCCTCCCAAGAGCAAGTGCTGTATTCATCAGAGGCCCATTCGCAGACACCCTATGCCCAGGTCAACGCTTGTGATAATATTGGGCTCAGCTGCATCTCTAGTCCTTATAGAAACTGCTTTTATTAGGTTAGTACAAAAGTAATTGTGATTTTTGCCATTTACTTTTGCACCAACCTTACTTTTGCCATCATGTTTGCCTTAGCACAATTACACCTTTAGTGGGATATCCTATGTCATGTATTCCCCCAAAGTGCCTTCCTACTCCTCCAGAAACTGTCCTGCCTGCTCTTTTAATTTTAATTCATTCAATCCTCATAACTATTCCATACTACACTGTTGTTATTATTATTATTATCGATATCTTGATTGTGTGAATTTGAAAACCGAGGCCCAGAAAGTTAAGTAAATCGCCCCAGGTTATAGAGGTAGTATAGAGTAAAGCTGTGTGTTCCTCACATAATTATAAGCTCTTTTACTGCTAGAATGATGGTTTCAATCTTTTTCTTGAGGACCATAGTCACTGGCACATAGAAAATGCTCAATTAATAGTCACTGAATTAATAAATTCCTAAGGAGAGGAGATCTTTCTATATTATTCCAGCGCTTTGTCACATACTGTTTGTTAGAAGTGACTCATTCATTAAATTGACTGAATGCTCCCCAGTCCCTGGTTTCTGCAGATCCAGGATGAAGAACAGGCAGTCCCGGACTTGATTTCTCTGTGTTTGTTCTCCTGTTCCCCACATGCATGGAAGATAGGACTTAAGAAAGGAACACCACTTTCACCTTGGAGGAAAATATTAGTTCAGTAATTTTCTCATTATCGTACCTTGGAAATAAGAGCTATGGGAATCAGCTGGGAATGGGAAAGAAAGATTTCAGAAAATAATACTCATTTCCAATTTCCTGGCATAGGAAAGTTGGCCACAGGTGTTGAAATTAGGTAGGGATCAGGGATATAGGAACACCCTCTTCTCACCTTCTGTCTTCCAACCATTTCAAAGTCCCTCACGAACCTGCACATTCCAAGTGTGCAGCAACCTTGTGCCAAGGCAAATATGGGCTTTGGATTAGCATTTGAACTCGTGGGCACTCCTCTGGCCAGTGTTGATAAGGTTATACAGCTGTGTTCTCCCAGCACAATGGGCCCCATGGTGAATGAGGCCATGAATTGGTATTTAGACAAATTGGGCAGTATTTTCTGAACTTTCTGTGCCATATGTCCATTCAAGAATGGGATAATGAGTGCATGTGCAGAGGCAGCAGCACTAGACTTCAACAAAAATAACATTTCCAAACCAGCAAAACTGCAAACACATGAAAGGCAAACGTTTCTAAACCAAATCTTATCCCCCAAATCAGTTGAACTATAATAATAAGAACAACCATTATTCTCATTATTACATAGATTTCTCGTTTGTCTTTGATTACTGAGAAACAAGGAAGCCCTTGTGAAGTACTTTTTCCGATAAATGAGGCTTTCCATTCGAAATATCAATGAAGATCGTTATAAATAACTTACTGTCTTCTCTGCCTTCTTAAACAAAGTCTCTGAAGAAGAAAAGCTAGTGGAGTTCACCAGCACTACTGGGGGGACTAATATCTCCCAGAACGCATGTTCACTGGTGTATTCGTCAGGGTACTCTAGAGGGACAGAACTAATAGGATAGATGTATATATAGAGGGGAGTTTATTAAGGAGTATTGACTCACACAATCACAAGGTGAGGTCCCACAATAAGCCATTTGCAAGCTGAGGCTGAGTCCCAAAGCTGAAGAACCTGGAGTCCAATGTTCTAGGGCAGCAAACATCCAGCATGGGAGAAAGATGTAGGTTGGGAGGCTAAGCCAGTCTAGCCTTTTCACATTCTTCTGCCTGCTTTTATTCTGGCCACACTGGCAGTTGATTAGATGGTGCCCACCCAGACTGAGGGTGAGTCCGCCTTTCCCAATCCACTGACTCAAATGTGAATCTCCTTTGGCAACACCCTCACAGACACACCCAGGAACAATACTTCAGTCCAATCAAGTTGACACTCAGTATTAACTATCACAACTGGGAATCTCAGAGTGTGATTGTATTAGTTTGTTCTGGCTGCATAACAAAATGTTACAAACTGGGTGACTTAAGCAACAGATATTTACTTCTCATAGTTCTGGAGACTGGAAGTACAGTACCAGGCTTGGGTTCTGGTGAGGGCTCTCTCCTAGGGCTGCAGATGGCTGCCTTCTTGCTGTGTCCTCACATGGCAGAGAGAAAGAGCTCTGACAATTCTTCCTCTTCTAAGGTCACTAGCACTACAGGGTCAAGGCTCCATGTTTATAATCTCATTAGATCTTAATAACCTCCTCGGGCCTTGTCTCTAAATACAGTCACATCAGGGTTAGGGATTCAAAATATGACTTTTGGGAGGACACAATTCAATCCATAGCAGTGATCTTATTTGGAAGTACAGTAGTGATTTTGCAGATGTGTTTAGTTAAGATGAAGTCATACTCGATTAGGGTGGGTCCTAATTTAATTACCTGTGTCCTTCTAAGAAGTGAAAACAGAGATAGGCAGAGAGAGAGAACACCAAGTGAAGACAGAGGCAGAGACTGAGGTGATGCCACTACATGCCAAGGCATGCCAAGAATTGCTGGCAACCTCTGGAAGCTAGAAGAGGTGAGGAACAGATTCTCCCCCAAGTTCCCAAAAAAGAACCTACCCAGCTGACACCCTAATTTCAGACTTCTGGCCTCCAGAATTTTGAGAGAAGGCATTCTGTTGTTTGGAGCCACCTAGTTTGTGAAAATTTGTTATGGCAGCCCCAGGAATCTAATCCACTGCTGTTCCATTACCATAATGACCATCACTACTCTTCAACATGGTGATTTAGCAAGGTGTCCGCTGGGCTGTTTTTGTATTGGCTTCCTGCCATGCAAGTGTGATTCTATGAAAACTTGAGCTCTTCCCATCAGTTTTGTTCCTCTACACTGCTATAGGCATGAAGACACCTCATTAGCCTGGGGTGGTTGGAAGGAAGAGGAGGCTGGAGGTGCAGCCACCCTTGGCATATGTTAAGTGTTAGCTATTATTCCACAGAGTGGGGGCTGCTGGTATTCTTTTCATTTCTCTAACCAATGTATATCTACCTTTTAAAGTATTTTAAAATTTATAATGCATTTTCACATTATCTCAATAGATCCCCCTCACATCACTGAGAGGTAGACAGGGTGAGTATTATTAACCCCATTTTACAGACGAGGAAACAGAGGCTCAAGGAGTTATTTGATTAAAGTCACTCTGCTTGGATATGATGCTGCTGAGACTCAATCCGAGATGCCAGGCTCCTTTCTTTAACCCAAACTTACAAGAGTATTGAATGAGGAGTCTCAAGAGAAGGGTTCTGATTCTAGCTCCATCCCAAATTCCCTGGGGTTGCTAGTGGTGTACCTTCAAGTTAGATAGCACATTGCATTTTTATGAATGGTATTATACATTTAAAATCCATTTGTTCCTACAGGTAGACGCAGTACGCTGATGGTGAGAAAACCACAGAGCCTTGTCTCATGGAGCTTTTGGGTCTATGGGGAAGACAAGCAACCAAACAAGCAATGGCCATCAAGTGAGGCAGATGCTGTGACAGAGGAGGCCCACAGTGTCTTACCTCACTAGAGGAGGGGACAGGGAAGGCTTCCCAGAGAAGGACAACTCGAGTCCAGAGCTTCAAAGCTACATCTCAGCTGGCTAGGTCTAAAGGAGGCATGGCTAGTCCAGGCTGAAGGAAAAGGCAAGAGGCACATTCTGCTCTGAAAAAAAATTAAAGGAAGGGTGAAGGAAGAGAGAGGAAGGGAGGTAATGAAGAGAAGGAGAAAGAGACAAAAGAAGGAAGGAAGCTCATTTTGGCTAAAACGTAGAGTTAGACGGTGGGGTAGTGTGCAAAGAGAGATGAAGTTTGCAAGGGAGGTAGAGGCCAGGTGAGAAAGAACCTGGGGGCCCTTCTCATGGATTCAACGTGACCTAAGAGGAAGGGGAAGCCACTAAAGAGTTTCCTGCAGGGACAGTGTGTCCAGATGTGTTTTAGAAGGCTCGCTTATGCTGCCACAGGGAGTCTGGATTAGAGTAGAAGCGAAGTCCATCAGCTGGCTACACGGGAATTCAAGTGGGGATTGGGGTAGTGACAGCGGAGAGAAGTGGACCCTTGTAGAGGAGTAGAATCGACAGGTCTGGTATTTAATTCAAGGTAGGATGAGGGTCAAGGAATGTCAAAGACAACTTCTCTTCCTGGCTCAGGAAGCAGCCCCGAGATACACTTTACAATAAATCATGTCTCTTAGTAACCACAGGAGCAAAGTGAAAATGAGTTAGTTTAGAAGTGAGAATGAGGTTCTGTTGGGTTTTAAGTGAAGTAGTGTTTATATTTGAATCATATTTGAATCATATTTTCCATTTTCAGTTCTTCACTTGTTTCATTCACACAATGCATTTTTAATGGTTCTGAATGGACTTTGTAGTTGGGATGTTGATTTGGGATTATGATGAAAATAATTCCCTTACATATAATAATTGGTTATATAATACCTTATTCAATGAATTTTCTCAGATGCATATAGCATGCTGAGGGCTGATGTAAATACATCTGAATGAAAAGTATACTAAAGACAGGCAAGGTGGTGCCCAGTAATTTACTGGGAAAAGAATAGTGTCCCTGGGAAGACCCTTTACTACTTCCCAGTGTCTACTGGGGCTAACTGAAAATATTCATTAGGAAAATACATGAGAGAAAGAAAAAAAAGGAAAACATGTTGTTAACACGTGTGTGCATGAGGGACGGAAGGGTGATGAAGATAAATGGAAAGAACTTTTGTTCTGTCTTTCAGCTTTATTGAGGTTTAATTGGCAATTAAAGTTGTATATATTTATGGTGTACAATGTGATGTTTTGATATAAGTACATGTTGTGAAATGATTGCCAAAATCTAGCTAATAAATATATGTATAACCTCACATAGTTACCATTTGTTTGCGGTGAGAATACTTGAGATCTACTCTATTAACAAATTTCAAGTACATAATACCTTATTATTTACTGTAGTTATCTGCTGTACATTAGAACTCCAGGTAGTGCTCATCTTTTATTTATTTATTTATTTATTTATTTATTTATTTATTTAGAGACAAGGTTTCTCTCTATTGACCAGGCTGGTGTGCAGTGGCACGATCACAGCTCACTGCAGACTCAAACTCCTGAACTGAAGTAATCCTCCTGCCTCAGCCTCCAGAGCAGCTGGGACTATAGGTACGTACTACCATGACCAGCTAATTAAAAAAAAAAATTGTAGAGATGGGGTCTCACTATGTTGCCCAGGCTTGTCTTGAACTCCTGGACTCAAGAGATCCTCTCATATCAGCTTCCCAACGTGTTGGGATTACCGGCATGCATTGCTTTGCCCGACCCTTATTCATCTTATAACTGAAAGTGTGTGCCCTTTTGACAAATATCTCCCCATTTCTCCTGTCCCCTAATCCCTGGTAGCCATCCCACTTTCTGTTTCCAAGAAGTCAAGTTGTTTAGGTTCCACATAGAAGTGATATGATGCAATATTTGTCTTTCTGTGTCTGGCTTATTTCACTTAGTACAACATCTTCCAGGTTCAACAATGTTGCTGCAAAATGTCAGGATTTCCTTCTTTTCTAAGGTTCAATAATATTCCATGACATATATGTATGTTTGTGTGTGTGTGTGTGTGTATATCGCATTTTTAGTCTATTCATCTGTTCACAGATACTTAGATTTTATCCATATTTTGGCTATTGTGAATCATGTTGCAATGAACGTGGAGCTGCAGACATCTTCTCTAGCTACTGATTTCCTTTCCTTTGAATGCATACTCAAAAGTGGAATTGATGGATCATGGGGTAGTTCTATTTTTAATTTTTTGAGGAATGTCCATACTGTTTTCCATAACGTCTGTATCAATTTACATTCTTACAAACAATATATAAGGGTTCCTATGACTCTACACCCTCTCTAACATTTATTACCTTTTGACTTTTTGATAGCACCCATCCTAACAGGTGTGAGGTGATATATCACTGTGGCTTTGATTTACATTTCCTGGTGCATAGTGATGTTGAGCATCTTTCCATATAACTACTGGCCATTTGTATGTATTGTGTGAAAAAATGTGTATTCGTGTACTTTGCCTATTTTTAAATCAGGTTGTTTTTCTTGCTGTTGAGTTGTATGAGTTCCTTACATATTTTGAATATTAACCCCTTATGAGATGTATTGTTTGCAAATATTTTCTCCCATTCTGTGGGTTTCCTTTCCATTTTTGGTTTCCTTGGTTGTGCAGAAACTTTTTAGTTTGATGGAGTCCCACTAGTTTATTTGTGCTATTGTTACTTGTGCTTTTGGTGCCACATACAAAAAGTCACTGCCAAGACCACTGTCAAGAAGCTTTTTCCTTATTTTTTCCTTCTAAAAATTTTACAATTTCAGGTCTTACATATAACTCTTTTTTTTTTTTCCTTTCAGTACCAATCAGCCTTTATTTCTTGTATTTTCCCAGAGAAAGGAGAAGGGAAGAAAAAAGAGTCAGCATGCCTTAAAAAATGATTAGAAAATGGGAAAAGAGGTTTCGGGTACAGCAAAATCAACCATCAAATAAACACACCCAGTGATGACATCACAAAAGTGTGTAGGGGCTCAGTCTCCTGCAGTACAGGAATGAGGGGAAGGTATCAGGAAAATAAAAGACAGGTAAGTCTTTAATTCATTTTGTGTTTATTTTTGTGTATGGTATAAAAATGCAAGTTTATTCTTTTGCATGTGGATATCTAGCTTCCCAACATTTGCTGAAAGATGATCCTTTCTCTATTGTTTATTCTTGGTGTCTTTGTGGAAGATTAGTGGACTAGATATGCAAGGATTTATTTCTGAGCTTTCTATTCTGTTCCATTAGTCTATGTGTCTGTCATTATGCAAATACCATACTGTTTTGATTACAATAGCTTTGTAATATAATTTGAAAGCAGTTAAGTGTGATACCTTCAGCTTTGTTTCTTCCTTCTCAAGATTGTTTTACACACTTGGGGTATTTTGTGGTTCCATATGAATTTTAGAATTATTTTTTCTATTTAAAAATGCCATTGAAAACTTGATAGAGATTATTTATGCATAGATTCCATTGCATTGTATGGACATTTTTACAATATTGATTTTTCAGATCCATGAATACAGAATATCTTTCCATTTATTTGTGGGTTTTTTTTTTTTTTCAATTTCTTTCATTGTTTTATAACTTTCAGTGCACAGATGTTTCACCATCTTGGTTAAATGTATTCCAAGTACTTTATTATTATTTTTTTGATGCTATCTTCAATGGGCTTGTTTTCTTAATTAATTTTTTGGACAATTTGTTTTAGTATGTAGAGGACTAATTGGTTTTTGTACGGTGATTCTGTATGCTGCAACTCTACTGAATTCATGTATTAACTAACAGTTTTTTGGTATAGTCTTTAAAAGGACATGGGGAATGAAGTAAAAATGTTTCAGTTTTATTTTTGCCTCAATTATGTATGATCTAACACAAGTTATAAAATTTATCTGAATCTCAGTTACTACATCTGTAAAATAGAGATAATAACATTAGAGTTAAAATATGTTAATTATGTATAACCTGGTGCCTGGCATATAATAAACTATTCAGTGCCTAATAAATAACTCTCATTATGATTCATTTCTCTAAATTTTTAGATGTCAGCAGCACCTCCAATTTGAGACAATGGGATCCCCTGTGTAATGGCTCTTAATGCCTTCTAACATTCACAAAGCAAAGAAACAAATCAAAACTCTTCCTAAGGGGTGGAAACTTCTCAAACATAACCCAAGCCAAGAACATTGACTTATTTTGGAAAGTTTCTTTAAAAATTCATCAGGCTATTGTTTCTGGGTTTGAGTTTGATTTGGTTTGAATTATGTTAGTAATTCACAAAACAAAATAAATGTTGTAAATAAATAACAGAGATACCCTTTAATTTCAGAACTGAGGAAGAAAAGTACACTTTGTGCTGGATTTGCAGCCAGCCAGTTTCCAGACAAGAGTTCCTGAAGATCAGGCCTCTTCCAATAGTCTGATTGTGTGTAAACCAGTCAGCACCTTCAGGCCTCTCCCAATAGTCTGATTGTGTGTAAACCAGTCAGCATAGGAATATTCCTACAGCCAGCACCTGGCCAAGCAGTGGTCAAAGAACAAATCATTGCAAGTTCCCATGTGAAGAAGTCATAGTGTCAAAAACCTCTTAAGGAATTTTAAAAGTCACCACCAATGTGCATTTGGGTCTATTGGTTGATAAAGCTGTAAGAAATGGCCTTAGTAACTTTCAGATAGGGACCTCTCATTGATATTGAAATAGGAAAATTTCCCTTGTCCCTCAGGCAGGGCGTGCGACAGGGGGAGTGGCTAGCTTCCTCAGTGCCCCACTGCTCAAACCTCTAGGGGAGCATACAGATGGGCAGGCTGTGGGGTTGACCCCACAGCAGTGTCTAGGGATGAATGTTTCTATCTGCTGAACCCCTAGTGGGTGGGCGTGTGTTACAGGGCGCTCTTTTCAGCTTAGCCATCCGCAGGTGGCTTGTGTTTAACTGTTCAATCCCAAGGATGGGGGACTTTCTGGATCCTGGGGTTTCTTGCCTTGGTGTACCAGAAGAATCTGATCATATGTGGGCTTGGAGAATGAGTGCAAGGTTTTATTGAATGGAAGTAAGTCTCAGCAGATGAGGGAGCCAGAAGGGAGATGGAGTCGGGCTGCTCAGCTGCCCAGGTTCTCCTCCGCCTGCCCCAGCCAAACTCCGTGTTGTTCTGCTGGCCTGCTGTGGTCAGTCAGTGTGCTTTTCCACCGATGTCCTTTTGATGTCCAGCCACTTGTGTCTTCTTCCACTGATGTGTTCCTCTCGATGTCCAGCCACTTGTGTCTTCTTCCACTGATGTGTTCCTCTCGATGTCCAGCCACTTGTGTCTTCTTCCACTGATGTGTTCCTCTCGATGTCCAGCCACTTGTGTCTCTGCCTGCCAGGGTCTTGGGGTTTTTATAGGCACAGGATGTGGGTGTGGCAGGCCACAGTGGTCTTGGGAAATGCAACACTTGGGCTCGAAAACAGGAGCACCTGTCCTCACGTAGGTTAATGGGCACAAGCCCAGGGGTGGAGCCCTAGCCAGGGACCATGCCCTTCCCTTCCCAGAACTTCCCTGCCCCACTTCCGTATCAATACTGTAAGGTATCACAATGACTTCGCAGAGTGTCATGCTGTCCTTTGCTTGCCTAGCACTTTGTCGTTTGTAAAAGGTTCCCATTTACAGGATCTCCCTTGAACTTCAGAGAGATTAAGTCACCTGCCCACATGAAATAGGCTCTCATTGCCTAACCAAATTTAGCTTATATATTTTTTGAACACTGATATGGTTTAGATTTGTGGCCCCACCCAAATCTCATGTCAAATTACAATCCCCAGCATTGGAGGAGGGGCCTGGTGGGAGGCCACTGGATCACAGGGGAAGATTTCCCCCTTGCTGTTCTCATAATAGTGAGTTCTCATGAGATCTACCTGTTTAAAAGTGTGTCGCACCTCCCCCCGCTCTCTCTTCCTCACCTCCCCCTGCTCTCTCTTCCTCGTGCTCCAGAGGATAGGACATACCTGCCTCCTCTTTGCCTTCTTCCATGGTTGTAACTTTCCTGAGGCCTCCACAGCCAGGCCTTTTGTAGAGCCTGTGGAACCATGAGCCAATTAAACTTTTTTCTTTACAAATTACCTAGTCTCAGGTAGTTCTTTATAGTAATGCAAAAATGGACTAATACAAACACTTTCTATGTGCCAGGCATGTAATAACCACGCTCATATATATGCCCTCATTTGATCTATTTGACCATCCCTATTTTACAGACAAGCAAATGGAGGCAAAGAACACTGAAGTCACTCTCCTGCTACACACGCTGAGGTGATAACCAAAGCAAGATTTGAACACCACTTTCTTTCTGATTGCAAACCTGGTTGTTTTCTTATTAAACTGTTATAGTAAATAGCAAATGTAGTAAGTTGTTATTTACTTACTTTCAGCCTGCTCCTGCTGGGCAAAAAGAACAAAGGAGAAATAAGAGGAGGAGGAGAGCAAGAGATAGAGGCAAGGAACTGGACTGGAAATCTACAATAACTCATGGAGGGAGGAAATGTCTTACAGAAGAGGCATCAGATCGAACATCCGGTGGTGTTTTCTCCCCCTCGGTTTCTGGAAAACCATATACTTTCATTTATAAACTCTACGCCCAGACCCCAAAGTAGGAACCAGGAGCTCCTTTGAGGACGTGCAACCCTTCTCAGAAGTCTCACATGACAGTATGAGGTAAGATGAAGGCGGCACTGCGGGTCCAATCCTGGCTGAGGATCAGGGTCTGGCACCCTCTGATTTCTCCAGCGAAGATTCAGGTAGGATAGGGGAGAAAGAGGAGGAAGAGGTGCTCCCTGCCACCTGGGAGACCCACTGCTTGGTCAAGCCTGCCTGGGCCCTGCCTGGAGTCAGCAACAGCCAAGTAACACAGACAATCCTGGAGAACTGAGGATGACTGGCTTGATTGACAGGAAGGTGGTAGGCTCCAGTAGCATCACTGAGGAGCCCAAGGGCAAGACTTGGGGCACCTGATCCAGGCTGATCAAGGAGCATCTGGCCAGAACCCAGATCAAGGTAGCAAGGGAGCTGCGCTTCCTGTGCCTTGAGGGTCTTTTGACAACCAGCCTTTTGTGTGAAGCTGGTTTCTCTAAAGGAAGTGAAAGCATGTGAGTATGGCAAGCTGCAGTAGGGGAGGAAACATCTTGTTTACAAATGTCAGGCGGTAATTAGCCCATTTTAAAGAGAGGAGCCACCACTGATGGCTTTTGTTAGCTGAAAACCTCAGTGCTTTCTTGTGGCTGTGCTTGAAGAGGCCGGGTAGACACAGAGACTCTGAACCCAGTTCATAAATAGTTGATTTCATATTTTAAAATCTTGCACTAAAACTGTCACCCCCTCTCGTGGATCACAGATGGTGAAGAACTAATTTGTTACTGTTTGATAACTGCTTTTATGTATCAAAGCTCTTATTTACTACTCTGTGGGGGAAATGACAGACTAAGAGCAATTGTGTGTTTTCTTTCCGTTTTTCTTCAACCGCTAGGCTTCTTGTTTTTCCCTTGACGTGTCTCTTCTTTGAAAGAGACAATGGTGAAGCTTTTGCATATGCCAACTTGGCTGAACTCAGTTTTGGGGGAATTGGAAGATGTCTCTTCCAGCACAGACCAGCAGACTTTTTTTTTTTTTTTTGGATCCTTTTTAATGTGCCCATGCTCCATAGTAACATTCAGGCCAGCCTCTCTTCTCTCTTAACTCACAAAATGTTTCTAATTATCTATGCAAAGTGAGTCTTTGCCTGTAAGAACTGTCCGGCAAATGTAAGTGCAAGAAGATGGGTAAGCTGGATCCAGCTCATCAGACTTTCTTTCCTGTAACCACTCACTTCATTCATTCATTCAGTTCATATTTGATTCACTTTTTCATTCAATTAGCCAGTTGTTAATTCTTTCGGAGTTTTTGGCTAGATCAGAGCTTAGATTGTGGGCACAGTGGAGGCTGGCACTGGTATGTACTCACCCCTACCGCTCCTACCTATGTCCTTGGCATGTCTTGGGCATAACATAAAATGCCTAGAGAAAAAAATCCAACAATTAGTTAGCTCAGTTTAGCCAACTATAGACTGTGAGCTAAGAATAATTTTTGTATTTTCAAATGGTTGGAAAAAGTCAAGAGAAGAACAGTAATTCTTGACATGTGAAAATTATCAGAAAATCAAGGTTCAGCTTTTTGGAACACTGCCCCACCCACTTGTTGATGTATTGTCTGCGGTTGCTTCATGCTACAATGGCAGCGTTGAATAGTTGTGATGGGGACCATTGTCTGCAAAACCTAAAATATGTATTACCTGGCCATATGCAGAAAAACCTTACCAATCCCTGAGCTAGCTCATTCCCTGCTTTCTTTAACACAGCAGGAACGTACTTGAACCATACCCATGGTTGTGATTCAGGCATACGCAGCCTCATCACTTGCTACTTACTCTTCGCTCACTGTGCCCAGTCATCCAACCCAAGGTCACCTCCTGCCCCGCATCTTTGCACCTCCTATTCTGCTTACATGCAGAGCTATTCCTATTCTTTCTCCACATCAACTTTATTCGTTCTTTTATTTCAGATTTTATATCAAATACAATTTTATCAGAGAAGACTTCGTAAATCCCCAGACCAAATTAGCTCTTTGTCGTCTGTTCTTTTATGGACCTCCATTTTTTCTTTTTTCCTTTGATAAGAGCATTTATGAAAGTTTTCAGTTGTATTTTTCTTAGTGCCATTATTTAATTAATATCCTTACACTAGCCTTTAAGATTTCTGACAGCAAAAGCAATGACTGCTCATTTTGTCATTGCACCCAGGTGCTCAAAAAGGGCCAGGGTGCAGCAGCGAGTGCCAGTCTGAATGAAGGAAGTATGCGTGGCCTGGAGCCTCACTGTGTTCCAGGCATCCAGGTAAGTGCTCTGCACATAATACCGCACGTTGCGTTCCATGATAAGGTATTCATCTCATTTTACAGATGGAGAAAATAAGGATACTTTCTAGAATTTGGCAGAGCTCTGTCTGGCAGATAGAAACAAGTTCTATTTGACTCCAAATCTCTCATCTCATTCTTATGACTATTTTACCGATAAGGAAATTGTGTGTAAGGCATCATGATTCAAATCAATTCTCACTGGGAAAGAAAAATGCCATAGAAAACATTTTATTCTATACACAAAAAGGTTTTCTCAGCATGTTTTATCAACATAATCATCGTCACATTATCATCATTAAGACATGAAAGAGGAGCGTACAATGGAGAGGCTCTCCTTCCCTCCTCAGTCACTCAAGAACGCGATGGTAAATGGGGTTTTAAGCTGTGTTTTGCTCTACTTTTAATCGTGTTTCCTTTCTCGAATAATCACAAGATGCTAGACTGTTAGAAAGAATATTAGAGGGAATCTAGCTCAGCCAGTTTCCTCGTCACACCCAGAAGTCTGAGATCACTTCCCCTGGTCATAAAGTGTGGGCTGACGTAGATTCCCAGCACAGACCTCCTCCTGCAGCGTTTGTTCCCAGGACCTCTCCTCCACTCCACTATTCTAAAAGCACAAAAGAAAATCTCTCCAACGCTTTCTGTAATTGAGAATAAATTGCCCATTTGCAACTTCATCATGTCGTATTTTGAGATTTGAGACTGTAAATACATTTTCATGCATGTTCGTTCAGTGATGCCCCCACACTTACCCTGTTGCCATGTTAGATTTTGGAGTGCTGAACATAGAAAATCAAGGAAACAAATTTTCCCATGTCACTCTTTGGAAAATGTTCATGCCTCATAAATATTGGAATGCGGATTTCATCATAAGTCAGTCTATGTTGAGTGCCCACTCTCTTCCGAACTGACACCTCCCTGTTACCCTTTGTTCAAGTGAAGTTTAGAAGGGTTAAATGTTATATTATCAACAATTTGATGACATTAAAAATGAATATGAACAGAGATCAATAATTCAGCATGCAGTTTCTGAGTGTCCCTTAGCTTTCGTTAGAGTAGAAGCTGATAATAATGATGACAGTTATGATGATTAAAACAATAGCTATTTAGGAGCTATTTTACATTTGGCAAAGCCCCTTCATCATGAATTTTCTCATGAAATATTCACAACTTTTCTTGTTAGTATCATTCAGTATTATTACTGCCTTATGCAAATGAAGAAATAGAGCTACAGAAAGTTTATAGGAATTTCCACAAATCATATAATAAATAAATGATAGAGCCAGGGAAATTATTCTTTTGTCTTCTAAGGAGTAGAGGGAATTTCTATGTTACCAAATATATCTTGTCATCTTTTCTCTAATTCCTAAAATTGCAGTAATATGAAGAAAATCTGTGAAAGAAAAATTCCAGTGGAAGATTAAAATACTGGAGTCAACTCAGGTTGGAGCAAAAATCAGTGGCTGCGTATTTGCCTGAGAGGGTCCAGTTCCTGCTGCAGCCTCACGTCATAGTTCATCATGCGTCCCTTGCTGTCACCAGAAGGTCCCAGTTTGGGCAACAATCGTGTACTCATGTGATCGCCCCAGAGACAAAGGACTGAGCAGGCTTGCATGGGGGTTAAGGAAGGAAAGGACAGGAGAGGATACCAAGAGCAGAGGCCCAGGGTCACCTTCTCCCCAAAAGCTGGCTCTGAAGTGGTGAAGGCACAAGCTGCATTCCACAGCAGTCACTGACTTGGTGATGTGTATCTTGACAGGACTTGGGGTTTACACAGCATCCAGGAGCTCGCTATCTAAGCTCCCTTTCACAGCCTCCATGTAAACGTCTCCCATCTCCCCAGTACCCTGCTGGCCTCTCCACACTGCCCTGTCCCTCTCCAGCCATTCTCAGCTTTGCTAACATTTCATGAAAAAACACCTCCTTTTTCTTTGTGTCATGGTCTTTTTCCTTAATTATACCAAAACACTTCTCGGGTCAACTAGTCTAAGCATGTCCTACAGACATCCCGGCCTTCTTTCAGCATCACTTGTGGACAGTCTGCAGCCAAAGCTGGTGTCCAACAGAGGCCATTATGTCTGGCTCTGTCAAGCAAGATCACATTCCTCCCCGACTCTCAGGAAAGGCTCACATGGATCCCACAGAGTTCCAGAATCTCCAGCCCTCATTTCCTGGATTCCAAAGACGCACCATCCCAATCTCCCAAACTTTTCTCTGCAGCTTTGCACATGCAACTCAAGTGTGTGGGTGTGTGTGTGTGCGCGCGTGCGTGCGTGCACACACACGCACCCACACATGCCCATGCACGTGTGTATAGGAGTGAGGGATAAAATAGAAACCTCAGATAACACATTCTGAAGTCATCCCTTCACCATCATCTCTCATATGTTTTTGTTTTTTGACTAAAAGTGACAACATGTTTACTATTACTCTGAGCCCCACATGGCAAGAGAAAGGCTCATTTCATACATTCCTTCTTGCACATTCTTCTTAGGAAACACTAATGTGCATACTTTTCACCAAAAAAGAATCAACAGTGCCTTTCTAAAGTACAGTTGGTGCCTGCAACTGAATGCATTCAAATCTTAAATACATGGAAGTATAGAAAAGGATGTCTGTATACTTCTTAAATATGTTTATATTCTAACATGGGAAACAGATGTGAATATAAAGAGAGGGGATGTGTTTCCACAAAGCCAAAAGTATGTGAGAAATGTTTAAAATGGTCACAAAAACTGCTCGTATAATCCCCGACAGAGGAGTTTAGGCCGGCACTTCTCTTCGGCCCACTTTCTGTATTACTCTGGCGGCCGTATTGATTTGATTTTTCGAGTCTTCATGCCCTGACCAAGGTCCTGCCTTCTGAACGGGCATCATTAGGGCTTCTCGGTTTGTTTCTCTCAAGGCAGAGGTTTTATGACCTTGAAGGTATCAGTTTTCATTTAAGTGGAGGATTGAGAGATGCCAGGCTAAGGCATTATTTGCCTGTATTTTACCATAATACACAAATAAGTTCTGATTTTCTGCTTGGAAACAGGAAAATGGTCATTTAAACCATTTAAATATTATTAACTTGCTTAGGAAAAGCGGAAAAAAACCCTCAAGCTATAATGGCATCTACAGCTCACAGGATAGATTTATGGAAGTTTTTATTCCTTGGTAGAAATATATCTACAGATGCCCCATGGTAAAATTAGGTAGGCTTATGGCACTTAGAAAACTGAAATCTAGAAACACATGGAATGAGTAAGATGATATTTCCAGCAATCAATGCATTCTATAAAGTGATTGGAGAGAGCTTCCTCTACACAACAATTTTGGACTTAAGATTCCAATTCAGTGTTTCTTGCCCTAAATTATAGTAAAGGCTAAATCTCATTATGACAAACCGTAATAGATCATCAAAATTCTTGAGTTAGACCTAGAAATCTGTTGCGTTATGCGCCTTGATCTAAATGTGACTGGGACTTGGAAACCTTGTTATACTGAAAAGTCTGGCTATACAGATATTTGGCTGATGTATTCAGTGTTTCTCATTCCTAGAGCAGGAAAGGGAATGAAGTATAAAAGTTTCAGATTGTTTGGTGAGCTGGATCAGATCACAAAGTTAGTCGAGTCCAGGATGGGGGCACTGACGGCTCATAGGAAGCTGCTGTAACACCTGTTTACTGCTCATCCAGCAAGCAAACAAGCTTTGAGAACTCTTAGAGCTCCCTGGGTGGATTTGGTCACTGAGGCTGGCTTTGCTACTCATAGAAGTGGGACTCAGGTCTGGATGATCTTGGCCTAACCTGAGCAGAGCATAGATTCTGCTAGGTCGCCAGAGCTGTGGACTGACGAACTTCCCCCAGGCGGGGTAGGTGCAGGTGTCCCTTCAGCACCCAGTTGACCACTCATTGTCATACAAAAGAGTTCTTCATGCATGACCATTATATGGGTCTACTTAAGATTTCAGTACAGGAGGACTAGCTACAAATGAAACTGCTAAAATAGTCTCCTGAAATGAAAGATTATGCTGATACCTGATGTATTAGTCTGTTTTCACACTGCTGGAAAGAACTACCTGAGACTGGGTAATTTATAGAGGAAAGAGGTTTAATTGACTCAGAGTTCCGCATGGCTGGGGAGGCCTCAGGAAACAATTATGGCGAAAGGTGAAAGGAAAGCAAGAGGCGTCTTATATGGTGGCAGGAGACAGAGAAAGCAAGGGGGGGAATGTGCCACACTTTTAAACCATCTTGTGAGAACTCACTCACTATCACGAGAACAGCAAGGGGGAAATCTACCCCCCAATATTCAATCTCCTTCCGTCAGGTTCCTCCCCTGACACATGGGGATTACAATTCAACGTGAGATTTGGATGAGGACACACAGCCAAACCATATCACCTGTGTTTGAGAAAACACTCTCCTCTGAAGGGCAAGATAGTAAAACAACGTTATTTTAAAAAATGAAAAAAGAAACAGAAACTAGCATTTTAGAACCCAATACTTTCTTCCTTTTTGATGACAGACTGCCAAATTCCTTTGGGCAAGCTCAGAAAAAGAAAACAAAAATATATGAATAGGGCAATTTCCTCTAGATGTGTAGCTTAGCGTACTCATCTTATATGGAAAAAATATCAGCTTTACTCTTCATCCACTAGAGAACTAGCAAAAGAGTGCATTCCTATTGGAGTTTGTACTCTAAGAAGTCTTTCCATATGCGACAGAAGGGGAAGAAATATCCTTTCACACACGTGCCACTGAGCAGTCTGTTCTTTTAATTTGGCCAAATGTTGTCTAGGCTCTTCTTGGAGCCTCATTCACTGAGACATTTATTCCCTCATCTTACCCTTATTTTAAGGTATATTGAGAAATTAATAGGATCCGTGAACTGTCTTTTGTAGTTCATGCTAATATAGTTCTGCCTGAGAATCCTAAGAGGAGCTGTCTGAGAGCTTTCTAATATCAGAAAAGTTATCTGAAGTTAGAAAATAGGCAAAGATTAGTAAGTATTTTCTCAGTGCAGAGCTGGTTTTGCATCTTTGATTGACTTTTTGTTGACCGAGCTATTTGACAGCTTCGTTAGGGGCAAAGTTAACTTATAGATTTTCATCTGGTAGAGATGCAAATAATTACCATCCACTGGGGGAAACATCCTCCCAAATATGGCTTATGACCTCGTAAAATATCAATCAATTGTGTCTCTCACCTAAGCAGTCTTTTCCTAATATTCTCATATTAAACTGTCCATAAATATCCAGCTCCGCAAATTCTCCTTTGAATCTGTATTAACATCTTAGCGGCTTCCTCACTAATTAATGAACTGAGTAGAACTTGGACATTGTGTTCATATTTCTGTGAGAGTTGTGTTTTTGAACCTTTTGAAAATTAGACAATAGCTCTAGGAAATAACACAGTCCAGAGCCTAGAAATTTTCTTTGAACATTTTACATACTTCTTTGACTAGCATTCCATTTTTGTACCTATGCTCTACCCATGGAGCTTTTCTGAGAAGGATTCAATAACTATCACTCTTCCCAAGAAAAATGTACAACTCTATCTGCACATGCCAGTGCCATCTGGATGGAGATCGGACTCCACAGCAAACAGGATGAGGCAAAGGAAGTCCAGTGGATATTCCCAAGTTTAGAAACTCTGACAGCAGGATGTGGATGTGCCAATCAGAGTCAGATGCTGCTCATGACTGTAATAACAGATGCCACTCAGAAGTCTTGCACCCCACCCTGTGGTCCTCTCAGTCCTTCCAATCAGATCCATCCGCCTGGAATGACTGTGTCTGCTTCATTCACAGAGGCAAGTAAAGGCTCTGATGAGCTTTTACCTACCTGTCCCTCTCGAATTGGGAGATTTGCCCTCCTTGTCCAGGTGCTGTCTTGGCTCCAGCCTTGTGTCTGTCCCCAAGAGACCCTGCTTTGTCTCAGAATGCCACAGGGCTATTAGCACAACTCTTTCTGATGGTTAGTCATGATAATTTGTACCTCTGGCTTCACTACTATCTACAAAAATGTGCTTCATGACTCATTATCTGTTCCTGTCTTCTCCGGTTTTCCTTTTCCAGGCATTGTACTCCCTCTTTGGGTACCGAGACTACTTGGCATCCTCTCTTTTTGTATTGTTGAGTAATTCGTCTCTTCTTTTCCAGTGTAAGTCTTGGGGATTTCAACTTAGAAAATAGGACAGTAAGGTATTTTGCTAAGCAAAAGAATTATAGACTCCAAGAAATGTCAATTCTCTAGGAATTAGAAATAGCTATAGTCAGTGTTTCTATCAGTCTGAATAGCAGACTTTTAATGTTCACCCTACACTAGCAAAGGAGGCTGGATGGGAGGTGGCACCGGCCACTGAGGAAGTATCCTGGAGAAAGAATTGGTTTACAGGGACAGTGGGAAATTTGGTTTTGAAACAGTTCCAAGGGAATTTCCCACGGAACATCCACAGTATCATGGGATGACTTCTAAAGCTTGGAGAAGTTTGCTTCCCCTGCTGAAACTTTCTGTCCTTCTGCAGAGTTGAGGAAAGCCTTGTCCTCATTTTGGCTCTTAGTCATTGGAAACCATTTGTTTCTTTCTCTCCAATCCCCTCCCATGAGGCTCTGCCATTCTGAATTACACAGAGGTAGCCCCTTTTGATGCTCAGGGTCCTGTAAAACAAGCAGAAGTTACAGACTTGAAGTGTGACTGATGCAGCAGAGCCCAGCCCCTGCCCACAGCAGCCCTCCCCAGGATTGCACATATGCCCGTCCCAGTTCGTTGTGGTCTTGGCTGCAGTGGCCGAACATAAAGCTTCAGCTGCTGTTTAACAGCTTGGATTTTAAAGAGCTCATAAGGAGAGATTGAAAGCTGAATATCTAATGCTGTCTTCAGATGCAACATTCTATCACCCGAACAGTCTGCGTATAGTATTAGTTGCTAGAAAACTGTCCCACACATGCTTTTTATATCTCACCCTCAACCAGAATGAACCCCTTAAATGTACTAATCAACCAACCAGAGTGTGCAGATCTGTTAGGCCAGAGCAAAGAAAAATTATTCAAGTTCTAAACTTACATGTATGGGAAGTGAAATTAACCTAAACTCTTACCTTTTGTCTTATAAAAACGATGTCCTGGAGGATCTTAGAAATTTTCTGGGAAATAGTTAATTACCTATTTTAGAGTCTGATAGTTAAATGTAGCTATTATGGAACAGACTTGATGCCATTTTGACCAGCCATAGTCCAACCTGCCTAGGAATCTATATTGTGCCAAGAATCTTTCAGAGGTAATTTAGAGAGTGTACATTTTTAAAAACACTAATTAGTAGAAAGATAACTGGATAGAACGCTGGAGATTTAGGTTCTAATTTGGGTTTGACCCCTAACCAGCCATGCATCCCTGGAGGTATGACCCTAGACTTTCAAGGCACCAGTTTAATCTGTAAGGCCAAGTAGTTGGATAAAGTACTTTCGAAGTGTTTCAGAAAGGTTCTTATAACAAATACTTTCTAAAGGTTCATCAGTAACCTTTATTTACTTCTGCGTGCATTTCTAGTTAAGTTCCTTTTAAAGAAAAGGAGAAAGATAGAGCCTCTGCATTCTCCCCGTTCACTTTTTTCCCCCCAATCTAAGGGATTATGGAGTTCTTGCCATCAGGTAGACATTGGCCTAGGCTATTGCTAAGAGCTTCCTCCAAACGTCCTGCTTTCTCAACAAGGCGTTTATCGTAATGAATCCATCTCACATTTTTGACTGCCAGCACCTGAGCATATCTTCTCTGTTTCAAGACCTTTGCTACTTTTTGGGGGCCCTGGGAGCCTTGACGGGACATAGAAGCCACCTCCCGTCACGGAAATTTCAAATGCCAGGTAGTTGGCTTTGACAGCCTCCCATGCACCTTGGGAATAGACGTGGCACTCACCATCAGACAAATATGCCATGGGCTGTAAGTCCTCAGTGGGGCAGAGACGACAGAGATTCTGTGGTGTGGCCATGGTGTGGCTGTGGTGGTTGTAGCCCAGTTGCTTGCTTGGGAAGTGGTGCTGGTGCCACCATACAGGAATCAGGTAAGTGGCATTGAGGTGCAAGATGCAGCCTGCTGCTGGGCCACAGGGCTGTCCTCAGCAGACCAGTTCTGTGGCCTGATTTAGGAGCATTGTTCCCAGTGAACCATCTGTAAATCTGCTGCTCAACCCCTCTCAGTGATTTTGCAAAGTACTCTGCAACATTTTAATACAATCTCTTTATGTCTAACTCAGCCACACTCAGTTTATTTGTCTTGCAACTGCATACTCTGACTTTAAGTATAATTTGACTTAAAATAGAGGTTTTCTTATTCAACGGTTTCCAGAGACCAAAGCTAGATAAAATCATACATCTAAATTTCTATCTGCTTCACTAATCTGTTGGTTCTTTGAGATCAGGGATGGTGCCTTGTTTATTTCTACTGCTTTAGAACCCAACGCACGATGACATCTTTCACAGAACAAGTTCTCACAGGGGAACCCGAGCAAAGTGTAATGGATGTTCCCAGGAGCTGCCTATGGGATTGAAGAAACACGTATGAGAGGAGTAACATTTGGGCTGGAAGCGAAAATACAAGTAAATATATGTCAAATAGGTAAGTATGGAAAGTGAATTCCAGTAGAAGAAAATGAGTGTAAAAATACAGAATAAGCCATTTAGAGTATAGCAATTAATTTGGTGCTTGAGGACTACAGCAACATGTTTCTTTCCCCTTCCAAAAGTCTAGCAGTAGAATCAGTCATGTATCACTTAATGACAGGGATACCGTCTGGCAAATACCTCTCTCTTTGATGTTACCGTGGCGTGCACTCACGTAAACTTAAGTGGTATGGCCTAGTATATACCTAGGCTGGGTAGCGTAGCCTGCTGCTCCTGGGCTGTAAACCTGTTCAGCATGTTACTGTACTGAATACTGTCGGCAATTGTAACACGATGGAAAGTATTTGTGCATCTAAACGTAGAAAAGGTGCAGTACTATGGACGACTGCCCCATAAGATTGTATGTGATGCATTATTGGCCAAAATGTGTTATGTGTGGTGCGTGACTCTATAGTACTGTCTCATGAAATTGGCACAGGTCAGGAGCAGCAGACAGTCAAGAGCACATTCACAGATCAGAATGGCTCCCACTTTGCCAATCTTAGCTTGAACTTGAGTGAATTCATTAATTGACTGCATTAATATATCCAGAGGCAGAATTGGCACATAAAAGGTGGGTGGGTCAGCCGTGGATTGGCATCTAGTTTATAAATCAGTCTTGCTTGCTTGGTTAATGTGAGACTGTCACAAAAGATACAACCGTTCTATTTTGATGATGATAAATGAAGGTTTCTAAACCAGTAAGGAGCAAAATAAGGACAGAGGATAATTTACATAGAAAATGGCACCTTGTGGGAAATGACCAGCTAGCTATTCCCTTATGCCATGGTTTGGATATTTGCAAAATACCCCTTTACTTTGAGTTTTTGTATTTGGCATGGCTAAAAAGTAGGATTTCTGGCATGTAGGGATGGCACGTATGAATAGTAGAGCCAGAAGAAGAGTGTGGAAGCTAGACGTTCGAGAAAAAGCAGCCCCAATTTCGCATGCTTTATGTACTGGACAGGAGTAAAGCTTCCAGGCTGTGAGTGGGGATGAAAGACAAATTAGAAAAATCACTTTGCTTCAACACCCATTATTTGAGTGGACTATGGAGATATGGGTTTAGCAAGATGACAACAGCTTTATCATGTTCTCCAGGAGGTCACTATATAGTGGGAAACAGATGAGGGTCTCAGAATTGCATGACAAGTCCAACAACAGGTACCAGCATGAGACATGGCAATCCGACTGATCATCCACATGAGAAGAGATTGGGAGGCCAAGTGAACCCACTCTGACAGCTCCTCCCTGGCAGGCTGGGTGAGGAGGTGGGCTCTGTCATTAATATCCAGTTCCACTTCTCATGCCCCTCCTGGTCCTGCGGACCCTCGGCCCGGCACCTCCAGGAGGATGTTCTGGGAGGATGAGGTTGCATCCCACCGTCTCCCTGGTCCTGCGGACCCTCAGCCCGGCACCTCCAGGAGGATGTTCTGGGAGGATGAGGTTGCATCCCACCATCTCCCTGTTCCTGTGGACCCTCAGCCCGGCACCTCCAGGAGGATGTTCTGGGAGGATGAGGTTGCATCCCACCATCTCCCTGTTCCTGTGGACCCTCAGCCCGGCACCTCCAGGAGGATGTTCTGGGAGGATGAGGTTGCATCCCACCATCTCCCTGGTCCTGCGGACCCTCAGCCCAGCACCTCCAGGAGGATGTTCTGGGAGGATGAGGTTGCATCCCACCATCTCCCTGGTCCTGTGGACCCTCAGCCCGGCACCTCCAGGAGGATGTTCTGGGAGGATGAGGTTGCATCCCACCATCTCCCTGGTCCTGCGGACCCTCAGCCTGGCATCTCCAGGAGGATGTTCTGGGAGGATGAGGTTGCATCCCACCATCTCCCTGTTCCTGTGGACCCTCAGCCCGGCACCTCCAGGAGGATGTTCTGGGAGGATGAGGTTGCATCCCACCATCTCCCTGTGGGTATTCTTCACATCAGTTTCGTCTGATGGTTCAATTGTTGATGGGTGTCCAGCCATGTCATCTTTCAGAAGTTGACTGAAGTTCTATACTGGTTGACAGTCGATCCCTCCTCCTTCCCTTTTGGGACAATTTTGGTTTATGGATTTTTTTGAGTGTGAGTTCAATAGTTCTTAAGGCAGAGGAGAGGTAAGAGGGTTTGTCCAGCCTGTTATATTTTTGCATTTCTCATTTCACCCTCATTCCAGCCTGGAAAGACAGGTGATACTATTAATCTAATTTAAAAGATAAGTGTGCCTCTGTGAGTTAGGAAGCTTGCCAAGGCGGCACAGCTATAAAAGGCAGGGCCAGGCTGGAGCCCCCAGCAGCCTCCACTGTGCTTCCTCGTGCAAAGTGGGCTAAGGTCAGGGGGTGTTCAGCAGGGTGCATCCAGTGTGAGCTCAAGGAGGTTGATGTGGTTGGTGGGCTACTAGAGGAACTTTGCAAGGTGAAGGTGTGTCTTTTTTTTTTTTTTTTTTTTGAGACGGAGTCTTGCTCTGTCGCCCAGGCTGGAGTGCAGTGACCGGATCTCAGCTCACTGCAAGCTCCGCCTCTCAGGTCTACGCCATTCTCCTGCCTCAGCCTCCTGAGTAGCTGGGACTACAGGCGCCCGCCACCTCACCCGGCTAGTTTTTTGTATTTTTTTTAGTAGAGACGGGGTTTCACCGTGTTAGCCAGGCTGGTCTCGATCTCCTGACCTCGTGATCCACCCGTCTTGGCCTCCCAAAGTGCTGGGATTACAGGCTTGAGCCACCGCGCCCGGCTGAAGGTGTGTCTTAAAGCAGTTTGCTTTATATTCACACTTTGCTGAATATTAGAGCTTTTAAAAATCCCCATGCATAGCCACATGCCAGATCAATTAAATGAGAATTTCTGGCAGGGGGGTTCAGACATCCAAAATTTCTAAAGCTCCCCAAGTGATTCCACTGCAGTCAGGATAAAATGCAGATTCAGATTCAGTAGTTGTGAGGTGGGACCTGAGAGTCCACATTTCTTTCTCTCCTTTTTTTTTTGTTTTTTTTTTTTTCCTGATAAGGAGTCTGGCTCTGTCACCCACGCTGGAGTGCAGTGGCTCGATCTCAGCTCACTGCAACCTCCACCTCCTGGGTTGAAGTGTTTCTCCTGCCTCACCCTCCCGAGTAGCTGGGATTACAGGTGCTTGCCACCACAGCCAGCAAATTTTTGTATTTTTAGTGGAGACAGGGTTTTGCCATGTTGGCCAGGCTGGTCTTGAACTCCTGACCTGAGGTAATCCACGCCCCTTGGCCTCCCAAAGTGCTGAGCTTACAGGCTGAGCTGCCGTGCCTGGTGGCGTCTACATTTCTAACAAGCCCCAGCGGATGTGGATGCATCCAGGCCCCATGCTGGGGAGTAAAGCCTTAGACATGTGCAAGACCCTTTATTTCAGAGTTAATTTTCAGAAAAACAAGCCTAGTTTCCTTGGAGGAGTCCTTGCTGGGAACGAGTCCGTCCTCAGGTGATGCTGCCTTGCCAGGCCACATCCCTGGTATTGCAGCCACTCTGCCAGATCGGTGGCAGTTGGAGCAGCACCTTCTGCCTGTCTCCCCGGTCCTGCCAGGCTCAGCTGAAGTTTTGCCCTAAAGTGTCAGACATGTGTGCGGTAAGGAAAAATCATTTTATGGGGAAATCTCCTTTGACTGAGAGTGAGTTAGTGAAGAATCAAGTTGGAAGAGGGGCATTTCAGTTGGAAACTAGGGAACATTTTCCCCTATGGCACTTTATTAGACAGCGGAATGAGTTTCCCGGGCAGTAGCAGCCACTTGTTTCATTTAAAAAGACCAATATACAAGAGGTGCTGGCAGAGGGATAGATGAAGTGACCTAAGAGGGTTTCTATTGCTCCAGCTTCTGCCACCAAATGAAACTCAAACAGCTTTTTCATATCTTAAACAGACCTACATAGAGCAATTATGAAAATTCCATCCATTATAAATACCTCTTTTAGCAGCACTTTAGAAATATGCCTCTTGGGTCCCTTTCATCCTCGGTAGATGGGATTTGGATGGTCAGGTGGGGGAGGACTTGTGGCTGGGGAGAGGGAAGGTAAGGTCTCCTCACTCCTCTCCGGATCCCAGCCCAAGGCAGCGGGCCTGGAGCAGCAGAGGTAGGGCGGGCAATCGCTTCTTCATCTTTTCTTACGGTGTTTTGCAAAATGATGCTGCTATACACGTGTTGGTTGTATTTAAAGAGCAGATGCAGAAAACTCACCAAGTGGACAATGCAAAGCAGGTGACCATTTGCAAACAGGTTTTCCAGGGGCAGCTGGATTCCTCACAAGGCTTCGAGTGGATCACACCCATTTTGTGTCTGATGACCGCTGGCCGCACGGGATGAGCAGGCAGGTGTTTTCTCTCTGGCTAATCCATGGAGCAGGCCGCGTGGAGACAGGCCTGTGTGAAATTGCTTTTCACACCGTGAGGGAGCTGGGATGATCTCTCAACAGTGTAACTGCACGGGCACACTGGCTGGAATATTCTCATTTCAGAAAGGATTGGAGCAAAGTTCTCATTTCTCATCAGAGATACACTGGAGTAGGCAGAAGTCTTTCTGTTCCCCTTAACAAGGTTGAGGGAAGAATGTAGAAACAGTGCAAGAAACAGATTAGACTTCAGAAGTAAAGCAACTTCCCTGACATACTCAGATTTATGGCTTTAATTAGGAAGGCCAACCAGGGTCATAGGAAAAGCAGAGGAATGGCAGACCTGGATTCAAATATCATTTCTACAACTTGTTAATTGTAAGATTTGGGCCAAGAACCTCGAACAGACTTCGTTTCCAGTGGGAACAGTCATACCATCAAAACCGGTTGAAGTTCAGCGTAGCAGAACTTGTAGCAAAGCCTGTTTACTCTGCACAAATGAGTCATTATTCCTCACTGACATGGTTTGGATCTGTGTCCCTGCCCAAATCTCGTATGGAATTGTAATCCCCCACGTTAAAGTTGGAGGCTGGTGGGAGGCGATTTTGGGGGTGGATTTTCCTGTTGGTGCTGTTCTGGTGATAGTGAGTTCTCGTGAGATCTGGTTGTTTAAAAGCGTGTGGCCCCTCCCTGCTCTCTCTTGCTTCTGCTCCTCTATGTAAAACACCTGCTCCCTCTTTGCCTTCCACCATGATTGGAAGCTCCCTGAGGCTACCACTGAAGCAGAAGCTTCTATGCTTCCTGTACAGCCTGCAGAACCGTGAGTCAATTAAACTTCTTTTCTTTATAAATTACCCAGTCTCAGGTATGTCTTTATACTAGTGTGAGAACAGATTAATTCATTCACTAAATATCCTTTCTTAGCTGAATTCCTAGGGAAAAGCACCACTGATGAATTATAAAACTTACCACAAGTTTTGATTCCATGATTAATGCTCATTCTATAGTAGTTAGAGAAAGTTTAAGATACCAACAAGGCACCCCAAGGTACCATCAAATTAAGCCTCAGTAAAAATAGTTAAGATGAAGAATAAGAAATATTAGTTATTATAATTTAATCACTTACTGTGTAACCTAAGTTCCGAATTAAAGGGTTCTTGGTGGATGTGTTTTTGAAGACAAGGCTGCTTTGATTCTGTGGGAGTTTTAATATTTACATCCATTTCATTATGTAAGATAAAAACCACTTTAAATTATTACCAAGAAATATAAATTATGAAGTGATGTATGCGGCAGAAATCCTCACCGTGTCCTTGACTTTTAACCTCTGGTTAATGGGGTGAGGGCGGGGCTTTAGGAATGGCCAAGAATGACATGATATTGAGGGACTGGGGCAGAAAACAATTTAAAAACAATTGAATTTACATATAGTTAATGAGTATACATTTTAGAATATACAAGGAACATCTGTTACTATACTCATGGTATATATACACTGGAAAATTAATCTAAAAATAAGTCAGAATGGTTTGGTTTTGGATTTGTTATAGGCATTTGTCCCAATGCCTACAGTGTTAAACATCCAACAGTCTTTCAGGATGCCGTGTGATCCCAGCAGGGCCACAGACTCATACATGAAATCTACCTTCAGCTCCTTCCAGACCATCGGGGTTGAGACGATGGAAGTGTGAGTCCACTGTGTTGTTAGACACGCAGTGACCAGGGCCACAGACAGGTTGAGCCCATTTCTGTGGAAGGGAAGAAGAGAACGGCCTATTTAGAACTGTAGAGGAAAGCCAGGCTTCAAGAAGAGGCATTTGAACTGCATCTTCATCTTTTATTAGGATTCGAATCCAGAATGAAAAGAAAGGAAATGTTGAGCCTGAGCTAAGGATTGGGGCAAGAGTGTAAGCTGCCAGAAGGGGCAATAGTAGGAACTTGAGTAGGATGAGTTGTGCACAGGTGTTGGCTTTCAGTGTCTAGCTCGAGAGCTAGGCTGTTCCTTCCTGGGTCCTGGGGAGCAGGTGAACTACAGAGAGTAAGGACGGTGTTGACAGAAATCTGAGTCTGTTAGCATTTAGTGGGGCATAATGGAGGGTCCCGCAGCAGGGAGGCTGGGAGAAGTATTGTGACTGTCCCCATGGAGTAACAGCTCTCCACCCTGACTTAGAGAACAGATGCTGAATGACAAGGGTAGTGGGTGGGTTTTTTCCACAGAAGTGGAGGAGACCTGCTAGAACCAGATCCTGTTATTGGTGTGGATCATTCAACACATGCAGAGCCAGTCCTAGAAAGGGCCTCAGACAGTTCTTCTTATTGAAAGGGACACATTTTACCCCCTGAAACTGAACAGACCATGTTTTCTGTAACAGTGTCATCCAAAGGATATTTGGTAAAAAAATTGTGCTCAGCAGGTTTAGGTGAATTTGTCAAGTCTGGAGTTTTTCAGGCACAATACAATCTAAGAAGAAAAGCACCACCAACAAATCCAGTAAGAATGTTTCTTTAGGGTCTCAAGAGGTGAATGATGAGACTAGGTTTGAGTCTTCAGGGAATTCATAAAACATGAGAAAGAAGAAGACTAGTGATTATCAATCTACCTACTCATCAATGCATTGAATATATTATCTCTAATCTTCATAAAAATGCAAAATCAATTATGACTCATTCTACGGTTGTGGAAATTGTAGTTTGGAGTAAACAATTAGTCAAAGGCCACAGAACTCACAAATGTTGAAACTGAAGCTTGACTTTTGGTCAGACTGACTCTTAAAATCTTTCTGCTGGAACTCCTTATTTCAAGGAGATTAGAATCTTCCTCAACTTCTATTTATGGAGATCATTAGAACACACAAAAATACAAAATTCATGACAGTGCAGTCTACACAAGAGCATTGGGGGTAGTATTTGAAATAAAATTCTATGATTTTAAAATTCCTTCTTTCCATGTTTCTCCCCTGCTTCTACTAACAGTGTTCTTATTAGAGAAAGTCAGAGAGAAAAGCATTAGTCATAGCTTAGTTTTGCATTTCAAAATTTAGCTGTGATTATCAGGAGCCAAAATTTGGAGAAATTAGCATCCAGTTTATCTCCAAATTACAGGATTTCATAGACTGTTAGACGAACTGGTCCCCTTTGTCTTCTACATCCCAATTCTATCCCAGGGAAGGGAAATCAAAAGTCTTCGTGGATTAGCTGTACGTGTAAGATTTTTTTCCAAAGAGTTGGAGAGAAGCAAGTGTTAGATGTGGGTGTGGGTTTCCTGATCCCACTGGTAACTTCCAACTCTTCCTAGAAAGGGAGAAGTTGTAGAAGTTAGGGATAGAAACTTCCTTAATGTGAAGGAGTCCAAGAGCCGGAGAACTTATGTCTAGCTTTTAAAGCATGTAGCCTAGGGATTATTAGGGACTACTTACTACTTGAAATCTTGTTGAGATTAACATCTGCCTTCCCTTTCTCTTAATGCTAGGATATTTTGATTTCACAGATTCAACCCCTTAATGGATATAATGAGAAATAAGAGAATAGGGCTGGGGGTTTCAGGTAGCTCTTTACAGTCTAATTGTTGGTCAGGTACATTTTCTGGGAGGAAGAAACACTGGCATGTGGTGTAAAGAAAATTGTCCTAGCAGACCTGGGTTATTAGATTTCCTTTTTTTGTTTCCTGTTTTTTGTTTTGTTTTGTTTTGTTTTGTTTTTTAATTGAGATAGCATCTCACACTGTCACCCTGGCTAGAGTGCAGTGGTGCGATCTTGGCTCACTGCAACCTTCTCCTCCCGGGTTCAAGGGATTCTCCTGCCTCAGCCTCCTGAGTAGCTGGAATTACAAGCACCTGCCACCATACCCAGTTAATTTTTTTGTATTTTTAGTAGAGACGGGGTTTCACCACGTTGGCCAGGCTGGTCTTGAACTCCTGACCTCATGATTCACCTGCCTCAGCCTCTCAAAGTGCTGGGATTACAGGGGTGAGCCACCGCTCCCGGCCAGTTATTAGATTTCTTAGACAAACAATCTTGACTTCTCTGGGTCTCAGGCGACTTACCTATGTGCTGCTGGGCCGCTATGTGAAGATAGGAGCCTTGTTCCAAGTTTTGTCTGAAGTTATTTCCCTATCTGGGATCCTGTGAGAAGGATCTAGAAGAAATATGAATATGCACCAGAGTGGAGAGTGAGTATCCCTCTGTAACGGTTTTGTTTTTCAGTTTACCTGAAAAGAGAATGGTAAGGTCAGTCAAGGGATGGTCAAGGGATAACCTGCACGGTAGTTCCCTAAAAAGTTCCACATCCTTCAGTAGCATCCTCCCTCATCTGGGGCAGTGGGCTGTAATCACAGACCTTAACAGATCCACCTTGAACCTCAGGCCTGTCTTCTCACGCCTTGAGTCTCTCACTGCTTCGAATGGCCTCCATGTCCATCTCTTTACTGCCCCAAGGCCTCCCCCTGGCTGCTTTCTTTCCTCCTTCCCTTGGGCCTGACACATTGTTGGAAGGTCACTTCCCAGTGTGTCCAAGGTCCCGGCTCTGGTCATCCTCATTGAGCCTTCACAGTGAGGCCCAGGCCTGGTTCCGACCAAAGTGGCAGGTTCTCATCTTGTTGAAAGGGGCGTCAGAAATTTAGCTCCAAAGGATGGAGATGAAATTTGGATTTCTATAGTCCAGATATTTAGAACGACTTTGTGATTCCTTCAGGGAGGTTGTTGGACCTGACTAGAAATAGTCATTTCTCGCCTCATCGTGAGCTACTCCCCTTGCTAAGTCCTCAATGGCGCACCTTCTTCTGGTTCAGTCCCAGGCTGTGTGCCCTGCATGTGGGCTCTCTTGCTGCCTGATACTTAACGTGCTGCCCGACCTGCTGTTCCTTGTGAGGTCTGACTTGATTATTTCAGTGCAGGCAGTGCTGAAATTCCTCTTTGAAATTCCTGATCCTTGTCACATGATCACTGAATGCAGAGCTCCTGTGAATCTACCTGGAGAGGACGTCAGGTGAAGCCAGGACCCTCTCCTGTGCGAGACAGCACTGACCTGTGATGGGTCGGGGAAGAAGGAGTGCAGGTGAGCAGATATGCACAGCACAGCTCCAGGATCCTTTGAGAAAGCAGGAACTGAAAGCCCAACCTTACTCCCAAGGCTCAGTTATTCAAACTTACTGCTTGTCTTAGCATGGTGCTTGGTACACTGCAAGCCAGTGCAGGGTGGCTCTGACCAAGGCTTCCTGGAAGAAGAGTCTGATGAGCCTCCTGAAATACAAGCACCATGGGATATAGAGAGACAACCAGTGGGCCAATCCCATGGAGAATCTGCCATTACAAGGACAATGTAGATTGCCATCTAGGAGGAGGTAAGAGCCCAAAGCTTCTCAGAAGCAGCTCTCCTGGGAGCCCAGGCTGGTGTCGGTATGGTATGCATGTGGAGGTAGCTTCTGTGGGCAAGATTGTTCTCTGTCTCTACTTGAAGAGAACCACAGTGTCTGGTCCAATAAAGTATGGCTTAGAGCAGGAGTTTGGGGTTCAGATGCATCCCCCCGGGATGCCATGGAAGGAACTGGCTTTGGAGGTCATGACAATTCCTCTACTGCAAGGGCTATTTCTGGCTTCCAGTCCCAACAATGAGATGGGAGCTTCCAGGGCGATTTTGAACACTAAAAATCACCCACGAGCTTCTGGAGATTTTGCTAGGAAAGGCGGCCCTGTGGAAGGAGTGCTGGGTGTCCTGGAGTCTCACAGTATTTAATAACAATGTTCAAAGTGGCTGTGATTTATTTCCACGTTGGTTTGGAGCCAGCAGGACACATTGTTTACATTGTTCTTGAGCTTCTGAAATATCTTTGGGGACAGCCTCATTGCCCTCCCGTGAAGAGGAGGCCTGCAAACATGGGGACTAAGCCATTATCATTTTCCCACCTCCGCATTCTGGAACATATCTGATGATCAGAAACACAAATTTCATTCTGCTTGTTCCATAAACACCTGCCTGTTATCTTTTTCCTTCTGGCATCTTTGGAAAAAGCTCATCTGAGATCATCTACACTTTGCCCCTTGATGTCCCGGGCTTTCAGAGACCACCTGGATTTTCTGTATATCATGTTCTAGTCACATGATTATCAGTGTACATCTCAGATAATCTGCCTTAATTTGAATTGTAAAACCCTACAACTTTCTGTATGCAATCTGTAATCAATGCAATAGCTCCCCGGGCCTTTGTGCTAAAGTACATTTGCAGGTATTATTCGATCAAGGGGTTAGACACATTTACATGATATATTTTACTGTATGTGTTCACATGTATATGACATTTATGTTTTTTTATTGTAAAGATTTTGAACATGCCTATTAAATGTAGTCACTGTAGATCTTCATTTCAGAAATATCATCTTTGATATGAATAAAAATTTAAGATATACTGATTTAAAGAACATAGTTCTTTTTATATACAGTGGCTTTGAACATATCATATTTAGTGAATTGGGTGATAATGATCAAATTTTTAAAATAGGGAAACTGAGGCCTAAAGCAATGAAGTGACTGGGTCAGGGTCATATCCCTAACACAGGACAGAGCCTGAATTTGAACCCAGCTCTCAGGTTTCTTCATTAGACTATTTCCAAGAAATAACACTTCTAACCTAATAAGTGAACATTTATGTGGTGGGCAGCACTTCCCAGTTTACTTGGCATTTCTGAAATCCTCCTTCAAGCTTACCGACAAAGTGAACAGTGCTATTCTTAATCCCAACGAGGAGGAACTTTTTGCTGAGGGCCTCACAGCCGGGAACCAGGACAGCCAAGACTAGCATCCATTTATTTTGATCATATGCACTTTGGTTTGGTTTTCTGTTTGTTTGTTGCTTTTTTCTTTATTGTTTTCCTCACTGTCTCTCTCTTCCCTCCTTATGCTCTTCCTCTCTTGGAGATCACTTGTTTACCTCATCCCAGTATCCTCCAGAAAATGAGGAGGAAATACACATTTTCCAACTCCATGTCCACAGGAGGACTTTTTCCAATAGCATAATAATTATGCCTCAATTCTTTCTTTCCCAATTGTAAAAGTAACATGTGCTCATTTTGTAGGAAATTTAGAAAATGCCAAAAAGTCTAAAGAAGAACATACAAATCCCATTATTTCATCATCCCCAAATAACTACTAGTAATCTCTATACATTTGTTTATTTACATATGTCCATATCTCTTGTCGTCTGTTTCTATCTATCTAGTCATCCTATCCTCTATTTGCATATCTTTTATTCATGTTTCTATATCTCTATAATTGTTTTTACAAATTTCAAATCATAATAAATATGTGTTTTATTCATAAATGTGTAATGAATAGTGGCCTGTGTAAAAAATAGTTTTCAGAATAGCTACTGATACGATTTACTTCATCAATTCTTCTGTTGGCTGTGTCTGTTGTGTCCATTACTTTTCTTTGGTGGTAAATAACATCACAATGAACAACCTTATAAGATGCCCTCTCTACTCCCTGAAGACTCAGGTGTCTTCTCAGGTTGCTTATGAGTTAGTTTTTCTTTCGAACACAGGGGAAGTATGTGTGGTACTGGGGCCTTGGTGAGTGCTTCAAGGACAACGTTGGCAGCAGAGAGACCATTGGATGCTCTGCGCCCACAGCTTTGCTGGTTTCGATGAGCTCTTGCCCCCATCAACTTCCTAAAAGCAGTTACCAAAGTCCCTGTTAGAATACCAAATGGACAAGGGCTTGGTGTTAGGAAATGAGTTCCTCTGCTTTTGACTCCAGTTAGATAAAAGGGCAGGTCCTGATTCCTCCAGGGGCATAAGCGTCAGAAGCTGAAAACTGGCAACTAGAATCCGGAGGCTTTCGGACAGTATCGATTCACCCTTGGGAAGGCAATATAACTGATACTCCAAGTTTCTTTGTTGTGTGCTTAGCCTAGTGTGATAAGTCTTGTTTCCTCATTCAACAGATATTTATAAGTACCTGCCTCTGCGAGACATGCAGTTGGTTGCCTGACATTGTACGAAGCCCTCCTTGACTTTCATTATGTCCTCTATCCTTCACAGCAATTCTGAGAGGGAAGTCCTCTAACACTCAGTGTTTTCAGGGTAAGAAAACGGAGGCTTAGCAATGTCAACGAATGTGCTCCCCCGATCACACAGCTCGTAAGGAGTAAAGCTGGGATATGAACCAGGCTCATCTTCCTAGAGGCTTCTCAAGTTAGCACTGTTCATTTTGGACTGGATGATTCTCTGGGGTGTGTGTGTGTGTGTGTGTATGTGTGTCAGAGAGAGAGAGAGAGAGATAAAAAGAGAGAGAGGGAGCTGCCCTGTGCCTTGTAGGGTACATAACAACCTTCTTGGCCTCTACTCACTGGACATCTTCAGGAGTTTGTCACCGTCCCCATTTGTGACAACCACAAACATCCCTGGGGGCTGAACCACCCCAGTTGAGAACCACTGGTCCAACTCTTTATCCCTGCTTTAACCACCATGCAGTGTTTCATCTCATGGGAAAACGAATTTTATCTGATAAATGCAGTTCGGTAGAAAATAGTTTCTCCTGCCTTCCTGGGAGGAGGAGTGGTAGAAGGTGAAACCGTGTTTACTGGACTACCTCACCCACAGTCGGGAAGGCAGTTTTTCTTCTCAGTGTGGGTAATTTCATTCCATTCTTCAGAGAAAGCACATTTTTTTCCTCCCATCAAGTGACACGCTGGTCAAAATAGGAATCTTTTTATTAACATTCTGATCATCAGATAATTGTATGCGTGCCCATCTCTATGCACCAGATTGCTCCCTTTTCCTTTCCCAAGTTGCCTCCGTGTTTCCCAATCACTTCCTACCTGGCCGTAGGGGAAGACAGCAGCGTGTGAAAATGCCGACTCTTGCTTCCGAGTTATTGTGAAGAAGAAAGAAAGTTTACAAGAGTTGAAAAAGTCAGTCCCTGAAATTAAATGACAATTGCTTCTCCTTAGTTGTCCAGAGAGGAACCAGAAGTTGCCAAGATTTCTGTCCAAATTGGTCATTAAGGAGGTCTGATGCCACTCGAATATTACCACCAGAAACTACAAATTTCATTGCTACGTGGGTCTGAAAGCCCCTGTTCTGCATTCAAATATAGCTGCAAGCAGCTGTGATAGAAAATTGGTCATTTACCAGTGCTTAATGACTAATGCCCTACCCAATCTGAATTAGCAAGATTTATGACAGAATTGCATTGTGCGGCTGAACTCCCTGCTGTTCTCAAAGGAATCGCAAGCATCCGATGTGAGGGAGAGATAGCGTTGTCTGCGCCTGATGGTCGAGGACAAGCATTTATTCTCCACCTTAGAGGGACAGGGCCTGGAGAACCTTCCATCTCCTGACCCGTTTTAGAATCAGGCTGCACATCTGCAGCATTGACCCAAGCAATCATTCCTGAGGGTCATCCTAAACAACCCTGGTTGAAAAGTATCTATGATCAACTCCAACTTGAGCTTGCCAAGGCAAAGAGATTCACTTTCCTTATTCAGGCCAGATTCCAGCTCATTTCTTTCTTTTCTTTTTTCTTTTACTTTTTTTTTTTTTTTTTTTTTTTTTTTTTTTTTGAGATGGAGTCTCGGTCTGTTGCCCATGCAGTGGTGCAATGTTGACTCACTGCAACCTCTGCCTCCTGGGTTCAAGTGATTCTCCTGCCTCAGCCTCCTGAGTAGCTGGGATTACAGGGAAGCACCACCATGCCCGGCTAATTTTTGTATTTTTAGTAGAGGCGGCATTTCACCATGTTGGTCAGGCCGGTCTCGAACTCCTGACCTCGTGATCCACCCACCTCGGTCTCCCAAAGTGCTGGGATTACAGGCTTGAGCCACCGCGCCCAGCCGATTCCAGCTCATTTCTTCTTACCCTTAGGGACTACACAGAGAAAGATGATATAAAGTGAGAGGCACTGTAAGGAGTAAGAGCTTTGGCAGGGAAGTCAGGCTGCCTTGGTGCTAACCCTGGCTCTGTCACTTGAGAAGCCTTGAACATTTCCTCATCTACAAAATGAAGACACTGAGAATATGTCTTCATGGGAAGTGGGTAGGATTGAATGACTTAAGCCACATAAAGCTCTTAGAACACTTTTTTGGATCCTGGTGTGGGTTCAATAAATGTTTGCAGCCACCATCCTCATCAGCATCTTCATCTTCCATAAAGGAAAGGCATGTTTTTAAAGGATAATAGTCTTTTAAACATGTAGACCTGAATGTTTGATTGATTCACTGGTAGATTTCTTTGTCTACTCTTTTATTCATCCATTGACATAGTCACTTAGTCTGTATTCCTTATTTGTTAATGAATATGTTTCCCACACTGAATTAGGCTCTGCAGAAACAGAGATAAGAAAGAGACATTGCCTTCGCGCCGCTCAGGGACTGCTGGGAAAATCAGCATGAGCCAGGTGGGCTGCGGTGCATTGTGTGAGGAACCAATGTGAAGGTGTGTGTGGCCCTCCCTGAACAGTGGGGCTGGGAGGGTGGCAGTGCTTTATGGCAACACTGGCAGAAACACTCTTTGGCACCAGAAAACTGAGCTATGTTATTTAACCCATGGTGACAGACCTGTGAAGTACATTTTATTATTTCCATTTTACTGAGGAGGAAGGTAAGGCTCAAAGTCTACATGCCACCTACTAGTGGTAGAGCTATGCTCAAACCTAGACTTGGCTCCAAGTCAAGGACAGCCCAGCTCACTGTACCTCTGGATGAATGGGGAGGGGTAGAAATTCAACACAGAGTTCCCCAAATCAGAGACTCATATTCCTTTTGCTTCATAATCTCATTTGAATGAGCCAAGCATCCATGCCATCATCTAGTAATAATTTTCAATATGCACATTATATTATACTGGAAGCAAAGAATAGAGATTGTGTAGGGAAGAGTGTAGAGGACCACCATCAGCAACCCTCTTGATTCCCTTCTCTACCCAGGATTGACCTCTGCTTGCAGTGCATTCTGTGTTCTTTTAGGTCTTTTTTGTGCACTTACAAAACAGACATGAATATACTTATATATACACACTTCACCTATGTCTTCTTTAACCACACAATAGACCTTTGAGGGCTTATAAATGGACAGACAAGGCAATGTTTCTCTCCATTTTTTAAACCAACTTAACCTTCCTACATGGCCAAAAATTATTTCTGTATTTCTAGGGCAAAAGCTCCCTCCATCAAAAGAGCAGGAGACTATCCTAACCTGAGGGCATGACCGGGATTAGCTGTGAGTGAGGGGAGGCCACATTGTTGCCCATTGAGACAGGGCCATCCATCTTCAGCTCACATCTCCTGGGAGCAAAGGATGCCCCCTTTGCAAGTGTCTGCTCTTGTGGAATCGGTGAATAATGCATTGTTTCTTTTTGATGCCACACACCCCAGAGCCAGGTGGCAAGCTCACGACAGGCAGTTTTTTGCTCCTGGAATGTTTTGGTCCCAAGCCACAGGAGGTGGTCCACTGGGGGACCCGCACCTGTCAGATTGCAGGCATTGTCATTGATTAGACCACTCCTCCAGGCTGGCTGGAGCCATGCGTGCATCTCAGAGAGGAATGGACAAAGGCTTCCCAGAACAGATGTTGCTGCTGGAAGCAAGGAAATTTCCCTCACTGCCTAGCACTGCTGGCGCCCAGCTGGGCACAAGAGCCAGGCTTCAGCCACACACACACCCTGGGCTCCAGGCCCCTTGCAGGTAGCCAGACATGCAGAGGCTGACAGATGAAAGGCTGCTCTCCAGATGTCCCCTGCCGAGGGTGAGGTGGCCTGTCCAGAAATGTCATGTTTGGCAGCTGCTGAAAGCCCCTTCTCCCTGCTGTTGGCTCACGGTTCCTGCAGGGATAGGAGAGAGGCTAGCATTAAAGTCTAAAGAGACGGCATTAAAGAGAATTTAAAGGGAATTTGTACCCTCACTCATATTGATACAAAGCTGACAATGAGATGCACCTTCTTGTTATCACATTAATGACATTTTATAACGTAATGAGAGCCACAGGATTCTACTAACATGTACTTCTGATAATGTCACCCATCCATGACTTCCCAGTGATGCCAAGACAAAATTCAACTTGTTCAGACGGCTTCAGCTTCAAAATGGACAATTCCACACACCGTCAGCTCACATGTGTAAATAGAACGTGGTTTTTTAAATTTTCTGTCGCTTCCATAACCTACCTTATGAGTGCTCACCCTTGTGGGCAGTAGAAAAAAGTGGAATTCCCAGATGAGGAGTTTGTAGCCTCTTTTAGTTTGAATGCATACTTTTACTTCGAATATTGACTATGAAAAAAATTCAACTCTTTCTCATTATTTCAGTGGCTGCTTTTAGCTATTGTAGTATCTTGTAAATGCGAAGTGACTGTGCCTCCCTGGGGTCACTCATGCACACCATGCCGGTGTTGTCTGTGTAAGGTCCCTATTGGCTGCATGGATAACTCAGCTTGTTGCCTCGGCGTTGTCCCTTCTGGGATGTGGTGACCTGGGAAGAGATGGATAAATAAACAAAAGAAGAAGTCAAAGTGCTGTTGTGAGCCAGGGATATGTGGAAGCGAGGGGTCGCTGGGCTGTGCGAGTAGATTGACTTAGTGGAGATTCATCAGGAGCCTGGAGGGGCACCGAGGAAATGGGAATCCCAGACTCTCGCTGGGGTTACAGCCCGAAGACCTTGAACGCCTGCATTCTCGGCGTTTTGATGCCATTTTTTTCCTTCTTGTTTTCTTCCCTCCCCCCACCCCCCATTTTTTGTTTGTTCCTAGAAATATGACCAGAAAGTATGCAGTCACTGTTAGCCACCGCACCCCGCCAGGGCTGAGCCTCACAGCACGCTGAGCCACTGCAGTAGACACTTCTCTGAAAATCTGGCCGGGAGCAGGGAAGGGGTGGGAGGTACGGGCCGAGGTCGTGATTTCGTAGCACGGGCAGTTGGAAAGTTCAGGACTGTCATCTCCTGCTTTGTGAATCCGCACAGCCGACTTTGACCAAGGCCCACCTAGACAATTGTTTCTGTAAAATGTAATTAGGAATAGTAAGATCGGTGTCCACTATTTCCATAGCAATGGGTAACAGGAAGGAGGCTGGGCTGCCTTTTCCTTACTACATTATCCCATGTTGTCATAATGCTTTTCTTAATAAAATATGCTCACATCAACTTGATAAGAAAGGAAAACTTCAAACCAGGGTTGTTAGTCCCTGTAGCTTTCTCTGAAATTAAATAAATAACACACTAGTAGCCAACATTCGTTTTATGTTATTCACTCTCCTAAGTACCTTACATTCATTCATTTGCTTCATTTCCATAACAACCCTATGAGATGGGTCTTCTTATTATGCCATTTATAGAGGAGGACACAGAGGCACAGAGAGGTTAAGCTGATTCCCTGGGGTCACACAGCTAGCAAATGGCAAAATCATGCTTCCAACCTGTTGGTCTGACTCAGAGTCCGTGCTCCTAATAGCTTTCCTATATTGTCTTTCAAGAAAAAACGGAATTATGCCATTCCCAGTGACCCTGATGGCAGGTGGGTTTGCTGGCAGTGAGCTAAAGGAGGAAGAGGGTGGCTCTCTCTGCCTGCCTTGGGAGGGAAGTAACTCCACCTTGCAGGATTTGCAGGAAACCTAAAGGCTCTCGGAAGCAGCCCCTAAGAGAAGCTTTATAAACTGACTTTCACCAGTCCCACGAGACCTGGCTTCCCTAAAAACAGCTCCAGAGGCCTTCCTTGTGTTTGGGGCACAAGGCCCTGCTGGTGACCAGGAAGGATGCTCTCCAGTGGGGCAGAGGCCATACCACTCAGGGTAGCCCAACCAGAGTCAACGCTGAAGTGTGGACGAAAGCATGTGTGGTACAGACCACACGGTGGGGGCTGGGCCAGCTGTGCCAGCCCAGCAGGGCTCCCTGAGAGTGGTGTCCACCTGCTCATGGGCCCTGTTGCTTCTTGAGGGCATCTGTTCTGTCCAGCTATGGCCCCCCTGTTATAATAAGAAGTCTAAACAGAGAGCAGTCAGCATTCCTGATGGGCACAGGGCCTACATGTACACCAAGACGTGCCTGTGTATTCCACCACTTCTCACATACATGGAGAAAAGGGTAAGGAACATAATATGTGTTCAGTTCCACCCTTACCAGGTGTCATGTGGCCCAGGGGATGCTCTCACATAGGTGGCCGTGTTCGTTCTCATCACCCTCCTGGGAGGTGGCATCCTCAGCTCCATTGCCTCCGAGAAAGAATCTTCAGGACCTAGGATCGCCTCTGAGTGACCCAGCTGATAGATGTGGGAACAAGGGTAAGATTTCAGTTACCACAGACCCCAGAGCCCTGACTTCTCCCCACTGTCACGTTGATGTTCTGGGAACCTTGAGGAATCCCCGAGTACAGAGCACAGAGGGTGATCTAGAGAGGTTTTACCTTCCTCTTTCAATGGGACATCAGAGCTTCCCAAAGCAGAACAACAAGGCAGATAAGGCTCTTTCTCCTGTGGTGGGGGGTGTGGGGGGGTGGGAAATGAAACTTGATTTCCACTGGGCCTATTAATTTCCCACCTCTGCTTTATAGAGAAATATGACACAATGGAAGAAAAATTTAAAAGAAAATAAGTGCTCACACCCTCTGTGGCTGACTCAAAAATGTCTCCGAGTGCCCTGTATTTATAGCTGGAAAGAGCGGAGAGGAGCAGCTGCTCGCTGTTATTTCGAAGAACTTCAGGCTTCCGACCAAAATAGTCTCTGAACTTTTGAAACTCATTCTAATAGTCTCGAGGAGGAGTGAACCAATATCCTAGAATTTGAGAAGATATTTTTAGTTTTGAAAGGAACGGTGCCCTCCCCTCCCTCCATCACTCTTTCTCACGCTGCCTGTTGAGCTTTGTGTTTTACCAAGGGGTGGGGGCACGCAGAGGGCCGGTGCCCAGGGAAGTTGGATTAGGGTTCCATTAAGTAAAAACAAACAGAGAGAGAGAGAAAGATAGAAAAGAAGACCTCAAAATATGTATAAATTAAAAAATGCTCCATTGAGTCAAGAAATAATTTAAAATATGTTCATCAAACTAAAAAAATATATAAGAAGGCTGTTTTTAAGCTTAATAAAAGTGCTTATTAAAATAGATTTGCAGATGCTATGGCCCATATGCATCATGCATATCTGTGTTCCCTATATGCATATATTAAGCTCAGCATGTTCTATGCCATATGCATTTATTCTTTCCTTTAATAAGGCAGTCCTGGTGATAGATGAGGATGAATCACAGATCATCGAGTCCATTGAGTGCCATCCTCAACCTGAAAGCTTTATTCTTCCCCTCTTCTTAACCCAGACATGGAGCCCATCAGCAAGTGCTGCTCGTTCTACATCTAAACTCGATTTCAGGTCTCTCCTCTTGTCCTTCCCTGCACTGCTGTGTCTGGTCCAGGCCACCTCTGGTTCCTGCCTGGGTCGCTGCAGCCACTTCTAACTAATCTCATCTCTTCCACTCTTGATTCCCCCAAACCAGTAACTGTGGTGGAGTTGGGGTTGCTTTTTATGCCCTTTGAGGATCGAAGTCCTGATTTTGGTGAAGACATCATCATTGTCCCTTGAGAACAGTTTTTCCTCCATTGCATTAACCTTGGTTGGGCTAGAGGTTGAGGATCCACCCCGGCCCCACACTTCTGCCGAGGGGTTTGTGTGTGATCCAAGCTAAGCACTCAGATGCTGACTCCCAAACTGGAGTCTTGAGCAAGGGTGAGAAGAACCAGGGCTATTGGAGCCTGAGGATCAGCTCCTTCCTGCTGCTGAGATGCTCAGAGAGCTTTTCTAAGAGCAAGTTTTTCAGAGGTTTTATCCTTTCAGGTTTCTTCATTTAGCCAGAATTAAATCCTTTTGTTTTGAATCAGAAAGCCTTAACCAATCCAGAAGTCTACTGAGAATGTAGTGAGGAAACATTATTTTTCTCCTTATGAGTTCAATGGTGTCCCAGTGTGCTAAGAATAAAATCCAAGCATTGCAGGGTGCTGGACAATCTGGCCCTGTCTATGTATCCAGTGTGAGATTTGATGAACATCTAGTAGGCTCATTTTATAGACCAGGAAGGAAATTGAGGCTCAGATGGGTTAAACAACTTACACTAAGTAACGAAATTATAAGCAATGAAGCGGAGGCTGAAATCTTTCTGATGACATAAATCTTTGCTCTTTCCTTCACTTCATAGGATATATGGTTTCTTTTCTCACTAACTTATTCCCTACAATCAGAGCAAAGAAACCCATATATACAATGTTTCTTATGGCAAGATCATTTTCAGAGACCCTGGAAGAGTGTATGTATCTTTCTTCCATCCAACTCAATGGGTGTCAAATGACCCCAAACTCCAAATTCCTTGAAAGCTTACCTTAATATCAAGTTACTTGATTAGTTTGTATAACATCTTTGAAGATGCTGTGCAAATTTTTTTAATTACGTGGAAAATTATGTTTGCAACAGAGCAATTAGGGAGGAATTAGTTCAATATGGTAGCATTTGGGGGCATGTAATAGGCATGGCGGGATCTTGTTGTAGATCATCAAATATTTGTCCCTTTGGGTGAAAGGGCATTGTGAAATTCTCCCACACTTATAATCCCTAGTTTTCCTTTCTCTGTTACATTATTTGCATAAAATGGAAAGAAGACTTTACAGGAACCAGGGCTGAGAACAAAGTGGGCCATGTCTCACTCTTTTAGCTCCTGCCAAATAATCTGTAAATTATAGTCCATTGCTGTTTTTTCATTAATTGCACATATTCTTTTTCATTTGGCTGCAAATTCCATCACTTTGGCCAAAAATGTGTACTTCTGTGACAGCACAAAGTAAGCACTTTGAAAGGACAGGCAGTTCAGAAAGAGTAAGTAATTATACCAAGAAAACCAAATGCAAGAGGACAATAAAGCTCCAAGATTGAAATGAGAGAAAAAGAGGAAATAAAAAGAAGTCACCTTATCATGTTTTATGTGAATAGATTGATAAACGGTACAAGCTTTAAAGGCCAGATGTGCTGGCTAGCTCTTCTTTCCCCTTCTTCCATCACATGTCCATGTCTGAGTGGTGGCATTCTTTCCTTTCATCCTCCTTTCCAGATGCAATGGAGGCACCCAGACTTGAGGATGCAGGATTCAGTCCACCCCGGTAAACACTGGACTCACTAGGGATAAGTCTTGAGTGCCGGAGGTACCACTGACTCCGTGCCTTCTATGTGTGAAACACCTCACACTGCATTTACTGCTCTCAGTAGCACTGTGCATAAGCATCATTGTCCCCATGATGTTTTTCAGAAGAGAAAACTAAGAATTAGTAACTCCAGTGGATTTTCCCAAGAACTCACTGGGCAATTTGGTAGGATCAGGTGTAGACCCTGGTCTGTGTGATGCCAGGGCTGGGCAGACACGCCTGCTGGAATTCCGAATGTCATCCATTTGTCTTCCTGCATTGGAAACCTTGAGAGACTATTGGACGGGATGGGGAATTGCCTCAGCACACTCTTCCAAAGACGACTTTCGATTCATGTTTCAGATCCACCTATTAAAGTACTTGCAAAAAAAAAGTTATTTGCAAGGGTGGGGAGGCCAAGTATGGTGGAGATACTGTCTTGATTGTGCTGTACTGTCCAAATGTACAAACTGTACATTGGAAGGGAGAATTTCACTATATATAAATTATATCTTAATTATAAAAATAGAAACAAGTATCTCATAATCTCTATGTCTTGAGAAACAAAAACCAAAGATTGTGATGATTGACCTCATGGCTTAGCAGAGTTCGGGTTCCCATCAGGGGAAGACAAATCATCATTAGAGGGACAGGATCATCAGTTGCTCTGTCTGTCATCCCCTGAGCTGGGTACCTTTGAAAACCCAATCTTATTGGAAAAAAGTCAGACTTAGAGTTGATTAAAAACAACAAAAATTCTCTGATCTATGATCTTAGTCCATCCTAGACAGGAGGACTATGTTTGTGTGCTTGTTTTTTTAAACAAACAATTTGCTTATGGTTAGTAGACTGTAAATATTTTGCAGGACATTACTTCCCCATATTTAATCACTTAATTATATGTATTTTAATGGGAATCTAATTTGTAATTTCTAAATAATCAACATCCTGCCGTGTCAGGGCTTCGAGAATAGTGGAACAGTTTCCTTGACATGGTGTACGTTCCCAGTGTATCTCAGAGCCCATTCCAGAGCTCGAACAATACCATTAGAGGTAGTGAAAAGCAAGGTTTTTGTTTCTACTTAACATATCACCTGTTTCCAGAATGATCAGAGTGGAGAAAGACCAACAATATCTGAACTTCTCAAGCTTGTTGGATCTTTACAGCTTACAAAAGCAGAAAACATGTGTGGTGGGTGGAAACGTGTACACAAACTTCCCAAATGCCCAGTGCTAGTAGACCTGCTATAATGACGGGTTTTCCCAGAATTATTCTCTAAGGCAATATTGTTTTGCATCTCACTGGTATTGACCTCTTTGACCATGCCGAGGGCCTTCCCTCCTTAAGACTTTCCCGTGCCATGTCACCGTGAGTTTGTATAGAAAAATTGAGTTATGGTGAGTATTCTGGGAAAACGGGGTTTACTATGAGCATTAGGCTTACATGAACACTGGCAGAGCATGGGAGAAAAGGTCAGGTGCACTCCAGTTGAAAGATGAGAACAGACACTGGGACCTTAGCCTGAAAGGCCAATGGTGGTTGTTCCCACAGGCTTGCCAGGAAACTGCTACAATTTTCAAGAGCTCCTTTGAAAACTCCCACCAACTGCCGCAGTCTGCATCAGCCAGACAGGTGTACCCACACTGCCTGCCCAGTACTCTCTGTGAAGCCCACCTCCACTTCCAGGTCTGGCTGTGTCCAGCTCTAGAGAGCTGTGGAGTCAGCACCACTTCTGCTTCCAGATCCATGTAGGTTTCTCTTGTTGGCAAACCGGGAACCTCACGGGATAAAGGATCCTAAGAAATAGCATCATTCCCAGCTTCTGCTCCCACTGTAGAGAGTGGGGAGTGGGACAGTGCCTTGACAACAGAGCATCATCACACACCTGCTGTTCCTTCCTCTGGGAACACTGTTCCTTCCTCTGGGAACACTGTTCCTCTTACTCTATCCTTCAGGTCTTACCGTAAGTGTCATAGACTTGGTGCAGTCTTCCTGGACAACCAAATCTAACGTTTGAGCTTCCTAATTAATCTTTTGTAATATTCCAATTTTTCCTTCATAGAGTTCATTATGATTCATTGCATGTATTTGTTGGTTTTATTGTTTATTGTCTAGCTTCATCCTAGAAAATAAGTTTCCATGACGGCAGGTACCAGATCTGCTTGGTTTGCTACTATAAGTCTAATTTCTAGCATAGTACTTAAAAACAAATATATTTTGATCACATTTCTGAATTTTAAATTTTTTCTCAGATATTCTGAATTGTAAATTTTTTCTCAGACATTTCTCAGATTTTCAGATATTCTGAATTTAATTTTTTTCTCAGATATTCTGCCCTTCTTTATCATACACAAGGTATATATGCCCATCTAAACAATAAAATAAGAAAAACCACGGAACATCAGTTATTTGCAAGGCAGTCTTCTAGAATCCTAGGGAGGGGCCTACAGATATTAAACAGAATGAGGTTCATGGCTCTGCTTTTAAATAATTTAGTCTTGAACACATTGGTTCCAACATCATTAAGAATCTCACCTGAAGAGAGCCCTTTACTTGTTTCTACTTAAGTTTGATATGGCCCCTATATCTCATAAAAAAATACAGGGCTCTTTTATTTATGTAGTTTATGCAATGGTTTAGAGTAGAGGAGCTTATATTAGCTTTCAAGGTTGTGAACAGGATATATGAGCTGAGAAATTTGGAATTAGTCTGCATAGCCATGGTTTCTGACCAACACAAATACTATTGCCCCGAAACAACAAAAAAAACAGCTTACAACAAGCAGCCTGTGGTGCCGTGCTGTGGGACATGAAGCTCTATATTACTATTTCAAACAGTTTCAGGCAAGTTTAGGGCAAAAATAAAAGTATGTGAATCTCCTTTGGCTTTGGATGACACAGAAATACTATAACTTCAAGATCTCTATTTTTTTTTCTGTAGGAGGGAGAAGATTCTTTTAAAAAATTGTCTTCATTTAGATGTAGTATTACAGCATCTACCCACCAGGTTAGATGTCTATCTAGTTAAGAGGGGGATTTTAATTAAAGAACATAAAATTTAAATGGTTTGGAAAATGTCAACATGGTTTCCTATTTTGAGCCCAACACAGATGATAGAACAAGAGGGTATAAATGAAAATTAAAGAAAAACAAATTCAGAACAGATGTCAGGAAGTGTTTCTTCTTCTTCTTCTTCTTTTTTTTTTTTTTTTTTCCATGCAGAGAATCATGAATATGTGGAATAGCTTACCAGGCAATAGTTAAGGCAAAAAAGAGAGAGGTCATTAAATCAACAATTAGATTTCAAAAACAATGCGATGTGGTGAACCAAATGGTCTTTCTCTTTCCTCATGTTTATATGTTTCAGGATGAATGACATCTTTGGACATCCCTCAAGCCTTCACCATGTAGACCATGCAGAGAGAACTTGCAGATATTGTAATGTCTGTATTCCTACACTTCAAATGTGAGCTTGTGGAGTGTCATCTTGGAGATTTTCATCTTGGAAATCTTCCACTCAAACACATGTGCTTCAGGAGAAACACGAAGTGTGAAAATGTTAAGTTCCAAGAAAGCACAGACGTGCGTCTAATGAATAGATTTGGAAATGATGGGTAGACACGGACAAGGATCCCATCTACTGCATTTGCTAAATAATCAGACCTAATCTTAACATTTTAGCTCATTCTACTCGTGGTTGTCCATGTGGCAAGGGGTCATGGAGTGATAACATATCCTCTGTAGTCAGGGCCTATGAAGGGGTGACAGACATCTGCATGTACAGGATACGCCCTGTATTTAATGAGTTTTGTCTTGTGTCCTATATTGACTTTATCAGGAAGCCCTAAATGTCCCAGACTCAGCCTTTACCAATAAATTACAAAAACTGGCTCATAGAGCTATTTTTCTGCCATGGTAATTGGCGCTTCAGTCATTTACCTAGCTGACAATCATGCCTCTACACACAAAAATCTGGACAACTTCCTCTGGTCTTTCCCAAAGGGTCGGCTGAGGGAAGGCCAAAAGAGGGACTGAGAAAAATTAAAAGTACATCTTTTCACCCTCAAGAAAGGACAAGATCGCTCTCTGGCCTGAGTCCCAAGGAGTGAACAACTTTCCAGCTGTGAATGAGAGATAACTTCACATCAGTGCACTTGCTCTGAAAATCAGCCAATCCCTGATAGCCTCACTTGTGTTGTGCTTCTGAAAAGCAGCCGGTCAGCAACAGCCTCCCTCCAGTAACTGCGCTCCTGAAGATCAGCCAATCAATGACAGCTCCAGCTCCTGAAAGTCAGCCTGTCAGTGACAGCCCCTCACTTATAGACGACAGCCAATCTGCCAGTCTTCACCCCAGTGACAGTGCTTCTGAAAGTCAGCTAACTCTAGTGACCAGGGGCACAGCTCACATCCTGAGTCCCCTACACTCTCACCTCTGGAACACACCAGCCTCTGCAGGCTGGGTTTCTTCAAACCTCATGCAAGATCAGCTCAGGCTTGATTTGAGAGAGACTGTTCCTCCCTTACAATTTCAACTCTTCCTTGGAGGAAAATGAGAAGTGCCAGGTAAAAATCTACTTGCAAAATTTGAAAATGTAACAGTTCCATTAACTATTATAAAGATTATCAAAGATATAAATGCCTCACCTTTTATGGCAACTGTGGGTACAAGTAATCAAAACCAGAACAAATTTCCCTTTGCTTTTGTAATATTTTTTTTTTCTCATGTGAAGACCCTTCCAAAAGCAATTTCAGAAACAAAAGCAAATTTTAGGAAACACGTATGTAGGGTTGAAGAAGATGATAAAATTTGATGACAACATGGTTTTTGTTTGTTTGTTTCTTTTGGCCAGAAAATAATATTTCAAGAAGTTGATCAGGAAATTCAATGTAATCCTGAAGTGTGGAAAAAATAAGTTAAACCATGAAACATGGTATTTTGTGCTTGAACAAATCAAATTTGAAGAGCAATTCTCAGAGTGCCAATATATAGTCAATAAACTGGTCTATAATGCTAATATTGAGCATTATTTTCAATGAACAAAGAACAGAATAAGTTAGATATGCAGAAGCTATGTTTTGAGGTAAAGAAACAGAGACACTAACTGTAACGAATTGTGTAAGGAAGTTCTGTAAAGCAAGGAACTATTAAGAAGCGCCAAATCACATATAATAAATATAGTTAAACAAGTATAAAACATGATTATTTCAGATTAGCCACAATTAATGTTTTAGTATTCATATGTCTCTTGCAACATTTTATTTTATTTCGGTGTACATATGTATAGGTGATTAGAAATAACTCAAATTTAACTGAGTGTTCTAGATTTTTATTTGCTAACTCTGGCAACTCTACCTCACTGATACTTAAGACCTATAAATTTTACTGAAATAAAGGACATGTTATCTGATTTATTTTCTCTGTTAGCCACGAAAGAACATGTCATACTGCTTCTGATAACCCAATTCAGTGCAAAACATGCAACTTTAATGACTAGAGAAGTGGAGAGGAGGGATGGTTGATTCTTTTGAATTCTAAGTTTTCCTAGTAATGAGCGAGTTGACTGGGAGGAAGTTAGTTCTCCTTTCTAAGTTTAGAAATACTACAGTGAAAACAATGTATTTTTAATACTTCACTTCTTAACACAACAACTACAAAAAATGGCTGTCTGAGCTGTATGGGGAAAGGGAGGGAGAGAAAAGAGGGAAGAAGGCAGCAAAGCTTTTCATCCTCAGATCTCATATCTAGTTTTTGTTTGTGTCTTTCTTTTGTGTTATTAATTTCAAATACATAAAGCTACTTAAACTGACATAAGATACCATATTCTTGTAGATGTAACCAGGTTAATAGTTAAATCAGAGTAATTTTAGTAAAATACATAATTTTTAATTATATGAGTATTTAAATGCACTTCAAGCTGTCCATTAAAATATAATATTCTCTTATAGGACTTCAAATATTTTTTAATCAATATAGTTCTAGTAAGTGGGTCTGAAACAATTGTAAATTTCAGCTAGCCCAGTTTAGTATTGGTTCCAATATCATACTTTCTTACATAGAGAAGTCCCAATTGATGATTCTAAAATCACAGACTATATTTTATCTTTGGTACCAATGAGAATTTTTTCTTGCCTTATGAATATATTCATTATATGACGATGATGCTAATTTTTGTTTTTATTTGTTGTGGAGGAATGTCAAATTAATGAACCAGTTACCCTTCTCAAAGACTCTCAACACATGTTCCTTACAATTGTCAAAGTCAGTCAGAAAAGTAAGGTTCTTTAGATGTCGCGTGCAAACACTTCCTAGATTTCTTTTGTGGATGTGAGATTATCCCGTTGCTTTAACCTGCCTGTCATCTTTGATGACATTGAGCATGAGCTGTTTTCCCCGGATAGAGCAGTTTTCTGTTTATCTTGCAGAGCTTAGGTCTCCATTGGGACCACTAAGGACTTATAATGGCCTGGCTTTCAGGCACAGAGGGACTGACTAAAACATAATTCTGTCAAATAAAAACAAATCTGCATTTAGGTAAGGAAAGATATTTTTCAGGAGGATTTTTGCAATAAGGAGGGAAAAGACTACTGCTGTAGAGAGAATACTCCCACCATAATATCTACAAGTCAGAAATAAATTTTCTTTTATAGTGGGATGTAAATAAGGCTAGAAAGAACCAGGTACAGGGCACACGTGTGAGCAGGTGGCGTGGTGGTTCCAGCGCTTGGGGGTGGGCCAAATTTAGGGTCCTGTAGGGGAGGAGGGAAGCGTAAATAGTTTGGTTAAGGCAAGTTAGCAGGTGTTTTGTCCAGATTGGTCAATGGGTAAAAATAATTCAGTCAATCATTTACGGGGCAATGAATGGAATTTGGACGGTCTATTTCTGCCTGTGTCATAGGCAAATAAACAGGCACCTTGGAGTCTTCTCTAAGTCACAGGAGGAGAAGTGTTTCTTTGCATAAAGCCTTTCCCAGAAGACAAAATGTGAGATGTCTTTACTGTTTCCTGTTTTCTAGTATCACAGGGCTTGGGTAAATTGTCAATCTCATCTTGCAGTAAAATAGGTAATAACTAACCAAGTAATCAATACATCCATGTGAGCTAGAATGCAGAAATATAATATACTTCCTGTAAAAATGATGCTAAGGTATTTAATGACCAGTACAATCAAGAGACGAATTGGGATGATCCAAACTTCAAACAGGGAACAGGGCACTTTGGCTGAATTGCCTCTAAGGCACTATTTTGTCCATCTCCACCACTCCAAACCTTAGCATACTGACTTGCACAGGCCTGCTCAGAAGAGGTTGAGTAAGCTGTAACCTCACTCCCCGGCCCTGCAAACACACTCTGCACTCCGGCCACATGGACACAATCATAAGATCTTTCTCTGCCTCAGGATTTGTCTTCATCCTGTTCTCCATGAGCAGCCCTCTCCTGTTTCTCTGACTATCCAAATTCCACCCATTCTTCAATATCCAGCTCAAATGCCACTTTTCCCCCCAAATTTTCTTGGTAGCTTGCTTTCTCCCTCCTTCCTTAATTTGACCATCTAGCACACTTGTATTGAGCACCTACCATGGATAGCGGTCAAAGTTAGTTGGGCTTTCTTTTTATGCCCATTGTTGTACTCGTCATTTGAGTATTACTCACAGTTCATGATTTATGATTCAACTTTTATTGTCACATGACCAGTGGCATGCTGGTTAATGTTTACTAATAGCCTCTGTGGGGCGTGTGCGTGTGTGTGTGTGTGTGTGTGTGTGTCTTCCGATTTGTAGCATTTTCTAATTTCAATGGTGTCAGCTACTCTAAATTTTGAAAGGAATACATAGAATTGGTTCTCAGGAGCCTGTATGAGCCGGCTCCAGGATGCTACTATACTTGACTGTGTAAGCAATGTTTAAATAAGAATGTTAATGCTTTGTTTACCTCACCAGATGACAAGACTCTGTAGGGCAGGAAGTAGTTTACCAATTAACAATAGTAATAAGTACACTACTATTTACCAGATGAATATTCATTGAGTAAATGAATGAAAAAATAAGTGAATTGAAACATGTTCAATATAATGTATAATTGATCATGTTTTCCCCAGTGGCTTGCAGAAAATCTTGCATTTCATAGGTACTGAAGAATATCTGCTCATTTGCTGAATGAGGCACTGATTTCATGGGGTTAATTTCTGTTCACTGGCTTTAGGCTTCATCGTGAAATACAAATGTAGCATAATTCTGTTAAAGCAGATATGTAGCATCTGGATTCACTCCCTTGCCCTTCCGTCTTTATTGTAGAGGCTACCTGTGTTTGATGTCCTCCATTTTAGCCATGTGCTTCAGGAGAGTGCCCAGTCTCGTGTGTATCATGATTGGTCCAAGCCCATCACGATAAATGTTTTGCCCTCACTGCTGATTGATTGGCTGAGGCATGCCATAGGCTGGCAATATGGCCAATGACACTGAAAGAATGCAAGCCAGGGGGCTTGTGGGAATTTTCTCTCATTTAAAAATTGAAGTCAAGGAGAGAATTTGCCTCCTCTGACTTTATTTGCTGTGTAGGAATGTGTGCTGCAGGCGTCCGTCCTGTTATCACAAAAGAAGTGAGCTTGAGGACAAAAATCAGCACATTAAGTATGCGGAGCAGAGAGGAGGAATGAACCTGAGTTCTTGGCAATGCAGCTGAGCAGGAGAATGGACTAGTCAAGGAATTCTCCTCTCCCTGAGTATCTTATGCAGATAATGAATGCCTTTATTGCTCAACCTACTTTTACCTGCAATGTATCCTGGACGTATTAATGTTGCTATGATGATGACGATGATCAACACTATTGTTATAATTTTGTTAAAAGCTGGCCTTGTTGCCTTCTTAGAAGCAAGGAATGCAGACAAATGCTTGGGTAGGCGAGAGCTGGTAGTGCCTCCTCAACATGGTTTACAAGTGAGGTGGGAGTATTACTGACTGAGAGTTGGATTTGAAATGGAGAGTCTCAGCATCATAGAATGGACTCCTAAATGCAGAATCTTCAGAGCTGTATTTGAAATTTTTATCTAAGCAGTCTGATTAAGAGAGAGCAGATACACAGATATGTAAACAGGAAGGCAGAGCTGCCCCTTATAAAATTCTGCCCCGGTTATATGAAGTCCGGAGCAATTTGAGAAACAGATGAACACAATCATAAGATATCTAGTAAGTCCGCTCTTGGAGGGTTTTGCACCAGAAGGTAAGAAATATCCCGCTAGTATAATGCCAAGTGTAAGAATATTTCTGTACCCAAATCAGCATGCCCACTGTATTAGTCGGAATTCTCTAGAGGGACATAACTAATAGCATAGCATAGATGGATAGATAGATAGATAGATAGATAGATAGATAGATAGATAGACAGACAGATAGATAGATAGACAGACAGATAGATAGGGGAGCATATGAAGTATTAACTCACAAGGTCCCACAATAGGCCATCTGCAAACTGAGGAGCAAGGAGAGCCAGTCTGAGTCCCAAAACTGAAGAACTGGAGTCCGATGTTCAAGACCAGGAAGCATCCAGCAGGGAAGAATGATGTAGGCTGGGCCCACAAACCCCTGAACTGTCCCCAGAATTGGTGGTGGAGAAGTAGTAAGGACTTCTTTTGCACAATCAAAGCATAGATGTAGGAACAGAGACTCAAATCATCCATCCTTTGTAAAGTCACCTTGCATTTCTATCCCACCATTTCAAGCACAGATTTAGCACCATCATTTGTGGCAGCTCCTGGTTTCCAGATCAGGATTGTAAAACTACAGGTTATCCAGGAACCTAAAAGACATATTTTTAAAAAGTTGTAAAAGAGCTTACCACTCATATTTAAAGTCAACTAACTTTATCTAGAGATCTTTATGAGCCAGACCAGGGACAATTAGGAAATGAAAGATTTAAATAAGATGAAGGTAATTGTTCATTCCTGCTCATATCTTCCAAATATTTCAGCATTTCTGAGATTGTTTTTTTAAAAAAAATTTTGAGAGTTGGTTTTTAGGGGAATGTTTTAAACATTGATTCTCATGTTATCATTCTCCTGATGCAGTCTGCCAGGATGTTCCATTCAGCTGCCGCAATCTGCTCATCCCTGTCTTACGAAGGAAAACTATTCTCAAATGAAAATCTCTCTCTTTTTTGCCAGTATATTTCACGAAAGAATAAAGGTGTCAAATTTCAGAATTGTTTTAAATTTTAAAATATGGACATTTCCCAAAACCTGTCTTTAGATGATCACATTCAAGGTATTCACTTATGTATTTGCTACTCTTTCTTGGGTATCACTGAGCTTCACCACATACAGTTTATTAATTCTGCTTATTAATTTATTTAAAGATACAGAGCATTCACTGAGTGCCCAGCAAAGGTAGTATCTAAACACTGGGAGCTGAGATCTACAGAACATATATTCCCTGTCTCATAGAACTCAGGATCAAGTGGGAATATATTTATTTTGTATGTTCTCCTCATAAAACGAGTCCAGTGAGAAAGAAACTCAGAAGAGCAGTTTAGCACCAGAGCATGAAAAACACAACCTTCTCCCACCTCAATGCTCACCAAGACTAAGCAAAAGGGGTTTTTGAAACATATATGGATTTGAACTCTTCTGCAACTTATTAGGCAGCCACATCCTCATAGTCACATATTTAATTTCTTGCAGCCCAGGATTCTGCAACCATAATTTAGCCACCTTGCTGTATTGTTATAAGGGATAAGGGAGATGTCGCACAGCAGTTACCTTGTTAGATGATCAACACATAACAGTGGCCTTTCTCCTCTCCTCTGAGAACTCCAAGCCTATCTCTGTATGCTATTTTATCCTTTTCATACTTCTAATTTGGTATATCAGCACAATAATTTTGTCATGGTATTAAGTGGGTAAATAACTTCAAAATATCGATAATCAAAATGGGGAGCAAGAAATATATCAATGGAATATTTAAGCAATTCAATAGGGTCTAAATCAATGTCAGTGTGCAGTCATATGACTAAAAGAACTGGAGGATGCCGTGTTTTTTCTATCGTTAGCAAGTTTTGATCTACTTGAGAACAGAGTACATACACAGGAGATGTCTCCACTCATGAAAATATCTTCATTTATTCATTTGTCCGTTCAACACACACTCACAGAAAGCCTATTTTCATATATTTAAAAATATGTTATGAAACTTTACTGGTCTAGATATATTTGATAAGTGCTTGAAAAGAGAAGTAGCGATGAATCCTCCCATTCCCTTTTGAGAGGGAGGTGCTAGATTTATCCTCCTTGGGCTAAATCCCTCCACCCCCCTTAAAGAGGAAGGTGCTAGATTTTTTCCTTGTTGGGCCAAATACACTAGGGCTCAGCTGGCACTGCCACTGCACCCTCCGCTCCATGTAGTCTGAGCAGGGAGAAGCTGATGGATGTTGAAGAGGCAGCACATAGTAGCCTTGGCTGTAATATGGAGCTTCCCCTGGGCTATGTGGATCCCGAAGAAAGTAGCCAAACTTGGGATGCTTTGAAGAGACTAAGACCAAGAGAGTAGCCAGCATCACAAGGCTGTGGGGTGGAGTTGCAGGCATAGGAGCTGGTAATGCGAGGGAGGGCACCAAAAGGGGATTGACAAGCTCACCATATGTTTCTGGGAAGCATGCAGTATTCATGTTGCCCATGGCTTCTGAAAAACTTGTACATCCGCCTCCAAAGAAAACTCCAGTATTGGAATGTAAGTCATGAGAAGGACTTCAGTGAACATCTCATAACAAAATCAATCCAGTTAAGACTTCTGTACGTTTTCTTAGGTTGTCTTCCACTTTACTCTGACCCTTGTGGTGCTAGTCTCAGGAGTAAGAGGAGGTAACTAAACCAGGCAAGAGCATGAATATCACAGCACTATTCACAATAGCAAGGACATGGAATCAATCTAGAAGCCCATCAATGGTGAACTAGATAAAGAAAATATGGTACAAATATACCATGGAACACTATGCAGCCACGAAAAAGAATATCACATCCTTTGAAGCAACATGGATGGAGCCACAGGACATTATTTTAAGTGATCTAATGAGGAAACAGAAAATTAAATTGCCATGTGATCTTTCTTATATGTGGGAGCTACACATTGAGCACCCATGGAAGGGAATGACAGACACCAGGACCTAATTCAGGATGGAAGTTGGGAACAGAGTGAGGATAGAAAAACTACCATCAGGTACTATGCTTATTACCTGGGTGATGAAATAATCTACACCCAACCCACAGAGCACGTAATTTTTCTGTAGAGCACATTCTGCACATTTACCCCTGGAATTAAAATACAAATTAAAAACAACAACAACAACAACAACAACAAAAACAGACCACATTTCCTTCTGCACTGAAGGCCCTCTAGCTATGAGTCGGGCCTGAACTGGGAATAGGGTGAAGGTTTGAATCAGGTGAAAGGGACTTTTCTAAACCTTTAAGTCCCAATTACCAAATTAGAAGATCATAAAAGAGACTGTCCAGAAATTAGTGTAAACATGAACAGGAAGGGTACTGCTCCAAAGCGTGTTTGAAAGCAGTAATTGGAGGAAAACTACAGCTCTTTTCCTATTGCAGCCAACCAAGTTGCAGCCCCCCCACATACACTGCTTAGACAGCCACTGAACTCTGAGCATTCAACACATGGGGCCCAATCTGCAGATGCTACTGGATGGGGCCTGACCAAGAGTCAGAAAAGTCATGCTCCCAACTCAGTACACACATTCACTCCCTGTAGAGTCCTGGACCAGTCTTTGAAAATCTCCGACTGGAATGCAAAGCTCATAGCTTTCTTCAAAGATAATCAGACTTGTATTATTTTTTGACTTCACTTTAGTGCAGACTTGAACTGGCACAAATTGAGTAATGAGACTAGATACTTATGATTAAAAGATGAAGGGGATAGGAAAAACCAACCATATCTCCTTGCTCCTTCCATTCACTATACTCATGAAGCCTTAGATGACTCTTGAAGGTACTTTGGGGGCTATTTGCTGATATCTGTAATTCAAGGGACCCATTCCCTCCAACTAGTGACCATAAACATGGACCCATTAATACTCATTGATGTACAAGTAAAGAATATCTCAGGGAATAGCATGGACCCAGAGGTGGGAGAAATCTGGGATGAGACTGATAAAATCACTAATTGTATGACCCTACAACATGGGCCTTCACTCAATTCTTTTGGATGAGGGGCTTCGGGAATACCAATTGCGTATTATAGCTTTAGGCACTAGAAGCAACAAATCTAGGTTAGTAGTAATGTATTTTTAAATAATTCACAAACATATTTTATAAAGGAGTAAAATGGAGGGTAAAAATATTCCTGGTAATAAAACACAGAGAAAAATACTTTTCCATTTTATTATCATAAGCATAGTAACTAGTATGTACAAAAAAAACATAGACCTTGCACTTTGCAAGCCTGATTTCCCTTCACAAGTATTATGCCCAGGAAGAAGACTCTAAAATTTAGTGTCCTTTAGCTAGTCAGTGGTAAAGACTGGATTCTGTCCCAACTATGGCTGTTTCCAAAGTGAATGCCCTTAACTACTGAGTAATACTGCCCTTCCTTCATGTTTGAGTGGAGCTTGGGACAAGACTTCTTAAATGAAACCTCAGAATAATGCCTTGTCATTATTTCTCAGAACAGTTTGACTTCAACTGACAAACATTTATTGGACACTTACTATTATAATAATTCACCATCCCTTGCAATCCATTTCCTTAGTAAGAAAAAGTGTTGGAACTCCTTTTTATCCACTGAAAGAATGTTGGCTTCTGGTGGCTAGAGTTTCAGATCATCTGTATTGGGAATGATTGCAATAAAAGAGGGACAAAGATGTCATCAACAGATAAAAACAAACAGAATGGAGGACATTAAAAAACGTGATTTGTGCAATGAGGTCTTGAGAGAGAGAAGGAAGGAAAGATGGAGTGATGGCAGCCTAGATGTGGCACTGCATGGCTGGGTTCCTCAGAGCTGGGCACCCCACAGGGATCTCATGGCCCACGCTCTAACATGGGCTTACATGGAGAAAGCTAGTAAAATCTAGGAAAATGGTGAAAAATACTTACAAATATTTTTATGTCTCACAAATCCACAAAACTTTGCTTGTTATGGCACAACCTAGGGTGCAAAAGGAAGGACATTTTCATATATAAGACCAAACATTTATTGAATATTTTGATGAAGGACCAGATGAAGGCAAAATAAATGACCTCTAGTCTATTTATAATCTACAACGAAGTCAGATGAATTCACAACCATCTTAGTGACACCAAAAAAATGATTATTGAGACTGTCTAAACAGTGAGAAAAGGAAATTAATTTGCAAACCGCGTTATTACTCAGCTAGCATTCTTAGTATGACAGGATTAATTTGTTTTTTATAGGTAGCTTTAATGTTGTATTTAGTTTGATTGCACTGTGGTCTGAGAGACAGTTTGTTATAATTTCTGTTCTTTTACATTTGCTGAGGAGTGCTTTACTTCCAACTATGTGGTCAATTTTGGAATAAGTGTGATGTGGTGCTGAGAAGAATATATATTCTATTGATTTGGGGTGGAGAGTTCTGTAGATGTCTATTAGGTCCGCTTGGTGCAGAATTGAGTTTAATTCCTGGATATCCTTGTTAACTTTCTGTCTTGTTGATCTGCCTAATGTTGACAGTGGGGTGTTAAAATCTCCTATTATTATTGTGTGGAAGTCTAAGTCTCTTTGTAGGTCTCTAAGGACTTGTTTTATGAATCTGGGTGCTCCTGTATTGGGTGCATATGTATTTAGGATAGTTAGCCCTTCTTGTTGAATCGAGCCCTTTACCATTATGTAATGGCCTTCTTTGTCTCTTTTGATCTTTGTTGATTTAAAGTCTGTTTTATCAGAGACTAGGATTGCAACCCTTGCCTTTTTTTGTTTTACATTTGCTTGGTAAGAAACTCACTCAAAACCACTCAACAACGTGTAAACTGAACAACCTGCTCCTGAATCACTACTGGGTACATAATGAAATGAAGGCAGAAATAAAGATGTTCTTTGAAACCAATGAGAGCAAAGGCACAACATACCAGAATCTCTGGGACACATTTAAAGCAGTGTGTAGAGGGAAATTTATAGCACTAAATGCCCACAAGAGAAAGCAGGAAAGATCTAAAATTGACACCCTAACATCACAATTAAAAGAACTAGAGAAGCAAGAGCAAACACATTCGAAAGCTAGCAGAAGGCAAGAAATAACTAAGATCAGAGCAGAACTGAAGGAGATAGAGACACAAAAAACCCTCCAAAAAATCAATGAATCCAGGAGCTGGTTTTTTGAAAAGATCAACAAAATTGATAGACTGCTAGCACGACTAATAAAGAAGAAAAGAGAGAAGAATCAAATAGACCCAATAAAAAGTGATAAGGGGCTATCACCACCGATCCCACAGAAATACAAACTACTATCAGAGAATACTATAAACACGTCTACACAAATAAACTGGAAAATCTAGAAGACATGGATAAATTCCTGGAGACATACACTCTCCCAAGACTAATCCAGGAAGAAGTTGAATCCCTAAATAGACTGATAACAGGCTCTAAATTGAGGCAATAATTAATAGCCTGACAACCAAAAAAAGTCCAGGACCAGATGGATTCACAGCCAAATTCTACCAGACATACAAGGAGGAACTGGTACCATTCCTTCTGAAACTATTCCAATCAGTAGAAAAAGACGGAATCCTCCCTAACTCATTTTATGAGGCCAGCATCATCCTGATACCAAAGCCTGGCAGAGACACAACCAAAAAAAGAGAATTTTAGACCAATATCCATGATGAACATCGATGCAAAAATCCCCAATGGAATACAGGCAAACCAGCAGCACATCAAAAGCTTGTCCACCATGATTGAGTGGGCTTCATCCCTGGGATGCAAGGCTTGTTCAACATACGCAAATCAATAAATGTAATCCAGCATATAAACAGAACCAAAGACAAAAACCACATGATTATCTCAATAGATGCAGAAAAGGCCTTTGACAAAATTCAACGGCCCTTCATGCTAAAAACTCTCAATAAATTAGGTATTGATGGGATGTATCTCAAAATAATAAGAGCTATTTATGACAAACCCACAGCCAATATCATACTGAATGGGCAAAAACTGGAAGCATTCCCTTTGAAAACTGGCAGAAGACAGGGATGCCCTCTCTTACCACTCCTATTCAACATAGTGTTGGAAGTTCTGGCCAAGGCAATCAGGCAGGAGAAAGAAATAAAGGGTATTCAATTAGGAAAAGAGGAAGTCAAATTGTCCCTGTTTGCAGATGACATGATTGTATATTTAGAAAACCCCATCATCTCAGTCCAAAATCTCCTTAAGCTGATAAGCAACTTTAGCAAAGTCTCAGGATCCAAAATCAATGTGCAAAAATCACAAGCATTCTTATACACCAACAACAGATAAACAGAGAACTAAATCATGAGTGAACTCCCATTCATAATTGCTTCAAAGAGAATAAAATACCTAGGAATCCAACTTACAAGGAATGTGAAGGACCTGTTCAAGGAGAACTACAAACCACTGCTTAACAAAATAAAAGAGGACACAAACAAATGGAAAAACATTCCATGCTCATGGATAGGAAGAATCAATATGGTGAAAATGGCCATACTGCCCAAAGTAATTTATAGATTCAATGCCGTCCCCATTAAGCTACCAATGACTTTCTTCACAGAATTGGAAGAAACTACTTTAAAGTTCATATGGAATCAAAAAAGAGCCCTCATTGCCAAGTCAATCCTAAGCCAAAAGACCAAAGCTGGAGGCATCACGCTACCTGACTTCCAACTGTACTACAAGGCTATAGTAACTAAAACAGCATGGTACTGGTACCAAAACAGAGATATAGACCAATGGAACAGAACAGAGCCCTCAGAAATAATACCACACATCTACAACCATCTGATCTTTGACAAACCTGACTAAAATAAGAAATAAGGAAAGGATTCCCTATTTAATAAATGGTGCTGGGAAAACTAGCTAGTCACATGTAGAAAGCTGAAACTGGATCCCTTCCTTACACTTTATACGAAAATTAATTCAAGATGGATTAAATACTTAAATGTTAGACATAAAACCACAAAAACCCTAGAAGAAAACCTAGGCAATAGCATTCAGGACATAGGCATGGGCAAGGACCTCATGTCTAAAACACTAAAAGCAATGGCAACAAAAGCCAAAATTGACAAATGGGATCTAATTAAACTAAAGAGCTTCTGCACAGCAAACGAAACTACCATCAGAGTGAACAGGCAACCTACAGAATGGGAGAAAAGTTTTGCAATCTACTCATCTGACAAAGGGCTAATATCCAGAATCTACAAAGAACTCAAACAAATTTACAAGAAAAAAACAAAAAAACAAAACAAAAAAAATCAACAAGTGGGTGAAGGATATGAACAGACGCTTCTCAAAAGAAGACATTTATGCAGCCAACAGACACATGAAAAAATGTTTATCATCACTGGACTTCAGAGAAATGCAAATCAAAACCACGATGAGACACCATCTCACACCAGTTAGAATGGCAATCATTAAAAAGTCAGGAAAAAACAGGTGCTAGAGAGGATGTGGAGAAATAGGAACCCTTTTACACTGTTGGTGGAACTGTAAACTAGTTCAACCATTGTGGAAGACAGTGTGGTGATTTCTCAAGGATCTAGAACTAGAAATACCCTTTGACCCAGCCATTCCATTACTGGGTATATATCCAAAGGATTATAAATCATGCTGCTCTAAAGACACATGCACATGTATGTTTATTGTGGCACTATTCACAATAGCAAAGACTTGGAACCAACCCAAATGTCCATCAATAATAGACTGGATTAAGAAAATGTGGCACACATACACCATGGAATACTATGCAGCCATAAAGAAGGATGAGTTCATGTCTTTGTAGGGACATGGATGAAGTTGGAAACCATCATTCTGAGGAAAATATCGCAAGGACAAAAAACCAAACACCGCATGTTCTCACTCATAGGTGGGAATTGAACAATGAGAACGCTTGGACACAGCAAGGGGAACATTGCACACTGGGGCCTGTCATGGGGTGGGGGGAGGGGGTGGGATAGCATTAGGAGATATACCTAATGTAAATGACAAGTTAATGGGTGCAGCACACCAACATGGCACATGCATACATATGTAACAAACCTGCACGTTATGCACATGTAGCCTAGAACTTAAAGTATTTTTTATATATATATATATATAATTTATTGTTTATTTTGATAAAATATATGTATCATATAATTTGTCATTTTAACAATTTTTAAGTGTCCAGTTCATTGCTATTACTGTGTAACCATCACCACCATCCAGATTTAGAATTTTCCATCTTTCCAAAGTGAAATTCTGTACCCATTAAACACTAACTCCTCATTTCCACTCCCTTCAACCCCTGGTAACCTCTGTTTTGCTTTCTGTCTTTATGAGTTTGACTATTCTGGATACCTCACATACAATATTTATCCTTTTGTGTCTGGCTTGTTTCACTTAGCATAACATCAAGGGTCATTCATGTGGTAGCACATATCAGATTCTCATTACTTTTTAAGGCTGAATGATATCCCATTATAGGTATTTACCACATTTTTTTAATCCACTCATGGACATTTGGATTGTTTTCACGTTTTGGATATTGTAAATAAAGCTGCTAAGAACATTGGAGTACAAATATTGTTCAAGTCCTTACTTTGCATTCTTTTGAGTAAACACTCAGAAGATGAATTGCTGGATTTTATTGTAACTCTGTGGTTAAAATTTTGAGGAACAGCCACACTGTTTTGTACAGAACCTAAACCATTTTACATGTCTAAAAGCAAAGCACAAGGGTTACTATATTATATCCTGTTGAGTGTGAAGACACTTACTTCCTAAGAGTTTGCATACCCCCTCCCCACTACATTTTCTCCACACAGATTCAGTTCTGACCTTTTTTATTAGTCCATTCTCATGCTGCCAATAAAGATGTACCCAGGACTGGGTAATTTATAAAGAAAAGGTTTAATTGACACACAGTTCCACAGTGCTGAGGAGGCCTCAGGAAACTTGCAATCATGGTGGAAGGAGAAGCAAACACATCCTTCTTCACATGGTGGCAGGAAGGAGAAGTGCTGAGTGAAGAGGGGAAAAGCCCCTTATAAAACCATCAGATCTTGGGAGAACTCACTTACTATCACAAGAACAACATGAGGGTAACCACCCCCATGATTAAATTACCTCCCACTGAGTCCCTCCCATAACATGTGGGGATCATGGGAAATACAACTCAAGATGAGAAGTGGGTAGGGACACAACCAAACCGCATCGCCCTTAAATCACAAATTCAACTTGGCAGGTTGCAGAGTGGAGGGATATTCTAAATGGGATTTCTGTGAGAGGGTAGAAAATAATAACAGAGCATTGACACTTTGTCAAACTTTTTTTACAAATCTTATTTCATTTAATCGTCACAATACTGTGAAGCAGGCATCATTATCATCATGATTCTCAATTGACAGGCAGGTTATTGGAGGCTGATTGGCTTATGTGACTTCCAATGTGCTATGGAGGTGCCCGGGGTGTGAGGTTCAACAGATCTATCTGGTTCTGCCACTCTGAGCAGGCCTTCAGCAAATACTGTGATAATTTGCTAAGTAAGTACCTGCCTGTCCCCTGCAGCTGAGGTCCATGGCTGAGCCCTCCTACTGTGACAGCTGACTCACTCCTGGGTGGCTCAGAGTGTCTCTGTTTGCTGTATATGCAGCGATTTGTATTCAATTATTAAAAATTTAGTTTGTTTGTGAAATAATTGTCCATCCCCTCCCCCCCCCCAAAAAAGGCCAACTGCTAGTGCAGATGATGAAAATGAAGAAAAAGTGAGACAAGCTAAGGCACGTACGTTTCTTCGCCAGAATATAAAAGTGAGTAAACTAAAGAGAGAAATGAATTCAGCAGTGGCTCAGATCTGAGGAATGAACAAGTTCACCAATTTCTCTCTACAGAAATGAGAAAAAGACATTTGTGAAACTGTTGCAAATGATCCAGCCAGTGAAAAAATTGCTCATCAAGTGAGAGATAAGACTTAAGTGAAAACTGAAAAGGGGGTTAATGTGTGGAGTGAGAACATGCACAGGAAACACACGACTTATGATGGAAACGGGGCTGGGCAGGAAGCCCAGATCCTGTACAAACATTTCCATGAAGCAGCAGATGGGAAGGCTCCAGAGTGGCTCCTCAACCAACCTTTGCTGTGAGTGCAATTGATTGGAAAAATTGAAGAAGTATTTCTTTTTCTTGGATGATGCAAAGTAACAAGGAGAAATGGCACCCGTTAACCTCTTGGTCGATGTCCAGTTTTCTTCTGCACTCAGAAGGATCCTCAAGAGGAACGTGGTAAACCAGAAGAAGAGTCAGACACTGCTTTAGACACCTCTGTTGGGGCCAAAGTGTCTTCTGAACACAAGTATCCAGGAGGAAAGCGAATTCCAAGATTAAAGGCAGCCAAAGACAGATTCTTCTAGACTTTGGGGATATGGTGGGCTTTAAGGTTGAGCCAAGTTTGCTGAACCATTCCTTAAACCCCCATTTAGAAGCAAGGCTAAAAACTTCATAGCCATATAGTAACAATGTAGGAAAACAATGCTGGGATTATGGCACATTTCCTTTTCCCAGGAAAACTATATTATCTGAGTGGAATTTGGATTTGTAAAGATCTCAAGACCCTTGTCTCCTGTTGTAGCTGGGGATGTGGATCCTAAAACACCCTGCTAAGAGAGGGGTGGGCCATGCTTCAAACACGGATAAATTTGACTCAAAAGTCTAGGCCCTTTTGACTCTTCTCTACCAACTTTCAGAAGTTGGTCAGCAAACTTACTCCCCAAAACCATGGAATTGGGGCTAAGATTTATGCAAAGGTCTAGAGTCCTTTTCTGGTCCCTCAGCCCTTCCTTCCCTCTACTCTACTACTGGAGAGTAGTGGGCAGTTTGCTAAATGGCACCTCCATCTAGGCACATCATATACAATACAGCAAACTCCTGTAATGTGAGAAGCTCCATTTTGATTTTATATGTTTTAAAGATATTTTTCTATCAATACCGTTCACAATTTAATTACAATAATTAACATAGTTTTCCAATATTATTTTTGCATTTGATTATATGCCTAAAAATGTTGCAGCTGTGTTTACCTATATGCCTTTTGTCTTAGGCTTCATTTAAAATGAGAAGTAAATATCATTTTTATATATAGCTTTCCACTTGCTTTGTGAACTATTTTCATAATACCCCAATTTAGCCACAAACATCCTCTGGTGTGCTCAGATCTCTCCAATTAGGGTGAGAGGGGGACAGAAATCAGGGGACAACATCGGTTCCCTGGCCCTAGCAAGCGACGATTCCAAGTACGAGGAAAATAAATATATTTTTCTTCATAAAAACAATGTAGATAATTTGTAGTCCCATTTGGCTATCCATATCGTTGCAGGCAAAATGGAACAAAACAAAATCCTTTTTGGCGACTCTACCTCAGAGGAGGGAAAGAAAGCGAGTTGCTGACCAGAAGCCAATTTCATCTTGACTGTTTGGAAAAAACGAAAAAGACAAAAGCTTTTAAAGACCACATGGCACAATTCGACAGCAGATCAGAGCGTTAGGCTGCTTCTCCACGTGGAGTCTGGGTTAGGGCTGGAGCACCGTGTGGTAGGTGATACCACAGGGAGGAAGCGAGGTCGAATTGTCAACTCAGCATCCTGCCTAGATCTGGACCATGGGCATTAGTACCTGGAACTTCAGACAGATTCTGGAGTCCTGAAAGCAGAAGGTGCAAGTGGATCATTCAGATACACATAGGGAAGTCTGAGCACGTTAATTGCTGACTGGGATTGATGATTTCAGTGAAGATTGAAGAGATTATTGAAACATAAATGCAGAAAACTCAATCGTATACTTGGGAAACATATCTAAATCATGCATCTGCCAGGAAGGCCAGGCATTAGAGTGGTTTGTTTGTTTGTTTGTTTGAGATGGAGTCTTGCTCTGTCGCCCAGGCTGGAGTGCGGTGGTATGATCTCGGCTCACTAAAACCTCCATCTCCCAGGTTCAAGTAATTCTCCTGCCTCAACCTCCTCAGGAGCTGGGATTACAGGCGGGTACCACCATGCCCAGCTAATTTTTAGTAGAGACGGTGTTTCACCATGTTGGCTAGGCTGGTCTCGAACTCCTGACCTTGTGATCTGCCTGCCTTGGCTTTCCAAAGTGCTGGGATTACCGGCGTGTGCCACCATGCCTGGCCCCAGAATGTTTTTGTTCTTAATCTTGTTTGGTCGTTCGGAAAGTATAATGTGTTTACCATGGCAATCTCAGGGTGATTTTCCATAGAATTGTGTTGCAACAGGAGACAGAGCTAGGGTTGGATTGCCTGTATGGGTGTGCAGGTTGGGAACTGAGAGGAAGAAAGGGATGGGAAAGGAAGCTAGGAAGTAGGAAGGGCAGTTCCTCATGGGTGACTTCTGTGCCTCCAGGCTTCTGATGTTAACATTCAACTAGCTCGCATGCACACACACACACACATGCCTGGCCTCACAGGCACTCTGTTGGCCAACAGCTCACTTAAGGTATGACTGTGGCACTTTCAACAGTGGTGCCAGGTATCCCCTTGCCTGAACATTCTAGGGGCCCTGGTGCCAGAGATTCCCCCTTCCCCGAGATAAGGCCCCATGGTGGAGACATGAGACTCCTTGTGCTGAGGACATTGGGGCATGTAGCTGCAGCCTCTGATTCCAATTTAGAAGTTAACAGGACACTCTGGAATTCAACATTCTTGAGGTTCATATTTTGATTTTTATCATTACACTGCTATGTGATCCCAGGCAGGGCATTTTACCTCTTTGAACCTCTAACTCCTAACTGTATAATGGGAATCCCAGTTATGTCAGGGATTGTGAGAATTATATGAGATAATGTGTGCATGCTATTTTAAAGGATCTCTCAGGGCCAGCAATTATTATAATTGTTCATCACACAAATGCACCCAGATCCTGGGAGTGAGTCTTCTGATGAAATTCACTCATTCAATCAAATATCTAAAACACTATTGTTTACCAACCTGGTTATAAACTCATATAACGTAGCTGAAACAATTTGAAACATCATGAAAAGACAATAGAGACTTCATACACGGTATCCACGGGTATTTCTCCAAGTCAGATGGCAACAGTGACTCCTAGACATTGCTGTTCTTCTTTTGGGATATCGCCATGCAAACACATAAACATATTCAGCAGGAGAAGTGACTCTGTGGAGTGTTTCAGAAGTAACAGTTTATTAGGTAACTCAATTATTTTAAAATACCAATTAAATCTCAGTATTTAACAATGTCAGAGAAGATCATTTACCCTTTTCAACCACATGTAAGTTAATTTGGTGCTCATTAGCTAAAACCAAAGAAACTAAATTATCATATGTATAGAGACTCCCAAGTGTCCAGCTACATATATCTTTTATATGACTGACCAGAAACATCTCTCTCCTTCATTGAGAAGTTTATTTTCAGTTATTCATTTTTTTAAATGTTTGGATTTATTATGTTTGCATTACATAATGTATCACAGTATTTAATTGTACAATTTTATTGTGAACTGAATAACTTTTTTGCATTTAACACTGTATTTATCTTTCATTTATGTGACAGCATAACTGTTTACCAATAAATTTACTTGAGAATAAAAGTGAATCCATTTAAAAAATATGTAAATATTAGTAAGAATACATATTGTAAACTTGAGAATGAATAGATCTGGGAAGAGTGTTCCAGGATATACATATGCAGTTGATTGAATAGAATGCTCTGCATGTAGTCTCGTTTTAATACATTTAAGAATGCTTATAGCCTAGAATTTAAAGAGCTACTTTGTATCCTTAGAAGTAACGTGTGATCACTCATACAGGTATCCTTTCTTCTTATATAAAAAATTGCTCTATGCTCATTTTCTTTTTCATTTACACTATATATGAGACATTCTTCCATGTCACTAAAAGTGTCTTAATAATTTATTTTTCATACATAAATGATGTTCTTTAATATGGATGTAATCTAATTCGTTTTAATGACATCATATTTCTAATTGTGGACTATTACAAACAACGTCACAAAAACAGTATTCAAATATTCATGCACACGGGTAAATATTTCCCTGGGAGAGGTTGCTAGAGATGGAACTGGTGAACCAAAGTATCTTTTAAATCAACATATACAATTAAAATGTCCTTTAAAAGCCTGTTCTACTTATAGAAAACAACACTTCATGATACAGTCTGATTTTTCACATTCTGTCTTTAAATATTATAATTCTTTGAAAATTTTTACCAATTTAAAGAATGAAAATAATATCTTATTTTCATTTGTTTTTGTCATCTGTAATATGTCAATTTATATCCTTCATTTATTATTATTTAAAATTTACTAGGTGATATCTTGTTCTTAGTTGATATATAGAATTTCTTTTTAAATAGTTTGGATACTATTTAAAATCATATTGTGTGTGTGTGTTTGTGTGCATGTTTGTGTGTGTGCACAGGTATATAACAAAGGTGTTTCTACAACTGAAAATTGTTTTTTAAATCTTGAATTTGTTTTTCTTCATAAGAAACTTTTACATTTTTATGTGGTCGTATTTGTCATTTTTTCTTTAATGCCTATATTTTATACCTTGCATAAAAATGCCTGTCTTACCAAAATGTTACTTAAAATAGGCTTCACATTTTCTTATACTTTTTACTTATAGTTAGTCCTTTGTATCCTTGGGTTCTACATCTGCAGATTCAACCAACTATACATCAAATTATTTTTTTAAATTTATGAAATAAAAATAATGATACAAAAATTAAAAATACAAATAAAAATACAGCATAATATCTATTGACATAGCATTTACATTGTATTAAGTATTGTATGTAATACATGACTTCAAGCATACAGGAGAATGTCCCTGGGTTATATGCAAATACTATGTCACTTTATTTCAGCAACTTGAGCATCCGTGTGTCTTGTATCTTTGATGGTCTGGAAAGCAATTCTCCCCAGATATAGAGGGACAACTCTAATTTCATTAGGGCATTACTTTTGCATTATATGAAAGAAGTCTAGCTTTATCTTTCTTTAAGTATAATGACAATTTTTTCAACACTACTTAGTTTACTCTTATTTGAGATTTAATAGAAGATTGCTGTATTAGTCTGGACAGGTTAGGATACACTATGGCAATACATTAACTGCAAAATCTCAGTGGTTCCACATGGCAATGCTCTTTCTTCTTATGCATACCAGTATCCTTTGAAGGTAGCATGGACTCAGCTCAGCACAGCTGCTTGGGGAGCCAGAGTAATGAAGGTCCCAACGTCCTGAGGCTGCTCCAAAGGCAACGTGTGTTTTTCCTGGGCACGGCATTACAACATAGGTGAGGCTAAAGGATCACCAGGTCCTCTGAAGCTCAGCCTGGGAAGGGCTCTCCTGGGTCCCTTCTGCTCACATTGCCTTGGCCAAAGCTAGTATGAGGGCCTTGCCTAATGTAGTAAAGACAGAGAGAATAGGATGGAATGCAAGTGTTTCTCCAAATTTAATCTATTCCATTTCTAAAGTTGGAGAGTGAGAATTCGATAGCAAGTTCAGGTAGTGTGGAGAACTGTGTTCTCCAAATCCCTTTGAACCCGAGTTTTGAATAGCAAGTAGGGAGAATTCATATAACATGGGGTAATCCAAAAATTGGTTGAATCTATTCAGTGTCTAAATTTAGAAAGCAAGAATTGGAAGAGCAAAGGATACCTGTACGTGGTGAGTGTTGCTTTTTCTGCCAGAGCTTTCTATAAAAGTAAGTAAATGTCTGCAGTGAAAACCAAACAGAGTGATCTGCAAATATAATCATCAACTGTGTCCACACTTGATAAACTCTTTTTATTTAAAATCTTTAATGATGAATTTAAATTTCCAATAGTTTTCAATTACCTATTTGCAAATTCTTAAATTATACTTGAACCTGTATCTTTTACTCAATTGATAAAGAACTTTAATTGTATGGCAATGTGAAAAATTGTTAAACTTCTTTGTGTCTTGGTTGCTTCATCTATAAAATGAGGATAAAAATAATATGTCTACATTGGAGGAATGTTGTGCATATTCAATGAGTGTGTGTGTGTGTGTGTGTGTGTGTGTGTGTATGACCTGGCATATAGTAAGGGCTATTTAAGTATGAGCTATTATAATAGTCTCATAGTTGGTTATCTAAAAATCTCTAGGTGGAAAATGATGGTTTTCAAAATTAAGCACCCCCTCTACTCAACTTACAATCTATGTCTGACTGGATTTTCTAGAAGCTGACCCTGAGACATGATTCTTGGGCCAGTGGTTTCCAGGAAAATGTGTTCTTAGGTGAAACCTGTCAGGGAGTGAGGATAGCAGGCCAGGGCAAGGGGAAAATCATGCAGGTGTGGCCTCAGCTGTGGCCCAACCTCAGCCTGACCCCACAGGGCCTTCTGGCTTGCGAATAGCATCATAGAGTTATGCTACTTTGAAGCAAGGGGGCTGCCTTCAACGTCCCTGTATCAGTCAGTCATTGGCTACAGGCTGTATTAGGTGATATAAGTAATATAGAGATGATTCCAAGTATATGGGAGAATGTGCCTGGGTTATATGCAAATACTACGCCATTTTATAGCAGGAACTTTAGCATCTGTGGATCTTATATCTTCGAGGGTCTGGAAAGCAATCCCCCACAGAAAGAAAGCAGAATCTTCTCGGCATTTCTGAGCAAGTGGACTTCCTTCAGCTGAGCACAGTCCTCAGGAGAAGCGGACAGGTGCAAAATGTTGGAAGCCAACACTCACAGCAGTTGGGGGTTGGAGTGCTCTGGCTTCCAACAGCATTGAAACCAACAGCATTGACTACAGCGAGTTTCTCAATCTTTAGGATACATCCCAGCCTCCCTCGGGACTGCTAACGCACTGATTGCCAATTCCCACTCTATGAGTTTCTGATTCCGGAGGTCTGGGATGGGGCTCGATAATTCGTTCTTCTAACTACCTAATGCTGTTGGTCCAGCGACCACACTTTGAGAAATGTTGTACTATGTTTTTTCATATAGTTAAAAATTCTCACCTCATTTATGGTTTAAAACTTCTAGAACAATTCTGAACAGTTTTTGTAACAGTGAGCCTCACTTTCCTGTCTCTGCCCTTGATGGGAATGTCTCTAATGATTCATCTTTCATACAGGGACTTCTTGTGGTTTACTGGACAATTCCTTTTGGCAGGTTAAAAAGGTTCCCTCTGTTTCAAGCTAAAGCTATTTACCAGGAAGAGATGCTAAATTTTATCAGAGGGTTTTTCCAGTAACTATTGTGATAATCATGTTTCTTTTTTCCTATTTATTAAGATACCAAACATGAAATTTACTTGAAGTCCTGGATTAAACACTGCTTGTTTTCTATAATGTTTTGCTCATTAAATATACTGACAAATTTAATTTACTATTTTTTTAGGATTTGATGTACAAGTTCATACATGATAATGACTTACTGTTTTGTTTTCATTATTTCTTCCTTCCATACTTTCTTGATACCCTTTTGGTCTCTTGGTTTCAAAATTACACTAGCGTCATAGAATGAGCTGGAAATTAGCCCATTATTCTCCATGCCATGGAATGTTTTGCAAAACATAAGAATGATCAGTTGCTTGCATATTTGGTAGAATCACCTTATAAAACACAGTGGGTTTGGTGTCTCTTCTGGGGTCCGGATACTGCTATGGACTGAATGTTTGTACCCCTGTAAGATTCATTATGTTGAAATCCTAGCCTCAAGGTGGTGGTATTAGGAGGTGGGACCTTTGGGAGGTGATCAGGCCATGAGGGTGGAGAACTCATGAATGGGATTAGTGTCCTTATCAAATAAGGCAAAAGGAGCTCTTTAACCTCTCCCACTATGTGAGGACAAAGTGAAAAGATCCCATCTATGAATCAGGAAGCAGGGCCTCACCAGATGCCAAACCTGCCAGCACCTAACCCTTGGACTTCCAGCCACCAGGACTGTGAAGAAGAAATTCCTGTTGCTTATAAACACCCAGTTTACGGCATTTTGTTATAGAAGTGCATAATGGACCAAGGCAGATGCTATATAATATTTAGGATTGCTTCTGTATATTTTTAAGACTTTTAAATTTTGGAATAGTTATAATTTACAGAAAATTTACAAACAGAGAAAGTCTCCACATGCCCCTCACCCCACTCGCCTACTGTTAACATAACTGTGGTCCATTTGTCAAAACTGAGAAATGAGAATTGGTATGATACTATTGACTAAATTACAGACATTACTTGGATTTTGTCAATTGTTTTACTAACTTTCTATTCTGTGTCAGGTTCCAATCTAGGTACCACATTATGTTTGTTTATTACATCTCCTTTGTTTTTCCTGGGCTGTGACAGTTTCTTATTCTTTTCTCGTATTGCCTGGCTTTGAACTTTTGAGGAATCCTAATTAGGTATTTTGTGAACTGTCACTAAATTTTGCTTGTCTGATGTTTTCTCATGGTTAGACTGGGCTTACAGGTTTTAGGGAAGAACTCTACAAAAAGGAAGTATCTTTCTCATCTCATCTAATCAATGGATATAGGATATCAACCAAACTTATTACTGGTGATGTTAATCTTGACAACATGGTTAAGGGAGTATCTGCCAAATTACCACAAGGAAAGTTTCTATTTTTTTCATTCCTATATACAATTTTTTGGAAGCAAGTCATGAAGTCCAGCTCACACTCAAGAACAGGGAAATTAAACCTCACCTTTTTGCATGGGGGATATCAACTTTTAAAAAAATTCTTCTGTAAGGAGACTTGTCTCTTGTAGTTTCATGTTTAATGCTTTCATACATTCATTTTTATTAATATGAACTCATAACTACTCATTTTATTGGAATAATCCATTATTATATATTTTGTTGCTGAGAGTATTTCAGCTTTGACCATTGGGCTCTTTCAGGTTGACTTCTGTGTCCTTTTGACATGCCTCCATCTATTGTTATTATTATTTAATTTTTTTAGCACTTTCTTACTTTTGTCACTTCAAGACGTTCCAGTCTTAGTTTGTATTTTTCTTACTCTATCTTTAGAATCAGCCATTTCTCTAAGGAGCTTTGGGTTCTTTTATTGGAGAATGGTATTTGGAAAGCAAGATCTGGGCATTAGGTATGCTTATTGCTACCAGGATGTCACTGCTTCTAGGCCCTCTCAGCTGGACAGAGGTAGGACATATATGTGCGCGAATTAATCTCCATATATCAACGTATCTATAATTAGCTCTGTCCTAGTCACTATTTAATTTACAGTCACTTTTTTTTTGGTAGATGTTTGCAATCCTTATTTTACTGAGTGATTAACAGTTTTAGTTTTTGGTAACAATTCATAAAATAGAAAATTGCAATTTTAATAGAGCTTTTCCAAATCTGGAATTATATACTCTCTCTGGAGTATAAATTATTCATCAAAGTCTTTTCTTCTTATATGTTCATTGGACTTACCAAAGGCTTATGTATTTAATCTAATTGTTTCAAATATAGTTTGGTTTTACTGATAGAGCCTAATTTTTGTTTTTGTGTATTTAGAATGTATCTTGCTACTTTTCCAAAATAACCATTCATTCTAGTAATTGTTATATTCCTTGGGTTTTTCTACATACATAATTGTGCCATCTGAAGAAAAAGGATTTTTACTTATTTCTTTCTAAACTTTATAATTTTTTCTTTTCATTTGTTTGTTTTATTGCACTGGCTAGAACCTCCAGTATAATGTTTAAAAAGAAGTAATGAGAGTAAGCATCCTTGTCTTGACTCCAACATATTGATTAATTTTTGAATATCGTAAAAATCTTCCTACTCCAGAAATAAATCTCACTTGGTCATAATGCATAATGTATACATATGCATATGTGTGTGTGTATTTGGATTTAATTTGCCAATATTTTGTTGAAGAGCTTTGAGTCTATGTTTATACGGGATATTTGTCTGTAATGTCTTTTGTAACACCACAGTCAGGTTTTGACATCACATTTACTTATCTCATCCATTTGTTGTTTCTCTGTCTGGATTCTAAAGAACTCACTGGCTTTGAGCACTGAGAAATTTCTCTGCTGCGTGCCTCCCCAGATGCAGACTTTCAGCTGACTCTGGCATTAGTGTTCGGCTTCATCATTCCGTGTGAATCCTGAAGTACTCACTAGGCTCCTACTATGCATCAGGCACTGTTCCTGGGCACTGGACAGGAAGAGCAGAAGAACTGTCAAAATGAACATCAAACCCAACCAGCCTTTAAGTTTAAATTTCAATGATATTTTCAAAGGCTTTTGGCCAGAATACTTGGTGCTCTCCTAACTCAGGCATTTTACATTGTGCTGAACCTTTGTAATCCTTATTCATGTGACCTGTGCTATTTCACATCTCCAGTTCCATTTGAACCTCCAGCTTGGAAACAAGTATGACTTTATGGCCACTCAGAACTGTGTGTATTCACCCGTGTTGCCTGCACCACTTCCACACCTCTCTCATCCCAGGACTCAGTGCTAAGACATTATCCAATCATTATATCTAGAGAGAACCCATACAAGCACTGAGATGAGTTAGGAAAAGATTTCCCCAACTCTGACAGCCGTGTAATTCATAATGATTTATTGATTGATTTAATAAATATTTATTGAGTGCCAACTACACACTAAATATAATACAAGTGTATATTGTATTAGATCCTGTGGAATCGATGATAAGTAAGAAAGAAAATATTCATGCTGTCCTGGAGTCTATATCCCATGGGAAAAATTGCAGCTTTTAGTACTGCCCAGTGACATGAAAGTACACAGACTGGTTGTGCTGGAGAATGCTAGGTACTGGGGCCCACATGTGTAGATTCTCATGGAAACCCTCTAGGAGATATTTTATTTGAGACCTGAACAATCAAGAGCATATAAAATTACTCAAGTACCTGGGGAGAGATTCCAGATAACGTGGAAAAGCTTTGATGAGGGAACAAGCATGGCGTGTGGGAGAGTGGGAAAGGAGGCCAGTGGGCCAGGGCACAGGGAGCGCAGCAGGGAGCCTGTGACATCAGGACAGCAGAGCAGAGGGCGGGGCCATCACACAGAGCTCCCAGTCAAGGGGCGGGGCTTGAGGTGTATTCTGATTGAAAACCATTGGAAGGGATTAAGCAAGGATCTCAGCTGAGCCGCTCCTTAGATATTTTAAAAAGTTATTCTATTATTCTGGCCGGGCGCAGTGGCTCATGCCTGCAATCCCAGCACTTTGGAAGGCCAAGGCGGGCAGATCACGAGGCTGGGAATTCAAGACCAGCCTTCTTGATGAAATCTGTCTCTACAAAAATACAAAAAAATTAGCCGGGTGTGGTGATGTGCACCTGTAATCCCAGCTACTCAGGAGGCTGAGGCGGAAGAATCGCTTGAACCCAGGAGAGGGAGATTGCAGTGAGTCAGGATCATTCCAGTGCACTCCAGCTTGGGTGACAGAGCAAGACTCTGTCCACCACTCCACCCGCCCCCCGCCCCAAAAAAATCATTCTGATTATGGTATAGAGCGAATTAAAGGAGAATTCCAGAACTGAAATCAGAGAAACCAGTTAGTAGCAACAACAGCAGTCCAGGTGAGACAGCAAGATGGCTTGGTCTAGATTTATTTCAGTGACTACAAAGGTGAACACCCTCTATTTTGGATGTAGAACCAATGGAATCAAATGATGACTATACTTGAAGTACAGAGAATAGTAAATAATTAAAAATGACTCCTAAGTTGTTAGTTTGAGCAACTACATTGATGGTGGTACCATTTATTGCAGTGTGGAAAACTCCGGAAGAAACAGATTTGGTGGTGGTGGGAGGCAGAACTTAGGAATTCTGCTTTGAAAATGTTAAGTTTTAAGAACGATTAGACACTCAAGTGCATAGTGTATGTCAAGTAGGCAATTATATGCAAAAACGTCGAATTCAGGGGACAAGTCAGAGTGGGGATGTAATTTTGAGTTATCCAGGAAGATAATATTAATTACTAGACTTGCCCTTGCACTCCCAAAGTCTAATCAAAATTGCTCTTGAAATTCATTTTGAAAAATGCCTTGCATGGGACTGACATAGCACCTCTAACTAGTCCAGCACAGCCGTATTTTCCTCTGATGTTCGAACATTTAACCATTTTTAAATCTGTTTCTTTGATGAGGTCACACTGGCTTGCACTTAGCAGTTGTATTGAAGGGAATATACATTTTAAGGTATTATAATCACATCCAGCATAAAAGTGTAATATACATTTCAAACTAAACATTTCCAAAACAGATGTCATGGTTTTCTGAAAACTCTATCAAATTTATTTCTACTCAGTAACCCCATCTCAGTACATGGTATCCTTATTCACCTTGTTGCTCAAACAACCTAAGAATAATTGTCTCTGTGAGAGGTTCACAAAATAGTAACGTTGAAGGAGTGAAAGGTTTTATTTCTTCTCCCATTTGTTTGGTGAGTGTGGTATCTGGCCTGCAATGTGGGTCCCAATGCCCCCATCCCAGTCATTTACACCGTCATGCTATCCTTTCCCACGCTGTACCAGGGTTGGTCTGTAGGACAAAGAGGATATGGAGAGCTGATGGTGTGTTACAAGACTAGATGTGAAAGGCCTGAGCTTCCATCTAGGGTTCTTTCTCTTGGATCACCTGCTCTGAGGGAACCTGGTTGCCATGTCTTGAAGACACCCAGGAGGCTTCATGTGGAGAGGCCCACATGAGGAGGAACTGAGACGCCCCCCGCCCAAAGTCAACAGCCAGGAGGAACTGAGGACTGTAGCCACCAGCCGTGTGAGTGCACCATTTTGAAAATGGATCCTTGGTCCTTCCAGGATGTCCGTGATACAGATCTGACCAATAGCCTGACTGCAGCCTCATGGGAGACCCCAAGCCAGAGTCACCCAGCTAAGCCAGGCTTCCAACCCTCAGAAGCTGTGTAAGATCATAAATGCTTGTGATTCTAAACCACTCAGTTTTGGAGCAATTTGCTATGCGGTGATATATAACTAATAGAGCAAGAGAATATGTCCATTCTATGTAAGTTGTGATCTCCAGCTCTGAAGGCGGCTTGATCTCCTTTCTACTTCTCTCTCTCCCTCTCCCTCTTCATTAACAGTGAATTCACCACATTTCCACTAGTACCCCTGCTCCACTCTAACAGTGCCTCTCTCTACATGCATCCTTTTAAATCTGCAAAAGAGATAAGCATGTTACTGAGCTTCAGCTGAAGGGCACCACACTTGGGCTAGAAAGCAAACCACTCATCATGTTTACTCGCTGGGCTCAATACCTAAGTTGCTTTTGATAAAAATCCTTTTGATAAAAGTGAAAGTGATACATGAATTCTATTGACTTTTAAAATTAAAGACTCTATGGGTTTCTGGAAGTTTTTGGTAATTTCTGAAAATTAGCCGTTTACTTCCAAAAGAAAGCATAGAATACACCAAGCGGAAAGGAAATTGGAGATTATTTACTCCAGTGTGCTCATTTCTTTTTTCAGGAAGAACCACTGTGGTACACAGTGAGGGAGTCAGAGACCAACATGTCTTCACCAATTGAGTGACAACTTGGATGAGACCTTGGGTGTTTCAATTCAGTGCCTTCACTATACCTCCCCGTGTACTGAGCACCATGGCAATGACCCATTGTCACTCACGACAGAGCTGACACTCCCAGAGTTCACCATGGACCAGCACCTTTCCACATTTGTTATATTCACAAATTCCCTCTCTTCTCATAGGCCTGTTAGGTCAGTACTAGTATTATTCCCATTTTGCAGGCAAGATAATGAGATACAGCAAGGTTAGAGGGCTTGCCTGCATTTGCTGTTAGTTATTGGCAAGCCTGGGATTTGAATTCAGGCAGTCTGATTCCAAAGTCTGTCTTCCTGTATTTATTTTGTTATCTATGTACTTTCAGAAAACGTCCTTTTCTTCTCTACATTCATACTATAGCAATATATTACAATCTATTCTCAAACACTCATCGGCAGTAAAGTTCTGAGTCTAGGGCAACTTTTCTCTTCATCATTAATGCTGTTGTATTATTTGAAGTTGGAAACTGCCAAATTTTGCCTCAAACTTTTTTCCAGTGAGAATGAGACATTTATACATTTTTTATTGCAGGAAAAATAGGAAATGCTATGGAAATACTATTAAAAAATCTTATGGGAATTATTTTTAACTTCTTTCATATAGATGGGAATAGCTCCTGTTTTTTGGTTCATCTCGAAGTGTGCAGAAATGCTTGTGGAGTCAGATTAACGCCAATTATAAAACACCTCTTAGGGCTGGTTCTTAAGCCAAAATCTGGAGGCGATTTCATTACTACACCTTCATCTCCACTTAAAACTCTGCGCTCACCCATTGAAACACATGATCGATACCAAGTGCTAATTATAATATGGTACTAATGGCCTTAAAAAAGGCTGAAATGACATAAGTAAACTTGCTTCACTTTAAATTCAGGTCCAGGGGGCTCTGAGGCTAGTCTGTAAATTCACAAGCCATCTGTACAGGGTGATCATTTCATTTTTACCTTCAGCTCCTTTGTGTCTCATTCAGTAATGAGCTTGGAGATTATTTTTTAATATTGGCTGAAGAACTGTCTAGTTTGTAGTCCCGAGAGAATAAGGATGATTTCAGATTGCCTGAAGAACAGGAGTTACTGGAAAGAGGCAACTCAGTTTAACTTTTGAACACATGGGAAAGATTAAGCCCTTTCTTTTCAAAAGGACTTGGTGTTGTTCCATGACTCCAGCCTAATAAGTCAGGCTCCCAGGGACTTAAGATACTGTTGCTTTGAATATGCCTTTGAAAGAAAGCTTGTATTGAGTGGAGCTTTTCTTATGGAACTAATGTTTACAGAGAGTATCTCTGAGCCAGGTAACTTGCCAGGCACTAGGGAAAAAGCCATGAAAACAAACTATTTCCTATATCCTCGAAGAGTTCACAGGGTAATCTCAGAAACTGCCGTGCTACTCACTCCCTGGACCTTCCGGGACACTTTCTATAGGCAGGAATCCCAGCTGCATTTCATATGCATAGAAGATATGGTCCCTACTTGTAAGCAGCTTACAATCTTGTTGGGGAAATGAGCAAATGCAACCGAATTAAACCCAACAAGAACTTGATTATCTACATTGTGTGAAAGTAAAACTGGTCAATTTCCTCTTCACTTGCATGTAGAGGGTATTGAGCAGTACATGGCAGACCTATGCAAGACATTGCAGGGAATTAGAGAGGGGATGCAGCCGACGCAAGCTGGAACAAGCCTGAAAAGGAGGTCTCAGTAAAGTGGAGGTGGGGAGTGGAAGAAGGAGGATGGGCTTTATCTGGGAAATTAGAGAAAGATTTGTACCAGGGTCAACAGTTGCCTAAAGAGTAATCACAGATGAGCAGGATTTGAGGAAAGGATCAGCCAGTGAGCTAACAGGCTGATTTTCTAATTTGCCAAATTTTGCCTCAAACGTTTTTCCAGTTAGAATAAGACATTCACGCATTTTTTGTTTTTGGCCAGGCACAATGACTCACGCCAGTAATCCCAACACTTTGGGAGGCCAAGGCGGGTGGATCACCTGAGGTCAGGTGTTTGAGACCAGCCTGGCCAACATGGTGAAACCCCGTTTCTACTAAAAATACAAAATTAGCTAGGCATGGTGGTACACGCCTGTAATCCCAGCTACTCAGGAAGCTGAGGCAAGAGAATCGCTTGAACCTGGGAGGTGGATGTTGTGGTGAGCCGAGATCGCACCACTGTACCCCAGTCTGGGTAACAGAGTGAGACCCTGTTTCAAAAAACAAAAGAAAAAGAATGTGACATTTATACATTTTTTGTTGCAGGAAAAATAGTAACTGTCTCTGTTCCTTTGATAGAAGGGTAATATATCACTTTTCAAATATATCTCTTTAAAATTTCAGTTTATTTATAAAATTGAAAACTGCTATTCTTATGTCCTTGATAGTTTTATATGAGGCATTTCTGTTTTGACATTCTTAAATTATAATATTTGTGTGCATATATCTGCTAACTATAACAATAGCATAACAAAATATCTCCTACTTATTTATTTACTATAAATCATAATTTCCTTGAAGTTAAGGACCATATTTAATATGTTATCATTTTTAATGGTGCCCTGGTATTAAATATATATCAAATTGAAATGACAATGGACATAATAAGAATAATGACAATGAAATTAGCAGCTGATAAATATTAGCCTGAAACAGCTGGATCAGATTATTTCCACTAAAAACTTGAGTAGATATTAACCTCCCTAAAAGTTTGATAGCCTCTAGAGTGACATGTGGAAGTCCAGGAGCAAGTTCCCAGAAGTATTGTTCTTGAAAATATTATAAGTTTTTTGCATGAATGTGAGAATCCACCAACGGAAACGGAGTAGGGAACCTGGTGGGGAAGGAAAGGGGTGCAAGGCATGAGATACGGGAAGCAGGCAGTGGTTCCTTTGGATTCTCTAAGGAGCACTGTGCTAACAAGACCAGACAAGATTAATGATCGCTAAGCAGAGGTTAAGTGTGCCGCTGACAGGCTCTGTCAGAAAAACTGAGGGTCGGCTGGAGCAGGGATGTTGGAATGCATGTTCCATGCACTCTGATGACACTTAAGGAATTACAGTCGAACACGCAACTTTGGTGAGGCCTATTGACTAGGACCCGGATTATGACCGGGACAATTAGAGTTCAGCAGCTGGGCAAAGGAAGGGAAAACAGCAGAAAAGACTCAGAGGAGATAGACAGAGGTTCAACTTCTAAATTAACAAAGCACATTCTTTCTTTGAAATGTTTATAACAAGAATTACATCAATAATGCTGTGAATGAGGGGAAGGCATACCATGTTTTTTAGTCATCACTAATTTTGTAGTTTATCCCCTTTTCTTTACTGATCAGTTTGCATGGCTAAACAGTCTGGGTGTTTTTCTTTTCTGAGTTGAATGAATGGCTGTCTGTCTGAGCAAACCGACAAGAGAGTTAGTGTAATTTCTTTCATTGCCGTTACTGAGCACCAGACCATGCCAATCTGCAGTGCTAGGCTTGGCAAAAAGCAGATTCACAATAAAAATCGTTATATCACTATTCATATTTATCACTATTAATTTTTTAATACATGAGTTTGTAACTTATACTACAAGTGTGTTTACTGTAAAGCATTTTGAAAATGAATAAAAGTAAAACATAAATAAAAGCAGAAAGGAAAAGAAATACAAATTCTCTATAATCCCTCAGCCCAGAGATATCACTGCTCCTACATGAAGGATCTTTTTGTAGGCGTGTGTGTGTCTTTTTTCTTTCTTTAATAAAAAAACACAGAAAACAGATTTCACATTATTTATTTATTTTTTGAGACGGACTCTCGCTCTGTCGCCCAGGCTGGAGTGCAGTGGCATGATCTCAGCTCACTGCAAGCTCTACCTCCTGGGTTCACACCATTCTCCTGCCTCAGCCTCCCGAGTTGCTAGGACTACAGGAGCCCACCACCACACCCGGCTAATTTTTTGTATTTTTAGTAGAGACAGGGTTTCACCGTGTTAGCCAGGATGGTCTCGATCTCCTGACCTCGTGATCTGCCCACCTTGGCCTTCCAAAGTGCTGGGATTACAGACGTGAGCCACCGCGCCCAGCCTAGGTTATATTATTTATTTAGAAGGCTTCAAAATCTGCTCTTATAATCTTATGTTATAACTTCTAAGTTGTAGAATCTTGTCAGGTTCAGCAGAACAACTGCCATCCCGAGAAAAACAGAGAATTGACCTCTCAGGGACTCAAGACAAACATTTTGAGAAGCAAAGCCCTAGAGTCCCAGGGAGGCAGGAAGAGCCAAATAAAATACTGGATTTAGGGAAAGAGTGCTCTTGTTAAATGAAAAGTGTTTTCTTTGCTAAGAATGGTCCTACTTCCTTACCTATTTGGGTTTTCCCATTTCCTCTGGGCTTAGCTTAAATTCTATCATCTCAGAGAAAACTTAGCAGACAAGTCATTTCCGAATTGAGTTCTCTCCTTTAAACTCATAGCACCATGCCCAGCAGGCAGCTCAGCAGATCGCCTCCATGTTTATTGGTGAAGAAGGAGGAAGGCACTGAAACTGAGGTCTGCTATGGTCGGACACTGCACTGACGATTTTACATACGCTTGCTGTGGCCTGAATCTTTTTCTTCCCCGCAAATGTATATGTTGAAACCTAATCCCCAATGTGATGGTATTCAGAGGTGGGGTTTCCTGAGGGAAGTGACTAGGTCATAAGTGGGGAGCCCTCGGGAATGGGATAAGTGCCCTTGTCAAACAGGCTCAAGGAAGCGTCTTTGTCCTTCGGCCATGTGAGGATGCAGCGAGAAGATGCTGTCTGTGGTGCAGCAAACAGACCCTTGCCAGACACTGAGTCTGCCAGAGGCTTGACCTTAGACTTCTCAGCCTCCAGAGCTGTATAAAGTACATTTCTGTTGTCCACCTAGTTTATGGTATTTTGTTCCAGCAAACCGAGCAGACTAAAACAACCCTAATGATGTATCTGTGGAAAATATTTCCTAAATAGGAAAATGAAAATGTAGCAATTCTATCAGGAAGTAGCTACATTTTTTGTGCCCTGTCTTAACTTGACAAATAAATTCACGGATTCAAATAAATTACTTCATTGTTATCGCTTGTATTATTGTTTTTCATTGGAATCCTTACCCAGTTCTTAACTTCTGTCTCATGCCTTTGTGTCAATTTCCCCGTGAGCTCTTTGAGGGGAAGGTGCACACCTGATTCCCATTTGCATCGCCCTTCATGGAGTGAAAAGAAATGATAGGTGTGGCTATCAGGCTGCAGTTCAGGTGTTCCAATTATCGTTTAATGTTGTACAACAATTTGGCCTTCGAGTTTCTGCCTAGCTGTCGGAAAACATGACTTGATTATCCTAGGAGTTCCTTTCTTTCTTTATATTCCCACCTCTTGGGAATAGGTCATGATTTTAGGATCTTAAGAGGTGATAAATGTCGGCGGCTCCTTTGGTCTTTCTCCATATGGCAGAAATCGCCATGGTCCTTATCTGCATGGTGCCTATGGTGCCCTTAGGTTTGGTGGCCAGGGCTGGCTATGAAACTTGCACAGCCGTGTGCAAAATAAAAATGTGGACCCTGGCTGGGCGCGGTGGCTCACACCTGTAATCCCAGCACTTTAGGAGACCGAGGTGGGCAGATCACGAGATCAGGGGATCGAGGTCATCCTGGCTAACACGGTGAAACTCCGTCTCTACTAAAAATACAAAAAATTAGCCGGACGTGGTGGCGGGCACCTGTAGTCCCAGCTATTTGGGAGGCTGAGGCAGGAGAATGGCGTGAACCTGGGAGGTGGAGCTTGCAGTGAGCTGAGATCACACCACTGCTCTCCAGCCTGGGCGACAGAGCCAGACTCCGTCTCAAAAAAAAAAAAAAAAAAAAAAAAAAAAAAAAACTTGTGGACCCCCTTGTCCAAAAAGCAGAAAAAAAAAAGGGCCACTAAGGATCCTAAAATATAAAGCTTCTTTCTTCTGGTGTCTCCCTTTCATCTTGTTGTGGTGTTTTTTATTTGCTGTTCAATATCTTTCTAAGTAAAGAAAAATAAAAAAATCGAAATAAATAGTGTGAATTCTACTGCTTATCTTTATATTGCGCAATGCCAGTTTTAAATACAAACATAATAGCATTTAATTTCTATGTAGAATCACCAAAATTATACAATATGTATTTTGTAGTTTGTAGGTGCATGTATATTTTGTTCTTACCAAAACAGTGAAAGCTCCACACAAAACTCACTCAAATGATTTTATATCACTCTTGATATATCCACCTCTCCCAATATCCTCTCCCTTTGGCTTACTGATGAGGAAGAAGGAAAGGAACTGTGTGTTGCCTTATTTTCCCTTTCCTTGTATGTCATCATTTTCTGTGAAAGTGGATGTAAGGGGAGTCATCTGAGTAAGAAAGGAAATAACTGGGTTCTTTAATTGCTTGTGTTTCTTTGTACACTCTTGCTTCTTTTTTGTTTTTAAAACAAGCTTGGTTCAGTCAGAAAGCACGATATCTCTGGGCCACAGGCCTCTTGCTGACTCAGCAGTGGACCTAACAGGCTTACCTGGTATCACCTTGAGTCTCCCTGACGTCCCAGGCATTGTGGAGCCCCCAGCATTCTGTCTTTATGGGGTGTTATGGGCGCTGTACATAAATGGGTGGCCAGGAAGCACCTTGTGGACAGGCACACTGTGGGTATCATCGTGGGACAGGCACATCTCCACTGTCCCATCAGATTTTACTTACAAAGCACAAATTCAAAGATAAAAACATTAAGAGATCCAAGATGGTGCCACCAGAGCATCAGCCAAGCATGGCCCCTTCCAAGTGCAGAGCACGTGTGACTGCACAGACCACATGCCCTCCGAGCTGGCCCTGCCAGCAGCTTTCTGCCACGCTAAGGTGTAGAAATTTTTGTGAAACTTCCCTTGATCCTGTCTTGCCCTGGGTAAGCTGTGCTGGCAGAAACAGCATCAGAAAGCCCCTGCTCTGAGATCCACAGATGTCTCTTTTATTCTCCCTATGGTGGCCATGAGAAAGGCTTCTCAGACCTCCAGCTGCAGACAGCGTGATTGAACGGGGGCCTTGCTGCTGCTCTAGTTGGAAGCCCTGCAGCCTTGCCTCCCATGGGCAGCTCCTGGGCAATGATGCAGCAGGAATACTGCAGGAGACCTGCTCCTGGGGACTTGGGATTCACTGACACTGTCACCAGGCACTGTGGCCTCCTTGTGCCAAGAAGAGTCACCAGATGGCAGGGAGAGTTGACCTTGACCAGCAGGATAGGGTAGGATTGTTTTTATGCATTGTAAGCAGGGAGGAACCTTAGACCCCTGTAACCGTGAGCAGACGTGTGCAGCAACTCTAAAGGAAAATGGGTGTGATGGCTAAGGACTCAACATTTTGGGTGGCACTGCCAGGTAGGTAAGCCACGGAGACCTTGTGAGGTGAGAGCTGAGTGGGAGAGGAATTTGGAATGAATCAAGAAGGGTGAGGAGAAGTCCCAGTGTGGAGTTGAGACCACCTGCAGTGACAGAGGCTGGGGTTTGTCCCACTCACCTTCCTCTTCCTAGTTTGCCCTCAGAGGCCTTGCTCTTCTGAGTCCCTATTTGATCCTCCTTTTCTTATCTCTGGATAAGGGGCGTGGCCAACACCTGTGGCAAGCCCCATGATATGGTCTGGCTGTGTCCCCACCCAAATCTCACGACGAATTGTAATTCTCAGTGTTGGGGGGGCCTGGTGGGAGGTGATTGGATCATGGGGGTGGATTTCCCTCTTGCTGTTCTCATGCTAGTGAGTGAGTTCTCATGAGAGTGAGTGAGTTCTCATGAGATCAGGTTGTTTAACAAATGTGTAGCAACTTCCCCTTCTCTCTCTCTCTCTTTCTCTCACTCTCTCTCTCTCTCCTGTCACCATGTGAAGAAGGCACTTGCTTCCCCTTTGCCTTCAGCCATGACTGTAAGTTTCCCGAGGCTTCCCCAGTTATGCTTTCTGTATAGCCTGCAGAGTGGTGAGTCAATTAAACCTCTTTTCTTTATAAACTACCCAGTCTCTGGTAGATCTTTATAGCAATGTGAGAATGGACTAATACACCCTGCTAGGTCCAAAGTCCAAGACCCAGTAGGAGGAACGGGGTAGGCTCATTAGCACTTCAACCTCTAAACCTTCCTTTAAACTCTCCATCTTGGAGGCTGACCCTGGATGCTAGTCTGTGAGGAAGGAAGGAAGGAAGGAAGGAAGGAAGGAAGGAAGGAAGGAAGGAAGGAAGGAAGGAAGGAAGGAAGGAAGGAAGGAAGGAAGGTCCCCTCTCTGAAATCTAAAGCAATGTTGCCATGTGTGGTGCTCTGAGAGCCTGTGGATGGAGGGCACTAGTGAGATGAGCCCCTCCACTTTCTGCCTGACCTTCACAATTAGGCTCAGCACCTAGTGGCCCAGGCTGGGGCTCTGCACACTGGGGTGCCCCCAAAGGCATCTTTCAGAAACAGGTATCCAACCTGCTTTGTCTTGAGTAACAGTGGTGCCCCAAGTGTCAGATCTTCCCACAGGAAAGGGTTACATTTACTTACATTCTGGGCTTGAAATTCTCTGGCTGCAGTTGTGTTGTGGAAGGAGGTTTTGTTGTACCTCACTCAGTCACCTCCTCCTTCCTTGCTGGAGTTCTGTTCTTTTTGGGTTTCAGTTGTTGGGATGACATAGCCTCTTTTTCAGAAGATTAAAACTGCAGATAAGTAAATGAGGTGTATTTGCCTATCTACCTTTTCCTTCCTTTCTACCTTCTCCTGTCTCCATCTAAGCTACAGTCTTCTGCGCCCACACCCTCAGAGATGTCTGATGACACCTTCCACTCCTGTAATTTCAAATATTCTCTCTAAGTCTCATGCTCAGCAGCGTCTAAATATGGGCAATATGTCCTGCGTCTCATAAAACCCTTGCTCAGCCTCGCCCTATTCCAGCTACTGCCCTTGTGCTTACCTTCCCTTCATGCTCAAACTTCTAAAAGCCTTGTCCATACTCCCTTCTCTCTCACTCTACACACACATGCAGGCACATAGACACACACACACACACACATACACACACAAATAAATAAACCACATATGTGTAACACAAAAGTTCGAATGGTGCACAGGAATCCAGTGAAAAGTGAGTGCTTCCCCCAGTATAGGCCATTAGCCACTCATCTGCCCTCCTAGATGAAACCACCATTATGAATTATTTTTGTGTATTTCCCAATATATACAAGTATATATATGTGTGTGTATATACATATAGTTTCTTTCTATATTTTAGGATATGTTTAAGAGAGCCTGTTTCATGTCTGTATGAATAGAACTTCCCCATTCTTTTTCAGGACTGCATAGTATTCCATTATAGAAATGAGCTACAATAGACTTCACAAGTTAAGTATTGAGAGGCATTTCATTTGTCTCTAGTCTTATTTTATTATGATAATACTGCAATTTATCTCTGTGTGTGTGCATTTGTGTGTGTGTATGTGTGTGCAATTATATCTCAAGGAAAAATTATCAGGAAAAAGTTGCTAGATCAAAGAATATGTGCATATAGAGTTGACACATATTATCAAGTTACCAGTTTTTCCTGTTTCTTTTGCTACTGCAATAGATTGTTTTTCCTATACCATTACTAGTAAAAGTTCACCTTTTTGAACTTTTGCTAATCTGACAAGCAAAAAATTGTATCATATTTTGTTGTTAATTTGTCTGTCTCTTATTATAAATAACATTGAATATTTTAAAAAATGTTTAAGAGTCATTTGTGCTTGTGCGAGTGTGTGTGTGTGCAAGTCTGTGTGTGCACTTGCCTATCTTGTTCTTTGCCCGTTTTTTTATTGAGTTGTTTGACTTATTTGACTATTTTAAAGTGTCTTTATAGTTTAAGAAAATCAGTACTTTATTTACTTTTCCAAGCGTGTATCTTATCTTTTGATTTTGTTTAGGGTGGTCTTGTCAGCAGAAGTATTTTATTTTTATATGACCTACTTTATCAATCTTTTCTTTATGGTTTCTGTTTCTGTTCCTGTTCTGAACTTTGAGATATCTTTCTCATTATTTTAATGGATATTTTTTATAATCTGATTTTCATCTTGAAAAGATTATTCTAGTTACAGATTAAAAATTAGATGAGGTGATAACAATTAGAAGGCAATGGTAGAAGTCCACATGAGTAAAATTAACAGCCAAGCTTATGATGATGGCAGTGAAAGTGGAAAAACAGGGATGAATTCGAGATCCATTTAGGAGGCAAAATAGACAGGCAATAGATTGGATATGGGAGAAGGTTTTTTTTTGATGTTTGTTTGAGCAAGTATTTAGAGGATATCATTTACTGAGCTAATATTACTTTTTGTGTGGGGGATCATGAGTGTGGTATAATACACATTATCTGAAGGTGAATTTGAGACTTCCTAAGGGAGCCATTGAGTACTACGTCTCAGACTGTGTACCAGGGGACGCATGCATGAGGAGCAGTGAAATGGTCACAGGTATTTGACAGCATGGGCCCAGATGAGATTTCTTATGAAGACAACATGAAGAGAGCTGGGAGCCAGGAAGGGCTTTGAAGAAGTCCAGCCTTTCCTTGCTGAGTGTAAGAAGGTGATGCTGCCGAAGGCATGGCTCGCGAGCGAGCCCTGGATGCTGCCTGGCTTCCGGATGTACGAGATGGGATGGACCTCGAGCAGAGGGGGCTGCAGGGTCACCCGGCTGGCCGGGCACAGGCAAGTATCTGCGAGGGTCACTGCGGAGAATTCATTGGGCTGAGTTGCTTTGTCTACCAGGGAACTCTGGGACCCCCATATTTTGCTTTGTGTGGGTTTTCTTTCTGCCTTTGTTACCATTTCCACGTTATGAGAGGGGATTCGAGAAACAGATTTCTCTAACTATGCCCCAACATTGACACCAAGTGTTTTCTCTCTACGTTGACTCGTCAGAGAGGCAAAAAGATTTCTTCAAGTGGAATATGCTACATTCTTTCCAAGCAAGATGGCAGAATATATTAAAGAAATCACATTTGTACCTCAAAATCAGGAGATGAAAAACATGGGAAAAGGGTTTTTCAGCAGTTCTACCTAAATGCCGGTTACCATCTGCCTTGTTATTAGTGTGGTGTCATAGAAACAGCTTGAATTTTAAAAGTATATGGACCTTGGTTCAAATCCCAGCACTGTCTCCTGCTGCAGCTGTGGCTCTGAACAAATGGCTTAACCTTTTTAAACTTCAGTTTTCTCATCTATGAGGTGAGGATAATTGTGTTATTTCCCAGAATTGAATCGAATGAGATGGCACGGACGAGGGCCAGGCAGAGGCTCTGTCACACAGCAGGTGCTTAATGATCTCTGGTGGGTCCTTTCTTCTCCATCCACAGCCCGGATCTTTAGCAAGCTCATTCAGTTCTGTGCAAGTATAGTGCTTTTTTCCTCCTGAAAAAAAAAAAAAAAAAAAAAAAAACAAAAAAAACAGCAAAATCCTCTGAATTTCATTCTAAGCAACAAAGGATTTCTCAGGTAAAAAGGTCCATTTGTGTTCTAACTAACATTGCCACTGGTTTCTGGGTAACTGTAGTTGGTGAACAAAATGGTTATAGAGACAGTAGAGGACAGAATCCAGGGACTTGAAAATTCATCTGTTCAGAGCAAGAAGACAGCCAGTGAGAAGTGTGGTGGCAAAGGGGTATGATGATTAGAGAAAAGTGTAGACTAATTTTAAGCCTAGAGGCTGGAACTAGGGCTTCTTGTGGCATTACAGTTAATCTATTAATCTTTTGAGAGGCTTCACCTAAGCCACCCCATACAGGAAAGATTGTGACATTTCTGAACCAAAGACTAATTTATGTACATCTCATTTTAAAGCACCTGGGCACGATATTCCAACTGATGCAAACATTCAAAGCTTACCAGGTTTTGAGGGAGAAGAGCACACCTGTGTCGACAGGTGGAACTGCCCTGGCACCGCACCAGTGTGCTCGCACCGTGTCCAAATCTCTGGCACTTGTTTGCTAGTGGATCGGGTTGTACAAGGTATTTGCCTTCTCTGGCCCTCAGAATCCTCACCTTTAAAACGACAATATGATGTGCCCTTTGACCTCTGTGATCCTTTGGAGTCTGACAAACTATGACACAAAAGACCTGGAGATCTTTGTACCTTTGCTGGGGCTGATATTGGTATTACAATCCCAGGAAGGACTCCATCGCTCATATGAGCAAATTGTATTTTTATTATTCGCATCTCATTGTGCAGCAAAGCATGTATCATTGGTTAATTAATGCTGCCAGCACGGCACTCTGCTAAATGATTGTTTAGCCTAGAGTAGAATAAAATGCTACAATGACCAGTACAGTATCATTATGTAACAGAAAATTAAAAATCTGATAATTTGATTGGAAGTCTCAGGTGAGTTTTTTGTATAAGAATGTTAACCTCAAGTAGCTATAAGCAGGTAAATGTTTTATTCATCCCACTGATATGAAATAAATGCTTATGATATAAATTATGTATAATTAATGCTCCTGGGATAAAAAATGTATGCTAATAGGTTGTCAGTTAATTAAGAAAGGAATATGAGGTAAACAAAGGTGATTATAATTTATCTTGGGACCATAAACAGAAATCGTGCCTTAAATAATCTCTTTAAAAAAAAATACATTATACAGCAAATCCTTCATTTTCCTCCAGAGCGGCCGCCTGATGGTATAGAGCAAGTGTTCAGTGGAGATGTTAAACGAGGAGACGGCTCGGGAGAGCAAAGCAGGCTGTGGGCTTACCAACAACAGCTCAGCTGAGGTGGCCCCGTGTGAGCAGTCCCGGTCTCCTTAGGAACATTGTCTGAAACATAGTTTTTTGGAACCTAGAAGCTATATTACAAGAGAGGAGAAAATACATCAACTGATGAAAACTTGAAAAAGTATACCTACACTGAAGGCAGTCTTTGGCATTCTGGCTAATTCCATCTCTTTGAAACTGCCTAATAGATACACTATACTTTTCCCTGTACGTGGCTGGGGAAAGTCACAGTGATGGAAGATAGGGACCAGGAGAAGATAACCTCTGAGTGTTTCTGAGCTCACTCGGCTACACATTCATTCATTCATTCATTCAACAAACATTTCTTAACTACATAGAGTGCTCAGCATGGAGGATAGAAATGTGCCGTGGGTATTGCCATCTTGTCTCTTTTCTCCTCTCTCATGGTGGTCTCCATTGACCTATGGGATCTGGGTATTCAGGTGAAAATATCCAGCTGAGAGTTGGACATAGAAGCTTAAAGGTCTGGGGGAAAAATGAAGGCTTAGGCTATTTGAGCTGTGTGAGCAGGGGACAGAAGGGAGTGTCCAGGGATGATGAACATTCAGGGGCAGGAAGTGGTGAAGTCCAGCAGGGAAAAGCACTCCACTCCAATCAGCAGGTCAGAAGGTCACTTGTAGAAGCCTCTAGAAAGGCAGAGTCATCCACTATGTCACTGCAGCACAGACGGTGAGCCAGGAAAAAACAAACAAACAAACAAAAAAACAGAAGTTTCACGTAGATTTTGAAATTATGCAAGTTTGGTGGAAGCAGCTACAGCAAAGTGGAGGGTGCAGGCTCCACCACACCCACTCAAAAGGGTATCCAGAAGCAGGCAGAAGATCATGGCTGCCTTGCCAGAGACCAGTTTAGATGAGACGTGAGTAGGGGAGAGGTTTTGGATGGTAAGCCAACATAGGAGGAGTCAGTTTGGAGGGTAATTCAGGTTCAAGAGTGAGACAAGAAAGAGTGGCTCAGTTTGGGGGATTGTAGAGACGCACTCTTGTATAAACTGCTGGAAAGAGTCCTTAAAGGAAGATGGGAGGATTGATGGCATGGCGGAATGGTTCTGCATGAAGAACCCAAGGCCATCCTCCACCCCTGAGGCAGGAGAAAGGGGATGAGGATAGTGAGGGCCTCTCTGCAGGCATATGGGCAGAGGGACTCAGGTGTCCTATTGGCTTCAGGTTCTTCTAAAGTAGAAGTTCAAGATCAAATGCTGGAACAGGCAAAGGAGGTGAGCAACTAAAATCATGGTGAATATTGAGAATTGTCATCAAGAGAAACAGGAGAGGAAATTCACCAGGGACGAGAAAAAGCCTAATTGCCTCCTTCAAAGTGCGGTTTCCTTCCATCTGCAGAGGAGATGGGGGACTGCCAGGAGATGGAGGACTCTGTGAGATGGGGGACTCTATGAGGAGATGGGGAACTCTGTGAGATGGGGGACTTTGTGAGATGGGAGACTTTGTGAGGAGATGGAGGACTCTGTAAGGAGATGGAGGGCTCTGTGAGATGGGGGACTCTGAGGAGATGGAGGACTCTATGAGATGGGAGACTCTGTGAGGAGATGGAGGACTCTGTGAGGAAATGGACGATTCTGTGAGATGGGGGACTCTGAGGAGATGGAGGACTCTGTGAGGAAAAGGACGATTCTGTGAGATGGGGGACTCTGAGGAGATGGAGGACTCTGTGAGGAAATGGACGATTCTGTGAGATGGGGGACTCTGAGGAGATGGAGGACTCTGTGAGATGGAGGACTCTGTGAGATGGAGGACTCTGTGAGATGGGAGACTGTGAGGAGATGGGGGACTCTGAGGAGATGGAGGACTGTGAGATGGAGGACTATGTGAGATGGAGGACTCTGTGAGATGAGAGGCTTTGTGAGGAGATGGAGGACTCTGTAAGGAGATGGAGGGCTCTGTGAGATGGGGGACTCTGTGAGATTGGGAACTCTGTAAGGAGATGGAGGACTGTGAGATGGGGGACTCTGTGAGATGGGGAACTCTGTGAGATGGAGGACTGTGAGATGGCGGACTCTGTGGGGAGATGGAGGATTCTGTGAGATGGAGGACTCTGTGAGATGGAGGACTCTGTGAGATGGGGAACTCTGTGAGGAGATGAAGGACTGTGAGATGGAGGACTCTGTGAGATGGGAAACTCTGTGAGATGGGGACTCTATGAGATGGGGGAATCTGGGAGATGGGAGATTCTATGAGGAGATGGAGGACTCTGTGAGATGGAGGACTCCACTTCCTGCAAGGAGGACTTTCCATCTTCCTTTCTCTTATGCAGGAGAGATGGAGGCCCCTAAAGGGAAATTCTCTTCTTTGGTATTCCACATACTCCTTGAGTTGGGGGTTTAAAATGCTCATTTTACCAAACCCTCTCCTACAGCTTTATGAGACATTAAATGTTCTCTTTTTTTACCAAATGAGAAACTAACATTTTATCTGATTCCAGAGATTCACAATCTCCAGTTTAGCAGGATGAAAAGAAGAGACGACATTTCTGTAGATGAGACCATGATAGGGAGCTGCCAGCCCCACAGGCTGTTCTTATCCCCGCCCAGTACCAGGGATGTGAGAAAGTTTTTCCTACAAAAGGAGCTGGGAAGAGCTGCTTATGATTGGCAGATCCTGCATCTCTTGAGTTATGTACTTTGATGAGGGTTGTTACAAAGCACCACAAATGCATGAGGGACCCTACACAGTGGGGGCAGAAATCCCATCCACATTGTTCTCTGCCTCATTCAGACAGATAGAACTCCCAGCACTTTCATGTCATAGGGGCATCAGTTTGAGTAACTCAGTATTTACAAACTCAAAAGGGTTTCTGAGTTACAGATGAAAAATCATGCCATTCTTTCATGAAGTGGGAAATCTGTGTAGAATCAATAGATTCTGTCCAAGAGTCAAGTCTGATCTGACAGGAGCTGGATGACTGAACAAATTAGCTACCTTCAATTTCCCAATCTGTGCAACAGGAATTTCAATTCCTGCTCCCCAGGACAGTGTCAGGTTATCAAAAAGTCCCCAACATAATGTCTATCACCTAATAAACAGTAGTGCTATTTTCACTGTAGTTGAAGATATTTGTCATTGTTGTCATAATTATCACCATCATCTTCATAACCATGGCCCTGAAACCTATTAACTATAAATTTTAAATAATTTACTCTGTCAGTCAGGAATATGGACAACACTCCAGGTATCTCCACGCTGAATTCTTTTAACGTAACGTTTTAATTAAAGTATAAAATTTATTTAAAAATGCACAGATATTAACAGTGAATTTCAATAAAATTTTACCAACTGAACATGCCATGTAACAAGAATCCAGATTTAGGAGTTCGACATTAACAAGAAGTTCCCCTCCTTCTAATCATTACTTCCCCAAAAGTAACCACTATTTTGAGTTCTAAAGCCATGGATATTTTTCTGATTTTTAAACTTTGTGTAAATGGAATTATCCAGTATGTATTGTTTTGTATTCAGGCTATTTTGATTGTGAGTCATCAAAATTATGATTTGTTGGGAAAATGCGTAGTTATTTCATTCTCGTTGCTTTATTGTGTCACATGCATGAATACATCACAGCCTATATCTTCTATGGATTGATCGATGGGTTTGTAATATGAACGACTCAAATACTGCTGCTATAAATAGTTGTATGTCTTTTGTAAACATGTGTGTGCGTTTATATTAATATATGTAGAGGTAGAATTGCTAGGATGTAGGATGGACGGATGTTCAGCTTGAGTAGATAATTTCAGTTTCCCAACGACATGCAAGCATAGTTGTACCAACTTACTCTGAAAAGTAGGTGAGTTCTAGTTGCTCCAAACGCAATACTTTGTTGTGTCTGTCATTTAAATTATAGACTTTCTTTTGTGCATACGGTGGTTTTAATTTGCATTTATCTAATAATGACTTAATCTGAGAAATTTTTAACATGCTTTTGGCTACTTAGATATTCTTTTCTGAGGTACCTACTTTGAGATGTCTGTCTTTTTTATTGATTTGTGTAAATTTTTATATATTCTTATTAGTCTTAGATATGTATCATGCAAATATCCTTTCTTCTTCTGTGGCTTGACTTCTCCTAATGGTGTCTTTTGATATGCAGAAGACACTAACTTTATTGGAGTTCTATTTATCATTTTGTGTGTTATGTCTAGCAAATTTTTGTGTCTTGTATAAGGTCTGCCTACCCTAAGGTTATGAAGATGCTTTTGTATGTTTTCTTTTAAACGTTATTGTTTTACTTTTCACATGTAGGTTCCATATTCTGTCTGGATTTTGTTTTTAGGAGGGAGGGGTCAGGATTTATTCTCCACCTCAACTCTGTGTGTATCTAATTGACCGAGCACCATGCATTAAAAAGATGACTCTTTTGTCATAGGAAAATTTTAATGCAAGGAAATAAAACCTAGCAAAATTTTGGAAAAGCTGGGGGAACAAAGAACAGTGAAGTTGTTGCTAAAGTTTTCGGCTTGCAACACTACAGCAGGAGCTGTGGAGGAGCTTGCCTGGGAGCTGCTGAGACCATCCCACCTGCTTCCTCACCACACTGGTCTGTGAGTCACCTGTGCTTCTTCCCGCCACAGCTGCTGGAGAACATGGCCTCCTTCCTTTTCATGGAAGCCTATGGGGAAGGGATTCTAAGAAATGCAGTCCTAGGCTTTGTCTCTGAGACAAAGTGGTAGAGAACACTCCGGGAGGTGGAGATGATGCCAAAGTGCAAACATAGTTCACAGAGTCACTGAACATTCTTGCACCTGTGATGCAGAAATTAGTTTTGAAGTTGGGTCAGATGGTCTCTAAGAACTTTCTACCTCAAACATTGATTAAAACTTTAGATATTATAATGCTCTCTTAATAAATTTTATTCATTCATTGAGGTATTGAACTAGGCCAAAAATATAAAAAGAAAAAGAAGGAAAAGCACTTTTGTCAGAGGCACTTCGAATACCACTAAAATAGGAGCAAGCAAACAGATGACACAGTGCAGGAAAACAATGGCTACGGCTGTAAGAACACACAGTGCAGCAGGTTATAGGCAAAGGTGTAGCCAGACCACCTGAGGGCCACTCCTGCAGTGTTACTGGAAGGCTGTGTAGAATCCTGCCTGGAGGAGCAGAGCAGGAATTGGGAGCCCCAGAGAAAGAACAGCAGGTGTACCCAGGGATGCCATTGTAGTACCTGGGAAAATGTAAACTCAAGCTTTGTTTTCTTTTATCTTGAATTTCTTGAGGAAAACCACAGGTGCCTTCAAGGAAACAGATGGAAGTTGTAATCTGTTTTGTGTAACCAAAGCGTTAGGCAGTGTTTGTATGGCATTGGGCAAGTTACTTCCTCTCTGTGCTAGGATCTCTTCTCTCAGTTAAATCTCCAGGATTCTTCCTGCCTCTTGTAGTATGGGCTCTTGAGGGTTCTTGAGTTTGTTCTTCCTTTGCACTTTATTTGCAATTGCAAAAATTCAGGCATGCCGGGCTTACAAGTTAGAGACAAATGGCATCTAAACTGGCTTTCTCTTCTCTACAGGTTTCTTTCCAGAATCTTTGGACAATAGGTGGAGTGGCGGCAGAAAGGGGAAGAATGGACGTGGTGGGTGTGAGCCAATCACAGCATATTCAATGATTCCACATGGATTGGAGAGTGTTGAATCATGAGGAGGCTGGTGAATCATGAGGAGGCTGGCAAAAGGGCCCTCTCCTCATGAGGTCTGGTTAATATCAGGAATTATTGCCTCAAACGCTGCAGGTGTGGATCGATCCCTTTTAGTCCCAGTAAATGGGGCTGCAACTGCCTTTGACAACCTCAAAGCTGCACAGTGCTCATGCCCCGGGGCAGACAATGATGTGGGGGAGTTGCTGATTTTAGGATAGAAAATTACAATGCTTATATAGTAAACAGCACCTGGAAGTTTACTAATGATTTTTACAATTAACAGCAGCAGTGCAGTCTGATTATTCATGCGTGCTTTCTATGAAAGAAAAGAAAGGAAGCAGATGTTGAAAAAAGTCACATGGCTTAGATTTTATTGGGAGGGGAGATGTGGTGGTGAAAGAAGGATGTATGAGTAGGAGCAAGAGGAAGGAAAGAGTGTGAGGTAGAGAATTCTCACTGTTGTTTTCTTCAGGCTCTAATATGCAAATCACGCTCTTTCAAATTTCAAAATTAACCTCAAGGTATGTTCTATATCATAAGAACTCTTTTCTACAGCACGTATATTTAAAAGCTTGTATATTTTGCAGTAGCTAGGCAATTTTATAAGTGCATTAGGTATTAATAAAATATATATGATTGGGCATTTTAAAAGTCTTTCTTTTTTTCTTTTTTTCTTTCTTTTTTTTTTTTTTTTCTGAAACAGTCTTGCTCTGTTGCCCACGCTGGAGTGCAGTGGCACAATCTCGGCTCACTGCAACCTACACCTGCCGAGTTTAAGAGATTTTTGTGCCTCAGCTTCCTGAGTAGCTGGGACTACAGGCGCCTGCCACCATACGTGGTTTTGTTTGTTTGTTTGTTTGTATTTTTAGTAGAGATGGGGTTTGCCATTCTAGTCCCAAAGGACTAGAATTACAGGCATGAGCCACCACACCCAGCAGTTCTATGTATTCTTTAAATGCACCAACATTTTTGTAGTTGTTGAAAAATCTGGCATTTTTTACATACAGTAACTAACCAATTATTGATGGGAATTTTTATTATTTTGGATATAAGAAATGTGCTTGAATAGATTTTTGCTTCTGTTCAATTTTTCGTTAGGTAAAATTCCAAACAATGGGATCACCTGGTCACAGGAAAAGAGCAACAACAATCAAAGAAGGCCCTGGCTTCTCGTTATGCTATTGGACTGGAAAGCGCTCTCAGGAGCTGGTGTGTGCTAAATTCAGCCCAGTCTCACCAATATCGGAGTGGGGGTCTCTGTGTGTTCACGTGCCCATACATGTGGACATGCATATTTTTCTATCTATGCTTAGTATCACCAGATGGTTTTAAATCTATTATTTATTAGATTATTGGCCAAGAAAGAATTTTCTGTTTTTAAATTTATTGAATTTTCTCCCACGTATCAAGGGACCTTTCATGTTTCCCTCATTTATCTACCACTGGAATCTTCACATCTTATTGAAAATCTCCTCAGGCAGTAAGGTCTACGAGGGCAAAGATATATCTATATATACACAGAGATGAAGAGTGACTTGCCCCACTTTTTGTCTCTCTCTCCATCCCTCCCTTTATTTTTTCCTTCCTTCCTTCTTTCTTTCTTTCCTTTCCTTGCCTTTCTTTCTTTCTCTTTCTTTTCCTTCCTTCCTTTATCCATCCCTTCCTTCCTTCTTTCTCTTTCTTTTCTTCCTTCCTTCCTTCCTTCCCCTTTTCTTCCTTGCTTTCTTCCTTTCCTTTCTCTCCTCCCTCTCCTTCTTCTCCTTTCTCTCTCTCTTTCTTTCTCTTCCCTCTCCACCCTCTTTCTTCAATGTTTCTGTTGCTGAGGACCTCGGTAGACAATCATGGCTATATTTGAGATTCCTAATTAACAAACCAATATGGTTTAATTTTTCTTTAAATCTAGGTTAAACCTGGATCAGAAGCCAAGACTAATGCTGCACTTTGAAGGGACGACTAATAGTTCTGTGTTGCTGACCTATCTTACAGTCTTTCTCTTCTATCCGCAGTGGACCGTTTGGCTGATCACGTCACTCTACAGCCGAACTTCTGCCATATTTGTGCACCCACGTTGAAGACAAAAATATGTATGAGAAATAGAAACACTCAGAGCCTGTCGCTACACACAATTTCAACACGAGGGCAAATAGCATGGTGACAATAGCTAATCCCTGCCGTTTACCTTTATTTCTTCATTAAAAGTTGAGACACATTAAGTCAGTGTTTACCTACGAGATAAATCTCAGACCTGTCACCAAGAGAGCTCTGTGGAGATTTTGTAGGTAAAGAGAGAAAATAATGCCTCGTATGTCTTTAGCAACATGTGCACAATGCTTCTTAGTACTGTGGGCAGTTAAATGCATCTAGGAGTCTCAGTTCTTCATCTATAGGTTGTGGATGGTATAAAACACCTCACAACATTCTTGGGTAGTTAGTTGTGAAAATGTGTGCAAAGCACTCACCACAGTGCTGATCACACATGCACATCTCAGTGACCATTAGTTCTCTGTCCCTTTCTTCATGGACAGATGGCGAGTGCAGATCCTGCACGTTATAAATAGTAGAGTACTTCTCCCTGCCACCTTTTTTATTTAGATAGAGTCTTGCTCTGTCACCCAGGCTGGAGTGCAGTGGCACAATCTCAGCTCACTGCAACCTCCGCCTCCTGGGTTCAAGCGATTCTCCTACCTCAGCCTCCTGAGTAGCTGGATTCTCCTGCCTCAGTCTCCTGAGTAGCTGGGATTACAGGTGCATGCCACCACACCCAGCTAAGTTTTGCATTTTTAGTAATGAAGGGGTTGGTTTCACCATGTCGGTCAGGCTGGTCTCGAACTCCTGACATCGTGATCCTCCTGCCTCGGCCTCCCGAAGTTCTGGGATTACAGGCATGAGCCACTGTGCCCAGTCAGTAGTAGAGTTCTTAAACCAACATCCCCTAAGGGTCTAAACACGGGCTCTACTAAATTCTACCTCACCTACTGAATTTCCCAGGTGATGGGAGAAGCCTTGTCTTTGTTCATTCAGAGGAGTTAACATCTGGATATTCATAGGCACATACTTTTATCCCTCCTGAAATGTCAAAGCTTATACAAATACAAAGATTATAATTAGAAATTGGTCTCCAGCCTTTTCGGACTTGGCTTCTCACTTGAGATAGAATCAAAGATTCTGGAGATATTTTCTAATTGACATGAAATGCCTTTCTCATTTTCACTGTCCTCAATCCTGTAAGTTATAAATCTAGGCACTTCCTGTAGAGAAATGCATTGACTTCTTCCAGCAGGCTTCCAAAGTGAGCATTCATTTCTGACTAATTCATATATACTAAGTTTCACTGGGTTTTACAAGATTATCAAGAACACAGGAACAGTATGTGCAAACAAAGAGACTGGCTGATATCGTGATAGGACATTTTCTATTTGGTTCAAATTGGCTTGTTAAACCCTGCTTCGGTCTTATCAGGTAATGGACAGTGCTTACTTCTGAGCTGACAAACAAAATGTTTCTCTCTAATCTCTCAGGTTGGGGAGATAATGGAGAGGCAAGACAGCAATATGGGATTGACTAGAAAAATGATAGACTGAATATGCACATCAAATAAATTCCAAACACAGCCGTCTATTCCCAAGGTATCTTAACTCCAGCAGATAACATCTCATTGCTGTCTGTCAATGATTACTCTGTCTAGTTTTAATATTGAAAGCAAGTTTTCACCTTCAGCAAAGCCATGCAATGTGACCAATGTGTGATCTAAGAATTCAAGAATTCCAGCCATTCTCTAGACACAGAGTCCCACCAACCATGGCAGGAAGAATGGGCCTTGGGTTGATATGGCTGCCAGCAATCCAATCCCTCCAAATGTTCCTCATGCTACTTCTTTCTAGGAATCTCTATTCTAGGCCCTTAATTCTGACCATCACCACCTGCATCTTATATCCTGGATTCTTTTGAGAATTTTAAGTAGTGCACTAGAGGTTGTAGAATAGATACTTAAGATATGGGTGTCTTCACTCTATTCTTGAGAGGCCATGCATGATACATGGAGGTCAATGACATCAGAACCTTATAAAGCCTGACATAAAGATTGTGGGGAGCCCTTAGGGGGAGAGAAGGTCCTTGAGTCTCCAAGGCTGCAGCAGAAGGTGGAAGAGGAACTGGATAGCAGCCTGGAGCCGGAGAGAATCATCACCCACAGCCAGGGAGGGGTGGACTTGTTTTGCGTTGGTCGTTTTGTTTTGTTTTTATTCTCATGCCTCCCTGAATGGATCTCTGTCAGTGTTTTAACACCACCAGAGTAAGAATAAAACATGGGTCGGCCCTGTCTCAGCCCAAAGTGAGTGGATGACGTTAACTTGGAAGGAGATCACAGCATGGGTGGAGTCCTCAGCAGATGGTGCAGCAGACTTGGCCAGCCGGGCAGAGCCCCTGAACCCCACCTCCACCAAGTGGGACATGTAATGACAGAGAGGTTGATAACCACGGGGACAGAGCAGTGCCTGGAAAGGAAATCCTAGAAATTCTTATGGTGGGGAGAAGGCAGTAAGGAGAGTCCAGACCCTAGAATGTAACACTGGGAACTCTGTTCCCTGGAACAGCCCCAGACTTACCTGGAGGAAAATAAACTAAAGGCATACTTTTACTCCATCATCCAGCACACATTGTAAACAAAGTAGCTAGTAGTCCTGTGAGAATAAAAGATGATCTCACAGGAAATCTCTCTGGCCAAAGCACTTTGAGAACCACTGAATAAACAGAACTATCAATACTTGAGGAATCAAAACTAACAGAATGATATAGAATAAGAATATAAAATAGTATATTGTGTTCTGAAGGTTCGCTGAAAAATCATCTTGCGAAAAGCAGGTTAATTGGAGATAAGGCATACAAATGTACTTAATGTATATACATAATAGCCTTCAGAATGAAGATGCAAAGATATAGAAGAAATTTTCAGTTTTTATGCTTAGGTTCAACAAGTATGAACAGCTGTATAGAAATATGATTAGACCAAAAATATATGCTCTAATGCTAATAGGCAGAGTGGGGACACCAAGCAAGGCCTGTCTATCTGGACTCTTCTTAGCCTCTCTGAGCCTGCATTCTTTCCTTCTGAGTATTGGGCAGGACCCTCTCTGGAATGGGGTTGTATTAGTCCATTCTCACATTGCTATAAAGAAATAGCTGAGACTAGGTAACTTATAAAGAAAAGACATTTAATTGACTCACAGTTCTACATGGCTGGGGAGACCTCAGGAAACTTACAATTATGGCAGAAGGCACCTCTTCACAGGGTGGCAGGAGAGAGAATGAGTGCTGAGAGAAGGGGGAAGCCCCTTTTAAAACCATCATAACTCATGAGAAATCACTCATTATCATGAGAATAGCATGGGGGAAACTAACCCCATGATTCAATTATCTCCATCTGGTCCTGCCCTTGACATATGGGGATTATTACAATGCAAGGAGAGATTTGGGTGGGGACACACAGCCAAACCATATTAGGGGTCTTATGATCTACCGTCAAACAAAGTAGATCAGATAATTTCTCTATGGCCAGCTTTTACACAAAAAGGCAGAGAGATCACTTACGTAGTATTTTCAGGTTTCATGATTGGTTTAGGGACAGAGGGGTTTTGGTTTCTATGACCCACCTTGGGAAAGAGAGATTTTCATTTCTATGGCTGGCTAAGGACTAAGAGACAGAAGGTTAGGAGAAAGAGAAAAACTTTCGCTGCTGAGGCTGCTGCTGAGGCCTTCTTTTTGGAGTGTTGTTTTCTGAGCTCTACAGGTGTGTATGTGTGTGTGTGTATATTTACACACATGCAGCTATTCCCAGAATAAAAAAGACATTGAAAGCAAGAACAAGCATACATGAAGTCTTTGGGCATGACAAATGAAATTGATGAAATAAAGAGCTTAATGAATGGGTTTTTACAGATGAATAGATTTAGCTGAAGAATCAATTTATAAGTTGAATTCAAATAATGTCTTCCATACATTCAAAAGCAATAAAGTAATGTGATGATTGAGAAAAAAAATTAAAAGATTTGGAAGATAGAAGTAGTAACATTAATTTAATAAAAGTTCCAAAGGCATCAGGCATGGGGGCTCACTCTTATAATCCCAGCACTTTAGGGGGCCGAGGCAGGCAGATCACCTGAGACCAGGAATTTGAGACCAGCCTGGTCAACATGGCGATAGCCTGTCTCTACTAAAAATTTAAAAATTAGCCAGGTGTGGTGGTGCATGCCTGTATTACAAGCTACTTGGGAGGCTGAGGCACAAGAATCACTTGAACCTGGGAGGTGAGGTTGCAGTGAGCCAATATTGGGCCACTGCACTCCAGCCTAGGTGGCAGATCGAGACTCCGTCTCAAAAAATAATAATAAAAATTTTTAAAAAAGTTCCAAAGGCAAGAAATGAAAGGAAGGAAATATTGTCATTATATATTAGGACATTTTCTGTTATTTTTCACTTTTCATAGTGAGTATTTATTTACATATTTTCTTTTTTTTTTTTTTTTTTTTTTTTTTTTTTTGAGATGGAGTCTCGCTCTGTCGCCCAGGCTGGAGTGCAGTGGCAGGATCTCAGCTCACTGCAAGCTCCGCCTCCCGGGTTTACTCCATTCTCCTGCCTCAGCCTCCTGAGTAGCTGGGACTACAGGCGCCCGCCACCTCGCCTGGCTAGTTTTTTGTATTTTTTAGTAGAGACGGGGTTTCACCAGGTTAGCCAGGATGGTCTCGATCTCCTGACCTCGTGATCCGCCCGTCTCGGCCTCCCAAAGTGCTGGGATTACAGGCTTGAGCCACCGCGCCCGGCCTATTTACATATTTTCTTTTAGCCTCTGGTTTGTCTATATCTTACTTTTGTACAAGTAAAAAAAAACTTTGCTTTAAAAAAAAAAAGCACACAAAAACACACATAAGATAATTAACAAATCCTTCAGCCCATGAAATGGAAATACTAAAATGTCAGCTTTCTGACAAAAATGATCCCAAAGTTAGAGAGAAGATGGTAGTAAATAAAATGGACTATGAAAATTGGAAAATGGCAGTAAATTAAGCAAATTACTAACTTAACATATAGTAACACTAAAAACTATCTGCCAATAAAATGGAAATCTCATTGATAATAGATGGATTTCTGAGAAGCCAAATTCAGTATATATGCATGTATGTATATATGTGTGCTCAATGCCAATTTATTTATATATGTGTTTATATATATACACACATATAAATATGTGTTTATATATAAACACATATATAAATATGTGTTTATATGTACAGACTAGTAACCATGAAAGAAAATAAAATATGATATAATTGTCTATAGGTAGCTATGTAATTTTAAACTTTCAGGAAACAGATAGGTAATCTCTATCTGATGGAACTTGTCTCATATAATATAAAAGGTGAAGTCATCTCAAAACACTTCACGAGGCTTCACACTTTATAAGATCGATTCTAAAATTAGATGAAGGTATTATAAGAACCAAAAAGTCAGTTTTGCTTATGTATGTAGATTTAAGATCCTAAATAAAAATTAATTTATTAATTTAATGAGAGCATGAAAAATAGTATCTCATGATCAAGCAGCATTCATAGCAGAGATTCAAGGAGAGTTCAGCCTCAGAAAATATAATTATTTAATATTTAATGAAAAGTAGAAAAAATCAAAATAATTATCTTAATAGGAATGGATACAGAAAAGAGCATAAGACAATTTCAATACCAATTTATTATTTTTAAAAAACCAGTGCAAGTAGAATACTAGAAAGGGAAGATAACTCTTTTAGTTTGTTCAAAATTATTTGTCAAAACCCAACATCCAATATTATACTGAACTGGCAAATTTTAATCACATTCTCTTTAGGCACACGATAACGAAAACAACCATTATATGTGTAAATGTTCAACATCTGTCCTGTGAATGGCAGTCAATTGAATGAGTCAAAACATTAAGAAAAGAAAAAGAAATGCACATAGAGACTCTAAGAGCAGTGACATTGTCATTAGTTGCAGATAATGTGATTATTTCAACAGAAATTATCAAAAGGATGAGTAATCCAGTGGCTTAATCAATCACCAGAGGAGCCATTACTACTCTCGTGAGGTTTAGGGAGATTGCCAGACAGATAATCAATAAGTAAAAGCCATCAGTGTTCTTCCACACTAGCTAGAAATTTGACCACCAGAAAATGTTAGACAAAATGGCAATAGATATACAATTTATAACAGCAACAAAAATATGGTATTTAGGAATAATAAAACAACAATATAAAATACTTTTACTAGAATAAAAAAAACCTCTAAGAACAAAAAAGGAGCCCTGTACAAGAGTTGACTGACTGGATGAGTTAACTTTCAGCATTTTGAATTTGCCTTTCGGTCTCCGTGGTTTCTGAGCGGAATCAGCTGTGAGTCTTATTGAGGATCCTCATAGGTCATGAGTTCTCTGGACCTGAGGCTTTGAAGCAGCTCCAATCCTGTTCTGCCTCCTGCTGGGTTTTCATTATGAGTGTGGGATGTTGGTTTTAAGGCCCCTGCAGAGATGGAGAAAGAAGGAAGGCAATTGGGCAAGTTCAAATCCCTCAAAGCTTGCTGTTCTTACCGAGAGTCTGTCACTTTTCTTAAATAAAAGCAACCTGAATTGCTTCAAGTCTCTGGCTAATTTCCAGAGTTCTGAAAAGGTTGATTCAGACCCTTTTTCCCCAGGGTTTTGTTTCCATAGAGAAAGGAATTCTCATAAGTCCTCACTTTGCCATTTTTGCTGCTGCTACCTGTTGGATGAGTTAATTTTATGAATAATCAGTGTTGCTAAAATCCATTCACCAATTCAATACAATTATAAGCAATTTCTCAATAGCATGTTTTGGCAAGTTGGAAAACCGATTCAAAATACATTCAATAGTTAAGAAACTTTGGAAATGAAGAAAAGAGATGGGGGAACAGCCCCACCAGACAAGAGGACATGTTTCCAAGCATTTGTCAAACAAATAGTATTTCAGAGCAGAAATTGACATACAAAACAGGAACAGATGGAGAGACCTGCAAGCTTGATGTGTAACGAAGTAGTGGAAGCACAGAGGTTTAGCAAATGTGTTGGGAAACCTGGGTCTAAAGTCTGAAAATTAAAGGTAGATCCCCAATGCACAACACCTCAAAAATCAACTCCAAATGGAACAAAAGTCTAAACGTAAAATGTAAAAATTTAAAGCTTATGAAAATGAGGAAGAACATCACTGAGGTGAGGGAAGACTATCAGTAGGATTTCAAAAGCACAAACCAAAAAGGAAAACTTAATATGAAGTGATAAATGTAAATAAGGGATCGCTGTAAATATGATTACCTCTAAATTAAAAATATGTATTTAACTAAGAATGTCAGAGACAAACATGGAAAAAGGGACACTAATGAAAGACAGTTATAAAATCTTAAATTTTCAAAAAAAATTCACATCTAGAATACATAGGAGCTCACATAAATCAGGAAGGAAAGGAAAACACAACAGAAAAATGGGAAATGATAATGAATAGTCAATTTATAGGCCTTGAAATATTAGTGATTAATAAATATGTAAAAGAAACTCAGATTCATGAGCAATGAGAAGGATACTGATTTTGAAAAGCACATGAGGTCATTTATTATAGCTTCATGTAAGGTAAACGTCATGACATATGTGTAATATGATATGCTATTCAATAACTTAAATATGTAAAAATTGAAAAAACTTAACATTGTATCAAAATTTTTTTAATGATTTTTATTTTATGTTTATTGTGAACACAAGTCTTAGTTTGGCAAGGATAGTCCTAGTTTTTGACTGTTATCTCGGAGTGAATATTACTAGGTGCCCATTTCACTCTCAACATTCCCTGGAAAATCAGTTGTATGGCCACTGTACTTGCTTCACAAGACCGTTAAATTTAAAAACACAAAACCTTTGCACTCATTTTCCAAGGAATACATTGGTTTTATGTACATAAGGCCCAAAGGCAAACAAATGGACAAAAAGTATATGTCAGGGTGGAGGGGAGGGTGCAAGGGATATTTACGAATAATGTAAGGAATCTGGGACTTGGCGCTCAGGTTAGAATTTAGGAATTTCCTATGACCCCTTCTTTCCACAGTCAACAATTAATTTCCCAATTATGTAAGGGCCACCCATGCTTTCCTGGATAAACCTGAGAAAAGCAATGCTTTTGGAGGACAAAATGGAGTCCTTCCCAGAGGAGCCAAATAAATCCCTCTGTAATGGTATGCAGCCTGTGTCCAGGATGCAAACCAATCTCAGACGTTAATAAGAATTCTCAGCTGTATAAACCAAAGTTACAAGATGTTAAATTCAGGAAATCTCATTTTACTCTAAACAAACAAGGAAAGGGGGTCTAATTGGGCTCCTCTGCAATCAGATCCTATTGCCTTCTTGGGCTCACCAAGCTGTGCTGAGGGATGGTCTGGGGGAGCTCATGCAGCCTTTTGCCGTATGTCTCTTCCTTTACAGATTTGGACAAAACAAAGGAATGAATGCTGGACAGAAGTTTCGAAGACCTCTATGGAAAGATAAAGCTCTCAGAGGTATCAACCTCATATGAAAGCGTCCTTTAAAAGGTCGTTTTATTAAGGCTATGGCAAAGAAATAATTTTTGGAAATGGTAGTTTTCCCATTAGATGGAATGTTTATTTTCCCTTGATTTTAAACAGTCTACAGTGTACTTTTATTTCCTAACTTATTTAATTGTCAGAACAGCCCTATGAGCTAAGAATTAGCATATCCACCCTTGTAGGAGAGCTGGTATGTCAACCCTTGTCTCTTGAACATGAAAATACATGTTCCAAATTATTATATCAGGAATACAGGAGCAACTCCATGTATTTTAAGTAAGGGAAAGTGAGGCTCAAATATTTTATCAAAAAATAAAATAGAAAACAAAGAATCATGAATTCCAAGCAAATACCTCGTTAAATAGGATCTTTGTAAGCATTGTATCATATCCTCTATCTCTGCAGATGTCTGATCTTTTGTAATAGACTGCAGGTGGGGCAACCTTGTGTTCTCTACATTGTGCCTTCTCCTGGGAACCCAGACAAACTACGTTTCCCAGCCTTCCTTGCAGTTAGGTTGGGGCCACATAACTCAGTTCTGTCCAGTGGAATGAGAGGGGAAGGAATGTCTGTCACTTTCAGGCCTGTACTTCCTCTGCCATCTTTTTGTTCTGCCACTGAACCCTTGGATTCCAGATTTTCCAGACGCCATGGCTACAAGATGGAGGAGAGCCACTTGACCTGTAGGAACTTTGAGTGAAAATAAATAAACCTTTACTGTGTTAAGCCACGTAGATTTGGTAGTTGTTATAGCAGCTAGCTGGTATTAATGATCCTCTTAAAAGGATGCCAAGACATTGGTATATTTTATCTTGCTTAAGAACAATAGAGAGCTGTCAGTCTATTTCCTCTACTTCTCATAAATAGGAAGAAATCAACACCTGGTAATATTATTGGGTTCCTGACTAGCTTATGGACTCCTTGTGGGCAGGGATGTTGTAAAACTACATTTCGTATCCTATTACTTTTGCACCAACCTAATAGAATAGTACCTGACACATTGAGGGTAGGCAGTAAATGAATCTACAGGGACTAAAGAAAGACTTGATAAGTCATAATTTGGATGTATTCTCATTCAATGCAGACTGAAAGTTTTTAAATTATTTGAATGGTAAATATGATTTGACTTGTTGTTTTGCTAAAAAATGATAAGCAACTAAAAGGAGGACTATAATCTCATTTGTACTAATAATGTAAGCTTATTTGAGTTTTATTAAGTTTAAAATTTTTCTTATTGATTACCACAATAATGAGGAATCATCTGTGCCAATCAAAATCAGTATGGACTCCACACACAGGGAGCTCTGATCCCTGGACATACTTCTGATAAATCTGAGACGCTCTGTGCTCAGCAGTGCTCAAGGTTCTGTCAACACGAACATCTCCTTACCCCATGGAACGAAAGGAAACCAGTGATGTTCCTGACATCTACGCGAGTGCCTTTGAAACTTTAAAGAATTTTAAATATGTGTCTTGTCTTTTATAATTCAATTGGTGTTTGGATTTAAAGTTAATGATCTAATTTCCTAAACTAACCTCTCTGTGCATTTTTCTACCTCTGATTTTGAACATTCCTGAAGATTGGTTGGCCTACAGTATCTAAGTGGTCTGTAATGTAAGTGGGAAGGGTGTGATGCAAAACGGAACTGGAGTGGCCTAATCCCTCCTCTTAGTGGCCTAAGCTATTTAGAGGAGATGAAGCAATGCTTGAAGTGCTTTTAATTAACCAAATAGCTATTGGAAAGCCATGTAGCCCACTGCCTGCCAGAAGCTATCGTAGCTCAACTGTTTCAGGGTTTCTTTCACATAAACAAGACTGATTAAAAGTGACCAATATTATGTAATTGCCATTGTCTTATTCATAACTATAAAGGTTTTCTCAGAGAAACCACTGAGTCTGCTCATTTTCACAGTTATTGGTTGTTCTTCCCCTTCCCTGGAGATTCAGCCCCTAACTGGTGTCTGGAAGGAACACTCAGGGACGCTTCTGCTGAATAGTGTGTGCTGTGTGCCGTGTTCTGTGTGCCATGTTCTGTGTTCTTGTGTGCTCCTGCTACACTGGCCGGCAGGGAGGTGATGGTAGGAAGGAGATGGGCCTGGGATAGGGAGGAGGCAGGGAGGAGAAGTGGCCAAGTGGGTACATTAATTATCTGCCCTTCTGGAGCAATCGTGAACTCTAAGAAGAAATTATTAAGTAGCAGGCATTTCACTGTCATTTGAGTCTCATTTGTACTTTTAAAAATGGTTATGAATAGTAACAATGAAAAATAGAAATGTTTAGGAATATAATAGCCCTAAAGACTTTCCATCCAATCTTGTCTTTTTAGATATTTGTAACTCTAATGACCTACTGCTGATAGATAACCAAACCACAGTGACTAGGAAATCATTTCATCATTCCCTAAAGATCTGCTGAACCCCTCTAGGTGCTGAGGACTATGGAAAGGGGCCACAGTCAGGGGAGATGGTCTTTGTGCTTAATTGCTCAAGAATGAAGTGGGTGCAATCCTGGAACTCACAGTTGTGCAGGGGCAGTTTTCAGATATGACAGGCGTGCTTTCCTGAGATATGACAGCCAAGAATAAATATTTGTGCTACATCAAAGGGTTTTACCATTAGAAGTTGTATTCATTGTTTACACTGATGCCCAAATGACCAAAAGTGAATATAAGGGTTTGACTTGTCTTTTATTAAATCCAGATTTGCCTTTCCAACCAAATAATAGAGCTTGAAGCTAGTATAATGTTTAGGTGAATATAAAACATGGAACTACCACAGACAGCGATGTCTAGTCTTGAGAGTTTGTATTTATCAATGCTTTGAGCCCAAAAGGGAAAAGGAATCAGAAGCCTCCCACCAGCAAAAATCTGGTGCTGTCTCCTGAGCACTGCTGGCTACACTATAACTTCCTAGGTGTGAATCACTCTTTCTCTCCATGGGACCAGGTACCACTCTCCATGTCTTGAAGGCTTCTCTCCCTAAAGTTTGACAGTGGAGAAGGGCACAGCCTCTTGTTCCTCCAAACATTGGCCCACATGTCTTTTGGGTTTTAAAGATTGAAGCACAGTATTTGGGGCCACTGGGTCTGCATTTGAATCATATTATATTTCCCTCACCCTGGCTGTGTGACTTTAGGACCTGTATACTCTTTTAGACATTCCACTTTAGCTTTTTCATCTTTAAAAGCAAAAATGAAGCCATGCATAGGAGAGCACTCGGCATGCCGTCTTGTGCAGATCACACACTCCGTAAAGAGACTCACCCTTCTTCCTGCCACTCTATGCCCAAACTGCCTCTTTTAGAAGAGGGATAAGGATTTACACTCTGCTACATGCTTTATGTGGATTGTTCCTTTACTATAAAGTTATAAAATAGGTGCTTTTATTATTCAGAATATGAATGAGAAAGCTGGAGGCAAGGAGAGAATGGGAAATGTACTCAGTTTTACCCAGAAGCAAGCACTAATGCCAAGAATAGAACTGAGGCATTTACAACCTAGAAGCCTTTGAGAGTCTGACATTTGTGCTTCTCTATTTTCCCTGGACACAATTATTGGAAATTGAAGAACAGGACACAAACACACACACACACACACACACACACACACACAGAGAGAGAGAGAGGAGATAAATTTTTCTATTCTCAGTGGGACAACTGTAATTTATATCTTAGGACTCCAACGTATAAATTGCAAGGGTTGAGGGCAGCTTAGCTCAACCCGCAACACACAATCATCTCCACTATAAAAAGTCACATTGCTGAGCATGACTTTTCCTCTCTAGTCTTCTGTTCTGCTTAGCACCGTCACCAACATGGTAGCAATGATAAGAACTAGCAGAACATGCTTATCTCTCTCTGTAATGCACAAGCCAGTTTTCCAATTCAATCTTCCCATCCTCTCTGCAAGGCAGCAAGGTATGTCCAGATCACACACCTAGAGGATGACCTTGTAGGGCCTTAACCCCAAGCCTTCTCTGAATGTTATGTTCTTTTCATAACATCCTGCTATTCTGCTGTTAGATATAACCAAGTGTACTGCTGGAAAACTAGTGATGTGGTTGGGGGCAGTCTGAATGCACTGTGATTTCATGGTAGCATCCCTTTCTTATGGTAGCAAAACATAGATTCACAACAAAATAATAAAAGATACCGATGAGGACTTGTTTAGAGCAAGAGAGGTGAACCATGCCAAGGGCCAAGCCTCTTCTGGTGAATAAAGTTTTATTATAACACAGCCACAGCCATTCAGCTAGACATTTCCTGTGTCTTCTTCCATGCTGCAATGCAGGCCTGAGTAATTGTGCTGAAGACTGTGTGTTCCTCAAAGCCAGAAAGCAAGGAGGCTCTCAGAGCACTCAGTGACTAACAGGATGATGTCAAAGGACACTGAAACTGGAGGGAAGGGCTCTGGATGTCCTAACTTGGGACACTGGAGCATGAAAAAGGAAGCGGATGGTAATTGACACATTGAATACATAAAAATCCATGAGCCCATAGCAATATTCAAAATATTAATAAGAGAGACAGGGCAGAAAAATAAAAAGTGTGGAGGGGAAGAAGTTCTTTAGTGAAGAAAGCCAGCTAACAGGTGAATAATAGAATTAGAAAACAACAATTCTTACTGGTACTGCTGCTATGAAAAATATAAAATAAAGGTATGTTGAAAACTCTAATTACTTTATTAGTCTGTAATTATTCTGGGTAAAACTATTACAATGCACAGAATAAGAAACCCAGATTAGGAATCAAGGAAAAACAACAAAATCAAGCCCTTAGGCTTCCTGAATGGTATTCACTGGCCAGCAACAGAGTTGAGCCTCTTCTTGTAAGCATGTGGCAAGGTCCCAGGCTGGGCAATGGAAGTTCCAGGTTCCCCCCCAGTTCCTTCCCCATCCCCACTTCCCAGGCCCCCATGCTCTTTGCTAGGCCAGGACAAGCCAGAGCTGAATGGCCCCTAGAGAGACCATCCTATTCATTCCCCTCTCTTTCTGCAAGATGTGACAGTGTTTCATTTGTTTGATTACCTCATTTTGTAACTTTGATCTCAAAGGATACTAATTTTGCAACTTCCCTAGTGCTGATGTTTGACAATCCATATGCATGGAGTTTCTCCTCCCTCATAGTTCACCTCCATCTAAGGGATTTCACTGGTCTTTTCATTAAGACTTCATGCAGATTCACCCAGGTTGTTGTATTAGTCCATTTTCACACTGCTGATAAAGACATACTCAAGACTGGGCAATTGAAAGAAAAAAAAAGGGTTTATTGGACTTACCACACCATGTGTCTGGGGAGGCCTCACAATAATGGTGGAAGGTGAAAGGCACATCTCACACAGTGGCAGACAAGAGAAGAGAGCTTGTGCAGGGAAACTCCCCTTTATAAAACCATCTATCTGATCTCATGAGATTTATTCACTCTCATGAGAACAGCATGGGAAAGACCTGCCCCCATGACTCAATTACCTCCCACTGGGTCCCTCCCACAACACTTGGGAATTCAAGATGAGATTTGGGTGAGGATACAGCCAAACCATATCAGTTGTCATTATATATTTCTGAAATCTCCATAACAACCAAGGGGCTGCAATGTGTGATGGACTGTACAGTTAGTTGGCTTAAGTTTGAATCCACATTCTGCCATTGATTCGCTGTGAGGGAGGATGAGTTACTTAGCCTTTTGAGCCTCAGCTTACTCATCTGTAAAATAAGACTATTCAACCCTGCATTTATTTGATAGAGTTATTATTACAAAGTACCCAAGACCATGTGTCTTAAATAACACAAATTATTGTCTCACCATTCTGGAGGCCAGATCAAGATGTGAGCAGGGCTGGTTCCTTCTGAGGCCACAAGGGAGAATCTGCTCCAAGCCCCTCTCCCTGGCTTGTCTTCTCCTGTGTCTTCCGAGTCTTCTCCCTGTACCTTTTCACATAATCTTCCTTGTGTGCGTCTGTCTCCAAATTTCCCCTTTTCATCAAAACATCAGTCACAGTATATTAGGGCCCATCCTGATGTCCTCATTTCAACTTGGTCATCCCTGTAGAGACCCTGTCTCCAAATATGGTCACATTCTGAAGTCTTGGAGGTTAGGAGTCCAACCTATAAATTGCAAGAGTTGGGGGGAGCTTAGTTCAACCCACAACACACAATCATCTCCACTATACAATCCATTGGAAATGTAACAATGTGTAGAACTTAGATGACAGCCTGCTTCATGGTGAGGCCCAAGTAAGTGTTATTTATTATTAATACATTGACTCTCTCCTTAGTGCTCCTGGAGGAGAGATTTTACTGCCTCCAGTGTTTTCTGCAGGCCATTTCTGAGCCTCTAAATATCTTTAGAACTCTCCTGTGAACTCTCTTCTAAAATCTCTTGACTTTTTATATGCAAAGTCTAGAAATGGGAGACGGAAGACAAGAGATCATTTGAAAACAGAACATCTCCAAGGAGGGTCTGGTGGCCACCGGGGCCTGGGGGTCCTAGTGGCAGCCTTTGGACTTTCTGCCAAGTGGTCACTCCACACACTCAAGTCCTACCTGCTCTTTGCAGGTGGGATCTCCTCCCTTCTCCCTGGGCTTCCATCCCACATCTTTCTTGGAGCAGACCTTGCCCTCTCCAGCTTCTACTGGGCAGGTGTAACTTGTCTGCCTGTGAACCAAGTTCCCAGTTTTTCCAGAAGGGAGTTTAGATCTGACCCTGGTGAAAGCGGACCTCATCTGTCTATCTTGGCTTCAAGCAGTGCAAGTAGGTAAACCCTTTAGGCTAAGGATGTCCTAGCAATTTCCTCCAGCCTTTTTCTATTTCTCATTTATTCCCGTAGCAGACACTTTCTGGACACCCACTGGCCAGTCCCTCGTAGCACTGGTTGTGGGATACCCCAAGTGGCCCAGGCATGGCCCCTGCCCTCAGGAAGCTCACAGGCTAGTGGTGAAGACACACAAATGTCTGAGGCTGCTTTCCCTACTTCTGTCCTGTGCCCTTCCTGTCCTGCGGGTTCAGTGAAGATACACAAATGTCTGAGGCTGCCCCCCTTACTTCTGTCCTGTGCCCCTCCTGTCCTGGGGGTTCAAGATTTAGCCTTCTCCTCTGGGAAGCCTTCCCTGACCATAGGAGTCTGAAGGGTTCATGCCCTCTCTTAATTTCCTCTTGCACTTGTCTGTCCTGCTCAGCTATCCGCCCTCACCTGCGTTCCCATCTCCAACACAATGGAACTCTCTGCAATCCTGCCCCACCAGACTCAGCCTCATTTCTGACTGCACATACATAAAGTACTGCAGCTCTGTTCTTGAAGTCACAAAAACCAGCGAGGCTCCTATGACTGCTTCTGTTTGGGCTGGGCTTCATACCCTGATGCAGCCCTGCTCAAACTGCTGATGGTGGTGTCAGAGTCCCTGCACGGACCCACACCAAATGCCTCTGCTCTGCTCTGGTACAGAGATTTTACAGCGAGGCACAAGTCATGGAAAGAAAGAGCTTTAAGAATAAATGTGAGTGTCCTCAGTGCCTTGTATTTGAGAATTACCTCACTGTCTCAGCCCAGGAAGCAGGCTGGTGTCCCATTGCCCTAAGAGCACTAGGAACCTGCACTGGTCTTGCAATCTAATAAGACTACCACAGAGAAAGTCAAGCGGGTGGCCTCACAATTTTAGGAAGCCTTTTAGACCTCATCTCTGTGCACCTGCCTTGCCTCTGCCCTGCTACTCAGCGAGCAGATAGAAACCCGTTTGTTCCTCTCTGGATTGTGACATCCACCCACTAAAGTAAGCGGGTCCTTTGGATGTAGTGGTAATATTTTACTCATGCAAACGATACAGACAAGAAATGAACCTGTGGGAGACTGCAGTTATGGGAGCTCCGTGATTTCAGAAGAAAATTAAAACTCACCAGGAAGTCAGAAATGCTGTCCTAGCCTCCCACGTCTGCCTGCAATAATTCAGGCCCCTCTGCTTTCTGAGATGCTGATAAGTCTCGGTACAAAGAGACCCCCATGTAGACCTCCCTACTTCACATAAGAGTATGTGATAACAGAACCTTGGAAAAAGACTGGGTTCAAGAAGGTGATTTGTTTAATCATCAAGTTTCTGGCTTGACTCTAGGATATGGATTCCCAGTCACATTCTTTCCATGTGACCAGCCTAACCTAAGCTGGCCTATGGACACTATTTTATCCAGTTGACTATTGTTGTTTAGTGTTTGCACGAGACTAGAAGGAAAATCAGAGAAAGGTGAGGTGCCTGCTAAGACTTTCAGAGGAAAGGGAATCCTTTAGAGCCTGCATTCCATATTTAACCGCAGTGCCACACACATACTTCTTTCCCTGCTATTCAAAAGAGGAAATATCAGAGAATAATACACCAAAAAATGCATTTGTATTCTGCTTGGGAATGGTGTTTTCAAATTCTGCACTTGAGAAGGAGTGTATTGTTATACCATTTACCCTCTCATAGAAATTTTATTGTTTTATTGAAATGATTAATATACTATATTAGGAAGGCCAAACATTAAACTCAAACAAAAGCCTAAAGCCTGTTTTATTGATATTTAATACAATAGTACTTGCAATCAATTATATACTATTCTAATGACTTTCTTCCAACCTCTTCAAAGCCCCCATTACTGTTCTTAAATACACACACATGAACACACACACTCAGGAACACACACACCAGGAAGAGAAAGAAGCTGTTCCTGCTTTCCAATTCCCCAAGTCCCACACCAAAAATTCTTAATTCTTAAATTCAGTATGGATAAAATAACCAGGAACTTGTTAAAATGTAGATTTGGTGCTCAAACCTCATAGAGATTTGGATTTAACAATACAGTGGATATTGTCCATGAACTGTCCTTGAGAAACACAGCTCTATACCTATAAATTCAATCTAAGTTCACCCTGGTCAAAGCAAAGCATTCTGCAGGAGCTTCCATTGCACCAGTGGCTAGCACCTTTCGTTAGCTGAGTTTTCCGTGTCTTGGTCAATGCCTGTTAGCTCTTCAGGCATTACCTGAGGTGAGTTACTGTGCTGATCTGACAACCTCTAATGCAAGACATAGCACAATACTTACCAATGAGAGACTCTCAGTCTGAATCCTGCACTGCAAGGGAGGGTTGGCCTGGTTCCTATTTTAAGCCTTGGGTAGGATTGTCACTTGCCTAATGAGGTCTCTCAGTTTGGAAACTTTCATATGTTCTTCTCCTGTGGTACTTATCACTCAACCTTGTATGGCAATTTATTTAGTTCATGCTCGCGGGGTCTTAATTAGGTTTAGTTTTCACCTTATGTAAAACTTAGCAAGACGGCTGGCATCACCATTAAAATCAATGATGGAATCAATAAATTCACTCAAATAAAAATCAATCATACTTTCAACCTCTCTGGCTACTAAAAAGATAGACCACTAATTCATGCTCTCTCTCAACCAAAGCTAAATCTCCATTTACATTACTTTCTCATTATTGAGGTATTTATGAATCCTTCAAGCCCAATTGATTAGTCAATGAATTTATTTGCCTAAACAGACAGCAGATTTCTGCTCTGTCCTCCTAAGCTGCATGGCTTTTATCTCCCAAGGCTTGAACTCTTTCAGCTGGAGGCTCATTCATTCATTTAATTAGGTGACAAATATTTATTGAACAATTATTCTGTGACAGGCATTAGTCTTAGCACAAGGGATACAGAGAAGAAAAGAAGTAGTTTCTGTCCTGAAGAAATGGAATCTAGGAAAAGCAGAAAAGCAGGCAATCAAATAATTACCTGCAGCATGTACAGAGCGCAGGTGTGCACAAGGAGCATGGCTCAACTCTTTCTAGAGGGAATAGGAAAGAATTGAGAAGATCCTTAAAGAAAACAGGCAGAGTGGGAGAAGAGCATCCCAGATAAAGGTCATCTAGAAAGCTGGAAGTGAAAAGATGCACTATATAATACAGAAATCCTAAGTGACTTCAGCTGGGTTTCCCAGAGCATAGATCTTTGAAATGGAGATTTGCATGCAATACATTTCTTGAGGATTTCCCCCCGGGATCACCGAGTACGATTGCACAGAGGCAGCATGTGAACCGTGATCAGTTGCAATGCAAGCCAGTTTCAACAGGAAGTTCCGGGGCTGGGGCAGCCTGCAACACTGTCCCACTTAGAGCAAGGACCAGGCTCTCACCCAGGCAGCCTGCAGAAGGTTCAATCCTTACCTCTTCCCACCTCCTACCCCAAAAGGTAATGCTTTAAGCTAGGTAAGTCTCTTCCTTTGACTGGGAACAATTCTTGGGGAAGGATTTCCCTGTAAGCTGTCCACCACCAACACTCCCAGCAGCAGGGGAATGAATGCGTCAGTCCTAAAAGTGCATCTGGGCCACAGGGCAGCATCCACTCCAGTAAGCCCAGGAAGTATGAAGTGTGAGAGTGCAGGTACCTTGTAGAGGGGACAGGAAACAAAGCTGGGAAAGTGGTCAGGAGTCAGATTGTAAAGGACACTTGTATATCAGAGGCTTGGATTTATCCCAAGAACAATGGAAGCCATTTACAGGTTTTAAGAAAACAAACAAATAAACAAACAAAAACCATGACCAGTTTTGCATTTAGAAGAATCTGTAAGTATAGCATGATGAGAATGGTTGGAAATCACTTAAGAAACTTCAGAAAACTTTCAGGAAAGGGGTAGAAGGGAGGTAAGGATGTGAGAGGTTTTTAGAAGGTTAAAGAATGAAAGATGAGTGGCTGATGGTGATTAATGAAGGAGAGGAACAGAGTTATGAAACTGGTGAACAAAGAAAACTCTGGCTTCTACAGTAAAGAGATTTGAAACCACACACAGAACTTCTTAGTTCCTAAAGTGTAGTTTGCTTAGCAGAGCCAGCAGTGGAAAAGATGCCTCCAGAGTTGTGAGGGAATAATTAATGTGATGGTTTGAAAAAGAGAGATGTAGAGATGTTGTTTTCATGTTTCAATAATTCATGTATGACAAAAAAAAAATTGGAGGAGACTGGTGGGCACTTGCTGAACACATTGCATATTTTTCAAGATAGCATTCTCAAACACAATTAGAATTATTACTAATTAACAACATGTGAACAAATTTGAATACCTAAGTGTGTGTGAAGCTCCATATTTATGATCCTCATGGTCTCCAACTAATAGATTCTTCAACCCTACAGCAGTTTCTGTGTGGGATTATCTAGTGGAGGGAGAAGCAGCAGAGGAACCGAGGAGAGAAGACATCCAATTAATTAAAAGGGTATTAGTTCTTGCTCCTAATTAAAATCAACTAAAAATAGGAATTTGACAGGTGTTTGGCCAGAAAGAGCATATTAAACAATATTCAATCTTTAGGGGAAGAGCAGAAAAAACCCACAGAAGCATCCAGAGGCCATTTCCTAAAAGCTTCTCTTTTGCAATACAATGCCTTCCACATATTTTAGGAACCCTCCCTGCTTTTCCCCAGAACCAGTAGAGAGCTATCCTACTGTACACAACTGAGTTATATGGACTTACACCTATCCATACATCTTCATAAAATTTGTTAAATTCTCTTATTTTGTGTGTGTGTGTGTATATATATATATATATGAATTATAACTGGACAGAAAATAAGTTAAACAAAATGCTTGAGCTGTCAATTTGATTATTCCTAAAAAGCAACATTTTTCATCAACTATATCAAACATGAACTCCGTAAGGACATGGATTTTCCCTCTCATCTGTTCACTGATATATCTTCTGTGTTCAGAACAACGCTGGGGCCATATTTTCTCTGAAGGCCACAGGGAAAGATACTTTCTGGCCTCTTCCAGCCTCTGGTGGGGATCAGCAATGCTTGGTGTCTGTTGGCTTGTAGACACAATGCTACTCATTGCTTCCTCATTCACGGGCATTCTCCCTGGGCCTGTCTTCTCTCTTCTAAAAGTACCAGCCCTGTTAGGTGCAGGGCTCCCTGTAGTCCAGCCTGGTCCCATTTTAACTTAATTACACTTGCTTCCAAATAAGTTCTCATTCATGGGTGAGGACTTGAATATATGTTTTCAGAGGGTGCAATTCAGCCAACAAAATGTTCTTCCAAGATTGTTTATTCATATGTATCACACTCTTGGAGTGCGTCTTCAAGGAAACCAAATGTCTGTTGATATTGCAAATACTTTGTTAACTCTCTTCTGGGTTTTTCGCTGCCCATTTTCCCAAGGTCAAATATAATACATAAAATATCTCCACTCTCCTGAGACGTGACACCTACTGGGATTTTTCTGAAGATAGTTTAGATGAAGAGGAGGCAAAACAAAAGACACAAAGGAATGGTTGATTTACAGGGATGCGAACAGGTTGAAAAGAGGTATCTTAATGAAGGATAAAAGGATTTTGTAAGAGGATATTCAGGATAAATTTCACTGATTTTTTTCTCTAGCCAGCTGTGTTTCTGATGATAACATGAATTGTCACTTTATTTGCATTTTACTGCATTCTTTATTTGTAGAAAAAACATTACATATATATGTGTGTACACACACACACACACACATATATATATATCCTTCATAGGGGAAATTTTCTAATGTCAGCTTTTATTCAACAGATCCTTGTAAAATATGATTTGTTATGCACTGTATTAGATATTGGAGGAACAAAGGCCACGTCACTGACATGACAAGCGGTGCATTTGAGGAAGGTTAAATGGGGCATTGTAAGGGGAATGGAATGGAAGAAGAGATAGACAGACTGTATGAGGGCACTGGTTTAGATACTTTTATAGTAGCTCAGGTGAGAGGCAATGAGAGTTTGAATTATAGCATAACCACAGGGCTGGGAGGTAGGAGCTAAGTCAAGACCTTGTGCCAAAGTGGACATAGAATCTTGTGACACATTAGTCATCAGATGTGGGTAAATAAATGTAACTCATGTGACCCTTGGAATTTATTTGACCCATAGAGATATAGATCATCCTGACCCGATATTCCGAATGTGAAAAACTAATTAGTCCAACACCCTCTCTGTAACACTTGTGGATCATCTGTCTTCCATGTGGCTACCTCTTCCTATGTCCTGTGTTAGCTTGTGATGTTTAGGTTTCTTCTTTGCTGACTTAGACATCTTAATTCATCTCTTGATTGATGTCACTATCAATGCGTTCACATTAAGATCTTTGCAACTTTGTGGACGAGTTTTGGGTCACACTACAAGGTAGTCTCATCAGAGCACATATGGTTGATAATGATTTTGTAGGAATGCTCTGTCATCTCTCTCTTAACCACCCTTCTCAAGCTCTCAGCATCTCACATTTGCCAAACACTCCTGGCGTGTGACCGTTTCTTGGTCATTTATATACAGTTGTATAAGAAAAGCAGAATCACTGCGGGTGATACGAAGTCATTCTCATGCTTTATTTAGAAATAGATATAGGCCTTGTTATTGACCTCCTGGGTTACAAAGTCTATTTAAGATAGTTACGTACGTGCTTGCCTTTGTGTTTGAAGTCATCAGGGCTTGTGGTTAAGAAGGATAGATGAATGCGACATGGGAGAGAGAGGACAAATGGGAATTTGAGGGAACAAACGTGGTCTCACATCTCTCTGTCACCCCCTCCAATCTCAGTAATAGGGTGCAGATAGGTGAGTGTCCCCCACCACGGACCTGCACGCCCACCTGACCTAGGGCTCAGAGAAGCTGAAGGGGAAGGTCAGATGGGAGCTGGGAGCCTTGGGCCCCGCCACTGCCCACCATTCCCCAGGGGAATACACAGAGGAGCACCCGGTGCACACCAACCCTCCAGGTGGCAGTGCAACTGCTGCTTCTCTTCTGGTGTCCAAATTACATGCAGAGTTCCTTTGTAGAAGAATTGAAAATTCAGAGAAGCGGATTCTGGGAAAGAATTTCCAGCTTAGCTAAGTCATCTGGGGCAGTGGGGCACAATCCGCAGATCTACCATCATTATGGAAAAATGGCCTCACTCTGTTGCGTTTTCAGGAAAAGCGAAATGGCTCCCAGGCCTGCTTGATGCTTTCAGATGCCTGGTGACAGGAATCGAGAACCAGGGAAGGGCCTCAGGATGCTGAGTTCAGAAATTGTGAGGATCGAGGGGCGAGAAATTGAGAGCAGGTAATTACCTTGGAAAGATCAGCAGCATCGCCTCCCACTTAGTGACCTCACCCAAGCAGAGACAGCTCGGATGATAAGGTGCCCTACCTCTGACAAGGTTGTCTTATCAGAGCACACATGGTTGATCATGATTTTGTAGGAATGCTCCAACATCTCTCTGTTAACCACTCTTCTCGAGCTCTCAGCATCTCACATTTGCAAAATTCTCCTGGCATGTGACGATTTCTTGATCATTTATGTACAGTTTGGTAAGAAAAGCAGAATCACTGTGGGTGATAAAAGTCTTTCTCATCCTTTATTTATACATAGATATAGGTCTTGTTATTGACCTCATGGGTTACATAGTCTACTTAAGATAGTTATGTATGTGCTTGCCTTTGAGTTTGAAGTCATCAGAGCTGGTGCTTAAGAAGGAAAGATGAATGTGACATGGGAAAGAAAGGACAAATGGGAATCTGAGGGAAAAATCTTGGTCTCACATCTCTCTGTCACCCCCTCCAATCTCAGTGATAGGGTGCAGATAGGTGAGGGTCCCTCACTACGGGGCTGCACACCCACCTGACCCAGGGGTCAGAGAAGCTGAAGGGGAAGGTCAGGTGGGAAGTTCCTATACTTAAGAATTATGTAAGGAAGGCTGAATTTAAAGTAGGTGAGTCTTTGGATTCAATCCTGTCCATTAAGGCCTATTGGTTCATGTCTGCTTTTTGACTTATGGCTTAGGGCTGCTATGAGTATCAACCTAACTACAGGAGACTTTAATTAAAATAGGCACAATTTGTTTTACATACATAACTTCAGGTCCCCACAATAGCACTGTATAATCTCTATTATTGTTAATTTTTATTTTGTCTATTATCAGACTTTCCTAATCTCTGTTTTATAGATAAGGAAGTTGGTTCTCATCAAGATTAACTGACTTGCCCCAAATTACACAACCTGTAAATGCATAAAGGAGGAACCACATCAATTATCTGCCTCTGAGACACACATTTAAAACATTTCCTCTGCCGCTTTCATTTCCTAAGGTCCTAGGGCCAACCTGAGGCTCATCTGAGGGAGGTGTCTGAGCTTCATGCAAGAGAGTGAGAAATACTATGTTGACTGTAATTTACTCTGTGTATATGTGTCTGTGTGTGTGGGGGGGGGACTTACATACCCACACACAAGACACATACGTGTATTTGTGTTTACACACACACACACACACACACACACACGTGACAAGCACAATGTCTTTCCTCAACCTCAATGTGTTCTAATAGCTAACGCAGAGTCTTTGCTCACATGTTCACATGCCAAGTCCTGTGCTGGATGCGGGGCTAGCAATGAAGAATGGAGATGGTCACTACCACATGGAGCTGGTAATCAAATGGAGGAGGAAAAAAACAAATCAAATGCTTACACTAATAAACATGTAATTATATTTTATCTTATTGTAATCTCAGTGCACCAGAGATCTATGAGAATTTGTGACACAGGAATGTCTGGACTGGGGAAGCTGAGCAAGTTTTCTTTAAAGAGTGAAGGTGAGTTTATCTGGAAGAAGAGTCAGGAGAAGAATGGGTTAGAATATTGAAGACAGGAGAAACAAAACACGTAAAAACCCTGGAGCAGGCAGAATGAATGGAGGTATAATTAATTAATTAAACACTTGCAAAGATCTATAGCAATTTCTTTTCGGTAGGGGGCACCTACCATTTTCTGTAGTTTGCTGGACAACCCCTCCGGGATTTTGCAGATGTTGGGATGAATGATACATAGGCACCAATGGACGTGTGATCAAGTTTACTATCCATTTGGCAAGCAGCAAAGAGTTTCTCCAAAGAGGAGGTCAAGAGCAAAACAAGAAAGAGCGAGCATTTGGGATTTTCACTGTGGACAAGGGTTAGAGCCAGAGTGGGAGTACCCTCCCAGGCAGGTGTTCATGTTGTTTGAAATGCCCATCTGCCTGACGATAGAGGGCAGAAGCACCAGTGCTTATGGGGTTGTCCAGATGTGTGCAAAGAGGAAAGGAGGGGTAGGACTTGAAATTTGTCATTGGTCAGCAACATTAGTCTTTCTCTTTATTACATAGGTGGAAGTTACTGCAAAGTGACTTTTCATAATTTCAGTGAAATGCATGAAAACACTAGTACATTTTTGCATGGGGTGAAGGCTTCCAGAAGCTAAAGTCAAATAGTCAAAACAGAAAATAAACAATGTTTTTCCTGCTGTCAAAGCTATTACCTGAAATGTAAGGAATATACCACGGGTGCTTTAGGGAGTGCGTGTATTTTTGTGCCTGTGTGTGGGGGCATATGTGTCTTTTGCTGTGTGAGAAGTATAGAAAGATTAAATAGATTATTAGAGTCGGATCCTGATGAAAGCGTTCTTTTTTCACTTTTATTTACATCAGTACTTCTGGCACCCTACAAGGTATGGGATTATAAAAGTGAAGGCAAAAGAAGTAAAGAAAAGACAGATAAATGAAAAAGAGTTAAATACGCAGTTTTTGAGTCCCTACAATAGGGGTGTCCATTCTTTTGACTTCCCTGGGACACATTGGAAGAAGGATTGTCTTGGGCCACACATAAAATACACTAACACTAATAATAGCTGATGAGCTAAAAAAATAGCAAAAGAATCTCATAATGTTTTAAGAAAGCTTACTAGTTTGTGTTGGGCCGCTTTCAAAGCTGTCCTGACCCACAAGCTTGCGGCCAAGCTTGCCCTACAATATAGCACCATCTGCCAGGTACATGATGTAGGTTAACTCTTCAAACCTTATAAATATGTATTATGTTAGTATTCATCCTATTTTGCAAATCAATGACCTGAAGTTCAAAGAGTTATGAAAGATCATTCAATTAATAAGTGGTAGAATTGAGATTTGATAATTGGATAATTAAGACTAGATTCTTATTATAATTTACCTGTTGTTTCAAATTCAGTGTGTTGATTTTGTTTAATTTTTTTTTTCCAAAAAAAATCATTGAAAGTTTGAAAATTCCCTTCAGGTTACTCCTGCTATTGACTAATTCAAAAAAATTCTCCTGAACAAAACTTTATATTTCCCAGCTTATCCATTAACTCAGTTATTTTGAAACAAAATCTCCTTAAAACTCAATAAACATTTCTAAAATTTATTCCACAAAACCACATAACACAATTTTTCTCCCTCTTGGAAATAATCATAAAATGCTAATTTGGTCATTTTTACTCTATAACTTTTTTTTCAAAGCTGTAGTTGGGAAATGTATTGGCACTACATCTAATTACATAATATTCCATTCAAAACAATGGTACAAAAAAATCACCTAGCCCTGAAGTCTCAACACATTTTCTCCTTTTCTAGAGTTTTATTGTGTTTATAATTCCATTCTGATTACTCCTTCTCTTCTTTTCACTATATTTTTATATTCCCTGTCAGAAGAGATGAAGTTGAAACCTCAGGAAACACATAACATTTTTTATTTTAGAAATCTCTTAAAAAGAATCCTCTTTCAAAACTTTTTTGTTTGAAGATGTTTGCTAATTGGAGATGCATAACTGGGGAAGTATTTTGCTTCATTGAGACAAATCCTAAGACAAAATTTTTTGAGAGTTAGAAAATATAGCCACATTCATCCATCTATCCATCTATCCATTCATCCATCCATTTGTCTGTCCTTCCATCCATCCATCAATCCGTCCATCCCTCCATCCATGCACCCAGCACTGTGCAACACCTACTGAGCCATGCCAGTATGGAGCATATGAATCCACCTGTGCTCACATCTACATACTCTCCTTTTATAATGAACGAACAGACCCTGCTCCTGTGTATGAGATTTCATCCTGTTCTGTAAATCTTGACTCTGCTCTTGAAATAGTGCCCTGTCTTCTACATCACTATTTTTACCTCTTCTACTGGATCATTCCTAGTAGTAGAGAACATTTTCAATATTTTTCTTTTGCTTTTTCTTTTCTTTTTGTTTTCTTTTTTCTTTTTTTTTTTTTTTTTTTGAGACACAGTCTTGCTCTGTCACTCAGGCTGGAGTGCAATGGCATGATCACAGCTCACTGCAAACTCAACCTCCTGGGCTCGAGTGATCCTCCCACCTCAGCCTCCTGAGTAGCTGGAACTACAGTTGCATATCACCATGCCTGGATAATGTTTGTATTCTTTGGACAGATGGAGTCTTGCTGTGTTGTCCACATATCCTTCTGACTACTGCTTTATTTCTCTTTTCTCCTAGACAACATAATTCCTTGATAATAATTATTCTATTTTTCTCAAACTCCACGTTAGTACATCCTAATGGCTCCACCTCCAAAATACAGCTTGAAGGAGGCCACTTTTCACCACCTCTGTCATTTTCTGCTCACAATCTTGCTTCCCGTTATCATCAATTCTCCACATAGCAGGATAGTGATTGGGGAAATACTTATCAGCTAATTAGACCAGAGCCCATCAGTGCCCGCCCCAGCTTCTAATGACATAATGACACATGGATTGTGACCCCACATGGAATCTGTGGCCCAGCAGCCTGCATTCTTCTTTCTACACTTCTATCTACACTTGCTTCTCTATTTCTTTCCCTTTCATTTTCATCTCAGGTCATTTCTACTGGGTTTTTGTTCCCATCACTCCACTGAACAGGAGCTCCTTGTTAAGGAGACAATAATCAATTCCCAATCCTCACCTCTTTCACCTGAAAAAGGAATTTATTTTATTATTTCTAAAGTGCTTTCTTCACTCACCTTCCTGACACTGTACTCACTCGTTTTCTTTTTACCCTCACTGATCTTTCCTTTTTAGCTTCCTTCCCTAGCTGCTACTTCTCTCTCAGATGTCTGAAGCTTTCCATAACACACGACTCACCCTATCCTTCTCTCCTCCGATATTCTCCTCTAACACTATTTTAAGGCCTAATTGAATTTTCTTTAATAGACTTTATTCTTTAGGCAGTTTGGCTCACAGCAAAATTGAATGAAAGGTACAGAGAGTTCCCAAATGCCCCCAGCCCCCAGATAGGCACAGCCCCTACCCCACCTCAGATCAGCATTCCCCATCAGCGCGGTCTGTTTGTTACAATTAATAGACTTACATTGGCACATCATTATCACTCAGGGTCCACAGTATATGTGAGTGTTCATAATACTAACTCTTTAGATGACCTCATCCCAGTCCTTTGTCTTTATGGCTGAAGATTCCCAAATTCCATCTTCAGCCCCAAACTGTTTCCTGGTCTCTGATTTCCTGATGTCTCCATTTGAGTATGTAGTTGATATCTTAAATTCAGCATGTCCAAAGTAACTTTTAACTTCTTGATTCCTTCCATATCTTAGAAAATGTCACCAACATTCACTGAAGAGCTCAAATCAAAATCTGGGCATCATTTTTGATGCCTCTATTTTCCTCAAACTCCCCGTTAGTGGATCTTACTGACTCTACCTCCAAAATACAGCTTGAAGGAAGCCACTTTTCCCCATCGTCTTCTGCTCCCAATCTTGCTTCCCCTTGCCATCAATTTTCCACACAGCAGGATAATCAGTGGGAAAATATATGTCAGCTCATTAGGCCACAGGTCATCAATACTCTCCCCAGCTTCTAATCACACATAGATTGTGACCCCACATGGAATCTACAGCCCAGCGCCTGCATTCTTCTTTCTGATGTCATCTCTCCCTGGCTCCATCTCAGGCTTTGCTCTCTAGTGAATTGTCCTTCTTATTCTTCCTGGAACAAAGGCCTGCAACGAGTCATTTGCATGGATGCTCCCAAAGGTAGAGACAGAGCTCACTCTCTGCCTTCCAGTGACGCTGCTCTAGAATTCCTCCTGCCATCCTTCTTCTCCTCTCACTCTCCCTTTCCTATCCTGCTTATTTTTCTTTTCTTTATGCGACATTTATTAACAATTATTTGACATTTGATTTTCTTTCTTTTTTTTTTTTTTTGAGACAGTCTCCCTCTGTCGCCCAGGCTGGAGTGCAGGGGTGTGGTCTCGGCTCACCGCAACCTCTGCCTCCTGGGTTCAAGTGATTCTCCCGCCTTAGCCTCTCGAGTAGCTAGGATTACAGGCGCGTGCCACCACGCCCAGCTAATCTTTTTGTATTTTTAGTAGAGAGGGGGTTTCACCTTTGTTGTCCAGGCTAGTCTCAATCTCTTGACCTCATGATCCACCTGCCTCAGCCTTCCAAAGTGCTGGAATTACAGGCATGAACCACTGCGTCATTTGATTTCCTGTGTTATGCATTGACAAACAGGATAGTTCACTATCTCCTCTGTAGAGCATAAACTCCATGAGGGTAGGAACTTGGTCCTGTTCACTGCCCCAAGAATTAACACGTGTCTATTGAATGAGTGATCAATATCATTTCTTCAAAAAAAAGGTGCTGACCCTTTTATCAGTGGGGAAAGTACATGACTGCAAGTAACTGAAAACTCAACCAAAACTGGTTTAAGCCTCTAATGGTATATTTTTAATATAAAATAAAAAGTCTAGAGGTAAAAGGCCAAGCTGAGTGCAGCTGCTCAGGTGTTACCAGGGACCGTAATCCTTGTCCTCCTGTATCACCGTCCCTGACTGTGGCTTTTGTCCCCTGCATGCAATGCAGTGCTGCTTTTCTGGGAAGGACACCACATTCTGGGCTAAAGGGAAAAGAGCCTTCTCCTAGGAAGAGTTTGCTCTTTTATTTGGCAAAGGGTTTCTGTCTTTCCTTAGCCAGAACTCAAGCTGGGCCTGTTTGCAGCTGAAGTTCAGTTCTGCTCTGACAAAGCTGAACTCTGTTAGGAGGGAGGAAAGGGAAAACGTGGAGTTGCAGGCAATGAGCCACAGTGAGCCCCGTCTGCTACAAGCTCCGTGGGTGCCAGGCCCTGTGCTACGAGGCACTACAGATACATCTTCTCTCAAGGAATATGTGCTGTAGAGAAGATGGATAGTAAAAATAATCATCCTAAGGAAACCAAAACTCTTGTGAGAAGTCAGAAGGAGCTATTGGATGCTTGGGCTGTCAATCAGAAAACACTTTGCAAAGCTTGTAATTGCATCTTGAGGGAGGCTTGCTAACTGAAAAATTCTGAGAGGGTCTTCTAGGCACAGGAAAGACTATTCGCAAAGGCATGTAGTTGTGAATGTCCAGAGCATGCTTGAAAAAGAAAACTCATTTAGAATATCTGAAGCATAGATTAGCAGTGCCTGAGAGTGGGCAGGGAAGCAGAAACTGTGGGTTACAGAGAACTTTCAAAAGCTTCTAGTAGAGGAGTCACAGAATCATTGCATTCATTTCTGAGAGTTCAATCACTTTCCATAAGGAGGAGGCACTAAAGCAATAGAGACTTGACGCAGGTAGATAAATTTGTAGATGATTGTCTTGTTATTAAATCAACCCTCTCCCAAACTCATGCGTTAGGCTCTTGTGTTACAGGTAGGTGTGACTAGATGCGGGCATAGTTTAGAGCAGTGGTCATAACTTCCAATGGCCTACAGAAGCTGGAAGGTGATATCTTATGGGAATCAAATCAGATTAGAGGCACAGCGAGTAGTGGGACTGTAGCAAAATGAAGGGTGCACTTCCTCTCCCCAACAAAGACAAGCAAATTTAATTTAAAACAACATATGAAATGCTGTGCCTATCAGAATGAGCATCGGGACAAATTTTGTCCAGTGTTACTGGTTCCAAGCACAAATAGTAGAGTAACCTTTCACTTAAACAGATACAGTGACGTGCATCGTGCAGGAATATGGAGGTTTGTACCCCACAGGTTGAACTGGAAACAGAGAAAATTAGATATTCTTGACTCATTTACAAGCTTCACGACGGGCATTGAATTGAACCAACCAGAGTAAGAAATACTCTAAATTAGAGGATTTAATGATGGAGGCCTGAGTTTGTGTCACTGAGCATGATTTTTGGCAGCACCCGCAAATAACAGGAAAGAGAAATGGAAAATGTCCAGTTTCTCTCTCTCTCTCAAAAAAAAAAAAAAAATACTGATTTTTAAATCACAATGACAATACAAGACTTAAAAAAATAAAAATAGTTGTTGGTGACTTACAATATGCCAGAAATTCTTCCACATGTAATTTCATTCTCATAATATCCCTGTAAAAGAAACATCATTTCACCCATTTTATAGATAATAAAACTGAGGCTTCGAAGGGATGTGTAATGTACTCGAGGTTACAAAGCTAGTGTATGCAGGATATCAGATTTTAGTTAACCCAAGTCCAACACTAGTCCCAATATGTTACAGTTTCCTGCTTACGTCCCAGGAGAATAGAACAGTGTTAATCTAAACCCCCTGGCATTATGCCTAAATTAGTAAGAACTCTGGTTTGAACTTGCTTTCCCTTTGCAAACATTAACGTGCGCCTCTCAGCTGGCGAAAACCACTGCCCGCTTCCCTGTGGAGTCAAGCTGAGGGCTGAACTGAGATGTGCGGAGAAGCCTCACTCCGTTTCTTCATGTGCTGCAGAAAAGATAGATCTAGGTCAGACTGAGGTTCATTCATTTCGTGTTGATTGAGAACCTACTCCTTACAGGCATCATGTCAGCAGAAGAGAATCAATAGCTGTCTTCTGACTGATGATTGACATTTTCACTAAAATTCACATATTATTACCAACTAGGCACCCTCTCCTCTGTGCCCCAGGTGCTGTTTATTTCACTAAGCTGGCATTGACCATATTTTACTTGAATTCAGGTGTGTACCTACCTCTACAGAGGAGGCTCCAAGTATGCACATTTCCTAATCTCTGTTCTGGCTCAGAGTAGAGGCTCCATTTTAAAAATAAATGAATAAAGACAACACAAGCATTCCACGGGGCACCTACCCCCTTCTCTAGACATTGTCTAAGCCACTATCTCATGGCAGAATGAAGAAATTTATTTTCACAGGGAAGAAACAACCACCCGTGGCTTTTTTCCTTCTCCTACAAGGGTGGAGGAGAAAGGGAGAAATAAATAATATACTTTCACAGCCTTCTCATTATTATTTCTGGGAAAACATAATAAAGCTACAGCTGGCAGGCACTTATTTTTTTCTTAGCATTTAATAATAGAATTAATTGCTAAGTGGAAAGCTTGCAACCCCCTTTCTGTTGTGTGTTGCCCTCTGCTATCATTATGAATAGATGGAAAAATCAAAGCTAATTATCATTCAGAATGTTTGAAGAAATAGACTGAACCACACACACAAAACTCATTTTACCCTCTACCCTGGCCCCAGGTTATAAAGTTGAAATATGCTCACATGCACGTACATACACACACCCTAGGGTACCAACAATTCCCACGGATAATTAACTATTCCAGTAATTTAGGTTTTTGTGCTGTAACCATGGACTGTAGTTTGGCCCTTTCACATAGAGAGGGACCAGAGCCAGCTGGAAGTCAAGGAACTGGGTTACCTCAAGAAGCCCACTACCAACAAACATGCAGCTTATCTTCCCTAAACGTGACAATGAATGACCTCTGAGCTGCCGATGCCACCTGGCAATGTGTAGTGTCCAAAAGCAAGAGTGGAGGCCAGAAAAGTCGAAATACCACCCATTTCCCAAATGTGGAAATCCAGCCGTCTCCTTTTAGAAAGGAAAGGGCCATCAGTAGGGAATAAATACAGGTAAAAGGGGAATTTAGAAAGGTGAGACTTTCATGTTATAGGATGATGTGGAAACATGACAGAGAAAGAAAAGGATAATGATAAGGAGACGACTTTCCTCCCTTAGCTACAGATCCCTGAAGGCCTTCCAAAAGAGAGCTGGAGTCGGCTATGGCTGCTTGTTGAAACAATAGCTGTTGAGGAAATAGATTGTAAGAATGGAGGTGGTAAGACTAATTTCCTAAAGGGTTTTTGATGTTATGTAAGGATATCGACATATAATCTTCAAACAGTTAAAGTCACAATTCTCAAGTAAATATAGAATAAGCACATGTCAAAGAGTCTCTTTAACCCATTAATGAATGGGTGAACCGTGAGATGCTACACTTAATTCAAAGAGCATTAAGAAGCTCAAAATGAATGTAGACACAGCTGGAGTACAGAGCTGGCTAATGTCCAGCTTAAAAAGTTATAGTATATGTTCCTCCACATAAGAATTGTTTATATATTTAACAGGCAAACATTTGCAAGTTAATATGCAACTTCACAAACTCGAGGCCTCTAACTGAAAGGAAACAGTAAAACTCAGGACATCCTTCTAGGTCATGTTTAGGTGGCCTCTGCCGGCATACGACATGGAAAGGCCACAGTCTTAGACTTAGACTTATTTCTGTGTTGTACGTCATTCTTCTGGCCATCCATGGGGGTATCCTGTGAGCACTGAAGTGGAAGAAGAATGGGGGGCAGGAATGCAGTGGGAGTTGGTTTAAGGATGAGCTGCTCGCTGCTGGGTGAAGAATGGTATGGTGGAGACATGGAAAAGTTTTGCTGCATGTGATATTAAGCTTCGTTTTAAAACTCTGTCTTGGAAATCTTTAAGAAATTTACAATACTTGCTAATGCATTATAGAGTTGGGTCAAGACACAAGACAGGCACAAAGGGACCCGCTGCGGTCTGCTGGCGGGAGGTATGCAAGCTTCCTGTCCCTGCATTACATCATCAATCCTCAGAAGAGGCCTCTGCAGTGTATCCCATTGTCACCACTTTAGAGATGGAGTAACTGAAATACAGAGAGATTAAGCAAGTCGTGCAAGCGCATCCACAGAGCAAGTATCGACCCAGAGTCGAGTCCGTTCTGCTAACCTCTAGCTGGTGCTGCATTTTTTCCATGAACTTTCCAGATGACAACAGTCAGAAAAATGTAGGCAAACTCTGTCATTCTTCAGCTTTGAAGTAAAGCAGTCTACGGGTATATTGTGGAATACATTCTCAGAGAGCATGGTCATTTGAAATATCACTCCATAATTTTCCCTTTTTCTATATTTAGTTCCCCCGCCCCCAACCCTCACACACCTGCAGCCATTTCATTGGCAGAGTTGAGCTGAAAGACCTGCCTTCCTGCCCCAGATAACCAAGGCCACCTAGAACCAGGAACCTTTGCTCAGCTTGAATTTCATACTAGATTTTTAGAATTCTGTAGCAAAGCAATAGTTATTTCAGCAGGAAAAGGGATTTAGCTAGGAACTCTCAATTCTTGAATTTTGCTTGTCAGGACTCAAGGCTGTTAAAACTTATCATGGAATAACTCACAGGGATGGAGGTGAGAGGAAGGTGAGGAAGGCAGGGATGAGACCCTTTGGTCCATCTTTCCATTTGGGAGCCAGGACTCTTCTGAAAGGCAGACACTATCTAATGAATGTGGGAGGGAGATGCATATGGGACCATTGAGGTGGGCCCCGGACCCCTGAGTACAGCCTGCGAGGCTGCCAGCCTCAGCTTCCTGTGGTGCCAGCGGGTGGTAGAAGGGACCGACTGAGCCACGGCTGAGAGTGAAGTCCAGTCAGCTGGTGGGAAATCGTCTTCCCAGAGTCTCACAAGACAGCTGTGCAGAAAGCTGCTAGGAGTAAGTGGGACTCCCAAAGGGTCACAGGCTGCTAAGAGGACAGGTCAACAAGAGGGGTCTAAACAAGAAGGTTCCCAAGCACAGGAAACTTGTAACAAGAACAGTGGAAGATTTTCAATCACCATCAGTGGGTGCCTACCTGAGCAGTATCTGTGGTAACTGGAGCAGGTGGGACCGGCCACACCCACTAGTCCCACAGCCACATTTCCATCACATAGTCTTTTCTTACCAATATGTAAGAAGTATCTCCATATAATGGGTATGAACTTTTGATGATTGCTTATATGAAGCGAATCTTTTAAAATTCCTTTTATGGTTTCTTTTGGTTAACATGAAATTTTAATTTTAATGTAGGCTAATTTATCATCCTTATCTTTTAGATTGGTGCCTTTTGTATTCTAGTTAAGGAAGCCTTGTCTACCCCAAGGACATGAAGATATTGTCCTATGGACTGTATTATCTTCTAGAAGCCTGCTTTGGTTTTACCTTTCATTCTCTGTTTTAATATGGTATGAGATAGAATCAAGTGTCATCTATTTTTATAACTGGTCTCAACTTTGTTTATTGAAAAAACCATTTTTTTTTTTTTGCCCTCTTCTAAAAGTTTCACCTCTAACATAAATCAGTGTACACGTAAGTAGATGTTAATTTTGGTGGATTTTTCTGTCCCGCTGGTCTCTTGCCTATCCATGTGCCCATATCACCCTCACTTCTTTACTGTGTTTAACAAATTGTGATAGCCATTAGAGTAAGGTTTTCTGTGCAGTTCTTTCTTCACGAATGCCTTATTCTTCTTCCACTGCATTACCATATATATTTTAGAATCAGTTTTTCAAGTTCCACAAAAGAATATTGTTTGGATTTTGGTTGGAACTGCATTGAATTTTCAGATATTTTGGGAAGAATCATCATATTTAATTAAAATTTTGAGTCTTCCAATCTGTGAACATGGTATATCTCCCCATTAGAATTTCTTTACCATATCTTTTATTTATGTTTTAGTGTACAGATATTGTATATGTATATATTTGTTATTTTTCTATGTATTTAATTTTTATTCTATTATAAATTATAACTTTTCTCTAAAAATTGTATTTTTAACTCCTGATTGCTGATACACAAAAGTAAAATTGATTTTATGTTTCTACTTTATATCTAATACTTCACTAAGTTTATTTGTTATAATATTCTATCTGTAGATTCTTCTGAATTTCCTATGTAGGCAGTCAATCAAATTGTCTCTGAAAAAGTGGTGTTTTGATTCTTTTCCCAAATAATTTAACTTTAATTTCTTGCCTCTCATTTTGACATAGACTAGAACCTACAGTAAAAAGTTCAATAGAACTTCCCTTAGGTCAGAAAAGAAAGCTTTCAATCAATAACTAATAAGGGCAATATTCACTGTTAGTGTTTTCGCATAAGCCTTTATCAGGATTTCTTCTGGGTTGCTCAGATATTTTTTTCCCCTTCTTTACTTTCCTTCCTTCCTTCCTTCCTTCCTTCCTTCCTTCCTTCCTTCCTTCCTTCCTTCCTTGCTTCCTTCCTTCCCTCATTCCTTCCTTCCTTCCTTCCTTCCCTCATTCCTTCCTTCGGATGTTGAATTTTGTCCATTTTTTTACATCTCTAGATGACCATGATTTTTCTCCTAGATTATCTTAATGCGATCAATTATAATTGATTTAATATATTAAATCTCACATGCTGAATACAAATAACTTAGTAGTAATATATTATCATTTTTATACATTCCTGGATCTGTTTCATATTATTTATTTAGGATTTTTACATCTATATTCAACTGTGCAATTGACCTGCAATTTTTTCTTTCTTGCTATGTCCTTGTTTCAGAACAAAGGCTATAGTGGCTCCTAAGACAAGCTGAGGTGACCTTTCACTTTGTCTTTTCTCCAGAAGAGTTTCTTGTAATTTTTTTTATCACTTTTTTGTGTAGACACATTTATCTATATATTTATAATGTTTGTGCTTCTTCATGCCTGTCTGAATCATTACCTCTCCACATAGGATTTTCTTTTCCCTAAGACACCTTTAGCACTTACTTTGTTTCAGGTTTGCTAGTGACAAATTCTCTCAGATGCAGTTTAAATGAAAATCTCTTCATTTTCTCTTCATTCTAGAAGGATAATTCTTACATGATATAAAGTTTCATGTTTGTAGTTATTTCTTTTTTTTTTTTTCAGATGGAGTCTTGCTCTATCGCCCAGGCTGAAGTGCAGTGGTGTGATCTCGACTCACTGCAAGCTCCGCCTCCCGAGTTCACGCCATTCTCCTGCCTCAGCCTGAGTAGCTGGGACTACAGGCGCCAGCCACCAGGCCCGGCTAATTTTTTGTAATTTTAGTAGAGACAGGGTTTCACCACGTTAGCCAGGGTGGTCTCAATCTCTTGACCTCATGATCTGCCTGCCTCGGCCTTCCAATGTGCTGGGATTACAGGTGTGAGCCACCGGCCCGGCCGTGTAGTTATTTCTTGCAGTACCTTGAGGATATCACTCTAGTCACTTCTGGTTTCCTTTTTTTTAACTGAAAAGTCAACCGTCAGTCCGTTTTTCAAGTAATTTGAAAGTAATCTCTCTTTTTAAATCTGTTTTTAAGAATTCCTCTTTGGCTTTGCTTTTTAGCAGTTTTGCTGTGAAAGTCTTCAAGGTGCATTCTTTTTATTTATTCTGTTTGAGGTTCTTATGGATTCTTGAATCTCTTGCTTCATGTCTTTTTTCACTTTTGAGATTTTCTTATCCATTATCTCCTCAAATATTGAGTTTGTCACTTGCTCTCTCTTGTCTTCTGGGATTCCTACTTCATGAATTTATTTTAATTTCATTTTGTCTAATTTGTTGCATATTATCTTTTCTGTGTTGACTAATTCTCTGTTCAGTATGTCTAATCAGCTGTTAATCACATACATTGAGTTTGTAATTTTGGTTATAATATTTTTGATTTTTAAACTTTCTATTTGTTTCTTTTTAATAAATCTGCTATGTCATCTTTATAGTATTTCAGTTCTCTACCAAAACTCTCAGTCCTTTTTTGTGTCTATGTATTTGTTTGTTTGTTTTAGCATTTTGTAACATAGTAATCATAATTATTTTAAAATATGTGTCTGATTAATACTTGGAAGCTCTGTGGTTTTATAATTGGCCTGTATTCTCTTTAGTTCTTGTACATGTTGTCTTGTCTCTTCACTTGCTTTTTTCAAATTGAAATATTGTTTGTATAAATTTTTTGAGACTAAGATGATATTCTCTTCTTACAAAGAGGATCTCTGTGCGATGCATCCTTACTCTTGTGAAAAGCTCATTGGGTTCTAATGCAAGTAATCTGCATGTTAGTTATATGAATTGGTTAAATGTACTGTTCAATTTCTTGCCCTCAGAGCCACCTTTTCCAATATTAATCAAACTCCTAAGGAGAAGTGGCTTGAGAAGTTGAGCTTTTACCCCTTTGTATATCTGTTTTCTCCATAATCTGGACCTGGTACTTTTTTTACTTTCTTACAAATTTCTAATGCCACCAAGACACTTAAAAAACATATATATTTCCAGCTTTTCTACTTTCTTTACAGTAAATGGGTCATTTTGAATTACCAAATTACCAAATCTGCCATTATTCGGAAAGGAAGTCAAAAATTGTTTTTATTGGTGAAATTTGTTGTATTCAAGATACATGAATTAGCTAAGATGTTTTAGAGACATTCCCCCTCCTTATATGAACACAGTTAAGTAGCTGGGGAGCCCTCTGGTCTTCATCACTAGGAATAGCAACTCAGCTTATTTCCTAGGTCTCTATGTTCAGGTATTAGTTAAAAAAGCTCTTGGTCACTTGGTTCATCTTTATAGTCAGATCATTCCTGTGGCTCGAATATTTCTGCTTTTGCCTCATATAAGCTTTTAATGCGGAGTATTAGTGGGGCACACAATAGACAGAGCTGGAATTCCATTGAACCCTGAATGCAGGTAGCAATGTTGCTCTGTGTTTGCATGTAATAAAAGTCAATCCATATGCTGATGTACTTCCGTGAAACTTGATAGAAAGGTTATGGCTGCAGAGAAAATTCACCTGTCTGGCCATATCTACTGAAAATTACCTCATATTTGTGTACAACTAAATTGGCATGCTTGAAACAAGATTTAGAAATATCTTTATGTAGTACATAATCAATAGTCAAAGATTAGCTGGGACTAGTCAGATGAAGTCTAAAATGTGGAGAAGCCTTCTCCATAAGGCATATCCGGGTAAGAGCAATGCATGATCTATGGTGGGAATCAGGAGAATTGTGTGAGAAAGGAATCCTGCCAGGGTCAGAACAGACATGTTCTTTACTCTCTCAGTGTGGGCTGATTTTCATCAACATTTAAGGAAATATATGGGACCTATAAAACTGGTATAAAATGCCAAAGGAAGAGGCAAAGCTGAATGAAAGGAGAGACATATTACAATGGAAATGGGCAAAATAAGGAATGAAGTAGGCAAAATTTTAGAAGGGCCTCTAGGTTCCTGTTCCTTTCTGTAATCCCCCGACCTCCTGCCCCAGATGTGTGAGTTGGAGGGGGTAGGTTGTGACTATGATGAGATGTCACGCACAGGATTCTATTGTGTTAGATAGCAAAGGGGAAGGAATTTTGCACATATAATTAAAGTTCCAAATCAGTTCTTTTTGAGTTAATAGAGGTTATTGTGGGTAGGCCTGACTTAATTAGGTGAAGATCTTTAAAAAGAGGTCTTACCCGTTTCTAGAGTTTCTCCCGCTGGCTTTGTAAAAAGCATACCACCAAGACTTCTACAGCTGTAAGGAAACAACTCCTGGCAACAGCCATGGGAAATGGCGAGGCGCTCCAGACTCAGATGAGACCCAGCCCCGTGCAGACGCCTTGACAGCAGCCTTGGGAGAACCTCGGTAGAGGACCTGACTGAGCCATGCTTCTGGGACCGCTGACTCACAGGAACTGACATTTTGAGTGTTTCTTCTTTTATGCTGCTAAATTAGTGGCAATTTCTATTTCTATTGGCAATAATGAAAAACTAATACAAGGAATTACAAATGCAATAACAGAAATTAATAATATTAACAAACAAGATCATAAATTATTTTTGAAAACTAAACAATATCATAGTCAACTAAAAGGTGAATAGAAATGAACGATGCCAAAATGGGTAAGTGAAAATATTAGTAACAAAAGGGCAAACAAAAGTCTTAATCATTAGACATTTTAAAAATATAAAAATTGCCCCTGGAATCACTCCTGGATCAAAGAAGGATTTTAAAAAATTAATACAGACTATTTTTAAAATAATAGCCTTGAGGCTATTACGTATAAACATTGGAGAAGCATAAATATTATACTCCAAGTTACAGTTATAATCCTAAGTATTTTTATTATTAAGCCTTCATGATGAATAAAACATTTAACTCAGATGTTTGATAAGAGAGCAATATTAAATTAATGAAAAAAAGTTGAAGAATATATTTGAGACAAAAGCAGGCATTAACAAATTAGAAAAAAAGAAATGTGAAATATGTAAATATCAAGAGTTGTATCTTTAAGGAAAATAATAAAGCACGTAAACCCTGACAGATCTAACTAAGCAAAACAAATAGAAAGAAAACATAATACATTCAAATAGGCATACGACCAGAGGATCTATAAACTGAAACACGGAAAAAAATTCACAAACTAAATGACCTGAAAATCCTTTTAAATCTGTCTTAATAAGCCATATCCATTTAATATCTATATCTTTATATGTGTCTTAATAATCTCAATAATCTACATCTTAACAAGTTTTTTTTTTTATTCTTTTGTGCTTTCCAAATTTTATGTTTAGTCTGTATTATGTTTAAAATAAGAAGAAAATTGTAGCTGTCATTTTGGGCCCATCTTCCTCTCCCAAATCCTAAAGAACCAGGGGGACTGGAATTCATTGTTTTCTCTTCCTATGAAAACTCGGGAGAGCCTCTCACCTTCCTGGGCCTCCAAGTAAAAAGTGAATAATCTCAAGGATGCACAGGCTGAAAGGCAGTCCTTTTGCTCACCGTCTCCTAATCTCAAGGACCCACGGGATGGAAGGCAGTCCTTTTGCTCACCGCCTCCTGGCGCAGTCAGGATAATCAGGGCTCACTGTCAGGTGTCTTGGGGACCACGTCCCTGATGGGTTTCTTGGTCAGCTGGGAACTAAACAGAAGCCCTTTTGCACCAGCCCTGCTAATACATAGTCTCCCAGAAACTAGAAATGGAAAAATATTTCTAATTATGAATTTGAGAGATGAAATCACACATGTAGAGAAAATGAGCCCACACCTGGAAAGAAGACTGTCTGGAACTAACGGAGGGGAGGCTGCAGGGGAGGACAGCATCCCTTAGGACGGCCCCAGGGCGCTTTATCCTGTGGCCTTTTACCTGTTGGGAGACACAGCAGCAAGTTTAGGAAGCCATGTATTCTCACCTGTGCTTGATGGTGTACTCCACAAAGCCCCTGTCTCTGCGAGGATGTGCAGCTCTTCAGAAGGATGCTTTGAAGACGAAACAGGATGGAGCACAGTCCCACCATACCGCTTGCCTGGGGAAGTGGTACAAAATGCGCAGGCTCCCAGGCCCCTCAGAATAGGGTTGTAGGGTTAGGTTTAAGAGTGATGTTCAAAATATCTATCAGCCACTGAGGCCCAGGAACCAAATAATCAGAATAGACCACAGCCTTTGTCCTGATGTGGAGTCCCAGAGGCCTGTGTGGTACCAGGAATGTACCCATTGAGTTGGTGGATTTAGGTGCCGTTTGGGATTTCCAAGGCAGGTAGAGGAGAGAGACGAGGGGCTGTGGGGCTAGGGAGAAGGGGTTCAGGGAGCTTGGAGAAGTGGTGATTTGCCAAGCTGTGTAAAGCATGCATTTCAAGATCTTGGCATCTAGTGTGTCCGAAGGGACTTAAATATGGTTAGTGACCTCCTTCATCTCCCCAGACCCACATTTATAATCATCACAATGTGGATCACAGTCTACTGTAATGATCTGATCATGTACCTAATGCCCCAACCAAGTAAAAACACTTTAAAGACAAGAGTTATGTCCTTTTAATAAGTGCACCCAGTGTCAAGAGTGATGCCTGCCTAGTTTCTGTTCCATGCCTGGAGAATTTGCATTAGTGAGTTGGGGAAAGCCGCCAAGGTGTCAGGGCAGGGATGGTGGGCACAGTGGGCAGCTTGTGGCCAGTGTCTTGCCATGGTGAGGAGGCGTGAGTCTCCATCAGGAAGCGGGGCCATAGGAGGTGGCCAGCTAAGGCGTGGAACCCACCCTCGACCCCCAGAGTGGCTCCCATGCTCCACCCAGGGTGGCAAGAGAGAACGGCCAATGCCAGCAGTCAGGTCGGTACTCTGCCTGCATTGCTCTCTTTTCCCAGCTTTCTGTGCAGATCCTGGAGCATCCAGAGGCAGCATAAAGCCGGGGAGAGAGGAGGAGGAGGAAAGATGGAAGAGACCACGCTCCTCCTTCCTCCGAGGCTCCAGGAGAGGAACAGCTCCCTGGACTGGAAGGTTCCATTTCGACAGTACTAGTCTTTTAAAATAGCTGACGATGACTCTTAATTATCTAAAATAATTATATATAATTGAGATCTGGCACAGGCTGGAGAAAGAAATCAAGCTTTTTATATTTGTCCCCTCATTGAGTTTAGCTCACTTAATCCTCTGGATACACATCTACCCTTACAACAAATACTCAGTGAGAAACTATTACAGATAAGAAACTTCCTGAGGATCGAGGGCCTGTGGATACAGGTTTTTCAATGATCTCTAACCTCTGGCATCTCAGTCCAACAGTGGGAATGGTGGCTCAGCAACTTGATACAGCTTCACTTGAGGAGGACTGTCATAAAAGGACAAACACATTACAAATTATTATGGAGAAGGATGAAGGTAATTGCTAGGTGGCTGGCTGCCGTGACCTCTGCCCTCGCATGCCCCTGCTGTGGTCTCCACTAACACCCCATGATGGGAAATGCCCATCCCCAGTAGACTGATCCTGCTGTGGGTAAAGGGTACCTTTGAAGAAAATGAGATGGAAACAGACTAGCTAGGAGGCCACTGGATGTGGGGCAGGATGGTGTGTAGGGACAAAAAGAAAAGATTTTGATAGAATTGCTCACTGGGAACATCTTTCTTTATGAATATCAAACTAATTCTCCAAGTCAACCTGGAGTGGAGAGTGGCTGGTGGGAATTCATGCCCCGAAGTTGCTTAATCAAAGGCATGATACCCTGTGTTCATTTAATGCTTTAGTTCATGGTCGCTCTTTCTTATCTCACAGCAAGGTCCAGACCTCAACCTCATGCAGAGAACATTGCATCATCCAGAGGCCAGCATTGGAGCCTCCTGGATAACTGCAGGAAGGGGTCCTCGTCTTGGTGGCCCCAAGTGGAACACCTTTCCAGTGAATGCCCCCACTTATAGGGTGGGTGTATGGAGGGTGAAGGAGAAGCAATCACACTTGTGGTTTCAGGACCCAGGGAGGATAAAAAGCAGAGACGACTGAGCATCTGGGGAAGAAGGTGATAAACAGCTTCTCAGAGCTTGCAGCACAGACGGCTCCATTCATAACTTGTTAAATGGAAGCTCAGGAATGCTTTCAACAAGCGGGGACATCTTATCTGCAGCACGGATGAGAAATTTCACTCACAACAAAGCTCAGCACAGAAAGGGCTCTTATCTCAGAGTCCAGAATGAGGGTATTAGTAACACTGCCTGCTTCTTTCTCAAACCCTATTAGCGTCAGGTAATAGGTTTCACCAATGGCTTTTAGCATTTGTTCAGCTGCAGAGAGCTACTGAAAAGGAAAGTTTCTTTGGAAACAAGAAGATTTATACTGAGAAACATTACCCAATCATTGAGGTTGCTATTGATTCAGGTATTTCTGAATAGTTGCCTGGAAAGCATTTCTGTAGGGTGAGTCAGGCTTTTCCCCTCCACTTTTGTTATGAAGATGAGAGTAGTTGCTTCTGGGCAAGGTTTCAGGAAGACACACACACACACACACACAACTGTGTGTGTGTGTTTCTGTGAATGTACATGTCTTTATGATTTTATGCTTTACTGAAATCTTTTGAAACTAGGAGAATACAGAGGAAGCTTCTAGGGATCCCTGAAGTTCATGCATTTGTATAGAAGACATCTGTGGCTTTTTAAAATGTGTACCGGAGAGCAGGGTCATGCTCTAATTAATGACACAAGTAAATATACAAAGCACTTCTGCCTACATTATTGGAGAAAAGGCCTGAAAGAGGTGGTGAGTGCTACGCTTTCTATAAGGTTGGAGCAAACAACAAATGCAAAAGCCCTGAGTCAGGAATGTTCCTGAGATGCTCCAGAAATAACCAGGAAGGCAGTGTGGATGGAGCAGCGTGAGCGAGGAGGGGAGTTGTAGGCGATGAGGCCAGAGAGAGATCTGATGTGTGATGGTGTGGGTACAGCTTACACAGCATCACACATTGGTTTTGGTGGCCAGTGCAGTGGCTCCCGCTTGTGATCCCAGTTACTGGGGATGCCAAGGCAGGTAGTATAGCTTGAGACCAAGAATTTCAGACCTGCCTGGGCTACATGGTGAGACCCTGACTCTACAAAACAATTAAAAAAAAAATGCCTGATGAACCATTCTAAGGATTTCAGCTTCTGTGTCTGTGTGAGATGAAAAGCTAAGGGAAGCTTTTTAGTCCAGAAGTGTCGTGATTGGATTTTCATTCTGAATGAATTCCACAGGTTGTCCTGTTGAGAATATAAGTAAGGAGTTTGGGGGACAGGCTCAGGGTTGATCAAGGGATGATTGCAATCATTGAGGTAAGAAATTATGGGGATTTCACTTAAACTAGAAGCCATGGAGGAGATTAGACAAAGTCATTTTCTGGATGTGTTCTGTGGAGCCACCAGAACTGTTGATGGATAGGTTATAAGTGTCATAGAATGAACGGAACCATGGATGACACTGATTTCCAAAGCAATCTCTCCATCTCTTTTTATTTAAAAATCCTGGCACCCCAGCGGCTTTGATCTTGGAAGCTGGTGAACAGCAGTGGCCTCACACTTGTGGTCCATGCCCATGAGGAGCCGTTCCCTGCAGAGGAGACTCTTGGCTCCAGTGGTCACCTTCTGCAGGGGTCATGGGGCTGAGGGCCCACTTAGGGGACATCCCACACCCACTGATCTGTCCTGATAACCAAATCCTGAACGGACTCTATCAGAGAAATGAGCACCCCTCACACCTTTTCACTAAAGGCAGGACTGGAAAGAGGTGGGTAGGCGGCCGGGGGAGAGCTGATGCCCCCAGAACACTGGAAATCAAATAGTGGTCGGTGCTCATCGAGGCCATGCTGGTCACCCTCTGTTTGCCTTTCAGACCCCTCTGCCTCCTTCCGAGTCCAGCCCGTGCCCCAGGATACACCCTTAGGGACTGCATCTGGGGTCTCTGGCTTCAGGTTGAACTTGGGTACTGAGGAGCACCCGCACAAGGAGAGTTAGAGAAGGGTCAGGTGTTTATCTATTTGTTTATTCATCTTATTTGTTTCTCTGTTACTCCTTTGACATTTTCTTTTGTGTAAAACAAATTATTTTCAGTACACTGTTAGGTAATGTATTAAATTTAATGTCTCTATATACTGGCTCCTTAAAGGAGTGCAATACATGTCTTCAATTCATCACAATCTAATAATTAGTGACTTAATATTTGTAACACGTGATAACTTTGCACATATATAGTTCTATGCCCTTGTCCTCTCTCTGATGGGCTCAGGGTCTGGCTGCATCTCTTGACTCCCCTGAGGCCCCCACCCCTGCCTGGTGGCCTTTCCACACTGCTGACCTCTCCGGGGGCGTGGCTGCTCCTGCCCCTCCCCTCTCAGCCTGGAAGGGTTGGCAGCCCTAGGATGTTACTAGCCCCGGATATTGGACTGTTCTCGTGCTTACCCTACACCTTATAAACAGACCCTTTACTGAATTATACTAAAATTATCTCATTTGGGTGTGCCGTCTACTTTCTGCAGAAATATTGACTGTTACAGAGGTATATTGTTTTGGATTTTCAAAGGCAGTTAAGAGTTATAGACTAGGGATTATAACTTTGAAGACTGTTTTTAATAAACTTTATTGAGACATAATTTACATTCAATAAAATTCATTAATTTTTAAGTGTACAATTTGATTAGTTTTGACACATGTAAATAGTCCTGTAATGAGTAACACAATAAAAATGTAGAGTACTTATATCAAGATGATCTGAAATTTTCCAATTCCCCTTTGCACTCCAATCCCTCACTCCACACCCTGGTCCCTGGAGACCCTTGTTCTGGTTTCTGAGGTTTGATCAGTGTTCTGACTTCAGCTGGCGTGTCCTCTGCAAGATGTCCCAGCCTCATGGAACTGATTAAGCATACAATCTTTTAAACAGAAAGACCTTGCATGCCTCAGAAGTGCTTGGGATATTTGAACTCATTTCAAAGTCAGGCTCTATGAGTAATAGGACGCTGTCAGCTGCTGAAAGGCAAGGAGGCAGGATGACAATCGAAAGGAAAGATCAGCATTGCCTGGACACAGATCTCACTCTGAGATGGAGTTCCGAGGGGAGTCATGGAAAGGTTGGTCCTTGACAGTTCAGAAGAAAGGAATGGGCTCTGGCTTCCAAAAAATGCCAAGTTCACATCCTGATTCTCCCACTCACCAGCCTGATGTTTCAATTCTGTAGACTTCTACTAGTATCTTTTTCTCTGTAAAATAGAAATAATCCTATGTAACTTATGTATTATTGTGAAAATTAAAGTGTATTATTGTATAGAATGAGCCCAGAACAGTATAACAATATATTTGTACAGTACATATAATATGTAAAGTACATAGGCTTATCAGTTAATACCATTATAATCATTCCTATCTATGTTCTCGAACAGTTTACCAGGATATACAATTCGTAAGACCTTTATCGTTCTTGACGTTAGTCTTAGCTTTTCTCAGCCTAGGAGTTTGCTTTGTTTGATGTAAAAATCCCAGTACCAATTTCTAGAAATTTGAACAAGGCTGACAAAATGTTGAAGTTTACTATTGTAGTGATGCCTGGCGTGAAGTGCTGGCTGAGCTGCTCCCTAGCTGTGATGGGAGGGGAGGGATTATTCCTGCCCTCTGCTTTGTTCCTTCCTCCTTAAAATGATCTGGTTGGGCTGAGCGATTTCTACCATCTGTGCCAGTTCTAGAATATGAGGACTGGGATCCAAAACAGGAATGCGATCTCTGAGGAAAAATGCTTTGGGTGTCTCCAAACCTGATTTGGACAGAGCGTGCAGAGCAGCTTGATACGCCTGTATTCCTGGTATTCAGTGGGCTCTTCCTGCTGAAACTAAGCAGAAAGAGTCACGACAAGTTGGGTAGGATAATACGATATTATCCTGTCATTAAAATTTCAAGATGCGAGAAGGCGTTCTCTGTCTTCCAAATAAATAGAGCAAAGCTTCTGGATTTCTCATAGGCAAATTTCTCCTTTAATAAGGTGAGCAAACAAAGTGATTATTGATGCTCACAGATGTCAGTGGTCAGACACAAAGAGGTATTAGCCAGACCCTCAGCAAGAAGCTCTTTTCTGTAACTTTATACATGGAAAGTTAATGGCCACACAGGAATAAAGGTGGGCAACTTAAATACTACAATGAGATTTAGCATTCGGGTTTCAGAAGCTACTAGGGTCTATCCTAATTTCATTCTTCAGAAAATTATTCTCCTGAGTTTCTCAAAAGGAGATACTCTAGTATATATTTTGGCAATAATAAGAAGCTTATTTTAATGTAGCCAGCTTCTCTACTAGCTTATTTTTATATGAGCTATCCCATTTGCCACAACTCTTGAGTTAGGTACTATTCTCCTCATCTTACGCAGGAGGAAACTGAAGATCCATTGCTTGGCCAATGTCATGGTGTAGACAGTGAGTGAGTTGGTATTTGGTTCGAGCTGTCTGCTGTCCACACCCAGGCAGGATCTTCCTCCTGGACCTTAAAAATCCTTTGGTCATCTTATCCGGCCAGTGAGCCAGAAACATCAGTGCTGGTATTAGAGCAATGCTTTTGTGCTCAGCAATTATTAAAAGACAAAGAGGTAGAGAGAGCCAAGACAATGAAAGCAGAGACGGCTTTCCCCGGGAAGAACTGGCTTTGAGATGAGGACTGTGAAGGCTTGCATGGACATCCCTGATGGTTCAGTTACATTTCTATGATATGGTGAAGAAGATGTGTAGACCACAGCAACAAATATGGCTGCTCCTACCATGCCCCTGCCCACACTGTGCAGAAAGAGAACTCTGCAGAACCTCAAACTGGAGGGCCTCCGGTTTTAATTTCCCTTCCTTTTTTTCAAGAAAGTGTGCTTTGCCAAGCTCAAAAACAGATCCTAGCCAGACAACAGCCTCCTTTCTAGGTGAAGTAAGGAGAATTTAGGGTGTCTAAGCCAGAAAGCCAGCACCCATTTGAACCCCAGACGTGTATATTAAAGAGTTATGCAGCAATGACGGTTTTGTTTAATCAGTAGTGTGTTAGTAAATGTTTAACAACTGGCTTTTGTGGGAGGTAGTAGGGGAACCTTGACTTTGTAGTATTTGCTGATTTCCATGCTATAAACATCCTGCTTCGGCTGATTTCAACCTATCAAGGTGATGTCACTGAACAGGTGGTTGGGAAGAGATGCTCAGAAAAATACTGTTATGTGGTATTTACACCATACAGATGTAATGGAAGTAAATAACCTTCATGAAAGCATAGCTGGTGGTATACAAGCAAGACACCTAAAGCAAAGAGCATGCACATTTCTATGCAACATGGTTTTCAGTGTGTTATCCCAGGTCAGTGGCACCAGCATCACCCAAGAGCCTGTTGAAGATGCAAATTATCATGTGCAACCCCAACTACTGAATTGAAAACTGGTGAAGTGAGACTCAAAATCTGTGTTAACAAGCCCCCCTGTGATTCTGGGGCATACTGAAGTTTGGAAACCACAGATAGAGAAGCTCAGATGAGTCCTAGAAACAATATTTTGAGAAATAGTGTGGTGTAATAGAAAGCAAAACTTATCTTTGAGGCACTTGTTTTACCAGTCTTGTGTACAGGAGAGAAAAGAGACAAAGGCAATTAAAAAAAGGGGAATACACTCCATCTGTGTCCCTGCCAAGGACATGATCTTATTCCTTTTCATGGCTGCATAATATTCCATGGTGTCACATTTTCTTTTTTTTTTTTTTTTTTTTGAGACGGAGTCTTGCTCTGTCACCCGGGCTGGAGTGCAGTGGCCGAATGTCAGCTCACTGCAAGCTCCGCCTCCCGGGTTTACGCCATTCTCTTGCCTCAGCCTCCCGAGTAGCTGGGACTACAGGCACCCGCCACCTCGCCCGGCTAATTTTTTGTATTTTTTTTTAGTAGAGACGGGGTTTCACCGTGTTAGCCAGGATGGTCTCCATCTCCTGACCTTGTGATCCACCCATCTCGGCCTCCCAAAGTGCTGGGATTACAGGCTTGAGCCGCCGCGCCCGGCCGGTGTCACATTTTCTTTATCCAGTCTACCATTGTGGGCATTTGGTTTGATTCTATAACATCGCTATTGTGAATAGTGTTGCAGTGAACATACACATGCATGTGTCTTTGTAATAGAATGATTTATATTCCTTTGGGTATATATCCAGTAATGGGATTGCTGGGTCAAATGGTATCTCTGGTTCTAGATCTCTGAGGAATCTCCACACTGTCTTCCACAATGGTTGAACTGGTTTACCTTCCTATCAACAGTGTAAAAGTATTCTTATTTCTCCTCAGCCTCACCAACATCTGTTGTTTCTTAAGAGCATTAGGAAATATAGCTAATGCATGCTGGGCTTAATGCCTAGACGATGGGTTGATAGGTGCGGCAAACGACCTATGTAACAAACCTACACATCCTGTACATGTACCCCAGAACTTAAAATAAAAATAAAATTTTAATTAAAAAAAAGAAAGAGAAAAGAAAAAAATCCACATATCACTTCCCAATGGCATCAAAATTCCCCCAAAATCAGAGCTGTGGAACATCATCTTCATTATCAACCTTATTTTTTATTATATTAGTAATGAACAAACACACTCACTTTATTGAAAACTATTCAAATATCACTTCTAAGTGCACGCTCTCCTTTTCTCTTTGACCACAATCTGAATCCCAACAAAGTCTCTGAGATAACCCCTGCTACCCATTAGAACGGGGATCCCCAAGCCCCAGGCCACAGAGCAGTACCAGTCTGTGGTGTGTTAGGAACTGGGTGGCTCAGCAGGAGGAGTTGGGCCACCCAGCAGGGAGTGAACAGCGAGTAAGTATTACTGCCTGAGCTCCGGCTCCTGTCAGTTCAGTGGCAGCATTAGATTCTCATAGGAATGTAAACCCTATTGTGAACTGTGCACACAAAGGATCTAGGTTGCACACTCCTTATGAGAATCTAATGCCTGATGATCTGTCACTGTCTCCCATCACTCCCATATGGGACTATCTAGTTGCAGGAAGACAAGCTCAGGACTTTCACTGATTCTATATTATGGTGAGTTGCATAATTATTTCATTATATATTATAGTATGATAATAATAGGAATAAAGTGCACAGTAAATGTAGATGTAATGCACTTGAATCATTCTAAAACCATCCCCCAACCCCAGTCTGAAACCATCCCCCCAACTCAGTCTATGAAAAAATTGTCTTCCACAAAATCAGTTCCTTGTGCCAAAAAGGTTGGGGACCACTGCATTAGAGCACGTTCTTACTCACTATGTCCTATGCATTCTTGCATCTCTGAATAAATATGATAATGATATTGTTATTTTACATTAAATGCTACCATTTTCTTTATTTGTGCATTTTCATTTTTATTTCTGACTTGAAAGGATACACGTACATTCACCTCAATCTCTATGTATGGAATGTTGTCCTACAGTTAGATGTTTCTCCCCGATTAGACACTGAGGCACAGGCAGCTTAGAGTTCACCAAATGTTACTTCCCTTGGCCATGGACACATTGCCCAGCATGTTTGCAGTTGGATGGAGGTGACTGAATTCTAGCCAGAGGAGTGTGAGGAGACCTTGTAGATGCTACTTCTGGGCCTGGCCCCTTTACACCCCCTTGGGCTTTTGTTCCATGGTCTGTCCTCTCCCCCAGCCGGATATAGACTCAGAAAACTCCACAGGTTGGCTGAGCCCTAAAATAAAAGGAGCCAAACAAAAAAAGCTGGAGTTCAGTCCATTGACCAAACATTTATCAGGAGAGTCACTGAGCAAGAAGTGAACTGTCTGTTGAGTCATTACCATTTGGTTTTATTTATTATAGCAGTTAGCCTATTCTACCTAAGGCCAATATTTAGGTTACTTACAACTCTCCACTCAACGAATAACTGCAAAAATAGCCTTCTGCTAGGGTATTTTTGCCTGAAAATGTTAATGCAATCTACCTGAAAGTTCTCTGAAGACCAATTTACATTTCCACCAGTATTGTGTGAGAGTAACAGTAGTTTTTTCATCCTAGTCAACATTAAACATCACCAGCCCTTTCAAATTATCAATTCTAAAATTGCTTTTTAGATTAGATTTATAAGTAAATTTTCTGTTTACTTCTTAGATGGGTTCTTTTTCCACATATTTGGTAACCATTTGTATGTCTTTTTTCTTTTCTTCTTTTTTTTTTTTTTGGACAATTGCCTATTGATTCCTTTTGCCGAACTTTTTTTCTGTTGAGTCTTTTATGTATTTTTTTATTAATAATCAATATTTCTTTTTATTTTCTCTTTCTGCTCTCTCCCTTGTACTTAAATATTTCGTGACATCTTTAGCCATATAAAAATTCTATCTTTTAATGTAGACAAAGGAATTGTTACTCTTTAGAAAATATCTCGTTTCAATTAAGAATCCCTTTTTTAAACTAACATAATAAACATGTTTTTAATATTTGTCTTTTTTATATTTGTTGAACGTTTCTATATTCTAATTTACTTATTTGATTTCTTACTAACTTATTTGATTACTGATTTACTTATTTGATTTCTTACAAACAACTTTTTGTGAATGGTACAATGTAGAAATATAGCTCAAGACTTTTTTCTGAATTAGTAATTACTTTTTAAAAACATCATTTCTAGAATAGCTTCTACTTTCCATATAGATTATCATCTATGTAAAACCTGTGGAGTATTCTGGAATCTGTCATGACCATTGACCTATTTTCTATTAATGTGCTATTACTGTGCTTTTTAAAATATTATGGAAAAACATTACAACTTGACTTTTGTGTAAACATGTTTGGAAGTGAGAAATTGAATTATATTCATTTATTTTCTTTGTACAATGTTAAAAAAACAAAAACAAAAACAAAAAAAATCCAGCAATGAGTTTCGCTCTTACTGCTAAAACTGGTTCTAATAAGTCAATCCTCTTTTTGAAATTTGAACCTTTTGAATAAATTATTGATGTTTGATTTTAGCCCTGTTTATTCTCGTATTCAAAGGCAGGATAACAAATGGGCAAGAAAATCTTTTCCACCCTCTCTCAGACACAGGACACCAGAAGCCTTGACCAGGTGTCTGTGGAGCATGAGGAAGACTTACAACTCCACTAGAAGTTTTAGGTTCACCAAATTATACATGCTTTCCTGAATAGGCAAGCCCTGAAATTTCTTTCCTGACCATTTATCTTTAATTGATGATTTTCTAACAGTCCAAAGCAACTTCCTTAGATACAGTACTTTCCTTGAACTTAAAGGGGATAGAAAGAAACAAGTGTGTGTGTATGTCACACACATGAATTTTGACTGGATTGTTAGAAATGTCTTAGGCCCTTAGAGCAACACCACCTGAAGTTTGGTACATTATTTTTTAGGTAGAAAAGGAGAAAATGTGAGGGTCAATTATCAGAACATGCTGATCCTCTATTTCAGGGATGGTAAAGCCATGGCATTTGTTAAAATGATGTTCAATAGGCGTTAGGTGTATAAATAGGTTGACCATACTTCCCAGTCTACCCAAGAGAGTCACCATTTATATCTGCTGCCCTAGTGTTGGGATTTATAGCACCTCTCCACTCTCTTCTCCAAAGGGTCTTGTTCTGGATCATGAATCATGTGGTAACTCTGTGCCTGAGGTTAGTAAGCATGTTGGTGCCCAGTCAGGCCTTGGGATTCCTCTGGGGTGAGGAAGTGGGGCCCCTCTCTTATGTTTAGAGGTGGTGTTTGAGGATTTATGAGTAAGAGCTGGACACATGCCCAGGGAAAATGCAGATATTGAGAAGGCAAATCAATCATTCTTGATGAGTAGTGGTGTGCGTTTCTAAAGGAGATGCCTGGGGAGAGGGGAGTTGTTGGATTGTAGACATCTGCCTTCAGGGAACCCTGCATTTGTACCAGGTTTGCAGAGACTCACATGGTCTGGACACTTTACAGTAGAGGGGTTGGGGCTTTCATATCATGGCAGCTGCAGTGAAAACGGAAAAGCACTGAATTTGAATACTAGATGTAGCTTTCTAGCTACATGACTTCAGGTTGCCATAAAGCCTTTTTGAGCCCTTTAGAATGGGAAGAATAATACCACTGTATTAGTCAATGTTCTCCAGAGAAACACACACACACACACACACACACACACATACGTGTGTGTGAAAACCCAGGTAGCCAATTACATATATATATATACATATGTAATTGGCTAGTGCAGTTGGCAAACTGGAGGCTCAGGAGAGTCCAATGGTGTAGTTCCCATTAGGATCCAAAGGCCTAAGAACCAGGAGAGCCTTCTGATGTTGTGAGTTCTAGTCCAAAAGCTGGCAGATTTGAGATCCAAGGAGAGCCATTTTTTCAATTAGAATCTGAAAGAAGGAAAAAAACAACATCCCAATCAGCCACTTAGGCAGGGGAATTCCTTCTTACTCTGATATTCATTCAGGTCTTCAGTTGACTGATGAACCCCACCCACCGTAGGGAGGACAACCTTCTCTATCCAGTCTGCCAATTCACATGTCAATCTCACCCCAAAACATCCTCACAGACACACCCAGAATAATGCTTAACCAAATGTTGGGGCAGTCTGTGGCCCAGTGAAGTGGACACATAAAATTAATCATTACATCCAGCTCACAGGATTGTTGTGTGAATTAAAATATATAAATATGTGTGTGTGGATATATACTAAATTTACTTATTGAAATTGTATGTAAAGAAAAAAGGAATGAAATATTATGGACTGAGGACAGTGCAATGACTTGAAGCTTCAAAGCCTGCTTTTATAGAAATTTGTGTAAGAGTCTCTAGCAATTTTAATGTTGCTTCTCACTAAGTGTGGTCTCTGTGTGTGTCTAGGAGAAAAAGAGAGATCTTTGTTACCATGTCTAGTTGCTTTGAAGAAAATGAATTAGAACACCCAAGTTTGACCTTCATTTTTGTTTCTAAAAACACTTGCTGTCATAGAATTCAATTCCTTACTGTCCTGGTTTGACAAATTCAACAAGCCTTAGACAGAACCCCATTGTTTGGTGCCTGAGGAAAGTGGGAAGCTGGATGCACAGACGGCTCTCCAAACAGGGAACTCTGTGCAGAGCAAGTGCCTGTCCTCGAGGGTGATTCAGAGGGTCCTCCTTCAGGAGAGTAACAGAAGTGCCACTTGTGTCACAGAAGACTACTGTAATTAAAAAGAAAAAAAGAATGTATGTATAATCAAGTCCAAGGATTACTATCTGCTGTTTCTTGTATGCCCACAAATGTGTCTGCTCAATGGGCACAATGAGCTGTAATTATCTTCTCCAAGCAATGAGAACCCAAGGAGCCATTGTCAGTGATGTTGGCATCCCACAGGCTCTCGGTTTGAAGAAGCTTATTGGTAATTGTATGACGTCTCCTCCCTGGGTCAAGCTTCGGATATGTAGGCATCAGCGCTCCTTCTGCATCAACCCCACCCCTCCCAACCCAAGGAGCAATGAGTGTTTGTAAAAGCCAGTGTTCGGTGAGAAGGTGAGGACGTGGAGCTGTTGCCTCAGTTTTCCCAAACTATCCAGCTGTGCATCTGATATTGCACCAAACAATGGCAGCTTAGATGACAAGCTGAGGTCTTAATCCCCCAAACCAAATGAAATCTCAATGGTCACAAAGGGGTTTCTACTTTTATTCAGCAGACGTAAGCTCAAGGCAATATTTTCCCCTCTTCCCTAAGCCCACTACAGCAGTGGAATTTCCTTCTCACCTCTCCAATGATAGAGAAAGGCCAACTTTAAAAAAAAAAAAAAAGTAACACAGTCAACCGGAAGCAGAACCTTTCTTCCAATTATGTCCTTTTTAAAGCAACCAAGTTACTATTTTCCACCTAAAAATGGGGCTCCGCGAATGTTCTTGAACCTGAGATTCTATCTCCTCTCCCGTTCTCTGATGACGTAATGTGGGTGCAGATCCAGAGAGAAGCCTTTTTTTTTTCTAGATCAGAGCTTTCCAACCTGAGTTCTTGAATGAGCATAGGTTTGTTGAGCTATTGATTCTCCTCTGTTCTCAGGGCAGAAATTCCTGAACCTGACCAGTATATTTTATAAATACCACTATTTTCTATGTGTGCCATAACATGAACACTTGAGGTAGCACTGTTCCTGCAAACACCTTCCAGCATTTTTGGTTTTTGCCATCCTGTTTATCTCCGCTGCCACATCCAGGATTCATCAAAGTGCTGCTATCCTCATGTAGGTCAGAAGGTCTCTGGAATATTAAAAAAATCATATAGCCATCTGCATAGACACATTCTCCAAGCACACTCTGGTTTTTTTTTCTTTGTAATTGTCATTCAAAGTTCAGACACGGGGAGTACAGGTCACGCCTTTGTGAATTAGTGGCTATTTGATGTTATGACCTATAGTTATGAACTAAGTGAAGACCAAATATTACTTAAGTTTACCCATCAAGCCCACTCTGAAGTTAGCTGATTAGTTACCTTGGTTTATTTCCCTTCTCAATAATATGCTTAGCTACTACTGTGGTTTGGATAGAGTTTGTTTGTTCCCACCAAATCTCATGTTGAAATTTGATCCCTGGTGTGGTGGGAGGTGTTGGCTCAGGGTAGTGAGTGAGTTCTGGCTCTTCTAAGGCTGGATTGGTTCTTGAGAAACAAATTAATTCCCGGACAGCAGGTTGTTACAAAGTCAGGAAGCCTATCGGGTGCTGTCTGTCTTCGCACTTGCATGCTCCCACTTCCCCTTTGAACTTTTCTGTCGTGTCTCAGTGCAGCACGAATGGCCACACCAGAAGCCGAGCACAGGCTGCTGCGATTCTTCTCGCACAGCCTGCAGAACCATGAGCTAAATAAACCCTTTTCTAAACTAAATTACACAGCCTCAGGTATTTTTTTATAGCAACAAAAAATAAACTAAGATCGCTCTTGTCCATCCAAGTTCACAGGCAGTGATAAATAAAGTGTACCAGGTGTGGGTGATGATGTTGCTTAAAAAATATATCAACCCTGAAATTTGCAACCACACTAGTGATATGACAAAGCAAATCCTTGACCAGTAGCACATCTCAAAAATGAAAAATTCTCCAGCCTTTCCCACAGAGAAATCAGAGACCAAACATTTCAATTTCCTTTATCCTATTACCACAGACATTAGACCTGAGAGATGCAATGAAGCATATCCTGTCTTCTGTGTATTTCTGCTTAACCCCAGTTGGAAGAGCATCTCTGAGTGCCAGGTTCAGGTCTGATTTCCTTCCTGAAATTGCAGTCTGGGTCGCCCTCCATTGACGCTGACAAAGAGCCAACAGAACATTCCACAGAGTTAATAAGACACAGGAAACTCCGACTCCCAATTTGAAGAACTCAAATCATCTGCAACTACACAGCTCACTGTCCACATTAGTGAGACTTTAGCCTTTGGCAGTCTGTGTTAATGTAATTTTTCTATTCTAGGAAAACTTTGCCGAGATGATAAACTTACAAATAACTCTATGGTATCTAGATCTTCTCAAAAATCTATTTATCTGGAGAATAGACTTGCCAACTGAGTCCTTATCCCCATCTCAGGCAATAGATTGCTTAACTAGTCTCAGTAAATAACTCTTTTCTCACCAAACAATGGCCTTATTTCTGGAGACTTTCTTCAAAGTATCCTTTTGCTTCACCCACCAGTCCCAAACTATAATGCATGTACTTTACACAATCCCAATTAGCCCATTCCTAATAGCATGAAAAGACTTATCTTAAAACAGAAACTCAACTCTCACCAAAACCATAGAACTCCCCTCAGATGTTATTAAGACGCTGTCATAATGGTTTAGTGGATTCCTTGCTACAGCAAGCAGTAAAACTCAGCTTTACTATATCAGTGGGTTGTTTTGGTGCCCTTTTGGGGGCAGTTAGAAGTTAACAGTTACTATCCACAAAATGTGGAAAATATAAACAGATGTCATATTCATATGTTACCGTTATAGCGGTTTGCAAGCTAAATACCAATTTTCAGGTATATGTAATAATATTTCTCAGATAGACATGAAATTCCCAAAACCTAATCCATGAAATCAACTGGGAGTTCTGTTCTGATTAACAATGGAGAGCTCTGAGCCCACCTAGGTGGATTCTGCTTCATTATGTCCGGGAAGGGAGTCAAACGTCTCCCATTCCAGCTATGCAGGCAGCTGATGCAGATGGTCTTCAGGCAATATTAGAGAAACAGTAACCTAGACCCACATGGCTGTTTTCAGCTACAGACCATAGTGGAGAGTTAATATTATCTATTGTCAGAGTTCAGGCTACTATAACAAAATACCATAGACTGGGTATCTTATAAACGATGGAAATTTATTCTTCAGAGCTCTGGAGGCTGAGATGTCCAAGATCAGGGTGCCAGCATAGTGGGGTTCTAATGAAGACTCTCTTTTGAGTCACAGACTGCCAACTACTCATTGTGCCCTCACATGGCCAAAAGAGGGCAAAGGAGCTCTCTGGGGTCCCTTTACAGGGGCACTAATCCCTTTCACAAGGGCTATACTCTCATGACCCAATTACCTCCCAAAGGCCCCACCTCCTAATACCATCACACTGAGGTTAGGACTTCAACACATGAATTTTGAGGGACACAAACAGTCAGTCGAACTGGGGGAAAGATATAAAGAAAATGTATATCTTCTCATTTCAGCAAAACAAAGTGCCGGTCAGCCCAGACTGGGCGTACATAGATGAAGACTTATGAGCTTAAGTCCACCGAGAAAATGAATCCTTCATCAAATGGTTAACTAGGAAATCATGCTGCTTTTTCCTGTGTGTGGGGAGTAAGGGTGATGGGCTGGAAAACCACACCCGTAAAAACAATTTCCCCCTTGAGTGCCATCAAAAGTTCCTTTTTTACCTTAATTTAAGAAAAGCACTATGGTTGGACAAATGTTTATTGAGGAATTTTCTTTGCCAATTATCTAAAGCCTCCACACTTCTTATTCAGTGCACTCATTGATTCTAACATCTCTGATATTCCCACGCTGCATCAGCTCCAGTCTCTGACAAAGGACATCAGCTCTGCTTTCTACCAGTATTCACAGCAGACAGCATCCGTATCTTGCATCCTGCATAGCGCTGGCTCCTGATCTTTGGTCATTTCTCCATTCTCCAACAGGAGATCAAGGCTTTGTTTGTCGCTTCTAACCCAGGGGTTCGCTTCCTGCACAGAAATGACTTGCACCACGGAGTTTTGCTTAACATGGGCCATTTTCCTTTTGCTCCCACATTTGTTATGGGGGATCTTCCACCTCAATCCTTTCAGGCCATTATTTTCATTCTCATTCTCAGGTCTATGTGAGATGGGCAGGCAGGCTTATTCTTCAACCTCTGGGATTTCAGCCACAGACATAGTCTATCCCTTACTGGAGAAGCATTCTTTTGTTCTTCTAACAGTCTCCTTCGTTTCTGTCATATGAGCCCATCAGGGTTCACTGTGATGGCATTGATGGGACCTGAGTCTGTCCAAAGCACCCTTTGCTCAAATGCAGCATGCCCACATTGCCTCTTTGGCAGGGTGACTCTGCACAGGAGGTTTTACCAACACAGTACCAGCCGCACACTGAAGCCCAGCTTGTGCTGAGTGATATTTTATTAACATTTGTACTAGGGGACTAGCTATTATTTATTTATTCTTTTGTTATTCTTCAGAGTCCATGTTTCCAGCCTGTGCCTTCCCCGTGGGACAAACTTTTTACCTGTATGTGGTAATCGTTATGTCAGATGGTTTTCTGGACCTTTGGGAACCCCTTCTTTTACCTCTGTGAATAGACCCAATTCCACAATTAGAGAACCATTTCTTTGACTTAAAACAAATACTAATTGGTATGATGGATAAGACTTTCAGGTCACTTTTGTAAAGCAGTTTCCTTAGAAGCTGACCTTGATATGAGAACTTGCACGCAAGAAATTTAATAAGAATGCATTCTCCAGGGAGATCACTAGGAAGAGGGGGCACCTGGGGAACCTGGAACTAAAATTTGGATCCATCATCCAGGAGAAACTCATTTCTCATGACTAGGACAATTTAATTGCCCTGACCCGGGGGACGTCCTATGTGTTCTACTTGAACCATGCCCTTTAATAATAAAAGCCAATTTCACATTGTGCTGAGGAGAGGCACTGGGCATACATTGCCTGGGGTTGCAGAGGATCCTTTAGGAGTAACATGGCAGAGAATATTACTTTTCATTATTCCACACTCCTTCTGGTAACACAGCCAGTATGTGTCCTTGAAAAGGTGCATGTATGTATGCTGGAAATGAACATAGTCTCCTCTGAAATATCTGAAATTACAGAACTTTATGAAGCCTATCACTTCTGATTGGTTATAAAGCACCAGCTTGACCAATTATAATCTAGTAGAGTCTTTTAGATGCAATTTTGCAAAGTCTTCTTACTGCAAATAAGTTGAAGTCTTTCAAAGAATATCTTCTTCTTCTTTACAATCTGTATTTATGATTGAGGAAATTATTGAATATGGCAACCCACTTAAGTTTTGTTATATTGTTTTCACACCATTCCCTTTGTTAGGCACAATATTTATATTTATGATTTACAAACCCATTTAACAGTTAAATATTTTGTCTTAACTATTCATCCTAATTAGGTTAGCATAATTGCAATACCTGGTATTTTTTTGTCTTGTTTATGTGCATCTTATTATGATTTCCCTTTGATACATCTTGAAATTCTACAGGTATTTCTTCTGACCCAGAGTGGATCTCAGTTTTTGACTCTCTGCCATCCCAAATTTCATCATCTTATTTTATTTCTAATTTGTTTAGAATTCACAGGACAGTAATGTTATTAGATGTCTCATGTAAGACTCTGAATTGGAAATGGATATCTCTTCTTACTTTTTCTTTCCAAATCATCTCCATAATTGTAAAAGAGAATGAAAACAAAATGAAATGAAACAGAATCATGTATAAGAGAATTTTGAGAATAAGTTGGTTATATAAAAACAAAAACAAAAACAAACCAAAAACCAAGAAACAGCCCAAGGATTGACCTATTTCACCTTGAACACTTCGATGCTCCAGGCGGTGGATGCCCTTGCAAGTTCCTGCGTCAGTGACTTGATGAGTAGCCTAGTCGCCTCTAAGTTTCATTTTACCACGTCTTTTCCTATTTTAGAAATCACACCAAAATGCCTACCAACTCCCTCCCAGCTCCCCGGGCGCCCTGTGATCTTATTTCGAGCATTTTACAACATACATGTGCAGAGTTGGGCTTTATTACAGACCAGTGATATCAGGTAACAACAAAAAATAAAACCCGATAAATCTTTTAAAAACCAGACGATATGAGAGCATAAGTTATTAATTTAATAAATATTTCTTAAGTGCTTATAATGAGCCAGGCACTGCATTGAGTTTAAGTTTAACGGGGACCAAAACAAACGCCTTCCCCACCCCCAGGGAACTCCTGGGGAGGGTAGATGTTCATATTTCCGGATGCATAAGACGTCCAAACAAAATGACTGCAATTCTTGGTGAGCTTATAAAACAGACAGGCTTATCAGGGAATGACATTCAGAGGAAGTTGTGCTTGGGCTAAGATTCTTAGGTGATAACTAAGTAAAGCACAATGGAACCATGTAGGTATCATTCCAAGAATGGAGAGCAGTCTGTCCAATAATGAGGGCAGAAAAAAACACAGATTTTCAAGGAATGGAAACCAATCTGGTGTAGCTGAGCACAAGGAGCAAGAGAAATCACAGGAGGTGACGCAGGCAGAGGCCAGGAAATGGACAATGTTCTCGGTCACATGTTAGCAATGCTAGACTTTATTCTAAGAGATGGGAAGCTGTTGATGTTTTCCATATCATCAACTGTGCAGTTAAAATAGATACCTCACTTGCTCTAGTGTGGAGAACTAAATGGACACATACAGCATACATTCAGGGAGGCTAGTAAAAAACTGCAGCTGTAGTTGAAAGATGACATAGCTTAGACTAGGGTTTTGTAGAGGGCATGGAAAGAAACATGGACTTGAGAAGTGTGTTGGAGGTAAACTTGATAGACCTTTCTGAGAAATTATGTATGGGAGAGAGAGGAAAGTCAAAATGCCCTCCAGGTTTCTGCTTTGTATAACACTTAAGAGATTGAGAACACTAAAAATAACAGATTTGGAGGAAAATAATAATTTTGGTTTTGAAGTTAAAATTGTGACGCCTTTGAAACATCCAAGTGAGCATACTGAGAAATAGTTGGATTTAAGATGTGAAGCTAGAAATTAGATCTTGTCTAGAAATATAAAATCAGAAGTAATTTGCATACATATGGTATGACTAGATGGTAACTGAGAGTAGATGGGATTATATGAGAAGAAAGAAGCTTAAGAAGAAAAGAGAGCCCAAGACTGAGCATTAAGAACACTAATACTTAAATGGCAGAAGAGAACTGAATAAACATGCAAAGGCAATACAGGAGAAAAAGACCACCCACAGATAAATGAGCAAAAGACACAAATGGCATTTCACAGAACGGAAAAAACAAATAGGCAATAAAAGCATGAAAATATGCCCACTCTTACGAGTAATCAAGAAAATACAAAGTAAAACAACAATGAGATATCACCATTTAACAAGACAAGTTAAAAAATAATAAAACCAAGTATTGGGGAGTATGTGGAGCAATGAGGATACTTTTTTGTTTGTTTATTTGTTTTTGAGACAGAGTCTCACTCTGTCGCCCAGGCTGGAGTGCGATGGCGCAATCTCGGCTCACTGAACCTCTGCTTCCTGCCTTCAACTGATTCTCCCACCTCAGCCTCCTGAGTAGCTGGGATTGCAGGCGCCCGCCATCACACCCGGCTAATTTTTATATTTTTAGTGGAAACAGGGTTTCTCCATGTTGGACAGGCTAGTCATGGGCTCCGGACCTCAAGTAATCCACCCACCTCAGCCTCCCAAAATGCTGGGATTACAGGGGTGAGCCACTGCGCCCGACTGCCATGAGGATTCTTAAACAATCCTGGGAAAGGTACAAAATACCTACAAGAGTGTGGAGAAACAGTTTGGCACTGTCTTGCAAAATCGAAGATGCACATATGCTCTAGCCTGGCAACTTTGCTTCCTGCCATATCCGCAGTGCATACCAGGGTGCGAGAGCAAGAATGTTCGTGGCAGCGTTATTTCTAATAGCCAAAAATTGTAAACAATGCAAAGGTTCAATGACAGGACAATAAAGAAATACATCGTTATATACTCATACAATGTGTCCACGGAGTGAAAAACACAGTTGTAAAAATGAATTACTTGTATTGATAACATTATCACGGCCAAGTCACAAACACCGCGTTGTATGTAAATACAAGACACAGAAGAAGACATCCATACAGTATGATAACCATTCGTATAAAATTCTAACACACAGCACTAAATTATTTAGGGAAATAATAAGACTAGAATGAACGCAGGAGAATAATTGTAAAATATTCAAAGTGATGCTTATCTTTGGTGCTGAGGTTGAGGTTTTGCATTGGGAATGATCACATGTGGCCTCCAAAGCGTGGGTAAAGGTGCTTTCATTATGCTGGGTGACATGCTTATATTTTTTATATTCATGTACACTTTCTTTATATTCTTTTATATTCATAGTATGCACAAAATAAAATAAAAACTTAATTAGGAATCAAATCAAAAGTAAAAAGTAAACAAGGCATAACTCACATTGAGAAGGTGGCGTACTCTGGGATGGTGCAAAGGTCTGAGGGATGATCAGGGAGAAGATGGCAAATATGCAGATGAGGTGAAGACCATTGACACTATGGAGGTCAAGAATTCAGCAGGTCCGTATCTTTGGGTTGTCAACAAGGACAGCATCCAGGATGATCTGAGGCATCGACAGCACGTGGAACTGAGAAGGCATCGGGGTCTCTCTGCATGTAGGGGTCTACACATTGGATGCTGTTGGGAACAGCCACTGGGGAACGCCTTCACTCATTTTCAGTCACTCCTTTTCTTTCCGGATGAGGGTCCCAAAGCTGTAAGAGGGAAAACTTCTTGAGCAGAGGCCCCGACTGGGCCAGTGGCCCCCAAGGCTGACTGCGGTGCGTGCTCCTCCCTCAGGAGGCCATTGCCTTGCTTGACATCTCCTGGGCAAGTCTCCACAGAACCTCTTATCAAGCTCCAAAGTCATCTTCTTTCACGCATATGTTCTAGTTTGTGTGGAAATGACAATAACCACGTTTGCATAACCTACTGATTATACCCAGTGGATGGCAAGAGCTTTGTGTTGAGTGGCTCATGTGCACTCATTCTAATTATTCCCTGTGATTTCTCTACACAGTAGTTAGTTTCCAGACTGATGAAGTGCAGGGAAGACTGCTCAGTGCAGATGGGAAATGCTTATTATGCTAATCGAGGTCTGCGTTGTTAGTGGGAATTATTAACTGGAGATGGTAGCAATACCTCTGATAGAATTAAGGGGGTGACAACGTAAAAGGCTGAAGTAAGTGGCACCACCATGTCTGTAGGATGGGCTGGGCCAGGGCTCCAAGTTCAAAGGAAGAAAATAGAGATTTTGTTTGTTAGAAATTTTAATTTAAAGGGTCTTATATTTTTACAGTAAAATTTACTGGAAAAAAACAAGGTAAGATGATAGGGAAATGGCTTCTTCTGTTTATTTACCAATTCTAAATATAATAATTGCATTAAAATATAGTATTTTGACAAGAAGGCACTTAGGAAATGTCAATAAGAATAAAAGACAGAGCAATGAATCCAATGGAAACTCTGATACAACACCCATATATTTAGACAGGAACACTGAACAATAAAAGTAGATAAAATGTCAGATAGAAGAAGAGTCTCTAACAACAAGTACAGAGGACAGTTGTTGAAACTAATTGAAAAAATAACTTTAACTCTTACCAATACTCTGAAAAGCTAGAAATTGATTATTTTTCTAGAAAAAATATAGATTAAAAATTGATTCAAGCAGGTAAATAATTTGAACATGCCGATACACATGGAAGGCCTTCAAAAATTCAAAGAATTCACTTTAATGAGTGTCCTAAAATGAGACAGTTCTAAAATTATATTTTTTTATGCATTTGTGTTTTAGATAAATCTGATATTTCATAACATATTCCATAGAATATGGTGGAGAGTAGGGAAAGAAAAAGAAATTTTATTTTATTTAATTATGAAGATAGCATAATCCTTATACTAAAATCTAAAAAATAAATTATAGAAAAATTATAGATCATCTTAATTTGATATGCTAATATCTATAATGAAATTAAACAATAAGGTATAAATATCTATAATGAAATGGAACAGTAGAACATATAAAATATTAAAACCAGAAAGGGCTTGTAACTCAGGAATTAAATAATCCTTCTCTATTAAGTAATGTATAGCTATTTCACAATATACATGTCAAGAAAGATAACATATATTTAAAAATACGGTAAGTGATAAAAATACTTGCTAAATCTTCATTTCCATTTAAAAATGTAGTGTTACATAGTAGAATAGTAGCCTCCCAAAACATATGTCCACATCCTATTCCCTGGAACCTGCAACCTTACTTGGAAACAGGCTCTTTGCAGATGTAAACAAGTTAAAGACCTCGAGATGAGATCATCTGTATTATTTGAGTGGGCCCTAAATCCAGTGACAAGTATCTAATAAGAGACACCCAGAGGAAAGGCAGGCACAGTAGTAGGAAGCAACTGGCCAGAGAGGCAGAGCTTGGAGTGAGGTGGCCATAAGCCAAAGGCCAGCGGGAGTCACCAGAAGCTGGAAGAGGCAAAGGAAGAAAGTCTCTGTTGCTTTGGAGACACTAAAAGGACACTTTGATTTTGGACTTCCGGTCTCTAGAATATGAAAGAACACATTTCTGTTATTTTAAACCACCAGTTGGTGGTAAGTTTTTACATCAGTCTCAGAAAACTAATTTAAAGACTTTAAAGTATTAATAGATGGATACTTATGCATTATGATGAAAAGTATCTATCTGCCAACGCTGGACTCTGTAAGTGCTCAAAATATAACTGCAACTTATCCTGGATAGAGCAAAGGATTTGATTGCTAAATCTTTTGGACCAATCATGAGTTTATGATAGTGGGCAAGTTTGCTTGTAGGTAAACCTCAATTTCTTCATCTCTGAAACATAGTTAACAAAATACCATTCAGAGTAATTATTACAATTTGACATAATGCATTAAAAAGTTTACCCAGTTCCCAGCACACAATAAGCACATGATAAATATATTCCATACACACGGATACACACAAGGGCATGGTACCTGGGGCCGTGCTGATTGACATCTGGCAGCTTCTAATTTCATTATGTGGTTCAGTAAGACAAGCACTATTGTACAAAAGTAAAGCTAACAGAAAAGCTTAAACCAAAGTTTATGTTTTCTTTATATGACTCAAAAAGAAATAACATCAAAGAAAAATCAGTTACAATTACAAAATGACTAAACTACAAGAAAAGTGTAAGGACCTTTTGCACCAGCTATGAATGAGAACATACTTTCCCAAATGCTGTCTTTAAAAGCTTGAACACCAGAGAAAAGCAGTGCCCCACACCCAGGTGCTTTCTGTGGGCGTGCTCTGCAGATGACTTGGGGTTAGGAAAGTGAGTTTCTAGATTTCTTGGCTTGTGCATCTGAGAGGTACTTTCCTCACCTTGTTTGTTTTGCATGAAGAGTTGCTAGGAATGATTCAGAATGTACATGTTTGTGTAGTGAAAGTCCTGAGGTTCTGGCATCCAGAGGGGGTCCTGGCCCCTGTAGAAATGCTTCTTTCTCATGTGGGAGCTGACTGCTCCCCGGAAGTGGGTATAAAAGTCAGACAGCATTCCTCTCATTCCCAACCAAACAGGTCTCTCACAGAGGGGGAAATAAATGTCCCACTGACCTGTGTGGGGGCGTTCTGGAAAAGGGCCTATTTCCATTTCCCAGGCCCTTCTACAACTGCCCTGATGTCTGGAGGAGGCTTAGTGATTGGTGAAAATACAACTGATTTTCTAGTAGAAATACAGCTTCCCTCCAGAAGATCTATTCCACCTGAGCAAGAACCTGGTTCTTTAGGCTGAGCAGAAGGTATGGAGGCTGTCTTAGTCTGTTTTGTGCTGCAATAACAAAATACCAGAGGGACTGAGTAATTTGTGAAGAACAGAAATGTATTTCTCACAGTTCTGGAGGCTGGGAAGTCAAAGACCAAGACGCCAGCAGATTTGGCATCTGGTGAGCGCTGCTCTCCGTTTTTAAGGTGGCACCTTGTTACTTCATCTTCCAGAAGATACAAAGGATGTGTCCTCACATGACAGAAGGTCAGGTGAGCTGAATGTTGCTTGAAGTCTCTTCTACAAAGGCCTCAATTCCATTCTCAAGAGAGGGGCCCTCATAGCTTCATCATGTCTTAAAGGCCTCATCTCTTCATACCACCACACTGACCATTAAAATTCCACACCTGAAGTTTGGAGGGGCCCCATGCAAACCATAGCAGGGATTGCCTCTCCTGTCCTCCCACGCATTAGTGAGAGGATGCCTCGGTCCCCCTCTCCTACTTCTGGACCTATTAGATTTAAGGACATTTCAAAAGAGAGAAATGACTGAGGAAGTTAAAAAAAAATAGTTTGATAAACTATGGAATTAAAAATAACCTCCATAGAATTTAACTGGTACTTTTTACTTGAGGGAAATCCACGTGGCCCCAGCTAGCATGGTTATTTTTGGTCATGCTTACATCTATGTTTGCAAGAATATTAATTTGTTTGGCTGACAAGCCATGAAATGTCTGTCTTTATGTTTCCCATTTGGTTATTCATCCTGTGCATTAGGCAAAACACAAAGAAACACAAAGACACCAGTATGTGCTCCAAGTGAGGAGGCAAACCCTGGCAACTGACCCATCTTTCTATGTATAAAAAGCTATGCTCATGTTGCTCTGCTTTATTCCACAGGTTGTGCTAATAGAGATTAGAGAAGTTAATGTAGGTGCAGCTTCCTCACAGAAAATGCAGGACACACAAGGGTTGCTTTCAGCATTCTGCTTGATGGTGCACAGCCTAGATGCAGAGCACACAGGAGGGTAAAAAAATCGCATCCACCGTGCTTTCTGGTTTGCAAAAGCCCTTTGGGAATGTCATCTCAGGTGCCTGCATGCAGTGCTCGCTACCTCTGCTTATCACAGTGGGGTTGTCCTTCCGGATCCTGGTGTCCAGGAGAAACCTAGACACGGTCTTTATCACATTCAGACACTTCTCCATCTGCATGAGCAAGTACAGGATAAGGTGCTATGTTTTACTATCTTTGTACTGTCAGGGATGCAGATGGATAAGTGGTATTTTGGCACTAATTTGCAAAGCTAAAGGCCCCAGCTCCTAGTTACAAAGAATTTTTTTGCTTCTCTTTAGTGGTTTCCATAGCAGTGTGTTTCTCCCCACAGAACACGCTCTGGAAGAATTAGCACAAGAGTTTTGGAGATGATACCACTTGTTTCATTTTAAAGTGCTTACCCTTTGACAATAGCTGCGTTCTTTGCTACATCTGAGGTTCATGATATTTTTATACCAACTCAAGAACTTAATTTAAAATACTGTCCAAAATAACATCTCATCCAAACTTGGAAATCTTGGAAAAAAAAATAACCAACCATTATGAAACTTTTAACCCACTCTATAATTTCAACGGATAAAAAGCTCTTTATGTAAAAATGTATTGATACCATTTTGCCAGACACACAAAGACTCGAATCTTTCCCATGACAAAAGGTCTCTTCACCCAATGGGAAGATGTGTTTGCTCCTTATTTCATTCAACAAACAATTACTATGCACAAGGTACATGCCAACATTGCTTCAACCCTTGGAGATATACAGCCCTGGGACATTGTCCTCAAAGAACAGCAAGAGCGGTAGTGTGAGATTTTTTAAAAAGGAAAAGATGAAGGCACTATGACAGTGGTTGAGGGAGGGCTTTCCAGTGTCTGTGGAGTATGAGGGAGGGGCATGGAGGTCAGGGTGGCGCCCTCACTCCTCCCATCGGCGTGGAGGGTCAAAGGAGAAAGATATCAGCATGTGCTGGATTTGTACTATAAGCCAGACACTGCATTGTGCTGGTGAACACTCCGGCCTAACACCTTGCAAGCATGTTTGTACATAGAGATTTTAAGAATTCAACAATTCTAGGCGGTAGGTAGCCTTACTCCCGTTTTCCAAATGATAAAACTCGGGCCAAAAGTGTTCCCAAATATATCCCTCACCCATCTCATTCTAGAGCCAAGTGTCTTAACACCGTCTCACCAATCTTCAAAAATATGTAGGAATTGGCCAGATTTCACCATGAGCAAATGGACAAATGCCCAAATTAGCAAAAGTCGGGGTTTAATTTTTGAATTAAAATTAATTCAGGATTGTTAGGATTAATTAATTAAGATTGAGATGGGAAAGGAGCAGGGGCAGATTGGGCAACCCTTGTATGTTTCAGTCAGGAAGGAAAACTAAGTGTGGGTTGGTGCCAAAGGATTTTATAGTGGGGAGGGATGTTTTTAGAAGATAGCAGCTAGAGACTGCATTGACAGGCGAAAATAGGAAGCTGTTGCCCAGGGAAGACATGTTCATGCCCTGGCTATGAGATGCAGAGGAGTCATTGTTGTACTGGCTTCATGATTCTTCAGGTACCAAAATCTGAAAACTATACTGGGTTTAGTTCTGGAGGCCCAGGTGATCCCTTCCTTCCAATCAATTGATCTTCCTTCTGTGGAAGAATTGAATAGAGAACTTTCCATGAAACTGAAATGTCATCCTTTGATCTCCAATCCATCCACTATGCACCTGGACTGGACTAGCCTCAGGACACCAAGATGAGACCTGATTCCAGCATTCAAGTAACTCCATGTCTGTACATACAAAACATGATTAAGAGGCAATCAAATAAAGACCACCGCCCCTTCTTCCCAGCTGGGCAGCGGCCCTGGAGGACAGTCAGGTCCCCAGTGGCTGCTCCTGCTGGTGCTCGGCACCAGGTGGGCACGGTGGTCCAGGAGGACTGTGGCCACCACACTCCTAAACTGGGAAAGCCCCCATGTGACAGCTCCAGCTTTGCAAGGGATTTGAGGGATTGCTTCTACAGGAGCCTTTTCAAATATGTACCAAGTGGAGACAGTTCTGGACATCCCGGACTTTAGTCTTTCAGGCTCAGCTCAGGTCCAATGGGTAGGCAGAGGCTTTATTAGTGCTTTGGACTTCCTGGGACCTACCAGGAGTTAGCAACTGTCATGTCCACAGCAAACCCTTGCTGCTTATGTCCTTGGATCTTGGGCACATGGCTTATCTGGAGGCTAGAGGATGAGCAGATCCTGAACAGGGTGCAGTTGGGAGGTCCAACGCCCCTCCTGGGCTCAATCAGTCACCTCCTTCCTGGTTATGGCTGGGACCAGGGCCCTGGGACCCTGGAACTGTGTGACCTGGGGCCTGGGACCTAGGCACTGAGACCTCAGAGCTGTGACCAGGAGCTGCACCCAGGGAGCTGGATGGGCAGGTGGAATTCTGGGCACAGTCTTTGCCAGCTTTATCTTCCTGAGCAATGTAGAATAAGAACAGGGATACGGGCTTCACTGTCTAATTTCTGAGTAAAAGGTACTGTCTATATTTTCACCATTAAGTATGATATTTGCTATAGATTGTTGGTTTTCCTATTTCTAAAGTACTCAGTTTTTATACTAGTGGATTGTGAATCTTATATGTAATTTTTCTGCATCTACTATGAATATTTTTCCTTTTGACATCTATGTATATGGCAAGTTTATTAACACATTTGTAATGTTGTTATTTCAACTTTAATTCCCAAAATATAACAAATTTGGCATGGTCTATTTTTGTTTTGTTTTGTTTTGTGTTATTTATTTATTTATTTTTTGAGATAGAGTCTCGCTCTGTCGCCCAGGCTGGAGTACAGTGGCGCAATCTTGACTCACTGCAACCTCCCCCTCTGGGGTTCAAGCAATTCTCCTGCCTCTGCCTCCTGAGTACCTGGGATCACAGGTGCACACCACCATGCCTGGCTAATTTTAATATTTTTAGTAGAGATGGGGTTTCACCATGTTGGTCAGGCTGGTCTCAAACTCCTGACCTCATGATCTGTCTGCCTCGGCCTCCCAAAGTGCTGGGATTACAGGCTTGAGCCACTGTGCCTGGCTGATCTATTGTATTTTTATGTATATTACTTAGATTCAATTTCCCAATATTTCGCTAAGGAACTTTTTGCATCCTCATTCAGGAATGAAATAGCCTACAGTTTGCTTTTATTTTGCTTCTCTTACATAATTTGTGTTAAGGTTTTGATATGAAAGCTCAAATTTTTACATCTCATAAATGGACATAGTGAGTATTCTCTTATTTTCTATTGTCTTGAAGAGTTTGTGCAAGACTAAAATAATCTACTTAACATTTTATAGAACCTACTAGAAAACTGCCTGGGTGTGGTGTTTTCTCTGTAGAAAGATTATTAACTAAGGATTTCTTTTCCTAAGTATGTATTATTAAACTAGTTGGGTTTTCTCTTCTTCTTTGACCTAATTTTGTTCAATAGTAGTTTTGAGATGTTTGTATAATGGAAAGTTGTCCATTTTAGGGCAGACAGGCATCCACAGTATTCTCTTACTATCTTTTTGAAAGATTTGATTTTGGCTATAGTGATCTTCATTTGCATATTTCATCTTTTACTTATTACCCTACTACCTCTATTTCCTTTGGTTTGACTCCTTTCTGAAATCTCAGCCTTTTATTCTAGCATGTAATTCAGACTACACATTTTTTCCCCTAAAATACTGTTTTAGCTATATCTTCCAATTTTTAAATAGAGTACTTTTTACCATTAATTTCCAAGTATTGTATGATTTCCTTTATGCAATCTTCTTTCATTAATTTTAAAGTGTGGTTTAAATGTTCTAAATATACCTTAGGTTATTTCTTGTTATTGTCCTTTAATTATATTTTAGAGCCATATTTGCGTTTAGATATGCAATATATTATATGTAATGATCCTGATGCTTTGGTATTTGAGACTTGTTCAAGAAACAGCATGTGGTTAATATTTGTAATTGCTCTGTGTGCCTGAGAAAAATACATATTCCCTAACTGTTGGGTAAAGACTTCTTTAAAACAAAATCAAATAATTACAGTCATGGAAATATATATGTCTGCCACAACTGGGACCATCTGACAGAATTCGAGAAAGGGATGCAGCTGTAGCATTTCATTGATTCTTATTATCTTTCAGTCATTCAATACATAGTTGAAGTATCTACCATGTACCAAACACTATTTTAGTTTTTGTGGAGCTTATATTTTAATTAGAGAAAGCAGATTATTAAGTGTGCAGATAAGTAAATACATAATGCCATATTAGCTAGTGATATGTGCCACAAAGAAGCCAGAATAGTGTGATGACGTTGAAACGCGGAGGAAGATCAGGATAAAGCTGTTGGAGTTTGACTGGAGCTGACATCAGCACAATGAGCCGGTACAAAGTCCCTGAGGAAAGGACAAGCTTTGTGTGCTCATGGGACAGAAGGAAGTTCAGTAAGGCAAGGACAAGTGGAAGGTGACTGTGTGGACTATCAGGGTTGAGATACTGAAGTTCAGGAGTCTCGTTGCCAGGCTCCAGAAGAGGTAGTTTTCCAGTCAACAAGATGGGAGCTCACCTTCTATTTGTGCTCAGCCATGCATTAGAAGTTTTGTGTCTCCAGCGGTTGTTCAACTAGACTTATCTCCCTCTAATTGCCATTTCACTTTAGAAAAACTAAATGAATGGATGTGTATATAATTATCATTTAGGAAAGAGAGTGGCAACTAAGTATAATTAATAAGGACCCATGTTACTAGGTATATACAGTGCTGAAGCTGAACTGAATCTGAAATTTACCACAGCTCATTGCCCAAGTAAATTGCTGTTATGTAGCATAACTCTTAATTTATTAATAGAATTTTAAAATATTATAGTTTGTTTGTGCACATGTGCATCTAGGATAAAATGATACATTTAAGATGATACTAAAGGCCAGTCTCGGTGACTGATATCTGTAATCCCAGCACTTTGGGAGGCCGAGGCGGGCAGATGGCTTGAGCCCAGGAGTTCGAAACCATTCTGGGCAACATAGCAAAACCCTGTCTCTGCAAAAAATACAAAAATAACTGAGCATGGTGACATGCACCTGTAGTCCCAGCTACTTGGGAGGCTGAGGTGGGAGGATTGATTGAGCCCGGGAGGTCAAGGTTGCAGTGAGCCATAATCATGCCACTGCACTCCAGCCTGGGCAACAGAGTGAGACTTTGTCTCAAAAAACAAAAATTAAATAAAAAAGAAAAATAAGATGTTACTAGAATAAAATTTGCAGAATATACAAGTATAAACCCATTAAATTGTGTTTCTTCTTAATGAGGAAGTTGGGGTTTGAGTTGGATGCATCCCCTTATGTTCTTAAAGCACCGTACTTCCCTCACTGAAGAATTATCACAGTGCAGTGTAGTCACATGAGGGCAGGGCTCATGTCTATTTGGTCCATCTCTGCATTACCAGTGCCCATCACTATTACTGATACGTAGGGGCTTATTTTGTTGAGTTAACGATTAATGGCATGCAATCAGTTAGCCTATTCCACACTTCTATCTGTAGATCATTCCTACTTGTAATATATTAATTTTGTATATATAAAAGAGTTCTAATTTAGAAATGGATTTAATCAGAACAGATAATGTGTAGGATTTAAAACACATAGCCCTATAAAGACAATGATAAAATATACTAACAGAGACGACTCCAGTAATTAAGTACTTAATTTTAATTAAAATAGGCAACTGTCTGGCTGCCTGAGGACACATCTATAAAAACACAAAGCAAAGAACTAACTGGATTTTTGTGGGTATGACTTGTTTTTAAGCATAAAGGAGCATTGATTCTTTGACCTCCACATGCCCCGTGTGCTTATACCTGCTGTCAGCCTCCATATCCACAGATTCTCTGGTCCATAACGGGAAAGGCAAATGGAAACTGCTTAGGACTACTTCGCATTGTGGTGGAGATGGGCTGGGAAGAATGGAAATGAAGCTGGAGAAAAGAAAGAGTGGGGCTCTCCAGTTAGCCTTGGGACTTGGTGTGGGTCAAATTTTTCTTTTTTAAAATTTTTTCTTTTTTTTTATTTCCATCGGTTATTGAGGAACAGGTGGTGTTTGGGTACATGAATAAGTTTTTTAGTGGTGATTTGTGAGATTTTGGTGCATCCGTCTCCCGAGCCGTATACACTGCACCCAATTTGTAGTCTTTTATCTCTCACCCCCTTCCTACCCTTTATCCCCGAGTCCCCCAAGTCCACTGTGCCATTCTTATGCCTTTGTATCCTCATAGCTCAGATCCTACTTATGAGTGAGAACATATGATATTTGGTTTTCCATTCCTGAGTTACTTCATTCACTAAGAGTAATAGCTCCAATCTCATCCAGGTTGCTGCGAATGCCATTAATTCATTCGTTTTGATGGCTGAGTAGTATTCCATCATATACATCTATATATACACACATACCACAGTTTCCTTATCCTCTTGTTGACTGATGGGCACTTGGGTTTGTTCCACATTTTTGCAATTGCAAATTGTGCTGCAAATTGTGCGTGTGGAAGTATCCTTTTCATATGACTTCTTTTTCTCTGGGTCGATACCCAGTAGTGGGATTGCTGGATCAAATAGTAGCTCTATTTTTAGTTCCTTAAGGAATCTCCACACTGTTTTCCATAGTGGCTGTACTAGTTTACATTCCCACCAGCAATGTAGAAGTGTTCCCTGTTCACCACATCCACACCAATATCTATTTTTTTGTTTGTTTGTTTGTTTATGGCCATTCTTGCAGGAGTAAGGTGGTGTCACACTGTGGTTTGCTTTGCATTTCCCTGATCATTAGTGATGTTGAGCATTTTTTCGTATGTTTGTTGGCCATTTGTACATCTTCTTTTCAAGTATTTGGAAGGTTTATATTTGGATGGTAATTTGACCAACGTTATGAATTGAATTGTGCCCCCTCAAAAGTCGTATGTTGAAGCCTTAACCCCTAATGTGACTGTGTTTGGAGGTAGGGCCTTTAAGGAGGCAACCGAGAGTAAATGGGGTCCTAAGAGAAGGGCCCTGATCAGATAGTGATGTTGTCATTGTAAGAACTGAAACATCAGAGTTCCAGGGTTCTCTCTCTCTCTCTCTGTCTCCCTTTGTCCTCCCCTCCCTCCAACATCTGCACGAGGACACAGTGAGAAGGCAGCCATCTACCAGCCAGAAGGTGAGCCCTCAGGGGAAACCAACTATCACAGAATCTTGGACTTCCAGCCTCCAGAACTGTGAGAAACATCTGTTGTCGAAACCATCTAGTCTGAGATATTTGGCTATAGCAGCCTGAGCAGACTGAGACATCCAGTATGTAATTTTAAGACAAAACACAGGGAGAAGCTCATAACAGCAGCTTGTATTCGCACAGTACTTTATGATATGTAAGGTATTTTCATTTATCGCATGTAATTTAATTGTTCCAGAAACCTTGCAAAATAGGTACAATTTACAGCTTCAACAATGGCATAAATAACCAAGGTTAAGAGAGTTCGTTTACCTTATCCAAACCAGAACTAAACCAGATTTTATTATTTCAATTTGTTCATTAAAAAAAAACCACTAAAGAGAGAATGCATCCATTCCCACGTTTCTTTGGTCAAAGTGAGACAAATTGTAATCACTCATCCTGCCTTTCTACCCTTTTCTAAAAAAAATTTTATCTTGGTACATTAATCTGATTCTGCTTCAGGTGCTTAGAAAATCTGTCTCTATTTCTCTGTCTCAGCCAAGTCGGCTTTACACTTTCAAGTGTGTTCTTTCTTTTGAGACAAGTCCCAGAACATCAATTCAGGCTGTGCCTGTGAATTGCTGGTGTCACATAGCTCCATGCTCTACCTCTTTACAATGAAATGCCGGTAAAGTCTTCAGCAACCAATGTCAGCAAAAGCCTCATCTTCCTTCATGTATCCTATTTCTGAGCACTACCCAACTCTCCTGGCTTTTACCATTAACTTTGTAAATATCACATCAAAGCCACAACAATTTAGAAGATGTGGGTTGTGTGTGATAACTATTCAATAAGCTTGAAATTTTACCTAAAATCTATCTCTGGGGAAGGATGCTCTTGAATAAATCTTGTCATTAAGCACATTTCTGGGGAGTATTTGTACACATACCTTCCCCCAAAAAATTGCTCTATAAATTTGCAAGATGACATTTTTTATGATACCTCAAAGGAACTTAATTCAGCAAAGGTGACCTAAGTCAGGCAGGACCCATGAAATAAGATATGGGCATTTCCTAATCAGAGGAATAGGGCCAAAGTCTCTGTACTTGTTGCATGGTGGAAATACTACCTACCTATATTCAACTGGAAATAATTCAATCCTTTCATAAAGTCCCATGACATCTAGGTTTATGCCAGTCCAGTAAAATAAAATATAGATAACATATATGTGTGAGCGTGTGTGCATGTAATTCCATGCTGACTCATCTGTCATCTCTTCCCAGGATACAGTAGCCTTACAGTGCTGTCCCCTCTTCCACTCTTGTACTCTTAACATTTATGCATCAATCAGCAGCCAGGATGTTTCTTGGAAATATAAATCAGATCTTGCCCCTGACTCTGTGTTCACGGTCCCCAGTGGCTTCCCACTGGAATCAGCACAGCATTCTCTCTCTGTGCTGTGGTCCAAAGTCTCTCTTAGCCTACCGACTTTCCCATTGCACTCCCCCGGCTCTTCCCTCCAGCCCCAGCCTCCAGACTTCGCAAGAATTTTCAACACCTCAAGTTCACCTTTGCCTCAGGCCCTTTGAGGCAGTCTCTTTCCTTATATCTCTGTTCTTCGAATCATGTAGGTCTCAACTCCAACGTCTTTTCCTTGCAGGAACTTCCCTGGCCAACTCACTGAGGTGCTTGTCGCCTGTCCCCTCCATGGCATCCTCCATTTCCATCATAGCATGTGTCCCTTGCTGCCACAATTTAGCTTATTTATTTGCTTACTTGCCACTGATTTGCCCCTCCACATGCTAAACTCGAGGTTTCCTAGGCCAAGGACCTTCTCTACTTTTCTCTTCTCAGTCACAGCAGCTACACAAGTCCGTGTCCTTGAGAGGCACTCAATAAACATTATGAATGACTTTTGTCTATTAAAATCAGATAAAATTTAGAATACTTTCATTTGATTAAGCATCAAATAATAAATGTTTAAAGTACATATTGATTTACATATAAATAATTTACATTTATATAAATATAAACTATATACAGATGAAGAATAATAGCTGTTAGCAAAAACAGATGGAATAAGACAGGTGTGGACAGGGCAGGTGTGCACACACAGTACAGTTAGGAGAAGAGAAGTCCATGGTGGGGGCAGAGAAGATGTGGCTGGGGTGTGACTTCAGCAAGAAATGTTAGTGTCTTCTTGCCCTATCCAGGAAGAGATGCAGGATCTCAAGCTTAAACTCTAAATCTGTCTTCTTGCCTTATCGAGGAAGAGATGCAGGATCTCAAGCTTAAACTCTAAATCACAGAGCAACCACAGAGCAGGATCCTTACACTGTGTGTTCTCTGCACAGGTTGTTGGTTCCAGACCTGCCAGCAAATTATCTTAGGGCAACAGTGCTGAGGGATGCAAAGACCTTCTTAAAGTAATGAAGACTCAGAGCAGAGTGTGTGCACTTCAAATGCATCCTGGGGAGGCCTGGGCACTCTGTGCGCTTTCTCAGTTCTGAAATAGATGGGGGTGAGGGGAGGAACCAGAAACACAAGCTCTGCAGGCCCGGGAGGAGCCTGAAAGTGAAAATCTGTCAAAGCCACTGTTTCACTCCCTCTTGACATGTGCAGAGCCCTCTGGAGAGCTCGATGGATGAAACAAGGTGATTCAAAGATAAACAGAAATAGAAAATGAAACCAGAAAGTGGCTTTCATGGCAGCCCATGGTCAGTTGGCCTAATGTAGCTGAGTATGAAATTTCGAGGTCCCACGCTCAACAGGCACAAAACCGGACTCCTGTTTGTTATCCCTAAGGACAGCCTGTCCTGGTTGGGCACCCATCTCTAAGAACGGGGATCCCCCGAGAAAGTCTAAGGTTGTCACACTCTCTTCCCCAACATGAGTAATTAAAACATTAGAACATGTTTTAATTATGGAAGGAACACCAATTTTGGTCAATCGGTAGTAAAACATCTTAGAAAACCACTGAAGCTCGCTGACCATCTGACCAGGTGTAAAACTAAGGGAGTAACTGTGGGAATGAAGAGAAGAGATCTGAAAGAATTTAACAAAATAGAGTTAACTAAACTTAGTGACCAATTAGATGAGGGTGGGAAGCTATTGAATGAGAAGCGGAAATTCTGACTGAATCTGGGTAGTGAGTGAAAACAGGTAAATGAACATTTACCTTCTTGAGTTTGATAACCCTTAGCCTTAAAAAAAAGAGGGGAAGACAGTGGCCGGGGGCGGTGGCTCACCCCTGTAATCCCAGCACTTTGGGAGCCTGAGGCGGGTGGATCACCTGAGGTCAGGAGTTTGAGACCAGCCTGGCCAACATGGCAAAACTCCATCTCTACTAAAACACAAAAATTAGCCAGGGTTGGTGGCACACACCTGTAATCCCAGCTACTAGGGGAGGCTGAGGCAGGAGAATTGCTTGAACCTGGGAGGCAGAGGTTGTAGTGAGCCAAGATCATGCCACTGCACTCCAGCCTCAGATGGGCAATAGAGCAAGACTCCATCTCAAAAAAAAAAAAAAAAAAAAGGGACCCTACAGGAAGCCTGACACATTGGTCAAGATTTCAGAAACGGTGTGCACTTTGTTATAAATTTTGGAGACATTAGCAAATATACTAACTGAAAGCAAAAAGGAGGACAGAGAGAGATTTTGCCACAGGGATTGTATTAGTTCATTCTCGCATTGCTATAAAGAAATACCTGGCGGGGCGCAGTGGCTCAAGCCTGTAATCCCAGCACTTTGGGAGGCCGAGACGGGTGGATCACGAGGTCAGCAGATCGAGACCATCCTGGCTAACATGGTGAAACCCCGTCTCTACTAAAAATACAAAAAATTAGCCTGGCGTGGTGGTGGGCGCCTGTAGTCCCAGCTACTCGGGAGGCTGAGGCAGGAGAATGGCGTGAACCCGGGAGGCCGAGCTTGCAGTGAGCCCAGATAGCACCACTGCACTCCAGCCTGGGTGACAGAGTGAGACTCCGTCTCAAAAAAAAAAAAAAAAAAAAAAAGAAATACCTGAGACTGGGTAATTTATAACCAAAAGAGGTTTAATTGGCTTGCAGTTCCGCAGACTGCACAGGCAGCATAGCAGCTTCTGCTTTTCTGGAGGCCTCAGGAAGCTTCCAATCGTGGCGGAAGGCAAAGGGGAAGCAGGCATCTCACAAGGCAGGAGCAGGAGCAAGAGAAAGAGAGGAAGGAGGTGCCACACACTTTTAAACAACCAGATCTCATGAGAACTCACCAACATGAGAACAGTACCAAGAGGATAATGCTAAATCACGTATGAGAAATCTGCCCTGATGATCCAATCACCTCCTAGCAGGCCCCACCTCCAACACTGGGGGTTATAATTCAACATGAGATTTAGGAGAGAACGCGAATCCAAACCACATCCAGAAGAAACACTTACCTTCTGTATTCTAGAGTTTATGTGGTTGCCTCCCATACCTAATGTCTGGAAGCCTGGGAATGGGGTTTATTTTGAATTGGCTATATCTCACATAAAGGCTTTTACAACAATCTCTTCAGTTCATTCACTCATTTGTTCAACAAAATATTTATTGCATGCCTACTGTGTGCCAGACCCTGATCCTGTCTCTGGGAATATAATTGTGAAATTCCATTTTAGAAGAAGATCAAACTAATTTGCGAATGAGTAAATGAATGAATGAACTCTTCATGGAGTTTGGGATTATATCAATTAAATAATAAAGTTTCACTTCAATAGGATGGCCCCATGCTGTGAATGAATCACTGGCAAAAAGCTGTTGGCCAGTAACTAAATGTTCGCGTTTCCCTTGAAAGTCACACTGCCATAGTTTAAGACTACATTCCAGGTCACATCTGCAGCAGCGCTGAAAACGTGAGCAAGTTCATGAACTGCATTTGGCTGTATTCTATTCAGCGACATCTGGACATCCTGCTGAAGTCTGAGATGATTATGCAGGCTCTCTGAAGGAAAACACAACCTGTGTCTAGCCTTTGTTTTCTCTTTTCCTTTTCTGCAGAGCCTTTCAATCTTTGCTTTATTGTTTTCTTTCATAACCTCCTTATTTTCAACCCCTCAGCTCAGTTTGCAGATGTGGATGAAATCTCTCTTAGACTGCGATGGACTGTGACAGCCGAGGACACCAGCTTAGAGTTTTCAAGGGTGTCTGGTTTGTGGGAGTTGATACTGGTCTTAGGCAAAAATAGGATGGAAACCCAGTTATGACTGATCAATTCACACAGCTGATGTGAGCACGGGAGCAGGTTAGTGAGGCAGTCAGATCTGGAAGGCCTAAGAAGCTTGGCACAAGCAGGCGGGACAGATATCCTTATCAGAGTCTACTGCTCCTCGGAAAGTCTTAGCTCTCCAACGAAAATCACTCCACTGCCTCCCGTAGTTTCCAAGCAGGTGTCTTGGCTCTGCTAGCCTGATCCCCCTATATTAAACATTCCCTGACCCTAAAAGACCCTCTGCTCAGATATATGGGTCATTTTCAGTCCTTCGAATAGGCCCGTCTTCCTCAGAGGGCTTGAGGTCAGCTTTCTTGGGTTGGTCTCTATTACAATGGCATTCACCAAGGAGCCACACTCCCAGAAGATTGAGACTCTAGAAGCAGAGCCTAGGCCTGGGCCTTCTTGCTGATATCAAACTCTACATTAGAAAAGGTCCCCAACTCTCATTACCTCATTCAAGCTGCCTTCCGTAAATATATGTTCACAGAACATATCACTCAGTCCATTTTCTCCACTGATCTTGAGCATTTACTGTCAGCTGGTAGCAGTCCTTGGGAAAACATAGTCACAATTGTTAAAGTGAACTAAATATGACTTGTAAAGAACTACGTACTTCTATATTTTACTCCCTGTGGATGAACCATAACTTAGCTTAATAGGTAGAAAAGATGGAAAACCTAACTTAGGAGTATGTGCCTGTAACAATAGCTGAGTGTTGGCCAATCCCAGTTGCCATACTTCAGCCACTCATAGGCTGATGAGTGTTCAAACTGTGTTCAAATAAGGCAATCACCAGCCTGTAACCAATCCAGCTGTTTCTGTACCTCACTTTCAATTTCTGTACATTGCTTTTCTTTTTTGTCTACAAATTTGTTCTGACCATGAGACATCTGTGGAGTGTCTCTGAATCTACTGTGATTCTGTGAGCTGCCCAGTTTGTGAATCATTCATTGCTCAAACTCCTTTAAATTTAATTTGGCTGAAGTTTTTCTTTAAATGCTAACCATATCTCCATTCCAGAGAGCACCTCTGGGGTGTGTGTGTATGTGTGTGTGTGTGTGTGTGTGTGTGTGTGTTGTTATCTTAACTACCCAAGCATTTTAAGGTGTGCTTCCTAGAATTAATGTTTGAAGATGAATAAAAAATATTTTTATGCAGTGCTGATATTTCACCCTTTAAAATCAATTTTTATTTTATCTATGTTTAATACTCTTTGACAGTTAATTGTTGGAATTGATTCTGTGTTTAATGGGGGTATAAAGAGCAATGACTAATAATCAAAGCACAAATGTTATAGTTCATTCCTATGACTGTGTGACCTTGAGTAAGTCACAACATTACTGAGCCTTAAAAAATGTTAGTTGAGAAACAGCATAATCCCTGCCAAATCTAATTAATTTTAAAAAATTAATTAGATATAAATTACAAAATTATTAACTCTATTAGACTATGTAAATGTAAGGTAGTTATGGTGCAATTATCATCCTCTTCACAATTGTCTTATTAATACTCAACCATTTAGTTGCCTTTCTGTAAATTTTCATGAGGATAGAAATTAGATTGGAAGATGCACAGTATGTCAGCCACTGAAGACTCTCAATAAATATTAGGTAGAGAATAAACACATCTTCCAGATGAAAGTTTTCCAAAGAGAGGATAATAAGCCACTAGTGAATCATAAACTGAATTTAATGAGCCATTATGAACATTGAAAAAAGTAGAACAGAGTGAAAAAATAAAATATTAGTGCAGTATGCTGGCAAAACTGAGAATTATTTGGTTGTTATTTGTTACAGACGTGTATGTATATTTGCAAATGTATGAATCTCAGGGTAGAGTGCACTTATACTTTTAACTAAAGATATAATCAAAAAGTCTAAAAAGTACTTATTTAAACAAGAGGAATTTAAATTTTTAAATCCTTGGAACATTACACAACAGATAATATGAGTGAAGAAAGTTTTGTGTCAAAAGTACTGAAGAAACTTCCTGGATGAACACAGGTACAAGTCAGCATTTTTCGGTTCTTCCCATGGACATTATACCAAAGCAGCAGGGAGAACGTTAAAAGACAAGCAAAACAAAAACAAGCATATAATCTCCAGTTTTAGTGGAACTTGAAGATATGTATAAATCCACAGATCTCTAAATACGTGCAAAGCTTGCCCAAATCCTTCAGGATCATGCAGAAACGCTGGTGTAAGGAAGGAAGGAGGAGAAGGTCAGAGGTAGTGAGAGACCCAGCAGGTGACCTTAGAACAGGCCAGCAAAAGACACTCCTGAAGGCAAGTGGGTCCCTCAAAAAGAACACATTTTGCTGCCTGTGTGGCAACAATGGGTTGGGAAAGTGGGGAGAGCAAGGATGGTGGAATAATTGTTTCTGTATCTATTTTGAATCAGGGCAAAGATAACCTAGAGGTAGAGAATGACTCATATGAGGTATTAGAGAAAACCTGTTTGTTTCTGTGGCAGTGGGAATCTATTGAACCTTCCAGCTCTGAACCCTAGATTGTCAGCCTGCCAGTCTTAGTTTCTCCCCCGAGAGCCACCACTCTCAGAAATTCCTATAAATACGACTTAAGAAAATCCAACCTCTTCAATGCTAAGTGTTAACACACACAGCAATGAGTTAACAATAAGTAAATGTAAAGAAACTTGACACATAATTACTTACCAGAAAAAGTATTGCCATATAGCAAAAGAAAGTTGTTCCCATTTCCCTATGAAACACAAGGTTCTGAAGTAGTTTACTCTGAGCAGAAAGACCACAGCTCAGAAATGCAAGACTAGAGGGAAGAAATTGAAAGCTGATAAAAGGATATTTTTTAAAAAGTTACTAGTATAACTCGAGAACAAAAGTAGAAGAGAAGAAATGGAACTATCATAAAAATGAAATGTGGGAAAGTAGACACTTCGCAAAATCTACCAAGAGACACGGCTAGAAATGAGAGATGTAAAAAACACACAAAACTGAAACAAATAGAAATGAAAACAAAGGACTAAAAAGGACAAGAAAGAAAATAATAGCCAAAGAAAGACTAGAAAATAGAGCTAACATACACATTGGCGTCTCCAAAGAAGTAATAGAACACACTGCCACAGTAGAATATAACAAACATTTAATGTTAATAAAAAACAATTATTGGCCGGGCGCAGTGGCTCACGCCTGTAATCCCAGCATTTTGGGAAGCCAGGCAGGCGGATCACCTGAGGTCAGGAGTTTGAGACCAACCTGCCCAACATGGTGAAACCGCGTCTCTACTAAAAATACAAAACATTAGTTAAGCTTGGTGGCCGGCATCTGTAATCCCAGCTACTCAGGAGGCTGAGGCAAGATAATCGTTTGAACCCGGGAGGCAGAAGTTGCAGTGAGCAGAGATCGCACCACTGCACTCCAGCCTGGGTGACAAGGGAGAAACTCCGTCTCAAAAAAATAATAAAATGAAATAAAATAATATAAAATAAAATAAAACAATTATTTTCATGAAATGAAGGAATACTTGAATCTATGTGTGGAAAGTCTTCACTGTGTGCTAGAGGACATTGATGTGAAATGTTCAAATTTGAGACCTACACGAATGAAACTAATGGTTTTAAAGATAAAGGAAGAATCCTTAGGGCAGCCAGGGAAAACATCACAATAAGAATGGGAAAAAATATAATCTCAAATTTCCCCCCCAAAATCTTTAATACCAGAGGAAAGTGAGGCAGCACCTACATGACTCCTCCAGGAAATGTGAGGACCAATGATTTGATATCTAGCCAATTTGCCTCTCAAATATTAAAACTATAGGCAAACTTTATGAAAAACAAGAACACCAGGAGTATTACTACAGTATTGCCAAGAACCCGCACAATAAAATTACTAGAGGTTGAACTTCAGCCAAGAAGTGATGGGGGAAACTGTCACCCTAGTGGTGAACATTGAATAGAATGAACTGTAGACATGAAACAGAAATTCCCATGAGTATTACTGAGATATAAAGAACTACAAATTTCATATGCCTAGGCAACTGAGAAATGACAAAATTGGGAGGGAAAGGGAGAAGAAAGGTGAGGTAGAGTCAATTTTTTGATGACTTTAGCTGTGATAGCTGGCTATTGGATAGTATCATTTAAAGATGAAAAATCAAATAACAGAAGTATAAGCACATTTGACAAGACAAAAGTCCACATTAACAAAGACGTCATGGACTAAAATTAGGGGATTGAACAGAGAAAAGTGACCAGAAGGGCAAAGTACACATTATTTTCAAGATTGTTTACAGTAAGAAAATAGTAGATACTGTCTAAGTAAATAGAGACTAGGGGTGTTATATTAAAGTTTAGCAATAAGGGTAAACATTAAAGAAAAACACAGATTTTTCCAAGTGTTAGAAAAACCACAAAAAATAAAAATGATCATGAAAACAGACCACACAATTTTTAAAAACAAATCAGAAAAGGTAACACGAAATGTCAGAGGGGTTTCTTGTGTCAACTTATCTAAGCTACAGTCCCCAGTCATTCAGCCATTTAGGTGTTGCTAAGAAAGTATTTTGTAGATGTGATTGAAGTCCACAATCAGTTGACATTAATTAGGGAGATTACCCTGGCTGATCTGGCTGGTTCTGACTCAATGCACTGAAAAGTGCCAGGAGCAGAGGGGACGCTCTCTTGAAGAAGAGATCCTACCTGTGAGTAGCAGAAGCTATTCTGAGTCACAACCTGTATTTGCTGGTGGCCTAACCTACAGATTTTGGATTGCCTCACCAGCTCCCACAATTTTATAAGTCAATTCCTTACAAAAAAATGTTTTCATGTATATCTGAGCTACTGGTTTGTTTTTTCTGGTTAAACTGACTAATAAAAGAGGCAAGTTCAGGTATATTTTTCTTATCAATAAATGTAAATGGCATATCTCTCCTATTATAAGAGAAAATTTTGAGAAAGCATCAGAAAACACATAACACAATCCAACTCTATAATGTGGAATAAGACTCATCTAAGCAAAGTGATTGAGGAAACTTGAAACTAAACGAGTGGGCATAGCATAATGGTAAATGCAAGAATTACATAACCAGTAGTAATGATCTTAATGTCAGGCAAGATGAAATTCATTGCACAAAATATAAAATGACCCAAAGTTGATGAGCTTCTATTTTTAAATGATACTCTCCACAATGAAGAAACACTGGAATCTAGACACTTAGGGTCAGGGATTAGAACCACTTTCTTAATCACTACATCCTAAATCCTTGGTGAATTTCTGACACATTGCAATTGCTCAATAAAAATGCTTGCTGAGTAAATATATGAGCGGTTTTGAAAATCTATACATAAAGTATCATATCAGCAACATTTACAAAGTAGAAATTACAAGAGATACAGCACAAAATGGAAGCATACTAGGATAAAAGACTAATTCCTCTCTTTTATCTCACCAGCCACGATATATCAAATGGATAAAAAATAAGTAAGACTATTTCCTGTGCCTGAGTTTTCTTGAAAGATGAGCCTGAAACAAGGATTAAAGTGCTGACATTATTTCAAGCCCCAGGCTGTGAAAATGAGAGGAAAAAGCAGTGAGACAAAGGGACGCTTTCAGTACTGCAGGAGGCAAGAAGGCGGTGCTGGTCTCTCAGGTGTTTGGCAGTTGTGTTCACTTGACACGTGATACTTCTCAAGGAGATTTTCAAGGAGAAATTACACCTCAGAACCATCCTGAGAGGAGAAGAAAGAGGCAGAATTGGTCTGCCTAGCTTCAAATGGTCAAAGTTCACCTACAGGAGCTCGGCTCGTTGAACTTTCAGATTTCATCATCCACGCTGTCAGGAGTCACCCAAGAAGCCAGGTGCCATGTGCACTGCCTTTTACCATGTGCACTGCATTTCATCGTGTTCACCACATTTCCCCCATACACTGCATTTCATCCTGTTCACTGCATTTCATCCTGTGAACTGCATTTCATTCTGTGAACTGTGTTTCATCCTGTGCACTGCCTTTCATCCTGTGCACTGCATTTCATCGTGTTTGCCACATTTCCCCACGTTCACTGCCTTTCATCATGTGCACTGCCTTTGATCCTGTGCACTGCATTTCACCGTGTTCACCACATTTCCTCATGTGCACTGCCTTTCATTCTGTGCACTGCCTTCCATTACGCACACTGCATTTCATTCTGTGCACTGTATTCCTTCCTGTGCACTGCTTTTCATCCTGTGCATTGCCTTTCATCATGCAGACTGCATTTCATCCTGTGCATTGTATTTCACCATGTGCACTGCCTTTCACCATGTGCACTGTGTAAATATGATTTATACAGACCAAACTGTGCTCTGGTCTATTAAGGTTTTCCAGTATTCAGGACAAATGGTCATATATGAGGCCACAAATAAATTCCAAATCATTTCACAGAGAATAATCATATAGATAACATTTTCTAATCACAACGCAATAAAGATAAAAGTTACTTAAAATAATAACTTAAAAATACTTAGAAATTTTAAAATATTGCTCGAGCAACATATATCTTAAGGGAAAATTTAAAGATCAAACCATACCTTAAACTCTGTAGCAGTATAATTTCAAAATGATCCAATATTTAAATATGAAAGTGAAATCACAAACATACTGAAAGAAACACAAGAACGTTATAGTTATGTATTGAAAAAACCTTTTAAATAAAGCTCAAAATTAATCAACATTACAAGAAAACAAATTCAACTAAGTAAGAAAGGCTAGAAATATAACTTCTGCCTAAAATGACAATATACACAAAATTTTAAAAAAGTAAGAAAACTAAAAAGCATTTATACTTCCTATTACAAAAAGACTTACATTGTAATGCACAGAGAACCCAAGAAATGTTTAATAAAATGATTAACAAAACAACAGGAACACGAGCCAAGGAGAGGAGGATGGGCACAAGGGAGGGAATGGGAATGTCTCTTGAGCACAGAAAAGTTGTCCTACTTCTGTCATAAAGAGTCACATGACAACCTACACTGAAGGTGCCATTTGTTGCAAGCAAAGTTAGTGCATATCAAAACTTTCCTCATATTTTGGACAAGTGTGTGTGTTAGCGACCACAGTTATACCTGGATGGAAGCATTGTTCATTTTGAATCCTTTTTGGAGGGCAATCCAGCAATGGCCATCAGACTGTCGAATGCACATGCTCTCTGACCGAGTTCTTCCACGCATGTGAAATGGTGTACCTACAGAATTATCTGCAGCTGCATTTCAGCAGGGTACTGAAAACCAGCTAAATGCCCATCAATAGTAGTGTTTGAATAATTTGTATTGCCTCTGTTCACAGAATTCTATCCAGCTGTAAAAACACATAATGAAGATATTCTATAGGTACAAACAAAAATATTTCAAATATACATTTAACTGTTTGGTACAAAGGAGTAGAAATACATATACCCATTTATTTGTATCTTACTGTGTTTAAAGAAAAAACATCCCCAGAAAACTTGGTAGTTATTTGGTGTTGTGTAGTCAGACAAAGGGAAGAGTATATCCATCAAAATATATTATTTCTAATAAACTTCAGACATCTAAAGTATTTAGCTATTTCTAAACCTAAAGCATTGGAAACATTTGACATGAATGTAGACTGATTTAGAATTCTGGAGGAATCTTTGGAAATAAATTTCAAAGTCTTCAAAAGTAAATATACCCTAAAGCAGAGGTCCCCAACTCCCAAGCTGGGGTCCAGTGCTGGGCGCTGGCCTGTTAGGAACCAGGCCGCGTAGCAAGAGGTTAGTGCTGGGCAAGCTGGTATCCATCCCCACCTGAGCTCTGCTTCCTGTCAGGTCAGTGGCGGCATTCGATTCTCATTGGAGCACAAACCCTATCGTGAACTGCACAGGTGGGGGATCTCGGTTACACACTCCTTATGAGAATCTAATGCCTGATGATTTGAGGTGGAACAGTTTCATCCCGAAACCATCGCCCCAGCCTCCCATCACCCATGGAAAAATTATCTTTCATAAAACCAGCGCCTGATGCCAAAAAGATTGGGAACCACTGCCCTGAGGGTCCAATAATCTCTTTTATAGGAAATTTCCATAGACACTAAAAATACATTTCCTAAACTTTGTAAGTTATTATTAACATGGATAAATTGGAATAGATAGATATTTTCTTAAAATAATGATTGATATCTCTTAATGGGGAAACACTAGAACACAATATTCTAGACAATACTGGCTAAAAACCCATAAAGTGAAATGCTATCAGCGTTGTTTAACACAATCACTAGCTGCTTCAATTAGAGAAGCAGTAAAAGCATATAAAATGCAAAGGAATGAGCAAAATTATCTTTACTTGCAGATATTAACCCTTTAATCTCCCCATGACTTATAAACATGAGGTAGCATTCTGAAGATTTTCGCAGTTGAATGGTCTTTGTCCCAACATTTATCGAATGTACCATACATCTGCCACTCTTACAATACAGCATCTTATACCCATAGGCCTGTTTATTCCTCCATTCATTCCATTGTCATATTTGTCAAACTCCCTATCTTTCAGTACTCTTTTAGATTCTATATTTTTGTGCTGTTTTGGTATTTCATATTATTCACCCTTTTCAAAATTAGAAATAACTTTTTCATGACTAAAAGTACTATAAACAAAGTCTAAAGAAAATTGGTATGTTGATCACATGGTAAATACCTGCAACAACAACATTAAGTGATGTGCAACCTCTTCTCACATAGTCAGCATCGGTCAGTGGGTGAGCTAACGTGTATCATCATCTGTTTGTGGGAGGGAAACTGAGGCAACCATTAGAGAGTAAAACATCTTTTAAATTTATGTGAATTATCTGTGTTTATCTTTTTACTTATTGAAATATCATCATCCTATCAATGAAACACCCAGACATGTAAAAATGAAATTCAGTCATCTTTAATATTTTGCTGAATTTCAGTTATATGAAAATCATGCAATTTTTCATCTACATTATGAAGTTTTATTTGTTAAGACTGGTGGATCAAATCTACTTGAGTTAACAATTTATTGGTGTGCTTTATAACTTTCAACTATTTTTGTCAAATGGGCCTCTATATTAATATATTCTCTCTCTCTTTTTATTTTTGAGATGGAGTCTCACTGTGTCGCCCAGGCTGGAACACAGTGGTGCAATCTCAGCTCACTACAACCTCCACCTCCTGGGTTCAAACGATTCTCCTGCCTCAGCCTCCTGAGTAACTGGGATTACAGGCATGAGCCACCATGCCTGGTTGATTTTATTTTATTTTATTTTATTTTATTTTATTTTATTTTATTTTATTTATTTATTTGTATTTTTAGTGGAGACAGGGTTTCACCATGTTGGTCAGGCTGGTCTCAAACTCCCAACCTCAAATAATGTGCCCGCCTTAGCCTCTCAAAGTGTTGGGATTACAGGTGTGAGCCACTGTGCCCAGCCTAATATATTCTCATTATGGGCCCTGCAAGTTTATGAATGGCCCCCACCCCTGCCCATCACCTTTAGCTTCTGTAGGGCCCAGGCCACCACTCATCAGCTCTGTGTCCTTAGGCCAGTGGCTTTGGCTGTCTGGGCACTGGCTGATAAAACCTGCCCTCTCTAGAGTCAGCCTTTCTGGAAGCACTCTACACACCAGACGGTCCTTTCACTTGGATGCGGTGGCCTTATTGCCAGCGCAGACTCCAGCTTCCTCAAGGGCACTGGCAATGACATGATGGGCATTTCCCACTGATTCAGCCTCAGTGCAAGGTGTGTTCTGAGGGTCTCCAATCCCCAGCTCTTGTGGTTGTCATCCTACGGGTAAGGGAGGACCACAAGTTTTGAGGCCACTAAGCACACAACCCCTTGGCCATTAGGTTGGGTAAATGGACCTGATGTTGTGTGGCCTGGCCCTTGTGGTCCTTTTCTACCCTGACACTGCCTTTGGCTCCTCACTCTGGGTCTACTGACCACAGTATCCCTACCTCTGGCCAAAGGAATCAGAATATGTCCTGTGTTCATTGACATCTGGGTAAATGAATCTCCTTGGGCCAGGTCACCACCCTTCCTTCTCAGCACCTTGCAGAAGACCAGAAAACACCCACTGGAGAGGGTTATGGGGATGTCTGGGAGCAAACAGTGAGCAAAATAGGAGCGCGCATGTGCACGCGTGCACGTACGTGTGTGTGTGTGTGTGTGTGTGTGTGTGTATGTGTGTGTTCAATGTGGGCTTTCTGTGGAGATCTGAGCCATCAGGTACTCTGGAATCCTGGTGCTAAATACTCTCCACTCAAATGTCACTCACTGCAAGCGCCACAGGCAGAGGCTTCCCAGGAGTCCCGGGCAGATATGGCCACCATCTATCATCTTGTCTGTCAGTCAAGCTGCATCCTGGATGACACTGGGCTCTTGTCTGTGCAGACCAATTGTCCCCACCTCCCACGCACCTCCTCCCTGCCCGTACACATATGCCCAACTCAGGCCTGGGACCCTACTCTCCATCTGCAGTTCAAACTCATCCCCATAGGGATAGAAATGTGGGGGATGCATGGCCTTTACTGATCGAGAAAGGTTTGATCTTGTCTGAGTAAAATGAAAAGTTGAATTAGGTGAGCTCACAAATCCTTTATAGCATTCTTCTCTGAATTCTAAAATTGCCTAACTCTACGATTCTATTAGGTTGGTGCAAAAGTAATTGCGGTTTTTGCCGTTTTGTTTTCTAAAAAACGTAATGACAAAAACCACAATTACTTTTGCACCAACCTAATAGTATTACAGTTTGCTTAGAGATAACTTATGGATGCTTAATTCAAATCAAGTTTTATCCAATGCCCAGTTTTGTGAGGCTAGCATCTCACATCTTTACAATGCATCTAAAAAGATGGAAATTAAGACAGCAAAACTAGGTATGCTTGATTAATATGATTTTGAAAATAGTGTTGCAATTTTCTTCTGAATGTAATTTGCTTAGAAGAAAACAGAAATATTCTAATGAGAGGGAAATTGAAGTGGAAAAAAAAATCAATGTTCTTCTGGGCCACTTCGGTCAAGACCTTTCAGCGAGTAAATTGTTTAATATGTGTATAAAAATAATTCTGAGTTGAGCTTTTAAAGTCAATTATAATATCCTAAGTTCAAATTCCCTTGTTTTAAGTAAAACAATAAGATGGAACATATGTAAGTTTTTAAAGAGGAATCTCCCGGCAGGGGAGGGATGTGGGGAAGCCATCAAGTCAATTTTATGCCTTTTGTGAATGTTTTGGACTGTAAAACAAGAGCATTTTCCAAAATCGAATTAGTTGCAGCCTTGGGTGGTTGGGGCGGGAAGACCAGGAGAAATGCCCCAGTGCATGCTGCTTTCTCGAAGTTGTTGGGCTGCTCACAGCCCACCAGACTCCTGTTCTGCATTTGTCACTCACCAGGAGGCCTTGCTCCACACATATTCCCAAGCTTCATAGGCTGAAAAGGTCAGGGAATGAATCAGAGAGGAGACCATGCAGCACTGACCATGGAGATTCTCCTAATACAGAGGACACACAAGAATAGCGTTCGTGCTTTTATTTTCTGTGGCCTGTCTTCGTCTGTTCAGGGCGCTATAACAAAATACCATAAACAGGGTTACTTCTAGATGGTGGAAATTTATTTCTCATGGTTTTGGAGGCTGGAAGTTTGTGATCAGGGTACCAGCATGGTCAGGTTCTGGAGAGAGCTCTCTTCCCTGTTGCTGACTGCTGCCTTCTTAGGGTGAGGGAGTTCCCTATTTGGCAAAGGCATCAATCCCAATCATGAGGGCTCCAGCCTCATGGCCTCATTTCTTCCCATAGGGCCGAGCTCAGAATACCATCATATCGGGTATTCAATATATCCAACATATGAATCTGGGGAAGACACAAACGTTCAGACCATAGGATGGTCCCACAGGTATTTTTAGAGAAGGGCTAAGTTGTAGCTACTGGGGGTGAATGTGAGTGAGGGGCCAGGGAAAAACACAGAGGCAAGGGAGTGTTCTGACAGCTTGAGAGGCAGCAGTCAGGGAAATGACGGTGGGAACCCAGGAGCTCAGAGGCTGTGAGGTCTGACCAGGTTGGTACATAGACACAACGCCCCACTGTGTATGTAAAGAGTTGCTAACTTCTAAGAACACCTGGCACTAAGCAACATCAGGCTTCCTGGAGCTCCTCTCCAACCATCAGCACAACAATTAGGGCCACGTCTCATGGACCACCTTTATTCCTGCAATGTTTCATGAATTTCCCCAGAGAATTAATTACATAGAATATTGCCAAATGGCTTTTATCCACTCCGTTCTCCCAATAGATCCAAGAGCAGGTGAAATTTATTCAACCACAAAAATGTATTGTATCTCTCCCATGTGCCAGTCATAGTTCCAGGCACTGAGGGTACAGCAGTAAACAGGAGCAGAGTCCTCACTTTGTCTCACTTTTGTCCTAGTAACAGAGGTAGATGAGATAAACAAACAGACAACATACATGTAATATGTCAGAGAGCAAATAGTGCTGAGGATTAAAGTAAGACAGAGGAAGGGAGAGAACATAATGGGGATGATATTTGATCCAGTTAGGTGGTCACATTCCCTCTGACAAGGTGGCCATTGAGAAGAGACCTGCAAGAAATAGAGAACTATGCAGACATAGTGTATTAGTCCATTTTCACACTGCTATAAAGATAGTTCCGAGAGTGTGTAATTTACAAATAAAAGAGGTTTAATTGACACAGATTCACATGGCTGGGGAGGCCTCAGGAAACTTGCAATCATGGTGAAAGGGGAAGAGGCACATCTTACATGGCAGTTGGTGAAAGAGAGCAAGCAAGAGCAGGGAAAACTGCCTTATAAAGCCATCAAATCTCATGAGAACTCACTCACTATCACTAGAACAGCATTGGAGAATCCACTCCCATGATCCAGTCACTTCCCACCCTCCACACGTGGAGATTATGGGGATTACAATTTGAGATGAGATTTGGGTGGGGACACAGAGCCAAACCATATCGTTCCTCTCAAGCCCCTCCCAAATCTCATATCCTCACATTTCACAACAGAATTATGCCTTCCCAACAGTCCTCCAAAGTCTTAACTCATTCCAGCATTAAGTCAAAAGTCCAAGTCCAAAGTCTTATCTGAGGCAAGGCAAGTCCCTTCCACCTATGAGCCTGTAAAATCAAAAGCAAGTTAGTTACTTCCAAGATACAATGAGGGTACAGACATTGGATAAATGCTTCCACTCCAAGTGGGATAAATTGGCTACAGGCCCCATGCAAATGCAAAATCCAGTGGGGCAGTCATCAAATCTTAAAACTCCAAATAATCTCCTCTGACTCTGAGTCTCACATCAAGGTCACATTGACACAAAGGATAAGCTGCCACAGCCTTGGCAGTTCCACTCCTCTGGTTTTGCAGGGTACAGCTACCCTCCTGGCTGCTTTCACAAGCTGGTGTTGAGTGTCTGCAGCTTTTCTAGGCACACTGTGCAAGCTGTCAGTGATTCTACCATTCTGGGGTCTGGAGGACAGCAGACCTCTTCTCACAGCTCCACTAGGCAGTGCCCCAGTAGTGACAGTGTGAGAGGTCTCTGACATTTCCCTTCCACACTACACTAGCAGAGGTTCTCCATGAGAGCTTAGCCCATACAGCAGACTTCTCCCTGGACATCCAAGTATTTCCATACATCCTCTGAAATCTAGGCAGAGGTTCCCAAACCTTAATTCTTGTCTTCTGCACACCTGCAGGCCCAACACCACATGGAAGCCTCCAAAGTTTGGGGCTTGCACCCTCTGAAGCTACAGCCCAAGCTGTACCTTGGCCAACCCTGGCAGTTGGGATGCAGGGCACCAAGTCCCAAGATTGCACAGAGCCACAGGGGACTTGGACCCAGCCAAGGAAACAATTTTTTTCTTCTAGGCCTCTGAGCCTGTGATAGGAGGGGCTGCCACAAAGGTCTCTGACATGCCCTGGAGACATTTTCCCCATTGTATTGGCAATTAACATTTGGCTTCTCATTATTTATGTTAATTTCTGCAGCAGGCTTGAATTTCTCCCTAGAGAAAAAATGGGGTTTTCTTTTTTATCACATGGTCAGGCTGCAAATTTTTCAAATTTTTATGCTTTTTCATCTCTTGAATGCTTTGTTGCTTAGAAATCTCTTCTGCCAAATACACTAAATCATCTCTTTCAAGTTCAAAGTTTCACAGATCTCTAGGGCTGGGGCAAAATGCCACCAGTATCTTTGCTAAAGCATAGCAAAAGTGACCTTTGCTCTGGTTTCCAAGAAGTTCCACTTCTCCATTTGAGACCACCTCAGCCTGGATTTCATTGTCTATTTCACTATCAGGATTTTGGTCATAACCATTCCATAAATTTCTAGGAAGTTGCAAACTTTCCCACACCTTCCTGCCTTCTTCTGAGCCCTCCAAAATGTTCCAACCTCTGCCTGTTACCCAGTTCCAAAGTAGCTTCCCCATTTTTGGGTATCTTTATAGCAATGCCCCACTCCTGGTACAAATCTACTGTATTCATTCATTTTCACACAGCTATAAAGACATACCCAAGACTGGGTAATTTATAAAGAAAGGAGATTTAATTGATTCACAGTCCGAATGGCTGGGGAGGCCTCAGGAAACTTACAATCATGGCTGAAGGGGAACAGGCACATCTTGCATGGTGGCAGGTGAGAGAGAGCAAGCAAGAGCAGGGAAAACTGCCTTATAAAACCATCAACTCTCACGAGAATTCACTCATTATCACAAGAACAGCACGAGGGAAACCACCACCATGATCTAATCATCTCTCGCCTGGTACCTCCCTGGACATGTGGGGATTATGGAGATTACAATTCAAGATGAGATTTGGATGGGGACAGAGCCAAATCATGTCACATAGATAGGCAGTGAATTCCCAGCAGAGCAGACAACAGCTTGAAAGACCTGAGCCTGGAGGTAGAGAGCAGGATGGACAGAGGAGGCCAGAGCACTGAGTAGGGTGGCAGGTGGGCTGTGGCCCCCAGTGAAAAGGTAATTTATGAGCAAGTAGCCTCAGCAAAAATTAATTGAATTATAACATGATATTATGCAATAATTATTAATAATTATATTAATAAAATGTATGTTATTAATTATATTAATAAAACAATAGCTACATAGACAAATTGAAGATCATATAAAGTTAATAAATTTCTAGGTTATCACAAAATTGATTTATGCAGAGAAAGGAAACCTAGGCAGAAAAATATTTATGGAGAAAACTAACACAGACTCTCCAAAATGTGGCTGTGTCAGTCATCCATTTATTGCCTCTTAGATCCAAAGGCACCTACTAGACCCGCAGCGGGATTCCTTTCCTTTTAAAGTGAGCAGGGGTGTTAGGCAATAGAGACACTGCAGGGACCATGCAAGGCAGCTGGGCTTCTGTGATTCCCTGAGTATGGGGGGGGCCTTTGGTCTGGGGGTGTGAGGACACCCAGGGAGCCTGCCCCAGCCTCCAGCTTGAACACACTCCTATGCACATCCCCAGCCTGGAAGGCAATGACCCGCAGGCACTGACTAACATTTGCCCCATGCTGCCTGGACAATCTCAGCAAAATCCTGTGTTGTGCAGACTGTTTGCTGCACCTGTGTCCAGATAGTCACAAAGAGCAGTTGTCCCTTGCCCAGCACCTCCCCACCCCATGCCTCTTCCCTCCCACTCCCGATGCAGTTGTCCAAGTTTGGCCCCCACCCGCTTCTCACTCATTCCCTCTGTGCACCCTCTCACCTGCCCTAGGACAGTCTCTTCCCCGGACCCACATCCTGCACTCAGAGGGAGGCCTCCTGCTTTCCCAGAGACTGCTGGCCAACTTGGGCCTGCCTAAACTATGAACTTCTCCTCCACCCAGGGAATTAAACTGTATCTTCTCCAACAAAGTTTGCCTCCCTTCCAACTTTTTCCTTACTTGGGAACACTCTCTTGGTTCTAGGGTACTGAAGAGTTTCCTTACATCAGTTACTCTTTTGTAGTAGTTAGTAATTCTTTGTATTAAACTTCCCTGTTTAACCTGTTGCATGGATTTATCTTTGATTAGACCCAGACTCCTACAAAGACCAAACCAAGTTTTAAAACTTTCCAATTTAGAGATGATTTTATTTTTATTCAAGTTCTTTCTGTTTGTTTTTAAAAGTTAACCCAGCATAAAATGCAAAAATAAACACAAAACAAAATAGAATATCTTACTTGTAAACGTTATTGCAAAGATAGTAAATAAGAATCATAACAAATGGCAGTCCATTAGAAAGTAGCACAGGTAAGTGTGAAGGGCAATTTTATGTGTCAACCTGTCTAGGCTACAGTTCCTAGTTAGTGCAACCTTCATCCAGGTGTTACTGTTAAGGGATCTTGTAGGTGTGATTGAAGTCCACAATCAATTGACACTCATTAGGGAGATTAATGTGGGTGGATCTGATTCAATCATTTGAGAGATCTGAAGAGCAGAGTAGAAACTCCTCCTCCGAAGAAATTCAGCCAGTGGATCAGCTCTAGCTGGTGCCTAAGAGTTCTGGCCTGCCACTCCAGATGGCCAGCTTTATGGATTTTGGAATGGCATAAGTCAATTCCTGCAATAGACCTCAGTGTCTGTGTGCCACCGGTTCTGTTTTACTGATGGAACCCTGACTGATATTCATTGTCGGTGTGTAAAAATAGATGTTATAATCATGAGAAAATTGTCAGGACAACTGGATTGCTGTCTCAGTTCTTAGATCAAAATAAATGATTAATGGATTATAAAGGGAATAAAAATATGATTTAAAGCATAAATAATTAGGAATGGTAAAGTCTTTCTCAGTATAAATCAAAACTAAAAAGCCACAAAGTAAAAAAAAAAAAAAAAGTGAGACATTTGAGTACATACAAATGTGAAGAAAATCTGAATGGCAAAAAACGCATAAAATGAAGTTTAATGTCAAAGACAAAAGGAGGTTATATTTGCAAGAGGATGATTTATTTACCTTCTATGTAAAATACCAACAAAATAAAAAAGAAATAATTAAGCAACCCATTAAAAGTCATCAAAGATATAAAGATACAATACATACAATTGGAAGTGTCAATAAACAAAAAGCAAATCAAAAAGAAATTTCCTCTGTTCTATGGAATTTAAAATAACAAAATTTCAGAAATGTTGGGTATAAGTGATTTGAGTAAAGGATCAAAAAATAGAGTTCCTCAGGTACTGTTATTGGAGCATAAATTGTTGAAAATCTTTAAAATGCGAATAGACAATATCTATTATATGTATTTTAGGATATTCATGCTATGTGAATCAGCAATTATGTTCTAGGAATTTGTTCTAAGGAACAGTCACAGTTTTTCAAAAATCTATGTAAAATCATATTCATTATATATTATAAACAGTGGAAAATTTGGAAACCAATCAAACATATTGTTTTGTTTGCTTCTGATCCATAAGGATGTGATGGAACCCATTCATTGTAACAGTTGCTGGCCAAGATCCCCCTTTTTCTGATGTGTACAGGTCTCCAAAACCCTGTCCAAAACCACTAGATTATCAGAAATTAAGAGAAACTTAATTTTTCTGGCAGGTTTCTTTTTCTTTTTCTAAACTTTTTTTTTTTTTTTTTTAAATTATCTTTGTTCTAACAATTTTCTTATCTTGCCTGGAGAATCCTACCCATCCCCAGTGAAATATTCAAAGACTTTCATTCTGACTTCCTCCTCTAATTCTCTGCTTCCCCATCTCCAAACCAACGTCTGCCATTCTGTTTCAGATCCAAGCAAACGACAAAGCTGTGTAGGTTGCTGGATGCCTTCACGGCCATCTCGTGTTTTTCAACTAGTCCTTGCTTCCTTCAGAGGTTGCGGCTTCTGGTTATTGCTATGTGGATGTCTCCCATTCTGAATCCAATTCGATTCTAGGAATTTATCCTAAGGAACAGTCACACTATTTTTCAAAATCTATGTAAGATTATATTCATTACATGTTATAAACAGTAGAAAATTTGGAAACCGATCAAACACATTGTTGGATTGTTTTTCGAAATCTATGTATAATCATGTTCATTCCATATTATAAACAGTGGAAAATTAGGAACTCAGTCAAACATATTGTTTTCTTTGCTTCTGATCCATAAGAAATGTCACAGAGCCCTTTCATGGTAACATATTAAGGTGTGGTCAGGTATGAAGCAACCCCCTTTAACAGGTCAGTGTTGACTTTTGACAGGTGAGTGGACCAAGCTCTATAAGAACATCCTCCAAACTAGTCGCAGGGCGTCTGCATTTCCTCACCTGATGAGCAGGTTCCTGATCTGTGGGTGTTATGGTCGTGTCTAAGGTTCAGGCATCTCGCTCACTCGGTTTGTGGACTCTTCCATTTGGACAGCCTAGCCTGCTTATGCTCTCCCTCACTGAGATCCAGAACTGAAACTTCTGGACCTCCTCGGGTAAGGACCTCTGGCAAACCCCATGCTGGGGTTTCCTCCATGCCATCCCCAAGCCAGATTGTAGGTTCGAGTGGGTAAGGAGTGGGTTGGAAGGTGCTGGGGCTTCTGAGTGTCCTCGGGTCGTGTGTAGATAACAGCAAAAGGGGAATCGGGGACCCCATTGTGAGTTGGATTGTGTTCTCTCAAAAGATCAGCTGATTGTGTCCATAAAGTTTTATTGCAACGTTGTCACACTCACTTTTTTACAGGCTGTCTGTCCCTGGCCACATGTCAGTGGCAGGAATGAGTAGTTGTGACAGAGACCACATGGCCAGCAAGATATTTACCACCTGCCCTTTCCCGAACAAGTTTGTCAACCCCTGCCCTAGGTCATAATAAACATTCTTTACATTTTTAGACAACTGAAATAAATGGAAGGGATTAATGCCCACAAAACCACTCCATTGGCTATTTCACAATGACTAGGAGGTGTGAGACAACTTCCCTTTTCCACAGCCCAGTAAGAAGAAAATGGCTTAAGCTTTTCATAGAACTTACAAGAGGGAAACTACACTGTGATTAGGATGGATTTTCTAAGCTTTGGAAAAGCTTAGCTTTGTTTGAAAGACAGAATTATTTGTGGGGAAAGCGAAGGCAGCCTGCCAAAAGAGAAGAGATTCCTTTTTTTAAAAAAAAAGGGGGTTTCAAAGTGAAACCTGAGTCAAACCAGCGTCACACATGTGTCCTCTCTAGCCTTTCTGAAAGCTGCAACGGGAATGGGGAGACTTGGATCATAAGAGGGCTCCCTACTCACCAGATGGGCGGCCTTAAGTGACTTTTGCCAATGTCTCAGCATCTCGCAGTTTTCATTTATAAGGTAAGAGATTTAAATAAAGAGTATCTAAACCATGTTATGCATTAGAAGAACCTGGGGAGCTCTTCAGAACCCATTGATCCTCAAGTAGCTTCTTAGAGATTCTAATTCCTCCATCTGAAATGGAACCAAGGAATATGACTTTTCAAGAAGCAAGCCAGGCTGTTGCTAAGCAGTGTGTTTGTTATTAATTCCTGGCTGGCATCTAGAAGCCTCTGAATTAGAGTCTATAACATGCCTTCCAACTCAGTGACCCTTTAGGTACAGAGCCTTAACCCAGCTTCATACATGTTGTTTCTATCATGTGTCTATTTCTGGGGAAACGCGCGCGCACACACACACACACACACACACACACACACACACCATTAAGCTTTCTCTTTTTTTGCTGTCTTAGGTTTCCATATCTATGGGATGAAATCATGCATTTTTAAGTAAGCTGATATTTCATTATAGTCCTTGGCATTCTAGGAAACACCTACCCCAAACTCGTCTCAACATCCGTATTTCACTAAAATCAGAAGCTTCCTCACGTGTTGGGCAGGCCACAGCCCTTGCTGACACAGGACCTGGGACAGAGCCAAAAGGTGCATGGAAGCTGCCGAGTTCCCTGTGCACCTGTTTTCAAATAACTTCCAAAAGCATGCTGTGCTTCCTTAAATCAACAAACAACACAAGAGCTTCCTCAACCCTAATGCTGGGCATGTTCCGTTTTCAAAAAATGTCCCGATGATTTAAGAAGAAGGTGAATGATTTCTGATTAAACTTGGTATATAATTTTAAGGGGGTCCAAACAGCCCAGAAAATCTGGCTGTCCTTCTCTACCAGGTTGAAACAATTTGGCAATTGCCTAATCTTCAAATGAGATTAAAGTGTACTTCTTTGAACAGATTCTCATGCATTTTGGTAAGTAAGTAGAGGTTAGAGACACATGTGATTACATGGAATGAGGCTACAAAGTTAAAAAACCATGTCTAAAAAGAGGTATAAACACCAGGCATGTGTGCCTTCTTCTGCACCTGGGGAGGAAAGTCAGGAATACTGTGAAGTGAGTTCCTATTTTTCAACATTCTCTCTTTCTCCCTCTTCATCTTGCTTCCTCTTTCTCCTTCTCCCCAAACTGCTTTCCCTGTCTTTCTGTCCCTCTGAAGCGGTTACCCTGAAAATACAAGCTGTGATTGTGTTAAGTCAAAAGATAATGATTCCATAAATAAAATCCATACCAAAATGTCGTCTGAATGTATGCTCGGAAACGGACTTAATTCGCCTTTTTTGGTACCTTAATACATTTTAAAACAGCCAATTATACTGATCCTTCACCTCTGAAGTTTTCCCAGTGGTCTTTTGGGCAAAGGCAATCAGCTCTGTTCTGATGGGTCTCAGACGTAAGAGTGCAGATGCTCGGCTCCCAGAGGGCAGTGGTGCACGCTTTCCCGTGCAGCCTCTCACCTGCACCCTGGGGAGCCACAGCACCTGCTCACAGAGCAGGAGGAAGGGAGACGGGACCATTGACTTTGTGCAGTGACCTACACTAGGGTCTGGAGGGCAGAAATGAAATATGTTTCCTGCACTCAGATCTATGTGGATTAATGGAGACAGGGATATGCAGAGAAATAAGCAGACCCATAGTTACAAATGTTACCCTCTGTAGGATTCTTTCTAACGTCCTTTATCCCCATTCTGTAATTGAGGTTCCTCCCCAAATAAGAATGAGTCCTGAAGACTGTGATACAGATCAATCCGTTCCTACCTTCTAATCCCATAAGCAAACAGGGAAGGTTGTCACTGGACGGAAAGAGAGGGTGACCCAGTGATACTGGCCCGTTCAAGCAGCCTGGTGGCTGGAAGAGCACAGGATGTGTGTTCAGAAAGTCCACAGCAATAAAACCTCTGCTCCCCAAAAAACAGATCTTTTCCAACTTCTCAGATATGGTTTCGCCAAGATGCCAACTAAATGAAGTGCTGCTGTGAGAATTAAACGAAATGACACAGGTGGGGCGGCCACCGAGCCATGGCTGCACAATCACCATTCATTGTATTCCTTTTTCAAAATATAGAGCAAGTTTCTGAATGGGCAGTCTTCACATGCTTGCCTTTGTCAAAATTCCACATATAATGTCGTGGTTAGAGCAACTAACGGGGTGCAACGCCCGGCAGCTCCCGTGTGAGCTGTGTGTCGGAACTGTCTGTGCCTCAGTTTTTCCATGTATGTGCAAAATGGGAAAACCAACTCCTTTCTCTCCTGATGTGGCTGTAAAGGTGAAAGCGGCCAATAGACACAAAAAGCCCACAACAGGGCCTGGCCCACTCTGAAGTCCGTCAAGTATCTGCCCTTGTTCTTGTCTTTGGAGGCCCAGGAGTGTTGCTGCTTCTTCCTGTTGTGCAAACAACCTTTATTAGAGGCTGTGCTGTCTGTGTTGGGGCTGAAAAGAGCCTGCCATATCTTAAAGTCCTCCCTAACTATGGAGCCCGCAGTGCAATGCCATTTAGACTATTGCTCCACTGGTCTCTCAGAACACACACGGAGTTTTTGTGGCAGGGACTAACGGAAGCAAAGGATACCCAATGCCCATATTTGGTCCCAGGGGTTGATATGCAAGCCCCAAATATACATTAAAATTGGAAGAGCCCTAGAGAGAGCTTGTCCATACCCTCCATTTACACATAGGGTCAGAGACATTGAAACAGAGGGAGCTGGGCTGGAATCCAGATTGCTCCTCCCCCGACCCACTGCTCTTTCTAGAACATACTGAGACAGCATAGTGAAGGCAAAGATCACGAACTTGGGGTCAGAATGCTGAGTCCAAATCTTTTCTCGTCTGGTGTCTCATTTTCAAGTTACTTAAGACTTCGAAACCTCACCGTCTTTAGCAAATAAATATATTAACGCCTTTCTTACACAGTTGCTTAGAAGATTAAACAAAGTACTGCTTGTGAAAGCACCTGGCTGGAGGCAGGTGCTTACTGAACATTAGTTTATTCCCCATTGCAATAGAACTTGTGTATTTATTGATGCTTGGAAATAGGAGAGAGACTCAGAATCAACAAAGACTTCTGATGGTGCAGCTGGCCCAGCGCCTGCGCTCAGAGGTGTACACAGGTGAGTGCCTTTAGGCGTCCACCCCGGGCAGATACTGAGCATTGGAGCAAGAGAGAAATGGGATCTTTCTTTTCTGGGAATACACACTAACTGGCTGGGACGCTGTGGGCAAGAGAAGGTGGGTCGTGAAACCCACAGGTGGCCCAGAGCATGGCAGCGACCAGAGTCAGTGTCAAGGCTGTTTTCCTCTGGCCTATACCCCCCGCCAGGTTTGTGAGGCCTGCAGCCAAGTCAAACAGAGCTGCACACACTCAGAGCTGCAGTTGCTTCAGGCTTTCCCAGGGATGGCTTCACCAGGCTCTGTGGGTCAAATGTTCACCCCGCGTCACTGGGAGGCAGTGCACCTGTGTGGTTATTATCCACCAGCTGAGAAGCCAACCCCTCTGTTCCCAAAAAAGCTCCTGGGTTTTCATTTTCTTTAAAACATAGAACGTTCATTGAATGCAACTTGTCAAACCCTCAGCCAAACCTAAACATTTGCCTTGGCACCATGCCATCCTAACACAAGGACTCAATGCTGTCCCTGGCTGACATGCCTTTAAAAGAGCTTCAGAAGTTGAAATTCAGTGAGATCGTAAATACACCAGGTAGACAGCTGAATCTAAAGATTAAAATCATAAGGTGATTTGCTAGATCCAAGGAGAGGTCAGGATAAAGCAAACTTGTTTCCCAATGTCCTAAAAGTTCAATAATTCTTCAATGATGGCTTCCCTTTATTGAGTGCCGGTTATATCCCAGGTCGCTACTGTGCATTACTGCTAATCACTGAGGACAACTGGTTGTTATTATGTCCATCTTGTTGGTGCACAAACTGAGGCTCTGAGGTGATAGGTGACTTGTCATGAGATCATAGAGCAAACATGTGATGGGGCCAGAATTTAAATCAATGCTAGTTTAAGTAAAACAAGATCAGAAACAAAAAACTCAAGTTGTTTTCACTATACCATAATATCATGCTAAGAAACCAACTGAAGTGAAAAAGAAATTAAATATCATCATGAGATTAGAGGCGTAACCAAACTTAACAAAAGTACAGTCTGCCCTTTAGCAGTCTTCAAACAAATAATAGCCTTAGTTAGGGCAGAAGACCCAAGGTCACATTCCAGCTCATCTTGTCCGGCTTGTCTTCACGTACAGTATCTTCCAGCCAAAGTGTATTTCTTCCCAGGATGCTTCCCAAAGGCTTCTTTCAGTGTCTTTGCCTTACTGCTCCTTCTGCACAAAATGCCTTTCTTGCATTTCTTATTTTTGAAATCATAATCATCTTTAATTCTACTGCCTCCAAAGAGATCTCTGACTCTCTTGAGTCTTTCAGAGAACAAAATGTTTGGTTTTGTGGGTGTTGATTAAAATGAAGATTTCCAAGTCCTGCCTGTAGAAATTCTGATTCCACGGGTCTGGAGTAGACTCTCAAAACGTCCATTTTAAAAGCATTCAGATGATTCTGATGCAGAAGGTACATGGACCATGCCTTGGGGAACACAGGCCTAAATGTATGAGTTCTTTCCCATAAAACCTTTAGATTTCTTATTTACATTGCAGTTGTTTCTGTATGTTTGGTTTAATGTCTTTAGGTTTCATGCAGTGGCTATGCCTTGTCATTCTTCATATTCTTCTAGTGTCGGACACAGAGTTGGAACTCCACCAGTATTTATACCAAACCGAGCTTAATACCACATTTTTAATTAGACAGATACATATTTTGGAAAATACCATTTTTATAAATTTTCCTGCTTGTATCAGGTAAAGAGTAAATCTGGGGAAGGACTAAGAAGAAATAAAGACAGTAGATTTGGAGAGATGGGAATACAGTTATCCTGGAAGGAAGTGTTGGGGAAGGGTGTGGACCCAGATTGGGCCTGTTTTAAGGACACTTGCTTACCACTTAAGAGTTAAATAAGGTGATTGCAGCATAGCCATGATGTTCTGAAAGAACACGGAAAAGGCTCCAGGACAGAGGATTTAGTCCTATCTTTCACTGCCAACTGACTTTTAATTACATTCAGCCTTGGGTGGTTTGGGACGTATCTACATAGAGATGGGAGACTGACTTATGTGAACTCCCGTACCCTTTGGTGGCTAACTGGATGAGATAGACAAGTTAGGCCTCTTGAATGTGCATGCATCTGCAGTTCAGGATAAATTAATATTCTGCAAAAAGCCTTCACAATGACAGCCCATGTTTCACCCTAGCTCAAAGCCTCCCAAAGTCCATGTGGATTTAAATTCACTAAATTCTGAGTTCATAGGGGAATGCAAGTCTCAGGCAGAGCAAAGCTTTAGGAGACTCTAATGTCTTTCAGGTTTTGGAATCCAATCTCTTTACAAGTGGACTTTGGAAGAGCCAGCCTGGATCACCAATGCAGCCTCCTACATTAACATACTCTTCACCTACAGACTGAGTCCAGAGACTGTAACTCTTGTGCTTGTTGTATTTATCCATTGCAGGATTATTCCTTTGTTGTATTCTCTCCAAAGCCAGGACAGTGCTCCTTACAGAAACAGCTGTTTGGTTCTCCTCTCTCTCTTTCCCTTCTCTTTCCTCTCAATTCTAGAATGACTTTGAATTTATAATCTTAAGGGAAAATTCAAAGCCCCTTTATATCGCATACGATTATTTTATCAGGAAGTGTGAGTGAGGATGTAAATCAGAATTAATTTGTAGTTAGGAAACCAAGACATAAATGTCCACTGGTGGGTGGACCAAGAACATAATTGATTTAGCTGATGTAAAAGAGGACCATTACTACCATATTTTATATTTCTTAAACATTTAACAAGAGGGTCACTTTCTGTTGAATTACTTTTCTTATCTCACTGGACACAGGACATCCCTGTGGCAAAGTTGGGAAGCACCAATTTGACCACTTAAGCTGGCATTTGCAACTCACAACATACTCTCTCAGCTTCCTCCAGATGTGTGTGATGATTCCACAACTCAATGAACCTTTGATCATCTACTCATTAAATAAAAACAAACAAAAAATCAGCACCAGTTATGTGCCAGGAACTCTGAAAGATGTGGGGAAATATGACCTTTCTTAAAGAACTCAGTCTACTAGACAAAGCCAAAATGAAAATGGACACTTTCAATAAAATCAGGCAATTGCTTCAAAGAGGGTGATAATCAGCTCAAAGAGGCAAGGACCCATTAGGAATGCCCAGCCTGCCTGGGCAGAGAAAGAACTCTGAGCAAAGACTGTCTAAACTCGGGTTCTGCCTCCTTTGTAGCTCTTTGGTCTTGAACTAGATGTTTAACTCTCTATACCTGTTTCCCCATCTGAAAATTGAGGTTAATAATAATAACATATACCACATAGGGTTGTATGAAAGTTACATGAGTTGATATTTGCAAAGCACTTAGAGGAACACAAGATATATTTTAGTTTCTTTTATTAGCATATAATAGTACACGGTTTCAGCAGAAATATCTATCAATAGCATTTCACACAGTTGGCAGTATACCTTTGCACTTGCTACTTTATCTTGGCATTAAATGAATATGAATGGTTACACCAAGTACAGTGATGATCATTGAAAGATAATGCCTCATCTTCACAATTTCTCATTTGTTTATTCATTCATCAATATTCTTATAAGAACCAATGTTTACAGGACACCAGGCTTCAGGCTAACAGAGAGTACCATTAAGATCATTAGAGACTTTCCTTCTTCAAAACAAGCTCCAAGTTTAGTGGGCAAAATGGGCACATGGCTTTGATGTACTATTGTCATAGAGAAAATTAGCATATGGCCCTAGGAGAGCAGTGAGGGTCTCAAAGGAGCTTCCCAGGGCAGGTCATACCTGAGCTAAGTCCTAGAGGATGAATTGAAGTTAGTCAAGCAAATATGTGATAAGCTACATTACACTGGGAAGAGAACTGTAAGAAGTTCTGGTGTGATCCCAGTGAAGACAGCCGGCAGAGAGAGGCAGGGCCTGGAAGGTAAAAACAGGTCACACTGCCACAGAGTTTCTGATTGGTGTCTATCCTGTTGTCCTGAGAAACAAGTCAAGCAAGGCTTGGGTTATTTGAATCTCTGAGAAGTAAAGTGGCTTTTCCAACATGGTGTCAGCATGAAGGAGCTGAAGAGGTGCAAGCTGACAAACCGCCCAACACAACAGAGGAAGTGAGCAGGAGCAGGCTGGGCTGCAGCTCAGAACAGGGACCAGCCTGGCTGCTTCTCAGTCACCTGCTGCAGAGAAACACAGGGGCTTACTCTCAGTTGGTTGGGCCATGACTTTCATCGTGGTTTGGCAGAACCAGACGGGTTGACAGTACTGCTGGCCTTCCCTCTAAGGCCCCAAGGTAGCTCACGTCAGTTCTTTTCTTTCTTCATATTTCCTAATTTTAAGAAAAAATAAAAATATCAAAACATCTTGTTATGTTTTGAGAAGACCCTATTAAAATGTTTCATAGCAGATGGGCGTGGTGGCTCACGCCTGTAATCCCAGCACTTTGGGAGGCCAGAGGCAGGTAGATCACGAGGTCAGGAGATCGAGACCATGGTGAAACCCCATCTCTACTAAAAATACAAAAATTAGTCGGGCGTGGTGGCGCATGCCTGTAGTCCCAGCACTTTGGGAGGCTGAGGCGGGTGGATCACGAGGTCAAGAGATCGAGATCATTCTGGTCAATATGGTGAAACCCCATCTCTACTAAAAATACAAAAATTAGTCGGGCATGGTGGCAGGCACCTGTAGTCCCAGCTACTCAGGAGGCTGAGGCAGGAGAGATGCTTGAACCCAGGACGGGGAGGTTGCAGTGAACAGAGATTGCACCACTCCACTCCAGCCTGGCGGCAGAGCGAGACTCTGTCTCAAAACATATATATAAATAAATAAATAAGAGAGAAATGGTAAATACCAACAACACCACTGAAGAGAAACCTGACTTTGGAAAAACATTACGTGTATGTTGATTAAAAAGAAAGATTTAAAGTACCCTAAGTGATAACTTCTTTTTTCAATTCTGGGCACACAAAACCTTCTGATCCAGTATTCTGTGTTTGGGCGCCCAAACTCCAGAGCCCTCCCTATTCTTTTGTTACGGGGAAGGGCTGATTATTTCCTGAAGGTATCCGCTCACTCAAGTCAGCAGCAGATCTCAAGTGTCAGGGAATGTTTGTGGATCAGCTAGAACAGAGCTCCCAGATCTCATGTTGTGTTTTGCTATTTCCATTCTGCTGCTTATCCTCTCTCAGGTGGTCCTTAAAGAGAATTTGGGAAATAAGCTGAAGATGTTCCCTGGTTCCCACTTTACAGATGAGAAGAGGGAGGTGGGAAATATTCACTTCATACAGACTGATGCCTAAAGATGGCAATTGTTTCTTTCCACTCCAAATAAAGGATTCCATCCACCTAACCACAAGGAAGGCAGATTCAGTATCACAACCCCGTTTCAAGCTCACCATGGCTGGATCTCACCTGCCACAGCCATGATGTAACGATCCTCAGACCTCAGCTTTCTCATCTGTAAGATGGGAATAATAACAACTACCTATTGTGACTATTGTGGAATTTTAGAGGCTGTTTATAAAGTCCTTAGAATAGCACTTGAAACATAAATATTCAATTAATCCTACTTTGTCTTTTCTTTTCTTTTCTTTCTTTTTTTTTTTTGAGACTGAGTTTCGCTCTTGTCACCCAGGCTGGAGTGCAATGGTGTGACCTCAGCTCACTGCAGCCTCCGCCTCCCAGATTCAAGCCATTCTCCTGCCTCAGCCTCCTGAGTAGCTGGGATTACAGGCGCCTGACACCATGCCTAGCTAATTTTTGTATTTTGTTTTGTTTTGTTTTAGTAGAGACAGGGTTTTGCCATGTTGGCCAGGCTGGTATCAGACTCCTGACCTCAGGTGATCCACCTGCCTTGGCCTCCCAAAGTGCTGGGATTACAGGCGTGAGCCACCGCGCCTGGCCTGTTCTGCTTTTTCTTAAGATATCAGTATTATTCTTACTTACTATCAAAATTTTAAAGCATCTTCAATTCCTGGTTATATAAAATGCTTTCTTTTAACTTTAAAAAACATTTTCTTTTACTTGATCCTATTGCAGAGGGAGCTCCTGAAACTTATTTGCATGTGGGAAAGCTGAAGTGGCTGGCATTGTGGAACTGGACTGAGGGACCAGGTTGCAGTGAGTAAAAGCAGATTGTGATACACAAGGTCGGCTCATCGCTATTGTGCTACTTGAAATGTACTTACAAGTAGCCCTTTAAAGAGATTATGAAGAAATAACTGGGCTACTCACCTTTTCTTTCAAGAGAAGCCAAAGGGAATGAGCAACTCTGCTCTTTCTTCGCTGGGTAAAGGGCTCAAAGGGCTCCATTACTCTTTTTTTTTTTTTTTGCACGGAGTTTCACTCCTGTTGCCCAGGCTGGAGTGCAATGGCGCGATCCCGGCTCGCTGCAACATCTACCTCCCAGGTTCAAGCGATTCTCCTGCCTCAGTCTTCCGAGTAACTGGGATTACGGGCATGTGCCACCATGCCCGGCTAATTTTGTATTTTTAGTGGAGACGGTGTTTCTCCACGTTGGTCAGGTTGGTCTCTAACTTACAACTTCAAGTGATCTGCCCGCCTCGGCCTCCCAAAGTGCTGGGATTACAGGCATGAGCCACCGTGCCGGGCAATTACCCCTTTTTTAATTTTAATTTATTTGAGAACAAAGTTGAGAGTTCAAGCTTGCTTTGATTTCTCCCCAAATTCAGGTTGTACTCCAGTGCTCCAAGATCTCACACACCCCACACATCTAAGCAGAACCTGATACATCTAGCATGATGTACCTCTGCCAATCTGATCATCATAGAGTCTATGAAATTTGTGCAACAGCTTCCACTTTTCTTAGAATAGAAAACCTAAAAGTCCCTGGCTTAAAATTTGTGATTTAACCTCAACTTACTTACCTGCCATATCTCCTCCTACAAACATGAACCCTAGGATGGTGGCCTTTGCAACTTATGAATTCAACAGTCACCCAACAAATATCATTCCCACAATGTGATCTGAGCTCAATTCTCTAACTTACTTTGCATTAGAAGAAAACTAAATTACAAGCTGGAGAGTCAACAACAGTATCCACTAAAGATTATTGATAACAGCAGAGCAGGAACAAACAGAATGTTAAGATACGTCTCTGGGGCACCAAGGATCAAAGCTGGGGAAATGACTGTCATCATATCTAAAGGGAAAAACAGTGCAGATATTCAAGAAAAAAGCCAAAATATCAGAATCTGCAAATGAGAAATAACATGAAAGCAAGTAAAGAGTGAGGACCTGGGGGGAAGTCTGAGAGCCAAAGACTACCAATCTAAACACACAGGGCAGAGATGCTACAGTTCTTTATCATAGACACCTGAGTGGCAGAATGCGGGCATCAAGACAAACAGCTGGAGGTGGTTTAACAAATATCTCGTTTAAAAAATCAACTGAATTTTGAAAGAGGAGGGAAGTGTTTGGCTAGACTATCTGTATCTTGGGTACATGGTTCATAGATATTGAATAGGTATGGAAACTATAAGTAATAGTTTTTTTACTTTAAATCTAGGTTATACTAAAAAGTAGAAAAAAATATAATTTTTGAATTCACTTTTTCTGATTCACTTTTTTCATTTTGATTCACAAGTAATTAAAATTTTCAAACTTTTTAATTTACTAAAACTATCTATGAAAAGATAGATAACTTGACCTACATTAGAAGTGTAATAGGTACAGTTACTTAAAAAACATTTTGGTAATATCAATAACTAAAGTTGAATATATGCAGCCCTATCGATGAATAAGTTACTCCTAGGTATATACTAGATGTCCCCAACAAAAAGATGCACATCTATTCTACGTCTATTCATGATATGACATCTTCAAGGTCATTCACAGAAGCATTACTTTATAATGGGGCCAAGCCGAAAGCAACCTAAATATTCATCAAGAACAGAACACACAGGAGAAAGAACCTCCTGTAATGACATGGTAAGGAGCCCACAGGCCTTCTTCATAGCAAACTAACAATTAACTGGTTTTTATAGATATATATACACACACACACGTATATATATATTTATATGTATATATACGTATATATTTATATGTATATATGTATATATATTCATATGTGTATATATACATATATGCATGCGTATATATGCATTTATATATATATATAAAACATCATTTAAGGTCTTAAGGTCTCTGGAAATTTCCTAAACATATACAGCAAATGAAGAAAAAAAACATTCATTCAAAAAAAATCTGTTAAACTCTGGGTTATGAGCAAGAGTCTATGGCATTTAAGCTATGACTTGCTCTATGAACTACCTCTTCCAGCCCCATGACTGCAGAAGCCCTCCCATGGATGTGTACAGCCAGAAGATGGAGAGTTCCTTCTCTTCCAGCTCCCAGTCTGGGGCTATGCTTCCACCCTAGAAGGAACACGCAGTAGCGTTTCTCACCCTCTTCCCAGTTTTGTGTTGCAAAAGCTCGATTCCAGACAAGTAGGACACAGAGTACCTCTCTTTCCTCTGACCCAGTCGCCTCTCCTGGGGAAGATGCTTTATCCTAGATGAGGCAGGCAAGAGTACTGGGGCCTCTATGTCTTCTATCTGCACTTGCTTATAAGGAAGAGATTCTACATCTGAAAGGGTAAGCCAAGAAAACCAAGGCTGCCCCTTCCCAGTGTCCACTGTAGAGAAAGGTGTCATTGTGGAAAAGGAGAACTCTCACTCACAATGCTGATACAGTGCTGCAGGGGCTCTTCCTAAGGGCAAGGATGGGCCATAAGTATGAAGAGTTCTGCAGCTCTGCTTGACAGAGTTGACTTGATTTGCAACAGGGTGGGAGAAACCCGTTCCTAAAGGTATTGTTGAAAATAATGGAGATCTTGGTGAAGATTAATGAAGAATAGGCCGGTAGTTGCAGAATGCATGCAAAATGGCAGAGTGGTCACATGTTTAATAGCATTTAACAGAGAGAACCAGGGAAGGTGATGACCAACAAGAATCCTCCTGAGATCACAGTCAACCCGGGGGTCAGGATAGCATGCACTAGACTTCGCTCATTGAGGAACAGTCAGAAAAGGAAGTGGGGTGGACTTGAATGCATTCCCCAAAAGGAACACAGACTCATCAACACAGAGTGGAAGCCTCACTCATAAAAAAGGCTTAAATACAACCTCAGACCAAACACTGATGGTACCATAAACTATTCTGATCCAGGTGCTACTCCTAGGAACTCAGCCTTAATAATAAAGTCACCCTCAGCCCTAGCAGTATGGAAGACTGTGTGTATGCCCCAGGCTGCACTGTCTCTGGAGTAGTCACAGAAGAATCCTCTAAGACAGGAGAGAGAAAAAGGAGTAGGAGAATATTTAAAAAAATGGCTGAAAACTTCTCAAATTTATTGAAAAATATTAATTATACATATCTAGGAAGCCCAACAAAGTTCAAGTGGGGTAAACATAATAAGATACCTCACAAAGTGTAGAGAGATAAAGACAGAGAATCTTGAAGTCAGCAAGATGAAAATAACTTATCAAGTTCAAGGAAAGCTCAATAATATCAAAACTGGCTTCTGATCAGAAACAAAGGAGCTCAAGAGGCAGTGGGATGCTATAGTCAAAGTACTGAATCCCTGAGCAGACCAATAACAACTTCCGAAATTGAGGCAGTAATAAACAGCCTACCAACCACAAAAACCCCAGGACCAGACAGATTCACAGCTGAATTCTACAAAGATGTACAAAGAAGAGCTGGTACCATTTCTCTTGAAACCATTCCAGATAACTGAAAAGGAGGAACTTCTCCCTAACTCCTTCTATGAGGCCAGCATCATCCTGACACCAAAACCTGGCATAGATACAACAAAGAAAGAAAACTTCAGACCAATAAACATCAATGTAAATCGTCTTTCAACTCCAAGCTGCCATTTTTGGCAGATATTGACAATCCAAAATTCATATGGAAAAGGATAGGGCCTAGTATAGCCAAAACAATCTTAAGAAAGAAGAACAAAGTTGGAGGACTCACAATTACTGATTTTATAACTTACTACAAAGATACAATAATCAAGACAGTGTGAGACTGCCATGAGGATAGACATATAATCAATGGAATACAATGGAGGGTCAGGAAAAAAACTCATGTGTCTATGGTCAGTTGATTTTTGACAAAGGTACCAAGACAGTTCAATGAGGGAAAGAATAGTCTCTTTAACAAACAGTTCTAGGAAGACTGGATATCCATATGCAAAAGAATAAATGTGTACTCTTATCTCACACCAAACAAAGAAGATTAACTCAAAATAAGTCGTGAATGTAAGAGCTAAAACTATAAAACCCTTAGAAGAAAACATAGAACAAAATCTTAGTGACTTGGATTAGATAATAGTTTCTTAGATATAACAAATAATGCATGAATGACAAAAAAGAAAATAATAAAGGACTGCATCAAAATTCAAAACTATTGTACTGCAAATAATTCTTTAAGAAAGCAAGAAAACACTCCACAGAATGAGATAATTTATATAAAAATCATATAATGGCTAAATGACTTACATCCAGAATATATAAAAAACACTTACAACTCAATATTTTCAAAAAGCAAATAACACAATTTTAAAACGAGCAAAGTATTTTAATAGACATTTCTCTAAATAGGATGTACAAATTGCCAATCATCCTATGAAAACACTCTTAACGTCATTAGTCATTAAGGAAATACAAATCAAATGCACAAGGAGAGACTATGTTACACCCCCTCGAACGGCTACAGTTAAAAAGATAGACCATAGCAAGTGTCGGTAACGATATAAGAAATCAGAACTCTTATACATTGCTGATGGGAGTATAAAATGGTTCAGCCACTTTGGAAAACAGTTTGGCAGCTCCTCAAAAAGTTTATCACAGAGTTACCATATGTCCCAGTAATTCTATTTCTAGGTACATACCTAAGAGAAATGAAAACATACGTCCACACAAAAACTTTAAATGGATGAATCATATGGCATTAAGTTATATCTCAATAATGTTGGATAAAAAAAGGCTAGAGTGAATTAATTGTGGTTCATCTGTACATTAAATACTATACAGAAATAAAAGTGAACAAATTTATACATGAAACATGGAAGCATCTTGCAAATGTACTGTTGAGTAGAAGAAGCCAGATACAAAAGAGTACATATGATACGATTCCATTGCCATAAGTACACTAATCTGTGGGATTGAAGTAGAGGCAAAGGTCATCTCTGGGAATGGGGAGGGAGTAGCCCAGGCCAAGCCAGGCCCTCTGACCTGCTGCTAATGTTGAAATTCTTAATCTGGGTGCTGGTTACATGGGTGAATTCGGCTCGTGGAATTCATTGAACTGAGCCCTGCTGACTTTGTACACTTTTCTAAATGCCTGTTACACTTCAAGAAGGAAGATTTTAAAGCACTGTATATGTCACATCATTTTATTGTGTACCCTTGTTCTGAGCTACGATGGAGAAGCAGCCAACTGCACGAGATTTTCAGTTTGGCAACACGCTCTTTGTTGATTCAGCATAATATTTAAGAACCACATGCAGAGCCTTTGAAAACGGCCCAGATTTCTGGATCACGAAAGTGGACTGAACATTGTAACTACTTCTCTTTCCCCAATTACCCATTGAATTGGCAGAAAATATAGAACTTTGCTTAAACATAAGGAAGGGAGCCGGCAGTGGACCAGATATTTTGAGATATCTTGGGAGATAGAAAGCAGATTGAATTGGTTTGATAGAAAAAAAAAAAAAAGAAAGAATTAGAGATCGCAGCCCAACACTAGAGGCTAGAGCATGCCACCTGCCCAAGGGGGCCCCAGAGGAGCCTCCAATTTATAGTTGCAAAAAATAGAGAGCAGTGATCCATGGGCCACCATTGGTGTGATTTGCAAAAAGAATGAAGAACTACATTCAGAATAGCTGGGCTAGTCTAGACCCACTCTTTACCTCCCCTAGAACGCAGGTCTCAGGGAAGCTAGAGGCAGTCACTTTGGCTGCCTCCTTAAATCACAAAACAGTCTTTTAGGGATGGAGCCTGCAGGACCGTCCAGCAGAGCTCCAGGGCCTGTGACCCCCGGCAGTAGGCTCTGAGAGAATAGAGGGAAGGTAGCTCCTGTAGCTAGGGTGGCCCAAGTTATTTGTCCTTAGCTCCATACATTATGGAGAGAAAGACTCTAAGAGCTCCCTCTTTAGCTATGGGCTAAGGAGCCGGACACCTGGAGTCTCCCAGGCCAACCATGGACCTACCAAATCCAAGTCTTTACTTTTGCAAGAGTCCTTGGTGATTCATATGCACATTAAATACTGAGACACTTGTTTACTAATACCTTCTAATCTATTATAACAATAACAGTCACATACATTCCACTACATCATTGTGCTATCTTTTAGATGTGCAAGAGAAATGTCCCTCACATCCAAGTGCTAAGACATGAATTAACTTATTGTATGTCATGTTTCTTTAGAGAAACAGAACCAGTAGGATGGATCTATCTACTTATCTATTTAGAGAGTAGATGACCGTAAGGTATTGGCTCATGTGATTAAGAGGCTGGGAAGTGCCAAGATCTACAAGGTGAGTCGGCAAGCTGGAGACCCAGGAGAGCCCATGCTGGAGTTCCAGTCTGCAGGCTGGCGGGCTCAAGATTCCTGAAGAGATGATGTTTCCATTCAAGTCTGCAGGCATAGACAAAGCCCCTAGTCCCAAAGCTCTCAGGCAGGGACAGGATCCTTCCTTACTCAGGGGAACACCAGGCTTTTGTTGTGTTCAGGCTTTGACTGAACGAGGCCCACCTGCATCAGGGATGGCATCTGTTTGCCCAGTCTACCAATTTACATATTAATTTCACTAAAAAAGACCCTGACAAAAACACTCAGAATAGGCCAGGCACAGTGGCTCACGCCTGTAATCACAGCACTTTGGGATGCCAAGCCAGGTGGATCACCTGAGGTCAGGAGTTCGAGATCAGCCTGACCAACATGGTGAAACTCTGTCTCAAAAGAAACAAACAAACAACAACAACAACAACAAAAAAAACACCCAGAATAATGTTTCACCAAACATGTGAGTATCTAGTGGCCCCATCAAGTGGATGCACAACATTAACCATCACACTTAGGCATCATTCATGTTCTTCATCATCCATCTATTAACCACCATCTAGTGCCATGTCGGGGCAGTGAGAAGTGCTGGGGAGGCAATGACAAACATGGTGAACCCTCAGCGCAGCTTCCAGTTGTTCCCATGAACAATACAAGGCTTACAACTGATTATGTGGTCCTATTGCTTTGGTTCTGAGGGGCTTAGACAGAACTTTGGAGGAAACAGTTGGTAATTATGAAAAAGCCCTCTGTATGAATTTTTCTGTATTATGATCATTTTCTCCACTGCCTTACCTTTACTGTTTTTCTTTATTTTTACTTCACTTTGAATTTTAGTATTTAATTTTGGTTGTTCTATATATATTTCTGCTATCTGATTAAACTATTTCTAGGAAAGCATGGCACAGTTGACTAAAATCAGAGTATTTACAATATAACTGCTGTGGCCAATGGTACACAAGGTTCACGTGCAAGCACACAGGATAGCTCTAGAGGAGACACTGAGGTGCAGTGGTTGTGTGGGGACCAGTAGCCCTCTCCTCTCTCCCTCTCACTTTTTTTTTTAATGGAACTTTGTTCTTGTCACCCAGGCTGGACTACAATGGCACAGTCTCAGGTCACTGCAACCTCCACCTCCAGGTTCAAGCGATTCTCCTGCCTCAGTCTTTCAAGTAGCTGGGATTACAGGTGCATGCCACCACATCCAGCTAATTTTTGTATTTTTAGTAGAGACAGGTTTTCACCATTTTGGCTAGGCTGGTCTCGAACTCCTGACCTCAGGTGATCCGACGGCCTCACCCTCCCAAAGTGCTGGGATTACAGGTGTGAGCCACCGCATCTGGCCCCTCGCTCTCACTTCTAAGCTCTGCTAGCACTTTGGTTATCTAGTGCTATTCTGGATGCCTGGCATTTTTTCATTGGCATCCCGTTTTCTTATGAACTGAATTGTGTGTGGAGGCCCTAACCCCCACTGTGATGATATTTAAAGGTAGGGCTTTCAAAGAAGTAGTTAAGGTAAAATGAGGTCACACTGATAGCCCTAATCCAATCTGACTGGTGTCCTTGTAAGAAGGAGAAGGCACCAGGGGAGAGGGTGATTGTGTACAGAGGAGAGGCCACGTGAGGACAGAGCTGGAAGGTGGCGTCTGAGAGCCAAGAAGACAGGTCTCTGGAGACACCAACCCTGCTGACTTCTTAATCTTGGACTTGAGCTGCCAGAACTCCAAGAAATGAACTTCTATTGTTTAGGACATCAAGTCTGCGGGACGTTGTTACGGTAGCCCTCGCAGACTAACATACCTTTCTCTGCCTTCAGCCAAATGGACCCTTTACTGCTGCTCTCAATCCCAGGACTGAGGCCTGTGCTTCCAGAAACTTCAGTCACTCACTCTTTGGCCTGGCTGGGTTTATCTAATTCTCCTCCACCCCGCAGCAGTAATGTCCTGCTCACCTCACTCCACCCCGTAGCAGTAATGTCCTGCTCACCTCACTGCACGGCTCCAAGTACCAGGGACAGGATACTATCACACATTAATCCAAGGGCAAATAAAGAGGGTGCAGCAAAGACGTCGCTTTAAGGGATGGCATTCGTTGTCCATCCTCCTTTTCTTTAAGGCCATTTATGTTTGTTGTGCCCAGCAGCACACTATACCCAAAGCTCTATAGCTATCTAGTTTTCATGTTTCTTGGAGATTCATATGCAAATGGTGTCAAAGTTAGGGAAGGCAGTCTCCTGCGAAGCCCTTCTTCATCCTCCCACCAAGCAGCGTGCTCTCTGGCCTCTGGCTCCGGTTCGGGTCTCCACCCACCATTTGTGAGCACTGTGTCATTGCACAGTGGAGGTAAGGTCTGGAGCAAGTTAAGCAACAGCTACTTCTGTCACTTTTCCTCCTAAACAACCAGAGAGAATCTCTAGTTTGTGCTGTTTATGCTTGGTCCGGCTCCCGCTGAAATCTTTCCAAGCAGTCGCCAAATCCCCTGTGAAAATACCTTCAGGTATCCTTGCCCTCCAGTGCACAGGTATCCCCAGTTGGGTCAGAATCCAGCAGCAGACACGGATCAGGTTCACGCTGGGCAGTCTCTACTTATACATACCCGGTTGTCAGGGAGCAAGATGAGAGTGCCCAGAAGTCAGAGGAGAAATGAAGGAGACTTTTTACCCCCAAGATGAGCTTATAAGAAGGCAGAGATTGGCTGGGCCGGGAGGTGGTTCACGTCCGTAATCCCAGCACTTCGGGAGGCCGACACAGGCGGATCACAAGGTCAAGAGATTGAGACCATTCTGGCCAACATGGTGAAACCCCGTCTCTACAAAAAATACAAAAATTAGCTAGGCGTGGTAGCACACGCCTGTAGTCCCAGCTACTCAGGAGGCGGAGGCAGGGAACTGCTTGAACCAGGGAGGCAGAGTTTGCAGCCAACCGAGATCACACCACTGCACTCCAACCTGGAGAAAGAGTAAGACTCTGTCTCAAAAAAAAAAAAAAAAAAAAAAAAAGGCCCTGATTCCATCAAAAACAGAAGAAAACACTTTTGAAGGACAACAATTATTATGACTTTAAAACCCCTCTGAAATATTTAGCCATGGATGAAAATGCAATCAAGAGACAAGCATCTTGGAATTAACAAAGATAAAACTGATAAAATATCAGCCTGTTTTTCAAACAGGCACTGACAGAACCAATAGACACACAGAGCATCAGCTGTCTCGACCCTCACACTGCAAGATGTACTTAGAGACAGATTCTTGTTTTGCCTTACAATAAATGCACCTACTACTGAAAAGTTCCTCAGAGAGCAAGGCTAGGCCGAGCACCCCGCTGCGTAAGGTTGGTGCAGTGGAGGGCAGAGACAAGGTAGCTGTGTGATGCCCACTGACCACCCTCATCTTTCTAAGTCTCTGTGTTCTTTATCCCCTCTGTGCTGTAAAGATTAAACAAGAATACTGTGTAACAAGTCGAGGATAGATCAGAAACAGCCAGAAAGTAAGAGGAGGTGCTCAGATTGGCCTGGTCCAGTTTCAGACCCTTTTTTGAGCCTAGAAAAATCTTTGTGCTGAGCCTAGCCCAGGCTTTATGAACCCTTTCTGGCTCTTTCATGCCTCTTGAACACCCAAGTTTGCCACAACTAAATGCAGTAGTTAGAGCATTTTCAGGAAACCATTCAGAGTAAAAGGAGACTTCCATGCTTACACAGTGTGTAATTTTCTCTAAAAATGAGACTTCTTTCCTGAAAAGAGGACATCCAGCCAAGAGTCTTGTGCGTTCTGTGTTGGACACATGGAGAATGAAGTTGCCTGCCTGGCGTGTGTCAGTGCCTTTGGATGCATTTTTTAACTTTAAGTTTGATATCGTATTTATTTTTCCTGATTATAAAAGCAGGAAAATCTATAAATCATCAAAAACAAGCAAGAAAATAATCTCATAGTTGAAGGGCCTAAAAAAATGAACAGATCTTGTTGGTGCAATTTTAGTGTGCCATTCTCACTATAGCATCTCTTTTTTAAGATAGAAATCTCTCTCTCTCTCCCCTCCCTCCCCCTTCCCCCCACGCCCCCCCTGCCCCCGCCACACACAACAGAGGCTGCCCTGTTTTGCTTACCTTTCACATTTTGCTCATCCTAAAAGACAGCTCACATCCCACCTTCCCACTGAAGCTTTCCCTGATTGCTGTTAATGCCTTCTTTGCAACTCTCTCTTCCATGCTTAAACATGTATTGCAGAAATGGCTCACAGCTTCCTTACAATTATTTTAAGTTCATCTCCTATACTACATTGTAAATTTCATAAAGGTAGAATTACAGAGTATATTTCCTTGTACTTTTTGTAGTACTTTTTGTGGCAGTGGAATTTTCCTGTGGAGGAAAAAAAAGCGTGGAGGTAAGAGCTGGCTACAATGACACTGGATCAATTAACAATGGGTGCAAAGACCCAACCCAAGACAGACGATAACAATTCAAGTTGGTTCTTTTCATGGAAAGGAACTTGATAAGATTTCTTCTGGACTTTTTATTTTATATACTTGTCACAAAATTTAATATGGATTTTTCTAGTTGTTTAATATCTGATGCTCCCATTAGATGAAATTTCTAGAAGGGAGGCCCCTGATTGTTTTGCTCACCTGATCAACGTCTCTTCAGCACCCAGTACAGGCCCCATAAGCACAAGTACTCATAGAACAGAGAAAGGAAGGCATGGCCAGCACCCTACAGGAAGGACTGTCATAAAGAAAGTCACATTCCTGGGAATTACTGTGTGCACATGTGCATCAACATGTCCTAATGTCAGATCATCTCTGTTGAGACCCTCATAGGGTAAAACTTTTAGGGAGGGCCAGGATGTCTGCAGAAATGTTTCAGGTCCACATTTCTCCAAAGATAGAATGAACGGCTTTTCGAGACAGCTGACCTTCCATTGCTAGGGGCTTCTTAGTGGAAGTGTGCCGGAGACCACGGCTGGGGAACTGGGCTCAGTGAATTGCCATATCCTTTTCTAAACAAATGACTTTAGAATTTTATGACCAGACGTTACCATAGTGAGACCTGCTCAGAAAAAATAAATAAATAAATAAATAAACCCCACTATAGGGCTCTATCCAAGGTGCTTGTCTAACTCTCTAACCCCAGTTTCAATTTGTCGTCCTTAGGGGCAAATTGACAGGTTGTCCCCTGCCCCTCCTGGCCCACATACCCTTGCTTATTTGTCTCTGTGATTTCATTCTGAGGTATGACCTCAAAATTCCTCTCGACATAGAGTCTGGAGAGTCACTTCTATAGACCTGTCTGGGCTCATGGGAAGTTGAGTTGCGCTGTGAAGCTCTTGTAGGGCCACGTGCCACACCCCTCCGATGACAGGGATCACTCACTAGGATTGAGTCTTCCCTTTATTTCTGAATTCATTTTGTTCTTCTCATGTGTCCGCATTTCCTTTTCTTCTCCTGTCATGGTTCTCAGACTCGCAGGTGCTTCAGGTCAGCTTTGGCACTTGTTAAAACACAGCTTGCTGGGCCCCAGCACCAGAGTTTCTGATTCAGTAGGGAATTTGCATTTCTAACAGATTCTTGGTGATGCTACTTGGCTGGCCAGGGGGCCTCGCCTTGAGAGCCACTGCTGTGCTGTGACCCAGGGTGTAGGAGAGAAGCACCTGCTGATCGTGGACCCAGGGCCAGGAACTCTGCATGGAAAAGGACAGCAGGGGTAGCTGCCCGCAGGGAAGAAGCGAACTGCTGCCAAGTGAAACCTGTGGCCAGCCCCGCCTTTCTCAGCAATTCGAGCTCTGAATCAAAGTTCAGGCCAACCTTGGGAATTGTGGTTTTTAGCAACTTTGCCGAAACCAAAAACATTGCCCAACTTGAAGTGTCAAAAGCCGGCATCAAGCACTGGTTCTTCCTCTTTTCTTCTATAGGAGCCTCCACTCCTCTGTATGTGAAAGTTTCAGCTGCTGTTGTCCTGAGGGTTTGGCAAGGAGGGACATTCCACAGTCGTGAGATGACTGTCTTCTAGAGAGTTGACAATGCGGCATTTGTGTTTGTGGTGACTTCCTTCATAGAAAAGCTCCAGAGAGCCTCCCTGCTGACACCCTTCCTTCCTAAGATTCAGAATCAGGGAGTCCATTTGAGCAGAATCTTAAACAATACTGCACACTTATAGAGCCACATCAAGCTGGGACGTGCCACGGGATCTAGAAAAAAATTTGAGAAACATATTGCTGTCATAAAGCTGATGTGTTTTACTGTGTTAGAAGGCAAGAGAATCTTGCAGAGACATATAACCAGATAATTCCTTATAAAACAAGGTCATTAATAATATATATAGATAGCCATTGGAGCTGAGGGAAGATAGCAGAAGAAATAAACAGAAGAGCTATAAAAATTGGAAAGAGCTTCATGAGAACAGCAATCTGGGAGCAGTCTTGGGGGAAATTTACTCTTGCAATCTAAAATGTCTGAGGGTACTATTGGGCATGCTGTAGTGGATGTAATGTTCCAAATTGATGTAGGTCACCTTGAATTATAAGCAGAAGGCTCCACTAGGCTCACTCTTCTCAATCTGAGAAGGCAAAGATATGCATACTCCATTCTATTAAGATTTCTACAAAAGTAGAGAGGAGAGTATGGCTTAGTGATTAAAAGCCAAGAATGCAGAGCCAGGCTGCCTGGATTTGAGTACTGGTTCTTCCACCTACCAGCCATGTAATTCTAGGTAATTTATTGGATGTCTCTGAGCCTCAGTACTGCCATCAGTAAAATGGAAAAATGATGGTTCCTACTTTATGTAGTTTCTAAGAAGACAAAAAGCTTCAATGTAGGTAAAGTGCTTTGAATGGCACATATTACAACGTCGTTTATTAAATATCGGCTATAGTAGTTAATGAAGTACTATAGTTATTTATTAAATAAATACTCAAAATTGAATTTTAGATGGGTCATGCTTTTAACCATAAAATTCTGTTATGGAGAGAATTCCTATGCTGGGGGAGCTCCCCATTTTCTGAAACTGGTAGGAAACGAGAAGTCTTGGCTGTCATCCTCTAAGTAGACAGAACATGGGCCTTGGAGTCCAACAGGTTTAGGTGCAAATGCTGGCTGTGTCAGTTCCAGTTCGATGACCCTGGGTAAGACCACCACCCTCAGTGAACTTCAGTCTTCTACTCTGACATAAATGTCAATGATTTAATTAAAGCACCTGATAAAATCTGAAATATTCACGAAGCCATCTCTAAGTGGGGGCTCATATCAGTGTGGGTGGCAGGCAAAAGGAGTTGTTACTGTAAGCTGAGGAAAGCATAGCAAAGCAATACATGCTGAGAAGCCTGAGGTGTGAACAGGGAAGGGCCCAGGGCTAAAAAATCACCCGGGCGACATCTGCTTTTCCCTCCTACTCTCCAGGTGAGGCATCGGTGAGAGCACCCACTGCACGGATGCTGGCCACCTGCCTGGCAGCCTCTCAGCACATTCCAGTCTGTTTTGTGAAATCAGGTGCAGATAGAAACTATCCTGAGAAAGCACCCAGAGGCCTGAGCTTTTGCCCCATCTTTGACTAACTGACTGTGAACTTGGGCAAGTCACTTTCCTTTTCTGATGCTGTTATTCTGTCTGCAAAATAGCATGCCTGAGGCCCCTTCTTGTTCCAAGCCCATTAAAATCAATTGACCTGCCCAACAAGGCTGTGCATGAGCTTTAATTGCTCTGGTGTGTACTGCATTGTTCTTATCTAGCTTTGCTTGTCTATGTGCTGGCTTAAAGAATCTTCATCGTGTAGCGTCTTCAGTTTTCTAGCTCTTGTATTTATGTCCATCAGCCCTTGTCATGGAAGGCCAGCACCTGGCCACATCGTCCTCCCTCTGTCCAAATCTCATATCCCCTCACCAGTTCCCTGATTGCTGGCATCAAGGGACAGTTTAGAATGTCAAAATACTTTAGAAAACAAAGGAAAACGAGGATATGGCAAAATCACATCTAACAAATATATTTCTAAAGGGTTTGTGAAGGGGAATCCAAAAGTTAGGTTAGAGAAAGCCTAGATTTGGAAATTTTAAGCCTTATTTCATCATTCTTTGCACCTTATCGTCATCATCCATAGGATGGGGACAAATGAAAGCAATCTAGCAGAGTGATCTGCACAGTAAGGTCACTAACTTGTGGTTTTTGAGTACAGTGACTTTTGCAATTGAGTTGATCATTTTATTATTTTCTCTATATGTTTTTACTTTTCTTAGTTAGTGTCAACATAGATTGTAAGACAAAGTGAACTTTGGAATAGCTCACAGGAATTATTGCAGCGTAGAGGCTGTGGAAGGCTGGAACCTGACAGAGGGCTTGCTCTGATAACCCTCGGCCAGTAGGGACCAGGACAGAGCACTGGGTTTGGGTTTGGGAAAGGTGGACTGGGATCCTGGTCCTATCACTTGTTAACGATGGGGGGTGGTGCAGTTTTCCCGACCTCGGAGCTTCAGCTTCCCATTTGAGGATGAGTAAAAGTGGTGACCTGCCAGCCTGCTATGAATCTCACATGGGGTCCCCTGGATGAGGAAAGTTAGATCCTAGAGGCAGTCCATCCACCTTTCCTTAGATGCAAATGAAAGGCTCCTGGGGTTTCTGGAATAATGGTTGCATCCTCTGCCAGGATCTTAACGGAATGTGGGTTTTCCCCTACCTTTCAAGGTTTTCATTTCTGTTTTTACTACATTTCTGGGAAGAAAAAGCCCAGATCCTCAGAGCAGCAATCATAGCTTTTCACAGCCTTTTCCATGGCTGTTTTGTTTTTTTTTTTTAACTTAAAAATTGTCTTGAAAATGCAACTGATATAATTTTATTTTCTTTTGCAAGTTAAAATTCAAATACTTTCTAAATGCAAAAATGTTCACATGCTGTCCTGTTTGTTGGCAGCTGCAGAGTTACCAATATTTAGGGGAAAACATTACATAATCTGAGGTTTTTCCTTTTTGTCATCTAGTGAATTTTCTTCTTCACAACTTCCCAATTGACCTTTGGTCTATTTCTTCAACTTTGAGCAAACAAAAACAATTGGCAGTTGTGAAATTATACCACAGCAGGCATTGCCAAGTTAACTTTTTATCTGTTCCTGCACAAGCATCTTAGCTTTGGCCTTGAGCATTACTACCATTGATATTTTGATTTTTAGGAAACTAATTTGAGAATTTAATGTTTCTTGCCGAGTATATTTTATTGGGTTACACAGCTCTCTTCATGAGCCGATACGATTTGGCTCTGTGTACCCACCCAAATCTCATCTCGAACTGTAATTCCCACATGTTGAGGGAGGGAGGTGATTGGATCATGGGGGCAGTTTCCCCTATGCTGTTCTCCTTAGAGTGGGTGAGTTCTCACAAGATCTGATGGTTTAATAAGGGGCCCTTCCGCCTTTGCTTACACTCTCTCTTGCCGTCTTGTGAAGAAGGTGCCTGCTTCCCTTCTGCCGTGATTGTAAGTTTCCTGAGGCTTCCCCAGCCAAACAAAACTGTGAGTCAATTAAACCTCTTTCCTTTATAAAGTGCCCAATCTCAGGCAGTTCTTTTTAACAGTGTGAAAACGGACTAATACATAAGCTAATTAAAATAGTAAAGTGCAAGCTGATCAAAGCTCCGTCTTCCCGCTTAGGTACCCTTCCTGCAAAGCAGTCATTCAGTCATTTGTTCATTCACACACTTATCCACTCTTTCATTTAATAAAAACAGTGAACAAACACCTGCTGTCTCCAAGGCACACCGCTGAACAATGTATTGCATCCAGAATTCATAGTAAATATTATACTGGTGTTATATATAAGGTGATACAAAAATACAGAAGAAATAATTGTAGACAGGTCATGACATTTGAACTGGGCCCTGAAGAATCTCCTCAATGATCCCTTTGAATGAACCCACTGTTTCAAAACAAACATTCCCAGCCAATAGAAGGGTCTGGCTCTATTCGAATTCTGGTCCTTAGAATTATCTCAGACATTTTTACTACCTTGAACACCACTTGACCGAAATGCAATGCAGGCATCTTTTCTGGTGTGGGGCTCAGCAGTTTTCTTACCCGTAGTCACTAGCCCTGCTCCTCCAGGCCTGTGCAGCATGAGCAATAGGAAGGATGCACCCATCTGTGCCCCTGCCGGCTGCCTGCTCCCTGCTCCCACATGTGGCCCCACAAAGTGGATGGACAACTTCCTCCTGCACACTTCAGCGCTATGCTGTGGGTGTCTATGAGCATTTTACTCTGTCTCTTTTTTTTCTCTCTTTTTCCCCTCCCCACCTCCCAACTATAAGCCAGAAATGCGTCTCCCTCTATCTCCTATTTAGCAGCTTTAGTGAACGAGGCCTTGGGCACATGCAGTGGACTGTGCCTGGGAGACAGACTTGACGCCGGGAAGGTTTGTTTATTCTACCTGCACTGTCCTTTTCTCTAGGCACAGTTGGGCAAGGACCTGCCAGGCCCGGTGGTGTCAAGAGTGGGACCAAGCCCTTATTCTTCCTGCTGCAGAGGCACAGGCAGAAGATTCCATGTCTGGAGTGATGTCCTCCTCAGACTTCCACATAGCTAGAGAAGGAGAAAGGGTGGCAGGCCACATATCTAGGGGGTCCACTGTGTAGTTCCCAGGGGACCTTAGGGCACAGGGATGCTTGGGACTGGATCTGGGTCTTTGAGGCTATTGCATGGGGAGGATTTCCGCACCAAGCCCACCTTGATTTGTGCACAAAATAAGCAAATGTACTTAAACTGGATGATTTCTGAAGAGCATTCTGTACATGATAAAATTTTTTGAATACTCACAAAGTGCTAACAGGTCATCAGGAACCCCAGTCACCTGATTTGCAGGGAAGCTCTCATCGCAGGCCGCAGCATCTGCCCTGGAGGCTCTACATGGAGTCCTCTCTGGGCTGCACAGGGAGGCTCCCAGCAAGCACGTTTGCCCCTCTGTTGTGTGTGTTTGTACTTATGTATATGGTGTTTGTGTGTATGTGGTGTGTGTTGTGGTGTATATTGTGGTATATGGTGCGCATATGTGTGGTGTGGTGTGTGTATCTGTGTGCCATGTGGGTGTGTGGTGTGCGTAACTGTGTGCTACGTGTAGTGTGGTGGGTGTGGTGTAGTGTGTGCTGTGGTATGTGTGTGATGTGTATGTTTTTATATTGTGTGTGATGTATGTGTATGTTGTGTGTGTTGTAGTGTATGCTGTGTGTGGTGTGTGAGATGTGTGTGATATGATATTTTTGTGGTGTGTATGGTGTGTGTTTCTGTGTTGTGTATGGTGTTTGTGTGTGGTGTTTGTGTAGTGTATATGGTATGCATATCTGTGTGGTGTGGTGTGTGGTGTGCATATGTAGGTAGCCTGTATGGTATGCATATTTGTGTATAGTGGTGTGTGGTATATGTGTGTGTTGTGTGTTATGCTGTGTATGTACCATATGTGTGGTGTGCATGTTTGTGTGTGTGTGGTGTGTGTATATGCCGTGTGTGTGGTGTGGTGAGTGTGTGTATACACTGTGTGGTGTGATGTGTGTGTGTGGTGTGCGTGTTCGTGTAGTGTATGGGGTGTGGCATGGTGTGCGTGTTTGTGTGTGTTGTGGTGTGTGGTGTGTGGTGTGTGGTGTGTGGTGTGTGGTCTGTGCAGTATGAGTGCTTGTACATGTATGTTTTGGTGCATGGTGTGTGTGTGTTGTCATGTGTGTTGTGTGTGCTATGTGTATGTGTTGTATTTGGTGTGGTGTGTCATTTGTTGGCATGTAGGGTGTATCAAGTGCGTGTTTGTGGGGTGTGCTGTGAGGTGTGTGTGTGTGGTGTGCATGTTTGTGTGGTGTGTGTTTGTGTGTGGTGGAATATGGTGTGTGTGGTGTTCTGGTGTGTGGTTTGTGTGGTGTGTTGTGTGTATTGTTTTGTGGTGTGTGTTGTGTGTATGGTTGGTGTGTTGCATGTTGTATGTGGTGCACATGTTTGTGCAATATGGTGTGTGACGTGTGTAGTGTGTGTGGTGCACATTTTTGTGTAATGCATATGTGTGCTGTGTGTGGTAAGCATTTTGTGTGTGTGTTGTGGTGTGTATAGTGTGTGTGTGGTGTGGGTGTGTGTTGTGATGTGATGTGTACAGTGTGTGTGTAGGTGTGTGATGTGGGTGTTGGTGTGTGGTATGGTGTGCGTTGTGGTGTGTTTGGTGTGTATTGTGTGTGTAGTGAACATGTCTGTGTGGTGTGTAAGGTGTGTGTGTGGTGTGGGTGTTTGTGTGTATTGTGGTGTGTGTGTCTGATGTGTGGTATGTGTGGTGTGTATGGTGTGTATATTGTGGGGTGTTTGTGTGTTATGCGATGTATTGTGTGTATGTGGTGAGGGTGTTTGTGTCTTTGTTGTGGTGTGTACTATGTGTGGTGCTTCTGTGTGTGGTGTGGTGTGTGTGTGGTATGTATGGGGTGTTTGTGTGTTATGGTGTGGTGTGTGTAGTGTGTATGTGCAAGTGTGTGATGCAGGTGTCAGTGTGTGTGGTGTGTATCATGTGTGTTGTGGTGTGTTTGGTGTGTACAGTGTGTGTGGTGAGCATGTCTGTGTGGTATGTAAGGTATGTGTGTATGTGTGTGGTGTGGGTATTTGTGTGTGTATTGTGGTGTGTGTGGTGTGTATGATGTGTGTTTGTGTGTGTTGTGGTGTGTGTTGTGGAGTATAGGGTGTGTGTGTGTCGTGTGGTGCAGGTGTCTGTGTGTGTAGTGTGTGCTGTGTGTGTGTTGTGGTGCACGTGTCTGTGTGTGGTGTGTATGGTTTGTGTGTATGGTGAGGGTGTCTGTGTGTGTGTTGTGGTTTGGTGTGGTGTGTGTGTCTATGTGTGGTGTGTATTGGGTATGTGTCTGTTGTGTGTTGTGTGTTGTGTATGTGTGTTTGTGATGCAGATGTCTGTGTGTGTTGTGGTGTGGGGTGTGTGTGGTGCGTGTGTCTCTGTGTGGTGTGTATGGTGTGTGTGTGTGTTGGGGGGGAGTGTCTGCTGTGCGTGTCTGTGGGTGTGGCAGGAGCCGTGCTCCTGGGTGAGGTGTCTTAACCCCCTTAAACTGTTGTGAATGGCCCTGCGACCACGTTATTTGTTCAAAAGCCCCGTTTTTTGTTCACTTTGTCTCGGTGAGAGCAGGTGAACTATGAGGAGAGCCCAGGGAAAGCCAGGGCCCCAGGAAAGGGGCGAGCGAAAGAGCTCGCGTCCTCAGTCTGGACTGTTGGCCGGGGGATGGCTTGGGAGCTGCCCACAGAAGGTACAGGCCCGCTGGGCACTGTGGGCAGGGGACACAAGCGCCACCTGCCCCATGCCCAGCGCCACTACCTTGGGTGCCGGCTCCCTGCAGGAGAGGTGCCTTATTTGGTAGCATGGCTGGCCTCGCCGTGCTTGGCGGTCTTCTCCTGGCTCCTGCCTGGGGGTCTGCGGTTCCTCAGAAGCACTAGGCTACCCTTTCTCAGAGTAAACACGCACTCCGGACAGTGTAGCCGCGACTTGGCAGGTGATGGCTGCCAGACAGCAGCTCACACAGTCAGGACTAATTTGGTCATGGGGAGCATCCTAGGGTGTCATTTACTGGATCTTCTGGAGGTGCTGACAGAGCACACAGCGGGGGGGACCTGCAGAGGGACGCCCAGTGGAGTTGGCAGGGAGACAGGGCCTGGGCCGGGCTGCCCCGCGAAACCAAAGCCAGACCAATGTTGTTTCTGGATGGTGGGGTGTCCAGGACTCCCTGCCGCTGTGACTGTCCTTGACACTGAGCAGGCAAATCAACTTCATCCTCTGGAGGAACAAATGCCGGTTCTCTCACCTTTGGTTAGAACAGGAGCTATTAAACAAATAATTCCACAAATTAAAGCTGTGTTTGATCCCAATGGCCTGCTATGAAGGAACATCTTCCTTTGAGACATTCATCTTTCAGCTCTGGGGCTGTCAGACGTTTCCCATCAATGGTAGGAGGTGAGACAGTGAATAGTTTCATCTTTGTGAGCCTGTGGTTTCTGTTGTAATCACTCATCTTTGCTGGACGTAAGGCAAAGGCAGCTCTAGAAAACACGCATAGCGATGGGAATGGCTGTGATGCTGTGGGGCTTCCTGCACAAAAATAGAAGCCTGGCTGGATGTGGCCTGTGGCTGTACATCGCCCACCCAGCTTTCATTTGTCACCAAATATGTAGTGGATGCCTACACATTCTAGGCCCTGCAGATAAAATGATGATCTCAAAGACAGAAATGTTTCCACAATAGAGTTATATTTTTATGGGAGAAAGAGGCCAAAACTCAAGTAATTATGAAATAAATGACAAAGTACTGATAGTTACTGTCAAAAAGAGTAGCACAAAGAAAGAGTGTGTTAGCACCCAGTCAGCTTCCTTCTCTTTAAACTCGAATCTTTCATTTAACCCTGTAAGGACAGCAAGCTAGTGTCTGATTTATTTTGCATCTACAACAGCTCTCTTGGTATCACCCTATCGTCATTTCTGACATTCTGGTGAATGCAACTAGATAAGAGAAAGAAACTAAAGACATACTAACTAAAAAGCAGGCAGTAGTACTGACCTTTTGTGGCTGGTGTGATTATATGCTTATATAAGAAATACTACAAACAGTAAGGAAATTCAGTTCATAAAAAAGGGCATACAAAATTAAAAAGATGACATATATACCTTCCATATATGAAAAAAAGATATAGAGGAAGAAAAAATCTTAACAAAAACAATAAAACAATATTTAGGAAAAATTTTAAGATATATGTGACTTACAATAAGAAAATTTGAAAATGCTCCTGAGGGACAGAAACATACAAGACTATGACAAACAGAAATTCATACTGTATTTTCGAATCAGAAGATTTTACCATTTTAAATGTGTCAATATTTTCAGGGTAAATTATATGTGTAATACAAGCCCTATATATCATTTCATATATATTCATATTTAATTCATATATATTTATATATGTAAAGTAATAATTATTGCATATATAAAATGTTTAAACTATTACACATATGAAATTTAATAATTATTACATAAAGGGAAGGTAAGACAAGAGTCTTTTCAAACTAGCGGCACCTTGGTTTTTTTTCTAATGGAGGTGCTGCTAGTTTGAAAGGGCTCTTGTTTTACCTTACCTTTGAAGCTGTGGTGATACATAACGTTTCATAATGATGACTGGCCTACAGTTTAGACTCTGGCATGCTATTGCTTTTTTAACAGAGCCTGTTTTCAGTCAGTACTTTTACCTTGACAAGAAATATGGGAGAATAAACTTCCTAACCCTGCCTGTGATTGCATTATGTTAGTTTTTTATTGTTTTTGTGAGAAAAGAAAGTAGCCAATTTCATCTAAGAAAAGTGGTGTAAAAATTCTAGATAAAATTTTATGATGCTCAATCTGATAATGTATAACAATAATCAAATAGGGAGTATCCAAGTAATGTATTGCTGGCTCAATATCAAAATATCCATTAGCCATGATTTGACACATGAATGATTTAAATAAAATAATCATTTTAATAGATGTGGAAAATTGAAGAAAATCAGTAAGCTGTGTTAATTTTTTAAATTCTTAAGAAATTAGAAATAAAATGTAAGTGTCTTTACCAGAAAAGACATCTATCAAAAAATCTACATCATGCTTAATGGTGAATTATAAAATACATTGCACTTACCTTAGAAAAAGGTAAGATTTTTCATTATCATTGATATAGTTTGACTGTGTCCCCACCAAAATCTCATCTTGAATTCCCACATGTGGTGGGAGGAACCCAGTGGGAGGTAATTGAATCATGGGGGCAGGTCTTTCCTGTGCTGTTCTTGTGATAGTGGATAAATCTCATGAAATCTGATGGTTTTAAAAATGGGAGTTTCCCTGCACAAGCTCTCTCTCTTTTTCTGCTGCCATCCACGTAAAATGTGACTGGTTCCTCCTTGCCTTCTTCCATGATTATGAGGCTTCCCCAGCCACGTGGAACTGTAAGTCCAATTAAACCTCTTTCTTATGTAAATTGCCCAGTCTTGAGTATGCCTTTATCAGCAGTGTGAAAATGGATAATACAGTAAATTGGTACCAGTAGAGTAGGGCACTGCTGAAAAGATAACCCAAAAATGTGGAAGCAACTTTGGAACTGGGCAACAGGAAGAGGCTGGAACAGTTTGGAGAACTCAGAAGAAGACAGGAAAATATGGGAAAGTTTGGAACTCCCTAGAAACTTGTTGATTGGCTTTGACCAAAATGGTGGCAATGATATGGACAATGAAAGAAGCACAGATTGAGGAGCTCTCAGATGGAGATAAGGAACTTGTTGGGAACTAGAGCAAAGGTGACTCTTGTTATGTGTTAGCAAAGACACTGGTGGCATTTGGTCCTGCCTTAGAGATTTGTGGAACTTTGAACTTGAAAGAGATGACTCAGGGTATTTGGTGGAAGAAATTCCTAAGCAAGAAAGCATTCAAGAGGTGACTTGGGTGCTGTTAAAGGTGTTCAGTTTGATAAGGGAGACAGAGCATAAAAGTTTGGAACATTTGCAGCCTGACAATGCAATAGAAAAGAAAGTTCCATTTTCTGAGGAGAAATTCAAGTCAGCTGCAGAAATTTGCATAGATAACAATGAACCAAATGTTAATTCCCAGGACAATGGGAAAACGTCTATAGGGCATGTCAGAGATCTTCATGGCAGCCCTGCTTATTACGGGTCTGGAGACCTAGGGGGAAAAAATGGTTTCTTAGGCCAGGTCCAGGGCCCACATGCTGTTTACAGCTTAGGGACTTGGTGCCGTGTGTTTGAGCCACTCCAGCCATGGCTAAAAGGGGTCAAGGTGCAGTTTGGGCTGTGACTCCAAAGGGTAGAAATGCTGAGCCTTGGCAGCTTCCATGTGGTGTTGAGCCTGTGGGTACACAAAAGTCAAGAAATGAAGTTTTTGAACCTTTGCCTGGATTTCAGAGGATGTATGGAAATATATGGATGCCCAGGCAGAACTTTGCTGCAGGTGTGAAGCCCTCATGAAGAACCTCTGCTAGGGCAGTGCAGAAGGGAAATGTGGGGTCAGAGCCTCCACACAGAGTCCCTACTGGGGCACTGCCTAGTGGAGCTGTGAAAAGAGAGTCACCATCCTCCAGACTCCAGAATAATAGATCCAATGACAGCTTGCACCATGGGCCGGGAAAAGCCACAGACACTGAATGACAGCCCGTGAGAGCAGCTATGAAGGAGGCTGTACCCTGCAAAGCCACAGGGGAAGAGCTGTCCAAGACCATGGGAATCCACCTCTTGCATCAACATGACCTGCATGTGAGACATGGAGTCAAAAAAGCTCATTTTGGAGCTTTAAGATTTGAACTTCCCTGCTGGATTTCAGACTTGCATGGGGCCTGTAGACTCTTTGCTTGGGCCAATTTCTTCCATTTAAAGCAGCTGGGTTTATCCAATGCCTGTACCCGCATTGTATCTAGGAAGTAACTAACTTGCTTTTGATTTTACAAGCTCATAGGTGGAAGGGAGTTGCCTTGTCTCAGATGAGACTTTGGACTATTGACTTTTGAGTTAATGCTGAAATGAGTTAACACTCTGGGGGATTGTTGGGAAGGCATGATTGGTTTTGAAATGTGATGACATGAAATTTGGGAGGGGCCAGGGGTAGAAGGATATGGTTTGGCTCTGTCCCCACACAAATCTCATCTTGAATTTCCACACATCGTGGGAAGAATCTAATGGGAGGTAATTGAATCATGGAGGCAGGTCTTTCCCATGCTGTTCCAGTTATAGTGAGTAAGTCTAATGAGGTCTGATAGTTTTAAAAACAGAAATTTCCCTGCACAAACTCTCTCCCTTTTCCTGCTCCCATCCATGTAAGATGTGACTTGCTCCTCCTTGCCTTCCTCCGTGACTGTGAGGCTTTCCCGGCCATGTGGAACTGTAAGTCCAGTTAAACCTCTTTCTTTTGTAAATTGCCCAGTCTTGAGTACGTCATTATCAGCAGTGTGAAAACGAACTAATACAATCATCGACACTTCCTTGTTCTTCAATATTTTCTTCAAGTACTAGAAAATGCATTACAACAACAAAAAGAAACAGAAAATATAAGAATCGGCAAGATAGTAACAAAATTCTTGTTTGCATACAAAATTCACGAAAATCTATAAACATGCTATAAGAATTAGTTATAGTTTAGGAAAGTTGCTAAATATATGAGTAATATATAAAAAAGGAGTTTTTATGCCAGCAAAGGCAAATAATTAGATGTAAAAAATACAGTACTTATAATAGTGACAAAACTATAATGTACATAAAAATACATCTAATGAAAGCTATTTATGGAAAATTTTTTATAAAAATTATTGATTTAGAGACTTTCAGTTCTAGAAACGTCAGGCGAGATGAAACAAACTCTCTTGAAGAGGACAGCAATAGCAAAAAATGTATTATATGGAGTTTCTTTGTGAAGAGATTAAATGGTTTAAAAATAACTGTGGGGGAATGGTTGCACATATATTTACATACATTGAAACCACTGAATTGAATATTTTAAATGTGTGATTTATATGGTATATGAATTGTACCTCATGAAAGCTTTTTAAGCAAAACAACAACTGCCATAACTTAGACCAAACCAAAGTTTGTGTCAAATCCTGTTATGTAATATTGGTTAAATTTTATAGTCTAAAATCTAAGCTTTATTTATGAGAATACTCACTTCACTGCTGAGGTGTGCCAACAAAATATATTAATAAATTTATAGAAACAAAATATTCGACCTGTTACTGACAAAATACAAAACCTGCAAATAGAAATGTATCTTTAAAAAGAATCTTTTTTAGAGTCAAGGAAAGTTATGAAACATATCAAGGAAATTAGTAGTTGGTAAATATTGAGTTAATATGTTAGACATTCCTTGTCAGTGATTACAGAATACTTATATCAAATGAAATTAGATTAAATATATATTTGAAAGGTAAACATCCAAAGTAGAATAAATGTATCATTTTTTATCCTAAGTAATAGAATTTCTTGCATTTACTTTCAATCAACAAAATAGTTAAGTGCTCTATTACTACTACTTGATTTATTTCAAAACCTCTTTGTACATCTAAAAGTAACTTTAATGTAAATTGTTTTTATATAAATTGTGACCCTTAAAATTAAAAAAAAAATAATACAAAAGGGGAAGAGGATAGTTGAAACAAGTACAGCAAAGCTTGATGGCTGTTGAAGTTGAGTTATGAGTACCTAGGGGGTTTTATTGTATGTTCTACTGTTATGTATATTTGAAAATTTTAAAGCTAACAAAAAGAAATAGCTGGGCTAAAATCTAACAGAAGATGATACTTTGTACAGATAAATTCCATTAAAATGTGCTTCTTTTTCTTGAAGACATTTGCTAATGAAGAAGAAACAGCAACAAAATGTAGATTATAGGATGGAAAAATAAAATAAAAGTCCAGTATCTGTCTGATGCCTACCCACACAGTAAGCTGGTATTCAAAATGGCTACAACCACAAATTAAACATAATTTGAAGTTATTCCATTATTATGTGGGTTCTATTAGGTTTGCACGTCCTGGATTTCCAGAATATCTCCTGGATTTGAAATTAACGTGATAGTAGAATGTTTCTCCTGCAGCCATAAAAAAGAAAAGAAAATATGTTGTTAAGAAATATTACATTTTTATTACCTGAAATTATTTCTAGGAATAATTTTAAACATTAGGATCCTCACACAAAGATAAACAGTCAGACAATAAATAAAGGTTTATTTATGCATGCAAGTCAGAGAAAACAATAAACAATAGTAATACAATGACTCGGATACAGGAAACATACATAAACTCTGAAGTAGGTATGCCTATTATATATAAAGGTCTTTTTCTAAGAGCGAGCAAAGGAACTTATTAACATTAAACTTTGGTAAGTCAAGGGAGCTTCATAAAATTTCCAAATGTCCAAGTTGTTAAAGAGGCAAAAATTGGAATGGTAAAAATTCTCCATCAAGCTAAACAAGACAAAATAAAATGGTTAATTTAACTCAAATATAAAAGTAGTTACATTAAAGCAACAGGTAATAAATTCTTCAATAAAAAGACAAAGATGGTCTTAAAAGGAAAAACATGGGGGAAGCAGGCATAGTTTATATACAAGTATATTAGTCCTTTATTGCTTTGTAAAAATTCTCCCAAATCTTAGTGACTTAAAGCAACACACGCTTATTATCTAACAATTTCTGTGGACTAGGGATCCAGGCATGGTCTCGCTGGATCCTTTGTTCCAGGGTCTCTCACAAGGCTGTAGTTAAGATATTGGCTGTGCTAGAGTCCATCTCATCTGAAGATATGATTGAGGAAGGATCCGATTCCAAGCTTACTCACATGGTTATTGGGGGTTTTCATCTCCTTCAGTGATGTTGAACTGGTGGCCTGTTTAATGGCTACTCACAGTTTCTTGCCTCTGCATAGGGAAACTTGCCACATGACAGCTTGTTTCATCAAACTGAACATGTGAGAAAAGTCAGAGAGGGAGCTTAAGCAAGGCAAAAGTCACATTCTTTTGTGACCTAATATTACAAGTGATATCCCATTATTTTTGCTGTATTTTATATCTAGCAGTGAATAACTAGTCCAAACTCAAGGGTTGGAGATTGCAAAAGATTGTGAATTCCAGGAAATTGGAGGCAATCTTAGAAGTCTGAATAATAAAATATATTATCTGTCGAAATTAAAAGAAACAAAAAAAAAATCCTTTTGAGCATCAGATCATATGAACTCTAAGTCAAGAAGCATTGTAAAATACAAGTGATTTCATAAGAATAAAAGAATGAGTTATAATGATGACAAATTCTACAAGTATATGTTTCTAATAACCTGGTGTCAGATGAACTGAAAACATTTAATACATGTACAAGAAGAAGTAAACTGACAAACTCTTGGGTAATTTCAAACTCCCAGTGTTTTCAGATTTATAGATAAAGTAGGCTAAACAAAAACAATTATTATATAGTAGATTTGAATAATTAGAATAACAAATTTCTCTCAAATACATAGACTTTTACACTTAATAGATGTTGAATGTATTTTAAGTACATTTGTATATTTGGAAAATAGAATGGAAAACAGATGATGTCAAATAATTAAAGTCATATGGATTATGTTCTCTGATAACCAGGTGATTTTGGTGAAAATCAATAATGAAATATATGACTAGAAAATTACTATATGTTTGGAAAATAAAAATTAATTACACTCCTAGGTTTTGAGTGTGTCAAGGAAGAAATCATAGTAAAAGCTGCAAAATACTTGGAACTGAATAATGATAAAAATGCTATGTACCAAAACTTCTGCAATGAAAAGAATATTGAAGCAAAATTTGTGTTCTTTAACTCAGGTGGGAGGAAAAGAAGAAGGGCTGAATGTAATTTACCACATATAAAATTAAAGGATTTAAAATTAATGATTATATTAATAAATGCAAAATGTTATACCTTATAATATTTCACATCAATTAAAAATTAGCAGCATCATAAAATCTATAGTAAAATTACATAATTGGGAAATATCAAAGTTTTCTCTTCATGATTTTTAATAAGATTGACCACTATCATTTTATTAAACAGAAGATTCTACCCATCATAGAAACAAACTTATAAAATTGTAAAGGGAAGAAACTCATCATTTTCAAATGCTATGCATTTACATGCAGTAAACAATTTACAGAAAATTATCAGATCTAGCTCATTTGCTGAAGACAATATTAATGTATAAAAATCAACTTTTTTTCTACATACCAGCAACAAACAGAAAATGAGATTTAACCAACTTTATTTGCAATATTTACAAATATAAGTAAGATAACTCTAGGAAAAAGTACACAATTTTGTTAACAGATACTAAAGTAGACCTTATTAATAAACAGATGTACCATGTTCATGGATAGCACAACTGAATTTGTGTGTGCATGTGTGTACCTAAAGGTGTGTCTGTTAACTCGACGTGCTGATTCTAAAATTTATAGGAACATACGTTTTTGTATTTAGAGCTGTGAACCCACTAATCAAACATCCTTGCCATGTCAGAAGTCTTGAGATTAATAGAAGAAGCAACAGAGCAATAGAAAGTATTGGAAAACTTCTTCCTTAAACTGCAGTGGTTTGGGGACGTTCTTTAATTGATGGCTATTTGTGGTAAAACCCAGCATAAACACTGCGATCCTTTTAAAATTTGGAATTAATTTGAAAATTGGCAAGTGGAAGGTCTCACAGACAGTCAGTTCAGAGCTCTGAGTCATTTAAGAATCCGAGTCCTTGGTAGAAATGACTATCCAATGTTGTTCTTACTATTGTTTCCCTTCTCATATATTTCAGTGAAAGTATAAAAAAAATTTGCATTACATGAACATTGATTTCAAAACCTGGCTTTGCTTTTAATGTGGAAACTGGTGTTCAGGTTCTGTTACTAACTAGTCATAGAGTATTTAGCTAAAAGCCTAGCAAAAGTCGGTATATATGACTTTAATTATCCTTTTATTAGAGATTGATACTACACACAAGAGAACCCAACAATCAAGAGTGAAGGAAAAGTGTCTTCTATTGCTTTATGACAGCCAGTGAGCGTAGGTGAAAAGAATGACAGTCCAGAATCCTCAGCCTAGTCCTGAGCTCTAGAACTAAATTGTCACCTGCTTCTTATCTCCATATGTAACTCATTGCCAAACCTTATTGTGTTTACCCCTAAAGTATGTCTCAAATCTGCCTGTCCCCCCATTCCCAAAGCTTCTATTCAAATCCATCATCACTTTCTTAAATATTTGCAAGGACATTCTCTAAAGTCTCCTTGTTTCTAATGCCATTCTCCCATTCACCCATTTTCTACCCATAATTTAAAGTCATATTTGGAAAATTTTTAAATATCTACTTATAACTCCTGAGTAAATTCCCAATCCACTTCCAATTGAAACTCAAAAGCATGGAAGGCTACAAGACCATACATGATCTAGCTACCATCTATCTTCCCATCTTCTACTCAGACTCCTTTGCTTTTGGGTCATTATATTTCAACTATACCAATATGTGTGTATTTCTTCAAACACGCCAAATTCTAAGGCCTGAAATTTTTTGCCTAACTACTATTCATCTTTCAGGTTCCAGCTCAAGTGTCACTTCCTCAAAAAGAATCTGCCTGAAATCCAAATGTTCTCTTTCATTATTTTTTCTTGTAGTACTCTGTTCTTTTTCTTTGTTGCACTTATCACAATTTGTAGCTATGTATTTATTTGTCTGATACTATATGAAATGTCTCTTTCTCACTGGTGTTGAAGGTCCCTGAGGACAGAACCACAAAAATATTTATTTATTTTTGCTTACCACTGTATATCCAGTATACTTAGAAATAGTAGACAGTGAATAAATATTATTGAGTTATTTAATAAGCAAAATCATATGATCTCAAGCAATTCATTTACTTTCCCTGCTATCTAGCTTATTCAAATGTATCCAATGACCTACTGTTTTACAGAATATTAATGGGACAGCAATCGATAGCAGTGAGAAAATAAATGACATTATCTGACTTTGTTTATATAATATAATTTTCATCGCTGTTTGAAGAGTAAGTTGTAAGGAGAAAACAACGAACCTTAGGATGAATGTGGAGACAAAGATGTCATTAGATATGACACATGCTTTGATAAAAGAATCGATTAATTTTGCTAATAAGTTGGGTTTGGGAGTGAAGCCAAGGAAGTAATTAAGGATTCTGAATATTGACTTGAGCAACTGAGTGGCGATTTATTTTGACATAAATAATATGAGGATGAACACATTTGAAGGACATATGACTTTTGAAATGACTTCTACACCACGTGGATACATCCAGTAAAGACTTGATGGTCTTCACATATCCATTATCCTGAAATGTACATCCTTTTCCTGGGATAGTTCTCCAACTTCATCTTTTATCACTCTGACCATACTGATCATGACTTGAGTAAAACGAATGTATTCCTCCTAAGGGTGTTCTCCCCCAGTGATTATCATTAGCTGGCTCCTTCTTAACATTCAGTTCACAGCTTCAATCTTCTGCACAGAGCAGCCTTCCTGGACCACAAAATGTAAAGTATCTAAAGCTTGTTGTCATCTCTACAGCAGCTCTCCACATGCCATCTCTCACTATCAGATGTGTTCTCCACTTGCTTATTTTTACCTATGACCATTCTTTCAAGTAATACTTCCATGAAGGCAGAAACAATACTGGTTTAATAGGGAAATAAACAAACACACAACCTGAAAACACCTGAGAGGTTGGCCAACCTTTCCAGGGAACCAGGTAAACTGTTCTTCCCAAGATGAGATAGCAGAAACCAGTGAACATTTTTACAGATGCAGGAGTAATGAACCAGAGTTTCTATGATTTATTTTGTAGCAGATGTTCTTTCTGTTCTCTGACCTCTGTCCTGGGGACAGCAATTTAGAAAATGAAGGGGTGGCAGCACATGATTATGTCACATACACTTATTTAATTGAAATGATCTCATTTTGTAATAGAGACTGCAAACTGAGAGAGAGCTCTGAGTGGCAGCTGTTGCTGTCCTCCATGGGCCCTTCACCTGGACTCTGGGCTCATGGATAATTCTTTATTAATCTCTTTTCTAGCATTCTTGGTCTTTTTTTCTCTTTACTTCTCCCATCTTCCATGCTTTCAAGACAACTTGTCTTCCTCTTCCAGCAGTTAAATTTTAATTATCCCTTTCCTCAAAATCTCATGGTATAGAATTTGTTTTACTTACATAAATTCTGTTTAATCTCTAATTTCAGGCATCCTGTTACAGGCTGTGCACAAGAACAACCTCAGCTCATGCTCAGAATCTACCTCCCTTGTTGCTCACCAAAATCCTCCAGCTCTGTAAGTTCATGAACTAGGACTGCAGCTTCTGTGCCCTGCAGTGTGTTCTCCTTAGCCGGGATGTGCTATAAATTATTAGATAAAGTTGGAGATTTTGCCCTCTATCCCTTTCAGAATTTCTGTTTTTTGGGTCATTTGCTATTCTCCCATTATTTCTTATGCCTCTCTGCAAAGCATCCCTGGACTACCAGCTAATGCAGAGGAATAAGAATGGTTAGCTTCTGCAGTGATTGTGAATTTCAATCACAAACACAGATGTTCAGTTAATAACATTTTCTTTTCATGTATTCAAAGATGTTCAAGCACATAGTTTTTAGAGTCAAGTAGCTCTATAACGTTTATAACAAAAACAGCTAATTCTTCTACCTTTCTCAAGTCTCTTACCATCTCAAAGAGGTGGCCACTTCCAACCCATCCAGCTGATTTTTCCTGTAGTAGAATATATTTACTATATATTGACTAACGTATTTCTATAAAGTATCCATATACTTCTATTTCTTAAGTTTTCAGTTTCAGATGGTACCAATGGCTTCCTAAGGTGTAAGATGAAGATTCAGCTTTCTCATAACACCACCCCAATGTAGACATATGTGTACATGCCTCTATAGATGCGTCCCTTCCCCCTTTCCCAAAAATGTATTGATTTGTGTCCTTTATGATGATCATTTTCTTTCCTATAGAATTTGTTTTCCCTTGGAACTAATGCTTTGTCTCTTTCTATCCGTTTAGATCTCTAATTACTGTTAATTAATGCATGGTCTACCTTCCTGACAGAAGGATAAACCTCCTCTTAATATATTGAGGTTTTTTCCTTGAAGACATCCACTAGGAGTCTTCTGTAATCCTCCTCAAATATGCCAGGCCTGTGCATAGTTGTTCCCATGGGAATTTTCTTCATAAACATACTGGAAATTTGCTTATTCACATATTTTTGTATCTTTTGGGTTAGGCATTTCTTTTCTGGTGTAAGAGCCAAGGAAAAGCTTTCCCTTTCACACTATGAGGAGTCACTGAAAAATCACCTGACAAAAGGCCAATTCTCTGGAGAAAAGTCATAAAAATTTATTAACACACATATGGGGGAGAACCACAGTGATTACCCTAACCCCCCAATGGGGTTCAGAAGCTTGTATACCATCCCGAGGTAGAAAGAATTGGGGTTGGGTCCTGATAAAAGTTATGAGAGAGGGAGAAGAGGAAGCCTGAAGAGCAAAGATGGTCCTGTTGTATAGGTGAAATCTCACAGATCACAGCTCTCAGAGAAAATAGATGGCAAACGTTTCTTTGGGCCTTTAAAAATGCCAAACTCTTAGTCTTTCCAACATCTGGACAAGGGAAGGTGTCAGAGAAAACCTGACTGCATTGATGTAGATTCTCCCCAGATGCAAATCTCCTCCCAAGAGACAGATTTTGGGGGCTGATTCTGGTTGCTGGCTTTTTGAACACCCAACTCAAAATATGTCACAGAAGTTTATTTTGGGGTGAAACATTTTGATTTTCTTCACTGTAATCCATCCTTTCCTCTTTCTTGGTTTAATTTCTTATTTATTGTAGTCCATGTTCCATCAAAGATTTCATGGGAAGTAAAAATTTGAGAACTGGTTTGTCTGAAGGCATCATTATATCCTTTCACTTAATTGATGGTTTGAATGCAAATAGGATTGCAGGTGAAAAATAATTTTTCTCATTATAGTGTTAAAGATGCTGCTCATTTTTTCTAGATTCTTCTGTTGCTGTTGAAACCTCTTGTTTCTATTACTTCTTGCTAAGTAGCAAATCATCTCAGATCTTAGTGTGTAAAACAATGATTTTTTAAAATTTTATTTTATGTTCAGGGGCACATGTACAGGTTTTACATAGGGAAACTTATGTCATGGGGATTTGTTGTGCAGATTATTTCATAACCCAGGTATTAAGCCTAGTACTCTTTAGTTATTTTTCCTGATGCTCTACCTCTTCCCACCCTTCATCGTCCACCCTCCATCCTCCAAAAGGCCTCGGTATGTTGTTCCCCTCTCTCTGCCTATATGTTTTCATCACTTAGCTTCCACTTATAAGTGAGAAAATATGGTATTTGGATTTCTATTCCTGTGTTAGTTTGTTAAGGCCTCCAGCTCCATTCATGTCCCTGCAAAGGACATGATCTTTGTTCTTTTTTATGGCTGTACAATATTCCATGGTGTATGTGTACCACATTTTCTTTATCCAGTCCATTGTTAAAACAATGATTTATTATCTCTTATGATTCTCTGGGTTGGTTGTCAGTTTTCTGGCTGGATTCACATGTGCTATCTAACATGACACACTCAGCTGAACTGGGCTGAACGGGGAGGGTGAGATGGCTGAGTCTTTCTCTGCTTGTGATACCTCATCCCTGAGGGGACTTGTCTGGGCTGGACCTCTTTCACATGCAGTCAGCGGTGCTCCAGAAAGGCAAGACCCCGAGCACAATAGCAGTTTTTTAATCATCTGCTTGCATCACATTTGCTGATGCCCCGTTGGCCAGAATAATATCCATGGCCAACACCCAGCATCAGTTTGAGAGATGATTATACATGTGCATGGATACTGGGAGATGCGATTCACCTGGCAACTTTAGTGTAACAATCTGCAATAATCTAGCCTCTGGCCTCAACGGTACATATTCCTCCATGTGCAAAACATACTCATGACCCCTAAAATCTCATCAAACCACAACATTGGGCTTAAAATCCACTGATCTTATTACCTACATCAGCCCAGGTGTGGATTAGGCTTCTCTCTTTGATTCAGAGATGCATGAATTTAAAAAAAAACCATGCTATCTGCCTTCTACACATCTATACTTGATGGTGAGACAAGGGCAGGATATGTGCAATAGACATTCCTATTAAAAAGGAGGAGGAACAAGAAAAACATAGAGGTCACTGTCCATAGCATTTCTGAAATCCAGCTGATCACATATTGTAAGGAACCTGTGTCTGATCATAGAAATTTTTTCTTTATTAGGCTCAATTCTGTCCCTTGGAAGTAGTTCTGTGGTTAATGGTTTACCATGTTTCTTAAAGAAATCCTCTGGGATTCTTACCTCTGAAACATGTATTTCTTCCTATATAAAATAGGTCATATTTTCACCTGAAGAGCCTCCTTGTTTCCTGTGGAAAGTTGAGAGCTCAAGAACATCTTTATTTTTTGAGTGATTTCTACCTCTTTTGTTCCAAACTTATACAACTCCTTAAAAAAGTTTGTGGGCATTTTATAAATCTGATTGTGATTCACTCCATGTCCCAAAAACCACACCCATGATTCTTTTTGGGAGAACCATAGGCCATATGTACAGCTGCAGTGAAATAACACTTTTAAGAGTCTTAGAATGATTTTTCTCTAGCTGAAGGAGTCTTCTAAGCAGAGGTCTTTTCAGGGCCTTAACAAAGGATCTTATGAACACATCCTTGATTTACTCTTTATCCAGAGGCCATTTTTTATTTTGAGAGTCTTTTGCCAGCTAGAGAGCCTGGAAATGTGAAACAGTTTGATTTTCCAACCCAGTAAGTCTGAATTGGAAATTCTTCTTGCATACTGAATAGTTCTCTCTTTAGCTCATATTTATCTTTCCATATCTTTTCATACGGAGCTAACAGAAGCCAATTGGCACTTTCAATACTCTGCCTAGAAATCTTATCTGCATGCATAGGTTAATTTGGTACATTTTCTATTTCCCAGGAGTTTTACCACTTCTTTCATAACTATAAAACATGGGTCATCATCTTTTAAGCTTTCTATCAGTTTCATTACTGCACCTCCAGCCTCCATTATCAAGCTCCTCACCGCGGTGTCAGCCTCCACCACTGCCCCTTCCCAAAGCCAAGAGTATATACATCTTAGGTCTTTGTGATAGCAGTGCCCTATTTCTGGACCCCTTTCTGTTTTAGTTATTTATTGCTGCCAAACAAAGCACCCTAAAATGGAATAATGCATGTAACTATAAAAAGCTGCATACAAATGCGGGAAATAATATTAACACTATTATTTCAAAGAACATTTAATCCGAAGATACAAAAATTGTTCTGTTTTGTGTGAATGATAGACGAGAGTGGACACCAGGCTATTAACATCGTTTACTGATTTTTGGAAATGTGATACTTGAAAAAGTCCAATTAGAAGCTTTCATCATCTTCCACCTCAAACAAAAGGCATGCTGCAACTCAACCGAGTAAATGGCATTTTGTTGTGAGAGATGTTTTTAATTAGAGAGCTGATTAAAACTGTGTCTGTCTGGAACTTAGAAAAGGTGAGTTGGTTTGCCTTCGCTCTTGTGAGTGCATTTCGGCAACAAACACCAAGAAGAGTTGGAAAGGCTGGTTCCCAATGCCGTTTCTGGCACTCAGGTGACCTTAGGCACCTCATTGCTCTAGCTGGGGTTCTCAGTGTTCTCATTTGTAATGTGACAAGCTTAGTCCATCCGCTCTTCATCATTTTCCCTAACCTTAACGGTCAATGACAGAATAATTTGAGACTTTAACTAAATCGTCTCCATCTGGAAATTGGACTTATCCTCAAAAGAAGACATGGTGTTAGTACTGGAAAGAACTTCTGAGATGATTTTTATAAAATACCTTGAGTTATTTTTGGTAAAAGACCATGACAATCCCAAGCTTTCATTTACTAACAAGTTTGATCCTAAGGTAAAAAAGTCGGGATAAATCCTGTCCTTAAAATATATTGATCACTCCTCAGAGAATAAAGTGATTCAGATAATCAATCCAGCTTCAATTTAATTGCATTAAAGACCGAATATAAAAATTGCTGGGTTAGTGCTGAAGGAAATGTTTACCTAATAAGCATAGGTGCAAGTTTGCCCATAACAATCTGTGTGTCTATGCCTGTATCTTTATCTATTTAATATATTATTTTTATGCTAGAGAATTTGAGCACAGACAAGCTATAAAACATGCACGAGAACATACTCCACAGGGATTAAAGTATCTCCAAAGACATGAAAGTACAAAGCATCCTTTCGACTACAAAATGAATTTGACTCTAAATTAACAGTGTTGACTGGGTGCTGTGCCTAACACCTGTAATCCCAGAACTCTAGGAGGTCGAAGCAAGAGGGTCATTTGAGCCTAGGAGTTTGAGATTAGCCTGAGCAACATAATGAGACCCTTCTTTATACAAAAAGTAAAATAAAAATAAAATAGCCATGTAATTTATTTTTGAGTAGTTGAATTATGTATTAGATTATTGCAACTTATCAGACAAAGATGCAAACTCAGAAATAAAAAGATTCATGCCACCTCTAAGATCTTACTAAATTCAACACCAATTTAAAAAATGACAGATATAACAGCTGAATTCTCTTTTGGGCTATAATACTGGAAAAATACATAATTTTGGTCAAATAATTTAATTACGTTGTTTTATCTTAATAGATAAAAAAGAAATGTGAAGATATTTTGTAAATGAAAAACTACTATTAAAGTGTGAGGGCTTAATTTCATTTACAGTGTTATTGTTTTATTGAAGACTTCTTAAGTGGACAAACTATAACAAATGTGAAGCAAGTTTTCTTAAAATTCCATATTCTGTAAGTTGTTTTGAAATATTGGTGAATACGAATATTATGTATTCTAATATGTTTATATAGCATGTAATGTTATATATAATATATTCCATTATACTTACAAAATATATATTAGTTAATATATAAAATATAACATTAATATATGACCTACTAATAAAATATTCATGATATATATAATATAATCACATATATTGAATTATATTAATATAGTATATAATATAGTATGTTTATATTTATATATTATATATAATATGTCTATACAGAGAGATATTTGTATTTTTTAAAAACGCTATGTTGTAAATATTTTGCAATTTAATGAATAATTCCTGTAAACTTGACTTTAGGTGAAAGTATAATAGTTAATCTTCTCCAAGTTCCCAAATTTTCATTACTTCCATTGTTTACTCATTTAATGGGTAATTATTTCTATTTGTTGTCATTTTAATGTATTTTATGTTTTTAAAATCATAAAGGATGTGGTATTAATAGTTTTTATGCACAAATTATTATCAACATCTTTGACTATTTTGATAGGATTCCCTAGAAGTTTCCAGAGTTACTGGGCTAAAGTTTTGTACTTGATAAAAATTGACATATTATTCTAGGAAAAGATTGCAAATGTGTACAGATTCGAGCTTTTACAGGTAAATGAGAGAATTCTTTTCACATGTCATGCTCTCCAACATTAAGAGGTTTCCAAAGTTACTTCTAATTTGTAATGCAAAAACAGCTTTTATTACCTTAATTACAAGATTTTATCATTATAGAGCGGGCCTGTCCAAAGCTGTAGCCACCAGCCACATAATTTAATTTGAAATTCACTAACTTACATAGAATTTAAAAATTCAGCTCTTCAGCTGCACCAGCCACATTTCAAGCGCCCCGTAGCCACATGTGGCCACAGTGTTGAGCATCTCAGAACAGGACACTCCCAGTGTTACAAGCATTTCAGCTGCTGTAGAGGCTAGATTTTATCTTTATAAATTAGTAGCTAGTTGTAATTATGTTCTTTCATTTGCAATTGACAGACACAGACACATAACTCAAACCTGCTTAGAAAATAAAAATAAGGACAATTCTCTAGCTCATTTCATAGGCAGTAGGGGTGGATATGGATTTCCAGGCATGTTTTAGCGTGTTATTTTAAACAATGCTTCCATCTCTCTACAAAAATCAGTAACCTATTTTTTTTTCCATTTTCTTCTATCACTCTCCATTTGGTTGCAAAGATGACAGCTTGTGGTTTATTTCATTCTCATAAATGTTCCGTCATTAGCAATTTGGTCTGACTTATTTTAATCACATAAATTAATTATGGAAGAATTTTTTAAAAGCTTGTTATAAAAATTGTTTATAGTATTCAATTTTTCCATTCAAACTATAATAAATCCCTGTGTATTATTTGTATTTTATAGATCATAGAAATATTTTTGTTTTCGTATATTTTGTATATAAATCTTACAAAATTTATAGCTAGGTACTTCATGTTTCTATTACTATTTTGGATAGGGTCTTTTTTTTCATTTTGTTTTCTAAAAGCTTACTGTTCATTTCTCAAAAAATTATTGAGTAATCTGTATCTATATTTTATCTGTTTACTTTGCTTATCAAAGTTATTAAGTCTAATATTTTTTCAATTGATTCTCTTAGGCTGTCTAAGGTATAATCTAAGTAAATTCTTTGAATTATAAATGGACTGTTTTTTAATTATTACTTCAAATAGTTCCAGTTATATTGGTTCTTGCCTTTTTTCATTCACTAGAACATTCAGAACTATTTTTTAAATTTGATTTTAGACATTAAGAGTGCTTGCAGTTTTTTACTTTGAAAAATTCACCTTGAAAAGACTAAATACAAATTTCAAATGAGTTCTCTACATCTTTATTTGGTTGTATATAGAACAATGAAAGGTCTTTGTTGCCATTTTTTTAAGAAAAATCTTACTGCTAGAGTTTCACTTTTCTTTCTTCTTGTTGGATGACTAAACAGGAAGAGTGTAGAGCTGCCAAGCCAGCCTTTGCTCAGCTGCATCCTGCCCAGCCTCAGGCGCTCAGTGACCTCAGTAGGATCCGCTGCTCCCATCTTCTAGCCATCTCGTGGGGGAGGGCTTCCCAGGCTCCTCAGCAGGCAGTTGAAGATGTAGCCCCAGGGGACTCCTGTCCCTTGGTCACATCCCTTTTTCCAACATGACCTTCTCACTCTGGTCCTCTCGAGGCTGTCTTTGCTGAGGACAGGCCATGCAGATCCCTGGTCAACCTTGCTCTGCACCCAGGTTATCAGCATCCTCAGGGTCCACATCTTTCTCCCTGCACGGAGGAGCTGGAACCCTGCTGTGGCTGGATATGGGAACAGCCACCCGCTGTGGTGGGAACAGATATCACAGGGCTGGCCTTCAGGAACTCTGGTTGAGCTCTCATTTCTCCCCACACTTTCACACTATTAGCTGTTTAGAGGCACTTTACGGCTGCAGAGCATCTGTGACGGCTAAAATTGTCGTTTTAGTGGTTACATAGGGCCTGTTCCAGAGTCTGAATTTTAATAGAACCTCCATGTTCTCTTGGCAGCCCCACAGCCTCTCCAATGCAGCATCACGACGTTTCTGGACGTGGATTGCTTTGTAAATGTCTTTAAATTCACTTTTCACTTTCAAAATACCAACACTTGAAATGTATATGATAGGTTACTTGTTCAACATGTAATACACAATTATGATCAGTAGACATTTCAAGGAAAAGACCTTGGACCTATACTGAATTAATGATGAACAAATGTATTTTTGCATGTTTTAAAGTAACACAAAAATTTTAGCTTAATAACCTATTTTTAATTCCCAGTGTTAAATTCTGCTGAAAAAGTTTAGTCTAAAGCTGCCTCCTTACATATTTTTAAATCGGCCTGAAGGTTGATTCATATATAGTGAACTGAAACCTAACTAGATGTGTAAACAGACTGGAACATACCCTTGTGCCCATTACTGAGTTTTGGCCAATAAAAGGCAGCCAACTGTCCAAACCAAGTTCAAGTAAGACACTGCCCAGCTGTAACCAATCTGGCTGTTTCTGACCTCACTTCTGTTTTTTGTACCTGGGATTTCCTTTCTCAGTCTTTTTTGTTTTAAGACAGAGTCTCACCCTGTCTCTCTCTCTCTCTCTCTTTTTTTTTTTTTTTTTTTTTTTTTTTTTTTGAGATGGAGTCTTGCTGTGTCACCCAGGCTGGAATGCAGAGTGACATGATCTCAGTTTACTGCAACCCAACCTCCGCCTCCTGGGTTCAAGCAATTCTCTTGCTTCAGACTTGAGAGTAGCCAGGACTATAGGTGCCCACTGCCATGTCCCACTAATTTTTGTATTTTTAATAGAGATGGGGTTTAACCATATTGGCCAGGCTGGTCTCGAACTCCTGATCTCAAGTGATCTGCCCCCCTCGGCCTCTCAAAGTGCTGAGATTGCAGGTGTGAGCCACTGCACCTGGCCCTTTTTCAGTCCTTAAATCTTCCCCAATCACCCATAGCACCAGAGTCTCTCTGGTTCAGGGAACTGTCCAATTTGCAAATCATTGTTTGCTCAATTAACCTCCATGAAATTTAATTCGTCTAAGGCTTTTCTTTTCACAATTGTTATTTTTGTGCATTCTCAAATCTTGATAGAAACCTTTTTGAAGTTTTATAAAATTAATTGGGTAGCAGTCCATGTGTCTGTGCTCTGGATTTTATCAAATATTTTACAATTAATCCTTTGTTAAATTTTGAAACGAAAAAATCCATAGTGTTATCCTTGTTAGCATTCTACTCATTCTTTCTACTATTTTGGCAACTTAAAAATATCCAGGACAGGCATGGTGGCTCATGCCTGTAATCCTAGCATTTTGGGAGACTGAAACAGGAAGATTAAAGATTGCTTGAGCCCAGGAGTTCAAGACCAGCCTGGGCAACAAAGCAAGACCCAATTCCACAAAAAAAAAAAATATATAAAAGAATTACCTGGACATGGTGGCATGCTCCTGTAGTCCCAACTACTCAGGAGACTGAGGATAACTTGGGTCCAGGAGGTCGAGACTGTGGTGATCCACTGCACTGCAGCCTGAGTGACAGAGCAAAATCCTATTAAAAAAAAAAAAAAATATATATATATATATATATCCAGGAAAATATCCATACAACAAGATTGTAAAAGTAATTGGCATTTAACCCCGTATCTGACAGTCTTTCAGGTTTTATATACTACTGTTATTATTCACTATTATTATATGAACTTTATGACTTCTAATACTTCTATTTTTCTGTGTCATAGATTTGCTCTTTCATTTTCATTATTTCAAAAGATTGATCCTTAAAATTTCTGATCTATTTTTCTATTTTCTATATTTTGACTAGTTTTATTCACTTTCAGTTCATTCTTTTGGTTTTCCTTAGAGTTGTCTTTTATTTTTCAAATTTTTTTGAAATCAATCTCTGTTTCATATCTATTTGTTATTCTGTGATACATAGGGTAGTTTAGGATATGAATTTAACTCTGGATATAAATTTGGCAGCACCCCTTATGGTGTATAACTGTAATGAGAGGCATTTTTTAATTTTTAATTTTATTTACTTTACATATGCATATTCCATTTGTTTCAGAGCTACATGTGTGTTTCTCATCTCTGACTAGATGAGGGACCTCTCCCGGGTTTTAGGTATCCATGGACTAATGTCTTTCCTATATGATTCTAAGTTCAGATAGAAGTGCATAGCACTCCCTTAATTTATGTTCGGTTGAAGGATTTCATCAGTTTTATTTTGCTAGCTAGAGTTTGAATATTCCAATTGGTCATTGTTCAACTATAGTAGAGAGTTTGAAGCATCCTGCAATTCTTTTTTGAGCTGATTTTTACAAGAAAGTGAACACAAGCTGCATCCATTGCCTATGAGCTTTTTCTGCCACTGCCTAGTTCCTTAAGTTAAAAAAAAAAGAAAAAAACATTCTTCTTAGAAGGCCAGTATCCCAAGATGCAAGGCTACTCTGCTCATGCCCTTTTTCTTCCTTGTCTCATGGGCTGGGAGTCTGAATGGGAATAGACGGGAGGAGCGTGAGCAGACATGGGACCCTGGGCCACTCAGGTAGCGTGTTCACTCAGCAAGAGGATCTCTGTCTCTGTTCATCAGTATTTGTTTTTGTTTACTTATTTTTTATTGTTTGGTTGTATCTTGGCTCATTTTACAGACACTACAAACCCTGAGATCCCTAAGAAGAGGCAGGCAACAGAAGAGTGTTCAAAAGTCTTTTCCTACCATTTTTGGAGCCATCTGGCTTATTTTGACATGCAGGATAGAAAGTGAGATATGTAGTCCAAGAATATATTTCTTGGTACCTACACACATAGAAGATATATGTAGGGGAAATATTGCCCCTTCTTGAGTCTATTGTCCATTTTTATCTTTAACGTACTGTGTTGATAGATTTCACTTTAATATGCCTTTATGGGTGTTTTAATTAGATGGAAGGAACATTATCTGCCATTCTAAATGGAAGCTTCCTTTAATTCTTGAGTAACATGAAGAATTGGTAGAAACTTCTACTGATTGGAAGCATCTGTTTTGTCAGTATAAGATTCATTTCAGTCTTGGAGATAACCTTAAAAGCAGTAGAAGAGAACAAGGAGGAAGAGAAATCGCTGTCACTTTTGTAGCCCTAAATCTATTGTTTTCCAAAGTCTTGAAGCTGTTCTGGCAGTTTATTTTGATTGGTACAGATGTGAAAGTGGAGCAGCCCTTTCCTTGGGCTACGCGCTTGTGATTTATTTATTCAACAAGTGTTTATTGTGTGTCAGGTTGCATACTCATCATTGAGTACCAAATGGTGAGAAAGACACTTGGCTCCAGCCTTTTCGGTTACGTATCTTAAAGAGGAGACAGACCAAGACCGAAACCAAAAACTCTGCAGCAGCACGAGTAAAGAAAAGTCGACTGAATAAAAACATTGGCAAGTTGCATTGTGTAATGAATAAAAAACTAGATACGTTTTTAAAAATATTAAGTAGAAAGCCGTTTTCCTCTGGTCAGGGAAGTCCTCTTCAAGACAGTGATATTTAAACAGAGCCAAGCTTTGAGAATTAGAAGCGGTTAAATGAAAGGTAAACAGAAACCACTATCGGTATAGGTAACAGGTAATAGCATTTATAAAGGCCCAGAGAAATGAAAAGAAAACAACAACAACAACAACAACCAAAACCATAAAGCTCTGTGCTTGAGAGTCAGAAATATAACCACTGTAGCTGGGGGTTCTGACCAAACAGGAGTGTGGCAGGAAATGAAGTCAGCGAGATAGGCAGGGGCCAGATCTTGCCTGGAATCGTAAGCATGGTGAGTTTATGATGAGAAGGTCCTAGTGAGAACGTCATGGTGACAAGGTTGTGGTAAGATGGTCATGGTGAGAAGGTCGTGGTAAGGAGGATAAAAAAGTATTGGAAGGATTTATATAGGACAGTAATATGATATCATTTTGTAATTTACAAACATTACTTTTACTGCTGTTGTAGAACAAATTAGAGAAAAGTAAGTTAGGAACCCTGTTAGGATGCTGCTGCAATAATCCAGTGAGAGTTCATGGTGACCTCTGTTTTGACAGGCAGGGGAAAAGATGAATTGGTGCATGTAGAGAGAGGTCATTGGCTTAGCAGTAGGCATATAAGGGGTTCTGAGCTTGATGACCTCTATTTGGAATGATCATGAGGGTGCATGTGGATGGATGGTAGAGGTCTGATTAACAAGAAGGTTTGAAAAACTAGTACAGGGAAAATATAATTTTTTTTTTACTACTATATAGCATCAGTTAAGGTTTGAGATCACGAGTTTAAAATGAATCCAAGCCAATTTAAAGTTATACCCAGCCATCAGAGAGCCTTAACATATGTTAACACGAGTCCTTGCCCTATTGCTACATCTGCTGCTAATTCTTGGGCTGGTGATAACTTTGCTGGCACACTTTTGTGCCCTGGGACAGCAGGGCTTGGCTATCTGGCATCCTTCTTTCAAGAAAATGCCAACCTTTACCCCAAAAGTTCCCAAATAAGACTGTCTGCAAAATATTGTCAGTGTCTACTGTCCTACTTCTCCAAGAAACCTTCAAAAATCCTAAAATCTGAACATCCTCTTCCCTTCCCCATGTTAGTTTTTGTGTCTTTCTACTAAAGCACTGTGACTTTGTGCCACTGTCTGGCCCCACCAACAATCCCCAAGCCATCTCGTGCCATACTGGTTTTCTCTCTGAGATTGTGCCATGTTTCTTTTTGTCTTTGGTATATAACACATGTTGACCCTTTTTCTGAAAGTACTAACACCCACTTACTTTTCTGGTTAAAAATGCCCATGAAAAGATCTTTCTTAACACTTCCTACTAGTTTATGTACCCTCTGCATTCAAAAATATGTACCACTTTTCTCTGGGAGAGGACAATCCCTTCTCACCTATCGGTATCTCAGAACTTAATCATGTGACTCACCTTTTCCCAATGAGGTGTGAGTGGAAGAGACACTTGTCACTTCCAGGTGGCAACTTTCAGAGCTGGTGCTTTGTTTACATACTCTTTCCTCTCCAACCTCTGAGCTCTTAGATGCATGTGTCAACGATGAGATAACCACCAGTACAGATCCTTTTTTGACTATGATGAACAGAATACCACTGTTGACGTGTAATGGGCATGTAACGTGGGAAATAAACTTTTTTTTTATCATTAAGTTGCTTGGTTTTTTTGGATTGTGTAGTACTGGAGCAGAACAATTGGTACCAAAGAAGGAATATATTCATAACAATAACTCTAAACTATGTGACATTGACTTTAGAATGAACAATGAGCAGAAAGAAAACTCTTAACATTTGTGAGGATGGTGGTGATCCATATTAGGTTGCAGTGAAACACTTAGGAAAACTGCCATCCATGGCGAGTTGGAAGACAAATCAGTTTGTAATAAGAGCATAGTTTTAGGCAAATAGATGGGAAGAGAGACTTTGCTAACATGGTTTGGTTGCTAATGGTTACATTGGACAAAGGTCAATGAAACAGAGATGAGATCAGAAAAAAAATTGTTCCATTTACAAGCAGGAAGAAAAGGAATGGAAAGTTCCTAATTCAATGACTTGAAGGGTTGAGAAATATAACCGATTGTCAGTCTCCAAGCTTTCAGACTCAGATTGATGAAAATTCAGTCTTGAGGCAAGGAACAAATCAAGAAGGTCATTATCCTTTTTGTTAAACTACCAACATTTTACTGAATTACTTTAATTAGACACAATGTTTCAGGTATAAAGAGAATTGGCTTGGTTCTTCCATGAAACTGATAGGCTCAAAATACCAGCAATTAACTTTAGTGAAACAAAAATGCATGTCTGAAAAATAATTTTGAATGTGACTACTGAAACAAAGTAGATTTGAAAGAGTTGTATTTTTGAAGATCCACCAGTGTGGTCTAAAAGCTACTGACCCTTCAGGACTTAAGTTGAGGCTTGGACCCCCAACCTTCTCTATGGAGAGAGCATGCTGGGAAACCTGTGCAGCCCTAAAGACAGATATTTCCTATGGACCTCCTCATATGTGGTCAATATGGTAATTAAAAAGAAGAAACAATTTGAACAATGGCTCAAGAAGTAGAACAGAATCTTAAAAAGCAATGTCTGTCAGCAGGATTTCAGAGTGTTCATTGAAATTATGTAGTCCTTCCATCACTGTGTTTTGCTTGTAGGGAAGAAAGTAGTTTTTGTTTGTTTTGTTTTTGCGTTTTGTTTCATTGGGTTTGTTTTTGGTCAGTATGTAGATCTCCAAAGCAAAAAGAGCTGCAGCCAGAACTGCCTGTGAAATAGTCATAAGCTCCTGGACTTTGAGCCTGACCCAGGAGTAGGCTTTGGATGGTTTCTTTTGGAGAAGGAGTGAAAGTATTTGCAAGTGGAAAATAAAAAGTGAATGTAGTATTTGTGACCAGAAAGGTCACTGCTGATAGCTGTCTGCTGTCCCTCATGCATAGTGGATGCTTCCTTCTTCATTGATGAAGGGCATGGCTGGGAAAGCGGCAACGCCTTGGCTGAGAAGTGCACAGAAATCACTTGAAGAATCAATGTGGTGATTCACTCTTTATCAGATACATGGTTTGCAATCGTTTTCTTCCATTCCCTAGGTTGCCTTTGTAACCTGATTGTTTCCTTTGCTGTGCAGAAACTTTTTAGTTGACCTAGCCCCACTTGTCTATTTTCAGTTGACCTTGTCCCACTCGTTGATTTTTAGTTGACCTTGTCCCACTCTTCTATTTTTAGTTGACCTTGACCCACTCGTCTATTTTTAGTTGACGTAGCCCCACTTGTCTATTTTTAGTTGACCTTGTCCCACTCGTCTATTTTTAGTTGATCTTGTCCCACTCGTCTATTTCTAGTTGACGTAGCCCCACTTGTCTATTTTTAGCTGACCTTGTCCCACTCGTCTATTTTTAGTTGACCTTGTCCCACTCGTCTATTTTTAGCTGACCTTGCCCACTGGTCTATTTTTAGCTGACCTTGCCCCACTCGTCTATTTTTAGTTGACCTTGCCCCACTCATCTATTTTTAGTTGACCTTGCCCCACTCGTCTATTTTTAGTTGACCTTGCCCCACTCATCTATTTTTAGTTGACCTTGTCCCACTCGTCTATTTTTAGTTGACCTTGTCCCACTCATCTATTTTTAGTTGACGTAGCCCCACTTGTCTATTTTTGCTGACCTTGTCCCACTTGTCTATTTTTAGTTGACCTTGTCCCATTCATCTATTTTTAGTTGATGTAGCCCCACTTGTCTATTTTTAGCTGACCTTGTCCCACTTGTCTATTTTTAGTTGACCTTGTCCCACTCATCTATTTTTAGTTGACGTAGCCCCACTTGTCTATTTTTAGCAGACCTTGTCCCACTCATCTATTTTTAGTTGACCTTGCCCCACTTGTCTATTTTTAGTTGACCTTGTCCCACTCGTCTATTTTTAGTTGACCTTGTCCCACTCTTCTATTTTTAGTTGACGTAGCCCCACTTGTCTATTTTTAGCTGACCTTGTCCCACTTGTCTATTTTTAGTTGACCTTGTCCCACTCATCGATTTTTAGTTGACCTTGTCCCACTCGTCTGTTTTTAGTTGACCTTGTCCCACTCATCTATTTTTAGTTGATGTAGCCCCACTTGTCTATTTTTAGCAGACCTTGTCCCACTCATCTATTCTTAGTTGACCTTGCCCCACTTGTCTATTTTTAGTTGACCTTGTCCCACTCGTCTATTTTTAGTTGACCTTGTCCCACTCTTCTATTTTTAGTTGACGTAGCCCCACTTGTCTATTTTTAGCTGACCTTGTCCCACTTGTCTATTTTCAGTTGACCTTGTCCCACTCATCTATTTTTAGTTGATGTAGCCCCACTTGTCTATTTTTAGCTGACCTTGTCCCACTTGTCTATTTTTAGTTGACCTTGTCCCACTCATCGATTTTTAGTTGACCTTGTCCCACTCGTCTGTTTTTAGTTGACCTTGTCCCACTCATCTATTTTTAGTTGACGTAGCCCCACTTGTCTATTTTTAGCAGACCTTGTCCCACTCATCTATTTTTAGTTGACCTTGCCCCACTTGTCTATTTTTAGTTGACCTTGCCCCACTCGTCTATTTTTAGTTGACCTTATCCCACTCGTCTATTTTTAGTTGATATAGCCCCACTTGTCTATTTTTAGCTGACCTTGTCCCACTTGTCTATTTTTAGTTGATGTAGCCCCACTTGTCTATTTTTAGCTGACGTAACCCTACTTGTCTATTTTTCCTTTTGTTGTCTGTGCTTTTGGTGTCATATCCAGGAAATCACTGCCAAAACCAATGTCATGGAGCTTTTCTCCTGTATTTTCTTCTAGATATTTTACAGTTTCAGATTTTAAACATTTGTCTTTAATCCATTTTGAGTTTTGTGTGTGTGTGTGTGTGTGTGTGTGTATGGTGTAAGATATGGATCCAACCTTATTCTTTGGCATGTGGATATTTATTTTTCCCAATACCATTTCTTAAAGAGACTGTAATTCCCTCATTGTGTGCTCTTGGTACCCAGAGTTAAGGCAATTCCAGAGCAAAGACATGAAAATTCAAAATTTGAAATAGCTTTTAAAATGGGCAAAGTACCTGAATAGAGATTTATCAAAATAAAACATACAAATAGGTAACAGGTACCTGAAAAGGTGCTCAGCATCACTAATTATCAGGGAAATGCAAATTTAAAGCATACCTGTTAGAATGGCTATTATCGAAAAAAGCAAAATATAACAAGTTTTGGCAAAGAGGTAGAGAAAGGGAACCCTTATACACTGTTGATGGGAATGTATGATGGTACAGCCACTATGGAAAACAGTTTGTAGATTTTACAAAAAAATTCAAAACTGAGTGACCATATGATCCAGCAATTCTACTTCTGTGTATATACCCAAAAGAAATCAGGATCTCAAGGTGATCTCTATATTCCCATGTTGATTGCAGGATTATTTACAATAGCCAAGATATGCAATAAACTCAAATGTTCATGAACAGATGAATGGATAAGAAATTTTCTATATACATCCTATTGAATATAATTTAGCTTTCAAAAAAGAAGTGAATCCTGCCATCTGTGACAACATTGGATGATCCTGAAGGACATTGTGCTAAGTGAAATAAATCAGGCACAGAAGGACAAATACTGCATGATTCCACTTAATGAAGTACCTAAAATAATCAAACTCAGAGAAGCAGAGAACATACAGTGGTTACCAGGGACCCGGGGGGAAGAGAAATGGGGGATTGCTGTTTAACTGGCATAAAGTTACAGCTATGCAGGCATTTTGAGCACTAACGGTCTGCTGTACGGTGTAGTGCCCATACTCAACAGTGCTGTGTTATGCACCTGCAAATGTGTTAAGAAGGTAGATCTCATGTTAAGTGTTTTAAACACACACACACACACACACACACACGGACCCAAGGAAGCTTTGGGGGAAGATAGTTATGACTATTGCCTTGATTATGGTGGTAGATTCACAAATATATGTATGTGTCCAAGCTCATCAAATTGTATACATTAAATATGTGCAATTTTTGTATGTCAATTATACCTCATAAAGCTTTTTTTAATTAAATTAAAGAAAGAAAGGGGAAAAAGAAAGAAAAAGCAAATGAATTAGTGTGTGGTGAGCTATGCTCTTTTTGCATCTCAGCTCTTGAAGCATGCATTGAGACAGCACCTCCAAGAGCCTGGATTCCTGAGTGACTAAGAGTGATCCTTACTGACCAGCAACACATATGGAGTGGGGTGGGGTTAAAAAACTTTGCCACCCTCCAGCCAGGTCAGTTAGCTTCCGTTTGTCGGGTTCCCCTGTAGGTCCCATCTTATTCTAACTGATCCACCTTATTACCACTCATGACATCCTACACATTCTCTCTCACCAGTAAGTATATCATTAGTTTTGTAACTTCATACGTATTGGAGTGAAAAACAGTATTACTTCATCACATAAATATGCTTCACGAAGGATTCTTTTTTTGTTTAGGAACTTGCACAGATCAGACACTTAGAGACAGCAGGCAGGGCCCTAAGAGCATGAGTTGGAGGTGCAAGAAGAGATGGAAAAAATGGGTCATTATAAACCACAAGCTGGAATTGGGGGCTCATTGGGAGAGCACAGAGATGAGCAAAGCTCTTGAGTAATTTATCAGATCAAGCTGGAGATGCCAGAAAAGGAAGAGAACTGTTCCAACTACAGGGAGTTTAATGCTCAGCTCTAAGTCTCTTGGTTGTCTTTGGAATGGTAAGCACCTCCTCTGCAGGGCAGCATCAGAGGAGTTCTGTGAGAGGAGCTGTTCTTCCAGAAAGTATCAGGCTTGGGCTACATGTCCCTGCTTGCTTTCAGGGACATCTGACATCTGGAAGAACAGGCCCCCAACAGAAAAGTAAAGAATAAGAACACATTTAGAAACCAAAGGTGAGGAGAAGAGCTAAAATTCCCAGGACTTACAGAGATCTTGAAAACAAAGGGCTTCTCATGGTTGATGAGATGGGCATTTGGGCAGGACTTCTCTGGATCTTAAGGGCGTGGTGATCCCAGCTGGTATCTATCTGGCTTACATTTATTTGATGTATATATCCCCCCCACTATTCTGCAAGCTCCCTGGGTGCAGGGCTGGGTCTGACTTGTTCAATGTGTTTGTTCCCATGCCTACTACAATCCCAGGCATAAAAATAAGTGATGAACAAAAGGCTGAAGAAATGAACAAATGATTGAATTATTTATATATAAGTCTATCTTCTCCACTCGACTGGGAGTTTCAGAAAGGCAAAAGCCGCATCCCATGTCTCTCAGCATCCTTCTAACCAGGGGAAGTGTCAGTGTTTGGGGATATATCAGTCTGTTCTCACACTACTGTAAAGACACTGGGACTGGGTAATTTAAAAATAAAAGAGGTTTAATTGACTCACAGTTCCACATGGCTAAGGACGCCTCAGAAAACTTACAATCGTGGCAGAAGGCAAAGGGGAACCACGGCACGTCTAACATGGAGGTGAGAGAGAGATTGAAAGAGAGAGGAAGTGTCGCACTTGAAACTCTCAGCTCTCGTGAAAACTCCCTCACTCACATGAGAACAGCATGGGGGAATCCTCCCCCATAATCCAATCATCTTCCACCAGGCCCCCCTCAACATTTGTCTGGTGAACTTCCTTGTGTCTTCAGAACTCAAGGTCTTTGCCTGGAAACACGGATTGCTATCTCTGAAACGGAAAACAAAGCAAAACAACAGCAACAACAAAAAGAAACAAAAGCATCAGTGAAATAGAAAATTATGGCTTTTGAGGTCAGATGGGGTTCAAATCCTAGCTCACCCCAGTACAATCTTAGGAATGTTCCTTAACTGCTTCAAGGGATATCCCTTTAAAAGAAGGATAGTAATATCCGCACTGCAGTTTTGTTAGCACAATTAAATTAGACACTATGTTCAAAGCCCCTGCAAAGTGTCTGATGCCTGGTAGATGTGCAATCCATTTGGGCATCTCAATAAGGGCCTAATGCCACATCCAGAAATGAGAAAATCTCATCCCCAATTCCACACAACTCTGGCATAGTAAGTCCTCGTATTTGCAAGCCCTTGTTTGAAAACGCATCCTTTTCACTGCCACTGGGAGAACATTCTTAATATGTTACTACTGCCATCTTGATTACTGCCTAGCAAAGGTAATTTAAGATTTCACAATTGTGATAGCATCCTTTACTCTGAGCAAATCATAGATTCTCAAACAGACAGGCAGACAGAAAGGGGAAAATGGATTGTAAGGAACTTGGAGCATTTTTGAAACCTGGACTCCACAAATCAAAACAAAGAAAAATACCCTTTCTATGGAAACTGTATTTATTTGTCTGAGTTCTGGAACTGGAGAGATTACATGGGAAGAGAATGAGAATGGGATGGTATTACCATTCTATAATGTCTTTTGGAGTTCACAGCTGGTTTTAAAAAAAATTACATTTATGACATTTAGATTAAAATTTAGTTACACATTAGATCTAAGACCAAGCATGATGGGTTCATTGCCATCCTGGACTACAGCAGAGCTGAAACATTTAGCCACAGGTAGGTAACTAGGATTGTTGCAAAAGATCATCAATCCCACAGAAACTTAATACCATGAGAAAGCTTGCAGTGTGATGCTGTGAAAATATTAAAGGCCTAGAATCCCAGCTCAGCGGCCTGTTCCCAGGGGAAGTCTAGTTGTGAGTCTGATATCACCAACCACAGGCTGCAAAACTTTTTCTTTCTTTGGGATCTGGGAACCTAACCAAAATTAAGGCGATACCATGCAGGCTGTGGGATACCACAGAGAGCCAAGGGATTGGCTGCAGCCTAAAACAGGAAAGACACTTCACAGACACAGGTGGGAGGCCATTACTCACGACATCTGAGCTAGGAGCAGGAAGTGGTGGGTTCTTTAGAAACACAGTTATTCTCTCGTGGCTGTTAGCAAAGTTCAGAGATGAGGCTGTCTGCTAATTAAAGAAGTTAATAGGAAACCTACCCCTCATTCCTTGTCAGATCCCCCAAAGTTTAGAAAGTGAGGCCCTTCAGGCAATGGGCTTCACTCTCTGGTGCGGTTTGCTGTACTTCTTGGCCTGACTCATTGATATGGGTAAATGAATGTTGGTTTAAAAAAAATGCATTTGGATTTAAGAAGATATCTTTGGTGTTCATATGGCATATTTTCTTTTGTTTAATCAGCAACTTCATTATAATCCTGCCCCCATTGAAACCTTTAATTGGCTCTCCATTGACTGTAAGATGATGCCAACCTCCTTTCAGCTGATATATTCAAGCTCCTCCACGGGCTGGCCTCTGGCACCCCAGCCTCATTTCTCTCTGTGCTTTCTCTCAGATTCTCCATACATGGCATGTGAAAGTGCTTGCATTTCATGGGTCAAGGTGCTTCTGCACAGACCCATATGTTTTCATTTGCAAAGATGCAAGCTTCTGCTCATCGTTCAAAACTTAACTGAGGAATCTCCCTCTCCGTGCTGCCTTCCCTAACTTTTGCACACAGAATCAATGCTTCTCTCTTATGTAGTGAAACTGTACCTGGTACACACCTCTAGAACAGCCCTTTGCATTGTATCATGGTCTATACATTACCTTCTTTCATGGCCTGTGGTTTATCTGAGGAGAAGGAATCAGTCCAGCTAATGATGAATACCATGATTGGGGCACTTAGAAATGCTTGTCTAGAGGCCTCCATCTCACTGTGAGACAGCAGGAATTCTAATGGCTGCCACAGGCACAGCTGTGGGGTGTTGTCCTTTGCAGCCAGGTACTCAGGTCCTAGGAGGATGGAACCACACAGTGCTGCAACCCCTTTGCAGTTGCCCTTTGTGCCTTGTGATTTCAGCAGAGATATATATTGACAATTGCTGGAGAAGAGTTTTCAATGGTCGCTTCAGATACTGAGTGAAAAGTTGTCAATTTACAGCCAGGACAGCCCCAAGTGTTAGAAATTAACAGACTCAGCAATCACTGGACACAGTGGTTTTTGTGGAGACTGTCTTGCCCTGACAAAGATTATTGAAGCAAGACTGAAGATGCATAAATATTCCATTAATAAGGTCCTGACTGCAGGGGCCATTCCTGCAACACTGTCTACGATCCTGTTTTCCAGGTGCTTCTTTTCTTGCTAAGCTTGCATCATCATCAGAGCCCTTGATGAAGGAGCGGGGGGAGCTTTGACCTGGTGGAGACTTCCCAGAGAGACTCCTTTAGGGCTGCTCTGGCCCCTGCTAGACGCCCGGGTTGGTGTGAAGAACACACAGAAAGAGGAGCCCGCCCTGCTGTCCTTTGACGGAGCCTTGCGACTGGTGAAAGATGTGTCCATTTCTGTGGCCAAGAGAGAGGTGTTGACTGGAGATTCAGTCAGGGTCTGCACTGCGACTGGGGAGCGTACCAGGGGAGAGACTGCTTCCCTGGGGAAGGCCTGGATCTGGCACTGTTATCACTAATCAATTCAGAACTGGTTAGTTTTGTGCCTTGGCACTCTTGGATAAATTTGTTTATTGGAAAAGAAACCTGGGGAAAAAGTGTGTCTAATTGAGATAGAAATTTACCATCAAGTAAAGTATTAGGTTGGTGCAAAAGTAACTGTGGTTTTTGCAATTACTTTTAATATGTTTAATCCTTAACAAAGCTGAAACATCACACAGAATAAGAATAAAAGAAGAAAATGGCAATAGCAAAAGAACCAAGCAATATACATCTAAGGCTAAGTGACCCTGCTTACCATTAAATCCCTATTCTAGGTTTCCAAGTACTGTGGACATATTGTACAGAAGCATGATTTCAAAAGCCAGTTTCGTTTCTCCATTCATCTGAAATAGAGACCATAAAATCAAGTGGTCCAAGGGAAGACTGAGACAGGCATGGCCTAGGATGAGCCACAGCCTGGGAGAGTTAACATAACAATGTGATAAAATGCTGTTTCCTTCCGTCTGGCTGCAGAGAAGTTCATCCTCACAGATACGAAAATCAGTCCCTCTGCAGCTGCATGGAGAGTCCAGGAAGAGGTTTCTCCTTAGCTTCCCTAGACCATTTGTTTTCTGTATTTTTTGAGACAGGATCTTACTGTCACTGCCCAGCCTGGAGTGCAGTGGCATGATCACGGCTCACTACAGCCTCAACATCCCCAGCTCAAGCTATCTGCCCACCTCAGCCTCCCAACTAGCTGGGACTACAAGAGTGCACCACCACGCCCAGCTAATTTTTTCTATTTTTAGTAGAGATGTGATCTCTCTATCCCCCTGACGATTTCTAAACAGCAGCTCGATTGCTTTTCTTTTCTCCTTCCAACATGTTCGATGGGCCATATGAACAGAATTACTCACAACGACCTCAGCAGCCCTCACTCGCTCACTGTAATCATTGGGTCCTTTGTGTCGACTCTAGTTCTTTCCCTTTCAGAGTTTGACCTGAATGGAAGCTCTCTGCAGCCTGACTTGCAGACCTCATCTCCACCTGCCCCCTGCAGAGGGGATTGCCAGCATTGCTCCTCACTCAGTTTTTGCAGAGTTGCCTTAACATTTTTCAGATACTTTGTTTCAGGCACACAACATACATGAAGTGGCATTTCCTTACTTAATTCTTATTGAAGCAGAGGCATAGAAACGCAGCTGAGCTCATGAGCTGATTTACAGGTAACCAGAGCAGTATACCCAGGTTTCTGACTCTGAAGTCCATTCTCCTTAAATACTGCACTTCCTTATTCTCTTTCTTCTGCTCCTGCTCCTTAAACTCCAGCTCTTCCATATGACAGCCACTGAGGCAGGAACAGTCCCTATCCCCACCCCATAATATTTCTTCGCAAATACATAGCCCCAGAGTCAAACACAATCAAGCAACACTTTTCATAGTAGACAATATTTGGCAAATTTCACTCTTACCTCCTTAACACCATGCTGTTACTCTTAATGTAACAATTTAATACCTTTTACTAACTTTTGACTTAGAAGTCTGCTTTATCTTTGCTAATATTAAAGCAATGCTTACTCAAAATCATGAAAAAATATTGAAAATGCAGAAAAAAAGGAAAAAAGTCACCCTCAGAATGCCAATCCAAAGTTAATGACTATTTCACATAAATTACATGTTTTGTAGTCATGGCAGGCACAGATCTTTCTGTGTCAAGGTGGCCCATGGGCTCTAGGGGCTCTAGACCACTGAAGCCAGTCACCATCCACTGAGGACACTGTTGCTCTCCCGCTTTAGTCTCCTTAAAAAATTAAGTGTGTGCTATATAACACATGATTTAAAAGCCCACTTGTAGATTATGAATTCCATACCATCAAAACATCTGACATAGATTTGCCTCCTGTGAAGTCCTCAGGAAATGCCCCATTACCCCATGTCAAGGACTAGGGTCAACCCCCAGACTGGACTGGACATGAGTGTTCACTTGGAAGATCTCTGAGAATCAGCAAACCAAACAATTTTTTTAAATGCCCACTCTCTGCCAAGTGTATTGACGAGGGATCTTAAGTTTTATGAGAAGAAGGATTGGGTCTCTCTTATTCGATGTTGTTTCTCTAAGGCCTAGGACTGTTTCAAATACACTAGAGTCTTTAGAAAGTACAAGAATTTGGTCAGGCACAGTGGCTCACACCTGTAATCCCAGCACTTTGGGAGGCCAAGGTGGGTGGATCACGAGATCAAGAGTTTGAGACCAGCCTGGCCAACCATGGTGAAACCCTGTCTCTACTGAAAATACAAAAATTCGCTGGGTGTGGTGGTGCTTGCCTGTAATCCCAGCTACTCAGGAGGCTGAGGCAGGAGAATCACTTGAACCCAGGAGGTGGAAGTTGCAATGAGCTGAGCTTGCACCACTGCACTCCAGCCTGGGTGACAGAGCAAGACTCCGTCTCAAAAAAAAAAAAAAAATAGTACAAGAATTCATTGCGTCTTGACCACAACAAATCCATAAGAGAAGCATTTCTAAAGGCATTAAAAGATCTGAAAACTGAAGCCTGTAAGAGTTCAGCAAGCTGCCCAAGATTATGTAGTATATGGCACAGTTGCCATTGAAAGCCTGTTTGATTTCAAAGCCCATCTTTTCTTGCACAATGCCATTCTGCTTTTTTCCCTGTCAGTGCCTTTGATATACCGATAAATGGTTCCACATACTCTGATGTCAGTCCTAGCAAAGAAAAAACTATCATCAAAAAGGCCTTATTCTAGTCACCATTGATTCAGCCCTTTCTCAATTTGATGCCAATTTTCCTTACATGCTGGATTTCCTGACCAAGCATTTTGTGTAGATAATAGCTTTTTCTTCTGGAATGTTCTAAACAGTACTCTTTATATTTAAAAAAATAAAATACATAGTAGTTTCTGATTCCTCCATCTTTATCAAGTACTCTGTGCTTATCTTGTCTCTTACAGCCATTAAGCCACATGAAGGGGTTTGAACTTGATCCTAAGAGTAATGAAGAATTCCCAGGCAAATGTTAATGTATGAGTGACCTTACCACATTTGCTTTTAAAAATAACTATTTATTAGAGAGATGGAGAATGGATTGGAGAGAGGCAAGCCTGGAGTCAGAGAAACCAGTGAAAAGAATATTGTGTGACTCCTAAAACACAAAGACTATGTGTTTTAGGTAAGGAATCTACTCTTTCCAAAAAGAAGTCTGACACTTGTCCTCAGGTCCTGGGAAGGAATCTCTAGGCTCTGGGAATACTGTGCCCAATAGGAGTGTTTCTGTTTGTTCGGGGGCCTTGGCTCACACCTGGAGGATCTAACAATGTGATTTCAGCTGAGGGCTTTGGGTCGTGAAGTCATCCCTCAAGGGACTAGAGACTGAGATCAATGAAAGGAGAGGCCAATTAGCTTCATGTGATTGAGTACAGTGAACACTCTGGACACCAAAGCTCAGGGGAACTTCCCTGGATGGCAATGCTCTCTGCATGTTATCACACGTCTTACCTGAGAACTAAGGCTGCCCACCATCCACCAGAGGGCACGCCAGCAGCTCCACGTTTGGAACCCTGTTGGACTGGTCCATGCACTGCTTCCTGTGGCTGACTTTCATCTGTGCTGGTTACCTGTACTCAACTGTAACTAAGGGTATAACCACTTTCAGTGAGTTCTGTGAGTACTTGCAGTGAAGTATCAAAATGAAGAGTGGTCTCGGGAACTCCCAAACATGCAACTGGTGTTGAAGGTAGGGAAGCCTTAAGGACTGTTCCTTAATTTTGCAGTTGGTGTCAGAGGTGAGGGCAGACTTGGGACTGTTCTCTCAAACTCCACAGGGGTCCAGACCAAAGGAGCAGAAGTGGAAATGGAGAGGAGCAGGGGAACCCAAGAGATATTGGTATTCAGAAGCTGCTACGGCAAGGTTCATGGATGGCTGGACAGGTAAAGGGGAGGCGGAGAAGATTCCTCAAGAACATCATTTAGATTTCTGACTCGGCCACTAGTTGAGTGGTTTGTGATACCCACTTGACTTGATTTATGTCTTCTAAGACATTTTACTCTTAATGCTTAGAAAAGTCTGGGACATTTTAGATAAAAAACAAATGTCGAATGAAGAATAGTCTAAGGCAGTGGAAAAGATCTAATTGATTAATAAGAACAGGAAATGATAGTTAATTGACAGTGGAACATTAGTTGGAAGACAAACCCCCACTCTTAAAATCCATCTAGGAGAGCAGATTGTAGATTGAACGGATGCTTTGAATTAAAAGAATGTCATCATCATTGTTGATTTGCCACATGTTTATAAAAAGGGAGTAAGGCAGTTTCTAAATAAATAAATTCGATCTTTTGAAAGGCTAATTCCATCAAGCTACGATGGTGAATATTGTCCCACTTCAACTTTGGATTATTGCTGTTCAAACAATAGACGTTGTTCCTTGACTCTCCCAACACCTGGGAATTAAGTAGAAATGATACTTTTGTTCTTTTTAAATGTTTCTGGCTTAGTTTTGATGTACCAGATACTGAGTAACAATAATAATTTGTTTCCTAGAAATAATAATTGCAAACATCATAGCAAGGTGCCAGTATTATTGCATCTCATTTAATTAGAAAAGGAGAGACTGAAAATAAAACTAGTAAGTCATATATTCAAGAGAGACAGATCGTCCACGGCAGCGCTGCATGCTGAACCCAGGCAGCTGACTCCAGAGCTCTGTTGCTCAGCTTTGGCCTTTGGTAGTGTGACTCTAGTTTTTCTTGTTTCTCTTTGGTCCAGACATGACCACAGGAAAATAAATCCATAGCCAGCGTGAGATGTTAGATCACAGTTACTTTTGCATTTTCCAAATGTATTGAGAATGCCTACAGCATGTCATATAGCAGTCACATTATTTTAGTTTCATAGATACTTCAGGGAGAAAAATGCAATTTTGCTAACTTTTCCACTGAAAGCAGTCACCTCCGTGTGGAGAAAATTCAGGAATCCCAAACCCAGGAATGATGTCTTGGTGGAAAATTGAAATGTTTGGAATTGGAAATTCAGAGTGGAAATGCCCTCCTAAATTAAGAGAGGCTGCTCTTACAATGGCATTAATTATTCAAAAACAAGCAACAGAAAATAAAAAAAAATCTTAGGAAAATTGCATTCATACATGACACAGGAATGGTGCTGCCTTCTCATATGAAGTAGGTAGCAAGGGAACCCCTGTGAGAATTTGCATGCTGGGTATAAGGCCACCACTAGATCTGAGGTCAGTCAAGGGCCACAGCCAGTTTTATGCATTGTTCACTCCCATTTGACCAAAGGCTCAGGGAACGGGTGGGACAAAACTGGGCTTTTCGAGCAGACTGCTTTGGTTTGGAATTCTCTCTCTAGCACTTGCTAACTATGGACCTAGGGAAGTTCCTTAACTTTACTAAACCTCAACTTTCTCATCCATTTAATTGGGATTAAATAACAGCCATGCCACAGGTTACACAGACAATTCCCACAACATCTTTGCTGCTTCTGTTTCCACGCTAAGCCCACTGCACTGAGAGCTACTTGAGAAAAGGATCCTGGGTATTGTTTCCTTGCTATTTTCCTGGTGCTTAGTGCATGGTAGACATTTAATGCAAGGATGATACGCAGGAATCGTCTAACTTCTGCTTGGGGGACAAAAATTCTAAAGGTCGGGTTGAATTTAATGGTAAAAAGGGAAGACAGGAAAACAGGGATGAATGTTTGGATCCAAGCAAAGTTAGCACACTCATTTCTGGCTTTAATTTATTTAAATGGGCCCCAAAGTCATAGGTGTTGTTCCAGCTAATTTAGAGACACTGAAGGACATTCATTGATGGAAGAGTAAAGCTCGCCTTCAGTAGGTCCATTACTGTTCATACCAGTCCTATGTAGTTAATGTTGTATATTCCAAAATTGTATTTTCCATAGAGCAATTATGAGTCAGGCAAAAAGAAAAACTGTAAATTAATCAGGGCTTACACAGTAAACAATGCACCTAAAAAGAATCTTAATGAGCAAAGCATTGTCCAAGGCAGCCTGCTTTTAAATATACGTTTCTGAGTAGATATGACTTATGATGACCGCTCCTTTCTTAATTTCATTCATTTTGTTCGATGGATGATAGGAGCACATTTATGAATGTACTGATGTATCTTACATGACTGTATTCCGGTAGTGTCCTGGATTCATATAATGTGCCTTTTCCCAAAAACAGAAGCATCTTTTCCTCTGTCAGGTTCATTACCAATGGGGGCTCGGCTGGAAGGGCTTCATCCTTGGGAACACTGCTGCTCCCCTTCCCCATGGAGGATCGCACAGTGTGCACGCACACATGAACCTGTGCTGTTAACTGTAACAAGAGCCGCGTGCGGTGTGGGGGTGATTTAGCCTTTAAGCAATTCCACTTTGGGGTCCCTAAGAGTTTAGCTCTGCTCTCCTGAGGTGCAGTTTCCTGAATTCAGGCCAGGAGGACATCACCCATTTCTCAGTCACACATCAGATCGGGCTAACCATTTGGCTACATGGTGTACTTTAATGAAGTTTTCGGAGGTGCAAAAGGAATGTGCAATGGCCGCCCTTTTCCAGGCACTTTCCTACAGGACATTCTTACACGTATGAAGGCACTGAGCCGAGAATCTGCTGGTTCTTTTGCATGTGTTGTCTCCAGTCCTCACCAGGCCCCTATGGGTGGCTACTGTTATTACTGTGAAGAGGGCAAGCCCCAGACTGACTATCCAGAGGCATAGCTCACTGCTGCCGTTTCCTCTGTCTGTGCCGTTCGGCAAGTCAATCCTTCCAAGCCTCAGTTTCCTTATCTGTCAAATGGGAAGTCTACTTCTTAGGTTGTTATCAGGACTGCCACACCTCACATATTGCTGGCCACGTGGGAAAAGCTCAATAAACACTGTCATCAATCTCACTGTGAATCAGACTCAGTCCAAAAAGGTTAAAACCAACAATAATAATTGCATCCCTTTCCCTACAGCTTTCTTGTCTCTCCTAGACAAAGAATAAAGTTTTATAACTTTTTAGTCTTAAGCATAGAGCTCATTTTATTGGTAGGACTTTATTTTAATTGTAGGGTAGTACAGATTGAATATCCCTTATCAAAAGTGCTTGGGACCAGAAGTGTTTTGGATTTTGAATTATGTGAGATTTTGGAATATTTGCTTTATGCTTACCCATTCTGCATCCCAAATCCAAAAAATTTGAAATTTGAGATGCTCCAATAAGCATTCTCTTTGAGTGTCATGTAACTGCTCAAAAAATTCTGGATTTGGGAGCACTTCATATTTTGGATTTTTGGATTGTAATGCTTAATCCATAGTAGATAAAGGCACTTTATTAGCTCCATCAGAGCAAGCCTCCTCAGAAGCACTCCCTGGTGATCACTCTCATTCCTTCCAAAAGTTTCATTTCTTTCTCTCTCCCTCTCTCTCTCTGTCTCTCTCTCTCTCTCGCTCTCTCTCTCTCTCTCTCTCTCTCTCGACAGTGTCTTAATCTGTCCTCCAGGCTGGAGTGCAGTGGCATAATCACAACTCACTATAGCCTCAACTTCTTGGGCTCAAGTGATCCTCTCTCCTCAGCCCCCTGTGTAGCTGGGACTATGGAGGTGCACCACCAAGCCTGGCTAAGTTTTTTAATTTTTATTTTAGCAGAGATAGGGGGTCACTATGATGCTCAGGCTGGTTCTGAACTCCTGGCCTCAAGCAATTCTCCCACCTTGGCCTCCCAAAGTTCCTAGATTACAAGTGTGAGCCACCGTGCCTGGCCTTAAAGTTTAATCTTAACATGGGTTCTGGCCCTGTTCTACTCGTAAAGATCTCTTTCGAAGTCTCAACACCACCTTTATCATGTGTTTCTGTTCTGCCCTTCAGAAAAGCCCACCAGAACCAAAGATGCAAGTTCCTGAAGATGGTGAAGCTAGGGACCCCCATTCACTTGTCCTCCAGTTAAAGCTGAAAGGGGTGTGGGAACTCTAGAGCTAAAATTATCTCAGTTGCAAGAAGGAGTCTTGCATAAGAGCCTAAAAAATGTATTTATGATTCTGCTAGGCACCTATGTGGCACTGTCCCTCTACAGGACAGCTTCAAAGTCCTCTCTCAGCCTCATAGTATACATGACTTTTGCTGCCATAAACTCTTTGTGCAGCAGTCTCCACATCGTGCATCCAGAGACCTCAACTCAGGCACTGCCCTCTGCACATTTGCCTCTTGTTCTAACTATGCAAGGTAAGAATGAATGAGTGCAAAGGGCTGAGTTCCATGCAACCACCTGCAGCTGGGTGAGCTAGTGAAGCTGACCTTGAGATAAAGATTTAAAGTGAAGAATGTTTATCAAGGAGTGCATTGGGGTAAGCACAAGTCGAAGGGACAGGAGAAAGCAGGAGGGGCAGAGGGGAAAGCTGTCTTCCATGCAGGCTCAAGACAGCCTTACTTATGTTTTAGGAAGCTCAGGGACTCACTTGGCTCTTCAGAAGAGTGTCTGAGTGAGATTGAGATAACCAGAGCTTTATTACTCCTCTACCCCAACCCCTGGCATGGATCAGTCATACATGTGGGTCTTCCCAGAAGAGGCAAGATCTTGGGCCTGCTCTCTGCAGCCCAGCCAGTCCCTGAAGATGAGACAGGATAGTTCCCATGACCCTTTCACAGGACTTGTGACAGGGATGTGGCTTGTTTACTTGGCCGCTGAGCTTAACCCCTTACTGGAGGGAACATGCCACGGACAGGAGCAGAAACCAGAGTGAGTGAATGCTGGAACTGCCAGCTGCGTCTCTCCAGCAAAAGCAGACCCTGTGCAAGCCTCATGGCAGTGTCCAAGTGTGTTACAATCCTCTTTTAGTTCTGCTGTCCGGGAGGAGGTGTCTGCAACCCCCGATGTCCCAGAGCGCATGTTACCAGCTCAGTGGGCCTTTTGCCTTATTACGTGGGGCAGCTGTCCTCCACCAGCAAGGACAAAGGGCCAGTGTGACAGCCTTTTTGGGTTCCCATACCCAGTGTGTCTCGAATTCTTGTCCGGTGCTTGAGAAGAATGAGGCCACATGGACTTGAAGGATGGTGAATGTGGAGGTTTTATTGAATGGTGAAAGTGGCTCTCAGCAGGACGGGGAGCTGGAAAGGGGATGGAGTGAGAAGGCAGTCTTCCCTGGAGGTCAGCCATCCCTGGTCAAACTCCTTTCCCAGAGAAGTCTCCAATGTCCAGCTGAATCATCTCCTCTCGACATTCAGATGCTTCTCTCTTCTGTGTGTGTGTGTCCTTCTCTGCCGTGTCACTCTGCTCCTCTGCCAGTGGAGCTTGGGGTTTTTATGGGCACAGGACAGGGGCATAGTGGGCCAAAAGGCAACATTCAGGTGGGAAAGTGGATTTGAAGTTCTCATTTAGGGCCGTGGTTTAGGCTTGAGGATGGGAGCCTTGTCAAGGATCCCACCCTTTTCTATCTAGTATCTCCCTGCCTCTTGTTCATATCTAAAGTGTAGTCCACCAACATCCCCAGCCCCAAGGACAGTTAGTTCTTTGTTGAAGAGCAACCTGGGTAGAGCATCATCATGTCCATACACCCCCACCCCGTGACAGGCACATTCTACATCAACTACAATGAGCCAGTCACTTTCCCTGTGCCAGTTGTCATGCTCAGAACCATCACATAATGCATAGGATTTGGGTAATTGTCCCATGGTTTTGACTTTGGGTGGCCCAGGGCTAGGAGAGGACAGAGGTGGGGAGATAGAGGGAGGAAGAAGAAAGGTGCATTAATTCATTTTCACTGCTAATAAAAACATACCTGAAACTGGGAACAAAAAAAGGTTGAATTGGACTTAGAGTTCCACATGACTGGGGAGGCCTCAGAGTCATGGTGGGAGATGAAAGGCTCTTTTGACATTGTGGCAGCAGGAGAAAATGAGAGAGAAGTAATAGCATAAACCCCTGATAAACCCATCAGATCTCTTGAGACTTATTCACTATCACAAGAATAGAACGGGAAAGACCGGCCCCCATGACTCAATTACCTCCCCCTGGGTCCCTCCCACAACACGTGGGAATTCTGGGAGATACAACACCAGTTGAGATTTCAGTGGGGACATACCCAAACCATATCAAAAGGTAAGAGGAAGAGTGGAAGGTAAGAAAAGAATGAATATTTATTAAGCATCAAATTGTACCTGGCAACATGATAGGTGGTTTATAACCTCAATTCAATTTAACTTTCACTCCCCCTTATAAAGCATAATATGGCTTATTGCCATTTTGAAGTTGAAGAAGCTGGGGCTTAAGAAATTAAGCAGCAACAACAGAAACTCTATATCATCTCCTTTATATTTCTGTGTCTAGAGCTGCAGAAACTCCAGTCTGGGTGCAAACACATCAAGGCAGTGATACGATGATGAGCAACTCCCATCCACTGCCCAGGCTTGGATACTCTCCATTTCTAGCCCTGTCCTCAGAAACATCAGGCTTTCTCCCAACTTTGAAAGCCACCCAAGTTTGGAGCGTGACTTGCCATTCCCATCTTAGTTCTCATTGCTTGCCTACAAGCACACTATTCTTTAGCTTTTGACCAATGAAAAGTGCTCAGCACATATTTGTGCAACAAAACTAACTGTGATAGCTCCAGGTGCAAAGCTGCCCAGTAACCACTGGACACAGTTCCTGCCCCACTGTGCTCACCCCACCTGAACTAACCAAATTCCCCTGGCATACCCATGTTAGAAAAGGACTCTTGGGGACTGCTAAGGGACAGCCAAGGTGGCTCAGGGATGCTAGACAATGTGCATCTCAAAGTGCTTCACAAATGATTGCTTATATTTAATAGTACATGCTTACATAATGCAATAATGGTTATCATTTTACACATAGTAGCTCAATCTGCACAAATAACTCTAAAAAACAGATTTTACCTCTTGTTTCAGAGACACAGAGAGATTAAAGAACGTGCCCAAGGGCAATTTGGTTAGGGAGTGGTGAAGCTAGGTTGCAAATCTGGCTCTTTTGGGCCCTGCACTTTAGGCTTTAATTCTGCCAAGCCAAAATTCCAACACAAACTGCCACACTCCATCTACCATCTTTTTTTTTTTTTTTTTTTTTTTTTTGAGACGGAGTTTCACTCTGTCCCCCAGGCTGGAGTGCAGTCGTGTGATCTTGGCTCACTGTAACCTCTGCCTCCACCATGCCTGGCTAACTTTTGTATTTTTGGTGGAGACAAGGTTTCACCATGTTGGTCAGGCTGGTCTCAAACTCCTGACCTCGGGTGATCCACCCGCCTTGGCCTCCCAAAGTACTAGGATTACAAGCATGAGCCACTGTGCCCGGCCCCATTTACCATCTTAGCTCTGAGACCTTCCTACCAGAGGGGTTCCCTGTGGAGTGAGATGTGCACATTCTACTTTATTCTCTCTTCTAGGTCAAGTGAGAAAATGTATTTGAAATCACTTTGTAAGCTATAAGCTACCCTATAGAGAGTATGTGTATAAATGTACACATATCTATACACACGAGTACAACTATATCCCTCACAATTCACAAGCAATGTGTGATTCATGTTAAATATTCAACACATGTTAAATTTATTGGGAGTGTCTATCTTGATATAGATACTTGTTCACAAGCTATTAGTATGCCCTATTGACATTTCACACAAATAAACACAATACACACACACACACACACACACACCCATGTTGCTCTTCCCTCTTGGGAATGTTTGTTCAAGAGGCTGAGGCTGAAGTTGGCCTCCTGCTATGTCAGGGCAGCCCTTGCATAGGTGTGAGTGTGAGCAGGAATTTATTTTCTAACCAAGGAAGAAAATGACAAAGTGAATAGAAAAACCACAAAAGCAGCTAAGTTAGATTTGGGTTCCAAAAAAATGCAGACAGAAAAGGGAGACTGTGAGGGGAGAGTTGATAGGTGGTTTAAGGAATGTCTGGAGAGAGGCGAGGAATAGAGTAAAGAAGAGAAAAAGTAATAAAAAGAACTGCAGCACTCACCTCTGAGAACAAATGGCTGTAGTTGCTGCATGCTTAACGTCCCTATCTTAGGAAGCACCACACATCAGCAGAAATGAGATACACAGCAGGGAGGTGCTAGAAATCTGGTTTTGCAGATGATTTTGACAAATCACCTACAGCTTTGCTCCAAATCAGGTCCAAAGACTTTAACCACATGGTTTGCTTGTGTGCACCTATTTCCTGAGTTGCTCTAAATTGCGTGACTTAGGGTGTAATGGCAATTCTTTGGGCTTTTGTAGCTCCATTTCTATGAGATACATGATTAGAAATCCTATTTGCTTTTTGTTTTTCAACCTTAATCAGCTACCACGCTGGGCTTGTGTGAGAGCCCCGATAATCAGCCTGCTTTATGGAGAAGGCAGAGTGGAAACAGGACAGGAGACTTCCCATGGCACACATATGGAAACGCAGCTTTCTTAGGGTTTTCCTTAAACTCGGAAAGTATCTCTTGTCTGCAAAATTGAAGTCACAATCTCTAATTAATTAGCTAACTAGCTCCCCCTCTTGAAATGTCTTTCAGAAAAAAGCTGCATAATGCTACAAAGCGATGGCCTAAAATCAGACCAATCTATGTCTATGGCAGTCCGTAGGATCCATCGTGTCAGAAAAATACATAGAAATGTCTTAAAATCTGCCCAAACACAGAAACTGTATCTGTGCTATTACTTTAGTTAGGTTTATACCTTTCAAATCATCTTTTTTTACTTGAAGGTATTTTGACACAGCTTGAAAAAGAAAGGCATCAAACAGCCTTAGCCTGTACAATGAGCTATAAAATTGCTGCAAGCTTAAACAGTTAAGGTAGGAAAAATGGCAAAAGTCATGCCACCAACAAGTGAGTTTGTGCTTTTGTCAGAAATGAAGACTCTTGAAATGTGATGCCGTCCCATGACTTATTTTGTATTATTCTCTTATTTTTGTTTTGATCCAGTCATTCTCTCCCTTTATCTTACATCAAAAACAAGAAAAGTTTTGTCTATGTCTACAACTTAAGTGAGGAATCTATTATGTGATATATGATATAAAATTCAGAGCCAGGAATAGGCCATTGTGTGGTATAAACATTTCAGAGGATAAGAATAATAGCAAAGAGCTAAATTGAAAGGTAATCCATGCTGAGATACTGTAACAAAGCCTTATAATCCCTTTAAGCCAGCTGCTCGCAACTTTGGCTGCCTATTTGAATCTTGCAGAGGTCTTAAATCCTTCTTGATGCCTGGGTCTCACCCTCCAGGGATTTCGATTTTATTTGTCTGGGATGTGACCTAGTGTCATGGGTTTTAGCAGCTCTCCAAGTGACTCAACTATGTGGCCACGATTGAGAACCCTCTGGTCAGCTGACTGTACTGTATACAGGCATCTCTGACAGTATAGGCCATCACCTGGTTCCCTGATTTGTTCTGGTCCTGTTTACGTGTCAATGGCTCTTTCTTGGACTTCCGAGTTTTATCTGCACAGGTGATTCTGATACTGCTTCTGGGACTGCTGACCCAGTGTGGGCACTTGGTCATGATAGCTTTTTGACCCTATGCTGGTCTATTAGGCGGCTGGGGGCCCTGTATTTAAGTATGAAGAATGGGTGGCTAAGTAGTAGAAATTTATTGTCTCATAGTTCTGGAGGCTGGAAGCCCGAGATTGAAATGTCTGCAGAGTTGGTTCCCTCTGTGGCCTCTCTCTTGCTTGCAGGCAGTTCCTTCACCCTGTTTCCCTACATGGTCTTCCCCCGGCATGTCTGTGTTCTAATCTCCTTTTATAAACACACAAGTGAGATTGGATTAGGCCCACCCATATGACCGAATTTTAATTCAGCAACCTCTTTGAAGGCCCTGTCTCCAAACACAGTCGCATTTTGAGATATTAGATGTTAGGGATTCAACATATGAATGTGGAGGTACAGAATTCAGCCCTTAACAGCCAAGAGGATGTCTCCATTAGCAACATGCATGCCTTTGTCATAGCTCTGCGCCAACTATGAGTTGGGAAAATGTCAGAGATAATCGGAATGCACAAACCATTCTCAACCATCTTCCTGGGCTTGCTTTATCAGTCAAAGTAGCAGCCACTGGGAGTCCCTTCCCAGGCAAACTCTCCTGTGTGGTGGAATCAGCCAGCAGGATTAACCTGTGGAATGGCCTGGAAAACTCCAGGCTGTCCATCTCAAGGATTCTGGAAAATGTCTGGGTGCCCATTTCCAGGGCTTCGGGAAGTGGGAAACCCCAACTTCACAGCCCCCAGCAGGTGCAGCAGGAGCTCTTTTCCTCTGCCCCTGGTGTTTCAAGGTGGCTCAAACACCTGACCACCCAGCTGACCTCAGTGACACTGTGTGCCATCAGAGACTACAGGTCTGTTGGAAAGAACATGTTGATTCCTCCTATTAATAGGAGATTAGTTCTTACATTTGGTGGTTCAATCTCTGGACTTTTAGTTTCTTCTTGGTTTTCCCTAAGTTTGACTCTCAAAATCTCCTTGGTTTGGACTTATTCTTCCAGTTGGATACACTTCCACTTTCATTCCTATAAAGGAAGTTGTAGTTAGATTCAACTCCTGCATTTTCAAATAGAGCTTCTCTAACTCCTTCTGCATTCCCGGGTTCTTCACCCATTTCACCTTCACCTCTTGCCAAGCTGGCTTAGTCTAGCTTAGCGCTTGGATTGTTTCGCATTGTATTGGGTTCCAGGTATTTCTGGAAGTGTCGATTGAGTCCTCTAATTAGTCAGTGCTTCAGAATGTCTATGACTTTTCAAGTCCTCTTTTTTGACTTTACACTCTTAAAAATTACACTCAGTATCAAGGTTAAAATATTGATGATAGTAGTGCATTTTTTGAGTTCCCTGAGAGCGAGTACCCGTCAGTTTCCGGCATCCAGTGCACGCCATAGTCCTCGCTTTGAGGGGTCTCTTTCCAAGGTTTCAGTTACCCTTGGTTAACTGTGGTCTAAAATAGTCCATGGAAAATTTCAGAAATAAACAATTCGGAAATTTACTTTGCTTGCTGTCCTGTGTCATGTGATGAAATCTCACCTGGAAAGTGAATCAGCCTCTGTCCAGTGGATCCACGCTATCCATGCTCCCCACTCATGACTCACTGAGCAGCAACCTCAGAGATCAGATCAACTATGGTGATGCCACCAAGCTTTGTGTTCAAATCACCCTGACTTTACTGCATAACCGTCCCAGAGCGCAAGAGTAGTAATGCTGGCAATGTCGATGTACCGAAGAGAAGCCGTAGAATGCTGTCTTTAAGTGAAAAGAGGGAAGTTCTCGGCTTCAGGAAAGAAAAAAAAAATGTATGCTGAGGCTGCTAAGATTCAGTCTTCTACTCATGAAATTGTGAAGAAAAAAAGAAATTCATGCTAGTTTTGCTGTCACACCTCAAGTTGCAAAAGTTACAGCTGCAGTGCGTGTTAAGTGCTTAGTTAAGATGAAAAAGGCTCTACGTTTGTGGATAGATCAAGTTGCAAAAGTTACAGCTGCAGTGCGTGTTAAGTGCTTAGTTAAGATGAAAAAGGCTCTACGTTTGTGGATAGAAGACATGAACTGAAACATGTTCCACTTGATGGCAATAGGGTTCGGTACTGCCCGTGGTTTCAGCCACCTACAGGGTGTCTTGGAATGTATGCCCTGCAATTAAGGAGAGACTACTGTACTAATAAAAACCCAGTGATTCAAATTGAGACAGACTTACTGAATTAAACCTATCATTTTCTGTCAAAACCGATAGAGACCCAAGACTATTTACGTTTAGAGGTGGATAAAATCCAGAGAAGAGACTTGAGTGGTCTGAGGCCATACAGTGAGCTAAGGTCAGAGCCAGGATTCGCTCTATGTTAATGTGTCCCATGCTTCAAACTCATGAGCATTTTGCTTTAGGAAGATGGCCAAACTGGATGGTATTTCACGGTCTTGCATTTAGCATACTTCTATATAGCACTTAATTTTTAAAAATAAAGAGTCGTATGGATGTTTGAATTTTTAAACACTCAGTCCTTCGGAGGAAACCATGCAGCCTGCAGGCTGTGGGGAGAAGATTGCCTGTAATAAAAGAGCTGGCCCGAGCCTCCCGATGGCCAACTCCTCTCAACTCATAACAACCATCTGGATTGTCTGTGTGGAGGCCAGATTGCCTGTTATGTCCACCAAATGAGTTGCCTTGCCCTAGAAAAACAAAATTCAAACATCTATCAAAGAAACCTGTCATCTCCTTGTCTTCCTCTGCAGAAATCAACTTCCTTCTCACTTCCACTGGAGACCCGGTAACAGAGTTCACCCCTGCAAATCTGTAGGGTGACAGCTGCCAGGGGGGACTTCTGGGCCAGAATCTGACTGGCAGGAGAAGGCTCCCAATGAGAAAGTCAAAAGGAGGTGTTCCGCGTGGGTTTTCTCCTGCACAGTTGTCAGTAGTTTAAAACAACAATCCCTATGTATAAGTTGAGTAAAATCCTCTTTTCCTAGTCCCCTTTGCTGAATAGAAGGTGGAAGTTGGGACATTTTATCTGCAGAGCTCCGTGCTCTGCAACTCCCTCTCTTTTGTTTCTAAGAATAAGAGAATTACTAAAAGGCTAAAAATCTCTCCAAAAAAAGAAAAAAAAAAAGAAAGAAAGAAAAAGGAAAAAAGAGTTGGTTTGATTTGACATTTAATTAAGGCTTTTTGTCTCCGTTTTAGATTAGTGGGTCTTCTCCTGCTTAAGCACATGGTTATTCTGATTTTCAAGTTTCTTCTTAAGTTGCTTTAATTTTGCTGTGAATTGTTTTGTGAGGCCAGCTCCAAGGAATGAGCAAATGCCTTCCTGGCATGGAGCTTTGCTATCAGCAGGAAAAACAACACAAATATTTTCCCAAGGAAAATGGCAGCCATTTAACAAATCAGTTGTAGCAATTGTACATGACAGGCCTGTGAATTTTATACCTGCTCATAAAATATCCATTTCAGAAGCCCACAGCAGAATACATTTTGCAAACTGCTATACAGAGGAAGCATCCACCAAATCATTTTATTTCTTGTAAATTTTTTTTGTTAATTTTTAATTGTGATGGTAGGTATCACACTGATTGCCACAGCAAGAGGAAACATATACTAGGATAATCAGTTAAAAGAACCTTCAAAAATCCCTATAGCCTACAGGATTTACCTTGAAATGTACTTTGCAGGTAGACTGTGGTGAAGGCATGCCGTTTTATTGAAACAGCAGAATATTTGTGGATAGTTCAGATACAATTTTCTCATGACACTCAGAATCTTACTTATATAAAAAACCCATATTATTCTGCTTTCTTACTCAAAGATTTCAGAGGTATACTCAAGGACTCTGCATGAAGAGAATAAAAGCTTATTCCCCAAATACATGCTAAGTTTCAAAGCCTTGTTGATATGGTTTGGCTTTGTGTCCCCATCCAAATCCCATCTCAAATTGTAATCCCCAGGTATTGAAGGAGGGACCTGATTGGAGGCAATTGGATCATAGAGGTGATTTCCCCACGCTGTTCTCCTGATAGCAAGGGAGTTCTTACAAGATCTGGTTGTTTGATAAATGTCTGGGACTTCCCCCTTCTCTCTCTCTTGCCTGCTGCCATATGAGACTTGCCTGAATCTCTTACACTATGACTGTGAAGAAGATGTCTTGCTTTCCCTTCACCTTCCATCATGATTGTAAGTTTCCTGAGGCCTCCCCAGCCATGTGGAACTGTGAGTCAATTAAACCCCTTTTCTTCATAAAATACCCAGTTTCAGACAGCACTTTATAGCAGTTTGAAAGTGGACTAATACACTTGTTTGCATATGAAGCATCATGTTAGACCAAGGGACATGGGGAGTAAAAATAGGAAGATGTTGGCTGTTATTAAGGAAACACTAAGTACGCATGTGTACATCTATAATTGTACACACATACACAGTAGCAGTCACAATGCCAGTGTTACCGGTGGAGAATGTTCAGGTTCTTGGTGTCTTGAAGAAAGAATTGAAAAAACTGTACAAACAAAGAAATAAAAGAAGGAAGCAACAAAAGCAGAGATTTGTTGAAAACAAAAGTACACTTCACAGGGTGGGAGTGGGTGTAAGCACAGGGACTCAAGAGCCCTGTTACAGAATGTTCTGGTGTTTAAATACCCTCTGGAGGTTTCCATTGGTTACTTGATATAAATGAATAGTGAAGTCAAGTTACAAAGACATTTACTTGGTGTACACACTATGTAAATGCAGAGGATATTTCCTATCATAGCTGAAGTGTTTCCACTTGATTTAGTTCTTGAAAGTCCTTAGGTTCCCTGCCTCCAGGTCCTGTTCTCCTGCCTCACTAGGCCATACACACGTGTGTATAAATATATAAATACACATATACATTTAATGAATCCAGGTTACATACAGTTGCTCACAGGTTTGCTTGTGCTTTCACAAGCTAACAAACATTACTAAGCTGGGCTCAGTGCCTCACACCTGTAATCCCAGCATTTTTGGAGGTCGTGGTGAGAAGATCACTTGAGGTCAGGAGTTTGAGACCAGCCTGGGCAACATAGTGAGAACCTTGTCTCTACAAAAAAATAAAAATAAAACAAAACAAAAGGCTGCTCTATATGTCTGCAATAACTTTTCCCATACGCACAAATCTTCCCCACTGCTTTCTGGTGAATTCCTTTTCTATCTTAAAATTGTTGGCCAAATAGCACTTCTTTTAGGAAATCTTCCCAGCTGTGCTTTTCCTTCACCTTCTGATTGACGACTATTTCATTTGCACTCGATTAATTGCTGGGGCATTCCTTCTTGAAATTTTATGATGGCATGTCCTTGATCACACTCGATTTAAACCACAAAAGTACATCTCTGAGGAGTCTCATTTTATCTCTCCCAATCCCTTCCCATTAGAAGTTAACAGGATGGGAAGAGACGTGCCTGCATCCTGAAGGAGCTCAGGCAGCTGCAGAAGAAAAATCAGGTCTAAAGAGGGTGGTTTCCACTGGGCTGGGGAAGCACAGTCCTGGGAGATGAGATCGGGAAGCTGTATAAGGACAACTGGAAAATGTACTTGAATATAAAGCTAAGAATATCTTTTTCGGATGTAGTATAGTTTAGTTAATAAAAGCATAAATTTTAGAGCTAAATTGTGATAGAGAATCCAAACAGACTTATTTACTAGTTGTGTAAACCTGGGACAAATTTGTCAACTCACTTTTCTCACCTATAAAATGGAGTTAAAGTATTGCCCACCTCCTGGGGCTGTTGTAAGGTTAAGATGAGTGAAACTGTGCAAAGTATTTAGAACAGTGCCTGGGATGAGTAAATACTATGCAAGTATTTACCATTGTTGTTATTTTTATTGTAACGTATTCTTTAGTTCTGAAGGGAATGGGAAGTAAATGAAAGTTTGGGGAACACAGAAATTAAAATTGACAAAACATGCCCCAATGCATCAAGTCTATTTACTGTTTTACTAGATCCTGAGGCTGTGGAGAGTTTAGATAGGTAAAACAGGGCAAGGTGCTGGATCCCTTTATCCCAGCTCCACATTCGCTCTGGAAAAGCACACAGCACACACTATGTCCAAACTTGGGTCTGCCCATGATAGAAACAGTTTTTTGTTTTGTTTTGTTTTGTTTTTTATGAAAAGTAAATTGACCTGATACTAGCATTCAGTTGGACTAATAATATACATATCAATTGGTATAGTAGAATAGTTAGGAGTAAATGTTCCTAATATGAATTTAAAATGCAAAAAGAAATAGATCACTTTGTATCTAGAAAGTCTAATGATACTGTTGACTATAGATTTTTAGTGCTTAAATAATGCTGATACATATTTAATAAGTATATAAAAGAAAAAAATTGGCCAGGCGTGGTGGCTCATGCCTGTAATCCCAGCACTTTCGGAGGCAGAGGGGGCAGATCACGAGGTCAGGAGTTCAAGGCCATCCTGGCCAACATGGTGAAACCCCGTTTCTACTAAAAATACAAAAATTAGCTAGGTGTGGTGGCGCATCCCTGTAATCCCAGCTACTCGGGAGGCTGAGGCAGGAGAATCATTTGAACCCGGGAGGCAGAGGTTGCAGTGCGCCGAGATCGTGCCACTGTACTCTAGCCTGGCAACAGAGCAAGACTCCATCTGGAAAAAAAAAAAAAAAAGAGCAAGGCACTGAAGGAATCCACAACTTATAGAGATTCAGCTTTTGAAGACCCCAGTTCTGTCTGGGAGGTATGACACAGGGAAGGACAGAGGAAACTTGAGCCATCCCATCTGATTTTCACTCCTTTGCAAGAGTTAGCTCTTTAATTTGGCACAACAGTGGAAACGTTAAAATGGGACAATTGTGTTATCCCAATCAGGTGCCTCAAAATGCTGTCAATAGCAGTGACTTGACTTCTAGAAGGCCTGGCTATTGCTTCCTCTGCTGCCCATCAGCCCTTTGGGCTCACCCTAGGCCACATGATGTTTGTGCAGAAGAAATTCTCAACAGACTGGAGTATAAGACAGGCTAAGCTGAACTGTTTGTTGAGCTCTGGGGTCTCTGTGCTCCAGCCTGGGGACAGAGCAAGACTCTGTCTCACAAAAACAAACAAACAAACAAACGCTATCATATATAAAGAAAATCCGTGCATATATAGGCAGAGGTTGCAGTGAGCAGAGATCGCACCACTGCACTCCAGCCTGGGGACAGAGCAAGACTCCATCCCCTCCCAAAAAAACTTGTCATATAGAAAGACAAAATACACACATATATAGGCACTCATGTATGTGTCTGTGATACCCACAGGCATACATATATAGGCACATATGCAGGTGCCTATAAAGTCTGTTGGAATTCGAATAAGGCAATGTAATCAGTAGATTGCATGAAGGTCAATTTCCTGGTATTGATATGGTGCTCCTGTCGTGTAAGATGCTTCCATATGAGGAAGCTGGGAGAAGGGAATAGATTTCTCTGTACGATTCTAATAGATATTTCAAATTATTTAAAAATGTGTCATAATTATTCAGATAAAAACCTAAATAGTAGCATGCTGCTATAAATACCACAATCTAAAATTGTTTCTTCATATAAAAGACTGGAGAAAAGATGCCAAAATGAATGTGATTTTATTGTAATGCTGAGATTGTGGTCTTCTCCCCTTTTAAAAATATATTTGCATGTTTTATACTATCTTTTCCATAATATTTAAATATAATTTCAGTTCAATTTAATTAATATTTAAAAGAAAATGTAGTTTAACAACGTATTTCCTTTAGAAAAGAGTCTATTTTGAATAGCTTCTTCCTAAATATCAAGGAAAAATAAAAGATATTGTACAAATTCTTGCAAAATCTAATCCATTTTATCAACCTAACTCTTTAAGCATATTTTCTGTCATGACATATCAAATAATGACAGAAAACTATGTTGAAATATCTAATAAATCATCATTTTGGATTTCAAGCATGTTCTCAAAATTCTAGGTACTGCTCATGAAAATGAAGCCATAGGCTTATCTTGAACAGGACTCAATTATTACGGTAACTGTCCTAGTTACTCCTTAGCTGTTTGTTTGCAGTTTGAGCAGTCAAAATGAATATCAACAAGTCACCATCTTTTTAACTATTAATGGAATTATTTTACGTGTTTGTATCTTACCAGAGTAAAACTTTTTTTTTTTTTTTTTGAGATAGAGTCTCGCCCTGTCGCCCAGGCTGGAGTGTAATGGCATAATCTTGGCTCACTGCAGCCTCCACTTCCCAGGTTCAAATGATTCTCCTGCCTCAGCTTCCCGAGGAGCTGGGAATACAGGTGCATGCCTCCATGCCTAGCTAATTTTTGTACTTCTTAGTAGAGACGGGGTTTCACCACATTGGCCAGGATGGTCTCGATTTCTTGACCTCATGATCCACCCGCCTCAGCCTCCCTAGCTTTATCTGGTGTTCTTAATAATTAAGATGTTCAGTATAAAAACTATATGGTCACCTTATTGAAAAAAATCACACAAAAAAACTTCAGCTATAATTTCAGTTTTCTAAAAGATTGTCGTCAATATCATAAGTTTCCATTCAACTAAAGACAGAATTTTATTTACTATTATTTTAAAAGTTGGGTCATTGGCTGATACCTACTTGTTGAATGACTGCTACCTGGAAAATTGAACGTGCTACATGGGGAGGTAATGTCTCTCTTTATTGGCCACTGTATCCCCTCTCAATCAGATATTTTTAGCTGGTACTTTCTCTGGTGTTCCTATTTTATTTGACATTTTTAGTAGATATTTGTTGAATTAAGTAGTTATCAAGTAAACACAAAATATAGACCTTCAAATTGGTATCATGGCAAAGATTCCAGATTTATCGTTATCTACATGTAGGGTCAACAAGAAACAACACATCACCCTTTCAGGTGGACATGAGGTTTGAGGCAGGATAAAGTTTTCAACCTGAGGTTATGTAAACCCCACACTCTTCCTGGAATGCCTTGGCATTTCAGTGATGCTCAGCCTAACGTGATTACATTGAGTTGAGACACCATCCAGCTACTTTTCAGAAGGACCAGAAACAGATTTTGCTTTGTGGCAGAACTTAGACTTTCCCTTCATTCATGTACTGCTTTGGCATTTAAAGAGAGCCTTGCATATATCAGGAACTTGATCTGCTGAAAGACATGTATTTTATGATTTACTGGAAAAGAGACAGGAAAAACCATCGTTAGAAGGATTCTTGCTAGCTAGAAGTAAGCACAAGGAGTCTCAGGAAGACTTCTGAGATCCCTGTGAATAGGTTCATTTAGAAACATGTATGTGTTAAGTGAGGTGTACATGTCTAGTACTCTGCTGAGGTCTGGAAAGACAACACGCAAGAGGACAGGCATGTGGAGATTGCAGTGGGGTGGAAGGACAGGTAACTGGGTGAATGTCTATTGCAATTTTTTAGCAACACTAGAACAGAATGAGTGCAGGATGCTATGGATGCATCGTAGTGAAGGGCAGATCCACACCGGGCTGTGTGATTAAGGTTTCATGGAGAAATGATGACTACCCCTAATTCAGATTGGAGTGAGGAAAGCAGATGAAAACAAATCACAAAGGCACAAAGGAGTAGGTGAGAAGGCTGCTGGGCAGGACAGGGGAGGAGCAGACCCAAGCTACAGGAGGACTTCTCAAGTGGGTGATGACAGAGCAGAGTGTGGAAAGATACCACGGGTTGAGGGTGGGTGAGGAGGAGCAGATATTAAGGATACCGTCAAGGTAACAGGACATTTTCACAGACTTGTTTATTCCCAGGGATCCCGAGTCTATTTCCTTTTAAGCGAGAGGGTTCTCTACATCTTGGAAGCATCCACACTTGGCTTGAAGGCAAGAGATGTAACATAAGGGAATGGAGATTCTGGCAGGGCATGCACCCAGGTACTATTTTCTCGTTCTTCAATCATTCATTTATCTCTTCATGTGCTTAGAGGTGTTAAAAAGAAATAATTTAGACAAATTACATTTAACAGAGTTTAACTGAGCAAAGAACAATTCATGAATCAGGCAGCCTCCCAAGCTAGAGTAGGCTCAGGGTAGACTCAGAGAGACTCCAGCGTAGCCAAGTGGTGGAAGAAGATCTATGGACGAAAAAGAAAGTGATGTACAGAAAATGGAAGTGAGATCAGAACAATTGGATTGTTTACAGCTTGGTGTTTGTCTTACTTCAACTGGTTTTAACAGTTGGCCACCGCTGATTGGCTAAAACTCAGTGATTAGCACAGGAGTAGGTTAAAGTCTGTTTATTCATCCAGCTAGGTTGCTGTTTACTAGGTATGGAGAACTTAAAAATTTAGGCTGAACATAAAATATATAAGGAGGCAACTTTAGGTTAATCTTAATTAGTAGAGGGCAGTCACGGGTCCCTGCTAGTTAAAAGCAAGGGTGATGGGGCTCAAGGAGAGACCCTAACACAGAGTCTTCGCTGGAAGTACTGGAAGTCTGGGTGGCAAGATGGAAATCTGCTATCCCGTGTGGTGCCTGGCCATGGTGGTTGGAATGGCTTGCCAAATCAAGATGATGGAGACAATTTGCCAGGGGAGGAGGACTCAGAGGCAGGGATGACCGGAGAATGGTGACAGCCTTGCTGACAGAGGGATTAGCAGCAAGCAAAGAGGCCGTATGGAGGATTTCACTGGCATTCACAGTGGTCTCAGCAGACAGAGAGGGCAAGCCACACGCCTGAGGTTGGGTAGGGAGATACTGGCAGAACCAGGATTCAAGCACACTTTTTTCGACTCCCATTCCAGTTGTGTGCCTTCCATGGCAGAGCCTTCTAGAGGGAAGAGGAGAGGCACAGTGATGTGCTCCTGCCACATTCAGATGAACGAGTGATTCAAGGAAGAAGAAAGGGAATGAATTCAGGGAAGAGCAGAGGATGAGTGGAGTCACACTTGTGCCCTCGGTGCTTTCCTGCATCCCTGTGTCCCACTCTTTCCCCACTCTGTGCTCCCTTCCTGCTCACAGGCTCTGCATGCCCTCACCTCCAGGTCAGGATGGGGGACTGGATCCAGCTTCTATTGCTGAGCCGTCATGAGGTTAAAAAGTTTAATAGGGTCAAGCATTGTGGCTTATGCCTGCAATCCCAACATTTTGGAAGGCCAAAGTGGGAGGATCACTTGAGCCCAGGAAGTCGAGGTTGCAGTGAGCCATTATTGCACCATGACATGCCTTAGGTGACAGAAAAAGACACTAAAAAAAGAAAAAATTTAATAGGTGCTGAGAACACCTAGAAATTCAAGGGTTTATAGGCTGTAAACAGGGCTCCAGAGGCCGCAGATGAGTCTAGAAGGTCAGGCCTTCACTTAATTATAGGGGGAAAGGTACATTTTGATGTGAATTCATGAACTGCGACAGAATCAACCAGGCTGAGTGCCCTGGGTACTGGAGTCTCTTACAACAAATCAAGAACATCATGGGGCCTGAATTTTGGCTGCAGAAGACAAGACCATCCTGTTATGCTGAACTGGTCAGAGATGAAGAAAGGCAGTGTATAGTAGGGCTGAAGGAGAGAGACTCAGCAGACCCTTCCAAATGAAGATAGATAACACTTCACAGTACACATCATGCCCTCCGACAGTGTCAGTATGTCTGAGTGTGTCAGGTGCGTCCTGTGATAGGAAATGCATGGGCTGTCAAGACCCACAGACCTCAATTCAAATGATGCTTCCCATACATATGCAGATCTCTCCAAGTCTCAGTGCTCTCTTCTCTGCAGTGGGCATGACGGCAGCTTCCTCACAGGAAATCCACATGGATCCCAAGAGATCCCATGCACATCAAGTGCTCAGTAGATGGTGGGTGCTTGGTAGCCATCCTTCCTGTCCATTGCCATTAAAGAACTGGGAGACTTTGCTTTTCTCCCTTTAGCTCATTTCTTAGTTAACTCAGACTGTGGTAACAGAATACCACAGACTGGGTGGCTTAAACAACAAACATTAGTTTCTCACAGTTCTGGAGGCTGGGAAGTCCAAGATCAAGGTGATGCCAGATTCAGAGTCTGGGGAGGACCCGTTTCCTTGTTTGCAGGTGGAGGGTGGAGATGGCAGAGAGGGAGAAGCAAGCTTTCTGTTGTCTCTCCTTGTAAGGGCACTAATCCCATCACAAGGGCTCTATCTTCCTGATCTAATCACCTCCCAAAGTCCCCATCACCTAATATCATCTCAATGGGAGTTGGGAGTTCAACGTAGGAATTGTGGGAAAATACAAACATCAGACCATAACAGCTCACCCTGCCCATCATCATTCTGAAACTCAGTTCACCTCCCAAGTGCTGTGGGAGTGCAGCATAGGGTGTGGATACACAGCTGGGAGGAAAAGGTGGCCTGAGAGCAGGGGTTAGCAACCATGTGATCTGCTCTGTTTATTCTTGGTAATGGGAGACAGACAGCCCAGTGCTGCAGCCCAGAAACTAATACCCCAAAATATGGCATTTTGACATGTTCAACTGAAGAAGCCTCAAAGTCTCTCTGACCCCACCCCCACCCAACTGTCTCTCTGGAAGAAGCTGACATTCCTTTATCTGCCTAGGCTCCAGACCCACCAAGGGGAAGGACTGTTTTTTCTTCCCCTCCCTGTTATCTCATTATCTATTGCAAAGAAGACCAAGATGCAAGCACACCTGAGAAGACCCTTTTACAAGCATAATCACTGTCTCCAAGAATCACTCATATTACAAAAATAACTATTTACAAATTGGCCGGGTGTGGTGGCTCACACCTGTAATCCTAGCACTTTGGGAGGGCGAGGCAGGTGGATCACTTGAGATCAGGAGTTTGAGACCAACCTGACCAGTATAGTGAAACCCTGTCTCTACTAAAAATACAGAAAAAAAAAAAAAAAAATTAGCCTGGTGTGGTGGTGGGTGCCTGTAATCCCAGCTACTTGGGAAGCTGAGGCAGGAGAATAGCTTGAACCCAGGAGGAAGAGGTTGCAGCAAGCTGAGATAGCACCATTGCACTCCAACTCCATCTCAAAAAACAAAACAAAACACAAAAACTATTGACAAGTTAATCTCTGTTTCTAGGATCCAATCATTCTCCTTAGTAATGTGTATTGCCCTTCAATATAATTCTATTCTTCTTCTCCCACCTCCCTTAACCTGTTTGACCAGGATCCAAGCCCCGATTCTTTTTGTAACCCTAAGGTGGTGTATAAGCTTCTGGGTCTTCATTCTGAAGGCTCCTGTGTATACACGTAGAATAAATGTGTATGACTTTTCTCCTGTTCATCAATCTGCCTCACATCAGTGATTTTTTAAGTGACCCTTTAGAGAACCAAGGAGCTGTGGCCCCATATGAGATCTTTTGGGAAAGTCGCAGAGGTTGTGTTTTGTACCTAGGTCATTTGGAGAGAGAAGCTTGCAGCACAGATGCTATGAAGCAAGACAAGGAGACAGAGAAACGTCAAGGAGGAGGAGGAAGAGGAAGCAGCTGTTTTCCATGCTGGAGCCATGGGAGCTGCAGGCCTTTCCAGGCTGAGACATGTGGGTGTGCGACTGGATTCCAGTGAGCGGAACTCACAGCTCTTCCACCCCTACCCACCTCACCTACAAAGATGCTTCTATCCCTACTAGCTGAGCTGAGTGACTCACCCCAAGCAGTTGAGTCAGGCCACAAAGAAAGCTGTCTCTACTATGGGGATACTGTGAACTTTGGGTATGTTTCTACTTGAAGACGATGCTATTGTTGGCTCTGTGGGAGCATGAACTTTAGCCTCCTGCTAAATTCCGCATGTCTTAGTCCGCTCAGGCTGCTATAAGAGAATACTGTAGACTGGGCAACTTAAATAACAGACATTTATTTTTCACGGTTCTGGAAGCTGGAAGTCCAAGAACAAGATGCTGGCAGATTCTGTTCCTGGTGAGGGCTCTCTTTTCTTGGTTTGCAGGTGGCTGCCTTCTGACTGTTCTCACACAGCAGAGAGAGAGAGAGACAAAGAGTGCTCTGGTCTCTCTTCCTTTTCTTATAAGGATAAAAATCCCATCATGAGAGCCCCACTCTCATGATGTCATCTAACCCTAAGTACCTGCCAAAGGTACCACTTCTAAACACCATTACACTGGGTGTTAGAGCTTCAACATATACATTTTGGAAGGGCCCAGATATTCAGTCCATAACATTGCACCTTCATGTGTGTCCTCTTACTCTGGGTATGACGGAGAAAAAGAGCCTGGGAGAGAAAGGCCAGGTTGGCTTGGCCTAAAATGCCTGTACATTGAATGGAGGGTGGTGCTGCGTGGCCCATGATTTATGATGATTCTTTCAAGATATATAATATTTCAAACCTACTTGAGAGTGACTCTTTCAGCTATCACTGTTTCTGGAACTCCAGTATTTTGCTGCAAGAAGGTGAATATTTAGAACTTTTAATAACCTTGTGGGTATGGGGTTGAAGCAGGGAGTAAACAACTCTCAGATACTGAGCTGGAGCTTTTCTCAGGTGAATCTGGTTTTCTGACAAACATAATTACATGCCTCCAACACCTCTTCTCTCAGCAGCCAAATCTGTTTATTGTATATATAAAACCCATATCCCATGAAATGTTAGCTCGGTATTAATCTTTATTAAAATTAAACAGCAAGGAAGGAAGATTAAGGTCTACCAGTCACTTACCTTACTAGTGCACTACTCATTTTCCTCCTGATGTTTAGCATAAGAAAGTGGGACTAAGGGGAGGTTCCTAAGAAACTTTTTTTCTTCTTTTTTTGAGACAGACTGCCACTCTGTTGCCCAGGCTGGAGTGCCGTGGTGTGATCTCGGCTCACTGCAACCTCTGCCTCCCAGGTTAAAGCAATTCTCCTGCCTCGGCCTCCCAAGTAGCTGGGACTACAGGCAAGTGCCATCATGCCCGGCAAAATTTTGTATTTTTAGTAGAGACGGAGTTTTGCCACGTTGGCCAGCTTGGTCTCGAACTCCTGACCTCAGGTGATCCACCCACCTCAGCTTTCCAAAGTGCTGGGCTTACAGGCGTGAGCCACTGCACCCACGCAGAAATTTTGATGAGGGAATTAATTGGATGCTGATATCATAGCCCATGACTTCTTGAGAAATGGGGCTGACTGAAATTACAATTAATGGGCCATGGGGCCATGAAGAAAGGGCTAGTAAGGTAGATAGGAGGATACTCCATGCTCAGCAATATTTCAGGAAACTCATTCTCACCCTCTGTCCCTTCCTTCTCCTGGGACCTGGATGTCATTCTAATATAGTTCAAGTCCATCATGGGTTCATTAGGGTTTAGTCGACTGACTGAGGACCTAAGCATCCTGTAGAATGTTGACGTGACTGAAAGAAAATGTGGCTTAGGCTCTCAGTAACCAAATTTCAATTTAATTTTTGTACAATAGTCAGTGTGGAAAGAAAGAGGGACTTCTTATTACACTTGCAAATGTATAAAGCTGTGCTATTTTCAGAACAGCCTGGGATGTAAGGACCATATGTAACCCTCTGGTCATCTAATCCCAACCCCTTAATTAAAAAGGAGGAAAGGGGTCACCAGAGAGGATGAGTGACTTGCCCTAAGCCAAGCTGCTGACTGAAGAATAGGGATCCCAGAGTTCAGCTAAGGGTCTTCTCTTCTGTCTGTGATGCCTCCCTCAATCTACCTCCCTTCCCATCTCTTCCTTCTGCCTCTAGTACTGCTCCTACCCAACCCCACCCCCATCTCTAGATCCTCCCTATCTACACTTGTTTCTGATTCATGTGGAAATAGCTCTGGCTCTACTCATCTTTTGCCCTGGCTCTACTCATTTCTTGTTAGTTAAGACATCTTGACTTTAATGAAGGTAAAGAGCCTACAGAGGTGGGCGGAGTAGAACTAAAATGCCAGTGGGATAAGTAGAGCATGATTCATTCTTAAGTCTGTCCTGGCTCAGGGAGACTTTGAGGAGAAGGAGAGTCGAGGGGCTTATAGACTCATTACTTAGAAAAGCGTTATGATGAAGGATATGCATCTGTGACAGACCCACAATGCACACAGGAATGATAGGAATTGACATTATGTTTTAGGAAAAGCAGATTTGTCCTTGACTGGAAATGGGAATGGTGATAGTAAGAAGCAATTCTCCACTGAGCTATGAATATAAATCTCTAATTTTAATACGTTGAAAAGGTTTGCTTTTTGGAATTAAAAAAGTATATATTTTCCTAAGTAGTGGGTGCATGTTTAATTAGACACTACCTTGAATTCACTGGGCCTGCCGTGCTTCTGGAGTTTGACACCTTGATGTCTGGATGCTGGGTGGTGGAGCACCAGGGTCACAGCTGAAGTGGGAAAGGGAGACTGATGTCCAGGCTAGAGTCAGCAATCCTGGGTCTGAGGCCTTTAAACCCTTAGAGGATGTCAATAGACTGATGCTGAGAAAGCCAGACAGGTGAAGGGTGAAAATGAGGAGCAGCTGCAGTGTATTAAGAAGAGCACAGAATCAGAGCCACGCTGCCATGGGTTTGAATCTTAGTTTCATACCATACAAGTTGTGTAACCTTGGCAAGGACTTGTCTTTTTTTTTATTTCTAAAGAAAAGTTGGAAGATAACAACTTCTTTCACAAGAATATATTTATGACTCTAAAAACTAACATATGAGGAAAAATTTAGCACAATACCCGGCACAAAATAGATGATTAATAATTGCTGAGCATATCTGAATATTAAATAAGTAGGCAAGTAGCAGAAGTCAAGATGCAAGGGGTGAAGAAGCCGAGATTTGTCATGAGTCATGGTAATGTGTATGGACAGTCAAACTTCTGTGATCTGAACCATGGAAAGAATCAAGACTATAAGGGAAAGAACAATAAAAATGATCTAACAAGCAATTGTGTATAGCTTTTCTACATTCTCTTATATGCATTCTCATGGAAACACCAGAAATAATTTTTGTCTCATTTTATAACAACTGTAATCAAGAAAATGAGGCTTCTAAGAGCTTTTCCAAAGACACACAGTTGGTCAGGTAGATAGTGAATGGAACCCAAGCCAATCTGATTCCAAAGCTCAGGATTATTCCATACTGCTTAATGCTTCGCTTAACCCAACCTCTAGGGCTCTGGTTCTGTACAAGATGGAGCAGGCTCACACCTTCTTCCCTCTCCCACTGAATGCAATTTAGAGGGAAATAAAAGCAAGGGCTCAAGTCAATCAAAGAAACCAGAAATAAAAGAGCAATATAAACACAAAGCAGGCCAAAGGGAGGAAATGAAAAAGAGCAGAAATCAATGAAATTAAAAAGAACAGTAACAGAAACCCAGTAGAGAAAAATCAATAACACCCAAAACTTGTGGTTTGAAAAGGCCGATGGAATTGATAAACCTCTAGCAAGAATGACTAAGAAAAAAGGAAGAAAAATATAAATTGACCAAAGTAGTAGAGACGACGGCAGCAGACTTCACAGACATTTAACAGCAAATAAGGAAATTCCATTTATGATCATTGAGGTATCGGGAAAATTGCTTAACCTTAGTTCTTCACTCCATCACCCAGGCTGAAGTGCAGTGGTGTCATCATGGCTTACTGTAGCTTTGACCTCCTGAGGTCAAGCCATCTTCTTGCCTCAGCCCCCAAGTAGCAGAGACTACAGGCACATGCAATCTGTAAATAAAAAATTAAATTAATTAAAAAGTTAATTGTTTAATTTTTTTTTTTTTTTTTTTTTTTTGAAGAGTGGAAGTCTTACTGTATTTCCCAGGCTGATCTTGAATTTTTAGGCTCAAAGGAAACTTCCACCCTGGGTTCTTAATTTAACTGTAACTCTTACATCAATAAAATTGGAATATATTACCATAAGTAATCATGGAAGATTGTTTTAGGGATCAAAAAACATAGATAGATAGATAGATAGATAGATACAACTGAAGGAGATTCCTGATATTTGAGAGGGTTCCACAAGGATAAGAAGGCATTTCCCTTCTTCCATGGAATCTTTGCGTTCTTGGAGTTTGGAATCACATACTGAGATTTTGCAATTTTAAGATTATATTCATGTTTACTTCTTCCTCCACATTTCACAGATATCCTTTATTTTTTGTTGGTGGATAAATACCTGCAGGTTTTCACACCTGTTTCTTTTTCAGGAGAATGCAAATCTACACAAAATAATCAGTTTCTTTACTGACAGGTGGATGTTTAGTAAAGTTTCATGGTAATTAAAACCATATTCTAAATATTTAAATAAGCAGCATAAAATATGAAAATAAGTTTATATTCATTAATTTCCTGCACATTACTCAAAAATATCAAATGTTTCTTAACAGCCTTTTGTTTGATTAGGGAATTTGTGCGCCTTCAAAGAGCTGACTTAGAAATTGATGAGATTATAGGATATCCATTTTCTGTTAGAATTATAAAATCATACTTCAAAAATATAAATGTTAGAATAATGTTAACCACTGGTAATGGATAGGAAAATATGATTTCTTAAAATTCACATAAATCTGGTAATTTTATTATTTTAACATTTATCTCAAATCAAGCAATTTTTAAATGTAATTTATGTGGCCATTCTATTCCAGAGCAAATTAGGAGATAAACATGAGAGGAATATATGGAGTTGAAATAAATGGAAAGCTTATAGAGCAGTCACCATCACACAAAACAAATTTGTACTTTTAGGAAATGTACTCAGCATGCTGTCTGGTTATATAAATGACCCTGTGCTTGTTGCACAACTTCTAATATGCAAAGATGGGAAAAGTCCTCCCTTCCTGATTCAGGAGGCCCAGTGAAGTACAGGCATTTAGGTACTTATAATTTTCTTTTCATCTTCTTTCTCCTTTCTTCTGCAGGCATATTCGAACGGTTAGCAGTCTATTTTTGAGGCATAAGAAGTGAAGGTCAGACGTCTTCTGCAGTAACTCACCTTCAGTCAGTCAAAGCACAGAGTAATATTGCTCTTCTTTCCTTTCCCCGTTAGCAATGCATACCATACACCAGTTAAAACTGTTTTTTCTCCTTCTCTCTCTCTTTCTGATATTTCAATACACACAGAATCTCTTCTAGATTATTATTACCAATCAGCTCCATTTATAGACGATGAAAAACAGAAAGATGTACTCAGAATAGACACGCGGCAAATCACACAGTCCAAATGCCCAGAGTGAGGACATCGTGCTGCAAAGCAGTAATTCTCCTCGACAGACTTGGCCATACCAATCTTGACACTGGGCAAATTAGCCAGGCCAGGAGCAAATAAAAAGAGGAAACAGGTGTGAAATCACCTTCCTGCCTCCCAGGATGAATATGCTGCACACTGAAGCGCGATGCACCTGCACTATTGTTTCTGGGGAAAAAATAGCTTTTAAGAGCAAATACTCTTGAGCCTAGATGGAGACAAGCGACTCCTGTGTAATTTGAGTATAAATGGGTCCTTTTTTTCCTTTTATGATGGTTCATATTATGTTAACTCTTTGAGGAAATGGCTTTAAAGCTCAATGTAAACATTTAGCTGCTGCTCGCTTTACATAGAGAGGGGCCAGGAGGCCAGAGCAGGATGTAATTTCTGGAATGGCTGCTGTTCTTTAGGAACGCCTGCATCAGGGTGTCCCACGTGCAGCGCGGCAGAACCAGCCCTGGGTTCTGCGTAGTCAGAGCTCTATCCTGGTGTCTTTGTGACCAGAAGGTAAAGGTAGTTGGTTTGGTTCTGTGCTCGCCATCCTCCTGGCTGCTACGGCATGGCCTCCATCCACCCAAAACCAGATCACGTGCCGCAAGGGCTGAGTACTGACAGTGGTAAGGTGACCCTCCTCAAAATAGAATCATTAACAGCAATGACAGGAACTCACACATCCCTGCTTTTTTTCTCTGCTGACTACTTCACTGTCTTTTTAAAATACAATTTTGTGTAATTTCTTTTTTTTTTTTCTGGTGGTCTTACTTGCTTATGCCATAAACACATGAGGTAAAGAAAACCAAAAATATTTCACCCCAAATACACTTCTTTGACACATTTTGAGATGACTATTCAGTAGGCCTGCAGACAAGAACAGCCCTGCAAAGCCACCTTTTGTGGAGGAGATTTGTGTCTGATCTGCCTGGGTGAAATGAACAGCCAGGCTTTCTCCCTTGGTCCGGACCTGCGAAAAATTAACTCAAGCACAGGCTGCTACCTCTGGTTCTGAGAGCAGCTACCTGCGAGGAGGTTTCATTTGCATCACAAGCCCACCTTTGCCCCAGGTGTTTCCTCTTCTGTTCCTGCCATGACTGGTCTTGTTCATTCTAAGACACTAGTCTTTCTGTAACCTCAGGATGGTGTAAAGCTTCAACCATTCTGACCTTTCTTTGAGTTTCATATTTTTTTTGTAACTCCAGTGTTCATATGTGCACATAATATGTTTGTATTTTTTATTTATATTTAAATGTAAAATATATTTATATATTTATATTTAAATGTAAAATATATCAATATATATAAATATATTTTACATTTAAATATAAATAAAAACATAAAAATATATTTTACATTTAAATATATTTATATTTTATATTTTCTATATTATTATATTTAAATAGATTTATATTATATATTATATTTAAATATATTTATATTTTATATTTGTTATATTTTATATTTTATAAATATATTTATATTTTATATTTGCTTTTTTCTGTTAGTCTATTATCAGTTTGTTTTATAGACTCAAATTACGAAGACTTCAGGGGAAAAATCTAAAGTTCTCTACAAAGCCTGGCAACCACTGGGGAGTCTAGGGGTGCCCCACACCTAGATCCCCAGCTTGGCACTGGCCGGAGCACCCTGCAGTGAGACCCCAACCCTCTCACCATCCCTTGTTCTCTGCCAGTCCTGTCTGCCGTGCTGTGCCCTGCCCTGAGCTGAGGCAGGGAGGCGGGGATAGAGACGAAGCAGCTGCAAATTCATATTTATTAAGTCAAGCTAGTTCTTCAAAATGAATAACGATCTGCTAAAACAGTTTTGAAAATGGGCTTTCTTCTTATTTTTATTTTATTTTATTATTTTGCTAGACCGTAGTTTCTGCCTGGGTTATGGTCCTGCCTCCTTCTGGGAAATTCTTGATCTAGAGACTGGAATTTTGTTCCCGAAAACTCTCAGCTTTCTGAGGGAAAGGGAGGGACACCTCTGTTGACCTCAACGTCTAAGTGTGACCTTCCCATGTAGTTTGCTTTGATAGATTCCTTGGAACTGCACTGCCAGCTCCTGGACTGGAATTCCACTGCTCTAGCTGATGCCTTTCAACGTGTGTCCTGTCCATTCGAATGAACTCTTCCTTGGCTGGGAAAGCCATCCTAACACTTGCCAAGGTGAATGTAACAGAAAAACCAAACTCTGTAAAACATTTTAAAGAGGATTATTCTGAGCCAATACGAATGACTGCAGCCCAGGGAAAACACAAACCCGAGAAGTTTTGAGTAAGTGGTCCCAAGGCAGTCAGATTGCAATGTGGTTTTACACATTTCAGGGAGGCAAGAGCTACAGGCAGGGACATAAATCAATGCCTGGAAGGTATACATGGGTTTGGCCAAAATGGCAGAATATCTTGCAGGGTCAAAGTGCTTCCATGTTATATGTGGATTCAGAGATTCTTTAATTTGCAGTTGGTTAAAGAAGTCAGGCTCTATCTAAAACAGAGTCAGCAGAAAGGAATCCTTTAAGTTAACCTAAGGATGCTATGTAGCAGGACTGATGGCCTGCAGACGCGACTTAATCCTTGTCTGAAACAGCCTTAGGTCTTCTTTATAATTTGGTGTTTTATTGCACAAAGAATCTGTGTTGTCAGTTGTAGAGTCTCTATTTTAACATTGACGCTGGCCAGTGCACCTGAACTCCAAAAGGGAGTAGGGATATAACAAGGCACATCTGACTTCCTTTCCCATCATGGCTGGGAATTCATTTTTTTAAGGTTTTTATGGGGTTCCCTTTACCAAGAAAGGGTCTGTTCAGTCAGTGAGGAGCTTATAATTTTATTTTTAGTTTAAATGGACACACCTGGTACCTGTTGAGAGCCAATATGGGAATCTATTCATAGTCAGGTACCACAGAGAAGATATAGGGTACCTGTTCAGAGTCCATCCGTATCTCTCTGGAAACTAGGTCTAGCCTGGCAATGACTGAATAAGTAACAGATTATTTGCTAAAATACTTTACTTTGATGGTGTCTCATTTTCTCTAAATGCTATTACTGTGATAAATGAGTTATAAATAAGGTCACAATGCTCTACTTGATACCATTTTCAAACCAATCAATGAACATTCCCTGGATCTCCACCGTGTGCTCAGGAGGGTGTTTGATCTTAGGATGCACAAACGAATAACAGTTCCTTTGTCCTAAGGACTTTGGAAACCAAAGCTGGGATGAAACATGCTCTACTTACAGGACATGAATGCATGGCATGGCATGATGGTTTTTCCATAGCATCTTTCGGTGGCAGCCTCACCTATTAGCAAAATTTTCTTTTTTCTCTTACATAAAATGAAGTGTTAGACTCCATGCTTTCCAAGGCCTTTTACATTTTAAAACTTTATAATTCGAGGTGTCAACACAGTGATTTTTAAGGTGACCTAAGCATTTGGAGCAGCACTGTTCAATAGAATTTTCTATGATAATGGAAAACTTCTGTGTATGTGCTATTCAGTACGGCAGCCTCTGGCTGCAGGTGTTTATAGAGTATTGAAATGTGGCTAGTGGCCAAAGCAATCCTAAGCAAAAAGAACAAAGCTGAAGCATCACATTACCTCACCTCAAACTATACTATAAGACTACAGTAATCAAAACAGCATGGTTCTGATACAAAAACAGACATGTGGACCAGTGGAACAGAATAGAGAGCCCAGAAATAAAGCCACACAACTACCACCATCTGATCTTTGACAAAGTTGATGAAAACAAGCAATGGGAAAAGGACTCCCTATTCAATAAATGTTGCTCTGATAACTGGCTCGCTATATGCAGAAAAGTGAAATTGGACCGCTTCCTTAAACTATGCACAAAAATCAACTCTAGATGGATGAAAGACTTAAATGCAAAACATAAAACTATAAAAGCCCTGGAAGGTAATCTAGGAAATACCATTCTGGACATAGGCCCTGGCAAAGGTTGCATGACAAAAATGCCAATAGGAATTGCAACAAAAACAAAAATTGACAAATGGGACCCAATTAAACTAAAGAACTTCTGTATAGTAAAAGAAACTATCAACAGAGTAAATGGATAACCTACAGAATGGAGAATAATGGAGAATATATCTGTAAACTATGCATCCGACAAAGATCTAATGTCCAGAATATATAAGGAACCGAAACAAATTAACATGCAAAAAATAAACAATGCCATTAGAAAAGGGGCAAAGGACTTTAACAGCCACTTTTCAAAAGAAGACATATATGTGGCCAACAAGCACACGAAAAACTGCTCAACATCTAATAATTAGAGAAATGCAAACCAAAACTGCAATGAGATACCATCTCACACCAGTCAGAATGGCTATATTAAAAAGTTAAAAAATTATAGATGCTGATGAGATTGCAGAGAAAAGGGAACACTTATGCACCGCTGGTAGGAATGTAAGTTAGTTCAGCCATTGTGGAAAGCAGTTTTGAGATATTTCAAAGACCTTAAAACAGAACTACCATTTGATCCAGCAATCCCATTATTAAATATAAATCATTCCACGATAAAGACAAATGCACACGTATATTCATTGTGCACTATTCACACTAACAAAAACATGGAATCAACCTAAATGCCCATCTACAGTAAACTAGATAAAGAAAATGTGGTACATATACACTGTGGAATGTTACACAACCATAAAAATGATTATGTCCTTTGCAACAACATGGACGGAGCTGGAGGCCATTATCCTAAGCAAACTGATGCAGGGACAGAAAACCCAATATTGCATACTCACACTTATAAGTGGGAGCTAAATACTGGGCATACATGGACACAAAGAAGGGAACAACAGATACTAGGGACTACTTAAGGTTGGAGGTTGGGAGGAGGGAGAGGTTTGAGAAATTACCTATTGAGTATTATTCTTATTATCTGGGTAATAAAATAATCTGTATCCCAAACCCCTGTGACATGCAATTTACCTACATAACAAAACTGCACATGTAGTTCTGAACCTACAATAAAAGTTAAAGTAAGTAAAAGCTGAAAAAAAAGAAAAAAAAAAGAAAAGAAAAAAGAAATGTGGCTAGAGCAACTGAGGAAATCCAATTTTGAATTCTATCGATTTTAATTAATTGACATTTAGGTATAGCAACCACGTGTGGTTGGTGGATACCATATTGCATAGCACAAATGTAATGGAAGAGGGAGATGACATATAATGTGCATTATTAAGAATGGGTAGAATTTCAACATGAAGAGGAAGGAAAGAACTTCTAACTAATACGCTTATGTTTTCAAAAAGACCTTTATTGTCCTCATTCAGCTGAACAACTAACGGTGGAGTTTTTGCTGCCCTGAAGAAAATTGATTGTGCAATGGTTGGGTATTTTGTAATCATTCCCTTTGGCAAGATGAAAACTCACAGAGAGGACTCTCTTTAAAGAAACAGCAGACACCAATGTGTAACCCAAGCAATCATTGCCTGCCTTTTGCTAGAATTGTCTAACTCCACGGAGCATGACAGGGTCAGGACAGGAAGCCTGCCTCCCAAGGGTGAGTTTTCAGGATGAAGGCTCTAGGGTTTCTGCTGACAGAATCAAGTTTATGCCATCTGTATCCCATTCCATTATGGCTGGAAGGAGCCCTTGTTTGTGAATCAGGGAGAGTGGACGTTCAGCTGGACACACCCCTAATTAGGTGTGCAGCCTCAGCAAAGAGTATCAATTTTTTCTACTCCTGGTTTACTCATTTGGAAAATAAGGATCTCTAAGGCCTTTTATTCAACTCCAAGATTATGAGAACATTATTTTACGACTAAGCTAAATAATCAGTATCTTTGACATAGGGACTGTAGTGTTCAAGACTCAAGGTCTTCATTGATCTTTGCATCCACTATTGCTGACACTTCAGAGACATGAGAAACAAAAGGCTTGGATGCTAATACAACTTTCTACACCTGATGTGGTCTTCAGTAAGTTATGTGAGGGCCCTACTCTGCTATCATATCTGCAATGTAAGGGAATGTAATGCTTTTCCAGAGTTGTTGTAATATTAAACAGTGCAACTCTTACCAGCCCATTGAGTACTAGCATGGAGATGTTCAATTAGCAATTCCTCTATCCCTACCTCCTGCCTGGGCAAGGAGGCTCAACGTTATATTATTATTTTTTTTCCTAGATAATAAAAAGGCATTTTAAGGTTAGAGACCAAAATATCTTTCCTAAAATCTGATGTGGTCTACTTGAGCAGTATTCACGGAAATCAAGCTTTTCAATTTAAAAAGACAGAGGGAAAAAAATCTGCAAAATACCCTTTGATGTTTGCTGCACTTGCCATGAGGAATCTGAGATTTGAAGACACATTTGTACCATTTTATCTTTTATTGTCTTGCTAGTGTGGTAGTTTAATAGCATCAAAGTAACATAATACCAGAGAATGACCATTTGAAATGAGGCAATTTCTCCAACTTACATTTCTCAGGAAACACCATCGCCTCACTTTTGTACCTTGTGTGTGAGGATAGGCGGGGAAGCATTGGCCAAGGAACAGGCTCACTTTATTCTTCCGCGTTGTGAGCCAACTGGAATAGAAGGGTCTTAGCGAAATTCAGTTTGAATCTCCTCTCCTTCGAAGTCAAAATGGCGGCCTCAGCTGAAAATACGCACCACCCTTTTTATTCATGCTGCTAGTGAAATGAGAGAAAACTGAATAAAGGTACACAGGGCAGTTACCATACTTCTGTAATTTCCCCTGAATTGCTCACAAAGTGACTATTATTCTCCTCCCATTAAACATGGGGCCATCTGGGGCATAGATATGCAAGAAAGATTAAAATCTGACTGCATGGAACCTATTCTTTAACACGGATTCATGCTTTTGTATTGTGTGGAAAACAGAAAGATTTTCTGAACTTCTATGGGAGCATCCCAGCATCTTTATCTCTTTCACATCTGCCACTGCGTGGAATTGATGGTAATCGTGGCTATTATTGTGGTGTCTTCCTCCACTTAAAACAAGGCCATCTGGGGTTTGTGTGGTAGGGGATGGATTAGCATTTTTTTTTTCAAGTGCTCCTCTCCTTTAGTAAATATATTTTACGGAAATTATTTCAGAGAAAGGATTATGATAATAATGATTATAACACTAATAATAGGGTTATTTTGTGAGATCGCCTTTAAAAAAAAAAAAAAAAAAAAAAAAAAAGCCTCTGGTAAGCATAATCTGCAGCAGGCAAGGCCAGGAGTTGAACACCTGGGCTGGCCTCTGGGAGCAGCCTCTAGCGATTCCTCGGCATTGCAGGCTGTCTGAGCAGACCGGCGAAGGGGGCACTGACTCGGAAATCTGGCAGCAGAGGATGGTGGAGAGACCACTGGATGTGTAGAGTGGCTGGTCCAAATTCCAGCTCTGTCAGCTGCTTGCTCTTGGTCCTTGGGAGAGCTTGAAATAATCTCAGTTTTCCTATTTGTAAAAAGATAAAATAAGGCGCTAGTACATCCTTTTAAGGGTTGTTGGGAGAACTAAATCAAATAATGTGTGGAGAGCGTTTCACACAGAGCTTCGTATGTAGTCTCCATAAATGTTGAAGTTTAAAACTCTAGTGTCAGGCCTCTGAGCCCAAGCCTGCACGTATTCATCCAGCTGGGCTGAAGCAAGAGAAGAATAACAAAGGAAGTGAAAATGGCCTGTCCTGCCTTAACTGATGACATTACCTTGTGAAATTCCTTCTCCTGGCTCATCCTGGCTCAAAAGCTCCCCCACTGAGCACCTTGTGACTCCCACCCCTGCCGGCCAGAATGCAACCCCCTTTGGCTGTAATTTTCCACTACCTACCCAAATCCTGTAAAACGGCCCCACCCCTGTCTCCCTTTGCTGACTCTCTTTTCAGACTCAGCCCACCTGCACCCAGGTGAAATAAACAGCCTTGTTGCTCACACAAAGCCTGCTTGGTGGTCTCTTCACAGGGACGCACGTGAAATCTAGAATATTAGATAGAATGCTTTGCAATTTCCAACTGAAGTGGGTTTTCAGTTTTCTTATTTTTGACGGATTAGCACCACAGCAATTAATATTAAAATGGATGTAATCGCATGTCTACTTTAGAGTACACAATTAGCTTAAGCCATGGTTTAATGCCAAGAGACTGAGCAAATCTGAAACCTTATTTCAATTAATATTAACAGATCCCTATCAAGTGGTGATGTAGAGTGATAAGGGTAGAATTTGGAGTCACATCAAACGGGTTTGAATTGCTGACAGCTTGACCTTGTACAAGCCATTAGTTTATCTTCCCAGTGTCCTTATTTACAATGTCTCTATCAGGAAAGTGCGTCGCATATTTGTGAAAAGAATTAAGTTACATAATTCATCTAATGTAGAATCCGTTACACAGTGGGCACTTAATAAATGCTAGTTTTCATATATGCATGTATATGACCAATTAAAAATATATATTGAGAAAGTGTTGTGTATGTGTCCGTGTGCATGTGCTTCTCTGTCCCACTTTTATTCAGTTCTCATTCCTACCATTCCAATATAGCTTTGTCTTTTTCTCCCACTGAAATTGCGTGTCCAGTGGTGTGACTGTTGTTTAATGGCTTGACATCACGGAAGGCATAACCTGCCCGTGGCATCTCAACTCTGCCTCTTTCCAATCAAGGGATATCATTTCCTCCACCTTCTACTCTTACTCTGCATCCCTGTCTGAAATGTCTTCTTCTTTCTGAAATTCCACCCCACTTTGTCACACCGTCTTAAAACTGTAGATTTAAAATGGTTGTATACATGAGAAACCAGACTTTGTTTGGAGGACACTGACCTTCATAAAGGTACATTGTTTCCTAATAACATATGTTAGCCTATATTTTTACTTGAGGAGAAAATTTCCTTTTAAGATTATAAACCCAAATCTGTTTCTTTATACAAATATTTATTTTCCTCCATTGTGTAGGCACGTGCCTCGGATATTAGAGCACTGTCTACAATAGCATATTTTCATCTGTTTAGCACACTTATAAAACATAAGAGCCTGGAATCGTATATTCCTGGCATCTCTTCCAAGATGAAAGGCATTTCTCTTACTGAAGCCATGAACTCTGGATCCTTGCTCTGAGCTAGGTCTGATTAGACACTTCCGAGATGTCTGAACTGGAGGGGGCCAGGAGTGACCTGTGGGTGCTGGGTTATTTTCCTGCATGTTATCCTTCACTCTTCCCCAGCTCTGCTGGGAGTCTCAGGTGGGCTCAGCCCTCTGGGCTACCTTTCCCAGGCTCCCAGGTGAGCTGTTTGGACAATGAGAAGCTCTAGTGGAACATTGGAAGGTGGGAGGAAGGGAGAAGCCAAGTTCATTCTCTCTTTCTCCTAAGATGGGATCCCCCATAGTGACTGCATCTCCTACCAGAGATGCCCTCCATGAAACAAATTTTCACCTGGTGGCACTGACCTCAGTGGTCCCACAACTGCAGACCTTTCTTTCTCTCCCGCATCCTAGGCTAGGGAGTGGCTTCCTGTGCCTGATTGCTTGGTTACCTCATCATTCCATGTTTGGATTTTCAGCTCTCGCATTGCCTATGTAAACCATTTCCTATACTGATCTCCTCTCTTTGAAACAGAGTGACTTTCTTTCTTATTTGAAACTTGATTGATACAAGTGTCCTGTTGTCTAGGGCTTTGCAAGCTCTTCTCCTCAGTACCACAGGGTGTTTTCGGAGCTCCTTGGGGCCTCCTGTTGACTCAAGAGAGGAAAGGGCGAGACAGCAGCAGTGGTGCGGCCACTGTAGCTGTGCAGATACAGCAGCTAGTCAGAAATGGTTCCAGGATGCAAGAAGCTCACAGTTTCATAGAAATAACAGTCATGCATTTGTGAGTCTGTGATGTTTATGTTGGATTGAAGTGTGACTTCTGATCTCATTGTCTGAGGAAGCTTTTTTCTTGCTAAAGATATGAATGATTGAGTCAATCAACCAACCAGTGGGGAAAGAGCTTTGTATCAGTTGCTATGAGATTTGGCCTATGCGTCAGTAGGGATAAAATGAATAGAGAAAGAACATTGCATGAATGAATGAATGAAGAAACAAACAAACAAACAAACAAAGAAGGTTGTGTCAGTAGCCAAGGGTTCTTGTCTAAACTCCGCAATTAATCTGTGAGTTTACTTTGGGGAAGTCCCTCCTCCTTCCTGGGCCTGTCTTCCCACCTATATAATGACAAGTTTTTACTAGGAAAATAGGTTTTATCGTGAATGTGAAATGTGAGAGTTGATAGTAGTTTCTTGTTGACTCTGATGAGAAGGGCGCTGGCTGAGTCCCCGGAGCCTTGGCGGACAAGAGTACCGCGCCTGTGTGAGCCCAGGATGGGGACACTGCATATCCTTATGGACGGGTACTGTCTAAGGGCAGACTGGTCAGATGTTCTGTTTCTCCATTTTAACTGACTAATTGGCAAATAGCCTCATCTGAGGCTTTCTCTGCACACAGAGATGAGTGGAAATTACCGTTGCTCAGGATGAAAGAACATGATCTTTACTGAATTGTAGCATGAAGGATTCCTCCCCATTGTAACTGCCCATTTGCCGGTCTGTCTTCCACACTAAAGTGAGAGTTTCTTGGAGATAAGGATGCTTCATTGGCACTGGTAGATCATCAGTATCTAGGCTACATAGTGGGAATTGTTTGTTAGATTGTATGTGACTCAATCATGGGATGTATCTGCAGATAAGCCAGGGGCCAAGGCTGCACATAAATATGAAGGTCAGCATCCAGAGGCCTCTGTCTTAGCCAGTAGAGCCCAAAAAGCAGAGCTTCAGGCAGGGTATGGATGCAGGTCACTTATTTTGGAAAGTAGAATCAGAAAAGAGTAAAATAAGAAAGGATGTAGAGGTAAACTCCGGGTGTTCTACCAAGCTGATTACTCCCAGTGGTGACTGGGTATATGCGGGGAATCCCCCACAGTGCAAGGGTTGGACAAGGGTATATTTATGAACTATTTTCCATCCTCCTATGTTTAAAGGTTGCCCCCTGGGGTATAAACTTTCTCAGACTTCTAGATTAGTCCAGGCATCAGGAAGACTGGGGAGTTGCCTTACAACTCCCACTCAGCAGTGACAGAGAAGCCCTAGGGCAGAACGCAAGAAGTGGCAAAGTGTGCAACTAAGTAGCAAAATGTGCTAAACGTGGTTTCAGCAGCAATGAGAGAATTTAACAACACGGACAGAGAGAGAGGGTGAGAAGAATCACAGGAGAGGTCCGACACAAAAATTTAAGGTGAGTCTTATTTAGTTCCTTGGAGGTGACCGTAGGGAGTTGAGGACACCAATGGCCATTTCTCTTTTGCATTTCATATCACCAGAGCTGCTGCAGCTCAAAGATAGAGGAGATGCACAGAGCCACAGGGGCTGCTCTCCAAAGCTACTGTCTAGTGCCCTTGGCAATAGGCCAGGAGGTCACCTGGGGCTCAAGCTGTCTGAGCCTGGGCCACGTTGCTACAGAGCTTAGATAAGACTCCATGGAGAGAGGAACACCCAGGTCCATCTTTACAACTCACATGCACTCAGCTCTTCAGGACTTGAGGCTGCCTCATCTGTACTTGGGTCAATTCTATGGACTCTCATTGGCTCACTGTCATTGGCCAGCCATCCAGACATCTCACAAAGCTGTTGCAATGCTGGCAGGGTTGGGTTGGTGCAGGGACCAAGAGACAGGCCAAAGGAATCAAAACTATGAAGGGGTGGGAGCAACAGGACTGTGGCTCACAACTGTGTTGCACAACCTACATGCTGATGACAAAACCACAACATTAATTTAAAAATGGAAGGGAATGTTTGTGTGATTAAGGGAAGGGGAGAACTTTCAACAATTTCCAGAGCACTAAATATGAGGCAAAGATTGGTTAATCTGATTACCTCAAAATTAAGGTTTTCTGTTCAAAATGAGAAGAGGGAAAATAATTTAAGTGTCTAAAACTGGCAAGAGATTAATATCTGAATTTTAAAAGGAATTCCTAACAAGTACATGAAGAAACATTTTAGTAATTAATAGTTACATAAATAAGACATACAAAAAGTTATGACTCCAAGCCTATTAGGCTGGTGAGAAAACCACAAAGAGTGTAAAAGACGATCATATCAAAGGTTGACAGAGATGTGCAATACAGGGATATGTTCTAGGGAGGATACAGGTTGGTGCAGCCATTTTGAAAACCAACCTGATAGTAAACAATCAACTTAAGTATAGATGTGTCTTATGACTCCAGAAATTCTTTCCCCACATACATAACCCTCAGAAATCCCTCCACATATCCATGAGAAGACTTGCACAAGGATGTTTACTGAACACAGTTAGTGATGCCAGCCAGCTGCGACTTCCTGGGAGGAGGTGTTTCATTTGCAGACAGACATTGTGGAGGAGTGAGCAGCAGTTTGGGGCACAATTTGGGTGCTTTGGTGTCCTGTAATCTCATGAGGGATCTTAAAAATGTGGTACTTAATGAAAATGTAAGAAGAACAGGGAGAAGTCTGACACAGTTACAATTCTTTCAAAAATACCCATTAAAAAAAGGAAGACCACCATGATATAATATCAAAATTGTTGATAACGGGGGATAGAAATGTATTATGAAGATCAAAGTGAATAAATAATCAAACAAGAGAATCTTGCATGACCAGTGATAATAATGTACAGTAAGCTGAAGAATGTGTGTGTTTAACTCCATCCCTGGCGTTTCTGTGTTTGAGGTTAAAAATCAATATATAATTGTATAAAGCTCTTTATTTTTTTGTTGGTTTTTGTCTTTTAAAATTTACTTTTATTATTGTTTTATTGATTGATTTTAAGAGATAGAATCTCACTATGTTGCTCAGGCTAGTCTTGAACTCCTGGGCTCACATGATCCTCTTGCCTAGGCCTATCAAAGTGTTTAGATTACAGGCATAAGCCAATGCACCTGACCCTAAAACTCTCTATTTAACCTAACTATAATATTAAGGAGACATAAAAGGAAATTAATATATAAAATAATAAGTATATAGAGATACATAATACTCTGACCCAAATTCAGAATTCTTTTGAATTTGACAGGTACAATTGCAGATGATACAGCAGTTGTAGAGGGCCCTCGAATGTCACCAGCAGTGTCTCAGTGAGGTTGTGATTTTTCAGTTTTCTGACTTTTGGCAAAATCCCCAATAACACAAAGCATATTCTACTTTTGAATTAAAAAGTAGTTAGGTTCTTGGAAAATTAGTAGGTATTAAAGCTGTGCAAAGAAAATTGTGTGTTTATATTTGTAAACTAGAATTAAATTCTAGATTCAAATAATTTTTAAAAGCTTTTCCACTCGCATGAATATCAGGTGAGTGATTTGAAAATTGCATCAAATAAAGAGAAGTCGTTGTGGCACATAATTGTCCCATAAATTGGAGGGCATCTGGCATCCAAACAAATGCCAATAAATCCCACCCCCAAAGGTTGTGACAAAAAGATACACCCAAATACTCATGATTTCTCCTAGGAGGGGATACAGTCTTCCTTGATCTCTCTTGGGAATATAAAATTCAGAGTGACTCTAATGGAAATCCAACTTCTTGTTCTCTATATTGTAAAACTTCTATAATCTTCAGCTTTTAGAATATGATATCTTGAAAGCAAAGGTTAGAAAAAAGGTAAAATCTCGTAAAAAATGATTTGTAGGAGACGAGAATTTCATTTAAATTGACCTGGATCAGGTAAGCCTTGGTGGTCTCTGTCATGCTATGATCATCGACATAACAACAGAAGCAATGAATAAATGGTTATTTCCCAGGGAAAATCCCCAATCCTGGTTCAACTGGAAATAACTCATGGCACATGAGAAAAGCTAAAATAATGATTAATTAGAACATGAATTCCCGGAAGCTATGAACATGTTGTTATAATACCAGCAATTTCTGCTTTAGGTATTGAAAAGTCACATGGATTATGATAACTACCCTTGGTCTGATATTGGTTTCATTTAATATTTTTCAAACTTTTAAAAAAGAGGATTCTATTTTCAAATGAGCTATTAGGTGTATCTGTAAAATGTAAAGCAGATGAAAGATGATATCAGTATTTTGTAATGCAAATATATTTTATAAGCTCAAATTTATAACATTTTTCTTATTATAATATCAAGTAATTACAATATGAGGCAGTTTTTTGGCTTAATTGAAATCAGAGTTATGGATGATAGCCCAGTCTGATTGTTAGCATTTGATTTATCCTGGATTTTTGCTGCGACTGTACAAGATTAAAATATCCTGGTTCATTACAGATAGGTAGTCGCAATTTCTTTTTAAGTTTGCATTCTCAAGACTTAATGTATAAATCTGTTGCCAAAGCCTAAAATATAAATGATAAAATTTTCATTTAAAAATTAAACACATCATCAGTAATATGAAACTTCTCTTGTAGCCAAACCATAGTGCCTGTTCTCATAGCCAACACATAAATCTAAAAGCTAGACAAATAGCAAAACCAACTAAACTAAACCGAACAAAACAAAGAGAGAAATCACTTAAGCCCTGAAACTAACTGCATTAGGACACAATCACATAGAGGTGTGTCATATGTTCTTTTTTTTTTTTTGAGATGGAGTCTCACTCTGCCTCCCAGGCTGGAATGTAGTGGTGTGATCTCAGCTCACTGCAGCTTCTGCCTCCTGGGTTCCAGCATTTCTCCTGCCTCAGCCTCCCAGGTAGCTGGGACTACAGGCATCCACCACCACACCTGGATAATTTTTGTGTTTTTTATTAGAGATGGGGTTTTACCCATGTTGGCCAGGCTGGTCTCAAACTCCTGACCTCAGGTGATCCACCCGCCTCGGCCTCCCAAAGTGCTAGGATTACAGGCATGAGCCACTGTGCCCAGCCCATATGTTCTTTTATGGCACAGATTATAATGAAACTGGGACAGGAGCACGAGTCATTCACAGGTGCCTGAGCCTTGCCTGGCACTGATGAAAGAAGACCCATAGCTGTGATAGTGCCCAATCCACACTTGGATTTCAGGTAAGCATGGATTCTTGCAGAAGTTTGAATCTTCTGAAGGTCAATGCAGACCTAGAATCTTTTTCTTCAATCATTTGTCTGGCATGAATTTAGATATATTCATGGAATACATGCGAAAAAGATATTCAGATCTGTTTTAAAATAGGGTATCCTAGTAGGACAAATAAATACCTTGGTCCAGTATGTTAAAATTTGATGCAGAACTGCACCGTTTTATATGAATATTAAACATAAAATTCTGAGATGCCATTTACACAGCTGAAAGCAATCATTTGTAGAATCTGTCCTATTTAAAAGTAACTACATTTTAAAGAGCTAGTTAGATGTTTCTCGTTAGAAACATATTCTTAATACCAAAGCACAGAGGAAACTAGAAATAAACAGACTTCATGGCTATCGATGAGTTTCCCCTCCCTGGCTGCCATTCCCCTGATTGTTTTGGTTCTTAATCTTCTTATGCCCACTGATGATATTCATCGTGTTTTAATTTACTGAATAAGGTAGTTTTGAGGATCCAGTGATCACTTTTTGTGACAGTGCTTTGATAAGACATTTCAAGCCTTCTCTGCCTGTTACAGATGAGTAATTTGCCTTGTAAACAAGATCCAGGCTTTGCATGCTTGTCGTAAGACAGTAGGTGTCATTCTAAGAGAGACATGCCAGTCCAAAAGGAAGCTTAATTATAAGACAACCACGCTTAAGAAATCTTACAATATTTTATGACCTATTCAATTCTAAAGTATTAACTACTCATAAAAATTCACTTTGTGTAGTAAGTAAAAAAGAAGAAAAATCACTCCCACTAACCACGCTCACAGACACCCAAAGTCAACAATTTGATTCACTTCCTACCCATCTTTTATTTTCTTATTTATAGCTCTACTTTTGAGCATGGCCATATTTATACTTTTCATTTCACTATTTTGTCTTAATGTTATAAACAAATATTTTCCCATATGAAACTGTAGATTTTTATAACTCCAACTTCAGAGCAAACAACAAGCTGTCTTATTTTACCCAGAGACAACATATCTGACATCCCCTCTACCTTTACCCTTCTCCAGCTGTCTCTGTCTGTTAACATAATTTTTTAAAAGTTTATGAATAAGGAATGGTGATATCTGGGAAATGAAGACTTTCAAGAGTAGTCAGTAGGTGCCTAGTACTATCTAAAATACAGGGCGAGAATTTCTGGAGCATATTAAGCCTCACTGGCAGATGTATTTCAAAATCCATGGATCAATGTTGTTAGTACCAAAGGCCACAAGTGTGAGCCATGATAGTTGTAGGGGCAAGACTTCACTAGAAAGAACCATAAAAACAAAAACAGGGCTGTGACTGGAGATAGCACAACTGGAGGGGAAGGCTGTCTCCCACGGTGGCTGTGGTGGGCTGAATTCTGTTCTCTGAAAATTCACATGTTGAAGTGCTAACAGTGCCACAGGATGTGACTGTATTTAAGAAGAGAGTCTTTAAAGGGGTAACTAAGGTAAAATGAGGTGATTGGGATGGGCTGTAATTCAACATGACTTGTATCCTTATAAGAAGGAGATCAGGACACAGACACACACAGAGGGAGGACCATGTAAAGTCCCAGGGAGGAGATGGCCCTCTAGGAGACAGAGAGAGACGTCAGAATGAAATACAACCTGACGGCACCTTGATCTTGAACTTCAATCCTCCAGAACTGTGAGACAAGAAATTTCTCTTGTTTTAAGCCACCCAGTTTGTGGGACTTCGTATGTCCTAGCAAATTAATACAGTGGTTGAACACTGGGAAGGCAGAGTTTCCATGTGGCATCTCAGCTCCATCCTTAATAACTCTGTGCCTGACTCCATCCACCCAGCCCTCTGGTTTACCATCTGTACTTGGTGATAAGGATACCTACACCTACCTATTTCTTAGGGTTTCATGAAGATGGAGTGAAGGTATCTAAAGCATTTAGAACCATACCCAATCTATAGTCAATGCTACATAAGTTTCCGTTTTGGTTGTTTTACTAATATTAGTATAATAGAAATAACACGGACTTTGGCTTTACACAGACCAAAGTTTAAATCTTAACTCTGCTACCAACTACCTATCTCTTACTGAGACTCATCTCATTTGAAAAATGAAAGAGTAATTTGTTCATGTGAATGCTGGGAGAATTAAATGTGCAATGGACAGAAAGAGTTGAAGATTTCAGCACAATAAATATCACCCCTTTACCCAGCCCTCTACCCTATGCCAAGCTGACCAACAGGGCCTTATGGTTGAAGAGAGAGAGAGAGATGGATGAAAAACAAAAATTTTGCAGCTATCACAGGCATTTCTAAATGATGCGAATCAGAAAAAATAATTGAAGGAGGAAATGGTGGCTGGCCAGGACAACCCCAGCAGCTCAATGCCTGGACACCCCACTTTAGGAGTGAATAAAAGTCACACTTACCAGATTTCTCACCCTATTTTTCTTATCATTGGTCTCAGGATTCAATATGTATCTTTCCAGCAGAAGCCCACAATTGCTCCGTAGGCTAAGTGGCAACTTTGCCTCATAGTTGATTATCCACATGAATTGCCAATGTCACTGGAACCCTTGTATTTAAGATATTTTCCTACAAGGTTATGACTTAAGGGTTTATTTCTCTATCTCATGACACAGCCTCTGCTTTAGGTATCTTCCATGATAAGTACTTACTTCTTTCTTTGTGGCCTAGAAGGCGGAAGATTGAATTTCAAACAGAAGCCCTCCGGTCCAGTTGTTACTTCCTTATAATACAATTATTTCTTTTTTGTTTGTTTTGGTTTGAGATGGGATCTCACTTTGTTGCCTATGCTGGAATGTAGTGGCACCATCATAGCTCACTGCAGCCTGGAACTCAGGGACTCAAGCAGTCTTCTCACCTTTGACTCCCAAGTTGCTGGGACCACAGGTGCATGTCATCATGCCTGGATAATTTTTTAATTTTTTGTAGAGATGTTGGTCTCACTATATTGCTGGTCTGAAACTCCTGGGCTCAAGTCCTATCTTGGCCTCCCAAAATGCAGGCGCAAGTCACTATACCGGCCCAATTATCTGTCATTATTCTAAAACACTTGTTGAGTACTTTACAAGTGCCAAGCTTATGCAGGCACTTTCACATGTGTGATCTCACTGAATCGTCATGACTTACTAGGACACTATTATGATAACACATATGAGAAATATAGAGACTGACATGCAGAGAGATGTTGCTCTCCCAGGGCCTGAGGACACGTACCTGAGGAGCCAGGTGCACACCCACCCAGTCCACCTTCAGCTGCTTTATACCCATTATGTCTCACTCCTTTCATAAGACATACCTTGGCTTATCTGCCTGCTTTATCTGGCCTTAAATCTCCAGTGGAAGTCCTACCAAAATGATTCACAAAGAAGTAATTTTCACCCGGTGAAAATTGCACTGAAATTTTGGGGAAATGATGTTATAACCAGACATATTTTGCTTTAATGTCTCTGCTTACATTTTTAGTTCTGTGTGTTCTTTCTAACCAGCAACCTTGGCCCTTGAGTTTCTTCAATTTTATTACTCTTAAGTATTTGCCTGTCTGTCTCTGCTGGCTCCTGCTCCTCCCACCTCAAGCTTTCTCTCTCCCAAGCCGTAGTCACTTCCCTCCTTGAGGAATGTGCCCTGTCTGTTGAAATCCCTTGCCTGAGTCAATGGTGTGGATTTGCAGTCATCAGTTCCCCACAGTTGAAGATGGAATATTCTCTGGGCTCCTTCACAGGCTGCACCCAGCTTTTTGTTCTGACACTGATGTGAAGGGTAATGGCTGAGATTCAGAACATTAGGTCACACTTGGGACCCCAAGAATCAGGGGTGTGGCTCTTGCAGAAGGGTTCCGACCGGCATGGTGCAGACTTTGAAAAACAGCTTCCTATCATTTTTAGGGAAAAGCAATTCCTAGTGGAGTTATCTGGGTGAGAATGTTTTTCAGGAACTGTTTGGAGACAGGGACCTTTTCTAACAGCCTGACCTGGGCCTCACACAAAAGCAAACATAATATTTTTAGGAAGAAAAGCCAAGTCTGTCCCTCTGGCCCCAGGCTTCATGCGGGCTCTGCTTCCCTCCAGCTTTGCAACGATTAACGCAGTACGCACCTTCTCTGAGCCTCCGCTGCCTCATCTCCAGGATGGGAAGAATGACAACAACAACAATGCCAGCCTGTTATGAGCTGAACTGTACCCCACAAAGTTCATCTGCTGAAGTCCTAATCTCTAGTGTTTCAGAATGTGACCATATTTGGAGACGATCAAGTCAAAATGAGGTTATTAGAGTGGGCCATGGACCAACATGATGGTGTCTTGATGAAAAAGGGGAATTTGGAAAAGACATGCAAAAAGAAAAGAAAATACAAAGACACAGAGAGAAGACAGCCATCTCCAAGCCAAGGAGAGAGTCCTGGGACAGATCTTTTCCTCACAACCCTCAGAAGGAACCAACGTCCCCCACACTTTGATCTTGGGGTTCTATTCTTTAGAATGGCAAGACAGTAAATTTCTATTATTTAAGCCACCCAGTTTGTGGTTCTTCTTAGGCCAGCCCTAGCAAACTAGTGCGCAGCAGTCTCAGGGGTTTTTGAAAGATTAAATGACACAATTTATGTAAAGTGCCCAGGAGTTACACAGTGAGCTCTCAAAAATTCACTGTCATCATTGTCATATCATCACATTAGAAGTGGCAACATCTTCATTGACATTGAAAAGGAAATGCCATCTTCATGGACATGGACATTGAAAGTTATGCCCTGTGTTGAAGCCTATACCAAGATCTTCATCTATTCCCATTTTAGAGCAGAATGTCTATATGAATGTGTGTGTGTATTGCATATTTCCATTGCATGATTTTGTGGTGGGATAAATAGCAACTCCTTACTTCTCTTACCCAGAATTGCTTTGGTTGCTCATAAAATTAGGAGTTGGGGTCTGTGTCTAGCATCTTGTAAAGATTTCTTTCAGTTCTAGCAGCAACATTCGTATAACTGAGTAATGATTGCATAGTATTTTCTTATCAATGTAGTTACTCAGTTCTCCACTTACAGAGGCAGCAGCAAGGGCACTAAATCTAGAGTGAGGAAATCAGCATTTCGGTTCTGGATCTGCTATTAAATATTTGCAGGCCTTTCAACAAGTTAATTACCTTTTCTGGACCATCTGCAAAGAGATGGATGGCAGAACAGAGCTCAAGTGATCAATAAAGTCTTTAAGAACCTATGACAAACTAAGATCCTGATGGTCACCTAATTGAGGCAATAACATTCCTTCCATCTGTGGAGAGCCCAGTCTTGCTGAACAATGCAGTACATCTCTTACTGAAAAAGTTTTTTTTTAATGTAGTTTAATCATCCTCCTGCCATACGATTAGCATTTTCAAGTGGATCTGAGTTAGTTGAAGCAGATGGTTTATCTTCTCTCATAGTGCTTCGACTTGGACATTATATCATTTCTACATCTAACTCCGTCCTTGCAGTGCTCAAGGAATCCTTCCAAATTTTGCGCACTGTGTTTTGACTTATTTAATGCAGACGTACTTTACCCGCAGTAAACATGATTACCAAAATACTTTAACTTGAGAGTTTCTGCTTTCCTCTCTGGTGTAATTAGTCACACTGCACTCTCTCTGCATTTAGGGGAAAAGGGAAGAAAAGAAAACACCACACACAGCATCTTACAAATGTGTCTTTACTTCTCTCCAGCTGCTGGCTCCACTCTTTTGAGTTTTCAGAGTGTCAGACCCTTGGAACAAGGGTAAAAAAGTAGAAAGTTCCAAGAGTTGTCACCTGATTACATGCCTTCGAACGCAAGGGATGGAAGCCACACGTGGGTCGGGTGAGAACTCACCAAGAGAGGAAGCTTTGAAACTGAGAAGTCCCCACCCAAGCAATTGGCTTTTGCTGCTGCTCTAAGTGTCTCAACATTGGGCCGAAATGTTTTGTCTTCATGACTGGGAAAGAGAAAAGTCCCTTTGAGTTGTAATAGCAACATGAAATACTAGAACGTCTTACCAGTTCATAACACACCTCACTTTTCAACTTGATCTTCCCAACAGGGAGACAGCCACTGCAGTCATAACTATGAGACCCATGGAACCAGCCCTATCTGGCTCCCATTCCTGATCTTGCCAAGACAAATAATCCAACTTTCCCTGGGGGATGACCGTGAGTTTTAGAGCTGTAAAGTTGCTAAGAGAGGGCCTTGCGCGAGGCAGGTTTTCAGTAAGTAGTGCCCATTATGTCTTCACATGAGGAAACTAAGGCCCAGAGCAATTTCATAAACTCGTGAACATCATTTAATATCAAACAGATTCAGGTTTCAATCTTGATTGTTTTCTTTGGATTAGGGTAGAATTTACGTAGAGTGAAATGTGCACATTTACAGCATACATTTGAGCCTAACCTCTCTGGCAGCCCAAACCCCATTGCCCAGACACCTCAAGCCACAGAGACTGCAGCTTTCTTCCTGAGACTCAACTCCTGTGCTGCACAAACTGAGTGTTCCAGGGGGACACAGCATCCCTGGGGACACTCTGTGCTTCCTGCACCTGGTTCTCTTGCAGTGGGTGCTTCCCTGCTCTCAAGGCAGAGAGCCTCCCATTTCTGCCTGCTGTTGGCCACTTTGCAGTGCCTTCAAATACACACAACCACTCACACACGCACCACCCACCCACATGTAGGTTTATTATCTGATAATAAGCTGCTCCACAATGACCACATTCCTAAAACCCAATCTAATTTTTTAAACGTTCTTTTCACTAACACTCATTTTCCAAGAGATGAGAAATTCAGAACACACACACACACACACACACATCTGCATAGAAAAATAAAGATATATACATGCACATTGCCTGGGATTGTATGGAAAAATTGTAGCCATCCCCAACCACGAACAGATTAGGAAATTTCTTGAGTTCTGTCTTCTTTTCCAAAGATGTTGACTTTCTCATAATCATGCCAGATAGCAAAGGAATATTCTAAGTCTCCCAAATGTTTATAACAGAGAGAGAGAGTCTTAAGAAGTATGAGGGGGTCTTAGAGATTTCCTTAGCATTCTAAAAACACTTGAGTGCAGCCGATTTTCTCTTCTGCTGAATACACATTTCAAAGTAGTCATCTCATACAGTCTCTGGCCTGCAAATCCAATGCTAGAATTTTCCTAGAGAAAATGAGGACCCATTTGAACTGGGAGATTTCACACAGCAACAGCCTAAACACTCAAAGATTATGAGAGAGGGAAGCCAGAGAAGCCAAAGGCTGAGAAGTAACGCGGGGCCTTTCAGTGCTGGCTGCCACCGTGTGTTCTTTGTGACGACTATGACTTGAATATGAGTTAATTAGTAACTAATGTGATCTTACAGAAAGGAAAAAGAAGAATTCAGCCAGGCGCAGTGGCTCACACCTATAATCCCAGCCCCTTTAGGAGGCCAAGGAGGGCGGATCACTTGAGGTCAGAAGTTCGAGATCAGCTTGGTCAACATGGTAAAACCCTGTCTCTACTAAAACTACAAAAATTACCCTGGCATGGTGGCACACACCTGCAGTCCCAGCTACTCAGGAGGCTGAGGCAGGAGAATCACTTGAACCTGGGAAGTGGAGACTGCAGTGAGCCAAGATCGCGCCACTGTACTCCAGCCCGGGTGACAGAGCAAGACAAAAAGCAAGAATTTTACTATTAATCTTTTATTGTGATATCTGTTACACAATAGGATGTACAAGATTGATCATTTTTGGATATAGTTTTTGTGACTCTAAAATTATATTTATCCTTCACTACCCCTCCCCCAATTGACGAAAAAAAAACTATGTATGCATGTATGTATGTATATTTATGTCTATATATACTTGTACCTATATTGAAGGAAGGAACAATTAGAAATCAGCATGTGTGTGATCAGCTAATTTAACCGCTGTTTCCTACAGAGAAAATCACTCACACTGTTGTGGCATAAGATGTCAGCTGTGCTGGCAGAGCTGAGCTGCGTGCAGCCTTGCCCAGTAACTTTTAACTTTGCTGGACTTCTCGCCTGTCCTGATAGCACCACTGATCACCTGAAACCATAAAAGTCATCTGAACTCCTAGATTTTTGTTTCTTTCTTTTTTTGCTTTAATTTCAAAATCTCTCATATTTTTATTGTCTTTTTTGCATTTCACCTGCCAATAACCAGGTTCAGGTCGTGAACCTTAGTCTTCTCATTACAACTTCCAAATAATTTTTCTCTACTCCTAATTCTGCACTTTCAACCTATCCTGTACTTTATTGGTAATTCTAGAGATGATTACTTTTAATAATTGTTAATATATGTTAGAGATTCGTACATAATTAGCACATAAAACCTGAGCACCTATGGATAGTTTTGCTTAGGATGGGTCTAAAATCAAGAAATTGAGTCAATTTAAGTTTAATTTAAAAGGAAGAATAAATAAAGAATAGCATAAATAAAGTCTAGCAGAAACTTAACATTTAAAATACACTGGTGCCAACAAGAACACGGAGTGTGGTGAGACAAATTCTCTTGGATGCTTGGTTCTGCCATATAAAAGTTCTGGGTGAGTCACCTTGCCTCTGTGAGCCTTAGATTTGTCATTAGCAAAATGAAATGATGCTATGCACAAGAATTTATATATATATACACACATATATATAGGTGTACACACACTATGTTATATATAATATTATACATATATAATATATGTATACACACACTATATTATATATAATACTCTAGGTACACACATTATATTATATACATATGTGGTGCCTTTATATCAGTTATGAATTTGTTTTGCTTTTTAATGCAGTGTCACCTGTCTCTGAGCCTGTTTTCACCTGGGAGATGAGGAAAATCTCCTATAGGTTTTGATTGATTGTTGCTCCTTCTCTCTGATGTGAGCTAAGAATCCAGGACTTCAGTGGTGCTCAGAAAATAAGGAGCAGGCTGGGCACAGTGACTGACACCTGTAATCCCAGCACTTTAGAAGGCCAAGGTGGGCAGATTGCTTGAGCTCAGGAATTTGAGACCAGCCTGGGCAACATGGCGAAAACCCATCTCTACCAAAAATACAAAAACTTAGCCAGGCATGGCGTGGTGGTGTGTGTCTGTGGGAGGCTGAGTTGGGAGGATCCCTTAAGCCCAGGGGTTGGAGGTTGCAGTGAGCCAACTGTGCTACTGCACACAAGCCAGGGGACAGAGTGGGACAAAAAGGAAAAAAAAAGCAAGCAAGTAAGCAAGCAAGAAAGAAAGAAAGAAAGAAAGAAAGAAAGAAAGAAAGAAAGAAAAAAGAAAAAGACTTACTTCACAGAGATTGTTGTAGCCTCATCCCACAAGATGCTGCTGTGAACCGTTCTTCTCAGGGTGCCTCAGACTTTCATTTTCCACTTTGAAACACATCTGAAGACATTTATGCCAGATTCAGAACATGAAGGCCTGGCAATATTCTCGGGTGACAAGAAATTTTATTTTTTCCTTAATACTCTCATAGTAGCAAGAACCACACCCACGTGAATTCAATAGTTTCCTGCAACATGGGTAACAGTGTCTTGAAAGAGCACACATATCAGCTATTCTAAACATCAGCAACTGTATTATTTAATGCACAGTTCTCTCCTCATTCCACTCCCTCTTCTTAATCCTTGATGACTCCTCTCACTCCCTGGGTTAGGCCTAATCTCTCCGTCCAGGCATTTAACCCACTCTGCTTTAAACACAGCCTACGTCATCAGCCACATCTCATAAGCTCTCTACAAAAGGACTACCTGAACAGAGCCAGAACCACAAATATATGTTGTCTGAATTAATACCCATCTGTATCAAAGCTGGTGACTTTCAGCCATCGTGGGTGTGCTCAACTCTATCCTCTCATGCCTACTCAAATCTTTCCTAGGTAATTTCCTCCTATTGTACCCATATCATAATTTGCTACCTTTCTGTGAGTCTTTCTCCTAGGTATACAGTCTGTAGCTATTTTAGAAAGTTACTGACCCCCTAACTACAGCTTTATGCCTCTACTCTCCTTGAATACCAAATTCCTCGGAAGTCTCATGCCCATCCACTGTTTCCAATTCTCCTACAATTTTCTCTTGAAAGATTGGCCGCACACTACACCAGAACAACCCTTACAAGGTGGTAAACATGGTGACATCCAGTGTTCAATTGTCACTCCTCGCCCTACTTGACTTTGCAACAATATTTACTATATTTAATATTTCTTCATTTTTAAAATATTTTTTCTACTTGGGTTCAAGATAATCCACATCGTTTGCTTTCTTCCTTCTCACTGGCCTTCCTGCTAAGTGTCCTTTGCTGGATCCTCCTCCTTTCCCTGCCTTCTGAACACTGTGGCATTCCTGGTCTTAGCACCCAGACTACTCCTGTCCTCCTTACTCATGCCCCAGGTGACATCATCCAGCCTTCCTCCTTTAAACACACTTCGGCACTGACAGTCCTAAATGTCTATCTCTAACAGGACCCCTTTCCTTCTGAACCACAGGCTCATATATTCAGCTACTTCTTGACATCACCTCTCTGATGTGTAATAGGCACCTCAAGCATATCAAACCCTGAATGTCTGAAGTGAACTCCTCCTTGGCCCCACTCTCCAAACTTGTGTGTCTCACTGTTCAGTTATCTCAGTCAATGGCAGCCTCATCCTACCATTTGTTTAGTATCTGGCAGCATGGTTTACTCTGCTCTCTCTAATGCCCCACGTTCACTCCCTAGCAAATCTAGTGGATTCGGCTTTCAAAAGACATCCAAGTCTGGGTGCAGTGGCTCACGCCTGTAATCCCAACACTTTGGGAGGCCGAGGCAGGCAGATCATTTGAGGTCAGGAGTTTGAGATCAGCTTGGCCAACATGGGGAAACCCTGTCTCTACTAAAAATGCAAAAAAGCTAGCTGGGCGTGGTGGCACGTGCCTGTAATCCCAGCTACTCCAGAGGCTGAGGGACGAGAATCACTTGAACCCTGGAGGCGGAGACTGCAGTGGGCCGAGATCGCACCACTGCACTCCAGCCTGCATGATGGAGTGAGATTCTGTCTCGAAAAAAGAAAAAAATCCAATCTTGGATCGTTTGTCTCTGCTCCCCTGATACTCCTATGGTTTGGGTCACTGTCATCACTAACCTGATTATTGAAATAGCATCTCACACAGTTTCCCTCTGTACATTTCTGATTTCCTACCATCTATGCTTACCAGCAGCCAGAATGATCCTTTATATTTTTATTTATTTATTTACTTTGTTTGTTTGTTTGTTTTTGTTATGAGATGGAGTCTTGCTCTGTCACCCAGGCTGGAGTGCAGTGGCATGATCTCGGCTCACTGCAACCTCCATCTCCCAGGTTCAAGCCATTCTCCTGCCTCAGCCTCCCAAGTAGCTGGGATTACAAACGTGCACCACCACACCTGGCTAATTTTTGTATTTATTTTATTATTTTTGTTTAGTAGAGATGGTATTTTGTCATGTTGGCCAGGCTGGCCTCGAACTCCTGACCTCAGGTGATCCACTAACCTCGGCCTGCCAAAGTGCTGGGATTACAGGTGTGAGCCACCACTCCCAGCCTTGATCCTTTTTAAATATGCTAATTCAAGTGATATCATCTGCTATTTAAGTCACTCCAATAGCTTCCCAGCTTATTCAGAGTAAAACCCAACATTCTTTCAATGGTCCATGGTATTGCATAGTTGACTTTCTTTCTTGCTAACCTCCCCGATGCTTCCTCAACTCCAGTCATTTCTGTCTCCCTGCTTGCCCTGGGACATGCCAAATGTACGCTCACCTCACCATGTTTTGCTGTTCACTCTACCTAGACCTTTCCTTGAGTGACCCATTTTCTCAAACCAGGGAAGGTCATTTTAATTACTTTGTATTAAGTTTATTGTCTGTCTCCCCTTGTCTGAAAAGTAAATTCCATAAAGGTAGGGTCTTGTTTTTGTTCACTGTTTTGTACCCAGAATCCAAGACAGTGCCTGGCATTTGGTTGGCATTCAATAGATACTTGTTGAATGAATGAGTGAGTGAATGAATTAATAAGTGGATGAGAGTGATGATTTGAGAATAGAAGTAGACCAGTATTTCTGTCGAAAACATATCTAAAATGAAACGTCAAAAACTCCTAAACTTTAGAGTTTTTGAATTGAATTTAGAAACAGCGATCACAAGAGACAACAAGGAATTTCTTGCTTTATTTTTTTCCTTCTTTCCGTCTTTTCTTTCTTTTGGCTGTGAATCTCACTACACCTCATAGAATTAAGAAATCTAATATAAGAATGTTTTATGAGGTGAGATGTGTTAAGCTAAAGGGAGAAGACCATGTGAAGATGCCTCAAAAATGGTGACAAGGCATGAGTGATGATCAGAAAAAGGGATTACAGTCTCTGGGTCCATGTTCAATAGCTCTATTTTATCTACATCTTTTTGAATGTATTGAGTTGCATTTCATACCCTCTGCTCTTCGTTCAGATATTGATACTAAATAAGCTTAGAAGCATGTGCACAAATCATTGAGGAAGTCAGAGTAGTTCTAGGAAGGTCACATGGCAAGTACTAACATTCAACATTTATTCTTTAGAAGTTGTCTCCAAGTTTAAATTGTAAACCTGCATTTGTTTTTCCTCCATACCACTGACTGTTAGGGGAGGGAAGAGTGAATTTCTCTAGTCTAACCCTACTAGGCCAGTGACATAAATTTTCTTGACTTTTGTGTTGATGTGTAAGTTTCTGAGTTATTTACCTAAGATTCAAGGAATACAGGTATGTATGTGTATGCATATAAATATATAAATAGTTTCAGTGAACTCTCATAAATGCTCTAAATTTGATATTTTATTAACAAAAACACAGGCTCAGAGAGGTGGAGTACTTTGTCCGAAGTCACATGACCTGTTGGTCCCAGAGCCAGGATTCAAAAATAAGTATATCTAACTCCAAAATCTATACTCTTTTCACTGGGCCCTCTTGAAATCTCATCAACACACATTAAAGCAATTTGCATGTCTTGCTTGCAAAAGACCATCTATTGATTCTCAGACCACCCCAGAAAGGTCAGATAATTTGCATTTTCAGTGTATCTGTCCAGTGCATTCTGCTCACCGGTGGAAGCGAAGGTAGGTAGGAATTCTGAAGGGAGTGCAAATGATGACACGTCCAGAGCTGGGATGCTCTAGGTTTGGACATGGGCCTAGGAATCTGCACTTTCAAAATAACTTAACGTGACCATTATGTAGGTGATTAACTCAACTTAAGAAATGCTGTCTTGTTGGGAAAAAAGTCTATTACATAGTAGTCTCATAACATATTGGAAATACATGTTAAACAATGCATTTATACCTTAAGAAAAAGAAAAATCACACTGCATGGCAAGAAAAATGTATCCAAATAGCACAAGAAAGTGTATTCAATATTTAATTCTGATGACATTAAAGTTATATAGTTATTTAAAAATCAAAATACCATCTTAACAAGCCCGTCAGAAACAGGCAATCCAAAATTCCTCTTTGTGGCTAATCTAACTAAACCAGATGTTTCCTCTTTTAATAAAACTTTCCTTGGTTTGAATTTCCCTCAAGTGCAGAGGCTGATGCAACAAATAAAAGAAATGTAGCCTCCAAACTGAGATGGAGAAAGTGAGGCGGTGTCAAGGTGTCAAGGCAGTAATCAGTCGCCATAGAAGAAGATTAACAAGGGAGATTGTGGCCGGGCACGGCTGCTCATGCCTGTAATCTCAGCCCTTTGGAAGGCCAAGATGGGCAGATCATGAGGTCAGGAGTTCGAGACCAGCTTGACCAAAATGGTGAAACCCCCCATCTCTACTAAAAATACAAAAATTAGCCAGGCATGGTGGCGCATGCTTGTAGTCCCAGCTACTCAGGAGGCTGAGGTAGGAGAATTGCTTTAACCTGGGACGTGGAGGTTGCAGTGAGTTGAGATTGTGCCACTGCACTCCAGCCTAGGTGACAGAGCCAGACTCCCTCTCAGAAAAAACAAAAAACAAACAAAAAGAATAAACAAGGGAGATTGTAAAGCCATGAGTCAATCTAGTTGAGTATTCCGTATTTGTTGATTTCAACATCAACACTGTTGTGTATTAAACATTGCAATACCAAATAATACTATGGAGATGAACAAGACATATCTCTGCCCTCCGGGAGCTCACAGCTGGGTGAGATGGGAGTGTGAGGAGCTGATGATTCCTCAGCAAGCCCTCCAATGGAAGGAAATGCACACAGAGGCTGTGGATGACCACAGCAGGGGAGTGGTGACGTCTCAGTGAAAAGGACAGCTGAAGTGAGTCCAGAGGGAAGGGTGACATTTAGGGATCAGTGTGTGCTGAGTCATCCTCTGAAGGACATTCACTATTTGTGGAACTAGGAGTGATGATAGATGAGCCAGTAAGAGTCAGGGGAAATCCCTTCAAGGGCCTTGTGGCCATACTAAGGCCTTTGGGTTTATCCTGTAGCAGAGCATGGGGCTGAGAGAACCGTGTGGTTGGATGGCTGAAGGTCACTTCTCATTCTGAAAAGGCAAAGAAGACTTCTAAGAGGTTATAGTGTTTGACATCTGGAAAATATTCAGAGATCCTATGGGAGGGTAGAGACCTGAGAACATGCCAGGCAAAGGTTACAACATATATGGAAGTCCTAGGGTTAGAAAAATTAGGACATGACACATTGAGAACAGAAAACCACATAGCAGGAGCAAGAGAGGGAGGGGAGGATTCCTAGCAGGTGATTCTCCAAGTTCTTACCCCCTCACCTCATCCTTACAGAAATCCTATGCGGTGGGATGTTTTTTTTTTTTTTTTTTTTTTTTAGACAGAGTCTTGCTCTGTTGCCCAGGCTGGAGTGCAGTGGTGTGATATCAGCTCACTGCAACCTCCACCTCCCGGGTTCAAGCAACTCTCCTACCTCAGCCTCCTGAGTAGCTGGGATTACAGGTGCACACCACCATATCTGGTTAATTTTTTGTCTTTTTGGTAGAGACAGGGTTTCACCATTTTGGTAAGGCTGGTCTTGAACTCCTGACCTTGTGATCCACCCACCTCAGCCTCCCAAAATGTTGTGATTACAGGCGTGAGCCACCGTGCCCGGCCCAGGTGGGGATTTTTATTCCCATTTGACCAGTGAGAAAATCAGGACTCAAAGAGAATAAGTAACTTGAGAGAGGGGGAGATGGGATTTGGGCATGAGTCCCTCTGACCTCAGAGTCTGTACCCTTGTCTTTTATGTTAGGGGAATTTACAGTGTCTGGAAGGATCTAAGCAGCTTTGTTCCTACTGTAGACACCATGTCTCTGCCATTTTTCATAACCTCGCAGAACTTTCCTTTCTATTTGAGTATGATGGTTTGGACAACGTTGAAAGAACATATTCGGTTCTGTCCGTGTAAAAAGGAAATAGTCAAATGATTTCAGTCAAAACCCAATCAAGGAAAAGAGAGAGAGAAAAGAGAAACACAAGTTTAATTCCAGTTTCCATTGTGCATTCCCCATAAGATCCATAAAAACCTCCTCTGCCAACAAAGGCATGGTCCAGTGTCAAAGCTTAATGGGAAAAGTGAGTGCAGGAAGGCCAGGCCTGGGCATGAGAATCACATTTTCCCACTTCTCTCTCCAAGTCCAAGGCAGGAGACTCATTAAAGCCAACAGAACTGGCAGCAAATGACCTCTCATCGCTGAAGATGCATCCTGAAATGTACAGGGAACCACAAAAGAGCTCAGTCCTTTTCCAAGACCCAAATGAAGGTGGCAGGATGGGTTCATTAGATAGATGTGGCCATCTTAGCCTTCAGAAGAGCTGTGTGGAAGTCGATTTGTTTCAGGAAGAGACACGCTGCCTGGGCATCTGCAGCAGAGCTGATGTGTGGTTCCCAGAGCCGTGCTGGATGGTCAGCCTGTATTGCTACTGTCACCTACGTGTCTCGGTCACTCTAGAGAAAGTCTGAATTTTTGCTTAAAGAGTCATCTTTTCCAGGAAAATCAACTTAAGAAAACCCTCTTCAGCATCAGAATTTCTTAGGTGTAATGGAAGAAGGAAAAAAGAGAGAAAGAAAGAAGCGAGAGAGGGAGAAGGACTGTGTGTGCCAAGCTACTAAATCCAAGGGTGAAAAATGGAAGAAAAGTTCATGGGGTGAGAATTGGGGTGAAAGGTTGATCAAATTTGGTCAGAGTAATTGCCTTTCTATGTGGAGTTTTAGAATGGAATTCAAGTAGTGTTTAGCCAGTGATGACTAAGAGCCAGCCACTTCCACGTACACTGCCTTAATTCCTCTTCCTCAATCCCTGGGTGTCAGCACTGCAAAGGAGACGACAGAGATGCAGAGACACTTTATAACTCATTCAAGGGCACACTGATGATGGCAAGTATCTGTATCTGAGTCAGGCCTGAAACTTGTTTCTCCCGATTCCAAACCAGTGCATTTCCTATGCCACCTGCTCTCATGATGGGACTCTTAAAAGGAAGAACTCTCCCTTGCTGCAAAGACTCAAGGGCTAGCTCATTTCTCAACCATCTCCTCACATAGTACCTAGGAGAAGTCCTCCAATCCCTTCTCATGGGCGAGAAGACTTCTTTGTGGAAAAATAGCCCCCTCAATGTAAAGACAGTCCACTCTCTCCTGCAACTGGGAAGCCCTACCTGAGATCTTTCTTATCTTTGGATGGCCATGAGTTTGTGGGATGGGGAGAGAATGGCAAAAGCTGGGGTGGAAAGATGAGTAGGTGACCTGTGGGGGGCCTTGTGTGCCAACAGTGATCCTGTTCATTCATCCATGAGCCACTGAAGAGCTTACAGCAAGAGAGTTACAAATCTTGATTTTTATTTTTTTGAGAAAAGTCATTGTTGGCCATGAGAAGGGTGGACCACAGGTAGGACTGCTGGCATGAGACTTTGTCACAGCAGCTTATGATTGCTTCTTCATCATACTGTCAAGGGATTGAAGCTCCTTCTCCTCTTTAACAAATGTAGGGGTGAGATTCCCAGGGGAGACATTTCCCTGCCATCACCCCTTGATCTGTTTGAAAAACCAGACAGTTTCTAAATCTAGGTGAGCTTAAAAGGAACCACTTGCACACTCTTTAAAGAAAGTTCCTCTTATATTCCTCTAGAGTAGAAGCCAGAAACTCTAGTTACTTCATGGAAATGTCTTTCCTTGTGGTTTTCCAGCCTGTTTTGGCTGATGCCCAGCCTTCTGTGTAGGTAAAATAATTTTCTGGAGAATATCCGAATGATTCAGCACATCCCCTGAGTTTCTAGTCAAGAGTCTGGCCCTGTCCCTGGTGATGGAGCTTCTGTTTGGGATTTTCCCCTTTTACTGGTCGGCACCAAGATTTCCCCAATTGACACTTTAAATGCCAGTTCAAATGCTGCCCTCCGATACTTTCTTTTCAGAATCGATTCCAAACAAGTTGCTCTTTAAAGAACAGATGAAGAAGAGCATATTGAGGCAGAAAGGTTAGAACCGAGATGTGGAAGAGGGAAAAGAACAAACACACACACACACACACAACAAAATAAAAAGAGGAAAAAGGGAACCGAAGGAGGCTGAGATCTGACCACCAGCACAGACCCCAGACTTGCATGGCTGGGCGCCCAAGGACACCGTGCCTGTAGACTCCAGAGGCAAATCCAAAGTGACTCTCTCCTCAAAGCATTGTGCACCCTGGATTTTCCATTCATAAATGCTAAAATGGCCATTGCATAGCCTGCACCTAGGATTTCAACCTGGAACTTTTCACACCCTCTGTGCATTTCCTCGCGACCCCTCCCATCATCCACATGATCACTAAGAGCACCACAGTCTGTCAGTTCTGCCAGCTAAACTGCTCTTGAATTCACTTTCATCCAGATGGACTTTTTCAGAAGGCCTCCTCGGCCTGTGCAACCCCAGCCTCCAGCATTGCTCCTTTCTTACTGCAGCGGGAGTGATCTTTCCAGGATGTTTATCTATATCTGTCAGGTGGCCATTCCTCCCCTGCTTAAAATTCTCCAGCGGGACTTCAGAGTTGCCAGGGTGAAATGCAGAGCCACTGGCTCACCCTCCCTGGTCTGATCCTGTGCATGTCTTCTAAACTTATCTCTGGCAGCACGGCCATGTGAAATAGTCATTCCAACATTTCTTTAAACATGTCTTTTTAATCTTCTTTTGCCTGCTATTCCTTCTATTTGAAATGTCACCCACATCACTTCTCCATTAATAGCTGCTTTTCTGTCTTGCTAGCTCCTACACATGTGCATATCACCTGGACATTATTGGCACCTAGAAGCCTCTCCTGGCATTGTTCCTTCCAGAGTGAAGTGCCCCTTTCTGTTCTCCCATAAAACCATGGGTTGCACTGCATGTAGCTCTCTGGACTCTGATTGTTGATTTACTTTCCTTTCTCCCTTAGTCACCTTTGAATTCCATGTGCTGTCGGCCCATCCCAAACTCATGACACAACTGTTGACACATAGATGGTAGCCAGTGCTTGTCAACTAAAGAAGAGAATGGGAAAGGAAGAAAACAAAATGACCAAAGGAAAAAACGGTAAACTCAGTGCTGATGTTAAAAAATCAAACGATGTTGTGCTACCTTGAGAAGGTTTTTGCACACTTAAACATGGGTCGAATATTAGAATGTCAAAAAAGGAGAGGCACACAATGTTACCAGACCCCTCTCCTCCCTGGGCTGTGTAGGAACAGTGGTAACCTCAGCCTTCACAGAGAGAGAGATCTTCCTGTAATAACCTGCATGTCAGGGCGGTGTGTGGTATCCTACCCACGCCCGGGTGCTGCGTTAGCCTCCTCTGTTTCCTGTCTGCCCACTCACATTTGATTTGACCTCTTTCTCACCGGAAAAGCTATATTCTCTCACAACATATTTTTTTTTATTCTACCCATCCTTCTAAGATGCTCGCATCTCTCTTTAACATTTGTCAAAATGGCTTCACCTCATGACTTTATTTTGCAAATTCACTTATTTAGAGGCTTGTTAAAACAAAGACCTGCCCTTGCAATTTAGGGATGCAGCCACCAGGTGGCAGGATGGTGCTCAAACTGCAGGGTGCGGGCTTTTCCTGAATTCTTCAGGATTCAGCTTTCCAGTCCATACAAGAAGCCCTTCTTCCGTCCATTCAGGACCGGCCTGCTCTCTGCAGGGCGCTTCCAGGGACAAGACCTCATGAGGACAGCCCACTCCATAAACAGGTAAATCTTGGGAGTAGAGACACTCTGGAGCAGGTGAACAGTATTTCCTGTGCAAATGCCAGGGACCCAGCGTTTGATAAGAGCTGCAGATATCAAAGATGCTGAAGAGGTTCTCTTAGGAGAAAATCTCTTTTGAAGAGCTCACATCACCGAAAATGTTTTCCTTTAACTCAAGTGGAATACTGCCTTGATAAAGTGCAGCCTGCTTCCCAGCCCTGCAATGCAAGCGCACCCTGGGCCCTGACTTCCCCATCCTCCTTTCACGCAGCCTCACACTGACGTGTCATTGCTCCACAGTCCCTCAAGCCCCCAAGCTTCTCCCTGCCCCAAAGAAGCCTGACAGAAGAAACTAAACTTAAACAAAGAGGCTATGGTAGCTCTGTGTCCTAAGATGTTTTGTTCTTTTTCTACCCATAAGGGAATGATTCAAAATGTCCCTCCACCTGGGTCCAACCGGTTTGCCTGAAGTTAATTCACTCACCAGCTGTTAAGGCTGCTTCTGTCCTTGGGTGAAATTTGGCTGGCTCACCCACTCTTCGGAGCTACAACTGGGCCTGGCCTCATTAGAAGCCATGTGGCCTCTGTAGCTGGCACCGCGGCTGTCCCCCGAGTCAGCCTGGATTGCATCAGCTCCTCTGATGGCCAGAAGCAGATTTCACGCTTTTTCCTCTCTCAAATGTGTGCTGTCTTCTTGCTGTGTTCTGATTTAGCTTCCTATCTCCGGGACACATATTTAGCTCCCATCTCATTTGCAGAGGTGCTGTCGTGCTTTTGAACGATGTGGTCTTACTTTTCCAGCAGTTCCATGTCCCCAAACCAACATTCTTTAGGGTTACACTTGTGGGGAATTGTCTTCCAAAGTATTATCTTTCTGTTTCGAGTTTTGCCTAAGTACCTCCAGCAGACATTATCAAAGATATAATTTTTGGCAAACTTAGGATCGTGATCCTGCATACCAGATGCTTAGGAGAGCACTGATAACTCACACAAGATGATTACCATTCCACCGGCTTGACCCTTCTAGGTTGAGAGCACATGGCAGAGGGTTTTTTTGATAGAATTGATGAGACTGAAAAAGATCCGATTTTGGTCTTTCAGTGTCAGTGGATACCACTCAGAATGTGTTGAACTGAGCAGTGAAGCTGGCCTGTACTAAACACCTACCACACGTCCAGCACTCTGTAAGGTAGGCTCAGCTATTCTCCAGGTAACCCTGTAAGCATTCTGCTATTGTCCCTTTTTAAAGATGTGAAACTGAAGACCCCAGTCTAAGAAATGTTTAGCCAGTACTATACAGATCATAGGGATTCAAAGCAGGCTGTAATTCAAGGTCTAAGAAATGTTTAGCCAGTGCGACACAGATCATAGAGACTCAAAGCAGGCTGTAATTCTAGGTCTTTCTGTATTCAAAGCTTGTGCTCCTCAAAAGCAGTGTAATTTCTTTCTAAATTAACTTTGATTTCTTTTTTCTGATTATAAAAGCAAAAGTTGCTAATGTAAAAAAAATGGAAAAATACATAAAAATGTAAACAGAGACCTCAAATCACTTTTAATTCATTAACATTTTGTTATTTTTTTTCTTCTGTACCAGTTTTTCTAGATAACTAATTAGACGGATGAGACAGACAGACAGACAGATGGCCCATAGTATCTTTAACCATTTCTCTATTGTGGTTCTAGTTACATATGTCAAACTGACTTCTAGAAATAAATTAGTAGCAATTCATAGCAGTTATGAGTATATCTATTTCATATCAGAAGAGACAATAATGTAGTAACTTCTATGGCCTTGGTTTTTAAGAGAAATTGACATCCTATTACTTTAATTACATTACTAACTAGATTGAACAATTTTCAATTTGGTCATTTTTAGTATTTATTTCCATATTTACTTTTCAATAAAAAGTAAATTTTTTGTATTTTCTCTATTAGAGGTTAGATATTTCTTTTTTCAGAATTACAGACCTCTTTCTCATTTTATGGCAAACAAATCTGTATTTGTTTTATATGGATCTATAATTCTTCCTGGTTTTAGAAACAAAAGCTAACTTCTTACTCTGGAAAATAATGCTTAACTAACTTCATTCAGGGTAGTCTTTGGGCTAATAGGGAATTCCTACAAGTGCCAGTCTGCAAATGAAAATGAATTCTAGCCAAGTTATTATCATTTTGACCTTTAATTACATGTGTCCTTCTTCTCCCTCCTTTGAAGACCAAATTAAAAAAAGCAAAACAAAACAAAACACTTGGTTTTTGTGTATCTCCTAAATCTTACAAGCAATTTTTGGTTTCCTCCTAAGTTTCTGTTGCTGTTATTTTCCATGGAATTTTTAAAGATACAGTATATAAGGAAAACAATTTGTGTTTGCTTTTACGCACAGTGGTTAATTTTTAAAATTTAGACATTTAAAACTCCTTAAATAACTGATTTTTGAAATTTGTTTGTGTCCCTCCAGTTGCTTGGAAGATTAAAACATTCTTTGGAGAAACTGTATATCCTTTTAAAGATAATTAATGATATAAAACTTAATATTTATGGTTACTGGTAATCAATCAATACATATTCTTTGAGTTAATGCCTGAACTATTCTTTTTTTTCCCTCTTCATCTACCCAAATCTTAACCACTTTTCGAGGCTCAGGCTAAGCCCCTTGCCCACCCACACTAGGCTATACAGAAAGTCCTCGCCCGCCTTAGAAGCCATGTTGTCCTGTTAAATCGCCCTCGGCACAAAGCAAAAATCACTCCAAATATTTTTAAACTTTCCATGTGTTTATATCTTATTCTTTCAACTAGCTTCATTAAGTGTGCATCCATTCAATTCAATTTATTGAACGCTTTATTAAGCTTCACTTAAGTAAGACTGTGTAAAATTATGTAATTTTTACATACTGGTAAACATACACATATCATATATTTGTTCCAAAAAGAGATGATAAGTGGAGGAAATGGGGAGACTGGGTGCCCAGGTGGTGTGTTGGAGCTGACTTGTACCAGCCTGCAAGAGCCTATGGTCAAATTTTCAGCAATTTTGTAATTTGGTTGTTAAACACAGTCATTATTAAAACTCAAGTGTACTATTATAACTTCTCTGCCCAACTTTGCCTTCAGTGACATCATGTTGATAGCTTGAAATTGGGCATGGTATAAATATTTATAAAACAGAAATTGGCAAACACTATAAAACAAAACTTGATTTAATGCTCTGTTGACTGACTAGACTTAAGAAAGTATTGCAGAAAATGTCAGTAATGTAGATTAAACCTAATGGTGTGCTGTGCATGTAGCTACTACATTGTGTATAGCAAAAGATATTGAAGAAATATTCTTCCTATATTTGAATACCATTATCCGATTAGAGAAAAAAAAGTTCCTCACATCATTGAACAAAGAGTGAAATTCTGACATACGTAGCGATGAAGCAGAAACAGGCTTTGATTTACTAAATGTATAATAGTTTATACAAGAATGAGAACTAGTTTAACAATAGATCACATATTGGACTTAATGATAACAAATTTAGTGAGAAAAGAGTTAGCAGAAAGGGATTCAGTTTCAATTGTCAAATCATAACTGAATTGTTACTATAGGTTGGCTACAGATACTGCAGCTTGGCAAAAATCAATGGAAGCATTCTGTAAGAATTAATTGCTTATGTAAAATTTGCAATAAAGATTAATGTGTATTTTATTATTTGTAAAGTACTTGATATACATCCTTTATATGAATAAAGTTTATAATGACATTAGATATATGTATATATAGTCTAAAAATTTTTTTTTTTTGGTGAGCTTGTTGTTAAACATTTACCTACAAATTACTGTATGTGTTCTTCATTGTAAAATTCAATCATAGTTGATTTTGAACAAGGGAATGTAGAGCTCTGGCTACATTATGGGCATTTTCTCCCCACTCTTCCTAGAGATGTATCCTCTCTTAATACCTTATAAAATATATGTCACTTACCTTTTGTTTTCTGGGGGGTAAGGGCATTCAGAATATCCCCATCTCTGCTCTGCCTGTAAAATACCTACACATGCTTTATCTTTTTTTTTAATATCAAAAAGCACACAACTAACATATGCTTCTTAAAAAGACATCAGGACAAAAGACTTAAGCTTCATAACTATCAGTGAGATCCCCAGAATAGCATATTTCAATTTTCCCTGCTGTAGTTCTCTAGCTTAGAAATTCCCATACCTCCAGTGATGACTCTGGTAACTCTCTTCTCCACTAGAAATCCCATCGTGCAGAGCCCCATTCCAAAACCAAAGATACCTAAGGAAGAAAATAAATGTAGATTTTGTAAATAAATAAATCAGGACTCATGAAAGCTACTTCTCAATTTTACATACCCATAAGGTTGCCCATTTTGCCCTCAAAGGATGATGATTATTTTGTCTTAGGAAGATGATCCTTCTGTCTGAAACTCTTTTGCCTGTGTGTGGTATTTCATGTTGACCCTGCCGTCTCCATCTCTGGGTTAAGTCATGGAGGAAGGAAACCCTGTGTGTGGACAAGGTGCCTAGCTCTGGTGACCTTCTCCATCATCATGTGATCTCATCTATAAACACAGCATCCCAAAGAAGATGACCAATTTAAAAAAAAAAAAAAAAAAAAAGCTTATCTGAATGACCTTCAATCAAAGGCTTCCTCAAGGTCTCACTGCCTCTTCTCTACTCTCAAAACCTGAGCCCTAGTTTATTCCTCTAAACCTAAAAAGATACCCAGTTTTGATTGCTAAAATGTTTCCCACAGGAAGCAAAATAATTCGGCTTAATGGATAGAGAATGGCTACTGAAATTCATTTATCTTGATTCGGTATATTTAAATACCAAGAAAGATCAAGAAATTCATATTAGTTACATATTCACTAATGAGATAATCAGGGTTTAATGAAAACCAACAGTTATTAGCTAATCAGCTCAGCTTGGTGAGTATTGGTCTGTTATGGCAGGACAAGAAAAATTAAGTGACACTTAGAGGTACGAGAAGAACGTTAGTCAGAAATTGATGTGTCTACAGAAGGCTCCAAATGGCCGACGTTTAATGGTCCTCTCTACGTTGCCATGACAACTCACTTGGTAACTCGTGTATCCTCAGTTTAGGAAAACAAGGGGCAGAGTGTTCTTAGGAAGGTGCTATCCCCTTTAAGCGGATCTATAAGCATCACAGATGAACAGAACTTTAAACATTCCGCCATGAATATTCATGAAGTAAGTTGTTTTTTGTTGCCTGCCTAGTCAGCAGTCACAAAACACATGGTGTGTGTTGGCAGCATCTTGCCTAGGTAGAGGGCTAGGGACTGAGGCAATGGCAGGAACCAGGACCTGTGAGGCTGACTGACATTTCCATCTGTAGCGAAGGCTGGTAATTAACAGGAAGGAGTATGCCTGCAGCATTGCACCATCTGCTAGGGAAACGGCTCAATAAGAAAGGAACTGGATGGAATCTCAGCAGTGGCGCGATCTGGTTCCGACATGAGGCTGGGCATCTGTTAGCTGAGGAGATAGACTATTAGGAAATTCAACTGGGAATGAACAACATGGAAAGAGAGCACTCTGACCTAGCCCATAAAAGCAACTCTTCAGAAATGGTGTCTTTTTATCTTACTTACCCAAGTCTTCTGAAAATGGTTTGCTGAGGGACCATTACAGATCTGTTTGAAATAACACAATGGTTTCAAAAATGCTGTTTTATTCCAACATGAAATTCTTGAAATCAGGATACAGCTGTCATCTTTTGACAATAGAGCTAATTTCAGAGCGAGGATATGAGGTTAAATTCCTTCTTTTGTTGTTTAAATTGGGGAGCAGCGGGGAGAAACAAAAATGATCATTTAAATGCTATGCTGTTCAAAATTGAGAAGGCAAAAAACCCTGGGATGCCCTGATGGAAAGTGAGCAGGTCAGAAATCACCCAAAAATTCTTACAATGTCTTCCTATTTCTGTTTTCCTTTTTCTATCTGACATCTGCTTCACAACGCAAATCTTCTTCACTGTGGAAAACCACACTTCCTGGCTTCAGGCATAGCTGTACTTGACTACTTTCAGGACTGTGGTTTCAGGTACCAGATCTAGAAATGGGAGTAAGTGCATGAAACAGATAGTGTATGTTACTGTCACTGGCCCTGTTTGAGGGCACGACGAGTAGGGAATACATTTCTGACACTTCCCTTTGGCTTGCACCTGCTCTCGCCCCATACTCTTAGGAGGTACATAAATCCCTTCTGCAATGGAATGCATCTTTGAGAGGAACCAACACACAGAAAACTTGATTTTTCCCATCAGCTTATAGTTGATGCCACTTTTAAGAATATAAATGTGTTATTAATCTTTCAACAATCAGAAAGAAGTTATTGACCAAACTATCTCAATCAGGTTAGAGGTTCGTGTCTATGAGCACCATTCCATTGACTGAAACTACCGACTCTCACATGAAGTCCAGCAGATGGCAGATGACTCGTGTGTGTGTGCGTGTGTGTGTGTGTGTGTGTGACAGTGTTACTAAATCGGAGCCATTGAGTGATATTTACTGAGACCTCATGGTACCATATGGAATTGAAGAATATATAGGCCTTGGAATTTAAATTCCTCTAAGAAAGATGGACACAGGCTTCAGATTTAGAACCTTTTTTATTCCCCCCTCAGTCTCTCTCCTCTTGTGAATGCTGATTGTTTTGCTAATCCAGGGAAATGCTGGTGTCTGAAAGGGCTAGTGTGAAACAAATAGAAAAAAATCTTATCCTTATCAGATACGTGAAAGATTAACTGGAAAAAACAGACATTTTGTCCAGTCTTGTGTTGGTAAAGTTTTAACAGCCTCTCTCAGAGGAAAATAAAGAGGTCCTGATTTGTAGCATTTTCCAAATTTTATGGTGTAAACACTCTCACTGTGGCCAAGGGCAAACTGCCCTCATTAGATCACTGAAGGCTGATTTGGGAGTAGATGGATACAGTCAGCTCTCTGAAACTGGTGGGAGCTGACTTTGACACACCTCTGATTTTATTCCTGCATGCTTCATATGTCACAAATTGGTAACAGCAGTTTTTGTTATGTTGGTGAAAGTGGTCCTCCTTCCACATATTGAGGGCATAATAGATTTGAATATTGTTTTACTGCCGACAAAATCCATTCATATGTATTAATTCATTTGATATTCATAACCCTAATGATACAGTCAGAAATGGAGGCTCAGTGACATGCCACAGTCCACATCATTTAGCAAGTGGAGGAGATGTGACTATGTTTCTAAGGTAGGTCTTTTCTTATTTAAAAGTTTGCTTCTAGAGAGACACCTGTTCATCCCTTGGCATGGAACTGAGCAGCCAACTGGATCGATCTATGCTTTTGTCTCCCTGCCTTTGTATTTCTGTTCTGCGCTGTTACTTAGCTGTATTTTGACCTCAACCTTCACCCTTTACCTCATCTCAGTTGAAGTAGTTGAAGTTGTCTTCGAGTATGGATAGCAGTGACATGGCAGCACAGTTTCACGATTTCTCTCGCCAGACTGGAGTGGCTGAGAGTGCAGCCTTCACATCCCCTTCCCTTGTCCAGCCCACAGGACCTGGGCAGCACTGGGCATCCTCAAATCAGGAGCCTACGTGCCAGGCTGTATTCTAGGGGCTCATTCCATGTTACTTAGTGTAGGTTACAATGGTAAAGAATTTAAGAGTCATTAAATAAAGAATTGACAGAGTCATTAAATGAGAAGTGCCACTGCATGTAGGAGGCTGGACAACATCACAGCACTGCAGATTTAAAATGCAGACTTCATGACTGGAACCCTCAATCAGCGATTCAGTTTTTTTTAGCAAACACACCAGTATCATTGAGAAGAATTCTACGTGGCAAGTATTTTGCTGCTTACAGGTGACACAGACATTAACAAAACAGTCTCTGCTCTTAAACATCTCACCTTATATTGTTCTTCCAGGGGAAATAACCCTGACTGTAAATTCTGTAAATGCTGTAAGCAGTCATACCACTTAAAGTCACCGTAGTGACTTTATAGCAAACCAATAATACCATTGCATCTTTGGGGAGTCACTTAAGGGTTACCTGTTGCAAAGTGAGTGCCTCAGCTTCAACATAGAGAAGACCCCCATAATCTGGAAGGTTTCCACAATGATAGGATACATTGGTAAGATGGCTGGCTTAGGATTGGAGAGAGCTCCATCAACTCCAAGGGTGCTGGAGAGCTGAAACCAATTGTCTTATACGGGCCTGTCTCCCCGTGTGTGAAGATGATAACTCTGATCCAAGAAAAACTATGAATTTAAATGACTTGGTTGTTGTATGGGTGACTTCTCTCTCTCTCTCTCTCTCTCTCTCTCTCTCTCTCTCTCTCTCTCTTATTTTTTTAGACAGAGTTTCATTCTTGTTGCCCAGGCTGGAGTGCAATGGCGCAATCACGACTCACTGTAACCTCTGTCTGCCGGGTTAAAGCGATTCTCCTGCCTCAGCCTCCCGAGTAGCTGGGATTACAGGTATGTGCTACCACACCTTGCTAATTTTGTATTTTTTGTAGAGACGGGGTTTCACCATGTTGGTCAGGCTGGTCTCGAACTCCTGACCTCAGGTGATCTGCCTGCCTCGGCCTCCCAAAGTGCTACTTTTTTTTTTTGCCATTCAAACTCTCCCATGTGTTTATATTTACCACTGGATCAAGTGATAAACATCCCCAATGCTGATCTAAGGGATTGGAGGTGCATTCACTTAGATGATGATGGCGATAGTCCCCCCTGGGCTTCCACGCATCGTTTGTAGAGGTTCTGGAGCTGTGGCACCCATCATCGATTGACACCAGCCTTAAGTTGAATGCAACTGTCCCAAATGGGAATTATACTAATGCCACTAGCCCAGGGAACACAGTGCTCCAAAATACCTAGAGAACCACACTGTTTAAAGTAAAAAAAAAAAAAAAAAAGATGTCATGTTTATTAGGAATAGGGTTAGAGTTCTTCATGGTTTTTTTTTTTCCTCTCCATACCCCTTCTGAACACTAGAGATATGAACTTAAAACTAATCTTGGTGTTAGAATATGTATTTCACTTTAGCTTAGGAGCACTGGAATTATTCATTAATTTACCAAAAATTGATGTGAGTGCCTGCCACATTCCGGATGCCTGAGCTAAAGCAATAAACAAAACAGACAAAGCCTTTACACACACACACACACACACACACACACACTCACACATACATCAGATGATGGGGTGTGGTGTGGCTGGGGTGGGTTGAAGCTATTTTAGAGAGAGGTCAGAGAGGGCCTCTCCGATAATTGATATTTGATCAGAGACCTACGGGAAGGCATGGGAGTAAGCTGTAGAATATTTAGAGGAGAAAGGGTAGGCCGGGAAGAATGATACAGGAATCTTAAGGCTCTGAAATAATTGCCTCGAAGGACCTCAGTTCATTACAGGTAAACTGGGACATCTAATGCTGTCCTGGTCACTATATAGGTGACAGCTGGTGAATCTCTGCCTAGATATATTCTGAAACTTTTTTTTTCTTTTGAGACAGAGTCTCACTATGTCTCTTAGGCTGGAGTGCAGTTGCACAATCTTGGCTCCCTGCAACCTCCACCTCCTGGGTTCAAGTGATTCTTCTGCCTCAGCCTCCCAAGCATCTGGGATTACAGGCACCTGCCACCATGCCTAGTAATTTTTGTATTTTTCATAAAGACAAGGTTTCACCATGTTGGCCAGGCTTTTCTCGAATCTGAAAGTATTAAACATAAGGATATAGAACACGGGCTCAAAGATATCCCCATGATATCGACTTTAAGAAACTGAGGCTCTTAGAAAATTTGGTTTCTCATCCTTTGCTTCCTTGTTCTGTTCTGGTTCTCAGAATCATAAGTGCTTGGAGAGCAGAACTGATCAATTCTCCTTTAAACCTTCCACTCTGCCTGCCCATATAGGGCCTGGTAGGTAGTAGCTAACTAGTTTTTCGTTATTAAATTACATGTAATTTATGGAGGCCTTTTTTTTTTCTACTATTTTTGTCATTACTTTCTTATTACATGAGTAGTGAGCATTCATTTTAGAATAAGTGCAAAATTTAAATACAAATAAATATTTTAAAAACATCTCTTGCTTTATTCAAAAAACTGATGTTAACATTTAAAAAATATTAATATACTTGCAAAGTATTTGTGTATGCTTATGTTTCAATTATCAAAAATATTCTATGCTGGACATGCCATTTAGATATTTGTCTTACTTTTTTCACCAAACTTTTAAAAATATATTTTCATGTGGATAAACGTTCTTCTACAATATCATTTTTAAGTCCACATAGTGTTGTACTACATGGTTGATCAGTTTTATTGAACTAGACCTTTGTTACTAAACATTCTGGGTTGTTTAAAGTTTTCTCTTATTTTAGCACTTTGGGAGGCTGAGGCGGGTGGATCATGAGGTCAAGAGATCAAAACCATTCTGGCCAGTATGCTGAAATCCTGCCCCTACTAAAAATACAAAAATTAGCTTAGCATGGTGGCACATGCCTATAGTCCCAGCAACTTGGGAGGATGAGGCAGGAGAATTGTTTGAACCCGGGAGGTAGAGGTTGCAGTGAGCTGAGATAGAGCCCCTGCACTCCCGCCTGGCAACAGAGCAAGAACCTATCTCAAAAAACAAAAAACAACAACAAAAAAGAAACAAATTTTTTTTTGGTGAAAGAAGGTTTGTTGAGCATAATTTTACTTAAATTGAATAACCAACCACACATTTACCTTATGATATATTCCTAAAAGTAGAATTGATAGATTACAGGCCTTTGCCCTGTTGATATCCCTCCAGAAAAGTTGTATCCTTTTGTGAAGTTATTAATACAACGAACATTTATCTGTAGTATTATTTGGTTCTATGTTCCTGTAGTGTATAATGAGGGGGCTTGATCATCAAGCATTATCTATGGAATTTCTCACATTTACCAACAAAGGATCGTACAATATCAATACCTTACACATTTTTAATTAATATTGCCTTACAGAAACTCCACAAGACGTCAGAAAAACAGACCTATATCTAGTTCTTTTTATATCAGTCATATTGATTACTACCGTACTAATTATGAGATGAAGACTATGAAATACTCAATTGTTTGCAGTGTCAGCATTGTGTCTAACTCTCTTACCTTCCAACAATGTGTGTGGCAGGGATTTACAGGATGCCTTTCAAAAATCTAGTCTTCAATCAAGCAGTAGGTTTCACATAAATTGATGCTTTACATCCTCATCCCCAAAGATGGAAAATTCTCCCCATAGTTCCTTGGACTCCCTTTGTTTCTCAGGATTCCTGCTGTTGCCTCCTTCTTGGTGTCTGCTTGGAGTTAGAAGGTGGACAATGTTTCATGGATCTTGACCGCTGTGTTCTGTGTTCTATGGAAATGCAGTCAGTGATCCAGCAGATGTTAATTCTAGTTAGAGGACACCATTGTGCTGGATGATTAGCATGAGTCCTCTTAGGGGAAACATTATATCTGTCTCAGATCAGAGTGGAGCCTCTTTCAATCAAGACATCTAGAATATTTCTCAGAAACGCATCCTCCCTAGGCAGTGATGATTGGTGAGTAACTGAACTCTGCAAAGAGGAATCCTCAGAACAGTCACATTTAAAACCACTGGCTCTACAACTCTGGGAAGTAAGAGAAAGCTCCATCCTTGGCTGGTAGGGAGCCAGATCTCCCACAGGAATAAATGATAAAATCGAATCGCTGCAAGTGTCTCTGAGAAGATACCCAAGTTACATCTTCGATGGTCACTGGATTATAAAGCCCCAAGTCTGCATTCAAAGGCTGTAAATACGCACTCTCTTCCTGCCCTACCCTTCTGGGGCCTTCTGCCAAAGTTGGAAACGATGGGATAGAATGGGAACCAGTTAGGAAAGCAAAGGTTTGAACAGTTCTTAGCATTGGAAAGTTCCAAAGCAAACTATGGTAAGATCCCTAGCAATTTGGGGGCCTGGATTTCTGGCAGACAGCACGACATCTCACTCCATGTGATGCTCACTGTGGGTGGACAAACAGCTTTCTCCACAGCTGCTAAAGTGGGCAGACCTATTTTTCCCTGCCCCCCTTTTCCCTTCCCCTCTCTCTTTCTCATCTATTTTTCTGCCAGCAGGTTTCCTTCAGCATTCAATCAAGGGCAATATGTCCTCAATCAACATTTTTCATTTTTTATGCAACACTGTCCTTTAAAGCTTTTTGCAGCTGGTTGGCAACTGAATTGCTGCCAATATCCTCTGAGAGCTTCCCCGTGGTGTGCACATCACAGCCTTCCCAGAGCTCTCCAAGTGCCCTTGAGGCAGCTTGACGTGGAGTGTGTCTAAGTTACTCACAAGGTTATGTGGGCTCAAGGTGGACAACTTCCTGGGGCCCTTCCTGGTGGTGAGGAAAAACACAGGGAACATGGTACTTACTAGCATGTAGCTGACGAACGGAGAACACTTTGCACAAAAAAAGAGAAATCTAGTGTTTAATGTGGGGAATGGTAAGTCCATCAGTAAAATGACAAGGAAGCATTCTGATGGCAAAAAAGAGCTGGGCAGGGGTTCAAGGGACCTCTGTGTTCTTGGCCCTGCACTAACTGGCTGTGTGGCCAAACTGACTCAGCCTTGTAATTCTCAGGTCTTAAACAGTCAGTTAGCTTATTTTTATAATGAAATTTTAAAAATGGGATTATTAATCTGTTCTCATGCTGCTAATAAAGACATACCCAAGATTGAGTAATGTATAAAGGAAGAGGTTTAATGGATTCACAGTTTCACATGGCTGGGGAGGCCTCACAATCATGACAGAAGGCAAAGGAAGAGCAAAGGCACATCTTACATGGTGGCAGGCAAGAGAGTGTGTGCAGGGGAACTGCCCTTTATAAAACCATCAGATCTCGTGAGACTTATTTACTATCATGAGAACAGCCTAGGAAAGACCCACCCCCATGATTCAATTACCTCCCACTGGGTCCCTGCCTTAACATGTGGGAATTACAGGAGCTACAATTCAAGATGAGATTTGGGTAGGGACACAGCCAAACCACATCACAGGACAATATTTGACTAATTATCTCCACTTGCATTTTCTACCCTAATATTCCACAAGTTTCTTCCTCCTGCTTAGGAGTTGTGGTGAGAGTATAAAGATTCCAGGAAGCAGCTGCTGTCCAAGGTAACACTGTGTGGATCTCTGCAGTGTTTTGAGAGGACAGAGTCCTAACTAATGAGCTGTTTAGCTTAATGTGCTTCAGAAATGCTTCTTTGGGTACTCTAAATTTTAAGCTCTCTTAAAGTCCTCGTTTTCTACTCAACTTTTGAGCTCATGTCCCTCTGGGAAATCAATGCAAACATGAGCCAGCACCAATGCACCTGTGCATTTTGTCTGTGAGATGGTTAGTCTGCAGGAGGGACCATGAATCTCCCAACTATGCATTTCCTAAGCGAAGAGCTTTGGGTCCAGCAATCACCATGGAACTCAGCCTGTTTTTCCTCACTGAAACCTGTGTGTGTGTTTGCATCATAGCCTGACCATTAGGAGGGGATGGACAGGACAGAGGGGAGGACTTGGCCACCGTGGGGGCCTCAGACCCAGGCTAGGCCCTCAGGTATACATTTCCTAATTTTGTGTTTAATATGGTTAGGCTTCACGTCCCCACTCACTCAAATCTCATCTTGAATTATAATCCCTGTAATCCCCAACTGTCAAGGGAGAGATTAGGTGGAGGTAATTGAATCATGGGGGTGGTTTTCCTCATGCTGTTCTCGTCATAATGAGTGAGTTCTCACAAGATCTGATCATTTTATAAGTATTTGGTAGTTCCTTCTGCATTCATTCTCCTTCCTGCTGCTTTTTGTAGAAGGTTCCTTGCTCTCCCTTTGCCTTCTACCATGAATGTAAGTTTCCTGAGGCCTCCTCAGCCATGCTGAACTGTAAGTCAATTACACCTCTTTCTTTTATAAATTACCCAGTCTCAGGCAGTCCTTTATAGCAGTGTGGAAATGGACTAACGCAGTGTTCTTGGGAAAGTTGTAATTATTTTCTCTAGGCCTCACTAAACATTTGATAAATTAGAGTTAAAAATGTTTCTATCTCAGAGACTTGTTGCAGAGGTTTAGTAAAATAATTTTTATCTTTACTAGGATGTTTCAGAGGTGTCTTACACATACTGTGGAAGAAAAGACCCTTAAAAACAAAAGACAAAAAAACTTAACCCTGTTCCACCTTAATTCATGTTTATTCCTGGCCCAGTATTTTACCATCTTTGTACATAAGTGAAACTGATATGAGAGTGCTGGGAAGGGAAGAGTGTGGTCCCTTTCAGTCACACAGAAGCAGGGACAGGGAAGTGCTGGGTAGAGAAAAGGGGGTTCCTGGCTAGGGCTGCACCCCCACAGACCTAGGTGAGGACAGACATTTCCGCTTTTGCACCCAAATGTTGCATTTTCCAAGATCACCCTGGCCAATCACGCCCCTATCCTATGACTGTAAGAACCTGAGACCCTAGCAAGCTGACACACAGGTAAGCTAGACATTGAGAGGAGCAGATCAGTGGAAGAAGACACAAGTGGCTGGATGTTGAGAGGATGTCGAGGGGAGCACACTGGCGGAAGAGCACACCGGCAGATGCCAGCACACCATCAGGTCGCTGACCAGCAGGATGAGGCAGAGTTTGCCCAAGGGTCGGAGGAAAGCTGGGGCCACCATGTGACCCAACTCCAGGGGGAAAAGCATCTCCCTTCTGGCTCTGCCATCTGCTGAGAACTACTTCCACTCAATAAAACTTTTCATTCATTCTCGAAGCCCACATGGGATCTCATTCTTCTGGTACACCAAGGCAAAAACCAGGGACGCAGACAGCCTTCTGTCCTTGCGACAAGGTAGAGGGTCTAATTGAGCTGGTTTACACAAGCCACCTATACATGGCTAAACTAAAATAGCACCCTGTAACACATGCCCACTGGGGCTTCAGCTGTAAACATTCAACCCTAGACACTGCAATAGGGTCGGAGCCCCACAGCCTGCCCATCTATATGTTCCCGGAGAGGTTTTAGCAGGAGGGAATTCAAGAAGCAATTCATACCTCCATTGCATGCCCTGTGAAAGGGACAAGGGAACTTCTCCTGTTTCAAAAGCGAAGGCTTAAGAATGAGCTGGTTTTAGGACGGTGTCTCCTAGCCACCCTTGTTTCTGCTGGCTGCATAAAATTGGAAGAAAATTACTTACTCTCTGTATTAGGGTTATCTAGAGAGACAGGACTAATAGGACAGATTTATATATGAAAAGGAGTTTATTAAGAAGTATTGATTCACACGATCACAAGGTGAAGTCCTACAATAGGCCATCTGCAAGCTGACGAGCAAGGAAGCCAGTCTGAGTCTCAAACCTCAGAAGTAGGGAAGCTGACAGCGCAGTCTTCAGTCTGTGGCTGAAGGCCCAAGGCAAACCACTGGTGTAAGTCCAAGAGTGCAAAAGCTGAAAAACTTGGAGTCCGACGTTTGAGGGCAGGAAGCATCCAGCATAGAAGAAAGATGGAGGCCAGAAGACTCAGCCAGTCTTGTCCTTCCACATTCCTCTGCCTGCTTTATCCTAGCCGCACTGGCAGCTGATTAGATGGTGCCCACCCAGATTAAGGGAGAGTCTGCCTCTCCTAGTCCACTGACTCAAATGTTCATCTCCTTTGGCAGCACCCTCACAGACACACCCAGGAAGAATACTTTGCATCCTTCAATCCAATCAAGTTGACACTGTATATTAACCATTACACTGTCTAAAACACAGTTTTTCTTATTTATAAAATGAAGATAAAATCAGTAACTGCTTTATAAGTTCATGTAGTGTTTCAATGATAAATACGTGTACAACTTTTAGCAAAGTCCCTGATACATTATGAATAAATACATTTTAGCCCCTTCTACGTTTTCTTCTTTTTGTTCAATCAGCTAATTGCTAAGTTTATTTGCTATTGCTAAAAGAGTGGAATTTGGTAAAAGTTTCTGGTATTTTTGTCATTTATTAAATATCTTTTCAAAAATCTCTCTGGTGCATTGTGGCATGCAAATTTGAGAAAAAAAAATCCAAATGGCGTCAGAATATCTAGGTCAAAGAATTTGTTCTTGAGCATATAATCCTCATCTGTAAAATAAAGATAATACGAACTACTGCACAGGGCTGGCTAGATGAATGAGTAGAAAGCACACAAAACTCTTGGCTGCTCATGAATGCTAATGCGCTTTCCTCCTTCAGTTTATTTGCAATCTACTCTCACACATTCAAAATTCTTTTTAAGAATAAGTCCAATAACTTAAATGTGCCACCAATTACTGATTGCATCTAAAGTCACATAGGATTTACTGAGACAGATAATGTTCAGAGAATCTTGTAAGTCTTTTCTGCTGGTTGAGTAAGTAGATCACCAATGAGTACAAGATAGGAAGTGCTCCCTTTACAAGACCATCAGTTCAAGTCTGATTATATCTAGGAGTTTAAAGATGCTTACAACTTGTAAGTTAGAAATGTGTTTTAGAAAAGTTTAGGAAGTTTAAAGTCAGCTTCTTACCTTCTTGTGACCTTGCACCTTGCTCCTTAGAATAGATTCAAATAAACTAAACTTGACATTGATGGAAATAATAGTGAATTGAGAGCCAAAGTTCTAGCTAACCAACTGTGAGAACTGAAATATATTTTAACTCTGTGATTTCCATGTTCTCTACCCATAAATTGGACAAATAGTACCAATTCTACTTTATGTCCACTTTTTAGTGAAGACTAATTATACAATAGTTTAAAATTGTAAAAGTAATTTGCAAATGATATAAGCTGAGTAATAATATTAGCAATTAGATGTATTTGTTTAAAGTCAGAATAAAATTAGGACACAGAGCTTCAGGAAGGAAAATTTTGGCTCATGATAAGGAAAAACTTCATAGCAAGATTTATTGTTTGACAATAAAATTAGCTATAGTGAGCTCTGTCACCAAAAATATTAAACATAATTAGATAACTATTTGGGGACATTTGATTTGATCTTTCTATGAATCTTTAAATTATGTAAGGGTCTATTAAATAATATGTATGTTATAGTAGCAATGGAAGCACAGTATAATGTTTAGAAATTATGTCTAAAACAAAGAACTATTAATGGAAATTTAAACAAACGGAGAGATATGCCCAACTTAATATTGTGAAGATGTCATTATCTCCAAATTGGTTGATAAGTTCAACACAATCCCAGAAAAATCCTAAAAGTCTTTCCACGGCACTCATTAACATGATTATATATTTTATAAAGAAGGGTGAAGGGCTTGGAGAAGCAGGGTAGTCAAAGATGCTTTAACTGGCACTGGATTTATTCTTTGTAAACAGTCATAACATTGGAAAAACTATATGAAGCAAACTATGTAATATTATTCCCAAGCATTATACAATAGAAGGATCAGAATGGTGAGCTTTGTATTTTTTCTGGCTTCCTGACTAGGGCCTTCCGTAGGTACGTTTCCCTACCAAGTTGCAGACAGGTGGAGCCCACCGTGAGCAGTGATGTCATTGAACTGAAGGGGTGAAGACTGGAGTTCCAGGGTGTTGATGTGGCTGGAACTTGTGGACTTAGGTGTCAAAGAAGAGAGAGCACCATATGGTGTTGGCAGTGGGGCAGAATTCTGCATGGATGTTCACTTCAGGTCCTGATCAGGTGTCAACAAAGTATAACAAGGCCGGAAAGAAATTGGTTACTGTATTGCTTACAGCTAATTTACAGCTGTATGTTGTGAAGTAATGGAAGACTTGGAGCTCCAACCCAGCCTGAGCAGAGAGACTTTTCTGGGAACCTCAGGCATTCAGTGGAGACCTTAATAAAGTCATTTATTAAGATAAAGGTCTATACCATATTCTGAAGAGAGAACCATATCCTCAGATACAGAGCATAACCAAAATAAGCTATCCCCAAAAGGATAAAACAACATTTAGTATGAATAGAGCAAAATTTAGTTGCAAGATTAAAAGCAAAACCAATTTTCAACTTTCTTGAAGAAACACAACACAATCTAGATTTTTGACTATGTATCATCTACACGGTGTGCAATAAAAAGAAAAGTTGCATGCCAAAAAGCAGAAAAATTAGGCTTATATTAAGGAGAAAAATAATTAATAGAACTAACCCTAAGATGAAGCTTCATGCCGTCACTTAAGAATCCAGAGAAAGAAGAACAATTTAAACCCCCAAAAGGCAGAAATAGCATAACAAACAGAAAGAAGATCAGTGAAATAGCAAATTAATAATTGTTTAAAATTAATAAAATCTAAAGTTGTTTTTTGAAAAACCGTAAGAGTAAAATTTATAAACCTTTAACTAGACTGACCAAGAAAATAGAGTAGCCAAAATATTTGTAATAGGATGAAGTTGAAATAATGCTGTAAATCCTACAGCTATTTAAAAAAATATCATATTACTTATACTTTCTGCCAATAAATTTGACAAAAGGATGAAATGGACACATTTGTTGAAAGATTCAAATTATCAAAACTGGAAAAAAATAAGACAGAGAAAATCTGAAAAACCCTGTTTCTCTCACATTAAAATTTCAGTTAAACCTTCCCAATCTCTGCCCAGATGGCTTCACTGGTGAATTTGGTAGTATGTTTAAAGAAATAGTACAAATTTCACACAGCCTTTTGCAGAAATTAGAGTATAGGATACTTGTCTCACTTTATGAGGTCAGATTATTTTAATAGCAAAGCCAGACAAGACTGTAACGAGTCTTACTTGAGTTTTTGATGTTTGTGACGGCTTTTAAATCCCCCCTCTTGACTTTCTCTTTGTGCCCCACATTTTGACAAACTGAAAAGAAAACCTGGGCATTTTATCCTTTGGCACTAGATCTGTATTAAAGGTCTTCCCTGCTTACCTCAGATAAGCCTATCGTGTACATAATAAGCCTTTCCATAATGTTTCGGTGTGTGTGTAGCATCACCAGTCTTGACATCCAGTGATGCTTTGGCTGAGGAGTTCGACTGTTTCTGTAGCTGACTGTAAAAATGGCATTACAAAGCCAAATCTATAGATGAACCACTTTCATGTGCATAGATACAATAACCTCAACAAAATATTAGCAAATAAAGATGAGCAATATAGAAATATATCATGGCCAAGTAAGAACTATCTCAAAAATGCAAGGTTGGCTTTACATTGGAAAACCAATGAATTCACTTCACCATATTAACAGAATAAAGAAAAAAAAATTACACTGTCATCTAGTTATCATCAGTGAATGCGTATGGGTCTGTGGCAAATTCAATCTTTGTCTCCTCAGAGAAAAGAATTCAGCTAAGGGGCAGAAGTAGGTTTAAAGCAGAGAGAGAGACTGCAAGTTTCAGAGCAGGAGACAGAGTTTATTAAAAAGTTTTAGAGCAGGAATGAAAGGAAGCAAAGTACACTTGGAAGAGGGCCAAGTGGGTGACTTGAATGATTCAAGTGTCTCATTCAGCACTGGACTTGGGGTTTTATACACTGGCTTAGTTCTGGAGTTTGTGTTTCTACTCCCTTTTTTCCTTGGGGCAGGCTGTCCATATGCTCAGTGGCCTGCCAGCCCTTGGGAGAGGCTGCACATGCAATGTGTTTACCGAAGTTGTGTTGTATACTCACTTGAGGCATTTTTCCCTTACCAGTTGAGCATTCTTAGACGAATATCATACACCAATTAAACTTCACCGTTTTGCCACTTAGTGTGCATGCTTGAACCCACTCACTCAACTCCTGAGAGCTTCTCTGGAAGCTGCTAATCACCAGCTTCAGGTATTTTCTCTCTATTGGGAGACTGTCTTTCCCTGGCATTGGCTGTGACTAATTATGATTTTAGAGAGATATTGGGAGACTGCCTTTCCCTGGATTGGCTGTAACTACTTATCATTTTAGAGAGATAATTTAGCAATCAATCACCTGACTATCACTTGATTGTTGCCTGACACTCCTGCATAAGGATGCTCTCCTGCCCTGCTCATGTCTGCCTAACTACCTACTCGAACAATCTACAGAGATGTAAAATAATATATATTTAACAAATTCCAACATCAATTTATTATACAAACTCTCAGAAAACTAGGAATAGAAGGGCACTCTCCTGACCTCACAAAAATTTCTACAAATGACAGTGACAAACTACAGCTAGAATCATTCTTAACGATGAAAGACTGAATATGTTTTCACTAAAATTGATAAAATAGCAACAACTTTATTCCCATTACGTTTATTCAACATTGCACTTGGCGTTCTAGCCAGTGTACTAAGATAAGAAAAGAAATTAAGGTGTGCATATTAGATAGGAAAAAGTAAAAATATATTTATTTGTAATTGATGTAATCATCTATGTAAAACAAAAACAAAACAGCCTATGAGGAATTTCTGAGAAAGTTACTAGAACTAATCAGTTAACTCTTCAGATTACAGAAAATCTACAAAAAACTGGGAGATTTTATCTATTGCTAGATCTAGTAAGTTAATTAGTGAGAATACACAATCTGGAGACAATATACAGAAATCAATTGTCATTACAGGTATTAACAACAAATAATTGGAAATGGAATTTTAGAAAAGCAATACCATTTATAATAGAATAAAAATATGAAATGGTTAGGGATACATTTTTTAAATTCATGCAAGTTTCATACTTCAAAAACGAAAACATTACTGAAGAAATTAAGAACATGTTAAATGAATAGAAAGATGTACTGTATTCATCTGTCTAAAGCCTCAATACTGCTCAAGTCAATTCTCCTCACATTGAACTATATATTCAGTGGAACCCCAATCTAAAGCTCTTCAAAGTTTGCCTTTTTCAGACATACAAGAGCAAATTTTAAAATTAATATGGAAATTTACATGCACATACGGTGATGGCAATTTGACCAATGGATCAAGTAGACGACCCACATATTTATGGAAGTTTACATGGAACTGGTATCTGAGATTGGGAAAGAAGTATATGTTCAATATATGAAGTTGAAAAAATGATTAACCTTATGAAAAGAAAAAAGGAGAGATTAAATTGAATCTGCATCTTCACAAAATGAAAAAAAAAAAAAACTCCAAATTAAACACCATTTTAATTAAATGTTTTAAATATTTAGAAATAATTTACAATTCCTAGTAAAATACATAGATTGATATTATTTAGATCTACTGATCTAAATCAATGCAAAATGGCTTGCTTATTGAAAAAAGATTAATTCAGTGTATCACACTAAATTTAACTTTGTTCTTCAACATAAAGTAAAATAGTGATATGGTTTGACTTTGTCCCCCATCCAAATCTCATGTCGAATTATAATCTCCAATGTCGGAGGAGGGGCCTGTTGGGAGGTAATTGGATCACGAACAGGTTCATGTAGCCCTTGCTGTTCTTGTGATGGTGAGTGAGTTCTCATAAGATCTTGTTGTTTAAAAGTGTGCAGCACCTCCCCATTCTCTCTCTTCCTCCTGCTCCAGCCATGTGGGACGTGCCTGCATCTCTTTCACCTTCTGCCATGATTGCACATTTCCTGAGGCCTTCCCAGCCATGCTTCCTGTGGTGCCTGCAGAACCAAGAGCCAATTAAACCTCTTTTCTTGATAAATTACCCAGTCTCAGGTAGTTCTTTATCAGTCTGAGGTAGTTCTATATAGCCATGTAAGAATGGACTAATACAAATAGTAAAATGACAAATTACCAAATGACAGAAGGAATTTATAAAAGACAAAACTAACAATGATCAGTAGCAAGCACAGTATATAAAAGGAGCTCTTCAAAATTAATAAAGAAAGCACAGATAACTTTTGACCTTTGAGGAAAATGGGCAAAAAAGATGAATAGCCATTTCATAAAAGAGAAAATAAATAGGCCAAATATCATTAAAACTAGAGATATGAAAATGGAATCTCCTTCTATTCCTATTTATTTAGGAAAGAAATTTGAAAATACCAAATATTGGAGTGATTATGGAATCACAGAATCCCCTTCAAATTGCCCATAAATTGGAGCAACCATTTTGGAAAACGTTTGGTATTTTCATGGAAAGTTAAACATTTGTTAACCTATGTTTTCGCAATTGTTGTCTAAGACACATACTCAAGAAAACTTTTCCATATGAGCTACAGAATACACAAGCAAGGATATGCATTTGAGTTCTATTCACAATAGCAAAAACTTGGATAGAACTCATGAACAGAAAGTGCAGAGCATGAATAAACTCTGGTGTATTCACACAGTGGAATACAGTAAGACATTATGGATCAATCTAAGCAAAATAATATTCAGTGCAGAAAATAAATTTCGAAGGATTACATCCATCATAATATCCTTTTATAAAGTTAAAAACAACCATGATTTTTAAAACAATTCATTGTAGCAGTACTTAGAGATGCAATAGATTGACCTCAAAAGGAAGGAAGGGAGGAAGGAAAGGAAAGAAGGACAAAAGGAAAGAAAGATTAGCCTGAGATACAAGTAGATAATTACCTAATGGTGAAGGCAAGGGAATGGGATAGGGCCATATAATTAAATGTAGGTTATTTGTTAGGTTCTAATGTTTTGCTTTGGCTAATGGAAGATTAGGTGTATTTTAAATTATTCAAATAAACAAAACAAATAAAGATGAGCCATGCGTGAGCCACTGAGGATGCCATAAATCAAGAACTTCAAGTAATTCAGCTCCATGCCTCTGAGAACCAGAAAAAAAATATTTAAATAAAAAGAAAATAAGGGGACAATACCATTTAAGAAATGTTTACAAAAAAAGTTCCATTCTCCAATAATACTGTAATGCCACTATAAGCTTACTGTTTCTTTCCAAAATTTTCACCTACATGAAAGTTTTTCTTCGCAACATTTTAATTATGCTGCATTTACACGTTTGTATATAATGTTTTCATTTAATTTCATTTCAGAAGATTATAGTTTTGGGGTTTATTTGTTCTTACTATTTTTGACGCTTCTAAGGCAGAAAGTAAATTAGGAAGGTTTCCATTCCTAAGTGCCTGAAAGACTCTTGTTGCCAAGCAGTGACATAAAGCCTTTACAGCTCAAGGATGGTGTGGTTTTCAGATTTGTGCTTCGGACACGATAGACATGAAATAATGGAATTCCATCTGTGACCTACATTTTAATGTTTCTACTTTCTTGCCGAAGGCATCTAACTAGTCATGGTAACTTGCCCGTTTTCTTCTTTGGTAGATTGGACGTGGTGAACGAGCCATTTGTGGGTATCGTGTTGATTCTTTTTCATTCTTCTGACACAGAATGTGTTTTGTATAACCTCAAACACACCAAACTGCAGAAGAATCTGTACCTGTATTTCCTCCTACAGGAAATGATCATCACCATCACCACCGCCACTTCTGCCTAGCTCTTTCTCTCCCTCAAACTTTCATCTCTGCCAAAATGGTGTCTTCATAAGTTGGACCCTGACCACCCCCTCTCAATTTGTTCCACCCTCCTTTCTCCCACATGAGGTGTTCTATCCTTGTGAAATATTTCTAACATACAAGCCTCTGAATTTTTGTTTAGCCTTTTTGCCCCTCTTGACTTGAAGCTCCATGAAGGCAGAAGCCACAGGTATCCTGTTCTCTCAGCCTTCCCAGACTTGCAGGCGCCGCTTCCCTTGCCCATTGTAGGCTCTCAGTCAATAGTTGAATTACTGTGAACAAAGAGCGTGTCAGCTGGCTTGGAAATTGTCTGGCATTAGTTTGACAACTGTGGTCATCTGTAGCCTGAATGGAACAACTCCCCTGATTCTTCTTAATGAGAAGAGTGACTCTGGGTCACTGTGGCTGGCTCTCATGCTCTGCTGGCATGGATTTTGATGGGAGCAATGAACTTGAAATCCATAAGAAGACTCATGTTTTTCAATGTAGTCCCATAGCATTAGTTATTTTTCTCTTTTAAAAGCTTTTATTTAAACAGTGATTTTTACAACAGTATTTAGAGTACAGTTCATCTGTATGTAGCTGGCAGGTTTTGAAATGGGGTTAACTTTTATCTCACACACAGACACAGACATACACACACAAGCATTTGGAAATGGATAAAGTTTTTCTTGCATTTATTTTAACATAGCAAAGAACATATTTCTCCTCATCTTTGAGTAGGTGAAGGGCCTTCTTCATTTTTGAGGGGGCCTAAGCAAATTTGGTTTCACCGAGTAATTGTGTCTTTTCATCCATGTGACTCTGATCTCTGTCATATTTTTCTCTCCTTGCTGACCATGCATATTCCTTACCTTGCCTACATCCTAGCAGTATCCTTTTAGCAGAGATTTTGTAAATTCTGCTGTTCTCATTGTATGATCCTTTTTGGATATAAATATTTTATTGATGTGTCAGAGATCCTATGTGTCTGCTTTACTCTTCGGTAGAAAGAGTTGTATTCAGATCTGCATTTGATTCCAAAAACTGTGCTCATTCTGCAAAAATCTCCGTGGAGGGAAGATTCAAGTTTATCTGGTTTGCTGCTGAACCACCAACAATGTGCACAGTGCCTGGCTTGCAGTGGAAGATATAAATAATGTTAGACAAAGTAAAGATTAAGAAAATCGTTCCTGCCTATCCGTGAGAGGGAAGAGGGCCACGCTTGAGAGCGGGCCAAGCCCCACAGAGGGGGACATGGGTGCTCCTTCTGATCGGAACTCAGCCAGGTGTGGTTTTCAGATTTGTGCTTAGGACACCATAGCCATGAAATAATGGAATTCCATCTGTGACCTACATTTCCATGCTTCCGCTTTCTTGGCAAAGGCATCTGACTAGCAATGGTAACTTGTCTGTTTTCTTCCTTGGTAGATATCTCTGAGAGCTGCCATCTGAGGACTGTTATTGAGTTCTGCACTTAAGGTTTCAAATCTAAAAGTCACAAGCTCATTATAGACATATTTATTCCCTACAAGTGTTTTTTGGACCTAAACAGATGGTTTGGACACCACCCAGGCTAGTTTAGTCAGATCTTTTTTATATCCAAACAATATTTTATTATCATGACGAAATTGTAGAGCACAACAAATAATGTAAATGCTATTTATTGGCACTTACAAAATTTCCGTTTCAAAAAGTCACCAGAATTAAACTCTTCCAAGCATGCAAATATCGACTACTGTTTCTTAATTTGTCTCAGTGAATATAAAAATTAATAACTTGTTGAGATATGTCTAAGTTAACAGATTATACCTTTCTAGCACTAGTGACATCATTTATATTGTTCATTTATTCATTCAATCTATAAATAATTATTGAGAGTTCATTATATGAACACTGTGTTAGACACACCAGAAAGGATACAAATGCAATTCACACCACCGTTCTTTCATCAAAGAGTACTAAAGAGAGTTGGAGAGAGAAGCCATGTTTGTGCATGGCTAAGATACCAAACTTAAAGTGTATAAAGACCATCAAGTGGGCTATGAAGAAGCGGGTGTTGCCATACAAGGAGAAAGTAATACAATCATTACCATCCAGGAACAGCATCTCACACCTGTGCTCCCAGCACTTTGGGAAGCTGAGGTGGGAGAATAGCTTGAGTTCAGTAGTTTAAGACTAGCCTGGGAAACATGGGGAGACCCTTGACCATACAAAAAATACGAAAATTAGGTGGACATGGTGGCACATGCCAGTAGTCCAAGCTACTCGGGAGGCTGAGCTGGGAAGATAGGTTGAGCCTGGGAAGTTGAGCCTGCAGTGAGCTGTGTTCATGCCACTGCATTCCAGTCTGGGTGACAAAGTGAGACCCTGTCTCAAAAAAAAAAAAAAAAAGTATTACCAATGTTTGGACCTCTGCTGAGCCAATGATCAGAAGAGCTCTTAATCCCTATAAGTTTTTGAAGAGCCCTTAGATCTCACTTTGAATAAAGCATATCATCAAACCTTAATATCAATGAAAAGATGTAAATAAGGAAGTGCAGAAAATTCAAAGCATTCATTCATCAATTTAATATTATTTCCCTCCTAAATGTTAAGAGCTCAACTCCATGCCAAGTCAGTCACAGGGCACTGTAACACCATTTCCAAAGTGTATTTGAAAGCACACAATGTACAGCTGGAGATGGAGAATGTGTTGTCAAAAATATTGACAATATTTTATTTCTCCTCCTCGGTTAGACTCAATATGAGGTTTTTAAGTTTTTGATGACTTGTGTTTTTGCAGAGAAGAAAGGAATCTTGGAGGTAACCATGGCGATGTGGGTCTCTTACCACTGACCTTCAGGGTATCTTTCCTGCTGCATCAAGAGAACACAATACCTCGTGGAATGAGAGAGAAATCAGCACATGCCCTATTTAAAGTAAACATAATTCTGACTTTTTTTTTAATGCTAAAAATCCATAAAATGAGCTGTTTCCAAAAAGTCGCCGTGGTGAATGTCACATGTCACCCTCTCCCGTGTAGATCTGGAAGAGGCATCCATCCATCCCATGGTCCATGTGCTGTGGCCGCCTTCCAGTGCTCCCCCCTGCACTTCACACCTCTAACCCTGAGTCAGTGCAGCCCTCTCCTGATTCAAGCTGTTATCTTGGTTTGTGGAGACAATCTGTTTGAAAATATGCAGTTTCAGCTTCTACGCAGTTCATAAATGGAGCCACTTTCGCTAGCTCTCCCTAGACCTTATTCAGAGTATTGTTTCTTGCCAATGTATCTCTGGATATGTGCACTACTGGAAACATTTTTCTCTTTCTTATTTTTTTTTTTCTTTTTAAGCTTTTGCCCTTTCAAAAACGGTTTCCCTGAAATCAAAACAAAACAAAAAATACAGATATGAGCAAAAGCTTAATGTCTATGAGGCTCACTCCCTAATTTTCTGTCTGTTGTATTTCCCGTTAAAGTGTTTGTGAAACTGGGGAAATGTTTATTTTCATAGCAAATACAGTTTTGGGGTAAAAATGATATGGACAGTGTTCAAATTCTTTAATACTTCTTAGATTAACATACTTCTTTGGTTCACAGGATAAAGCATAATTGAAAATTTTCTTCTTTTTAAAAATTGCCTTTAAGGGCTAGGAGAAGTGGCTGATAGGGTTTGGCTATGTCCCCACCAAAATCTCAACTTGAATTGTATCTCCCAGAATTCCCATGTGTTGTGGGAGGGACCCAGGGGGAAGTGACTGAATCATGGGAGCTGCTCTTTCCTATGCTTTTCTCATATAGTGAATTAAGTCTTACAAGATTTGATGGGTTTATGAGGGGTTTTTGCTTCAGCTTCTTCCTTGCTTTCTCTTGCCACCACCATGTAAGAAGTGCCTTTAGCCTCCCACCATGATTCTGAGGCCTCCCCAGCCATGTGGAACTGTAATTCCAATTAAACCTCTTTTTCTTCCTAGTCTCGGGTATGTCTTTATCAGCAACGTAAAAACAGACTAATACAGAAACTTTGTATGAGTAGAGTGGGGGCATTGCTGAAAAGATACCCAAAAATGTGGAAGTGACTTTCAAACTGGTTAACAGGCAGAGATCGGAACAGTGTGTAGGGCTCAGAAAAGGACAGGAAAATAGGACAGTTTGTAACTTCCTAGAGACTTGTTGAATGGCTTTGCCCAAAATGCTGATAATGATATGGACAATAAGATCCAGACTGAGGCGGTCTCAGATAGAGATGAGGAACTTGTTGGGAACTGGAGTAAAAGTGACTCTTGTTATATTTTAGCAAAGAGACTGGTGGCATTTTGCTCCTGCCCTAGAGATTTGTAGAACTTTGAACTTGAGAGAGATGATTTAGGGTATTTGGCAGAAGAAATTTCTAAGCAGCAAAGCATTCAAAATGCTGCTTGGGTGCTGTTAAAGGCATTCAGCCTTATAAGGGAAGCAGAGCATAAAAGTCTGGAAAATTTGCAGCATGAGAATGTGGTAGAAAATTCCATTTTCTGAGAAGAAAGCTAAGCGGCTGCAGAAATTATATAAATTACAAGGAGCCAAATGTTAATCCCTAAGACCACGGGGTAAATGTCTCCAGAGCATGTCAGAGGTCTTCATGACAGCCCCTCCCAACGCAGGACTAGAGGCCCAGGAGGAAAAGGTGGTTTCGTGAGCCAGGCCCAGGGACTCTGAGCTGTGTGCAGCCTAGGGACTTGGTGTCCTACGTTCCAGCTGCTCCAACCATGGCTGAAAGGGGCCAATGTAGAGGTCAGGCCAGGGGTTTAGATGGCACTAGCTCCAAGCCTTGGCAGCTTCCATCTGCTGTTGAACCTGCGGGTTCACAGAAGTAAAGAATTGAGGTTTGGGAACCTCTGCCTAGATTTCAGAAGATGTACAGAAACGCCTGGAGGCAGAAGTTTGCTGCAGGAGAGAGGCTCTCATAGTGAACCAATGCTAGGGCAGTGCAGAAGGGAAATGTGGGGTCGGAATCCCCACACAGAGTCCCTACTGGGGCACTGCCTAGTGGAGATGTGAAAAGAGGACCACCATCCTCCAGACCCCAGAATGGTAGATCCACCAACAGCTTGCACTGTGCTCCTGCAAAAACTGCAGACACTCAACATCAGCCCATGAAAGCAGCCAGGAGGGAGGCTGTACCCTGCAAATCCACAAGACCAGAGCTGTCCAAGACCATGGGAACCAACCTCCTGCATCAGTGACCTGGATGTGAGACATGGAGTCAAAGCAAATCATTTTGGAGTTTTAAGGTTTGACTGCTCCACTGGATTTCAGACTTGCATGGGCCCTATAACCCCTTTGTTTTGGACAATTTCTCCCATTTGGAATGGTTGAATTTTTACCTAATGTCTGTACTCCCACTGTATCTAGGAAATAACTAACTTGCTTTTGATTTTACAGGCTCATAGGTGGAAGAGACTTGCCTTGTCTCAGATGAGACTTTGGACTGTGGACTTTTGAGTTAATGCTGAAATGATTTAAGGACTGTTGGGAAGGCAATGATTAGCTTTGAAATGTGAGGACATATGTCTTGTGGGGAGGAGGGTGGAATGTTATGGTTTGGTTGTGTCCCCACCCAAATCTCATCTTGAATTTTATCTCCCAGAATTCCCACATTGTGGGAGGGACCCAGTGGGAGGTAATTGAATCACGAGGGCCAGTCTTCCCTGTGCTATTCTCATGATAGTGAATATGTCTCAGAAGATCTGATGGGTTTATGAAGGGTTTCTGCTTTAGCTTCTTCCTTATTCTCTCTTGCCACCACCATGTAAGAAGTGACTTTTGCCTCCTGCCATGATTCTGAGGCCTTCCCAGCCATGTGGAACTGTAAGTCCAATTAAACTTCTTTTTCTTCCCAGTCTTGGGTATGTCTTTATCAACAGTGTTAAAATGGACTAACATAGTGTCTCACACCTGTGATCTCAGCACTTTGGGAGGCTGAGACAGGTGCATTGCTTGAGTCTAGGAGTTGAAGACCAGCCTGGGCAACATGGCAAAACCCCATGTCTACAAAAAAATGCAAAAATTAGCTGGACTTGGTGGCACGTGCTGGTATTCCCAGCTACTGAGGAGGTTGAGGCTGAAGGTTCACTTGAGCCTGGGAGGTCAAGACTGCAATGAGCCAAGATGACCTCACTGTACTTAGCCTGGGTGACAGAGACAGCGACCTTGTCTCAAAAAAATAATTACCTTTAAGATTGTTAGTTTAGCTCTTTGCTGTAAAGGGGAGTCAGTGATCACTGCAAACCTCCCGTTAGCTCTTATATGAACTCTTTGGCTGGATCTAGAAGCCAAATTTGACACCAGGCAGATTAACAAACAAGAGAAAAGTATACCAACTTTATTAGCTTTTTATTTACCTGGGGATCTTCACAACAGAGTGAAATTTGAGGAAGTGGCCAAAGCAAGATGCTTTTATACTTTTTAGTCAAAGAACAATGAATTTGAGAAGAAATGATAAAACAAAGGGGATCTGGGTAGGGGCAGGAAATTTCTAGGTGAGTCATGGGGAGATGTATGGATGTGTGTAAAACTAGCAGCAGATAAGGGTTACATCAGGAAGTGGATTTACTCGGGTTTGTTGCAGCCCCCCAATTTCAAGTCTCTGGTGATGAGGGTGACTTTCTCACCCTGGTACAGGGAGGGTGCTCCTCCCAGAGTCATCTTTATGGCTTACTGAATGCAGAAAGATACAGGTCGGCTAGCCCTTTCTGAAACTACAATTTCTCCAATGTTTTCAACTGACAATAATCATATTTCATGTAATCATATGCTAGCCTGGCATAATTTGGGATGGCACATCCTTCAGTCCTTCAGCTGCCTTACTTTCAGATGTCACACATCTCATTGATTTTCAAAGATCACTGTAAAAGTGATTGTAAAACTTCATTCTGAAATGTAACCTTTATGAAGCTCAAATGAGCATCACCAACCCATGAAGTGCACTGCTGTGTGAAGAGGGAAAGAAACCCATGCTTGTGTGATGCACACTCAGTTTCATTCTTTAAACAAAGTGCAGAAAAAGGAAAAGGACTGATTAGCAGAAATGGTTTCATTTTCCAATAATTTTAAGATCTATCATGCCTAAGAAAAACTTCTTACTCCTATGAAATTGGCAGCTTTTTGTGGCTGTTCAGAAAAAAAATAATAGGAGTATGTCAGTAGCCAATTTATCTTCCAAGCATGTGAATATTAATCTACTCCTGAGTAAATGCCCTTGGCAAGATTGTATTATTTCAAGGGCATTAACAGTAAAAGAAAGTTGACTTGACTCCTACGTTTCTCAGTTTTCCTTGAAAGTCTATAGCAATGCTAGATACTAGTACATACTTAAGTAATTGACTCCACACTAACTGAGTATTACTTTCTAGTTTTTCTGTAGAATTTCTTCTCTTTTCCCCTCTCCATTGAGGAATACAACCATAAAGTCTTTAATAAGAGCTATGGCTGATATTTGCATCTGTTCTTAGCATGGAGGCCACTGATAAGTGCACACAAGTCCTCTGTGTTTCTCCACATGTATGATTCTGATATGGTTTGGCTGTGTCCCCACCCAAATCTTAAATTGAATTGTATCTTCCAGAATTTCCACATGATGTGGGAGGGACCCACGGGGAGATAATTGAATCATGGGGGCCAGTCTTTCCCGTGCTATTCTCGTGATAGTGAATTAAGTCTCACAAGACCTGATAGGTCTATCAGGGGTTTCTGCTTTTGCTTCTTCTTCATTCTTTCTTGCCCCCACCACATAGGAAATACCCTTCACATCGCACCATGATTCTGAGGCCTCCCCAACCATGTGGAACTGTAAGTTCAATTAAACCTCTTTTTCTTCCCAGTTTCGGGTATGTCTTTACCAGCAGAGTAAAAATGGATGAATACAGTACATTGATACCAGTACAGTGGGGTGTTGCTGAGAAGATACCCAAAAATGTGGAAACGACTTTAGAACTAGGTAACAGGCAGAGGCTGGAACAGTTTGGAGGACCTAGAAGAAGACAGGAAAACTTGGGAAAGTTTGCAACTTCCTAGAGACTTGTTGAATGGCTTTGCCCAAAATGCTGATAATGATATGGACAATAAGATCCAGGCTGAGGTGATCTCAGATGGAGATTAGGAACTTGTTGGGAACTGGAGTAAAGATGATTCTTGTTATGTTTTAGTGAAGAGACTAGTAACATTTTGCTCCTGCCCTAGAGATTTGTGGAACTTTGAACTTGAGAAAGGTGATTTGGGATATCTGGCAGAAGAAATTTCTAAGCAGCAAGAGGTGACTTGGGTGCTGTTAAAGGCATTTGGTTTTATAAGGGAAGCAGAGCATAAAAGTTTGGAAATTTGCAGTATGACTATGCAATAGAAAAGAGAAACCAGTTTTCTGGGGAGAAGTTCAAGCTGGCTGCAGAAATCTGCATAAGTAGCAAGGAACCTAATGTTAATCTCCAAGACCATGGGGTAAATATCTCCAGGCCATGTCAGAGACCATCGTGGCAGCCCCTCCCATCACAGGCCTGGAGGCCCAGGAGGAGAAAGTGGTTTCATGTGTCAGGCTTCTTGTGCTGTGTGCAGCCTACAGACTTAGTACCCTGTGTCCCAGCCACTCCAGCCATGGCTGAAAGGGGCCAACATACAGCTTGGGCTGTGGCTTCAGAGGGTGGAAGCCCCAAGCCTTGGCATCTCCCATATGGCATTGAGCCTGCCAGTACACAGAAGTCAAGAATTGAGGTTTGGGAATCTCTGCCTAGATTTCAGAAGATGTATGGAAACATCTGGATGCCCAGGCAAAAGTTTGCTGTAGGGATGGGCCCTCATGGAGAACCTCTGCTAGGGCAGTGTGGAAGGAAAATGTGGGGTCAGAGCCCCCACACAGAGTCCCTACTGGGCCACTGCTTAGTGGAGCTCTAAGAAGAGAGCCACTGTCCTCCAGACCCTAGAATGGTAGATCCACTGACAGCTTGCACAATGCACCTGGAAAAGCTACAGACACTCAACACCAGCCCAGGAAAGAAGCTGGAAGGGAGGCTGTACCCTGCAAAGCCACAGGGGCTGAGCTGCCCAAGATCATGGTAAACTACCTCCTGCATCAGCATGACCTGGATGTGAGAAATGGAGTTAAAGTTGATCATTTTGGAGCTTTAAGATTTGGCTGCCCTGCTTGGTTACAGACTTGCATGGGCTCTGTAATCCTTTGTTTTGGCCAATTTCTCCCATTTGGGATGACTGTATTTACCCAGTACCTATACTCCATTTGTATCTAGGAAGTAATTAGCTTGCTTTCGATTTTAGATGCACATAGGCAGAATGCACTTGCCTTGTCTCAGATGAGACTTTGGACTGTGGACTTTTGGGTTAATGCTGAAATGAGTTACAACTTTGGGGGACTTTTGGGAAGGTCTGATTGGTTTTGAAATGTGAGGACATGAGATTTTGGTGGACCAGGGCAGAATGATTTGGTTTGGCTGTGTCCCCACCCAAATCTCAACTTGAATTATATCTCCCACAATTCCCATATGTTGTGGAAGGGTACTGGGGGAGGTAATTGAATCATGAGGATTATGATTCAATTAAGAGTGAATTAAGTCTCACAAGATCTGATGGATTTATCAGGGATTTACACTTTTGCTTCTTCCAAATTTTCTCTTGCTGCTGCCATGTAAGAAGTGCCTTTTGCCTCCCATCATGATTGTGAGTCTTTCCTAGCCATGTTTAGCTGTAAGCCCAATTCACCTTCTTTTTCTTCCCAGTCTCCTGTATGCCTTAAACAGCAGTGTGAGAATGGGCTAACACAGGCTCCATGCCTCCAAACAGCACCATGTGTTGGACATTCTTATGACCACTCTCAGGTCTAATGATTTTCTAGAAAGAGTCATAAAATTCTGAAAACTGTCTTTCTCATGCTTTCAAGTCATTAGCGTGAAATGATACTGATTAAAACAAGCCAATAGAAAAGGAGCATAGGTTGAAATCTAGGAGAGAACACACATGAGATTCCAGTTGTCTTCTCACAGTGGAGTTGTGTGGATGGCGCTTAATTTTCCCAGAAATTATGTATGACAACACTTGCGAAGTTGTCAACCATGGAAGCTCCCTTGAGCCTTGGTGTCCAGGGTTTTTACTGGGGGTCATTCATGTAGGTAAGCAATGCCAATAACTAACCTTAGCTACTCACCCCCAGACTCTCTGGAAGCAGATTTGACACAGCATTACCCAAAGCCACCACTTACAAAGCATATATGAATAAGCATTCTCCATAAACTCCATTGTTAGCAAAAACTATCTGGCATGGCCCCAATCATAGGTAGGCAAAGAAACTCTTATCAGTGAGTTTATTTCAAAGGCTCAGAGGCAACTGCTGGAAGCTAGTCAAGGGCCAGTCTTGAAGGCCTTTGGAATGTGGAAGGTTTGGGCAACCCAAGCCTGCCATGTTAACCCTTACTACACTTATTAGATATCTGGATCTTTAAAGTCGCTTTTCTAGTTACTAATTCTGGCATTCAAGGGAAGAACATAGACTGAAAAATCAGCCTGAGATTGGGACAAAGTACATCTCTTTTAAATCAAGGCAATGGTGTTACTTAATGTTGATTTTAACCATGAAGATGGTATCAGGGCAAATTTAGAAACAAACAAACTCAAATAGTTACAAAATTTTTAGTGCCATTTCTACCTTACCATATCTGTGATTTGAGGAAAATTCTCCAGTTCTTAAATCTTTCCTTTTCTAATCTATAAAATAGATCCAACAAATATGCTTTAAGAAGTAAGTCAAATAATGTGAACGAAAACATTATGTTCAATGCTTGGTAGGCTACGTTCTCCAAAAACTGTTAAGGTTAAGAGGACAACATCATTGAAAGGAAGAGAAAAACATTGAGAGAGAGAACAAGTTAATAGCATTTATAGTCTATCATAAAATTTCACATTCTGGTACATGTAGAAAATGATTATCTGTTTACAGCACCCTGGAGTAAGGAGAGCCTACAGGTAGAATTGGACAAAGGGTCTGGAGTTATGGATGTACTAGGTCTCTGCCCTGCTACATCCTACCTGGCCCCTTAGAAAGCTAAAGGGATCACTATCTTGTCACAAATATTACCAATCATTGATAATTGAGTAAGAAGCTCTGCATTAGACAGCTGAGAGATTTATTGGACCTAGACTGTGATATGGGTCAATTTGGGAAGGAGAGAGAGATTACATCATAGCAAAAACAACTTGTTTGATTCAGCAGCTTCTATTTATTGTGTTGTCCACAAGAAGCCAACTCTGTTCTGATGGCTTCTTCATAGTTCTGGGAGAGGAAAACAAGAGGGAAATAGAAAGGGAAAATTGAGGTACAGTATGGATATGAGTTGAAATGGACAGATCGATGGACGGCTCCATTTAAAAATTGTGGTGAAGGATTAGGGGATCAGACAGTTTAGTTTCTTGATTTCCTTTTTTTTCCCCCTAAACATTGCTGCTTGCAATCTGTAGAAATCTAAGATGAGATAGTTAACTTCTGTTAGACAAAGTTAGTTTGTTTGTTGTTTTTTTTGTAATTAAGGAGTTGAGCCATATTAGTAGTTGTCAACTCTTGCTACACTTTAGAATCACCAACAGAGCTTTAAAAACAAAGCACAATAAAAACAAACAACAAAAACAAAAGATGAAATTAGGGCCCCATCTTTATCCCCAGAGATTCTGATTTAATTAATTAGAAATGAGCCACCGTGGGATGGCACTTTGGAAAGTTTGCCAAGCCATTCTAATATCTGGCTACTGAGCTAGTAAATCAGAGTCATTTTACTCTATTATCACTAAGAGAATTTGTAGCAATAATGACAAATGACACAAAAGAAACAATAAAAAGGAATGCAAATGCTAACCTTTGAATGAGTGACAAAGTTATGAGGGCTTTTCAACATTCTGAGGAAAATTTCAATATCATTTTGGAAGATGGTGAAAGGGAGAAAGTCTTCGTGGAAAAGGAGGCATTGGAGCTTTGTGGTAGATGCAGGGATTCAGCAATATGCCTATGGAGAATGTATCAACATAAAGATTAGTATCTCATACCTAGGGAGACCAGCTATACCAGTTCACCAGGGACTATCCTGGTTTAAAAACAGAAATTCTCACATTTTCAGGAAACACCTCTTCCCCGGGTAAACTGATAGGATTTATCATCCAATACATACAATTTTACCTTTTCAAAACTGGATATAACTTTTGGCTGAACTGATGTAGGTGTAGGAGCAATGAGGAACACACTCACAACCACCGGCTCTTTCATTGGCAGCTGTTTAGAGCTGTCTTAAAACTAACCAATGGATTTCTTAAACATAATACATACATAGATGAATAAATGCAGAGAGAAAGAAAGAACAAGAGCTCTCCATATACTTGGTATTTAAAGTCTGAATTCATTACTGTCTCTAAGCTACAGATGAATTAATGCCAGTGACTGCACTAAAATGTTACCTGACTATTGAAGAAGCAATCACATCTCTTATGTATCTCTGAAGGTCCTGCCTGTGCCTCTGCTACACACTGAGGCTAACAGAAATCTGCCTTCTTGATGAATGATCTTTTTATGCTTTCTTGAGCAGAGATTACAAAAGGTTTGAAAGACCACTAATACTTAGTGGTATGACTGAGGCAAGCACAAAAAAGCAGGGGGCAGGGGAGGAAATCCCTCCTTGTCATTCCACAGAAGAAAATCAGAAATTACACTGACTTTAGTGTATCCCGAATGCTGGGAGGCATCCGTGCAGCACCTCCATGAGCCGTATTCTGTGCTGTGGGCTTCTTCTGCCTACCCTTTGGCAGTCCCCGTGGATATGTGCTCTTCATCTTCAGATAGTGTCAATTTGTCCAAAATAAAAAATATTTATATTCAGGCTTGGTGCGGTGGCTCATGCCTGTAATCCCAGCACTTTGGGAGGCTGAGGCAGGTGGATCATGAGGCCAGAAGTTCGAGACCAGCCTGACCAACATGGTGAAGCCCCATCTTTACTAAAAATACAAAAATTAGCTGGGCGTAGTGGCAGATACCTATAGTCCCAGCTACTCGGGAGGCTGAGGCAGAGAATACTTGAACCTGGGAGGTAGAGGTTGCAGTGAGCCGAGATCATGCCACTGCACTCCAGCCTGGGTGACAGAGTGAGACTCTGTCTTAAAAAAAAAAAAAAAAGTATTAAATAAAAATATTGATCCTGAATCAAGGATTTATCTACTGTATGCAACTCGAGGATTTATCCACTCTAAAATCCAACAAATCCTTTACCTTATTTTGTACTCCTTTTGCCTGATGACAATATGTAGCTGTATTTTTGAATAGACCATGAGTCAATCAAAACTTCATGGGTACTTTGAGTAGTGTCAGTGCAGAAGCAGCCACTTTCGTGAAGACTGTAAGCAAGTGTGTTAGGCAGCTTTTGTTGGGTTTGTTATGGTAAACAACAACAACAACATCCATCAGTGGCGTACACATACACAAAAAGTTGTATTTTATGCTCTGGTTGTCTAATGGCCACTGCGGTTCGCCTGCAGTTCCGCTCTGCCTGTCTTTTCACTGGGGGACCCGGGCTCCAGGAGAAGCCGCATATGGGGCAGAGACAAAGTACAAGAGAACTGGCAGGCACACAAAAAGGGTTTACACTGCTCCTTTGGTGAAAACCATGCTGCCTTGGCTCACTTTCCTTTGGCCACAGGAGGTCACACAGCCACGTGCCTCATGAGTAGGGCGGGGACACCTCTTCCCCCACACAGGAGATGCTGCAAGTCACGCAGCAAGGAGCTGAGACCTAAACATCGTCTCACAGGAAGAGCAAGGGAATAATCAGAAACAAGAGTGCAATCCATCACAGAAAGCTCTTTCACCTACTTCAGCCCATGCCTTCTGCTGCGAAGTGTGGAATATAAAACCCACTTGGTATGGTGGTTGTGAGAATTAAGTTATATCTGCATGGATGGCATCTAGGAATGATGGCTGGCTCCTAGAATATTGTGCAAAATACACATGTCCTTTCAGAAGATTTTCTGATGCATTTAGGGGCTCATAAGTTTTCATGAATGTTGGGAAACACCTAGGTAAGAGGGCCACTCAGCACTGATGAGTGAAATACTGATTACCTGAGAGAGATACCAATGGAGGTGCCGTGCAGAGCGAGAGTGGCTGGGGTTGGAGGCTTCATAGCTCCAGGGTTTTCGGCAGACCAAATTGACAGTATCCTAGGAATTCATCTAGAGTGGCTCCCTGAAAGCTACTAAAGATGTTGCTCAGAGGGATTAGAGGATCTATTGAGTTCTACCTTCTACTAAATTGGACACATTACTGAAGCTGGCTGAGCCTCAGTTTCTTTGCCCGTAAAAAGCGAATAATTATGCCCACTGTGAAGGGTGATAAGGAAGATCACAGATCATGTAAGTATACCACCAGCATATTGTGGTACTCAACAAAATAATTATTGTTAAAAATAAGACTCAGGTCTGAAAGCAATTTAGCACTTTATTCTCACTGCGTCCTGGGTGTGGGACCAAGAAACTCTGGCTAGAATGGTATTGGCAAAACTTTTGAACTGATTTCCAAATGGTTCTTAGAAATCCTGCTCAGTGTACTTAGCTATCTAAAAGATTCTGGAAGCCATGTCTTTTAACCCATTCATTTTGCAGAATAAGAAAACTGAGACTCGGATGACAGAAGTCATTTTCCACATTTCATGTGGCTAAATGGTCAAAAGAATTGGAAAAACTAGAACACAGATATCCTTACCTGGTGCTGTGTCCACCCTGTAGCTGTTCTCCATCAACCTGGTCTATGTTCCCCATCAACCTGATCTAAAAAGACTTGCAACATAAGAAGGGGACGAGAACTCTGGGAGATGACTTGAAGGTGGTTAAAGCAGTCTTCACTCAGCAAAACATTTGGGAACATTTTTTTTTATTATTTTGGATGAATGGACACTATTTGGAGATGAAGAGCACACACCCACAGTCACTGCTGAAAATGCCAGGGAAGGCAAAAGAAACCCACAGCACAGAATATGGCTCACAAAGGGTGCTGCACGGATGCCTCCCAACGTTTAGGACACACGAAAGTCAGTATAATTCTGATTTTCTTCTGTAGAACGAAAAAGAGGGATTTCTTCCCCCCCTTTTTTTTGCTTGCCTCAGTCATACCACTAATTATTTAGTGGTCTTTCAAACCTTTTGTAATCTCTACTCGAGAAAGCCCTGAAAGATATTAATTCTTAGCCATGTGCCTCATAAATGAAGGCCATTCTGCTATACTTAATGACAAGGCTGAGGCAGCAAGATGTCATTTGCTTTTTTCTCGGTTTTTAAATTGCTTTCTAAATGAACTACAGCTGTGAGGGCCAGGTGCTGTGATCCCTTTAGAAAGATCAGGAAATGATGAAATCCAAAATTTCAAAGTGTGATGGATGTCAGCTCCCGATTTGGTGTGTGTGAGGTCACCCCGTGCACCTGGTGCCATCTCCACAACAGAATTACTTTTCTGTGGAGAAAAAAAAAAGGAGAGCGAGCGAGGGAGAGGGAGAGAGAGATGCACATGTCTAATGCAAGTGCAACAATAAGAGAAACAGTTTATAATTATCTCTTTGTTTGCTCCTCATCTAGATGGAAATGGTGAAATGTGCGGCCTCCCCACCCCCACCCCTTCCCCATTATAGGTATCGTTGCTGTATTAAATGCAAGATTTTTGCGGATCACAGAGTTGGTGTGGTGGCAACTCGGAAGTCACTATGAAGCAAATGACATGTTATAGTGATGGGGGAGGGATTGAGAGACAGAGAGAGAGAGAGAGAGAGAGAGAGAGAGAGATCATTAAGAGTCTTTTTTCACTTAATTAATTAAAACCAGCACTCGTACTACCAGGAGCACTGTTTGCTCTGGGGAGCCATGGCTGAATCTGAAACTCAGTGGGTGCTATATTTGAAGGTGGACAGCTGGGGTCAGCCATCCCTCTATGCCCCAAGGAGAGTAAAGACTGCTTCACATCCACCTCAAGCATTACTAGTTACTCATTCTTCTTGCCCAGCTTGAGGCTCTAGGTGAAACCTGTTTATGAGACCTTGTTCTTGCAGTCATCCAACAGAGGAAATAAGGAATGATTGTGCTTATTATCTCTAAGCACTGACCCCCCCCCCAGGATGTGTATTTGTCAGAGCTGGATGGCTGCCAGGTCAACCCCATTTTCTCTGGGACGTCTGCCCAGTCTGCCCCCAGGAGGAGTGGGGACTCCTTGAATTCCCGTAGCCCTTCTGCTCGAATTGCTGCTGGGGCATTGAACTTGACTGCCTCATGGGCAGACGGCACAGGCCAAAGCATGGGGCAGGGCTGGGGTTGACTCTTGACCCTAATTTCACTATGTGCTCTTGGGAGAGTTGTTTAGCCCTCTTGAGTCTTAATTCCTCTCTTCTCTAAAATGGGGACAGAAATAGCACATGTTTTGGTGAGGACTCACTGAACACTGCATATGTAAAGCACCCAGTATAATGCTCTGCGCAAAGTTGATGATATAGAAACATTAATCTTCACAATATCAGTGTCTCTTATTCTCTGCTCTTAATGCTGTAAAGAGGAGTAGAAAGCACGAGAGAGTTAAGACTCAGGGGACAACATGCAACTTCCAGTTTCTGCATTTTCGGAATATCCAGCATTACTTTGCTACCGTAGCTTCTATGGGCCTTAGTTTCCACATCTGTACCATGGAGTCAATATTCAGTCTCATGTATCCTTACAAGGACAGAATGAGATAATTGATGTCAAAGTTCTTTGCCTTTTGTGAAGAGAGAAGTGATGGGTTGAAGGAAGTTGACAGGAACTTGGTGTCATCCCCCAAATGAATGATGACTATTCCCTTTCCTTTTACAGCACCTAGCTGATGTCTGTATCTATTTCCTCTCTCAATACTCATGACCACCCCACACATAATGATGAGAATTAGGCAGAGCTAAGTGCACCCTGGGGAGGTGTGACAGTGGAGAGCATGAAGAAGAGGATACAGCTCTAATGGATGTCAAAGACTTAGGATAGAGCATGATCCCAGCCAAAAGGTAAAGCTCTCAAAGAGGTTTTAGACAAAATAAAATAAAATGTTATCTTAAAGCTGTAGCCTGAATGAGAGGAAACTGAGATGTATTTGAATAGTGGAAAGTCTAAATATCTCAATTACTCCTTTGAGAAGGCTTTGTGTTCAATAGCCATAAATGTAGAGTTACATCCTTGTCATATCCAGCGCTATCCCTGAGGCATTCCAGATTCCAGAGAAGAGGTCTGGAGATGCCAGGCTCGCCTCCACCCCCCACAAGATGACATCATGTGGTTGTTACTGATGATGTCATCGGGGAAATGGGCTACAATGGGCATTCCGAATTTGGGAAGAGGCTTGTGCTAAGGAGGTAGCTGTGCCACATGACCAGTCATCCCAGAGTTGAACCACGATGCTTGGAAGAATCAGGAGCAATGAATCAACCAATGGGAGGCAGAACCTGTCCCCTGAGCTCCAGCCCCATATTTCCTGGGGACATTGTACCCTTCACCTCAGTATTCCCAAAACTGATGTCATTATTTCTCCAAGACCATCCTCTCCAGATCTGTTAGACCATCTTCAGTTTCAGCCACTTTCTACTTCAATGAGCACCCCCCGCTCTTTATCAGAACTCAGGCCCCAGTCCAGAACACAGTTTAGAAGGGTGATCTTCAAGTTCATTAATGTTTAAACATACTTATTCGCCTCCTTCTCTTCCATACACCAAATAGTCAGACCGAGACTACTGTCACCACGGCAGAAAGCAGAGTCGCTCCAGTACCACACGGAGGCATGACTGCCGGGTCACTGATTTGAGAAGTGCTGTGTTTGCCTCCTATGTGGCCACCCCCTTTTTCTTCCACACTGATTAAAGGTGACAAAGTGACGCTGGCTGAAGATGGAACTCACAATTTGATTTTTGAATCCTAGATGAAAACACAGATAGAAATGGTCTTTAAAATTTGTGAGCATGTTTATGCTTCTTACCAAGTAGAGGCCTATATTTATCTTTGATGCAGACTGTTTTTTGTTCTGGGAAAACCACCCAAAGGACCTTTAGATATGCAAATGTAGATCAAAGACCCTCTTCTGGAATAGATTTAAATTGCTGTGAATAGAAATTTGGAAGTTTCTCCTCATAAGGGACAGAGCTACATTTCTATGGGTTACCTTCTATTAAAAAGAAACAAACAAACAAACAAACAAAAAACTTTTTTTCCAGATCCAGGTAAGATGTACCTTTAAAAAACATTGCTAATTTTAGAAGAGGAGTGTGTGTGTGTGTGTGTGTGTGTGTGTGTGTATTGATGTTCAAATACATGCTCATGGAAAATCAGGAGGAGTGAACCCCAAAACTTGCTTAGAAGATGTGAATACCTGAAGAGGAGAGCTTAGCAAAGAGGCTGGGCATGGATGGGTACTGTTGACCCTAGGAGGCTGGGCATGGATGGGCACTATTGAACCTAGATTTGGAGATCAAGCTATAGTGCTCTTGCAACTTCTAAGTCTTTGGTGTGTTCTTTGGGGGTAAATAGCTTACCCAACCCCATCGTTCATGCAAGTGGTTTCAGGTTTACCTTGTGCTGCTTTTCTCAGTGTCTGCTCATATCAGTCATATTGGTCAAAACTCCTTTTAAAATTGAGATGCCCAGAAGTGAATATGCAGCCTAGCCAGTACAGAGGGGAACTCAACTATGGTTGCTTTATTTATTTATTTATTTATTTATTTATTTATTTTTATTTTTTTAGACGGAGTCTTGTTCTGTAGCCAGACTGGTGTGCAGTGGCATGATCTCGGCTCACTGCAACCTCAGCTTCCCGGGTTCAAGTGATCCACTTGCCTCAGCCTCTCAAGTAGCTGGGATTACAGGCTCCCGCCACCATACCCAGCTAATTTTTTATATTTTTAGTAGAGATGGGGTTTCACCATGTTGGCCAGCATGGTCTCAATCTCTTGACCTCCTGATCGGCCTGCTTTGACCTCCTAAAGTGCTGGGATTACAGGCATGAGCCACCTCGCCTTGCTGGTAGCTTTATTTTTTAAAAAGCTATGCCTCTATTAATGTAGCCTAAGAAGACATTCTCCTACTTGGGTACCACATTGCAATGTTGACTCACACTCAACTGACTAAATTTATGACAGATTAAACTCTTAAATATAGTCTTCACATTTCAGAGCTTAAGTTGCTTTCTTAGAATCCAGTATAAGACCAAATTTCCCACCCATATTAAACTTAACTTTGTTAGATTTACTTCCATCTGTTTTGATCTTTTTATGACCCAGAACAGGGCTTGAGGACACAGCTCTGTCATCAAACAACTTAATCTAGGTTGGCATTGATCTATTAATCAGCATCATTTGGGGCAGAACCCTTCATCCGGTGATAAATCCTTCTGAGTTTACCATCACCCAGATGTATCCCTGTATTTAGACCAAAATGTCACTAGAGGTCTTGCAAAGGTCTTTGTTGAAATTCAAATCTATCCTTCTATTTTCTGAAATACCTGTTTAAAACTCTAACAAAATTAGAAACACAGTAATCCTTACATACTATGTGAAACTGAGTCTCTGGGTATAATGTCTATTCCACGAAGGCTCATGTACACATATGAGCTTACTTGGGATTTCCAGCAACTCCACGAAGAGAAGTAAGGCATCCCCACCCTCCCCCATTTCTATTTGACATGTGAAAAAGTTGAGAATCATGCTGATCAGTTTTGACCAGAATCAGAATCATGGACTCACACATAGTTCACCTCTGGTCCCTTTTTGGTATATCTAATTGGGATTGGACACTGCACCTACACTCCAGCCCAAACTTTCACAAGCCATGGGTCAATCATCAACTTGGCCTGTTCTAAACAGTCCCACAAAAATATCCAGAATTGTAGGATTCCAGTGCTGTGAGCCCCCAAGGGTTCACCTCACTCAGCCTCTACTACACTCCAGAAATCCCAACTACAACTCCTCGAGACAGGGCCAGCCCCCTCTGAATTTACACTGACTCTGGAAGGGGGCTCGTGCTTTTGGGAGGAGGTCCAATTCACAAGTCTAGCCTGTTGGCAGCACCTCCTTCCACAACAGACAGGGCAGTGGCCTCTTCTACCTTCTGTTGGGTTCTGATTCCTTCCCTGATAACTGCCCAGATTATGTCTTCTTGATTTTTAGGTATTTAAAAAATTGCTTTCACCTCTCTTCTCCAGACAACATTGTCCCAGATTATCTAACAAACTCACCAGTGGACCAGTTCTCAAGTCACCTCTCAGCTCTCTTCCTTCCTCTCAGTGAGCTCCAGCTTTTCAGCATCGTAAAATGTGACACCCATCATTAAACAGAAGGCTCCAGATGTGCTCTGACTGGCACAGAATTATTTTATCTTTTGTTCTGAACCATGTTGCTCCCTAATGTTGTTTACTGCTTTTTCTGTAATCGTTATTTCATACTGGAGATACTTCTGATCTTGAAATCCCTAAAGCCAGGGACCTTTTCTTTCCTTCACGGAGATAACAGCTCTGGTTTCCCCTGATCTGTATGCCTGTACTATTGATCGCTGGGGCTTAAATGCTGGCTTTCATATTTGTCCTTGTTAGATTTTATCCCTAGGTTTGCCTCATAATTCAATCTACTGAACTCTCTGAACTTCAGTACATTTGCTGTTTAATATTTATGTGTCTGATTAACATATCTTTTATATTTCAGCAAAATTCTGGATGAAAATACAGGAATGAGTCCTTCAGGCCATGTTATCTTTCTTGTTATTCATTGTTTCCTTTCACTAGTCTTACCTACCCCTATATCTTTTGATGCAGGACATAAAAGAGATTTATACCAGTCAGGACTGTTTAAGACACCTTGGAGGATAGGGAAACACCCAAAGGACTTAGTTTCTAATTGATGAAGCAACTCTAGCTCAATTGAAGGCAACTGGTAGAAAAAAATTAGGTAAGACCTTGCTTTAAATAGGCTTCAAACATTTTAAAGACTTAGAGGAGAAGATCAAAAGAACCAGGAGGAGATTTTTAAAAGTTGGTGTTTTTTTTTGAAAAATAGGTAGAATTTGAACTTAGACTTGCATATAACTCAAATACAATGTCTTATGTATTAGAAGAAAATTAAGTACTCAGTGCCAAGTCCTGCAGAAATGGGAATATGACTCTAGTAAAATTAGTGTAAGTTTGATATGGTTTGGCTCTATGTCCCCACCCAAATATCATCTTATAGCTTCCATAATTCCCATGTGTTGTGGGAGAGACCCATGAGAGATAATTGAACCATGGGGGTGGGTCTTTCCTGTGCTATTCTTGTGATGGTGAATAAATCTCACGACATCTGATGGCTTTCAAAACGAGAGTTTGCCTGCACAAGTTCTCTCTTTGCCTGCCACCAACCACTTACGATGTGACTTGCTCGCCCTTGCCTTCTGTCATGATTGCCTTCCCCAGCCATGGAAAACTATGAGTTCTGCATTATACCTCTTCACTTTGTAAATTTCCTAGTCTTGGGTATGTTTTTATCAGCAGCGTGAAAACGGACGAATACAAAGTTTAAAGAGACAGCTACAAGTCGATAACATATAGGAGAGTGCAGAATCAAGAGTCAAGCAGAGAGGGGACAGGACAGCATTTGAGTCTTAAGGATCTAACTTCATACACTTGTTCATTCATTCACTTAGCAAATATTTGTAGAGTTCCTGCTATATGGCAGGCATTGTTTTAGGATTCAGCAAAGCATGAAACAGACAAAATTCCTGCTTAACTGGAGTTTATAGAAATGTACTAGGAAAGAGAAAAAGGAAAATCTATATTTGGTAAGCGAGTGAAAGTACTAAGGAGGAATATGGAGCAGGGGAGGAAGACAGAAGATGTTAGAGTAGGAAGGAGTACTTGAATTTCATTTCAGATACAGTGCCCAGCGGAGGCCTTGCTAGGAAGCTGAAGAAGTGGGTGGGGTGTGAGTCATCATATTCCACAGGAAGTACGATTTAGGCAGAGGGAATAGTGAATGCCAACGCTTTAAGAAGGTAGAATGCTTGTAGTATCTGAGGAATAGCAGGAAGGCCAATGTGGTTGGAATGCATATCACAGAAACACAGATGGGGGAAAGTGACAGTGTTGGACAGGTAGCAGGTTGGTAGGGGCAGATCAGATGAGCCTTATGGGTCATTTTAAGAACTTTGACTTTCATTCCACATGAGAAGAGCAGGCATTGCAGGGTTTTGAAGCTACAAATAGAATGATAAAACAGTTTAATGAAATTCATCTGGTCATTAGGCAAGAAAGGGCAGAAGCAGGAACATCACTTTGGGTAGGAGGTAGTGGGTATATCGGCTGGTTATTGCTGCATAACAAACCACCCAAACACTCACTGGCATAAAATAATAAGCATTCACTACTACTGGACAAGTCAATAAGCATTCACTGTTACTGTACAAATCAATGGCATAGTTCTTGCTTGGTTGTGCTCACACAGGGGTCTACTGTTAGCTGTAGGTCTGGTGAGTACCTCTGCTAATCTTCGGAGTGATTCCTACATGTTTGCTGGTTTATTAGGCATAGGCTGGTCTAGAGTGGTCTCCACTGGGATAACTGAGTTCTCCTCCTGCAGAATAAGCTGGGCTAATTCACATGCAATGGCAGGATTTCCAAAACAAAAAAAAAGTAGAGTAAGGCTTAGGCTCCGAATTGGCAATTTTCTACATTTTTAACAAGGTATAGGCATGGTTTAGGTCTGTATGTGTTGGGGGGTACAATTTGCCTCTTACTTGGAGCAAATGCAAAGAAACATTGCATAGGTGATGGTACAGAGAGAGTTTAAGATTGTGGTCATTTTTGTAATCATTCTAACACAGGGGATATCCAAGTGAGAGATGAGAGTGCTTTTGATAAGAGGAGTAGAATCAGTGGGGTGATGACAGTTATTGGATTCTAGGCATAGTTGGAATATAATGGGTTCAAACATGAGAATGAGTGTGATGGAGAGAAGACTCTAGGACAATGCTCAAGTTTGGGGCCTGCAGAACTAGAAAGACAGAGTTGCCATTTACTGAGTTGAAGAAAGAAGAGAGGAGCAGTTGGGACAGACAATTGGGAGTTCAGCTTTGTACACATCAAGTTTGAGAAGCTTATTACATGCCCAAGAGAAACTTCCAGTAGGAAGTTGACAACGTGAATGGAATTCAGCAGTCAGTGGGTGGGGTGTGGTCTGCAGAAAGCTTGGGAGGCATTGCATATGGGGTTTAATGCTGCAGTGTTTGAGGAGATCACCAAGGTAGTAAAGTTAATAAAAATGAGAAGAGATACAAAAGTGAAATTCTGGGCTCTCCTACCGGAAATGAGAAGGAATGAGCACAGAAGACAAAATTAGAGACCACAGCGCAGAGCAGCTAGAGATGAACAAGCAGATTGTGCTTGATGAGGCTGGAGTGCAACGTCTGGAGGGAGCAGAAGATGAAGCTGACAGAATAGATTGAGACCATCGGCAGAGCCTTGCATTCTTCCGCATCTCTAGGAAAATGGATTTTGTTGGAGGAAAAACAGTATGATGTTTTAAGCACAACAGCCTTTTTTTTTCTGTCCCTACGGACTAATGAAAGAGACACAGATTTAAAACCGCAAAGTTATCTCGGGGGGTTTTCCCCACTGAGAGGCTTCCACATGCCTTTTGAATCCTAGTTATAACAACTCCAAGGGTCCTATGGTGCATCTAAAATATCTGCAATAATCAGCATGTAAGTGACTGGCCAAGGCAATGGACTGAAGTTTGGAGACTCGCTTCACTCAAACTTGAGTTCCTGTAGGTCTCGTGGCATCACCTCATTTGAAGGGCATATTATTGGGTATGGTATAGGGTGGAGTGGGACTCCAGGGGCAAGTCTTTGGGTATCCAGCTTTCTATTCTCTCTTTAGGAACACAGGATATTGATATCTCGAACTTCCAAGCTGAACAGCTAAGGTCTGGAGAAACAAATTTGCTGAAAAGGACCAGCGATTTAATTTTATTCATCCGGTATCAAATTTCTGCATCTCACAGTTTGGGCACAACAGGAGGTGACACTGTTAACTGTTGCTCTTTTCACTTCCTTTTTTTCCCCTCACTGAACATAAACATATCATTACACAGTTACACTCCACTATATTTAGAGTTGATTTTTAACTATCTATTAAATCAAACAGGGAAGCTCATCTGTTCTACCTGGATCAGTGGAACTGGCTGGGGAGGTGGACTGATTCACTGGGGAGGGCAGGATGAGAGTGAAAGCTATTTTGCCAACCACCATGTGTCCCCTGGAGCTCACATTCCTCTTTTAGGAGAGGCAAGCACCACTATAACCAGGGCAGGACCAGCGTCCTGCCCACAAATGGCCCTGAAAACCTCTCATTCACCAATGATCTGGGCTTCAACTCCATCACATTACAGAGATGGAAAGGACTTTACAGGTGTCCATAGTCTCTACTCTAAGCAGTTCACTCCTTGAAAACATGATCTACATGATCTCAAGAGCCCAGGGACATGACATGTTCAGCAAAATGACAAATTTTGCTTGCCCAACACATGTGGAGAGTCCTGCCTCCTGTACCTCCTTCTTGGAGCCTTGCAGCTCATATCAGCATCCAGGCAGTAAGGCACCCCGCCATCGAGGACCCTTTCCACCATTGTCCATCCTGCTATTGTTTATTCTATTTCACTGTGGAATCTTCCAGTTTTGATCATGCTTGTGAACACTGACAGAACCACCAATGATAGAACACATTTTAGGAGACATTACTATAATTCAGACCAGTAGAGTCGTTTACAACATGCCAACTAGGCTTTCTTTGTAGCCTATATCACAGCATTGTGTGTGAAAAGCTAGGACTATTTCCTCCATCTCATGATTTGAGAAACTGAGAAATGGAGAGCTTGGGTGGTGGCCAGATCAACACTGATAATGGTGGTGGAAGCTCTAAAGAATGCAGCTCCTATGATTCCCAGTGCAACCTGTTTTCTTTAGACAAAGAAGCACAGGGGAGAAATGAGTGGAGGCAGGGATTGGAAATGGGCTGATGAGGTAGTACTGGGAAGGGAGAGCTACTGTTGGGGACAGAATCACTGAGGGGAAAATAAGGACTGGGAAGGTGGGGGGTGAGGTTACCAAGTCACCAACTGCCACTGTCTACACCTCAGATTCTTCACAATACTCTTTTTATCGAATTGAATTACAATGTGAGTACCAGAACTATGGTCAAGTGGTCAGAATTCATTCTCACTCCTCCAGTTAATATTTGCCATCCATATTATGGGATATATTGCTGTTCACTACCTAGACATTTTTTAAAATTTTAAATCTAATATTCTTTTCTTCTTCTCATCCTGTCATGAATTTCCCTCTTCTAGCCTCAAAATGACATCTAAGAAATTTAAAAGAATAGGAAAGGTCTTTAAAACATTTCAGGCCGGGCACGGTGGTTCACACCTGTTTTCCCAGTGCTTTGGGTGACTGAGGCAGGAGGATCACTTGAGGCCAGAATTTTGAGACCAATCTGGGCAACATAGTGAGATCTCATCTTTACAATAAATAAAATAAACAGCCAGGTGTGGTAGCATGTGCCTGTAATTTTAGCTACTTGGGAGGCTGAGGCGGGAGGACGGCTTGTGCCCAGGAGTTCAAGGTTACAGTGAGCTATGATTGTGCCACTGCACTCCAGCCTGGGCAAGAGTGAAACCTCGACTCTCTAAAAGATATATTTTTTTCTTTAAAAAATTTCACAGATGAAAGACACTATGACGTACTCAAAAAAATACATTTAAGAAGCTTTTGTACTAAGCCTTGTATGACATTGCCTAGTCCACAATGGAACCATGTCGACTTGGTGAACTAGAAAGTCCTAGGATTCCAAATCCTTCCTGCTTTCTTAGTGATGAGAAAGCACAGCATCTTGTATGAGTAGAGAGGCACAGGGTACGCTGGAGAGTTTCTACAATACGCGAATGCCCTTGTTCTAGGTGGCGCTATGACTACGTATCAGATAAAGCCGTATCTCCATTTCCATTTGATGATTTGTGTGCCAAAGTTTGTATGGGTTTTACATAATGCATTTTCAAGACATAATGACTTTATTATATTATTCCACATATATTATTGAGTTTCTATTTTGTGCTAGGTGCTGAGGATTTAAAATGAATGGTAGCTCCTCCCATTATGTTGCTCAGTTTCTCAGAGGAGTTCAAAGTCTAGCTCACTTCTAAGACTAAATAAAATAAATGTGTGCTTCAGTTAATATGGCATAAAATGATATTGATATAAAACATATATATGTTCTACCTTTAACAAATTACAGATAATCAATAAAACTTGCCCCATACCTATTATACAACATAACTCTATGAGATACTTTGCAGAATTAATTCAAAGCATGGGTGCCAGTCTCAAGGTGCTTATATTTGCATAGGGAGATGATTTATACATTTATAGAATCAAAACAAAAAATTTAAAAACTAAATTAAATACAATAACAATAGATATGAAAAGTCACAGCAGACTAAAATTTGCTGCATCACGTCCCAGCAAATAAGAGGTACAAATCTGATAAGAAAGAACATTTTGTGTTATCTTACATGAGAAGTTTCATACAAGAAGAAAACAATCTTCAAGTATAAATATTTTATGAATAGAAGGAGAGAAAAGAATGGGGAGAAAACATTGTTTGCAACAGCTTAGAGTCAAGAATTATCAAGGATTGCTGAGAAACAGTCTATAGGAGTGTATATCCCTTACCACAGCTTGATAATGCTCTCGCCTGCACACTCTACTCTGCAACACTGCCATTCTCTCTTCCTCATGCACCAGACTCAGGTCTACTTTTGCACTGACTGTGCCCTCTGTCTAAAATACTCTTCTCTGATGTTTTCAGTACTTGCTTTTCTTGTTATTTATATATGAGCCCTCTAGAGGGGCCTTGTCTGACCCAACCTTGCAAAATAGCCACCACCTCCCAATGGCATTCACATTTCAACCTATTTTCTATGACGCATTAAATTCTATTAATAGTACTTGTCATAATCAATACTTTACCCTCTTTGTTTTTTTTATTCTGAATATTTGTTTCCTACCTGTAAAACTATACTGCCCAATACAGTGAACACTAGCCAAAAATGACTGTTCATAATTATCAAGGATTGTCGAGGGAATAGTCAGTAGAATGAGGAGTGCATATCCCTTATCATGGTATACAAAACCCTGGAACTTGAGCTGTCATTTGAGAACTCTCCTGCCTGCACACTATGCTCAGCAACACTGCCGTTCTGTCTTCCTCATGCACCAGACTCTGGTGCTTATTGTCTGGTGCTATTTCATATCTACTGACTTAAGCATACTTAAAATAATTAAAATTAAATAAACTTAAACATTTCTATCTTCAGTCATAGTAGCCACATTTCATGCACTCGAGAGTCACATATTTGGTGGTGATATCAGACAGTGAAGATAGAAAACACTTATAATCTCAGAGAGTTCTGTTGAACACTGCTGCTCTTGAATATAAGCTCCTTGAAATCCACCAACCTGGTGAGTTCTGCTTACCACTGTGTCTCTAATACCCTAAAGAAAAACTGGAAATAGATTATTTTTTGAATGAATGAATGGACTAATTTCTTAGAGCATATGGATCATATGGACAGGAAGAAAGAGATGAGACTGAATCTATAATTGGAGCCAAATACTGAAAGAACTCACATGCTTACATGAGGAGGTAATACTGATAGCTTTCAAGTCAAATGGGAATCACTAAAAGTTTTTGGAATGAAGACTAACCTGATTAAATCTTTAGACAGAAAGGATCCTCCCAGCAGCATGAACAGAAGGAATTAGAACAAAACAGGAGAGACAGATGGCAAGAAATCATCTAGGACGTCACGGTCCCTTGTAAAGAAATGAAACGGCAAGGGACTAAAGTCAGTTTGAGAAAGAAGAATCAATGAAGTTTGGTGCCCACGTTAGTTAAAAGAGGTTAGATTATACTGAGGTAACAAATAAGCTCAACATTTCCATGGCTTTATACAACAGCAACGGCAACAAGAAGTTTACTTTGGTTTACGTGACATGATTCACGTGGGTTGTCAGATAGTTCTACTCCACACAGTCACTCAGGAACTCAGGCTGATGAAGGCTCCACCATCTTGTGGCTATACCATCTGGAACATATGACTTCCTTAGTTACTGTGGCAGAGAAAGAAACGCCGGCAATTGTAGGTGGCTTTTCACTCCCTCACTACAGAAAAAATATATATATATTATTACTATAAAATGTTGCCAAACAAAACTAGTCACATGGTTCTACCTAACTGCAAGGGTCAGGAAATACAGAAGAGTAAAGATATTTATTTTTACACTTATTTTGAGACTGTGCCACCTTAGAAATGAAATATGAAGAAATATGGGGAGAGAGATGAGTCATATATATTTCTGAACTTTCCCATTCATATACAATTTAAGTCTGTATATAAGTAGAAATCACAGAGATATTTGACTGCCCAGAGAGAGGTCTACCCACAACAGTAGTAAGTGGTACCAAGTATAGCATGCTAGCAGATGGCAGATCATGAGATAATGGACACAATGTGGGTCAACACTGGTTATGTGTAAAACACTAAAGGAACTGGAGTGAACAAGGCAGAGAAAAGTCCTTTATCTGGTTGACTGTAGAGTCTGGTGTATGAGACATGCAATAAACAACTCATTCCACTATTTGTTAATGATAATTTTGTGTGCTACAAAGATAACGTACAGGATTATACAGTAAGAATATTTTGCAATTTGTAAAGCAGATAATCATTTTGCCATTTCCCCCTTTGTTTATTTATGGTTTCCTTTTATTCACAGTTTCTCTGAGGATGTAAATCATCCATCTACTGAAAATAATAAGACAAAGGAATTAATGATATGACTAGGAACTTTAGTAGACATAATCATCTGTTCATTTCTTAAAAGCTACTCACTCTTATCCTACCATTGAGTTTTACTGAAGCACTTAGTTTTTATTCATCGAAGCATGTAACTATAGTGTAGGGATCACTACCTTGTCTGTATTTTGCAAAATACTTAGTGTAATGTTAATATTTCAAAATAGGTTACAAGTTGAGGCATAAAACATTATCAGAAATATGCTAAGGAAAACCTAAAGCTATCATATCAATTCAAACTTTGCATGTCTCTGAACTTTATCACTCCACAGTTCTTTATAAATGCCCTGCTTGATTACTGAATGAATGCTGTTGTGTAGAAGTAATTGTCAGCTATGCATCTGACTCTAAGGATTAGGCCATGGTGCCCCTCACTGAGTAAGAAATGAGTCATTCTTCAGAGGCCAGAGTCATCATCATAAAGGTTTCTTTGAAAGTGGTTAACATAGGGATGACAACATTTTGATAATATCCTGTTGTCATGTTATTCAAAACATGATAGCAGTTGTCACAGGCCCCAAATTGTTTTTGTTTTCTATTTTCTTCTTTTTTTTTTTCAAGTAAAGATAATTTCTGATCAACCCACTTCTGTAAAGTGTCATTAAAGTTCCTTGAAAAATCTTATATTATTTAGTAGGCCAGTGTTTAAGATAGCTGGCCCATAAATTACCTACAGAGGAATAGAAGCTGGAATGGTATTTGCAACCTCTATGAATATTTCCCAAAGGAGGATGCATAACCTCAATGACCCAGATTCCTTTCATCAAACCTGGTGCCCTTTGCATTCTCTCCCGTCCTGTGCTAAAAAAAACCAACCAAACCACAGCAACAAAAACAACCTCCCCAGTCTTGTATGACCCATAGCAATTGGAAGGGCAGAATGTGCACATTTCTCTTCTATAACTGGGCAGGAGAAATAGCCCCTTACAGCACGTTGGCATTTCTACTTCCCATTCAGCATTGTGTCTCTTCCAGAACAGACACATTCAAACTCCATGCTGGATTCAGCTTCCAAACGTTCATGAGAGGGTGCGGGGCAGCCAACATACTGCTGAAGCTGCAACAGCAGTTTGATGATGCATAATGTATTACGCAGCAGTGGGGCCATGTTTTGCTTCGACTGGAGTGCCAATGACTCAAAGATGAGTTTTCTTTTTTTTTTATTCTCCCCCTATTTGAAAGGCATAAAATACTGTGGGCACAACATTGTCTGGCCAGGCTGTAGCTGTAGCTTCCTCACCAGTGATTGCCCACATGATAATGTAACTCTGCAATAATATTAGGGGTGTGTGGAAAAATCTATGGCCAATTTAGTCACTCAAGCAGTGCTCAAAATCTCTGGGTTAGGGCTGCAATGGGAGATAACTTGCCATAAGATGAGCTGCCTGGAACTCTGCAAAATACATGCTTCAGTGCCTCCTGGAATGGCCCAGGGCTGTGCATGTGCTCACAGGGGAGCAGGAAATGGGCGACACAGATGCCAGGAGCCACAGATTTTTGGTTTTCAGCATAATGACTGATTTGATGGCTGCTTTACTTATTTTTCAAAGGTAATTTGGATTTTGTGCTCACAAAAAGTCACCACCACATACCCCTTTCATATGGTAGAAAGCCATTCTTGGCTCAATTGTGTAGAAGAATCCTTGTCTATTTTGCCATAGAGAAGTTAGCTAAAAGTAGAATGCCTTTTATAAAAACTGGGAGTGAAACCTTGATCAGGGACAGGATTTGACAATGGAACTTTGATTCTCAACAGTGATAAGAGTTCCACTGTGGAGCTGCCATGTAATCAATGGTTCCTGGTGTTACATTTGCATACAGGAACACCTGAAGTTTGTGCCAATTAACCTGTATTGCCTCAGGAAACAAAAAAATGACCATCTAATCAGCAAGTCAAATCAGTTTAATATAGCTGCTAAATAGCAACAGACAAAAAAATCACAGATTCTCTTTTTAAGTCCTTAAGGTCAGGCGTCTGAATTATCTAAAATTCTTATAGAGCATGGATTATATTATTCACTTTATGTGACAGGGAACTGCAGAACTTTAGAGCTGGATGGGAGTTCTAAATGATTGAGAACAGCAACTCCTATCTACATGTCCCATCAGAGTTCACACTTACCTCAATAACATTCATTCCTTCATTGATTTGTTAACAACCGATAAACCAATACTATACCCACCTGCTATAGTAATGAGACAGGCATGCCCTCCTTTTTTTTTTTTTTTTTTTTTTTTGAGACAGAGTCTCACTCTGTCGCCCAGGCTGGAGTGCAGTGGCGCTATCTCGGCTCACTGCAAGCTCCGCCTCCCAGGTTCACACCTTCTCCTGCCTCAGCCTCCTGAGTAGCTGGGACTACAGGCGCCCGCCACTGCGCCCGGCTAATTTTTTATATTTTTAGTAGAGACGGGGTTTCACCGTGTTAGCCAGGATGGTCTCTATCTCCTGACCTCGTGATCCACCCGTCTCGGCCTCCCAAAGTGCTGGGATTACAGGCATGAGCCACCGGCGCTCGGCCGCATGCCCTCCTTTTAGGAAGCATCTGGCCTAGCAGGGGCATCAGACAAGTAATGACAATGCAGTATGCTGAATTGTGTGTTTGAGGAAGTGTATGGAACTTTGGGAGTGCGGGGAAAGAACACTGAACACAGCCAAGGGGGCAGATGTGCTGCGAGAGTAAAGGCACATGTTGAGAGCAGCCTTGGCAAAGGAGAGCTGAAATGGAGCTCCTTGTGTCTCCTCTAGCATCAAGTTTCCTTGATGTCAAGAAGAGGGGAGTCTAGAACATGGTAGAGGCTTATGCTTTCTCTTAGGAACTGCCTAATTTTCCTGCTTCTTCCTTCCACCTTTGTGCATTCAGGGTCAGAAGGCAAGGGGAGGAGAAAGGGAGCTAAGTGTCCCCAGAGTCGGGCATGCTCCCAGCTGGCTCTTAGCTTCCTCCCAACAGCAAAGAAGGACGGACTTTGGGTAGTGAGCCTGTCTCAAGCTGCTTTGTGCTGCAGGGTTGGAATCTGATGGCAGGAGTCCTGTCCTACAATTCCATAGGAAGGGGCTCTTTGAAGCTTCTTCGTTATTCTTTTTACATATTTTTCCCTTATTCATTTATTTGTGTGTCACCCTGACAAGGGACAGGCTAAGCAGAAGCTTGAACCACTGGGCCCAAAGGTTGAGCCCTCAGCCTATATGAGAGTTTGGGTGTAACTTTTCTATCTGCCTATAAAGGAAAACACTCAAGTCATTTTTGATGGGTAGGGAAAGGTCCTACTCTTGACAGATGATTAGCTTGTAATAGTAGGGGAAACTTTTCTCTAGGCAGAATGCCCACGTCTAATTTAATAAAGTTAGCCAACACTTTATCCTGATAGTAGGTATTTTACTGAAGTAAATTTATCCTGCTTATACATTCTAACTCTACATACAACATGCTGCTTCAGAATCTTTACTCAGAATCTCCATGCTCAGAAACAAGATTCCCACAATAGTACTGGGCAGAGCAGAGTCATTTACTTAGCTGCATATGATACGGGTGGTGGCAATTGAGGCCTGGGGAGGAAACCCCATGAAAAAAGTTGGTCCTCTAAACCATTCCTGAAACAGTCAACAAGTGCACAAAGTCCTGAGAAAGATTGTGGTCACATCCAGAAACAAAATGTGGTCATTTATTATAAGACACATAAGAAGGGAATTGACATATGTAATGAGGAAATAAAACTGATTACATTTGTGTTTTGGGGAGCTCTGTTCTCATTTAATCTTCCTACAAATGTAAGAAGGTATTGCTATTCCCATTTTGTAGATGAGAAACTGAGGGTTCCACTCAAAATTATAGAGCTAGGGAGTAATAGATGCAGGAAAAATCAGGTTTTCTCATTTTCAGGCTGCTGGTCACATTCCATCAGCTTCACACATACAAAGCCAAGCCAAGCTGACTATTTCACTTCCAATGCATAAACATTTAGTAACCTATTGAAAAAGCACACATCAAGAGCACCTCTCCTCCTTTGTTAACAATGGTAATTGGATGATGTCTTAGTCCATTCCTGCTGCTATAACAAAATATGTGAGACTGCATGATTATAGACAATAGAAATTTAAGTTTCATAGTTCTGAATGCTGGGAGTCCAAGATCAAGGTGCTGGCAGGGTCAGTGTCTGGTAGGGGCTGCTCTCTGCTTCCAAGATGGTACCTTGTTGCTGCATTCTTTGGAGGGAGAAACGCTATGTCCTCACAGAGCAGTGAAAGGGCAAAAATGGGGCCACACATAGCATGAAGCCTCTTTCCTAATGGCTTAATTCCTCCCATTCACAAGGGGGAGCCCTCATGACCTAATCACCTCTTAAAGATTCCTCCTCTTACTACTATCACACTGGGCATTAAGTTTCAACACATGAATTTTAGAGGGGATACATTCAAACAATAGGAGGTGAGAAACTGACATTGATTTTTTCCCCTTTCATGACATTGCTATTATTTGTTAACTTAGAGGTCAATAGTCTGGCCACTTTTCAACCATTTTCTGTAGAGATTAGGTAATTTTTAAAGTTTTAAGATAATTGCATTAATATACTAGACTGTAGAGTATTAGATATAACCCCAAAGTAAAATTTGATCTTTTTCTCTTTTTAAAGTTTGATCATAAAAGTAACTTATGGTAAAGAGTTAATAGACATTTCTTTTTGGAGTAACTTTGTTTTGTTGAGGAAAAATCAGTTAAATTTAAAATTCTGTGGAGAAAATTCACTTATTATGGAAAGAAGAAATCTGCTGAACTGCCCAAAAATAACTCAGGCGGTTAACATTCCCCAGCTTGCCTGCACTATTGATACAGTGAGTTTACTACTTTGATTCCATCTGCCAGATATACCTGGTTTCAGATGGGGTGGTATTTGCTAGCTGAATTAATGAAGAATATAGGATCGTTAGAGAGAAAATACTACATTAGATGCACTATTTAACTGAAGTTGTGTTTATTAGCGTGCCCTTAATGTTGCTTTGAATCATAAAATAGAGATTTAAATACATCAATTAATGCAGAACTCTTAGACAACATAGAGCAGTCCCATACTGCCTTCACATGATCTGATGAAACAAAACATGAATTTCTGAGAATCATTTTCTTTATAAGATAAATGAGATTCAAGGGCAAAAAGTTTGACTTGATGAAAAAAAATTGCCAGTGAGTAGTGTATTCTTTTATTCACAACACATGGCCATAGGAGAATCACTTGAACCCGGGAGGTGGAGGTTACAGTGAGTCAAGATCTTGCCATGTACTCCAGCCTGGGTGACAAAGACAGATTCTGTCAAAAAAAAAAAAAAAAAAAAAAAAAAGAGAGAGAGAAAGAGAGAAAGCTAATAATTTTGAGCACTTTTGTAATGTTTAAGAGCATTTACTGTGCAAAATCTCTTTTAAGCCTTTGAGTATTGCCTTTATCTTTCCAGGAGGAGACACGTGGCTGAATTAGACAGCCTTCTTGAACAATAGTGAGGATATGGGTTTTGATTCTGGCAATCTTAGAGCTCAAATCTGAGCTGGGCAGTTGACAGATATGAGATCTTGGGTGTGGAAATGAGCTCCTGTGTGAGTATTTTCATCTGCACATGGAGGTGGCAATACCTACCTTATAGGATCGTAGTGAAGATTAATTATGTCCAATGTCTCCAATGCTCCTGGTACATTTTATTCACTCAGAGAGTGGCCCGCAAAAGCGAGTCTAGAGTAAGAGGCTGGGTGTTCAGAAGTGGAAACTAGTTCCGAGGCATACCTTATCTCAAATCTTTACAAATGCAAGACTATTTTTATGCAATTGCAGGAGTGTGGGTCATGGTGGGAGCTGGGGGCAAGGTGCTGCCAAAGCCCTTCCTGGTCTCTTCCAGGCTCTGTCAGCTATTACAGCTCCCAAACCCAGAGTTTCACTATGATTGTCTTGACAGAAATTTAAATACCTTTTGGACAGCCTCACCATAGCACATACAAACAGTTATATCCACATCGCCATTTTAGACAGATTGAAAAAGATGCAGTTTTGGGGGGAGCAGCCCTGATTCACGAAGTTTACATGAAACAAATAAGGGAGGAAGCAACCCATATTTAATGGGAGGAACACGGATTTGGAGTAAGGTATGGGGGAGACCATAGTGCAGGTGATAACCTGAAAAAACCCATGAGCCCTGATGTGACCTGGGTGCTGCCAAGATGGAACCTAAATGCTTCAACGATGGATGGGAAAATTATCTCTCTCTTCTCTTGCCCTCAGGAAATAGGGATCAATAATTACAGAAAGAAAAAAAATGGGGCCACAAATTTTATTCATATTCCATTTCAACAACGAATGCCACAGATATTGCTATTAAAATGTGCTGGGTTGTATGAATAGAGGTAGAGGGGGAGAGCTGAGACAGATGTAGGAGAGCCCAATCTGTGAGACTGTTCAAGGAGGAATGGGATGGAGAGCAAAGCCATTATCTATAAACAAAGAACCAAAGCATTTCCTCTTCTGCAAGAAGGCACTAAAACTTGAGTGTGCTTAAGCAACACCTGGGTCCCAGCCCAGGTCCTGAGTATCAGAATCTCCCCGCCTTGCCAGCCTGACAAGGTAGATAAGGCGACGGAGGGAATGCACAGAGGGAGCTGCTGTGAAACGTCTTGTGAATTGTGCTGCTTCACAGATAGAGGGGTTAGTCCTGGGCTTCTTCAGGACCACGCATAAGAAACTAAATCAGCAGGAATGAAATGCATGTGGAAATTGGGAACTACTCTGGGAGTGATGGATTCATCTCTTTACTTACTCATTTACTTTTTCTTCACTTAAGATTTCCTGGGTGTGCTCTGTGTGCCTGACATGGTTCTCAATGCTGGTCCCACACAAGGGAACAAAAGCGATACAGTGGCTGCCCATCTAGGACTTACATTTCAGCAAAGGTGGCAGCCCACAGACCACCAGATAAACGTGTGATGTCACGTGGCGAGAAGGTATGGTGGAGATTTCTGAGGAGGGGATTGAGCAGAGTCCTGAACGATGGGCGCACGAGCCCATGTGCACAGCAAGGCGGTGGGCAGAGCAAGACCAAGTGTCTAGGGCAGGGCTTTGCTGGGTTTGTTTGAGGATCAGGAAGAAAGTCTGCAGAACAGCAGGCAGGAGGAGGCGTGGTAGGGCTCAGGGCAGGGTGCATGACAGGCTGCGGGAGGGGCTCATGGTACTGGTGAGGCCATAGGTTTTAACTGAGAGAAGAAGCCATTGTAGGGTGGTCTTCACTAGAAGAACTCTGTGACCTAATTTAATTATCAACCGCTCACTCTCATCTGTAGAAGGAGGACCAGGGCAACTGAGACGGGGAGGTCAGCAAGGAGCCCATTACAACAGTCCAGGGACCAGCGATGGTGGGACAGGCTAAGGGTTTACTGGCATAGGATGTCCTTTGAAAGAGCTGTTGACCCAGCTCTTGGTCTGCTTTGAAAGACTTAGCTCCCGTTGAAATCAACATGCCTGCATTATATGCACAAGGCCCTCGTCACCACAGCCACTGGGACATTCCACGTGGTCCTTGAGGTCTGCACATCACACAGGGATCAAGATCAAGAGAATATATAAAAATCCAGAACATAGCATATGGTCCTCAGAGGAGGAATTTGATAATTTGGACATTGAGTTTTGCTCAAATGTGACTGATTTTCTGTGTGATGCGTGCACACGTGTGTGTGATATTGACACACCCTACTTAGGAACAAAACGTAACTCAGAGTTACTAATTTTTATGAATTCATGCTAAATGCAAGCATTGTCATAAGCTTATTATCTGTTATCTCGTTTAGTTATCACAAGAAACAAACACTGGTATTATTATCCTTTTTCAGAGATAAGGAAACTTGAAGCCCAAAGACTCTAAGACCTTGCCCAAGGTTTCAAAGATAATAACTAAAATAACAGGCATGGTTGTAACAGCTCTGTCTGATGACAGACCTCAGGGTCTTTGCACGATACCATGCTGCCTAACTGAAGAATTTCAGATGAAAACTTGAGACAAATATTTGTAGCAGATTACCATAGGGTGACTCACTCAAGCACTCATTCCTGTTCTTCTTTACCCTTGCTTTCTTCTTTTATAAAGTCAGCAAAGCAGCAGGCATAGTAGCTCATGCCTGTAATCCCAGCACTTAGGGAGGCCAAGGAGGAAAGATCACTTCAGCCCAGGAGTTTGAGACTAGACTGGACAATATGGTGAGACCTGTCTCTACAATAAAATTTTTTAAAAATAGCCAGAATTGGTGGCACATACCTGTAGTCTCAGCTGCCCAGGAGGCTGAGGCAGGAGGATCTCTTGAGCCCAAAGCTGCTGTGAGCTGTGATTGCACAACTACACTCTGGCCTGCATGACAGAGAAAGACCCTGTCTCAAAAAAAAGAAAAAGGAAAAAAAGGAAAGGCACATATCTGATGCTTGATTTTCATTCCTAGTTTTGAGCTAGCAAGAGCCACATAGGACAACTGTGTCCTCTGAGAGATGAGTGGACATCTGCTGAGAAAGGCTTCTTCTCCAAGTAGAATGCAAAGCCTTGGAAGAAGGGTTTTAAATTCTTCTTCCACCTTCAGTGCCTGGTGGTGTGGTAGCCATCTTGTGACTATGAGGACAAAAGCCACATAGTCAAAAGAGCAAAGCCAAAAAATAGAAGGAATCTGTGGCTTTGTTATTTGATTGTTCACTGTGAATATCATTGTGATGTCTTTACTGGCTGAGTGTTTTACATGTTAGCTCCTTGGTAGTAACCATCTCTCTTTTTTTTTTTTTTCTTTGGATGGAGTCTCGCTCTGTCACCGGGCTGGAATGCCTGGATGTGATCTTGGCTCACTACAACCTCTGCCTCCCAGGTTCAAGCGATTCTCCTGCCTCAGCCTCCCGAGTAGCTGGAATTACCAGCATGTGCCATGGCACTCAGTTAATTTTTTGTATTTTTAGTAGACACAGGATTTCACCATGTTAGTCAGGCTGATCTCAAACTCCTGACCTCGTGATCCAACTGCCTCAGCCTACCAAAGTGCTGGGATTACAGGCGTGAACCACCATGCAAGTCCGTACTTTCAACTGATTTATGCTACAACCTGTAAGAATAGTGGGTTACTTCCACTTTTCTACATGTTATAGTCTTGAGAAGAACCCCAGTGCTCAAAGGTGTCTTGAGGTCACCTAATTTGACAGCTGAAGACACTCAGGCCCCTAGGGCCCAGGTTTGAGCCAACACAAGAGTCCCTGCATAACTTATTTGACTCTCAGCTACTAATTCCAGTTGCCACATCAATCTGAGAATTTAGTGCCTGACTGACTCTTTGTTTCCAGAGCAGAAGCCTGCCTATAGGAGCAGTTAGAAATGCTTTCTTGTTGGTGATGAAGATTGGAAAGCTGGGCTGGGATCAAGGTAGGGGTGAGCGGGCTTCGAGGAAAGTCAGGCACCAACAAGTGCATCCACCCCGAGGCATTGACACAGCGCGGTCTCCGTGGTGAGCTATTCACAGAAAGCAGATTCACCAAAGGGCATTTCTGTTGCTTTTAATTTCATACGATTAGAAAAAGGATACTGAGTGTTTTTTTTTAAAGTGATTATTTGGATTATTTGCAAGATAAAAAAGTGGGGTGGTTTACTTTCGCAGGAGCAGTGTAGAAAGCTGTTAAAGAAAGAATCTCCAAAGTATGCAAAGAGCTAATGCAAGGCCTGGATTCAGTGGGAGGAGGCTCAGGATGACTGTGTGTGTGTGTGTGTGTGTGTGTGTGTGTGTGTGTGTGTGTGTGTGTGTGTGTGTATGAGAGAGAGAGACAGAGAGAGAGAGAGAGACAGAGAGAGAGAGAGAGAAAGAGCACATACGGGGCTCCAGAACCAGATTAAAACAAGAAGTGAAGGTGGGAAAGAGAGCAAATGCAGAATTGGAAACAAAGCATGAGACAATTCACAGGAACGGAGAGGCAGCAGCCAGCACAGGGTAGAAGAGCAGTGGCAGTCCAGCTCCCTGTTAGGTGTGTCTGCCATGTAAAATAATGTGCCCCTACCCATGACTGTGTGGCCTGCACACTCCCACATGCATGCCCACCCACAGACTGAAGGAATTGTGCCCCCTCCCCCAGCAGGTGCCCTTTCCCTCTGCCAGGTGAGCAGAGCAGACAGGGGCTGCTCCTTCATTCCAGGGGTTGGGAGGAGTGACCAGGAACAGAGCTGGCACCATGGCTGACCTTGACTCAACCTGCAACCAGAACAAGGAATGAGCCTTCCTTGCTATAAGTCATAGAGGCATGGTGATTAGGGATTGTTCACTATTGATAATTTAGCCCAAACTCACCAAACTACAACATATTAATATCTTTCAGATCCTTCTGTTAATATTGTTCAATAACACAATCAAGAAAAAGTAGATGTTCAAGAAGATATCCCAGTAGAAATCAATGAGTGTAGTGTAAACAAGCTTGCCTGCAGTCAGACACAGCAAAATTATGTGGGCATGGTGGCACGTGCCTGTAATCCCAGCTAGTTGGGAGGCTGAGGCAGGAGAATCACTTGAGCTCAGGAGGTGGAGGTTGCAGTGAGCCAAGATCATGCCACTGCACTCCAGCCTGGGTAGCACAGTAAGACTCTGTCTCAAAAACAAAACAAAACAAAACAAAAAAAACATGCCCAGAAATCACAGTGACAACTGTGGGCTGAGAATTTTACCCTGGAATCAGCTGTCCACAGGCAAGAGTGGTGCTGGCCTCATGGAGCCAGAGGGTGACTTCTTGGTGGGTATCTACTCCTCTCGCTTTTCTGTCTCTGGCATGTTTCTCTCTCTCAATCTGTCCCTAAATCTAAAATGTAATAATATCCTTGAACCAGCAATGCAGAGAAGAGAAAGTAAATCATTCCTGCAAAGCGCGAGGAGCTGCTCAGAAGAAAGTCTGTATAAATACTGGCTCTAATTATAACATTAATATGGCTGGGATCATGAAGGCAGCGACAACCGACATATGGCAAAAGTTGCAGGCCCCAGAACTGCAAATGAGAAATGCTTTCTGAAAGAGAAAGCAGGTTGCCTAGGGAAACAAGCTGCCCTGCACCGCCTGCATCCAGAGCACTTGCTTCTGAGCCACAGGCGACCTTGTGCTGAAGGTGGTGAGCAGGCCACACTGTGGTGAAATGTCCCATCTGGGCGGGATGCAGAAGATCCTAGCTGTGTTCATTTATTCATCACATACTATGTGCCAGACACTGTGCTAGGGAAAAGTGAAAAGTAAGACATGTTTGCCCCTCGAGGCATTTAGTGATATTTGAAAGAGATGCAGTGAGCTGAAAATCACATCCATGTGACAGGTCGAGGCAAGAAGCTTCGGGAGCTCCAAGAGGAGGTGGCTCTGTAGACATAAGAGTTCAGAGAAGATGCCCCAGGGAGGAGAACCCCAGCCCAATGGACACATACGGGACACACGAAGCAGAAGAGAAACTCAAAATCAAGCCTCCTTCTCTCCTGTCTTTGGGTCAGGATGAGCAAGAGGGGAGCCACTCTGAGGTAGGGGAGAGAGTACTCAACCCAGGGTCAGTGCTCCTGGACAAACCAGCAAGTGCCCTTCTTCCCAGGCTCCACAGGCTCTGAAGCTTTTCCTGATCAGGAACCATCTCTCACTTTCCCTCTAAAGCCACAAGGCTTCCCCTTGCCCAGGGTTCTTGAAGACCTCAGGAGGCTTCTTCCTGTGGCTGCCCCCGGAGAGGCTGCTCCTGCCTGGCACAATCCTGGTGGGGCCTGGGGGGCGCAGGCACAGAAGTTCCCCAGGCACTCTCTGGGGCTTCTCCCTGGAGACCCCTTTTCACTAGCTGATCCTGGTTCATCATCCAGCTCAAAGGCCTGTCCCTGAGAAATACAGGTTCCCATTCAAACAGTGAAATGTCATTTTGTGCCTTTGAAAATGAAAACATTATGCTTAAGTTATAATATTCATAATTGGAAAGGCAGGATGAAAGACTGGTGCTTTCATACACTTCAGAAGGGGATAAAAATGGTATGGCTTTTCCAGAAAGCAGGTGGAGTGTGTGTGCATGTGTTTGTGCACATATTTTGAGAATGTACGTTCTTTAACCCCATAATCCCACTTCTAGTAATCAATGACAAAGAAATAGTTAGCATTATTGGCAAAGATGTATATTCTAGGATGCAAAGAGATTCACTCCATGATGTGTATGATAAAATAATGGAGACCATCCATGTTCAACAATAGAGCAATGATTACACGTGTTATGGTACATTTGTAGCAGAGCAGATTATTTAAACTTCATTTTAAATAATTTGGTGGAAATTTATTGCTAAAATATCCTGTGGGGGGGAAATGCAAACTGCAAAGTCTATGAGAATGTGCCTCCAAGATAAACATATCAAGATGTTAATAATCTTTTAGGATTGTAAGATTAAATGTAGTTTCCATCCTTCTCACATTTTTCTCAATTTTCAAATCTCCTACAGTGAGGCTCTGCTATTAACATCGTATAAAGAAGCATTATGAAGACAACTGGAATAGAAACTCCCCAAATGTTGCGGCTTGGTCTTGGATGGGGACACAGAGTCGATGTCTGTGATAGGATTGGGATTGGCCCCTGGTGAGGGCCAAACTCTGTCCTTCTGGATTCCTTCTGGCCCCGTTGCCTCCATAGTTGATACAGTTTTGTGTCTCCACCCAAATCTCATCTCAAATTATAATCCCCATAATCTCCATTTATCAAAGGAGAGACCAGGTGGAGGTAATTGAATCACGGGGTCCATTTCTCCCATGCTGTTCTCCTGATAGTGAGTGAGTTCTCATGGCATCCCATGGGTTTTTAAGGCACACTTTCCCCTCTCAGCACTTCTCCTTCCTGCCACCTTGTGAAGAAGTTGCCTTGCTCCCCCTTTGCCTTCTGCCATGATTGTAAGTTTCCTGAGGTCTCTCCAGACATGCAGAACTGTGAGTCAATTAAACCTCTTTCCTTTATAAATTACCCAGCCTTGGGCAGTTCTTTATAGCAGTATGAAAACTAAATAATACAGTAGGCCACTGAGTACCTCATATATTCTTTCAAGAAGCCCTAGAAACCTACCATTGCATGTGTCAAGTAACTTATTTCTCATTTTAAACTAAATAAGCCAACATTGTAATGGTCAACGTCATATCTAAAGATAAGACTCATCCATGGGTGAATGTGCCATGCTTTCTTGATCACCGTGGTTGGGAAATCACCTCACATCCTCATTTTAGCTGTGCTCCCGCTTTACTTCCTTGAAAACCAGAGCCACCTCTAGGGCAGGCCCCTAGAACTTCTGGAAGGCTGCTCCCACTTGCAGTGTGAGAGACCTCTTCTTCTACAGGTCTCTCTCTCTGTCCATCCTCCTCTAAATCACCCCACTCCTGTGCACGCATACACACACACACACACACACACATACACACACACACCCACACACTTGGGGACAGACATCCTGAGTTGATGGGCTCTCTGGCTAAGCTCCCTCAGCTATCAGCTGCTGTTTATTTCTTCGCCTCCTCATTTGGCTCCTGGGAGGATGTTTCAGCAGACTTTTTAGAGAGAAAGAGAAAAAATACAATAGCTCATTAAGCTAATGACCCTAAGCCAGGCTGGCTGCTAGCGAACACAGGCAGGGACAATTGCAGAGCTTCCCACTGCACAATTTCCTTCACTGAGTGTTCTTTTCTCCCTCTCCTTTATTTCTCTGGCCCGAGAGCACGGAGAAGGCTCTACCTGCATTCTGGGGAGAAGTTACAGGCTCAGCTTGTCCTCAGCTGAGAAGATACCACTCTCTGGAAAACAACCGCAATAAAGAAATTGGTAATAGAAACATGAATGATCCTAATGATGATACCTCCTCTATGTGAATGCTTTTCCGAGTTTAGGAATCACATCTATGGCCTCCTTTAAATCCTAGTCACCTTTGGAGAGGGAGCCCTGGTGTTAGTATTTTAGAGAACTGGGGCTTAGAAAGTTGTGATGGGTGAAGGTCTAAATTCTAGGAAAGATTTAGGTTAATTTTAGGCTCCAGGTTTTCACCAAATGCATTTCCCCCTGATATTATCACAGCCTAACCCTGCAATCTATCCATGAGAATTTCACTGTGATCAGTTTTTATGTAGTATTTCAGAGACAGCGACTTCTTTCCATCCTCAATTCTTCACTCATGCCCCTCACCGTCTTGCCTAATCTACAGTTGTTGTTTTTGATTTTTTAACTCTTAACATGCATTTTTCACCAAAAACAAGGTTGCTATGGGCCTACAAGACCCCGCTTTTGGGCAGCTGGGGTCCACGTCCCAGGAAGTGTTCTGGGGGCTATCCTCAGTGGGATTTCCTTGTGCATTTGCATGAAGTGATGGGAAATGGCTGTGTTGTTTACCCGCGCTTTGTTTCTGGGCAATTCCAGCACATAGGAACATGCACACACACACACACACACACACACACACAAGTACACACTCTGTTCTAATCCTTTATGTTCAGAAAACTTAAGGGAACTAAAAATAATTTTTTAATGGAAAACTAAAAGTAAAATCTTCTAAGCAATGCCTTGGAAAGTACAAGGTGGCTGGGGAGGCCAGCACATAAACACTCAGGCCATGGAGCCCATGCAGTCACCGATCCAAAAACAGGTTATATGTTCATTACATTAATCAGTTTCTGCTATTTATTGAATGGACACTCTAAGCTAGGTTCTATTCTAAGCATTGCTCGTGTCTTAACTCATTCGATCCTTAACAATACTCTGTACAAAAAGAGACTGTTAGCAATGCCATTATACAAATAAGGAAACTGAGGCAGAAGGCGTTAAGTAATTTGTTTAAGAACATGCAACACATAAAAGTTGATGTTGGCAATTCCAGATTATGCACCCTGACTCTAGAGATCAATCCTATGTTTTGCACAGAACCATGAAAGATAAGCAAAAAAAAGTTCTTCAGGAAAAACAACACATTTTCTGGCATATGAATTTGAAAAAAAAAATCAAATATATATCTGTATGGAGAGAAGATGAAATCTCATAGTGAACAATGTCTTCGACACTAGCACTGCAGGTACTAATGTCTTTTACTGAAAGCCAAGGACATATCAGTGTTCACTTTCTTTGTTTTGTGGGCACAACTTAATCCACCTGAATATTTCAAATATTACTAGACATGGAGGCTACAGGATAAATTCTCCAGGAACAAACAGATTTTTAAACATTTCAATAAATTACAAAACTATCCCATTTTCTAAGTTGAAATGTGCTGTTCAAAGTCTTTGGAAAGTCAGATTAAGCAAAAGGACAGTGTGAGGGGCAAGAACAACCCAGTTTCTCCCCCTCTACACACATGAATGATTGCCACCCAGAGATCCTGCCTCTCAGTGACAAGCTCTGTATCAAACCTGAACATCACACTTGACCTGTCAAAGCCAGACAATGCAATCTACCACACTACCCTAAAACAGAGTGTTAGAGACAAATCAGATTTTTAAACTACTCACCATCTGCTGTGGCTCAGAGCTAATCAAGAATACTTATTGCTTGGGAGGTATGGCACCAACCCAAGTATCAATAAATACTAAGAATTGGGTTATCAACTCAGAACCCTTAAAGTCATGCAGACAGCTTCCTGATGGCCCCTCTCGAGTATTTCTGGTAAGAATTTTCAAAGGATTTTTTTTTCTGTGTTAGAAATGTGGAATGAAACTTACAGTAATCATCCTTAGAAATAGAGAAGCTGTTTGTTTTGTTATAAGATAGAATCATTAGTGTCCTATTTCTGCAGAATCTCCTCCACTCAGCTGTTGAACTAGGCGGTCAATACCCATCCTAGGGCAGGTCATTTGGTTCCACTGCATGGCCAACATCAAATACATCTCAGAAGAGCCTTTTGTAGGGACCTTTCTCCCAACCAGTAGGCATATACAAGCCCACCTGTCCCTTAGGACAGGGGTCCCCAACCCCTGGGCCGTGGATTGGTAGCGTGAATTGGTAGCGGTCCATGGCCTGCTAGGAACTGGGCCTCACAGCAGGTGAGCAGCAGGAGAGCGAAGCTTCCATCTGTATTTACAGCCTCTCCCCATCTTTCGCATCACCACCTGAGCGCTGCCTCCTGAAGATCATCGACAGCATTAGATTCTCATAGCAGTGCAAACCCAACTGTGAACTGCGCATATAAGGGATCTAGGTTGCACACTTTTGCTGAGTATCTAATGCCTGATGATCTGTCACCGTCTCCCATCACCTCCCGGTGGGACCGTCTAGTTGCAGGAAAACAAGCTCAGGACTCCCATTGATTCTATATGATGGTGAGTTGTATAATTATTTTGTATTATAATATAATAATCATAGAAATAAAGTGCACAATAAATGTAATGCATTTGAATGCCCCCACCCCACCATCACACTGACTGCCAGGTCCGTGGGAAAATTGTCTTTCACGAAACCAATCCCTGGTGCCAAAAATGTTGGGGACTGCTGCCCCAGGACACAGCTCAGTTTCTCAGGTCCACTCAGCTGGACAGCTGCCTTGCTTTGTTGAATAAGCACAGTGGGCCTCAGCCACAGCTGAGCTCTGTCCTCAGTCCCTGTGTATTTGAACTGAGCCTGTACTACAGCCCTCGCTCTGCCCCCCCTTCTTTCTCTGTGTTTAAAATAAGTTATAGAGAATACATAACAAAATGTCACATACGCAACACCAAAATAATAATGCTAATTTTAGCTCAGATTACTTTAATTAGAAATAGAATTTTACAGATAAAGTTGTATTTCACACAATTCCCCATTCACCTTCCTCCTTCCCCAGATGCAATGTCTACTGAAAATTTGACGTCTATCTCTCCAGTTCATGTTTTCACACTTTGCCACACCCTTTTGGCCGTCATAAATAAGAGGAATTCTTTGCTTAGTTTTAGATTTTGCATACATGGAATCGTACTCTATGTATGCCCTGCTACTTGCTTGTTCCATAAGCTGTGTTTTCAAGACGTATCACTGTTACTTCATTTCATTCCTTTTAGGTGTGTAGAGTAATATGACAAAGATAATAAAACAATGTACATATGAATTCCATTATTGAGGGGCATTTAGATAGTTGAATCAACAGTGATTCAATGAGTATCCTTGTACATGATTCCCGGCCCACATAGGTGGGAGTTTTTCCCTAAGGTGTAAATTTAAAATTGAATGACTGGATCAAGTGATTGAATTACTTGATAGCAGTTTTACAAATTTGTACTTTCATCAGTGTCTATGAATTTTCTTCTCCCTCATATCTTTACCAGTGTTTCATATTTTCGCATATTTAAATAATGGCCAGTCTAATGGTTCTAAAATTGACGTCTTCTTCTTGCTTTAATTTGAATTTTTTCTGATTACAAATAAGACTGAGCATTATTGTATATCTTAATTTAAAATTAATTTCCTACCCTGATTCATGTCTTTGGTCATTTTTATTAGTTTCTTTTTCTTATTGATGTATAGGCATTTGTACAATTACATGTTTATTGATCTTTTGGCTGTTACGGGTTTTGCAGATAACTTCTTCCATGCTTTGGCTTATTGTATAACTTGTGGTTCCTTTTATTATATAGACATAATTAATGTTTAGTAGTCTGATTGATTAATCATTTCCTTAATGAGTTGTGCATTTTATTTCTTGTTCAAGACTTCTATTTTTTTTAAACTCAGGGGTGATAAATGTAGTCTCCTCTGTTTTCTTCTAACACAATAAATATTTTGTCTTCATGTTTACATATTTAATCCATTTGGAATATATATGTGTGGAAGATGTATGCATATAAATTTGAGAGTCCAATTTTCATCTTTTTAGCCAAAAGGAAAGCCAATTTTCCAAAGCCATTTATTGAATAATATATCCTTTCCCTGGATCTCCAAAACACACCAAGTTCTCACCTTTGCTTTTGGTTAGTTTCCAAAACCTCTGTTTAGTTTTGCTAATCTATTTGTCTATCTCTTCATCAACATAATACTATTTATGTTACATTAGTTTTATTAAAAATTCTTGAGGAATCTTTTATTGAATAATTTATGGCCTTGCTTTTTTTAATTCCTGATTTTTTTGTTGTTGTTGTTTTTTGCTTATCCGTACCTTCAATTTCATCTGTGAATTTTAGATTCCGTTACATATTTTTTTTAATTCCATGAAGACTCTTGTGATGATTATTGGAATGCTATTGAGTTTATAGCCAATTTTGAAAAGAATTGACATTTTCTTAACACTTGGTATCTGACTGTTTATTCAGATCTTTTGTCTTTTTCAATAGCATTTTGTATTTTTTTCATAAAGTTAATACACATTTTTCTTACATTTATTTTTCATGAATATCAATTGATATCGTAAGAGATACTTTTACTTTATTATACATTCTAATTAGTTATGAATTGTGACCAAGTTCATCAGCTAATTAACTATGAATTATGAATTAAAAGTACTACTGGGTTTTAGATACGATTTTAATCCATATACTTACTAAACTATCTTTTTGAGTTCTAATAGTTTGTTCATCATCTTGGGTTTTCCACATAAAAAAATTACCTATAAATTATTATTCTACTGTCTCTTCTAGTAGTTTTTTTTTTTTTCTTGTTTTATTGCATTGGATAAGATTACTGAATGAAAATTATGATACCAGGTACATTTCTCTGGCTCCTAATTTAAACACAAATGCTTCTAAAATTTTGCCATTACATATAATATTTTCTTTGTATTTTGAGTAGTTACATTTTATCAGACTTGTATTCCTAGATTGCTATCAATGGTCCTTTAAACAAGTACATTTTTTCAAATGTTTTTTCTTCCACCACGATGGTCATTTTGCTTTTATCACTTCATCTGTAATACGATTATAATATGCCCCGGAAGTCATTCTAATGTTGAATGATAACTGTATTACTGGGATAAGAGGATAAGAACTTCTATGTCAAAAGATAAAATGTCTGTATATGTTCCTGGATCATACTTGCCAGTATTTTATATGGCATCTTCCTGTCTTTCATTCACTGAGTCACTTATTTGTCCATCTGTTACTTGGCGTCCAACCAAATAACAATGTGGATACAGAGGTGAGTGAGAAAGATGCTTGCCACTGAGTTACATTCTAGTGCAGACACAGACACATAAACAGAGAAAACACACAAAATAATGGGTCAAGTACTGTAAAAGAATAACGTATAAAACGAGAGAGAGAAATACATAAACATATATAAACACATATGTATATGTATACAAACATACATATGAAATGTATTTTCTTCCATTCTTCCTAAATACTAAACATTGGAACACTTCAGAGCTCTTTCTTAAGTACTTTTCTCCTCTAATAGCTTCTGTCCCACGCTTTACAGGTGTGATCTCACATATGACTTGAGTTTTAAACACCAGATCTAGACTGGAGATTCCAATTAACAGTTCTTGCCTTTGTACTTACAAAGTCAGCTGCCTCCTTTATATTTCAGGTTGGATGTCTCATAGAAATCTCAAACGTTGAATGTCTCAGGTAGAACCCACGACATCACACTCTCATCCCCTATCCTGCTTACCTACAGGCTTTCCCGTCTCTGTAAACGTCTTCACCATTTAGCCAGTTGCTCAAGATGGAAACCTGGTGGTAATAGTTGTTTCCTACCTTTTTTTCTCATCTCTAAGCTGTCCAAGCTATCAACAAAAACATTAAATAGAATTAGTAAATATAACTTTTTACAATCCAGGAAACCAAAATATTTCTTGCAGAGGAACTTACCCAGAAAATAAGCCTAAAGAAAGAAACCTAAAAGAAAATAAAAGCTATTTTAGCTACTGTGAAATTATTAAAAGTAAATAGAAAATAAGAAAATACACATAGACGTTCAGTGGCTTTCCTCAAATCCACTCAGAAAATATGATGAAAAAACTTGAGATGTTTTCATAAAAGCAGCAACATTTTGCTGCATTTAGAAATATGCTGTCTAGATTATGAGTACCATAGCTTTGTGCCTTGTACGTGGTAGATTTCAATACATATGTGTTTGATTGAATAGACACATAAATACATTATAAAATCAATTCAACCTGCATACTAGTCCAGTGAGAATTTTTAAAATGTTTTTAATTGCTACATACATAATATTTTACCATGAAGATTTGGATGTTTGGGGTATTTAATTTTAGTTATCACAGGTAACATTGCAATAAATATTTATGCACACCCAGAGTTAATTTGGTATTTTATATCTGCTGTTAGTATTCATTCTTGGGACCAAAATTACTGACTCAAAAAGGGGGACAACACTCTAAAGACTCAGTAACCAACAATCTAAGGATTCAGTAGAGAACATGACTCTTCTCCTGTCCCATTGCCCCCACAGAATACACAGCCCTTTCTTCTTCCAATAGTGTTTATTTGAGGCTGTTGTGACCAGGGTCATCAGCTAAGACCAGAATACAGAAAGAAGAAAAGAAGCAACAGTTTTGGATATAATGATCCTAGTTCCTTGTCCTGGACCATTTCATGAATGGACTATGCTTTGCAACGTCGAAACCCAAGAATCCTTAACATAGGGAGTTACAGAGTATAAACAACTCAGGCGAAATACGTGCTCATTGGCCTTGTGTGGAATATAAACTGCCAGCTGGTATGTGCATGAATGGAACATCTATTATAGGTAAAACACTGGATCGCTTTCTTCATGGGAAAAACATAAATATAAAACTTCCTCCCTGCTCTTTGTGGGGATTTTTTTGGTAATTATGATCTACCTGATTAATCAAGATATGCCCATGAGTAACTCATCATTATACATCTCAATATTTTTCAACTCTAGCAAAATAAAATTTCTTTGGGAGAAAAAAAAAAAAACAACTAACTAAAGAAAACAAACAAAACTCCACATCCCACCTAAGGCCAATTAAACCCAAACTGCTGGAGGTAAGACTGGAACTTCAGGGTCTCTTAGATTTCTCCAGGTGACTCTCATCTGCTGTGTAGACCCACCCCTGCCATAGATTGCTTGCTGAGCACCAGAAGTGGTGTTTGCCGAGAATGCCAGGGTCCCTAACCAGTTTAGGCTGCCAAGGAAGGCTGCACGGTGGCGGTGTGACTTGGATCTCAAAAGAGATTTCAGTCGGACCAGATATGGAAGAAACAGTCTACATAACAGGCAAAAAGAATGGTGCTAACAAAAGTAGGTCATAGAGATAAGAGCAGATGTTGCTCTAGGCAGGAGGGCTGGAAAAGGGATGGCTTCAAACTAAGTGAACGGAGAAAAAAAATGAGAAAAGACAGTGTGGGGCATAACTTCACTTGAAACGGTGGCGTTTTCAAACTGGTGGCCCATGGCCCCCATCAGACCTATAAACATGTTTGTTTATCCCACACAATCATTTTTCATTTGAGACAACATTTAAAAACCAGGAGCTTTCACATTAAAAAAAAAAAAAAAAAAAAGTAAGCTCTGCCAACCCCGGGCCGATGTCTTCACGTAGCCACGGCTGGCTGCAGCGGCTTCCTTTGGGTGGGGCGTGGGGATCGCCTCCCTCTCGCTCCCCGTGTGCTCTGGGCACTGCGTCACCTACTTGTTCACGGAGACAGCCGAGCTTCTCACTCCTGGCCGTTTGGCACAGTCTGTGTGCGAAGAGGCGGACGTTGCAGGGAAACGACACTGAGCTGCCGACCCGCCGCCATCCTTGCAGCCTCCGATCCAAATGCCCTTGGCGAGCTCCCTCACCTTCTGGCCTTCGGTCTGGCAATCCGAACAAGGAGGGCGGGTAGAAGCGCACACTCTCCAAGGGTACTCTGAACACTGAGATTCTTTGACTCCAACTGGAGGTAGCTCAATTCCACTGGCAACTTGCCTTTATGTATGTTAGGCTGGTGCAAAGGTCATTGGAGTTTTTGCCATTAAAAGTAGTGATGAAAGCCGTAATTGCTTTTGCACCAATCTAATTGATAGAGCCAGCCCGTAGTGCATCAGAAGGGAGAACCACAGAAGGCCATTCAACTCAAGTTCACCACTGTGTAACAAAACCCAATGCAACACGGCTTTGGGTCAATGTTCAGCTGCACAAACTTCTCCTTTAGTCTGCCATGACTGGAAGAGCTACTGACCTCATCTACCCACAATGCACAAGGAATGTGACAGTCCCTTGAGGGTCCTGTAGTAACTGAAGGGATGAGCCTGCAAAGAGCTTGAGCACCATGCATATTCTGGAATTAACCTGTGTGTCACATGCACCTGAGCACCTACTGGACTCCCCCTTCCCTAACACCAAGGCCCTTGGAGTTAGGGGATATCATGAGCTCTGCTAGCAGGGTGATGATGTGATTTTTGACCTTATGGTACTAGCTCATTGAATTGCCATATTTTGTTTTGTAAATCAAAGCAGCAAACATAATCAGTAAGATTAACTACCAAAAGCCCCCTAAAAGTATAGTCAGTGATGAGCTCTTATCAGTGTTCTCTGCGAAGGCACAGGAAAAGCTGGATAACTAGGCCCTTACTTTATAAGGAAGAAAGGTAAGGATCAATAAGTTTTGGTAACAGAAGGGACATTTTATCAGCAGCATTTCATACTACGTTTCTCAAAGTTTAGAGAGCACTAAAAACACCTGTAGGGCTTGTGAAACCCTGGGTTGCTGGCCCCTATGCCTTGAGTTTCTGTTTTGTTTTGAGTAGGGACCAAGAATTTACATTTCTAAGAAACGTCCAGGTGATGCTGGTGTTGCTTGTCCAAGAAACTGCACTGTGTGAAAACCAATGCTTTACACAGTAGTGAACCTCTAATTGAGCTAAATCTCCCCAGGATCTATGGTGTTTTCAACCCTCAGCTATTAAACATTACAAATACGGGCCACTCACAGTGGCTTACACCTGTAATCTCAGCTCTTTGGGCGGTTGAGGCAGGTGGATCACTTGAGGTCAGGAGTTTGAGACCAGCCTGACCAACATGGTGAAACCCGGTCTCTACTAAAAGTACAAAAGTTAACTGGGTATGGTGGTGCATGCCTGTAGTCCCAGCTACTTGGGAGGCTGAACCCAGAAATCGCTTGAACCCGGGAGATGGAGGCTGCAGTGAGTGGAGATCACACCACTGCACTCCAGCCTGGGCAACAGAGCGAGACTCTGTCTCAAAAATAATAATAATAATAATAATAAATCAAATTTACTAATATGGCTTATTGCCTGAAAGTCAGGCAAGAAGATATAGCAATTATTAACTTTTGCTTCTTTTGTTCTCATCACCTGAAAGTCCAAATCTACCTATCTTGTATATCTCAAATAGAATACCCCTCCTTCAAGTAAAGATTTCCAAAAATGTCATCTCTCTTATGCAAAGACTTCCTAAATCTTCCAATTGAGAGGAGTCTTTCCCCCCATAAAGAGCCACAGCAGGCATTCTCACAGTGCCCGTCTCTGTCTATCTGGGAGTGTTTGTTCTGTGTAGACATATTATACGTATCAAGTCTCCCACCTTACATGCCCCAGAAGATGCTGGGTAATCAAGTCTAAGCTGGTAACTAGGCATAAGTCTTTTTACAAAAGCACCAGACAACCTTTGATTTCTATTTCTGAAAAAAGAAACACTGCTTTAAACTATGACTGAATATCGACATCGGACACTTAGAAACACAAACACATATACATCCATCGAAATGAAAAAAAATGTACTTTTCCGAAGGACCACATCCCAAAAGACAATCTGAGAAAGGACTAATTGGAAGCTTTAAATACGAAACTATTTTTGGAGAATGTTGATCTCAAAATGGAGGAAGCCTCTTCTTTAAGTTTCTTTCCTGCCTGCTGCTGTTCACTTTTCCGTGGCCCCTACACATAGTTTTGTGTTACCACAGGATCTGAGGTGTGTGTGTTCGTGTGTGTCCATGTGTGCCTGTGTATTTCTGCGTGAACTCTGTTTCCCTCTTCTGCGGTAGGTTCTGTTTTGTGTTATGTTCATCTGCATTAAGTCTGTTTGGTGTGATTCTTACAGATGGCGTAGAAGGGTATTATTGAAATGACGTTTCTAGTAGCCTGGACACCTTCCAGCACATTCAAATCATAGGACCAAATTCTTTCATCTAATTAAGTTTGAAAATAATTTAGCTGATTGATAGTGTGGGTAGAAAGAACTTCTCTAGACCAGGGAGCCAAAAATGGCACATGCTTGAAGTAATCTCACCTCCTGCCATATTCAGAACTTACCATAAATTACTTCTGCTAATATGTTTCCTGAAATACACTCAAATTATCTATAGCAAAAACCTCCTTGGAAAATTTGATCCATCCCCTCTATTGTGCTTATTGTGAACTCAACCCTGTGTAACCAACATCTTTCTCTTTCTTTCTTCATGCTTTGGTGAGTACACAATTTTCAAACCTCAGGGACAGAAATTAACAGAGAAACATTTTTTATTAGTAGTCCTGATTTCACATTCTATTAGTGGTTCAATTACCTAATGCAAAGACATAAAACCAACTTAGCAAATAATAATGGATTATTAGGATCACCTGCATACAATCACAATCAATTCACTATTTACTCTTTTGAAAACCAAGACTGTTCACCACAGGGGAGTAAATGGAAAATAGATGAATACGATCAGGTTGATTGCTGCACTAACTAGTCAAAGTTTGTGCCAAATTGAGGTACATCCATAATAGAACCTTGAGAACACAGAGGAAGCCACTCCAGTTACAGATTGCTTTTTCCTCTACATTCTCTGGGGAACACCTCACTGGTGGAACTGCTTCTCACTCATCTTGTAACTCCGGCACTTCGCACATATGTAATAGGCACTTAATATGTGTTTGTAGGGTTGAATATAAAACTGCATATACTCCTCCTAAATTTCTGCTTTGTATTCTATGAAAATAAAAATTATGCAAGCTTAAGGCTTGTATACTGTTATAGAATTTGAATTCTGGCATTATTTTGTTTATTTAATTATTTAGCCAGTTGGTAATCTAGTTAGTTTTGTGGTTTAGTGGTTTCAAATACTTTTGAGGAGAGAAGAGGCCAAGCACGCCTGTTATCAGAGAAAAAAAACATTTTTTTTCCAAACCATGGAAATCCTACATTATTCTAGATTTTCTGGATAGTGACATATTTTCATGAGTGTTCTCAAGCAAGACTCGGAATCTCTCTGTTCGAAATGTGTTGTCAAGACTCAGGTACGTTACAGAATTCATTTCATCCCCAAAATATAGCTGACAGCATTTTTTTAGGTAAATCCTTTATATCTGCACTGACGCCCCTCAGTTTTCATTATCTTGTATTTTAAGAGCAATTATATTTTAATATGATTCTAAAATTATTCTCAAAGCTAAAGTCAATGTTGGCTGATTTAGCCATTTGATTTCTTCATAGAGTTATTTAACTAATAGCTGTAAAGCCACAAATGAATACTGGAAAAAATGGAAGAAAAAGAGTTGTTATCAAAAGCTATGCTTTTCTTTAGTTTCAATTACCCATACACAACCATATTAATTTAAAATTATGAGATAGAGATAGAAATATATTAAAATGTTTCACTGAGCCTTTGTTGGTCATATAATTCAAATTCCAGTTTTTATTTTTTTAAGCAATTAATTCTACAACTAACACTCTGTGGTGGATGTCATTCAAACTGCAGAAGCTTATTGGGTAGTTAAAAGGATAAAATCAAGTAGTCATTCTACTAATCCCTTTACAAGGAAACAGCTTTCTGCATAAAAAGTGGAACTTATGTGGCCATTAGCAGATGCTACATCAAGCGACCAAAAATATACACATTTAAATTCTTAAGCACAATCTATGAACACTACACAGATGGTTTCCAAGAAACTGTACCTAAATTGATTACGATAAAAATGATCTGCTGCAATTGTTTCTGTCAAAAGGGAGAACAGAATTTGTCCCAATGTGTCGCTCTGCCCACTCATGCAGAGAACCCAGCTGCTGGGACAGATGTTGCTCTAAGCACTTTATTTTAGGGTCATTAAAATGGTTACAGGGGTTAGTCATTCCCTGGTTTATAAATTGTGCTTACTAGCTGAGCTCAACAGATGCTAGAAAACTTCTTTGTAGTTGATCAGAAACAAAGTTTCATCTCAGATCCCCCTACCTCGTGCTTAGATGCAAAAATTAGGAACAAATGGAGATGAAGAGTGAAACAAAGAAATGCGTAAAAATCCTCACGCATTGGATCTGGGAAGGCATCTTTACGTAGCTCTGTTAATAATGCTGATGCTGGCCTTGGAGCATCCTTTGGCTGACAATGCAAAGCTGTCTTGAAGGCTTGCATGTGCTCATATAATTTAAGAACTTTGGGGTCTTATACTCATATTGTATAATTGCATGTTTTAAATTGATCCTATTCTGTGCTGTTGTTCTTGACAAGGTGCTCCACACAATTCGTCAGACAATAATACAGATATTCCTATTGCTCCTAGAGCACACTTCTTTAGAAGATATTTCTCAGCCTTTATGAGAATGTTGTTCTGCTTTCTCCATTACAGGCCATGGTATCCCTATTGAGCTCTGAGTTTCTTTTATCATAATGTATTGAACTGACACCTAATACATTAGCAAAACTCCAGGAATATCAGCAAAATCAACCTATACAAAATGAGCATACATACCATTGTGGGAAGGTAGCTATTCATGTATAAATAGACGGCGTTCATGTTAACGGTGGCTTAAACTATTACTACTCCTACGCTTAAATAAGCTAGGCTGCAGAACCGATAACAATGCTGACAAATTAATGGAGGCACAAGGGCACAATGTGCTACTACCCTATAGAAAAATCAGGAATTCAGTGGCGACAACTTGTTCAATAACAAAGGCTAGAGGAGAGATGAGAGAACGGCGGGAGAGGGGAGACAGTGGGAGCCAGGCTGTGAGCTATTCTAGAGAGAGGGTATTCTAAAGTAGATGGCAGCTGAAAGTATTGTGAAATTGATACGATTTCAAGGAAGGACAGATAGGCAAGGACTTTGGCTACATAAAAAACCCAGTCACTCCAGAGTTAAATTTAAAAAATATGTATATGTAGTATTGGAGCAAGGGCAGGCCGGCAGTATGTGGAGCCTGAAGCGTATACAAATAATTGGTGGTGGGGGCTGGGGAGCAGGGATCTATAAGTAAGAAAATACAATTGTATGAGCTCAAAATTAGGTACAGAATCTTGGCAGTGGCCCATGCAAATGATGGCCGTGGAGCTTAAACTGAGTTCCTTGGGAAATCTGCATCTGCTTTTGAGCCATTAGTAGAATTCCACATACTTCTTTCCAAAATAAATATTGCTTGGCTTACTTAATATTGCTGGAAAAGTAAAGAATTTGCACTGTAGTGCAGTGTTTCTCAAACTGGGATCTGCAAGGCACCAGTGTCAGGTTCATTGGGAAACCAGTTAAAAATGCAAATTCTCAGACCTTGACTTGGAGCCACTGAGTCAGAAACTTCAGGGATAGGTCCAGAAATATGTGTGTGTGTGTGTGTGTGTGTGTTTACCAAGCTCTGCAGGGAATGGTGATGCACGCTCAGATCTGAGAACCATGACTGTAGGGTATCTGTCAACCCTAACATCTCCATCTGAAAGCTAAACCAATTTAAGTAATTTTAGAATTCAGCTGAAACCAGTAACTGAAGATTAAGGGCATAAACAGGAAGAAGATCTAAACATGAATCATCTTCAGTTGACATAAAAAACATGGAAAGCACTTTGACTCAGAAATGGAGGCTCACTTGCCTTCTGTGCATCCCCCAGGGTGCCCCTGACCTGCTATCCTCCCACCCAGTCCTTGCTACCGGACTACTTGGTCCTACTTCCTGTGTCTTTCCTGTTCTGAGCATCGATCGGTCCCAGAGTCGAGGTGTGTTCTTCTTTGTGCTGCTACCGCGTTTATTTCTTCAGCTCCCTACTTCCAGCTTCTTCTCTTGTTCACTGGCCCATTTGCAGATCCTGATTCACTTACATGCTCTCTCATTAATGTTGCAAGAACTCTGCTAGGCACTGCAGAAAGAGCAGACTATAAAATTAAAAGAACCCCAGGCTGCACAGTACTATACTTGCAAGCAAAACCTGATTTCAAGGCTGCATGAACTCTGAGAGGGCAATTGAGGTGGACGGGGCAGGTGACCTGGCCCAGCTGATGCCCTGCGTGTGGGAGGTGAGGAGGATTTAGGCACTGATACCCTAAAATGAGACTTCAAGTCCAGCAACGCTCACTTAATTCCTTCAAAGCCTTTCTCATTTGTGTTGTTTTGGTTCAGGTTTTCTTTTGTGTCAGGGAATGGGACAGAGGGAGTCACACTCCTTGACCTACCCAAAGGCCTGCAATTGAGGGTCCAGAGTTGCTTCCAGTCAGTAGAAGGAAGGGTAGGGCTGGTGCTGTGTAGCAGGAGATGAAGGAGAGAGGTGGGCTAGAAGCCGACTTTGTTAAAATGTTTAGATTTTATGCTCAGGGCTGAGGACTAAGCTCTGATTTTTTTTTTTTCTTGCCCAAATTCCTTTCTAAGGGATATGGGGAATCATACCCTAAAAACCATAAATTCTCATCAGATGGGTTTTATTTATCCCTGTATATCCTGACTTACTTTCCATTCTGACTCTGGCATAACAAGGGAAAAAATCAAAATGTTTTACACCAAAATATATTTCCTTGACATACCTTAGAATTGTCCTACAAAGTCTCTCGTGGAACAAAATCCACATTCTAGAGAGAATCCCCTTTCCCCTTTGTTTTCCTTCCTTCCTTTCCAAATCTAGGAGATAATCAACTCAGAGGCAGGCACCCTTTAAAGTCCCATAAGAAACATTTTACAACCTGCTCTCTCTGAAGTCTGCTGAGAGCTTCCTCTGCACAATAAAATTTGGTCTCCATAATCCTTTATCTTCACCTCAACATTTCCTATGATCCCAGGTCTTCAGATAAACTCAACCAATTTTCAACAGAAGATGTTTAGATTTACCTATAGCCTGAAAGCCCCCCGCCACCCCCCCCCCCCACTTTGAGTTGTCCCACCTTTCTGAAAGAAACCAATGTATTTCTGAAATGTATTTGATTGATGTCTCATGCCTCTCTAAAATGTATAAAACCAAGCTGTACCCCGACCACCTTGGGCACATGTTCTCAGGACCTCCTGAGGGTTGGATCATGGGCCATGGTCGCTCATATTTGGCTCAGAATAAATCTCTTAAAATATTTTGCAGAGTTTGACTCTTCTCATCCACAGGGTATTAGAGAGGCATTGATGAATGGTTTTAATCAAGCTAGCAAAGGGATGCGCTTTTCACTCTGGAAGTATCCCTGTGGAAAACTGAAGTGAGTCAGGGTTGTGAGGGTTTCCTAAAATAATAAGAGTAAGAGGAGCCATTGAAACTCATCAGGAAGCTGGTGCGGCAATGCAGAGCTACCTGAGCAAGACCTACATCAGCTGGGCCGGACAGAGGGGAGTAGATGGCGTCTAGAGGCCCACGGTGTTGACGTGTGATGAGACTGCCCTGACTTGAAAGGATAATACTCTATGGCCACACTTTTCAACGTTCATTTGCATTAGACCCAACCTGAAACCTTGTTAATGTGGATTCTGAAGCTCAAAATTCCTAGATTTTGATTATGGAATTTTTAAGTGATTATTCCAAGTGACTCTGATAGAGGTGGTCACTAGCCCACATTTTCAGAAAGCCCAACCTAACAGACGCAAAACATATAATACGCTCGCTATTTTCCGAAGCCAGGTGGAATGTAAAGAAGTGGGAAAAAGAATAACTCTGAAGAGTACGTTCATCTGCATTTTCCTTTGATCTTCTAGCAGGGTACCAGGCTGCGTAAAGACGGCCAGTCCCCAGTCTTTCTGATAAGAAAGCAGAAACTGCCTAAAACCTTGTAGATAATGGCAGACTCAAAAACAGGATACTGAGATATAAATTTCATGAACCTACTAACTGTTGCCAGCTCAGTCTTTTGAGTCAAAATTATTTTCCAGGCTGAATTACTTATATGCTAACTGAGAGCAATTGAAGACTCAGAAGTTAATGCAGCTTTTTATCAGAGATTTCTAGAAACAAGGCCGCAGACTCCGACGTTAAGAGCCCAGACCTTAAATGAAATTGAATAAAGGGTCCTAGAATAGGACCATAGCAAATGGGGAGAATGGATAATGGAGGGGTGATTGCTACTTAACTTCTGAAAGAAAATGAACCCAAACTTGACAAACATTTTGATTTTTGAATAGAAGCTGGAAATCCAAGTGTAAATGCAGTTTGCCAATCTGTAAATGTTGTCATTTGATGTAAATAAAAACAAATATTGTGTATGCAAAATATTGGAGCCTCAGACAAGCAGCTTTTTGACCTCCGTTCATGAGAAATCCCCTCTGGCTTTGGTGCAAGGTGATTCTAGGGTAAATTGATGTGGAGATTTGTGTCCCCTTAGGCTGCTGTAGTGGACAATTTGTGGAGAACCAGGGCCTCTGGTGCCCTCAGCTCATGTGGCAGGTGTGTTTGACTCTTATAGGTAAGCAATTCTAAAACTATCCTGGTCTTATATAAGCAGGACAAGACTGGTACTTCTTCCAGAATGAGATGACAAAACAACTAAGGGGTGTAAGTAGAAATAACTGAGTCAAGTGAGCAGATTTGGATAGATTGTGGTGCTTGGCACGGACATCCTGCTGAATCTGCCCAAGTGTCTCAAGGGTTGACCATGCTACCAAACACATTCCCAACTCCCACATTTACCAGGCTTTAGGGGAAAGTCATTTAGTATCTCTGAGTTAGAATTGCCTCCTAATTACCATGGAAGTAATTTTCATCTCTTTTCCAAGGTCAAGAGGCCACTATTAACTTATTTAGTGAAGAAATATTTACTGGCCTTGATGTGGGACTTGGTTACAAGTTGGTGAACAAAACAAGTGTGGTCAATGCACTCAGGGATTTTGTAATCAAATGAATGAAATAATAATAAAGAATGGTAAAACCCCTGTAAAACCCCACACAGATGCTCATTTTTCATCATCGTGATCGTTATTTGACAAAATGTTAGTGACAGTACATAGTCACTTCCTAGAAGCACCTGACATATACTTCACATGTTTCTCCGAAGTGACTATGAACAGAGTTAAAAGAAAAGTAGTCTGTTAATACATCATGAAAAAAAGTCTTAATAGTTTTCTCAACAGTTTTAAATAAACATTTCTGTAGTCTGATTTAAAATATAGGTTATATGTCAATCATCTGTGAACTTCACTTAGGAAACTTCTGGGTGTATAGGCAGTCACTCTCTGGGACAACAGGAAGAGCTGTGGGATTAGTTGCTCATCAGAAGGACCAGTCATAACTATAGATGTGGAGGACACTACCAAGGATTTAGTTATTGAATTATGGTTAATGCTCCTCCACTGAAATGCAGCTAGTGGCAATTATTGAAGGACACCTCTCTGGGGGAAAAAAAAAAAAGTTTTACCTAAGAAATTAATCTAGCTTACCTGAGGTTTACACCATATAAATGTCCTGTTTGGGCATCTGTTTATATATCCACAACTGTTTCCATCTATAGATGCTGCATTTAAGGATACCAAGACAGGAAAAGAGAGAACGGCTTAACTGCCAGTATTTCTCAGAATCAGCGTCTCATGATTGTGCTGGTTACTGGGTACACAGTCCAACTTCCAAATTTTATAAATAAATCCAGAAACAGAGAGGTCAAATCCAATTGTGTGTAGCCTCTTAAGTCTTGAGATCGTATACAAAAATGAATTACTGGAATGAGACTGCCACTGTTCAGGAGCAGTGTCTACATTTGTGTCTTAACCTTGCACTTGGTCTCAACTAGGCTTGACTGCTCTCTTGTCCGCATTTCTCAGCAACACCTTTAGACGCTATAGGCAAGTTATTCCAAATGGTTCATGCTGGAGTTGGTAAGATCCATAAATGAGATCCTCCTATGCATCTACCTTCTACCCCAAAGAATGATTCCCATTTTCCCATTTTTAAACTTTGCTAGGGATGAAATAGTCCAATAAATCTTATCCTACAAGAGGAAAACATTAGCCTAAAGAAGGCTGAAAATACAGTATCAACGATGTCTTTGTGATTATGACACTGAAGACACTATTTCCTCATCCGTTTATCTTTGGTTCCACTGGCTGTAAAGAATTGCTTCTGTGCATTGTCATCCTGTTGGCTTATGGACTTTTCACACAGTTGATTTGGTTCTTCACAGTTTACACGACACTTTCATATGTATGAGTCACTAAACTTGCACAATATTTTAAAAAGAAATTTGGATGAATCCTATGCAAATGTTTTCTCCCGTTCTACAGGTTGTCTCTTCGTTCTGTCGATTGTTTCCTGGGCTGTGCAGAAGCTTTTTAGCTTAATATAGTCCCATCTGTCTATTTTTGTTTTTCTTATCTGGGCTTTTGAAGTCTTAGCCATACCATGCCTAGATCAATGTCCTGAAGCATTTACCCTCTGTTTTCTTCTAATGGTTTTATAGTTTCAGATCTTACATTTAAGTCTCTAATCTATTTTGAGTTGATTTTTGTATATGGTTTAGAGATGGGGCTTCATATACAAATGGTAGACACAGATTGAAATATCACTGTATATCTCATCAATATGTGCAATTATTATGTGCCACCTAAAATGAAAGGAAAAAGTTCAAAAAATAATAATAAATGCATTTGTCCTGTGGTTTCACATCATGGGTTAAAGTAGAATATTCTATCTTCTAGATGGAAGTTGCATTGACCCCTTTATGATTCATGTACTTCAAGGACCTTCGAAGATCTTTGAAATTTAAAAGAAAAAATGGGAGGAGGGAAGATGGAAAAACTCTTGTTAAACATTAATATTTTTATTTTCAGAGAAATATTTTTTAAAATATCTTCTCTCTGGAAGGCAGGAGTAAATTCAAACTCTTGGATCTTCAGTTTCTTTACAAATTAAGAAAGCTGATTTCATTAAGGAGTAATTGCAACTTGGATTAAGCAGTTATGACTGTGGCCTATTTTAGAAGATAAAACTTTCAAAAGATGGAATATCGTGGGTGAACTTTTGGGTGGGGACATACGCTGAGCTATTTTCCAAACATTTGTAAATTAATTTGAAGAAAAATAGAAATAAGCCAAGAGCGAGATTGGAATCTATAATCAATACCATGTCGTGGAGTTCCCAGCTCTCATTTCTAACAGCTTTAGAAGTGGCCATTCCTTCCTGTGAACTTCAGTTCAACTTTGCATACACCATCACATATGGTACTTTTACAAGTTTCATCTCCCCCACTGAATTCTAAATTCCTTAAAGGCTGTGACTGAACTTTACTTATCTCTGTATCTCCTATACATACAAAAAGCACAGTTTGTCGTACCAGTAGGTGCTCAATCAACAATGAATGAATGGTAATTAAAAGAGATAATTGCTGCCTTTACTTTGGAGGAAACCATAGGACCATGATGAAGAAGCTCATGATAACAAATTGACACACGGAGGTAACATATGGCAAAGAGGTTTAGCTTAAATGTGTGACCCATATTCCAGGAAATATGGTGGCATGCATTCAGACTGTTCGCTCTTTGAAATGCTGTGAAATAAACCCCAAAAGTATGCTGTCCGAATTATCAGGCAGTGCACTACACAAGGTATTTATAAAATGTAAGTTTACCAAAAAGTGGCCAGAAGTTGGCAAATTAAGCAACATTTAAGGGTCGGCCCCTCCCCTTCACAATCATGCTCCTCGTTTCTCATTTTCTTACTCCAGGAAGGGTATATACTCTCAACTTGGTAATTTTGGAACTTAATGAAGTCATTATTTAAAATAAATTGTTTTAAAAATCCTAATTTACACTTCAAATTGATCTGGCTTCCATGTGGAAAATCAGTTGCAAGAGGCCAACAGTAGGTTCCACAAGATGATCTAAGAAGCTGCAGCTGGCAAAAAATGCTGATGATTTGAGCTGGGCTTGTGGCAGCGGCTACTGGAGAGATTTGGAGGGTGAGCTCACAGAGGTTGATGATGGATCAGATGTGGGCATGAGAAGGAAAGAGATGTCCAGATATCTTGGCCTGAGGAACCTGATGCATGAAAAGAATGTTTCTTCACATCCAGAAGAACAGAGGGGAGAAGGTGAGGCACCAGAGCAGAAATTCAGTTCCACGCATGTTAATTTTGAAATGCATGAACTGGTCCCAGTGAAAAGAGCAATGGAGAAGCTGCGATTCTGGAGTTCAGAAGAAAATTCTTGGCTGGAGATACATATTTAGAAGTCTTTAGCATAGAAATAGTATTTTTAAAACAAAATATATACCTTAGAATTAGCCAGATGGTAAAAATTGGAAAACTGAAAATACGTAACAAAGGATAAACAAAGAAATTACAAGCAGCATAGAAAAATAAGAACAAAAGAAGAGGAAATGTTGGAAGACAAGGCACATTACTTCTAAACAGAAGTGCAAATAGAAAAAATAAACAACTGTAAAAAAGACTTTACGTGGGCTCAAAAAACTAAAAGCCTGAATTGCAACGGATAAACTCACAATAAAATAACTCAGAAAATATGAAGGCATTGGATGATCCCAGGCCAACCAGGCAGATTCAGACATACAAAAAGCAAAGACCCAGCTTAAGACTCAGTGGGGTTTGGCTTCAGTGGAAGCAGCAATCTCATATACCCAGACATTGGGTTGTTTGGGACTAGGCTGCCAAAAAGTAGCATGAAACTAGTAGAGCCATTTGCTATGTATTATTTGTAAATTGCACCAGATTTTGCAGGTGAGGAAGCAATGGGACGATGCTAGGTGGTCTGCCCAGGCATTGAGGTGAGGGACAGGGCAATAAAGCCTACACCTTTAGATGATGCTGGGTCCAACCTTGGGATCAAATTGAAGTCCATTCCTCCTTCTCCCATTTTTCTGCATCCAGCAGGAGGGTGGATTTTTAAAGGGATAAAATCTGATTATTTCACTGCTCTGTATAAACCTCTTTGCTTTTAGGATTCTAAACCTAAATTGTTGACACAGCTTCTGTCATCTGGCCTCTCATGACTTCTGCATTTTGTGCAACTTTCTCATCTTTGTTCTAACCAAAGCAGTCTTTCATTCGCTTAGAGGATCTTTTTTTGTTGCAGGGTTATTACAGAGGCTTGACTCTTTCTAGAGGGTTCTATACCCTTACAGTTGAACTAAGGCTCCTCCACTGGTCAGATTGCACATGAAACAGCACATTACAGGAGACTTTTCTCACTCTCAGCCAAGATCTCTCATCACTTCTTATTTTTTCCATAACAGTTTACAATTACATATTTGAAATACTGGAATATTGTGGGATAATTACTCTCATTGTCTGTAACCTTCACTAAACTCTATGCCTCAGGAGGGTAGGGTTGTATTAGTTGGTTCTCACGCTGCTAATAAAGACATACCCAAAACTGGGTAACTTATAAAGGAAAGAGGTTCAGTGGACTCACAGTTCCACATGGCTGGGAAGGCCTCGCGATCATGGCAGAAGGCAAAGGAAGAGCAAAGGGAGATATCTCACATAGTGGTAAGCAAGAGAGTTTGCGCAGGGGAACTCCCATTTATAAAGCCATCAGATCTCGTGAGATTCACTCACTACTACGAGAACAGCATGGGGGAACCTCTCCCCATGATTCAATTATCTCCACCTGGCCCCACGCTTAACATGTGGGGATTAATACTATTCAAGGTGAGATTTGGGTGGGGACACAGCCAAACCATCAAGCGTCTTTCCCGTTTTACTCACGTCTTTATCTCCCGTGTTTAGTACAGAGCCGGGCACAGAAGGCAAACTTTTTTTCTATCCTTTTGTACTGACCATGATGATAAATGCATGGTGCTGTCTGAGAGAACCCAGGTAGAGAAAGTTAATCAATGAATACTTTTGAATGAAGTAATTCATTCTAGGACATTCTTTCTTGTCTGTATGATAGTTGGTAAAAATAGGCAAAACAGAGAATCGAGGGAAAGAGGCATTTGCCTAATTCTCCCTTTGACTTATTTCTGTGATTTAGTGGCTGTGTGGAAGTTTCTAGACTTAGGTGATGAGAGCTAAGAGCAGAGCTTTCATTTGCTCCAAAAGGAGATGTTGGTTCATTTTGCCCAAAGAAGCAGGGACAGACTCTAAAGTACTGACACCTAACAGTAGCAAAATATGTTTAGCCTCTTCCTCCTCTTTCAAATGTAATCCACATTAGAAAGAAAACACACAGATGAGAGTTTCAAATAAAACTCCAATCATGTGTTGTGGTCAGAATCACCAGTATCAGTGAGGACCACTGTCAGTTTCAGTCATTCCAATGTCCAACGTCGTGTTCTCTTCCTCGTTCATCTTCGGGGAGTGATACCAACCTATATCTTGTGTTAATTCTGTTGGCCATACATTTGCTGTCCTTTAGCACATTAGGATGATGGAAAGTTGGTTTCTCTGGTCTTCGTTAATGCCCGGGATGACGGTCTTTTGGTGCTAGAAATAGTTTTAGTCTCGTGTAGAGTTGATTAGTGAAGTGATTTGAAGGATCAGGCATTTTTGGAAAGAGCAAATTATAGAGATTGAATAGATTGGAGAACATTGAAGAGATCTGCCTTTATTTCTAGGATACTATACAAATTAATCACTTATTGTTTGCCTCATTATAGTTCAGGCTGTAGACAAAAACCAATAAACAAATACGCTGTAAATTAGTCAATGCTTGAAACATCTTTATCACTGGTTACCTCATTGCACCCCTTCCGAGCCCAGCCCTGCCTTTCCCTTCTTTTTCCTTTCCCTCCCTCTCTCACTCACTTCCTCCTTCCTTCCTTCCTTCCTTCTTTCCTTCCTTCCTTCCTTCCTTCTTTCCTTCCTTCCTTCCTTCCTTCCTTCTTTCCTTCCTTCCTTCCTTCCTCCCATTCTTTCTTCTGTTTCTTACGCCACAAGTATCCCCACTTTCTCTCATTCTCCCACTCTCTCTCTCTGCTATCATTTAAATGTGTGTCCTTCCAGAAGTCATATGTAAAAAGTCAAAAACCAAAGAGATGGTGTTAGGAGGTGGGGTCTTTGGGAGGTGATTAGGTCATGAAGGCTCCACCTTGGTGGGTGAGATTAGTGTCCCCATAAAAGTACTAGAGAGAACAGCGAGACCCTTTTGCCCTTCCATCTGTTCCCCCATGTAAGATCACAACATTTCATTTCCTTCCTTCCTCCCACCATGTGAGGATGCAGAGAAAGCACAGCCAGTGAGGAACAGACCCTCACCAGACACTGACCTTCATTCTCCACAACTGCAAGAAATCCATCTCTTTTCTTTATAAATTGGCATCTAAAGTATTTTGCTATAGCAGCAGGAATGAACTGAGAGTCTCTCTCTCTCTCTCTCCCCCTCTCTCTCTCTCTGTCTCTCTCTCTCCATCTTCCATCCTTGGAAATCTGTTTAGGAAAATTAGGAAGCACCAAGAACAGAAAGGTGGGTTCAAATATTTAACCTTACTGAACAGCAGTTACCATATGATGAGGTAGGTTTTGTTTCAGAAATCAGACCGATTGAGGTAAAATGCTTGAAGCTAAATTTCTTTGTTTATACAACAAAAGTACAAATAACAACATCAAAGGCTAAAGTAACAAATTTGCTAAAATAAAAACAGACACAGAAATGATTAGATTTACCTCACAATCCTGTCAGGTCACGTATCATTATATGTATGTTGCTTTAGGAAGGTTGCCTATTATATTACTTATAAAATTATACATTTCTTGAAGATAGAAAACATACTATATTTACTTTTCATCTTTTAGTGTAGGGTTGGTCATAGAATTGATGCCAAAGTTAGTTTAAAATTGAATATTATAATGAAATACATGTTTACAGTGATTAAAACCATGTTTTTTTAAATCTGAATTAGTACAGCAACGTGGTATGGCCCAACATTACCTTCCATCCATAACCAGGGGAGAAAATGATTCCCTTAATATCATTTCTCCATTCATGGATATAAAATAATTGTGAAATATCAGTTGGCAAATGAATTTCTCTAGTGTAGAATATTTACTTAAAACAACTTTTAATGTAAAAATAAACAAACAAAAAAAGCTACGGATGAGTGAAACTGCCCCTAACAAGGAGACCACAGAGTTGTAAAAGTTGTGTGGATAGTACCTAATTCCCCAATGTCTAGTTACAAAATTTTCTTCTAAAATTTTGAAACAAAATTATGGAGAAAATATTCAAATGTTTTAAATAAAATAATACATAATATGATAAATATATACAATAACAAATAAATAATAATGAAATAAAAGAAAAGGGAACAACGTCAGTACTATATTCGTTGTTTAAAGTATCTTTAACTTTTTTTCTGATTGTAAATAATGCTTGTAAACATTTAGAAAATACAGAAGGTAATTTAGAAAATAAAATCTATCAAACCCCATCACTGGGGGTTATCCATTGTGAAGATCACACTGTAATCAGGATGTCAGGACGCACTTTGGCACGGGGATCAGAATGAAACCAGCCCATTTCTCTGATCCCTGAAGATCAGAGGGATTGACAACTTGAGACAGATGGTCTGACGTACTGGCCCCAAGGTGAGGCCAGAACCTGTGCCTAGGTGAAAATTCTCTTTGCCAGGACTTCATTGGGGCTTTCCTGCAATGCACCTCAAGCATCTCTCTGTTGGAGGAATTTTTATAGCAGGTACCTGGGGTTATGGATGGGGGAGGTATCTGAGCCTGGCATCATGACCTTCAGGTAAGACCTGGGGCCGACTTGGATGGAATGGTAGTATTCCAGTAGGCTGTGCATTGGCTGAGTCTGGTAGGCATGGCTGGGGGCAAGACAGCTTCTGTTTCTTTGGCAGAAACACATGCTAGACTTGCTTTCTGCTTCAGCACTTCTTTTCCCATTAACCACATTAAAAAGATCTGAAAGACCACATTTGCTTTTTTGAAAATCTGATTCCTGATCATGCAAGGAGGGGCCCTGTTACAGGATATTAAAACAAATAACAGAATGAAATCAGAAACATAACTACTTTCCTAGGACTTGCTGTTACTGATGTCATTCCCTCTTCACCATATAAAATAATAATCTAAGAATGTTCTGTGTACCAACATATGACAATATTAAAAAGCTTATAAAATCTTTTAAAGAAATTGTGATAAAGACTTTTTAGGAATTGCCATCAGTCCCCAGACTTTCTTTTAGGATGCTTGAGGTGGTCAGATGCTGAAGGAATAACCTAGAAAAAATACCATTTTTATGGTCAGAAGACGGGGTATATGAGAGCATCTTACCACAGTGCTCAGCCAGAGTAAACTCCCAGTAACAGGCCAAAGAAACACACGCTAAACCTCAGGACAAAGAAGTCGCTGGGCAATACTATGTCTCAGTACGCTTGCCCATGGTGTTTGTTGTTTAAAATGCTCTTCTCCTCCATTATCCACCTGTCTAATGCCTTCACTTACTCAGAATCCACTCTAAGAAGCCACCTCTGACTTCTTCAGACCCAGTCTTCAATACACTCAGACAGACCTTTCCAACTTGCATACCTTCTTGCCACTCTAGTGGTCAAAACACTGTGTTCTTTGTGATTATTTGTTGCTTATCACCCTATCATACTTTAATAACTCTATTTCTGAGTGAAGATTTAAATAATTTAATAAAATTTACCTGAAATTCGATATCAAAAGTAGTGAGATCTGGCCACCCTTAAATATATTATCAAGTTTAAATTAATTTTTGTACATAGTAGCAGGTAGGGGTGAAGTTACTTTTTTTCCCATGTAAATATCTAGAGGTTCCAGCACCATTTGCTAAAACGACATTTAGTTATGCAAGTAAGACATTCATTCAAGAAAAATTTGAAAAGAAAGAAAAAGATATGTGGAAACTCATCACTCTGTAGTAGTTACCATTTTACTGAAGTTTATTTTGTGAGTGTGTGTGTAAGTGTATCTTGTTTTCGTATTATCCTGTCTCCTTCTCTCCTATAATAATACCATCTCTTCAATTATAACATGCCAAAATACAAATTTTAATATTGATGAAACAGATCTTACAATTGTTTTACAAACAATAAACAAAACGTTTTGTAGGCTAGATAAACAGGCTATGACTTATCCTAGCCAGGGCACTGTGGACTCAGCCATGTGTCAAGATTTCTGTTTATTTTACTGCCATGTCAGCTGAGTTCTCATTGGAAGTGTCAAATATGGTTAAAATTTAAGATGAACCTAAATCTCTATTTGTCTAAAACAATTTTTAAAAGCATTAAAATAAACGATCTAAGAACCTTCATTTTTCAACAACGAAGGAGTTCTTGGTGTTAGTTTTATCCCTCCACCGGAAACAAGCAGATAAATGAACAAATATATGGCAAAGTTCTTTCAGACATTGATCAATGGAAAAAATTAAAGCTGTGATCCTTGAGATCAGGAAAACAAATAGGTTGAGCCCTATGATTACTCCGTGTTTTTGTTTTGTTTTGCTTTGGTTTTTGGTTTTCTCCTGGAGGCATTTTACAGATCTTGTTGCAGAGAGGAAGAACTCAGGCAGGGAATGGAAAAACTGTTGAGCTGAGAATGCAGAAATGGTAGTTTATGACAGCTCAAGTGAATAAAATTTGAAAAACAGAGTACCAAAGAGAAAAGAGCATTTTAGACAAAGAGATTCTATATATGTGTGTATGAGTCCCACTGAGTCTGTTGCTGAAGTCTAAGTTTTGCATGCATAAAGTAAAATTTTACAAAATTGGCCAAAAAAATTAAAAAAGAGAAACTATAAGCTAATCAATTCCCAGAGTACATACATGCTTGGAATGGAAGGCAAACCAACCAGAGTAAAAAAGACTTTATTGAGCACCCAGATTATTCATTAGAGGCTCCAGAAAAAATCACATTTTATGCATGGATTAAATTAACCCTTAAGTAAAGGCTTATCCAGACCTTCCCCAAAAAACTTAAAATCAAGCTTCAAATAATCATGGTGATCCACAAATCACTTAAATCTCTCTCAAAACAAAGTATTTAGATAGTCTTTAAAGAAAACAACAAAGTGTAACATTAAATTCTGAATAACAATGTCATACATCGAGACTTCAATCAAATATCACTAGCTTACAAAGAAGCAGGAAACTGTGGCACATACCAGACCAAAAAAATGTTAGCCAATGCAAATGAAAGTAGTAGTTACAGAAATTATGGAACTAGTTAACCAAGACTGTAAAGCTGTTAGTACAAATATGCTAAAGGATGTAAAGGAAAATATGAACATAAGGATGTTTATGGAACCTCCTTGGAAAAGAACCTCATGGAACTTCTAAAGCTAAAAGTTATCCAAAATAAAAAACTTACTAAGAGATCTTAATTCAAGATTAAATACAATGGATTAAAATATCAAAGAACTTGAAGTCAGGCAAGAGAAATTATAGAAATCAAAGCACAGACACAGATATAAAATCTACCAAAAAAAGTTTTAATAAGCTAAGTGCCCTGTAGGACAATATTATATACATCTATTTTGTGTACAGAAGTAGAAGAGAAAAATATTTTAAGAAATAATGACACAAATTTTCAAAATTTGATGAGAATCATCAACTTGTATCTTAGACATCTGAAGATATAGGATGGATCCCAAGTCAAAATTTTGTTTCAGTGTTAAGACTGATGATGCCTCACACATACTATGAGGTCGTGAAAAGGTTTATTACTCACAGAACGAGGCACCTGGGAAGAGTAAGGTAGATTTCCAAAGCTGGTCTGGAAATGGTTTGGGAGAAGAGGGAAGAAAAGGAAGCTGACTTGGGTTTTAATTGTGGTTAAGAAATGGGGAGGGGTGAAGGTTCACCAAAGAAGGGAGCACTTGGGTTTTCTTATCAGTTTTACTAGAGGCAGGCAGAAGGAGAAGAGGGAATCCAAGGGATGAAAAGCTGTCAGCACTGAAACTTCAAAAAATAAAGTCAAACCCTTTATTACAATTCACAAAGCCAAGAAACTTAAGAAAACCCAAGCAGGATAAGCCTAGAGAAAGCCACGCAGAAGCACATTATAATCATATTTCTATAGAACAGTTTGTGAAACAGAGCATTTTTTAAAAGCAAGAGAAGGAGGACACATTATAAACAGAGGGTCGGATATATAAGAATGACTGCAGACTTCTTGTCAGAAGCAATGCAAGATAATATACAATGGACCAAGACATTTAAAGAATCAAATGAAAGCAAAACACACCCCAACCCAAGCAAAACAAAACAAAGCTAAAATTCTCCTTTCAGCAAAAACTTCTTTAAAAAACGAGGGCAGAGAAACACGTAGATCTGTTTTTGGTAACGGCCAAGTAGCATCGTACATGACCACCTTTCCTGTAACTGCCAACTATAAACTGTGAGCATAACACAAAAGCACATATACCTGAAGGCCCTGGAGAATTCACAGAAGCACTGAGAGTAGGAGGGGTAGTGCACAACCAGTGGAGAGAGTTATAATGGAGAGTTGCCATGATTACAGTTTTTACCATGGACCATGGGGAAATCATATGCAAATGGAAAATGAGAAGAAGAAAAGAGAGGAGAAAAGAGACACAGAAGAAAAGGAGTCGGTTAGAAATTCCCCACATTGTGTCTGCCCATATCTCTGGCTGAAACACCCAAAGAAGCTCAGCCAAAGAAAAAGAATATCTCAACTGGGATCAGAGCTAAAAACAACAAAACAAAACATAGTTTTCAACTTGAGTCCAGACGAGAAAATTTTTTGCTGGAACAAACATGACATATTGAGGGGGAAAAGACAACAAAAATCAGAATTCTTTTTAAAAAAAACTTTTATATATATATATCTTATAATATATGTATTATATATTCTATAATATATATCTTATAAATCATATATATATCTTACAAATCATATATATATATTATAAATCATATACATATCTTACAAAACATGGGTGTGTGTGTGTGTGTATATATATATTTTTAAGACAGAGTCTTGCTCTGTCACCCAGGCTGGAGTGCAGTGGTGTGATCTCGGCTCACTGCAACCTCCACCGCCCAGGTTCAAGCAATTCTCCAGTCTCAGCCTCCCCAGTAGCTGGGATTACAGATGCCCATCACCACACATAGCTAATTTTTGTATTTTTAATGGAAACGTGGTTTTACCATGTTGGCCAGGTTGGTCTTGAACTCCCAACCTCAGGTAATCCTCCCACCTAGGCCTCCTAAAGTGCTGGAATTACAGGCACAAGCCACCATGCCTGGCCAACAACATTTAACTTTAAGGCATTATCATGAAGTAGGTGGCAACGTCTTAACCATATGCATGTTGTCAGGCCGAGGGCCCCTTCCAGCATTGTCAAGGGGAGTGCTAACCTTCTCTCCTTTCGTATGACACAGAAATCAGAATTTTCACAACTCATTAATCATAATACCTAGAATAGTCTCCCCCAGCTAAACTGATGAAGAAATTAAATATAAGATGTAAATTAGTAATATCTGCAGTGAAAGAGAGGAAATCATGAAAAATACTACAGAAATTAAAAATGATAATAGGAAAATATTATGAGCAATTCTATTCCAATACATTTTAAAAATTATATAAAGTGGAAAAATTTCTTAAAGAACACTAATTTAAAAAACTAACCTAGGAAGAAATAAAAAAAAAATAGACTTCTGTCAATTAAAAAAATCATATTCATAATTAAAAACCTTCTGAAAAAGAAAACTCCTGGCCCAGATGGCATCACTGGTGAATTCTATCCAACATTTAAGAAAGAAATAATTGCTATGCTACAAAAATTATTTCAGAAAATAGAGGAGTAAGAAACACTTCTCAACTAATTTTATGAAGCCAGAATTACCCTCTATCAAAACTAGACCGAGGCTTTACAAAAACTAAGAAGTGTAGACAAATATGCTTCAAGGACACATACCACATATTACATACTTTAAAACTGACAAGCTAATTCAGTGTGTGCATGTGTCTGTATATATGTAGGTATATAAAATGCCATGTCATGGCTAAGGAAATGCAAAGAGGTAGCAAGTAAATGCAAAGTTGATTTAGCCGTCAAAAATCAATCAGTGCAATTTACCATGTCAACAGAATTAAGAGAAAATGCATATGGTCATCTCAATAGATGCAAAAAAGTAGTTGACACAATCCAATACCAATAGAAAGCAATAAACGAATAAATGGAAAAATCACCACATAAGATGGATGCTGCAATAATAAAAGAAGATGGAAGGAAAAACAGAAAAAGAAAGAAAATGTGAGGTGAACCCAGGATAGTGAGGGGGTGAGAGCTACGAAAGGGATGCAGAGAAGATAAGGGAGATCCAGGAGTTGTGCAAGGAGCAAAGAAAAAACAAAGAGAAAAAAATATGAGAGTTTAGGAGAGACAGTGAGGCAGGGAGAAGGGAGAAAGATGAAGACTAAGGGAATTAAAAAGGCATCCAAAGGATTTGAAGGCTCTGATCTGAATATCTAAAAGGACTTCTGTTTTTATTTCATATTATAGTATCTAGTGACCACTGCAATTTAAAAAAAAAAGCACAAGGCTGACTGGTCACACTTCCTAATATGCAATTTCCCAGGTGTCACTATCCTGATCAAACCTGTCCCGGAGCAGTGTTTCTCGAAGTATGGTCTTCACACACTTGCAGCAGAACCACTTTGACAACTATTGTTAATGGGTCAGAGCCACCTGCTTCCGCCCCATCTCTCCTGACCTGTCAGGGAATCCCTGGGGTGGAATCTGATCATTTCAATGTTAATGTCTACCCCATGGAATCCTGATGCACATGAATGCCTACAGAAGCAATTTAAACACATAAACACATGCAGAAAATACACAACAACAAATCACTTAATATGACCTCCTTCAAGGGTTTCTGCAAGCCAAGTGAAATGTACCATTTGATCTGTATGCTGCAGACAGATTCTACAGGGAAGGTAAACTCCAATCCTTACTGCATGAACACACTGACTGCCTCAGGTGTCCTCCCATCTTCTAAGCTTAAGGCCCTTCCATCTCCTGCATAGATCTAGCCCCTAGTGAGCATTTCTCTCCTGATCTCCTGTAGTACTCATTGCCTGTATTCTCCCTCCAATCCCCTCATAAAGTAGGACCCAGGTGTGGTTGTAGGGTTGTTTGTGTTGCTTTGCTCTCCCCTGACCTGTTTGGAGGCTTCTGCAGCCCTGAAGTTAGCTGTGTTGTTCTGCATGTGCTCACCTCCTCTCATAACGTTGGGACCCGGGAACAGCTGATTGGTGCTGAGAGACAGCAGATCATCGGTATTCATTGTTAGCTGTTCTGTTCACAGAATCTTGGCTATAGGTCATTCAATTCACCAAGTCTCCCAGCCAAGCAAGACACGGGCATTTCTCTGAGTCCTCTCTCCTCTGCCCAAGTCACGTAGCTCGTTAATGCTACATATTTTGCAAATCAATCCTCCACATCCATCTCCATACAGTTGCCTTTATTTCGCGCTCATTACTTATCATCAGGAGAGAAAATTCCACCTATTCTCTCAGCTTTCCCTTCCTCCAAGGTCTTCTTCACCAATCCTGTCTGCACAACTGCTACAAAAGGAATCTTTTGAAAACATTCCTATGGTCATCTCACTCCCTTGCTCACAGTGCAGTAAACACTCCACTTATCTGTGTATGCAGCCGGAGAATCCCTGCCTGATGTGGAGCTTCTTTTTATCCTGACTCCACACCTCCGGGTCATGTGCCATGTAGCAATATGGCATCAGGAGCTCAGTTTCAGGAAAAGAAATAAAAAATAAGACCTGAGTTTGAGTCCCACCTCCATTACTTATTAACTATTTGACTTGAACACATTATTTAATTCTCAAAGCCTCGATTTATCATATATTAAGCAGGCAGAGTAATAGTACTTGTGTCATAAAGTGATTTCAATGAGTAATTGAAATTGTGCTTGAAAAGTGCTCAACCCAGCCCAGGCATATAGTAAATGCTGAATAAATACGAGTTTTTATTATTATCTCATGCTGTTGTGTCTTCATGCAATTCCTTCTGCTTAGAATGTCCTTCCTATCCTTGCTCATCTAGAAAACTCCCACTCTTTGTTTCTATTCAACTACTATCTGTTCAACTCTTGCCTTCTCTGAGCAGCCTAGTGATCATTCCCACCATTTGGTATTTTAAGTCCAGTTTTCTCAACCATTTAACCCCCTCCAGTGTAAGAATGCTAAAATATATGCCTTCCCTGATAAACAACAAGGGAAAGCCCCCCAGCCCCCATATTTATTTCTGTATCTGCAAAAAATAGGACAGTAATCCTGTGACTTTGCATTTTCAGTCAGTTGGCTGACAGAATGGATGAATGTCCTTGTCTGTCTGCCAAGGGTCATTCCCATCTCTTTGAATACATTTAAAGTAGCATTAAAACATACAAGATATTCAGGGCAGAAGGAAATTAATCATTTCTTTCCTTCAAAATACAGCTTAATTGGAGGATTGGGTAAGCAGAGAAATAATAATCCAAGTGAATTTCTTTGTTCCCTGGGGAATGTTTCTTCATCCATACAGATCCCAGCCATCGCCCCCGCAGTGTGCCCCACACAGTAGAGTCATGCGTTCGTCTTTATGTTGTGGTAATGATGCTGTTGCCTGAGGATACATGTGAAAGTGAGACTCATACTTCAATTGCAGATTGGAGGAAGCTGCTCTCCAGCTTGTGAAAGCTCTTCTAGAAGATTCTTCTTAATTGGAGCACAGAAAACTATGCTAAGCTTTTCTTATTGTAGGTTTCCTAATATGTTGGACCATGACAATTTTGGGAAACTTGTTTATCACCCAGTTTAGGGCAAAGCATTAGGTTAAAAGACCTATTGTTTGTGACTTGGAAGCATGGATTTCCCAGGCCTCTGCAAGCAGGCAGCCCTCTGAAAACAGGTTTTGTGTATTGCCACACTGCAATCACTTGCTTCATTGTTGAAATTCAGTTTGAGAAGAAAAAAAAAAAAAACGAAAGAAAGAATGAAAAGAAAAGGAATTGTCATCTGCAGCTGCAAACTCCAAAATCTTCTGGGGCTCAAGACACATTGGAATTGCTGAAGCCATTAGAAGGATCTTTTTTCATTGTGATTGGAATTTTTCACCTCCAGTTCACTTCTCAAGTCTGCTCAGATCCATGAGGATTATGCTCTGTGTTATCTAAACCATATCCTAGAATCTATGATTTTTAGCCTTGAAGCAGATTTTTTTTGACAAATCCAGCACAAGTTTATCACATTACTCTACTGATCTCTTCTTTGTAACAGTTTTTCATATTTTAGCAAATAACTGGATTTCATATGTATTTTGAAGGCTAATAACTGATGTATCAGCAAAATAAGAATTAGCCAAAATATTTTAATTGCACACCAGATCCTTCTCCTCACTGTCATGCTAATTGTAGATTTTCCTAATTGAGAATCTGTGGGTGGGTATCTGCCCCGGAAGCCTCCTACGTGTCAAGACATCTGGTTCACTAACCATCACGCTGCCTTTCAGTGGCAACCAACTGCAAACACCACTTCTCCCTGGGACCTACGGCTACGAGGCAGGCTTGCTTAGATCTGAAGCTGGCTGACTGCGATGTGGGGGAAATGGGCAAAGAAGAGTGCCAGGCTGCTGGCTTTTATGTCTGCAGAAGAGTTTGGCTGTGGCAGGGTAGTCCTAAGCACACAGCCTCCGAGTTACGTCATCCCACTGCTATTTTTTTGAATAATAATTTTCAAAAAGAACATGCTTTGTTGCATGGAATATGCCTGTCAAGTTCAAGAAAAACTGTGTTTGAATAAAAGTGTTCAAAGGCAAACAATCAGTCCTCTCCTATGCTTACCATTGTGTAAAGAGGGTGCCAGACTGGGCCACAGACCACAAAACATACTAGGATGACATTCAGGGAAAAGAAATCATTGTTATTTAACTAAAATACATTGTCTTGTTTGAGTTAAAAATACAATTTTAAATTCAGATGAAACTGTACTTATTTCACATTGCTCGACCTACATGACATTGTACAAATAATTTAATCTCCTTCCCGGTCACTTCTCCCACATGCAAATGGGAATGACTTGTCTGTTTCAAAGCCATTGGATGGAGAGAGGAGAGAAGGAAAATCTACCTTGTGTCTGACATGCAGCAGTTCCCAAAGAATGGAGCTTTCTCCTGTATTTTGCAGAACTTTTACCTGAATGAATAAAGAGATCCCTGTCACTTCAAAGTAATATAAAGAACAAATGGCTTAGGTTAGATTTCTCTGAAACAGCCTAAAGCACAACAGGGCAGAGATTATGGGAAAGTTGAAAATAATGTATTCAACACTGATACAATCAGTGTTTTCCACCCTCGGTTGGTCATCAAATGCAGCAATTAATGCTTATTGTTGAAGATAATCCTGAAAAATAATTTAGACAGAAATAACAGAGATACACCAGGATAGAGCTACAGAAACTTAGTCACAAAAACCAAACAAACAGATATGCCACCATGTAAGCCTAATACCCTCATAGAATTTAAAGTCCTACTAGCAAGTTTGCAAAATTCTTCAGTGAAACTACTATTTTCATGATCTCTGTATTTCAGGCAACTGCTTGGTACAACTTTGTGAAGAGAAATTTAAGCAACAGATCACAGGATTGGAGAGATGACCCATGGAAGCTGACACTAAACCCAACCAGTGCTTTGGTTTCACGGACACTGTAACACATACTTTGCATCTTCTGGTTCCGATTTTGACATCAAGTTCCACACAGTTGCGTTTTTCCTTGCCAACCCCCTACCTCCCTCCAAATAAACAGTACCCCTCAACAGATGAATAAAAAATTGTGAACAATACTGGTCAACAATCAAAATGAACAAAGTAGCACTGTGCGAATCAACACCAAAATGTCAAAAACATGTTGCTTTAGAAAAAAAGACAGTGGAAGAAAATATGTATGCAATGTGATATCATTTATAAAAAGTTTTCAAATCTAAAAACTGTTTCAAATTTTCTCGCGATAACTAGAAACGATTTTAAACACTTGCGTAGGTGTAAGAACACCAAATGCATGCTAATGATTATCTTCATGGGAGAATCAGGGAAGAAGGATTTCGTGCAGTACACAGGGGACACACCAGTTGTATCATAACTTCCCCCAAAGTCATCTGCAGCAAATATAACATGGCATGGATTGGAATTTGATAAAGTTGGGAGTGGTACCTAGATTCTCACTATTTTAGTCTCTATTTGTTTTTTGTTGTTGTTTTTGAAAGGGAGTCTCACTCTGTTGCCCAGGCTGGAATGCAATGGCGCGATCTTGGCTCACTGCAACCTCTGCCTCCCAGGTTCAAGTAATTCTCCTGCCTCAGCCTACTGAGTAGCTGAGATTATAGGCATGTGCCATCATGCCTGGCTAATTTTTGTAGTTTTAGTAGAAACGGGGTTTTACCATGTTAGTCAGGCTGGTCTCAAACTCCTGACCTCATGATCTGCCCGCCTCAGCCTACCAAAATGCTGGAATTACATGCATGAGCCATTGTGCCTGGCCTTACTCTCTATTCTTACAAAATGTTTATAATGTTTTATAAACCAAGAAAAAAACACAAATAATGTAGTTTTAACACATTGAAAATGGAAGTTTTACTTTCAACTGCTACAAGAAATGTGTAAAACTCCTTTCTAGTCTAGCCTTCTTGCCGCTGCCTGCCCTGCACGGTGATGATGAAACTCTGTGCACCGAATTGATTTGGAGGCTGCCCCTCGCCTCCAGAGAGCACGTTATCCCCTCAGAAGAAACTGGGTAAATGTTTTTTGTTGGATTCAAAGCTCTGTTTTAGGCCGGGCACAGTGGCTCACACCTGTAATCCCAGAACTTTGGGAGGCCGAGGCAGGCAGATCACAAGGTCAGGAGATCGAGACCATCCTGCTAACGCGGTGAAACTTGTCTCTACTAAAAAATACAAAAAATTAGCTGGGCGTGGCGGGCGCCTGTAGTCCCAGCTACTCGGGAGGCTGAGGCAGGAGAACGGCGTGAACCTGGGAGGCGGAGCTTGCAGTGAGGCGAGATTGCGCCACTGCACTACTCCAGCCTGGGTGACGGATCGAGACTCCGTCTCAAAAAAAAAAAAAAAAAAAAAAAAAATAGCTCTATCTTAGCATGACATTATGATCTAGCTCAAATCTCCTCTATGAATATAGAGCCCTGCCAAGTGTCAACATCTGTGACCTGCTCAGTCTCATGGAGCTCCTCCCTCATCTTTGACACCTCTCTGCCTTATCCTGAAATCCCCACTGGTAAATTTCTCTACCAGTTGAGCACCTATCAATGGCAAAACGGTGCTACATGCATCCCTTTTGAAAAGACCAGGCCAGTGGATCCTTCCTTCTCCGGGTGCCCTTAGTTGAAGGAACATTTATAGAGCACTTAGTACAGTGTGCACGGGGGGTCCGGTTGCGCGCCAATGTACTCTGCTGCTTTCCAAGCTGTGAGATCGCCATGGGCAGTCCCCTTATTCATGCATTTAGTCCCGTGCTGGCCATATTAAGAGGTGATTATAAAATGCTGAACAAAGTAATGTTTACTTGTGATATTGCTCATGTTTTGATGACAAAAAAAGTGATAATTCTAGAGATTCACCAACATGGCTCAATTAAAAAAAGAAAAGGAACGCATGTGCTAGAAAGCATTACAGCACTCAGAATGACAGCCAACACGTGATGAGTGCTGTAGAAGTGATGGTACTATTGGCTCATGAGCACTACATTGTTATATGTGTAAATCTGGTTTGGGAGTGCCTCCCGAGGGCCTTGCAAAGCTTGAGAAGCCCCTGCTCTTTGGCACAGTGCCTGAATACCAGCTGACATGTCAGCGGCTGTGTGTGGAGCACAGTGATTCAGAGAGCAACTTTGGTGGCAAAGCTGGGTGATGCTGGGACGTGGCTGATCTTCCCTGCAGTTCAGCTTTGATGGCCCCAGCTGTGATGGCACCTTGAAGAGTTATTTTGAAGAAGAATGAAGCAATGCAGGTATAGCCCCCAGCATGGCAGCATCGCTCATAAGTGTGGGACAAATTGGCCAGGCCCCAGCTCAGTGGAATTCCACCAGGCATGTTGGCTGAGAGTGAAGAGAATAACCTAGCAGCAGTGCTTAGCTCCTGTAGACTAGTGTATATTTCTTTTATTCTTTTTTTTTTTTTTTTTTTTTGAAACGGAGTTTCGCTTTTGCTGCCCAGGCTGGAATGCAATGGCGTGATCTCGGTTCACCGAAACCTACGCCTCCCGGGTTCAAGCAATTCTCCTGCCTCAGCCTCCCAATTAGCTGAGATTATAGGCATGTGCCACCATGCCTGGCTAATTGTGTCTTTTCAGTAGAGTCAGGATTTCTCCATATTGGTCAGGCTGGACTCAAACTCCCAGCCTCAGGTGATCCACCTGCTTCAATCTCCCAAAGTGCTGGGATTACAGGCGTGAGCCACCGCACCCTGTCGACTAGAGTATATTTCTCACTATTTGAAGAGAGCTATGGCTTGGTGGAACAGCCTTGGGCTTAGATTTAAGGGTCTGGGTTGAAACTTTGGCTGCAACACAAATGTTGAGCGTTTTGTGGACTCACTTAAACTCTTTTAGCCCCAGTTTCTCTAATTGTCAAACTAGTATCATTAAGACCTACTTCTCAGAGTGACCCTGAAGCCTAGAGGAGATCGTATATGTGAAAGCACCCAGAGTGTGCCAATGAATGTGTTAGAGTTGACACGTCACATTAGAGTAGACTTTTTTTAAAAAAAAAATCACTGTTACTACAGACCAGAGTAGTTATCTATTAGCTGTGTATTTTCTGGCACAGCACTGAGCTAGGAACTGATGAAGCAGAGGTCAACCAAACAGATATGCTCCCTGTTTGGCTGACTTTTCATCTATGTAATAACTTTTAATGACTCCTTAAAATAAATAAAGATAAATGCTCACTCTTATATGGTAAAGAAACTGAGGTCTAACAACTTTAAGCCAAACACAATATTTTGGCACATCATGAAGTCTATCAAAGTACCTTGACTATAACATGTATAGAATAAAAGAGGCATCAAAATATGCATGAAGAATTCTGAGGCAGAAAGAAAAGTTGTTGGCAGTGGGGGGTTTTCCAAAGAGAAATGAGCAGCAGTCTCCCATGAGCCACACCCTGTCTCTCAGCCATCTTTTATTTACTGACCATGGACTCTGGCAGGAGGATGTGTGTCTTCTCTTTAACCTCAATGAAAGAATGCTGGCAATGGCCCCAAGCAAAGGGGGTCCTGACCATCCTGGGACAAGAGTCGTATGTGCTTCTCCTCCACCATCCCATGCTGATGCCTCATTCTCCAGACCAGCCTCCTCTCTACACCCCTGTACCCTACGAATGCTTGACTGGCTAAGAGGGTGGGTGGACATTTAGCAGATGAAGTCAGGGCTGCTCAGTATACTTGGACTTTGGCCAGTGCTTTGAGATTGAGGTGAGCATAGAAAAGTAGCCAGAAGACAGCTGCAATTCTAAGTTGGGAGAGCACAGGGCAGTGCACTCTCTTTCTTCTGAACTTGTAGCTGAAAGAAGCTCGCTGCTGCCACACACCTCTGACTTTGTGTGAGATGTGAGCTGCCAGTCCCAGGGAGCCCCTCAGAGCTGGTGAGAGCAGAGGCACCCTGCACCCTCGCAAAGTTCTCCACAGTTCGGCTGCACCTGGGACTGTGTAGGTGTGTTTTTCTCCTCTTGTTGATTTGGTTACCGAAAAGAGCTTTTGATGGAGACCACATCCTTTTACTGAGTATCAAGAAAGTTTATTAAAAGTAGCTCAGAGAACACAATAAAACCCCCAACTATCTGATTCAGTAGTGCTCGCCTGACTTTCCTTTCTCTGTCACCAAGTTATAAACACACCTTCTGTAATCAGCTGTACTTTCCATCTTGAAAGGATATTTCAGAAAGGGAGATAAGATAAACGGGTAATGGCAGATGATACATCAGAATGTATATTGGATTCTTTTTACAAGATATGGTAAATTCTCATTCAAAGTATACGAAAGCAGGTATTGCTGAGTTACAAATACTGATATGCTTTACCTCATTCTGTGATAACAGCCAGGAATGTGTCTAAGGTGGCACACAACTTTCAAAGAGTCCTTTCCCTTCCATGCAAATGTTATTGCCGAGAGCGTCTGCGGCCTGCATGAACTGGCATGTACTGCCAACGGGTACAGGAGCATTCTAAGCCGAGGGAAGAGCATGTGCAAAGACAGAAAGGAGTGCCCAGTGTGGGGACTCTACAGATGAGAGGTTACACACACTCACTTCTCATTTTAGGCTTACAACAGTCAAGGGAGGTTGTAAGGGATATGTAGGCAATGAGGTTTAAGAGGTCAAGGATCAGAAAAATCACACGTTGCAAAAGCCACTGCTTGAAAGGCAAAGAGAACAGGAACTCATAGCCTGGGCACTTACTAGCCACGAGGCATTGAGTAAGTGATCAGCCTCAATTTCTCTGTCTTTAGAATGGGCATCATGATGCTCACTTCATAAGACTCGCTTTAAAGATGACATTAGGAAAAAAATGTAAATCCTAACATCATGTAACAGGTGCTCAAAAAGTGTCCTTTTTCTTCTCTTTTCCTGCTTTCTTTTTACCTTCCTTTCACGTTCCAGTCCTGTCTCCTCCTATCCACCATTCTTGGTGCTGTTTCTTCCCTTTTTGCTTTGCCAGGAAGCCCTTGTGGAGCCCATTTTTGAAAGGAGTGAAATTGCTCCTGGCCCTGGGGCCTCATCTGAGCTTCTCCCTTTGGCACCCAGGCTGCTCTGCCTCCAAGGCTCCAGCATGTGCTTCCCTGGGGCAGGCTCTGAATTGTACATTTTTATTGTTTCTCAACCTAGTGCTTAATGGAGGTTTAACAAATGTTTGCTGCTGATGATGAAATAGTCTTTTTCAAGCCAGAATTACGGAACAATTACAGTGTCAGAGGGAAGGTTGGCTGCCATTTACGTGACGGTTAATTCTTAATAGAGCCACCAAAAGAGGACAGTTCACTGCTCTGAAGTCAGAGGTGAAGAAAAGGCTCAACATCAGAAATATTTCTCCTTTTTAATCAATCGTTTTTAAAGTGAAAGACTTTTGGAATACATTGTTCTTTGACATGAACTCAGACATTAAATACACACAGCTGAGTCACTGAAAATTAATAAAAAGCAGACATGGGTAGAGATACAGATTACATTTTTAAATTACTGAGTTTATGTTCAGCATGTTGCCTTCCAGGTATGATCTCACGTAATCATTAATCTTTAGATGTTCTGCAAAAGAGACATGCTACTGACTGAATGTCGGTATCCTCTCAAAATTCATAGGTTGAAGCCTTAATCCCTAACGTGATGGTCTTAGGAGGTGGGGCCTGAGAGTGGTGATCAGACCCTGAGTTTGCAGTCCTCATGAATGAGATTAGTGCCCTCAAAAAGAAACACAGCAGAGATGAGCTCTCCGCCAAGTGAGGACACAGCAAGAAGGTGGCCTTCTGTAAACCAGGATGAGGCCTCACCAGAACCCAACAAGGCTGGCACCCTGACTCCAGACTTCTAGCCTCTAGAACTAGGAGAGGTAAATGTTCTTGAAGACATCTAGTCTGTGGTGTTTGTTACAGCAGTTCATGCTAGTAAGACAAGACATTATTTCATAAATCCGATGAAAGCTTATGCCAGGGTGATACCAGCTGCTACACAATCATGAATTACAAGGAGTTAAATAGCCTAAAAATGAAAGTTTCATTGTATTATCATGGTTTTGTCCTACTGTTAGAGTAAAAGCCCCCAAGTCCCTGTTACTTAGGAAGCTATGTCAGGTGTATCGCTTGAGCCCAGGAGTTTGAGTTGAGCCTGGGTGATATAGCAAGAAAAAGAAGTAATCCCCAAAGTTCAGAGGCTGAAACAACAAAGCTTTACCTTTTGCAAAGGTTATACGTTGGCTGAGGTCAGCTGCTGCTCTGCCGGCTAATTTTCCTTCCAAGACCCTGGCTGAAGGAGCAGTTCTTATCTAGGATATGCCCGTCCCCTGGCAGAGGGAAAATGGCATGGCCAGACCACTTGATGGCTATCACAGCTTCTACATGGCTCTAGACACTTTTGCACATTTATCTAGTTGAAGCATGCCCTGTGGCTGAGCCCATGCGAACAGGACGGGGAAGAACCTTCTCCCCATGGGGAAAGTGTGGTGGGGAGGTCACTGTAAACCACAAAGCAGTGGACAGTTATGATGATTTCACAGAGACGGTGAGTAAAACACTGGAAACAATATTGAACCTTATGGTGATGTTAGAAGTAATAACATCTCCTTTCAGTTGAGGAGAAACACATGGCATTCAGCTCTACACATGATGACTTTCTCTGCTCCTCTCTGTTGTATGTGCCCCAAGAAGACCAGCAAAGAGGATGTTGCTTCTTCGTTTATTTATCCATTTATTTTTAAGACAGGGTCTTCTTTCTTCTGTCACCCAGGCTGGAGTACAGTGGTACAATTATGTTTCACCACAGCCTCAACCTCCTGGGCTCAAGCAGTCTGCCCACCTCAGCCTCCTGCGTTGCTGGGACTACAGGTGCCCACCAACATGCACACTAGTCTTTTGTTTGGTTTGGTTTGGTTTGGTTTTTTGGGGGTTTTTTTGTTGTTTTTGTGTGTGTGTGTGTGTTTTTTGTTTTTTTTTGTTTGTTTGTTTGTTTGTTTTTTTTTTTTTTTTTTTTTTGGTAGAAATGGGGTTTTACTATGTGGCCTAGGCTGATCTTAAACTTCTGGCCTCAAGCAGTCCTCGCACCTCGGCCTCCCAAAATGTCGAGATTATTGGTATGGGCCATTGTGCCCAGCCTAAGATGCTTTTACCAATTTTCAGGGAAATGTTGTGGAAAGCCTGAGTGAAAGTATTGGCATAGTACAGATGAGAGAAGGATAGATTTGAAAAATCCGTAAAAGCCATAATGATTGAACATAGTTTATAGTGATGAAATTGGTAGAACCCCCCAAAAGAAGTAGAAGATGTCACCACGGTTTTGGAATTGTTCACTAGCCATTGGACACGGAAGCCTTCGTGGGAGTGGGAGTAACAGAGATTCCGCATTAGTGCAGCCAGCTCATAAATAGTTCTTTACTGGTTTCTTTACTGATTTCTGACCAGCATCTCTATTTACCTGTCTTCCCACAGGAATGGAAGATTTCAATAAAGATAGAGATGGCAGTCACTTTGAAATCCACGTTCTCAAATTCTTCATTCAGGACAGAGTGACCATTAACGGACGCAGTAGGTGGGGAGGCTCCGAGCTCCCACCATGACACAGACACACGTGGACCTCAAGGTGTACTCCAGCAAATTTGGTGCCAACTCACAGTAGTTTAACAGCTGCGTGGAAAATGGCAGCTCTCTTCTTAGAGAACTATGCTTCAAGCTCACCAGAGATACTAATGTCTCAAAGTTAAAATGGGGGACAGAAATTTGGAGTTTTAAATGGTATGGAGGTGGTCTTCAAAATTTACTTCCAACAACAATTTAACTTGGCTCAAGACACAACAATATGATAGTGTAGGTTAGAACTGCAGTCAAGGTTTAAGATGGTAGTTTTTTTCCTTTTTTTACCCCCTAATTTTTTCCTTTAATTATAATTTGCTAAGATTTCTTATAAGAATGAAACCTGTTAGGATCTAAGAATTTGCTCCAGTAAAAGCCACGTTTTAAATTAATTTCCCTAGAGGAAAGAAGGTCTCTGCATGGGTTATATAAGCCACAGAGGTTAGGATGTGTGAAGGTATTTTAAAACTCCTGAGCTAAAAAAAAATCTTGGGGAAAAAGAGAGGGGTGGAGGGCGGCAATGATTTCAATTCCTTCCAGAACAGCAGGAAGGCAAAATCCTACCTAATGGGATTAGATATGGTTTTACAAAACTAAGCAGTGGACTGAAGTTTTTCCAAGAGCTATCAGAAATGGGTAGTTTACTTTAAAAAAACATCTGTCAAGGTCTCCTACATTGGATAGGGCTCTGCATTAGGTGCTATGGGGGGTTACAAAGTTTAAGGTCAATGTTCTGCCCTCAAGAGGGAAATAATTTAGTTCAGAAGACAAAGCATGTAAAACTAAAGATCTTCGTATCTCGTAGAAGTAGCTAAGTCTCAAGAACTATTTCTAGGGCTTGCGCATTCATTTATTTGTTCATTCCTTGAATATTTTAGGACACCTGCCAGGTCCAAGGCTACACTCAACACCGCTACACCGGGATGCAGCATAGATGAGTGGGACTCCTGCTCTTACTTGAGAGCACGTGGTGGTACTTGGAGATAACTGTCAATACAGAGGCATATGTGATATAGTCGTCGTGACCACTGACTTAGATTTCCTAGGGTTTACCTTGTTTATAAAATTAAGATTATTTTACTCACTTCAAAGAGCTTGTCTAATGATACAATGAGATTGCCTACCTGAAATTCAGGCACATTCAAAGACCCAGGCCATACTGAAAATGGCCATATGTTACAGGAGTCTGGAGGAGACAGCAACCCTCCCTTCCTATTGGGTCAAAATAAAACACCAGGAAAAGAAAAAGAGCATCACAAAAACAGATGGGCTTGGAAGGCATTTCTTCCCTTCAGCTCCGTGTAAAGTCCAATTTCATCTTTCAAAACCTGCCCTGCCTTGAGTGTTTCCTACGCTGGGAAAATGTTTCTTCTGAGAATAGTCAATGTCCCGTCTGTTTTTCTTCCACTGTACGTGTCTATGGTAGCATTGATCATGCCCCATTGCTAGACAGTTAAACTCCTTCCTGTCCTGTTTGCCTGTAATACTTGGGAGAGAAGAAACCATGCCTTTATATTCTTTGTGTCTCTTACTTCTAGCTCAACTTAGAGTAATACAATGTTTATTGAATAAATAATGAAGGAAGCAGCCCATCCCTGAGCCATTAGATACCTGAGGAAAGAAAGGCTCACAGGAGAAACAAACACATTTCTCATTCTGCTTTAGGAAATACATGCACACCCTTGGCACTGAGTAACACAGGCCCAGTAGAGGTCTATGGTAGATGTTCTCAAAAGAAAGTGTATATTAAATCAGGTGCTATCATAGTTAATTTGTCCTTATCATTGTCAGCATGTTAGTCTCACAAACAGAATGGATCAGGCCATCGTTTTTCTTGAAATCATTTATATAGGATCACACACAAACTCCTTTTCATCTTTTTCAATATCTTTTCCACACTTACTGTGACTTATTTTCACCTGCTTTGCCTGAAGCTCTACCTATTATTTCTCCAGTCCCTGTGGTCTCCAAAACCCTTATATCCTTCCAAATGCAAAGTTATGTCATAGGCAAGAAAAGGCGTCTCTGCCTTCTCTGTCTTGTATGTTACCATTTGGTCTTCAAAATCCACTTCAAACAAAAGTCTTAAAATTTTATCCAAGTAGAATCAGCTTCAGATGCTAGAGCTTTTGCTTGTCGTGTATGACATTGCTTCTTTCAAAGCTAGTTGTATCAATTATGTGATCAATTCTATGAGAAAAACAACACCGACAACATGGTGTTTGTTTTTTACTTATTACAGTGCCTAGTAAAATGCATGGCTCATCTTAGACATTCAAAAATGTTAGAAGAAAGAAATGAAAGAAGGATGAAAGAAAGAAGGGAGAAATAGAGAAAAATGGAGGGAAGAGAGGAAAGGAAAAACCATTTATAAAGGAAACGTGCCATGAATCTTTGATAATAACACACTCATTGGTGTAATTTTATTACACTACCTTTTAGGTTCTGAACCCCTGCTGTGTGCCAGGCACTGTTCCAGAAATTTTGCAAGTATTATCCCATTCACTACACACATATCTCTTAAAATATTTGTAAGTTGAACATTTACATCTCCATATACTTTTCATAAAACTTAAGGACTCTGTCTAACTCAACTGGCAGAGAAGTTTTGAGGACCGAGTAATAAGTTGGTTACTATATGTCTTTTCATTTCTATCAGCTCCTGTATAGGTCTTTTACAGTTAAACTACATAACCGTTAAATAGATGTTGACTAAATGCTCAATATAAGCAACACTACATTGAGTCCCTGAGGGAAATAAGGAAATGGTCATATGTTTGTTAGGACTCAGTGTGGCCATGTGTTTTATTCTGAGGTTTCCAGAATAATGGTCCCAGCAGTGTGAGCAAGTCTACAAGGTTGCCACTCTCTAATTATATGTTTGCTCATTTAGCTAATTTTTGCTGTGGTTACTACAACCATTTCTGGAAGTGAAACTGCTTTCTAAAAAGTGCGAACATTTTTAAATTTTCATATATCAATTGAAATGGTCCTCCATAAAACTTTTACCCACACCAAGTGGATAACAAGTTTCTGTACACTCACAAACTGTTAGCATTTTCAAAGTTTAATGATAATGGTAAATTTATGATTAGCTTGAGATGATTATTTTCTAATCAGTGGCTAATGATTATAAGTCATGGTATTTTTATGCTTGTAAGTTGAAGAATCTTTTAGTTTTTAAAAATTGATATATACTAGTTGTACATATCTGGGGGATACATGCTACAGTGGAATAGCTATCTGAATACGATGTGTAATGACCAAATCGGGGTGATTGGGGTAGTCATTACTTCAAATATTTATCTTTTCTTTGTGTTGGGACTATTCCAATTTTTCTATTCTGGAGGTTTTGAAATGCACAATAAATTATTGTTAACTATAGTCACCCTACTGTACTATTGATACGAGAATGTATTCCTTCTATCTAACTATATTTTGTACACCTTAACCCACTTTTCTTAATCTCCCCCGCCATGCTACCCTTTCCACCTCTGGTAACCATCTTTCTACTCTCTACTTCCATGAGACCCATTTTTTAGCTCCTACATATGAGTGAGAACATGCCATGATTGTCTTTCTTGCTTGGCTTATTTTGTTTAACCTAATGACTTTGAGTTCCATCAATGTTGTCACAAATGGCAGGATTTCATTGTTTTTAATGGCTGAATAATATCCTGTTGTGTATATATACTCACTTTCTTTATCTATTCATTTGTTGAGGGACACTTAGGTTGGTTTCTCGTCTTGGCTATTGTGTAGTGTTGCAATAAATAGGACAGTGTTCATATCTTTTTGATATACTGATTTCCTCTTTTTTCTTTTTTGGATATATACCCAGGAGTGGGATTGCTATATTATATGGTAGCTGTATTTTTAGTTTATTGAGGAACTTCTGCTCCGCTCAACATAGTGTCTGCACTTTCAATTTCCATTAACAGTGTATGAGCATTCCCCTTTCTCCATATTCTTGCCAACATTCGTTATTTTTTGTACTTCTTATAACAACCATTTTAACATGTGTGAGATAATATCTCATTGTGGTTTTTATTTGCATTTCCCTGATGATTAGAGGTGTTGAGCCTTTTTTCATATGCCTGTTGGTCATTTGTATGTGTGTGTGCTTTTTAAAAATGTCTATTCAGGTCTCTTGCCCATGTTAAAATCATTTTTGTGTGTGTGTGCTATTGAGTTGTTTGAGTTCCTTATATATTCTGGCAATTAATCTCTTGTCATATGAATAGTTTTTAATTATTTCCTCCCATTCCATACGTTGTCCCTTCTATTTGTAGATTATTTCATTTGCTGTGCAGAAGCATTTTAGCTTGATGTAATCCCATTTATCTATTTGAAGAACTTTTTTTTATATCTGTTGAGCATTTGTATTTCTCATTGTGAATTATATTTGTATATGATTTGTCTATATTTATATTATTGTATTTCTGTTTTCCATCATACATTTTGGATTTTTTGATCGGCACTTTGCAATTTTCTTCACAGCTTGCTATTTAACTTTGTTTATAGTATTTTTGACATATAGATGAATTTTTAAAAATGTAATCAGTTCTATCACTCTGCATTTGGTGTTATGTTTACAAATGATAAATCAATTTAATTTTAGATTCAATGATAGAAAAAGCTACAGCAGGGAAGAATTATGAAATATTTTATTTTGAGATAAAATCTTTAACCATTTTCATATATCAGCCTGTGACAAGGTGTATTGATTTGAAGGTGCTCGTAAAAAGGTAAAATAGTGAGAAAGACCATACCGAACAACAAAGCTTATTCAAGGTTATGCCCTCAACTCCGGATTGAAAAAGCAATAAATCCAGTTACTCCAAATTTTCCTGACCCTTAACTGTACTTGGGCACTTTGCCCTTTGTCTGGGAAAACATCATCTTTGAGCACATTAAGATGGACATTTCCAAATAACTCAGTGTATTTCGATAAAATGCCTTCTGCCGGCAACTTCAACGATAGATCATGTGGAACTAGAAGTTTGGAAACTCAGCAGTAGTTTTGACTTTGTTTAACGTTAGACCTCAGATTATTTTATTTCTCAACAAAGAGGTAAAAACCTAAGGGTACCTGGCATCTGAATCTCTGGACTTTCCAAAATTTATATTTTAGATCATTTTAAATACACACAGAATGCGACTATACATTTTTTGTGGCCTGGGAGAATGAAGAGAATTGGTTATGGGCTATCCCTCAGCTTGCCTCCACCCCTGCCACAGGACATTGCTCTGTGTGGAGTGTGTGGGTAGGTGGAAGACAAGGGTTTGGAGCCAGAATTATTTGAAACTTACTTCTGCCTCATGTGACTTTGGGAAGTTGCCTAAACTTTGCTTTGATCCTCTCTGTTAGTGGAAGCTAAGCTATTGCCATGGTAAGGTTAACAGAAATGTCAGGTGCTGAGCAATTGGCAGATCCTAAGTAGATCCTGCACCTGGAGGTGTGGCCTTGTACAAACAAAAGGAACATGGTCCCCTGCTTACTTTGCCTTCTCAGCCCCAGGTTTAGACATATAAATCTAGTAAAATGATACCTATCTTGTAGGAATGCTTTGAGGAATAAATGACATATGTACATTTTTCACAAATCCCAAGTGGATTGTAAGTCCTACTATGCTATCCTACTGCATTGCCCTTAAGTAATTAGCTTTGTCATTCACCAAGACAATTTCACCCTTCTACTCTCTACTGTAACCTTCAGCAATTATTTGTACCCTCTTCACACCCAAGTAATAACCTCACTTCTCATTTCACTGATGAAGCTGAAATAATTAAATAGAATAGTGTCATTTTTCTGACATTTAGAGTACCAGCGTACAGGCACTGCCCCACATGTTTTTACTGTCCCACTTTTTACCATGGATTTTACAATGAATGACCTTTTCTTACCCCTACTGAAAACAACACTTACAAATTTTCACTAGATCTGATTCAAAAGTACCTCAAAGCTTTGCTTTTTTATTCCTCTCCCTCTCTTCTCCAATCACTATTTCCTTCTCTTCTTCATCAGTATTTCCCTCTCTAATGGATATTCCCATCAACATTCTTAGTGCTAAGGGTGCGCGCGCACACACACACACACATACACACACACACACACACACCCCTTACATTACCCAACATTTTTTCTAGCTAAGACGCCTTTGCAATTCTCTACTTACCTTTACAATGAAATTCCTGGAATGGGCTGTGTATAAACTCTCTGCATTTTCCACCTACACAGAAACCATCCTAGTAAAGGCTACAAGTGACTAATAGTCCAAGCTACTATCATGTCTGGGGCTGGACATAGGCAACAACTTCCTACAGGTCTCCATGATTTTATGCTTGTGCTTCTGAAGTCTGTACTCTAAAGACCAGTAAATGATCTTTTCCTTTTTAAAAGTTCTGAATTTTGGTACAATATGCCTAACGTAAAATTCGCTATCTTAGCCTTTTACTTGTGCAGTTTAGTTGCATTAAGTACACTCACATTGTTGTGCAACATCACTACCATCCATCGCTCCTTTTTCACCATCCTGAACTGACACTGTGCAACCTCTAAACAACTCTCCATTTTCTCTTCCCCCAGCTCTTGTCTACCTCTGTCTCTATGAAATTTACTACTCCAGGGACACCGTGTAAGTGGAAACACAGTTTGTCTTTGTGTGATGGTTTTCCTTTGTTTTTTACTTAACACAATGTCCTCATTCCTGTCTCAGCACATGTCAGAGTTTTCCTCTCTTGTAAGGCTAAATATTTCACTGTATGCAGATATGACATTTTCTTATCCATTAATTCACCAGTGGACACTTAGCTTCTTCCAGCTTTTGACTATAGTGAGTCATGCTGCTATGAACATGTACAAATATCTCTTTGAAACATTCTTTTTCATTCTTTTGTGTATATATCCAGAAGTGGATTGCTGGATCATGTGGTAATTCTATTTTAATTTTTTTGAGAAATTGCTTTTTGTTTACCATAGTAGCTGCATCATTTTACATTCCTACCAATAGTGCATAAATCCTTGTTCTGATTTCTTCACATCCTTGCCAACACCCAGTTATCTTTATAAGAGGGAATTAGATCAAAACACTTTCCTGCTAAAAATAATTCATATATATATGCATGTTTCTCTGTTTTTCCTACAATGTACCACAAGGACTGATATGGTTTGGCTGTGTCCCCACCCAAATCTCACCTTGAATTGTAATCATCCCCACATGTCAAGGGTGGGGCCATGTGGAAATAATTGAATCATGGGGATGGTTTCCCTCATACCGTTCTCGTGGTAGTGAGTAAGTCTCAGGAGATCTGGTGGTTTTATCAATGTTCTCCTGCACAAGCTCTCTTGCTTGCTGCCATGTAAGATGTGAGTTTGTTCCTCATTTGTCTTCCATCATGACTGTGAGGCCTCCCCAACCATGTGGAACTGTGAGTCCATTAAACCTCTTTCCTTTACAAATTACCCAGCCTTGGGTATGTCTTTATTAGCAGCATGAGAATGGACTAATACAAGAAACTATATGGTGTGACCTTTGCTTACATCTCGACCCTGAATTCCATGCACTGCCTCCCTTTTCTTTTTTTAACATACTTGAGCCACGTTTGTCTTGTTTATCATCTTTAAACACCCTGTCTCCTGACTCACTATGCACTTGCTATAATCTCTGGGTGATGTCCTTTCCAAAAGTCTTCAATTCCTAAGATTTCAGGTAAAAGGTTTCACTTCTTTCTAAAATATTAGCCCTTACTCTTACAGTGTTTTATTTTCTTTTTGATAATATTCTAGTATCAGAAAATACTTATTTTATGAAAGATTCTGTATTGACTGACTTCATTAAAATGAATGCTTCATGAGAGTAGGAACATATTCTACCTAATACACCACTGTATTTTCTACTCTTAGAACAGTGCTTGGCCTAGAGTAGGCACTCAGTAAATACATGTTGTATGTTGAAAAATGCATGTAAGAAATTTACTTTCACCATGTCTTTAGGACGGTAAATAATACATTTTAAAGAAGAAGGAAATGATGATAATTATTCAAGCTCTTCACACCCTTCCATGTTTTTGGAAGACCAAGAGAGTTGCAATCACGGTGAAAAATTGCCATGTCTCAACCTCTACTCTGAATTTACAGGGGAAATAAAGCCATGAAAACATAACGTAAGAATAAATTTCACTGGAACTACGCAACTCCTATTCAGATTAATTGGAAGTAAGCATAGAATCTGAAATAGATGGGGGTTTACAACATTGAAAAACTTATAGTAGCTTTCGAATGGTCATTACCAAGGAAGACAGCCTCCAACTCAGCCATGGGCTGAAGCAGGTCTGTGTGTGGCCGGTTCCTCCTGGCAGCCCCAGGCCGATGTGCAGGCGGGCTACAAAATGAAGCCCAGCCAGGTGGAGGCTGCCAAAGTGCAGGGCATGTCCCAGGGAACAGCCTGGTAGCAGTGATGCCATAAATCACTTTGGGCCCATGCAGGTGCAGGCGAGGCAATTTGATTCTGATTGCTTTTTCTCTCTAATAATTAGCAAATAAAGTCATAAAATTAAAGAGCTGGAATAACCTGAAATACTAATGCAAAATTAAGCAGTGACATGCTCCTGTCCTTGTCCTACCCCCTTTTTATATTCAAAATCAGCTCAACAACATCTTGTCCACACAAAAACCACAAAGGCAGTGCAAGAATACATCACACCGATTAAAGAGAGAGCCAAAGGAAGAGGGGAGAATCAGCTCGCCCTAGCTCATTAGCAAGGAAGGATGAGCTGCACGAATCTGACAGGAGTCATTACCACTCCTGCCCGAGAGTCATTTTCATTAACTTTTTAATTTCTTATTTATATGGAAAAGTTAAGATGGTTCAGTGAAATAACAAAATTCCCCACCTTCATGCAGAACTTGATTTCTTAAAGCCTACTTGCTTCGCATTCAACGTTAGCTGCTATGCTGCATGTGCTTCAGCTGCTGGCAGAAGTTTCCAATGACCCTCTTGGCAGCTTCTCCATGGGCTGCTTGTCGCCCCATGATTCTAGCAGCAGTTCAACCGACCATGCTTTCTTTGAACTCCTACTAATATGCATGTTCGTTTGCCTGGGTATGTGATATGCAAAGACCCCTAAGGCCCTTTGATGATCTTATACAGGGAAATCCTGGAGATAAACATGTGATATGTCAGAAAAAAAACTAATAAATATACATCCGTGTGTTTTCTTCTGTTCTTTCTCAAATCTCTAATGGAGGTCTGTGTACTTGGTTACTGAGGCTCCTGTTGTAATGATAAAAATTTTCTTTCTAGCCTTCCCCTCATAACCAAAAATAAAAAGAAAACAAAAAGAAAAAGCTGATGAGACTAGGTTGATTTAAAATAAAATAAAGAGATGTTCATCCAAGTCATCATTGTAAGTTTACTCCCCTAGAAACTGCTTTACTGCCTGAAACACAGGACATTCATCAATGAGAGATGGAAGTGTCACTCTGAGTCCATAGAATCTGGAGGCAAAAGAAAGTGTCATAGGTCAGAAATGGCCCCATCATCTTCTCAGAAGAAAAAGTGATATATTGCATCCATGAGAAGTGAATTTTCTGCATCCACAAATTTAGAGGGGGGTGATATTTAAACTTTAAACAAGAAAGAATAAGAAATAACATACACATATATTTCAGTCTCAATGGAAGATAATAGAGAGGACACCTAACAAGTAAAACAACAATGACAAATACAAATGGAGACAACAGGGAGAACAGACAAGCGAATGCTAAGATTAATTACTAAGCCAAGGGGAAGAGGCTGTATCAAACTTTTGCTTTTGAACAGAACATAGTAGCTTGGAGGCCAATACTCCCATGGGAAAACACTAAAGAAGTCCAAGTTTATTAAAAAAATAAATAAATAAAACTATTTAGAGGCATCAGATAACTACCGAAGAAAAAAGACAAGGGAGAGGAAGAAAAATTTCAGAGGGATAAACCCAAAGCAGTAAATTGACATCCTACAGCCACTTTCTTTCTGAGGGAATTTCTTTGCTGATCCTGGACACAGGACAAGAGCTGGGAATCCAGGTTCTGGCCAGCAGAGGATCACAGTTGCTCAGAATACAAGATCGGGGCAGTCTTGGTGGTCCTGTAGGGCTCAGGGATATAGGATTAAGAGGATAAAGTGATCTTATGGAGTTGGAGAGAAAAACTAAAGACTGAAAGTGAAAGATCGTGATGAGAAGAAAGTGACTGAGAGGTGAGAAAGACATGCAGTCAGTTTTCCCATGAAGCTCGTCACTGAATTGTGAAGCATCTTGCGGTAGGAAGCTAAGATACTAAGCTGGAAGATTTTGAAAGCTCTCTAAGTGCTGATAAGGCAAGTATTAGGCTTCAACATCCACCCATGGTCAGGGCCCTGGCAGATACACAAAGATTCTGAATGGAAAGTCCTGGAGAACTTTGCATTAAGAGTCTTGCCTTAGATATTATATAATACATTAAAAAATGCAGGTACAAACTGGAGCTAAACAGATCCTTACAGAAATTGAAACTTAGCCCGTTTTCTAATTGGGTTAGGATGATCAGCCCTGACTTTTTGGGTCTGGTGTAAAAAAGTGGTGACTCTTTTGTGGTGGAGAGTTTATATCACCTGGAACCTCTACCATTTTTTAAAAAAATACACAATGTCTAGCATTCAATAAAAATATACTAGGTATTTTAAAACATAAAATTAATGATGTTTCTAAAGTACAAGACACAGCAAAAGCAAATCATTATGTATTACCGATATTAGAGAAATTGTAGATCTACATACAAAACACATTAAATAAAATAAAACTTGATCTATACTTTCCAGCATGTAAAAACTTAACTCCAAATGAATTATACATATAAATGTCAAACTTTAATCCATCGAACATCAAGAAAAAATAGATAAATTTTGTGACCTTAATTAGAAAAAATTTTCTTGGATATGACACCAAAAGCGTGATCCATAAAAATAAAAGTAAATTGATAAACAGTGTTTTAGTAAAATTAAGAGCTGCAAAGACTAAGGAAAAAATATTTGTAAACCATGCATCAGATCCAGGAAAAGTATCCAGGATACAGAGAGAATGGTATATAATTTAATAATGATAAGCAATATAATATAAAAATAAATGGGAAAAAGATTTTAAGACCTAGTTCAAAGACATAAGAACTCTCCATCCCAAATCAACAGAATATACATTCTTCTCAGCACCACGTCGCACTTATTCCAAAATTGACCACATAGTTGGAAGTAAAGCTCTCTTCAGCAAATGTAAAAGAACAGAAATTATAACAAACTGTCTCTCAGACAACAGTGCAATCAAACTAGAACTCAGGATTAAGAAACTCACTCAAAACTGCTCAATTACATGGAGACTGAACAACCTGCTCCTGAGTGACTACTGGGTACATAACGAAATGAAGGCAGAAATAAAGATGTTCTTTGAAACCAATGAGAACAAAGACACAACATACCAGAATCTCTGGGACACATTTAAAGCAGTGTGTAGAGGGAAATTTATAGCACTAAATGCCCACAAGAGAAAGCAGGAAAGATCTAAAATTGACACCCTAACATCACAATTAAAAGAATTAGAGAAGCAAGAGCAAACACAATCAAAAACTAGCAGAAGGCAAGAAATAACTAAGATCAGAGCAGAACTGAAGGAGACAGAGACACAAAAAACCCTTCAAAAAATCAATAAATCCAGGAGCTGGGTTTTTGAAAAGATCAACAAAATTGATAGACCACTAGCAAGACTAATAAAGAAGAAAAGAGAGAAGAATCAAATAGACACACCAAAAATGATAAAGGGGATATCACCACCAATCCTACAGAAATACAAACTACCACCAGAGAATACTATAAACACCTCTATGCAAATAAACTAGAAAATCTAGAAGAAATGTATAAATTCCTGGACATGTACACCCTCTCAAGACTAAATCAGGAAGAAGTTGAATCCCTGAATAGACCAATAACAGGCTCTGAAATTGAGGCAATAATTAATAGCCTACCAACCAAAAAAAGTCCAGGACCAGACAGATTCACAGCCGAATTCTACCAGAGGTACAAAGAGGAGCTGGTACTATTCCTTCTGAAACTATTCCAATCAATAGAAAAAGAGGGAGTCCTCCCTAACTCTTTTTATGAGGCCAGCATCATCCTGATACCAAAGCCTGGCAGAGACACAACAAAAAAAGAGAATTTTAGGACAATATCCATGATGAACATTGATGCAAAAATCCTCAATAAAATACTGGTAAACCAAATCCAGCAGCACATCAAAAAGCTTATCCACCATGATCAAGTGGGCTTCATTCCTGGGATGCAAGGCTGGTTCAACATACACAAATCTATTAATGTAATCTAGCATATAAACAGAACCAAAGACAAAAACCACGTGATTATCTCAACAGATGCAGAAAACGCCTTTGACAAAATTCAACAGCCATTCATGATAAAAACTCTCAATAAATTAAGTATTGATGGGATGTATCTCAAAATAATAAGAGCTATTTATGACAAACCCACAGCCAATATAATACTGAATGGGCAAAAACTGGAAAAATTCCCTTTGAAAACTGGCACAAGACAGGGATGTCCTCTCTCACCACTCCTATTCAAAATAGTGTTGGAAGTTCTGGCCAGGGTAATCAGGCAGGAGAAAGAAATAAAGGGCATTCAATTAGGAAAAGAGGAAGTCAAATTGTCCCTGTTTGCAGATGACATGATTGTATATTTAGAAAACCCCATCGTCTCAGCCCAAAATCTCCTTAAGCTGATAAGCAACTTCAGCAAAGCCTCAGGATACAAAATCAATGTGCAAAAATCACAAGCATTCTTATACACCAGTAACAGACAAACAGAGAGCCAAATCGTGAGTGAACTCCCATTCATAATTGCTTCAAAGAGAGTAAAATACCTAGGAATCCAACTTACAAGGGATGTGAAGGTCCTCTTCGAGGAGAACTACAAACCACTGCTCAACGAAATAAAAGAGGACACAAATAAATGGAAGAACATTCCATACTCATGGATAGGAAGAATTAATATCGTGAAAATGGCCATATTGCCCAATTTATAGATTCAATGCCATCCCCATCAAGCTACCAATGACTTTCTTCACAGGATTAGAAAAAGTACTTTAAAGTTCATGTGGAACCAAAAAAGAGTCCACATTGCCAAGACAATCCTAAGTAAAAAGAACAAAGCTGGAGGAATCATGCTACCTGACTTCAAACTATGCTACAAAGCTACAGTAACCAAAACAGCATAGTACTGGTACCAAAACAGAGATATAGACCAATGGAACAGAACAGAGCCCTCAGAAATAATAACACACATTTACAACCATCTGATCTTTGACAAACCTGACAAAAACAAGAAATGGGGAAAGGATTCCCTATTTAATAAATGGTGCTGGGAAAACTGGCTAGCCATATGTAGAAAGCTGAAACTGGATGCCTTCCTTACATCTTATACAAAAATTAATTCAAGATGGATTAAAGACTTAAATGTTAGACCTAAAACCATAAAAACCCTAGAAGAAAACCTAGGCAATACCATCCAGAACATAGGCATGGGCAAGGTCTTCATGTCTAAAACATCAAAAGCAATGGCAACAAAAGCTAAAATTGACAAATGGGATCTAATTAAACTAAAGAGCTTCTGCACAACAAAAGAAACTACCATCAGAGTAAACAGGCAACCTACAGAATGGGAGAAAATTTTTTCAATCTACTCATCTGACAAAGGGCTAATATCCAGAATCTACAAAGAACTCAAACAAACTTACAAGAAAACACCAACAACCCCATCAAAATGTGGGCAAAGGATATGAACAGACACTAGTCAAAAGAAGACATCTGTGCAGCCAACAGACACATGAAAAAATGCTCATCATCACTGGCCATCAGAGAAATGCAAATCAAAACCACAATGAGATACCATCTCACACCAGTTAGAATGGCAATCATTAAAAAGAAGAAAACAACAAGTACTGGAGAGGATGTGGAGAAATAAGAACACTTTTACACTGTTGGTGGGACTGTAAACTAGTTCGACCATTGTGGAAAACAGTAGGACAATTCCTCAAGGATCTAGAACTAGAAATACCATTTGACCCAACTATCTCATTACTGGGTATATACCCAAAGGATTATAAATCATGCTGTTATAAAGACACATGCACACATATGCTTATTGTGGCACTATTCACAATAGCAAAGACTTGGAACCAACCCAAATGCCCATCAGTGATAGGCTAGATTAAGAAAATGTGGCACATGTACACGATGGAATGCTATGCAGCCATAAAAGAGTATGAATTCATGTCCTTTGTAGGGACACGAATGAATCTGTAAACCATCATTCTCAGCAAACTATCACCAGGACAAAAAACCAAACACTGCATGTTCTCACTCATAGGTGGGAATTGAACAATGAGAACACTAGGACACAGGAAGGGGAACATCACACACCGGGGCCTGTCATGGGGTGGGGGAAGGGAAGAGGGATAGCATTAGGAGATATACCTAGTGTAAATGACGAGTTAATGGGTGCAGCACCCCAATATGGCACATGTATGGATATGTAACAAACGTGCACGTTGTGCACATGTACCCTAGAACTTAAAGTATAACAATAAAAAAAAAAAGATGTCAAATACATTCAAGGATGTTAAACAGAATTGATTGTTAAGAAAATGCAAATTAAAATCATAACAGGGAGGTGGAAGAGTTGTACACTGAAAATTACAAAACATTGCTGAAAGAAATTAAGGATCTAAATAAATGGGAAGACATGCATATTCATGTATTGGAAGACTTAATATTGTTAAGATGGTATTTCTAGTTCTAGATCCATAAGGAATCACCACACTGTCTTCCACAATGGTTGAACTAGTTTACAGTCCCACCAACAGTGTAAAAGTGTTCCTATTGCTCCACATCCTCTGTTGTTTCCTTCTTGCTAATGATCTCCATTCTAACTGGTGTGAGATGGTATCTCCTTGTGGCTTTGATTTGCATTTCTCTGATGGCCAGTGATGATGAGCATTTTTTCATGTGTCTGTTGGCTGGTATACATATGTAACAAACCTGCATGTTGTCACATGTACCCTAGAACTTAAAGTATAATATATATTTAAGATGTCATTAGTAGCCAAAATGATCTAAAATTCAACAGAATCCCTATGAAAATTCTAAGTCTGTTTTACAGAAATGGGAAAGTCAATCCTCAAATTCATATGGAATCTCAAGAGACTACCAACAGCCAAACAATCTTGAAAAAGAACCAAGTGGGGGGGACTCACACTTTCCAATTGCAAGACTTATTGTGAATTTGCAATAATCAAAACAATGTGGTCCTGGTACATGGATAGACATGTAGACCAATGGGAATATAACTGAGAGTCCATAAATAAATATATACATCTGTGACCAATTGATTTTTGATAAGGGTGCCAAGTCCATACAATGCAGAAAGAGTAAAGCATTAGAACAAGTGGAATTCCCATGCAAAGAACAAAGTTGAACCCTCTCCTCCCTTCATATACAAAATTAACTCAAAGTAGATCAGTGACCTAAGTATAAGAGCTAAAAGTATAAAACTCTTAGAAGAAAATGTAGGGTAAATCTTCATAACCTTGGATTTGGTAATGGATTCTTAACACCAAATCTATAACACCAAAAGCATGAGCAACAAAAGAAAAACAAACAGATAACTTGGATTTCATGAAAATTAAAAACTTTTGTGCACCAAATAACCCTATTACAAAAGTTAAAAGACCATCATGGCAATTAAGCCATGAAAAGATGTCAAGGAACCTTAAATCTGTATCACTAAGTGAAAGAAGTCAGTCTGAAAAGCTATATACTGTATGATGTCAATTGTATGACGTTCTGGAAAAGGCAAAACTAAAGCCTATAAAAAGATTGCTTGTCATCAAGGGTTGAGTGGATGAATGCAAGACCTTTTTCTTGCAGTGAAAACACTCTGTAAGATGCAGAAATGCTAGCCACATGATATCATAGGATTTGGCAAACACATGGAATATACAACACAAAAAGGGGGCCTTGATGTAAAACACAAACTTTAATAATCGTGTATTGATACTAGTTCATCAAATGTAAGAAATATAACATGCCAATGCAAGATGTTAGTAATAGAGAAAATTGTGGGGAGAGGAGAGGATGGAGTGTATGAAAACTCTCTGTTTTTCCTATTTAATTTTTCTCTAAGCCTAAAACTACTCTAAGAAATAATGTAAATCCCTAAAACAACAAACAAACAAAAATCAAAAAACAGTGAGTGACCTGAAGAATTATTAACCTGATGATAATAATTGTTTCTTCGAGATTGTTTGAAGTGACCCTGTGGGAGTCCCTTTGGGGAATGGGAAGGCGGGCCTCTGTTACCTTCTTTATTGGTTAGAAAAGCATAATGATTTGGGTCTTATCTTTCTTAAAATGTTGGCATTATGCCTAATTATGAGCTCTTTGTGATTTTTACTGTGCCTTTTTGCTTCTTCAAAGTATGATACTACTACAATTGCAAAGAATGTCAAAATGAGATAAAAACAATGAAATATAGAGCCAATCAAATCAGAATGGTCTGTATCCAAACTCTATCTGCATTTCTGCCTCTTGCATTTAATCATATTACTGACTGTTATGTTTCATGTGCTTACTATAAATCTAATTTTGATCAAATATTTTATTTCGCTTGTTTTTGATGTGGTGGATTGATCTCTGATTTTATCCACTGTTTCCATTGAAATGATCCAAAACTCTGCTTCTGATTACACTATGTAATTGTATCCCAGCAAGTTATTTTGTCAATAGGGATTTTTACTTCAATGAAAATTTATGTTTTCCTAGTAAAAGTCATTATAATAGAAAAGTTATGTTGTTCTTGGTGATCCATGTGGATTTGTAGGATTGGGGATAAAGTTATGGAATAATGATCTCTTTTATGAGCAGATTGTTTACAATTGTTTAAATATTCCATAATAGCATGATATAAAAAAGTTCCATATTTCAGCTAAACCTCCTTTAATAAAAATGCCTCCTTCTGTAGCAAGTTAACTGTTACTGAATACAAACATGCAAATATCTGCAGCAGAAGATGTTTCTCTATGTGATATATGTCTTCTATGATTCGGCCATACATAAAAGGGAGAGCATATGAAATCTTTGTTTTATAAATCACTATGATTTCCTTTAAAAACCCAATGAATTTAACAAATACATATATTGAGTCCCTACTTAATGCCAGGCACTATTTTAGGCATGGAAAATAGAATACATATAGTCATTCTAGTCATTCATAGGTATTCATAGCCATTATGCTCTCAAAGCATACGTTCAATTGGAGATGGAAGATAAATGCATACCCAAGAACTAATATAAGGAAACAACAAAGGCTACAGGGAAAAGAAAAATGTTCATGGGACAGAGGATGACTGAGGATGAGGGGATATTGCCACTCTAGGGAGGTGACATTTAAGTATAGCCTGAGTAATAAGGAGCTGTTGGTGGAAGCCTGGAAATAACCTTACTTACAAACCAACGTGTTAGCCTCCCATGATTTCATGGGTGCTAGAAAACAGCATGTTACTCCAAGGTCAGAGGTGAAGGACAGTACCTTATTCACAACAGTAGCAATAGCAAAAGATTAACATTTTTTAGGCAGTCACCCAGGCAATGATTCCCACAAAGAGATGCAAAGAAGGCCATATGATATCTGAATAATCAATGAGACGCATTATGGGCCAGAAACTCTGAGTTCAGAGAACCTGGATCTTTTATAACAGGCAGTAAGCAGACCTGACATTATTATCTGTGTCTTCCAAGTGTTAACTATGCAGATGTTCTTGAGAATATACCTTTGAACAAAGTGCAGGCAGTTCCTTGCTCACAAGATGTGTAGAAATGGGAGAATCCATGGAGAATTGACTCCAACTGTATCCATACTCACTTCTACAGTCTTGAATTCTGGGCCAGTTTTTCCATGAATATGACACTCTGCCCACCACCCTGATTAATCTGACTAGCAGAGTCTGGGACAAAATCCACTCAATATGTTCTACAATTTATTTTTTAAGACTACTATCAACAGAACTCTAAGTAGCATAATGAGGTCAACCTAGAGAAAGTGTTATGCTCAAACATACCTCCAGACGCCTCACATCTAACCAGCAAAACAAATTCTATAAACTGTCAAGGTTTATCTAAAAAATCCCATGTGGCTTTCTTCCTAAATTTCTGTATTGACCTTTCTATTTAACCGGAGGCATTAATGCAAGTATAGCAGAACATATCAATAATTGCGTAGACTCTGCCTTGGTCTGCAAGGAAGAAGGCTATGGAAGATTCATCATTCATAGCAACTCTACTCCGTGAATGAAGCTGACTGGAACATCTTCCAGGGCTGAAGTAATATTATCAGCCACTGTAACCAAAGTGAGAGACACATTGTCTACCATGTTTTCTGATTGAATGACTCCCATTCTAGAACAACTGCCTACAGAGTCACATAATGAATCAGTTATCCCTCTAGAAGTGTCCAACCTACAGTCAGCTGAGGAACACTAATCTACGGAAGTGTTTCCTGAGACACTCGGAGGTCTCTTATGATTGACTCCAAGTCACCATATTTCCATGAGGAAGGCAAGTTAATACCTGGGATCCACACAAATAAAATCCAGGAGTGCATATAGTGCCCTGGAAAGAATTATTGAAACTTATTGGAATCCCAGATAAGATTTTCATTAGTTAGAAGGCATAAGATAAAAGTGATTCCATAATGATCTCCCCCTTAGCCTGTAGGCCTCAGGCTGCCCAGTTCAGTTCAGATAATTACTCTTACTGCTCACTTTTGGAGCAAAGCATGATGGAAGTCAGTCAAACACATACTGTTCGCCACACTCTCAGAAGGTGGTGTTTTTATGACCTCAAATCAACCGAGCAATGGCTGGAGAATGCGAGTAGGAAACATTCAAAGATGTTTACAGAGGTTTTGTTGGGAGGTACTGGTGTTAGGGCCACCTTTGTTATTTCTAGAATATTTCCTAGGAAAGGGTAAGGGAGATGGCATTCAAATTATGTCAGGCACAGGTGACAGTTGGGAGAGCTCCATCAAGGCATTTAACTCTGCAAGGAAGGCTCCAAGGACAATTACGGAAGACAAAGGCCATTACTGTCCTTCTCTCCCCCATTTCCATAGGGGTTGAAGTATTCTCACCTTGGTTGCTGAGGTTGCTATTCTTACTTCACCATAAAAAATCTGCATATCCTGATCCAGTAGTTAAAACATTCCAGCCAATCTCAACAGAAACCAGGCCTTTAGGGTAATCATCTATAAGAAGATAAGGGAACAGGCTTCCTGCCAGTGAGAACTGCTACCTTTACATTAACAGCTGGGGCCAGGCCAGCTGTTTCTTTAATACACTATTTTCATGTGACATGCAAAACCTGTTGAGCTACTATCCTTCCTCTTGCGAAAAGTTCTATTTCTGTCAACATCCTATTATTGAAACCAACACTGGCAAGGATGGCAAGGGATTTGAGATCTTATTCTCCCGGCAGACTAACATGTTACCCTGCCATGGTTTCACTGATGCTGTAAAAAAACCAGGATGCTCCTGGGTCAGAGAGGAAGTGTAGTTCTTACCCAGTAGCAGTGTCAGAATATCAGTATTTTTTGCCAGTTGTTGAGGCCCTAGTTCTCATGGAGCAATGCAGAGAGGGGTGAGTGTCGCCTGCAAATGCAGTGGTTGACATCAGAGAAGAGCAACTCTGAGCTTAGGGAACCTAAATCTTCTATAATGGGCGGTAAGCCAGCTGCCCCTTTCTCCAGAAAGAGACACTACTTGTATCTTCTTAAGTTGTTTGCTCTGTAAATATCCTTGAAATGATAGTCCAAAACAGATAACCAAGTGTCTTGCTCATAAAATAGGCAGAAACACAAAAGCACCATGGAAAATTGTCGTCACCAAACCTTTTGGTCAGAAGATACAGCAAGCATAAGCAGTTGAATGCTAAAGGATGGAAGAAACTTGGCAAGTTTTCAACCATGGAGGGGAGTCAATGTTTCCAGAGCTGTGGAGAGGGCGAGAAGAGGTGAGGCAGGGCTCATGCCACTGAGTGTCTTCAACAGCTCTGCAGTGAACCATGACGAAAAAGAGAAATTCAATTTTCTGCTTTTAATTTTGTAAGGTGTAGGAATTAAAGAAAAAGATTTACTCGCTTAAGCAAAATGCCATTAATTTAACTCTTGATTGAATTCACGTTTTACTTTATCTACTCAAATCAAAACCGGGGTATTCCTCTACCTATTATGTGAGAGGAAAAATTGTAGAGCCACCAACATGGACATCCCAGGGCTTGAGTTTGATAACCTGCTGATGGAAACACATGTCTTTTTATTTTAGAAAATTAATCAGTTAGAAAGAAAAGTCCAGCACCTCAAGGAAAGGGACTGGAAGGGATACTCACAGCACTGATCATAAATGTTTCTTGTGATGAAAAAGTGAAACCATTGGCTCCCCCTACCTAATTGTGAAAGCAGTTTAAATAAAAGAGTAATCATTATTTCTGTTGGCACTTTTAAAATAACACTTGTTATAGCAAACTTTATGGGCAATAATTTATGCCGTAACATAAAGGGTTATTACATTGCAATTGAATCGATTTCATCCATATTTTTTAACTTTCTAGTCATATTCTGCTTCTCTTTTTTAAAAAAATTAATGCACATACATATTTGAGAGTAAAGACATAAACTCCTGTATGTATGAATATCTCCAGTTAGAAAAATTGGTCTTATTTAAATGTGGCTGCATGCCTAAGCTACCAAAGTAGTCCCAACCCTAACAAAGATTTAGAAGGGCAACCAACCTTTAGAGCAGAAGTGAGGACTATTTTTGTACTGCAGAAGCCTTGGTTTTATGTTTATTTGTAAAATTCTGGCAGCTATTTTGAGATGTTTCTGAGTTGCAATAAGAAACATTATGTCCATGAATTTGAAAAAAGAGGGAAAAATTAAAAATAAAAATGATTTTAGCGTATGGATTTTTTTAAAATTTAAATTCATTATCAAACAGATTTTGATATTCTTGTGTGGGTTTTGTGTAGGGGGATGTGTCTCTTCTAGCTGGCTGTTCGGGAAGATGCTTCAGGGGAAAATAAAGATCTTTTAAAAAGATTCTATGTTCTAGTTTTCCAAAGTACATTTTTAAACTTGTAAGAAAGTTTATGTCTGCAAAGATGATGGTTTCACCCTGATTGCAGGGAAGCAAGCCTCAGCCAATGGGATTCCCAGGTTGACTGGGTATTAAGGAGGGGAGCTAAGAGATCCCACAGGCTTGGGGGCCACACTTCTCTGGATCTGAAGTAGGATGGGCCACTGATTTGTGGCTTTGAACAAGTCATTTCATCTTTCGAAGCCTTGATTAGACTTTTGGTTGAGAACTCAGGGATAGTTAAGGGATTTACATTACAAATAAGTGTTATTTTTCTATGGAGCATTGAATATACTAAATTGAAACACATCTAGACTTAATCCCTCTAAAAATACTATTACTTCTAGTGTTTATAATAATATCAGCTATTATTTATAAACAACCTACTGTTCAATTTGAACACAATTAATATTGTCAATTTGATATCTACTCCACACTGTAGGGCTGTGGATGGGCATAAGTAGCCAAGTATTTTTTTATGTAAAGAAATAGATGAAGAAATGTCACTTTCAAGTGAGAGAGATGGAATTTGAAATCAATTCTGTCTGGATCCAAAATTCATGCTTTCTTTATTGCACTTTGTTGTGTATCTTTGTTAAGTCTTTGATTTATCTTTACCCTAAGTTCTTGAAACATATAATGGATGAGTTGAAGAAAAAATTAGATTGAGGTATTTGGCCATAATTCTGTTATAATCCATGGCATTCATAAATGCTTTAAGAGACAAATTTGATATAATCAATGTGTGAGATGCCCTGAAAAATAAAGAATGAGGAAAGCAGGATTTTAAATGTAAATTTATTGGTAATGTAGAATGTTGTACCTGCCTCAAATATATTGATTGGTTAGTTACAAGGTGAATAACACCTGCTAGGATCTTTACTAATGTACTTAATTTAAAAACCACATTGCTCTACACTGAATATACTTTTCTTTTTAATACAAGAAAGAATTAAATATAAATTACTTTCCTCAATACACACACATCTTGAATCTCTTGTGTGCTCAAAAAAGTCAGAATAAAATCTACTAAGCACTTGCCACAATATGATCAATTTTATATAATAAGAATCACGAGGTTAAAATCAGAGATTGTGATTAATTTAAGATGGCAGATAGGATGCAGGCCTAGCTTGCAGCTCCCACTCAGACAGACAGAGCAGTGTGTGGAAACTTACATAGTGAACTTTTGCTCCAAGAACTACCACAGCAACATACCGGGAAAGCTGAGAGAACCCACAGACCCTTTGCAGGAACTGGATCACCGCTGCAGGCTCCTTGAGACACTGAAAAACTGTGAGTCAGCTTGCTTTCTCAGCAGGGAGGCTGGTGGGCTGGGGCAAGTTTTCAGTCCTGGTGACCAGCTGCCTGGAAACAGACTCAGTGTTGTTGTAGAGGCACGGTGGGAGTGCGGCTGGCCTTTAGGACTGGGGGCTGCATGGGAGTAGGGTGAGGCCTGTGACTGCTGACTTTCTTCCACTTCTCTGGTTACCCTTGTGACTCAGCAGAGGCAGCCATAATCCTCTTGGGAACATAACTCCATTGGACTGGGAACCACACCCTCATCCCTCACAGCAGCTGCAGCAAGCCCTGCACAAGGAGAGACTGAGCTCAGACACCCTATCCCTGCCCCCACGTGGTGGTCTTTCTCTACCTGCCCTGGTTGCTGAAGACAAAGGACATAATCTCCTGGGAGCTCTATGGACCTGCTCACTACCTGAGTAACCTGAATACTTAACCAGGCGTCCCTAGGGCAAGTTTGTTTCTTCTCTATGGGTCCACAGCTGATGCGCTCTTGAAAGTGCCACCTCCTGGCTGGAGACCAATCAACACAAAACCAGCACACTAAACGAAAACACAACTAAAAACCCTTACAGAGTCCACTTCACCCCCCTGCTACCTCCACTGGAGCAGGTGCTACTATCGATGACTGCAAGACCTGAAGACAGGTTACATCACCAAACTCTGAAGACACTCCCCAGTACCAGCCTGCATCCCAGTAGCTCTGCTGGCTGGCTAGACCCAGAAGAGCAAAAACACTCACTGAAGTTCAGTTCTCAGAAAGCCCCATCTCTAAGGGAAGGGAGAGAACGCCACATCAAGGGAGCACCCTGTGGGACAAAATAATCTGACTAGCAGCCCTTGAGTTCCAGATCATCCCTCTGATACAGTCTACCGAAATGAGAAGAAACCAGAGAAACAGTTCTGGTAATATGACAGAGCAAGGTTCTTTAATACCCCCAAAAGATCACATCAGCTTAACAGCAATAGATCCAAACCAAGACAAAAATCTCTGAATTGCTAGAAAAAGAATTCAGAAGGTGGATTATTAAGCTATAAAAAAGAAATAAAAAACATGACACAGAATATGAAAGGAAAATTCCTCAATGAAACAGATAGCATAAATAAAAACAATCACAATTTCTGGAAATCCAGGACACAGAGAAATGTAAAATGGACTGAAAATGTGTTAGCAATGGAATCAAACAAGCAGAATAAAGAAGTTCAGAGCTCAAAATAAAGCTTTCAAATTAACCCCGTCCCTCAAAGACCGCAAAAAAAATTTTTTTTAATGAACAAAGCCTTCAAGAAGGTTGGGAATACGTTAAGCATCTAAACCTAAGAATAATTGGTGTTCCTGAGGACAAAGAGAAATCTAAAAGTCTGAAAAACGTATTCAAGGGAATAATCAAGGAAAACTTCCCCAGCTTTGCTAGAGTTCTAGACATCCAAATCCAAGAAGCTCAAAAAACACCTGGGAAATTGATCGCAAATAGATCATCACATAAGCACGTAGTCATCAGGTTATCTAAAGTCAAGACAAAGCAAATAATCTTAAGAGCTGTGAGGCAAAAGCATCGGGTTACCTATAAAGGAAAACCTATCAAAGTAATGACAGTTTTCTCCACAGAAACCCTATAATCTAGAAGTGATTGGGGTCCCATTTTTAGCCTCCTTAAACAAAACAATTATCAGCCAAGAATTTTGTATCCAGTGAAACTAAGCTTCATCAATGAGAAAGATACAGTAATTTTCAGACAAACAGATGCTGAGAGAATTCGCCACTACAAAGTCAGCACTATAAGAACTGCTAAAAGGAGCTCCAAATCTTGAAACAAATCCTCAAAATACATCAAAATAGAACCTCCTTACAGCATAAATCTCACAGGACCTATATAATAATAACACAATGAACATAAAACAAGGTATTCAGGCAAGAAATAGTATGACAAATAGAATTGTACCTCACATCTCAATATTAACATTGAATATAAATGGCCTAATGCCCCACTTAAAAATATATTGAATGGCAGAATGTATAAGAATCCACCAACCAAGTTTCCGTTGTCCTCAGGAGACTCATACAACATGTAAGGACCCACATAGACTTAAGGTAAAGGGGTGGAAAAAGATATTCCATGCAAATGGACACCAAAAATGAGCAGAAGTAGCTATTCTTATATCAGACAAAACAGACTTTATAGCAACAGCAGTTAAAAAAGATAAAGAGGGATGTTATAGCATGATGAAACTACTAGTGCAACAGGAAACTATCACAATACTAAATACATATGCGTCTAACACTGAAGCTCTCAAATTTATAAAAAAAAAATTACTACTAGACCTAAGAAATTAGGTAGATGGCTATAGATGGCAGCACAATAATAGTGGGGGATTTTAATACTCCACTAACAGCACTAGACATGTCGTCAAGACAGAAAGTTAACAAAAAAATGGAATTAAACTGTATCCAGAAAAAATGGACTTAACAGACATTTACAGGATATTCTAGCCAACAACTGCAAAATATACATTCCACTCATCAGCACATGGAAAATTCTCCAAGATAGACCATATGATAGGGCAGAAAAATGACTCTCAGTAAATTTAAGAAAATCAAAATTATATCAAGTACTCTCTCAGACCACAGTGGAATAAAATTGGAAATTTACTCCAAAAAGAACCCTCAAAACCATGCAAACACATGGAAATAAATAACTTCCTCCAGAATGATCATTGGGTCAACAATGAAATAAATATGGAAATTAAAAAATTCTTTGAACTGAATAATAGTGACACAACTTGTCAAAACCTCTGAGATATAGCAAAAGTAGTGCTAAGAAGAAAATTCATAGCGTTAAATGCCTACATCAAAAAGTCTGAAAGAGCACAAATAGACAATCTAAGGTCACACCTCACAGACCTGAAGAAACAAGAACAATCCAAACCCAAATCTAGCAGAAGAAAATAAATAACAAAGATCAGAGCAGAACTAAATGTAATTGAAACAAAAAAAAAAATACAAAAGATAAACAAACAAAAAGCTGGTTCTTTGAAACGATAAATAACATTGATAGACCATTAGCAAGATTAACCAAGAAAAGAAGAGAAAAGATCCAAATAAGCTCAATTAGAAATGAAATAAGAGATATTACTACTGATACCAAAGAAATACAAAAGGTTATTCAAGGCTACTGTAAACACCTTCACATGCATAAACTAGAAAATCTAGAGGAGATGGATAAATTCCTAGAAATATACAACCCTCCTACATTAAACCAGGAAGATATAGAAACTCTGAACAGACCAATAACAAGCAGCAAGATTGAAATGGGAATTCAAAAATTTTCAACAAAAAAAGTCCAGGACAAGACAGATTCACAGCTGAATTCTATCAGACATTCAAAGAAGAATTGGTCCCAATCCTATTGACACCATTCCACAGAACAGAGAAGGAGGGAATTCTCCCTAAATCATTCTATAAAGCCAATATCACCCTAATTCCAAAACCAGGGAAGGACATAACAAAAAAAGAAACTATAGACCAATATGCCTGATAAACATAGATGCAAAAATCCTCAACAAAATACTAACTGAGTCCAACAGCATATCATCAAAAAGATAATCCACCATGATCAAGTGAGTTTCATACCAGTGATGCAGAAATGGTTTAACAACCACAAGTCAATAAATGTTATACACCACATAAACAGAAATAAAAACATAAATCACATGACCATCTCAATAGATGCAGAAAACACATTTGACAAAATCCAGCATCCCTTTATGATTAAAACCCTCAGCAAAATCTGGATGGTAGGGACAACCCTTAAGTTAACAAAAGCCTTCTATGACAAACCCACAGCCAACATTATACTGAACAGGAGAAAGTTGAAAGCATTCCCCCTGAGAACTGGAAAAAGACAAGGATGTCCACTTTCACCACTTCTATTCACCATGGCACTGGAAGTTCTAGCCACAGCAATCAGGAGAAAAAATAAAGGGCATCCAAACTGGTAGAGAGGAAGTCAAAGTGCTGCTGTTTGCTGATGACATGATTGTATACCTAGGAAACCCTAAAGACTCACTCAAAAATCCCCTAGAACTGGTAAATGCATTAAGCGAAGTTTCAGGATACAAAATCAAAGTACATAAATCAGTAGCTCTGCTATACACCAACAGTGACAAAGGTGAGAATCAAATCAAGAACTCAGCCTCTGTTACAATAGCTGCAACAAAAAAATAAAATGCTTAGGAATATACCTAATCAAGGAGGTGAAAGACCTCTACAAGGAAAACTACAAAACACTGCTGAAAGAAATCATAAACAACACAAACGAACAGAAACACCTTCCATGCTCATGGAAGGGTAGAATCAATATTGTGAAAATGATCATACTGCCAAAGCAATCTACAAATTCAATGCAATTCTCATCAAAATACCGCCATAATTCTTCACAGAACTAGAAAAAACAATCTTAAAATTCATATAAAATGAAAAAAGAGCCTGCAAAACCAAAGGAAGACTAAGGAAAAAGAACAAATCTGGAGACATCACATTACCTGACTTCAAACTATACTTTAAGGCTGTAGTCACCCAAACAACATGGTGCCGTTATAAAAAGAGGCACACAGACCAATGTAACAGAACAAATAATCCAAAAATAAAGCCAGATAGTTACCGCCAACTGATCTTTGACAAAACCAATAAAAACATAAAGTGGGAAAGGACACCCTACTCAACAAATGGTGCTGGGATAATTGACAAGCCACACATAGAAGAATGAAACTGGATCCTCATCTCTCACCTTATACAAAAATCAACTCAAGATAGATCAAAGACTTAAATCTAAGACCAGAAACCATAAACACTCCAGAAAACGACATCAGAAAACCCCACCTAGACATTTCTTAGGCAAAGACCTTGTGACACAGAACCCAAAAGCAAATACAACAAAAACGAAGATGAATAAATGGAACTTAATTAAACGAAAAAGCTTCTGAACAGCAAGACAAATAATCAGCAGAGTTAAAAGACAACCTACAGAGTGGGAGAAAAATCTTCACAGTCTGTGTATCTGACAAAGGACTAATATCCAGAATCTAAAAAGAATTCAAGCAAATTAGTAAGAAAATAAATCAATCCCATCAAAAAGTGGGCTAAGGACATAAATAGACAATTCTCAAAAAAAGGTATACAAATGGCCAACAAAGATACAGAAAAATGCTTAACATCACTAATTATCAGGCAAATGCAAATCAAAACTACAATTCAATACCACCTCACTCCTGCAAGAATGGCCATAATAATAAAAAAAAAAAAAGATAATAAATGTTGGTGTGGATGTAGTGAAAAGAGAACACTTTTACACTGTTGGTAGGAATGTAAACTAGTACAAACACTATAGAAAATAGTGTGGAGATGCGTTAAAGAACTAATAGTAGATCTACTGTTTGATCCAGCCATCCCACTACTAGATATCTACCCAGAGGAAAAGAAGTCATTTATATGAAAAAGATACTTGCACACGCATGTTTATATCAGCACAACCAGCCCAAATGCCAATCAATCACCGAATGGATAAAGAAAATGTGATACACACACACACACACACACCATGAAATACTACTCAGTCATAAAAAGGAATGAAATAATGGCATTTGCAACAACCTGGATGGAATTGGAGACTATTATTCTAAGTGAAGTAACTCAGGAATGGAAAACCAAACCTCATATGCTGGGAGCTAAGTTATGAGGACACAAACGCATAAGAATGATACAATGGACTTTGGGGTCTTAGAGGAAAGATTGGGAGGGAGATGAGAAATAAAAGACTACACATTTGGTATGGTGTACATTGCTTGGGTTATGGGTGCACCAAAATTTGGAAATCACCACTAAAGAACTTATTAGTGTAATCAAACACAACCTGTTCTCCAAAAACTTATTGAAATTTAAAAAAAGATAAAATAAATAACATATCTACTGCCATCCATTTTAGAATTCTAGAGAAAATGATGCATTTGTAATAAATGCAATGCAATGTAAGAATTTTTAAAATGCTATGGAAGATAAATTTGTGATTAAGAAAAGGCACTTTACAGGTTACAAATGCTCTGCCTTCTCTGTCTTATGTGAAACTGATAATAATCCTTTGGAGTAGACTGATTTCCCTACTCTACCCTGCTTTATGTTTATGAATGTGTGGCAGAAGGCAGGGATATTGAGAGCTGAAGGGTCCTTTTGGCCAAGTTCACAAAGCTAGGACGTAGCGTGAATAAAACATCAACTATAGTTGGCAGAATTCTGAGATGAGGACCAAGTTTTCCCATCTCCCAGGTGTGTAAGCCTGCAGGTCTTCAGTACTATAAATAGGGTAAGTTATACCTCCCAGGATCAGGTTTTGTTATATGACACAGTTGACCTTAAGATAAAGTGATGATCTGGGTGGATCTGGCCTAATGATAAGCGCCCCTTAAAGGAAGAGGGTTTTCTCTGTCTGGTTGCAGAAAAGGAAGTCAGAGACTAAAAGCACATGAAGTTCTGATGTTCTCTTGCTGGCTTGAAGAAGGAGCCAGAGAGGAAGGAATGCAGGTAGCCTCTAAGAGTTAAGAACACCCTACAGTAGGCAGCTAGCAAGAAAGTGGGACCCCAAACCAACATCTGGAAGAAACTGAATTTTGCCAACTAGAATGAACTCAGAAATGATTTTTTTTTTTTCCCAGAGCCTCCAGCCAGAAACTTGGTGTGGCCAGCACCTTGATCTTGTAAAAGTCTGAGGACCCAGTCTCACCTTGTTGGGCTTCTGACCTACAAAACTGTGAGCCAATAAATGGTTGTTATTTTAAGCCACTAAGTCTATGGCAGTTTGTTACGCAGGAAGTGAAAATAATACAATCTACACATCTTTGAACTCTAAGAAGTACCAGAATGAGCCAACGTTGAGTGGCTGCATAGGGCCAGGCATCATTCTGGACACTTTCAATATTATCTCATTTTAAAATTTTAATTCCTGGCAATTCTTTGAGGTCAGCACTACTATCTTCATTGTACCACTGGCAAAACTGATGATCATGTTAAGACACATTCCCAAGATCTCAGTTAATGGAATTTAGAGGTGGGTGAAGTTTAATCCAGCTTGCCCGAATCTTTATTCCTGTCTCTTTCTAATTCCATTTTGTCTTCTCAAGTGGCAGGATCAGGGTTATCTCCACTACACCATGGTGATTATTTGCCATGTAATGTGCAAATCTTATGTAGATAGAAAAATGTGAATATTTACACACATCTGCAAGAATGACATGGCTGAAATCAGTGTCAGTATTAAACACAAAAATGCATTTTACATATACATGTTATTTTATTTCTGTTATCTTTATATTTAACTGACTTCTTTACCAGTGCTAAATATTCATCAGATATTATAATTAGAACCATTTCACAGATGAGAGTACTGAAGTTCAAGAAGCTTAGAGTATACAAATCTTGATAATTGATCTCTTGACTCCTAAAAAGTTATATCACAACTGATATGGTTTGGTTCTGTGTCCCTACCCAAATATCATCTCAAATTGTAATCCCTATGTGTCAAGGGAGGAACCTGGTGGGATGTGATTGAATCATGTGGACAGTGTCCCCCATGCTATTCTCATGATAGTGAGGGAATTCTCAGGAGATCTGATGGTTTTAGACATGGCAGTTTCCTATGCTCTTGTTTTCCCTTCTGCCTTGTGAAGACTTCCCATTCACCTTCCACCATGATTGTGAGTTTCCTGAGGCCTCCCCAGCCATGAGGAACTGTGAGTGATTTAAAACTCTTTTGTTTATAAATTATCAGTCTCAGGCAGTATCTTTATAGGAGTGTGAAAATGGACTAATACAGATAATTGGTAGCAGGAGAGGAATACTACCAGGGAGATAACCTGAAAATGTGAAAGCGACTTTGGAATTGGTAATAGTTAGAGGTTGGAACAGTTTGGAGGCCTCAGAAGAAGACAGGAAGATGTGAGGAAGTTTGGAACTTCGTAGAGACTTGTTGAATGGTTTTGACCAAAAGGTTGTTAGTGATATCGGTAGTAACATCCAGGCTGAGGTGATCTCAGATGGAGATGAGCAATTTATCAGGAACTGGAGTAATGGTCACTCTTGCTATGCTTTAGCAAAGAGATTGGCAGCATTTTGTTCCTGCACTAGAGATCTTTGTAACTTTGAACTTGAAAGAGATGATTTAGAGTATCTGGCAGAAGAAATTTCTAAAGGTCAGTTGCTACACAGATCAAGAGGTGACCTGACTTATTCTGAAAGCATTCAGTTACATGCATTCATAAAGGGATGGTTTGAAATTGGAACTTACGTTTAAAAGGGAAGCAGAGCATAGAGGTTTGGAAAATTTGAAGCCTGGCCACATGGTAAAAAAGAAAAAATAAATTTTCTGTGGAGGAATTCACCTGCCTGAACCGTATGAGAATAAATTATTGTTATTTTAAGCCACTAAACAATTTGATATAGTGGTAACAGAAAAGTAATGCATCTCATTTTATCAAAAAAACAAAGCCTCTGTGAAGGTTAATACTGAGTGTCAACTTGATTAGATTGAAGGATGCAAAGTATTGATCCTGGATGTGTCTGTGAGGGAGTTGCCAAAGGAAATTAACATTTGAGTCAGTGGGCTGAGAAGGGTGAACCCACCCTTAATCTGGGTGGGCATCATCTAATCAGCTGCCAGTGTGGCTAGAAATGTGAAAAGACTAGACTGTCCTAGCCTCCCAGTCAACATCTTTCTCCCATGCTGGATGCTTCCTGCCCTCGAACATTGGACTCCAAGTTCTTCCGTTTTGGGACTCCAGCTGGCTCTCTTTGCTCCCGAGCTTGCAGATGACCTATGTGGGATTTTGTGATCCTGTGAGATAATACTTAATAAACTCCTGTATACATATATAGGAGTTCTAGAGAACCCTAACTAATACATCTTCCAATCCAGGTCAGTTTTTCTGTTTTATTTCTTGAGCTGCTTTTGACACAAAACATAAAGCAAGAGAGAGAGAAAGAGAGAGAATAAGAATAAGAGAAAAGAAAGGAAGGAAGGAAGGAAGGAAGGAAGGAAGGAAGGAAGGAAGGAAGGAAGGAAGGAAGGAAGGAAGGAAAGAAGGAAGGAAGGAAGGAAATTTTTTTAAAAAGTGTATAGCCCAAAAAAGACTTGACTAGAACATTCATTTCTACAAAGGATGGATGAACTTCATCTTTATGAGTTTCTTCTGAACGATGAAGAACACTTATTTTTCTACTGTGGATCCTGTGACTTCCTTTATTCCACAGCTGGATCTATGAAGTAGAGAGCTTGCTGGGGATACAGGGGCCCTGGGAGAGAGGAAAGCAAGGGAGCATTGCCTGCAGGCTCCCATCACGAAAAAGAGCCAAGGTAAGAGACCCATAGTGATGTGAGCAACTCAGAAATCCACTACACAAGAGTGGCCACACCTGCTGTACACTTGCCTTATGTCATGTGGGTGAAAAGAATGTGCCTTACTGGAAAGGTATGTTTTCCCTTAGAAAGCATGCAATCCAACAGGAAAAGAGATATGTTAAACTGACTAATAAGTGGCATAAAACTTAACAACAATTTCCATTGTTGTGGGTAGAAATGAGAAAATGCAACCACACTATATATAGCCATGCACCTTTTTCCTATAACTTTTTTTTTTTTTTTTTTTTTTTTTTTTTTTTTTTTTTTTTTGAAGTGGAGTCTCTCTCTGTCACCCAGGCTGGAGAGCAGTAGCACGATCTCGGCTCACTGCAACCTCCACTGCCCAGGTTCAAGCAATTCTCCTGCCTCAGCCTCTCAAGTAGCTGGGATTAAAGGCACATGCCATCATGCTCAGCTAATTTTTGTATTTTTTAGTAAAAACAGGGTTTCACCATGTTGGCCAGGCTGGTCTTGAATTCCTTACCTCAAGTGAACTGCCCACCTTGGCCTCCCAAAGTGCTGGGATTACAAGCGTGAGCCACTGCACCCGGACTTCTTTTAACTTTTTAACTGATGGTGGCTCTGCTGTCTGGTCATCGCCTGTCTCTGGGTATTCTTGTCAGTTCACTGTCTCCCTCTCTGAGTCTTCACAGAGTTCTATTCAGCTACTGTAGGCTCTGGGAAAAGGCAGGACTTCTGCCTGCCCTCGACCTCCCTCCTCCTTGCCCTGTGACTGGTTGCCCCCATTGGTTGAGTTGAATTTCTGCTACCACCTCTAGTGATATCCATTATTTCCATATCTAACAGGGGCCAGTAGTTGACTTCCCCTGAGCTGCTTGAATCAATGTGGTTCTCTTACCTAGGCTCTTCTTTGTACTGGGAGCCTGCAGGCAACTCTCCCTTGCTGCCCTCTCCTCCTAAGCCCCTGCATCCCCAGCAAGCCCTCTAATCTATAGTTCCAGCTATAGGAGTGCCCTGGATCCTGATGAGTGGGGCCCTTGGTGGTGATGGCTACCCTCATCATCTTGTTGAGTCATAGAAAATGTACTAATCCTCCTTGGTGGGTGATATAATTTGGCTGTGTCCCCACCCAAAATCTCATCTTGAATTGTCATCCCCATAATCTCCATAATCCCCACGTGTCAAGGGAGAGACCAGGTGGAGGTAATGGAATCATGGGTGCAGCTTCCTCCATGCCATTCTTATGATAGTGAGTGAGTTGTCACAAGATCCGATGGTTTTATAAGTGTTTGGTAGTTCCTCCTGCGTTCATTCTCCTTCCTACCACTTTGTAAAGAAGGTACCTTCCTTCCCCTTCACCTTCTGCCACAATTGTAAGTTTTCTGTGGCCTCCCTAGTCATGCTGAGCTGTGAGTCAATTAAATCTCTTTCCTTTATAAATTATCCAGTCTTTGGCAGTTCTTTATAGCAGCGTGAAAATGGACTAATACTGTAGGTTTAAGAATATTGGCTTCCCCAGACACCCGATTTCAACAACACTCATGCTCTCACTTCATTTCCTGATCATCTTTAGGTTTTAGAGGCAGAAACACTGGAGGTGGGAGAAGAGCTAGGAGGGAATGAGTTAGGAAACTGTGCTGGAATGGCTGGGGTTGAGGCTCACTTTCTGACTCACTCACTCCCTTCTGGAGGCAGCAGAATGAAAGGGGTCATTGATCCCTGGGAATTCTGAAATTCCAAGGAAATGGCATTGTGTCCTTTCACCTCACTTGGTGGTTTCCTCTGCTTAGTAAAGGGAAAAACTGTAGTGATGACATTTTTTTTCTAGTGTGTTTATTTGTGTTAGTTTCACAATGGTGAGGTTTCCACTGAGAAATTCATAATCCTGTGCAGAGTCCCAGGGAAATAAGTGTTGATGTCTCAAATAATTGCAATAAGTGACTAATAACTTCACCTCCATAGGAGAGTCTTTTACGAATCCTAATCTCAAAAAAATTGATGTAGAAAATAATTTAGGTAATAAACATCAATTGGGGTTGCTGGATTTAGCAAATAAAAATTCAGGACATCCAATTAAATTTGAATTTCAAATATCTAAAAATATATTTTAAGTAAAAGTATGTCACATTTCATATTTTGGATGTATACTAACAACTTTTCTTACCTGAAAAATTGAGCTAAACACCCTGCACCATATCTGGTAATCCTCACACCAACTGTATACTTATCCCATGCCATGTGGATGTAAAGAAAGTGCCTTACTGGAAAAGCCAGTAAGGCTCATTCTCTCCCTTAGAAAATACATAATCTAGCAGGGAAAGAGATTATGTTGAACTGACATAATAATGTGAAATAAAACGGCAATAATTGACACAGGTAATATTAATGGACTCTGTCTGTCATGAGCCACGTCTTTTGCATATGATCTCCATCAAGTCTCACAGCACCTTGGAAACAGCCTTCATTATTCTTATCACTTCTTTGTAGGTGAGGAATGAAACCATGTGAGGATAAATGAATTGCTAAGATTATCTGACTAGGGCTGAAGTGGGTTTCAGACATGGTCCTGTCTGCAGCTGCCTGCCTTGGAACCACACACACTGTCATGCCCGCAAAGGCTACAGAAAGACAGCTGGCTGAGCCAGCTGGACATGGGTCGACATAAAAAAGCAGAAGAGGCCAGGCATGTTGGCTCACGCCTGTAATCCCAGCACTTTGGGAGGCCAAGGTGGGTGGATCACCTGAGGTCAGGAGTTCAAGACCAGCCTGCCAACATGGTGAAAAAAACCCTCTCTACTAAAAATACAAACAATTAGCCAGGCGTGGTGGAACGCGCCTGTAATCCCAGCTACTCGGGGGACTGAGGCAGGAGAATCGCTTGAACCTGGGAGGCGGAGGTTGCAGTGAGCTGAGATTGCACCACTGTACTCCAGACCGGGCAACAAGAGTGAAACTCTGTCTCAAAAAAAAAAAAAAAAAAAGGGATAGGGGGACGTTTGTATCTTGGCAATTGGGTCTTTAAGGTTAAACAACAATTTACTACATGGGTAAAGGAAGAACCTCTGGGTTTAGGGAGAGAGAAAACAGCAAGCAGAAAACATAGTAAAAGCAATGGTCTAAAAGTGTGAAATGTGTTATGTGTTTGGGAATAGGGAAGAGGTATTTGGAGGAAATGGACACAGAGGAAGTGAGGTGATGGCCCATCTAAGTTTAGCAGAGACGTGTGTGAGCCATGCCTATGAGTGGGAGCTTAATTCTGCTGAGTAAGGGGATGAACATCATTCAACATTTACTTTATAAAATTACTTTGACTGTCAAAGACGACGATGGGGTAGAGAACGGAGCACTGGGTAGTAGAAGACTGAGAAGAGATAAGTAACGAGAGAGGCCCCAGTTGGTGGGAATGAACATTGAGAAGAAACACAGGTGGGACATTCAGGATGCAGGAGGTAGAAGGCAGCCACTCGACTGACAGAGGAGGGTGAAGATGACTCTTCCACCCTGGCAAGCTCAGCTGGGAGGATGACAGTCGCACAGTCCCAGCTTAAACACACCTGCTCTGCTCCCATTTACTCTCCCCAGCAGAAAGACATTTGGACAAGTACAGTGTCTATGTTCCTTAACGTACTGTAGCATTTGAGAATCTGATTTTGACACCTTTTTGAAACTCTATAAAAATTCATCGTTGACCTTTTTTTTTTTTCAAGGAAATCTAAAGAAGCTAATGAAAATGAGGGCACAGATGACTCAAACCCAGTTATGGAGAAAACTGACTCTATGGAAGCCTTTTTGTTTGCAATGAGTAAAAGCAGAAATATGACAAATCATATTGTCACTATAATAAATTACAAATTGATGAAATAAAAACGCTGTGTACAGAATCCAAAGAAATATGGCTCAAATTAAAATATCCACAAAGCATTCTCTGTGTGCTGCGTTCTTCCTGAACTTAGACCATGGACTGACGAAATGGTTCCTGTCTATGTCCTGTTCTCTAGCTCCAGCCCAACAAGGTCATGGAGTGTTACAGGAGAGTACCAATGAGCAAACTGAAGTTTTTCCTTGGCGTTTGCATTTACATCTTCCCCAAACTCAGGAGCATAATCCCTGCTGCAAACCATTTGAATTACTTTTGATAACTACTATGTGGAGTTAAAAATAGGCAGCTGTTGCCCACTCTTAATGTCTCAGAACAGTTCTGGCAACAAGATGTTGCTTTTTCATAATATTTTTCTTTTCTTGTTTTTTCTTCAGGGAAGGGGTTTAAAAAAATTTATTCTTAATATTATGCCTGCCTAGTATGTGAGAGTAAAGATAAGCTTGACTGTGGTACTCCAAATAAATTGCTCAAGCAGAAGGCAGCTGACTGGTGGGTAGCTGGGATCACAATGCCTCATGTACACCTCTCTTTATGTTTCCAACCCTGAATTAGATGTTGGATTCCCGTGTTTGTTTCAGTACCTCGTGAGCCTTTGAAATGTTATAGTAGATGAACTAGAGAAAGGAAGACGGGGATGGTGACGTGCTTCACTGCCAAAGCGACATGCACGGTGTGCATTTCTCAACAGTAAGCACATTGATTCAAAGTCCAGGTGAGCAGGCTTCCGTTTTAGGCTCAGAGATTGAAGCATCGTCTTGCATTCTACCTCTAATGATCTTCCAAGTAAATAGGACCCTTCATTTCCTTAGCACTGAACTCATCTCTTGTTAACTTTCCCGGAGCAGACTTGGGAAGAGATGTGGAAAAGCACATGAGAATTTAGGAGTAAGGTTCAGATCCAAGAGTACAATCTGGACGCCAGTGGTAGATCTTTTTAAAGGAAGCCACTTCTTTTTCTTTGCCTCTCACGTCTATCTGGATAAATATTTGCAGCTGAGATGTGATTTACACTTCACATTTGACGCATTAATTTTGAGCACCATCATGTTGTTTGTTTCTGAGCCAAACATAGATTCCGCCTTTACCTCCAGACAATCAGAGGTTCACATCGTTTTGTTTGTGTGTTTTTTTGTTTGTTGGTGGGGGCAGAGATGGTAAGTGTGTATTTTAACACAAGAAATTACATGTCTTATACACACTATGACTTTAAGTCTGCCTCTGCCTTCCCTGGTTTTCACATGACTCCTTCAGTCAAGGGCCCATCACAGCCTCAGTTTCCCCTGAGGTATTGAAGTGTAAAAGAAACGTATTGAAGTAGATGCCTACAGCATGGATAATACACTAAAACAAAATGTACCTGGAATCGGGAAGTCAGCCTATTGACCTTATGCATTTAGCTTGAACATTTGATCTTTGGTGAGTTTAGATAAGCTCTGAAATATTGCATATGCCAGAGAACCCAAAAGGATGAGTGACAATTAGCAATTAAATGTTTTTTTTTTTTAAACCTGCTCAGAATATGCAGTAGATCCATGTTTCCACCAAAGTAGGCTCAAGAAATTAATTTTCTAAGGAAAGGAATGGGAGGGCAACCTTTCCATGGCCACAGCGTGGATGAAGCTGAGAAGCAGGTACCAGTGGACACAAACTCCTCTCTAAGTGAGTGTGCTGTATGGTAAAGGCTTTCATTTCACAGGTATCAGAGGGAATACCATTAAAAGTCACTTCACTTATCTTTGTCTCAATTTTCTTATTGTGAATATGAGAGATTTGGCTTGAATTATATGTGAAGTACCTTTGTATCATCAGACATGAAGCTGTAATCCTTGGAATATGCAGAACTGGCCGTTTAAAGGACCCATGGAAGCAGAAGTGTGTTATTTATGCAGTCAAAGAGAAGATGAGGTGCCATGACCCAAAGACCAGAAGAAGATTTACATATTCAACTTCATCCAGTTTGCTCTTTCTACTACTGTCTGGCCAAAATTTCTAAAACACAAAAGTAAAAATACCGATTTCTCTGAGTTTAAAAATATCAGAAGATTATATTAATGTCTAAAAATGAACCCAGCTTCCCAGCCTTGCCTTTTCCCTCCAGCTACAGCAGAGAACAGCTGCCACTCATCCTCTGTTCCCACTTCCATCCTCCTGCATCCCACAGCCAAACGTCCTGCACCAAACCTGGTGTCCCCAGAACACAGCTTGGGCTTTTCTGCCCCTGTGTGCCTTTGCATATACTTTAGTTATGACCTTCCTCCGTCAGACACCTCCTTCTGTCTGTCCCAGGCTGGACTTTCCATGTGTGCCTTCTAGAACTCTCTACCACCTCTGTTCTGCATTCCAACTGCCCTTCAACAGTGTCATTCTCATTGCTGGATGATAAATGCTTTAAAGAAAGGGATTATGGATTCCCTATGTTGATACTCTCTATCTCCCATAGCTCAATGTCTTGTTCTTAGTAACTGTTAATAGATATTTATTAATGCAAATAAATATGTGGTAGTGGATTTGATGAGATTCCATAAGCAGAGTAGTTGTATAAGGGAGGGCCACATGGTGCAATGGAAAGAGGGCCAGCTGGCATCGCTCCATTCCTCCTTACCCTGCCTCTGTGCATGCAGCCCTGTTGCCTGGACTGGGAACCATGTGGAGAACATCAATGGGTATTGTCGTCTTTGAATCCCCACAGCCTTGCCCAGGATCTACTGAGTGGAAGGTATTCAGATGTTTGTGGTGCCAAGTTGTCACTTACTGACATTTTTACCTGGGAAAATGGGTTCTCTGAGTCTCCATTTCTTCCCGGTAAGATGAGGGTCTTTGATTGCATGACTTGTTTTACAAACGTCATCAAGTTTTAATTTTGCAGAACTGTCTTTCCCTTTGCGTGGAGCTACTAGGTGTTTCTGTAGTAATCATTGCCTCGCATTTTGCAATCGGTCAGGTTTGGTTTGGTTTTCTGCTTTGTTTTGTTTAATGAAACTCTCCAGAGTAAGCATGTTTAAATATTATTACATTGTTAGAGTATCAAAGAAAATAGAAATAGTTACAAGGCAGAAGAACACCTCAGGTGTTCACAGGGGGACTGTCCTCACTTACACCTGTGCCCCGCAGGTCTTCATGTCCTCACTGTGTGTCTGTGGTGAAAAACAGTGCTGTGAGGGACTAACTAGGAAAAAGAGAAGTGCCTGAGACCCAGCTTTGTGATTGGAAACTCAGCAACCAAGTCCCTCTCCAACACATTAGCTACGTTATGCATTCGTAAAACAAAACCCCGTAATTCCTGGGAGAGGTATCTTTGACCTGTCAGACGGAACATCCTTTGAGGATGATTAGGTGGAAAATGCATTGTCCAGGTGCTGGTTTCTGGGAACTGCTTTTTAAAAAGTTTTAAAGGCAAATCACTAAGCTATAGCTGCTATTGTAGTCTAATCACTAGTTTTCCACAGTAAATGATGAGCCAGTGTCTGTGTAAGTGGCAGTGGCAGTGGTCTTCTTGCTTCCTTTGTACTTCCACAAACTCATTATTTTTTAGCATCTGACAGTGTGACGGCCCTGCAGAGCTGAATTCTCCCAATTCTGACTATGAAGAAGAGGTTCAGGGGGTCTTGTGCAGTAACATGCCCGCCTTCATGCACTTTGCCATGAGAGTAATTTGAAGGTCTTCAGGTAGCTCAGAAATAAGATTCATGCTTTCAATCATACAAAGGGAAATATTAGTCTGTGCTAAAGAATCTCAAGAGTGGACAAAGAGATTTTGCAAGAGCCTAGGAAATCTGACTTGAAATTTCTTCAACGAGTTACTGAAAATTTTGGGATGTGGTGCTGCTTCCAGAACTGGAACAAAGGAGAGGGTGGAAGCATCCAAACTGTTTTCCACAGATACATATATATTTTTAATGCTTTTCACTGGCTCTACTGTCTTTAGGGCAATGGCAGTTATATTGGAAGTCTGCTCCTTATTCCAATGAAATGGCACAGACGAATAAAACATTTAAAAATTAGAAATCATCCGTATCTCCATGAGTGATATTTAATCCTCATCCATTCCACGTAGAAAGGAACACTTTTCAATGAAGTTCTTCTTAATGTTTTCTAAGGGACTAATGTTTTAAGTGTTGTATGATATATAATGTTATATGGGTATAATATTTCTCTGGGGGCCTCTGAAGAGGATTTTTAAAAAATCATTATTTTATAAAATTATGCAAAATATTTAGGTCACCATCTAACAATATGTCACTATAAATTATGGCAAAAGATTGATTACAAATGTGTTTGTGATATTTTCAAAGTCATGGTTTGTAAGATTACAATCTTCCGTCAACCAAAAAAAAAAAAAATTTCTCCTTCTGAAAGTGCATTTTTTTTAAAATTAATGATACAACCATTTCCCACTGATCTAAGCTCAGAATTGACCTTTACTCCCCCTTATCTCTTAGGCCTAGCCTGCTGTATGGAATACATCATCAAATATTCTCTGATTTCTTTTATTTCTTTTATTGCTTTTAACATCTCCATTCTTCATCCTTTAAAAAAAAATTGAACCCACTGCTTACCTATCCTTATTTCCTAATGTGAACTCCAAACCAATTTATGTGCAGCAAGGTCACCAGTGGAAGGAACCACCAAGGACATCTTAGTCCCCGCTCCTTTCTCCCCCTGTCTCACAAGCTCCTGCGGATGGCAGTTTTGCTTCTCTGAGAATTACACTTTGAGTAGCAGCCAAGGCTTTAAAACTCAACACTCTGTGCCTCAGCACTAGTTGTCCTGGCTTCTAATGTGATAAGTGAATCTTTCTACTTCATCCTGAAATTCAGGCCCTTAAACACGCCCAGGTTTGGTTCTGGCTGTCCTACTCCTTTTACCTGAAGATTAAAAGTCACTCATTAATAGTATTCAGTCTTTTTTCAGGGATGACATCCCAAATCACACCGTAAAACTTGTCTTAAAATAAGAGTAATGCTTTTGAATCCCCACCATAATGTTGGGGCTGTGACACCACCTGCCCCTGCCCTGAGGCTGAATGAATGCTGTGTGGCCACATCTCCCAACCAGACTTGCTGCTGGATCTACCATCTTCTGGTCATGCACCTGCCTTGATGTCCCCGACCCTGGATGCTTTTGCAAGCTTCAAGTGTCACTCATTACAAGTTATTATGGAGAGCCCTCACCTCACAAATGTTCCCTAGGGAACAGGTTCTAAGAAGGTAAAGTATCTCAGTCATGCTCTACAATTATAAAATTCCCCTCCCCAAAGAAATGTCATTTTGCCTAAGTGAGACTTCAAATTAATTTTTCTAAGCAGACTTAAATACAAAGCACTTTCTCTAAAGGGATGGCATTCAGAAAGATGCTATGATCTGTATTGGGGCTCCCCAGTTATGACCAGAAGACCAGTGCTTGAGTCTTATTATTTTTAATTCCATTTAATTTATTTTCTATAAGACATAAAATCTATGTTGATGAATCTCTAAACAATTCTTCCACCTCTGACCTCTCTCCCGAGCCCTATTCCTGTGATATCAAAATATGTTCACTTAGGAATCCAGACAACATGTTGGTATAATACTTGTCTTCCCCAAATATCATAGGTGTCTTTCTTTGGTTAATGACCATGGCATCCTTTTAGTCACTTGGGCTAAAAATATGGTCACCTTTATTCCTCTCTCACTCTTGTCGCCCACATTAAATCAGTTGTCCTGGTTATTGTTTCTCCTTCTTTTATTCATCTGAGGTTCACCTCTCTTTTTCATTTTATTCTATTATTACTCAATTTAGGCAGTTATTGTCTCTGATCCATACTTTCATAATTATCTTTAATTGGTTCCCAGACTTTTATTCTCAGATTACTTTCTTTTCTACATTACTTCCAGGTTCATTGTCTACCTCAAAAGAGATCTACAAAATAAGACCGCCTCCAGAAAAAAGCACATATTTCTAAAATGGGTGCTAACTGTCCGCCAAATCTGTCCTCAGTTTGCCTGTCTACTCTACTCTTTAGTGAGCTTATTGTTGTAGTCTATACTGCACTTTTTCAAACATTATTTCCTTTAATAATTGCATCAGTTGTGTGAGTTGGTATAGCCTCTATGATCTTCTCATTATTCCATTTTACAAATAAGAAAATAAATGTACACAAAATTGTCTGACAATTGGCCTCAGTCATTCAAAGTCGCACTGGAGTAAGAGAGAAAAGTAAATCGAAAGCTCACTCCCTCACTGTTTTCCTATCTCCCCATGAACGTTTGTTGAAATGTCAATTCTGGAAATGCCTTGCTCTCTCTCTGGGCAGAACTAATTTCCCACACCCTGGGTTCCCGAAAGACTTTCCACATCCACCTCCTAGGACACTGATCACATGCAAAGCGAGTATGTACGCTCATGTGGGTTTACAGTGAGATTCTTGCGGGAAGGAGCTGTGCTTCTGTTTGTGCGTGGCGTTTGTCAAGTGGCAGGATCTGACACGTGGTGACAGGAAGCGCTGCATAGTGAGTAACCGCATCTCTTTATTACGTAGCTTGAGACATGCACTGATACCTAGTGCAGTAGGACATTCCTATGCCCCTAAAGAAGTCACAATCATATTTTGATTTTGATAGGGAAGACTATTTACTTGCTCTGCAGCATGTGTGAATGTGAATCTTGCTAAACCCGAGACCAGAATTTATTCTGGAAAATCAAATGACCACTCTAGTTGTAAAATAGAAAATAGATTTTATGAGAACCTAAATTCTTACCATGAGTCACAGTGAGTTAGGGCGTAAAGTCATGTCTGGTTTTGAAAGAACATTTGTGTTCTTCTGCAAACACCTTTATCAAGAATTTAGCTATTATAGAGCATGGGTTTTTATAGATTTAACCAAAGTTGAACCAATAAATTTATCTAATCTCTGATGGTTTCATAAAATGACTAATATTGAACACTTTAATATTTTATGAGTGACTAGGCAACATCTTGACTATGTTTGCTGGTGGAAGATGTACTTAACTGGGAATTACAATAAGGAATCTAAAGCTTTGCCTTTTATTATGGTTTAATAGGTCTAGTCTTGCAAATTTCAAGAAAGTGAATTATGTCAACAAAAGAAATAAAGGCTTATGTTATAAATTTCACATAGTGAAAGAGTCCAGAACTAGTAGCAAGATGATCAGTTGGACAAAACATATGCTTAGGAATTTATTAATGCTGAGTCATTGCAGTTCATTCGGTTGAGTGAAATACGGGTGAGAATGTAATTGATGGAAACAGTGGTTCCTGATCATCACCAGGCACTGTCTGTTAGATATTGAGAAAAACCTCAGTTAGTAGGAGGAATTCTAAAGTCTCATAGGCGTTTATGAAGAGTAAACATCATAGCACTTGCTCTGTACAACCCTAAATAAACATCTTTCCCACTGCCTGTCTGTGCATAATCATATCATCTGCGTTAGAACCAAGTGTGAAGGTGGCCCTCGTCTGCATATTCCATCTGCATGGTGTGAAGAAGTTGGAAAACTCGTGCCTTTTAATTCTAAGCATTAGGTTTTCACATTTTCAGAGCCAAGGACCAACACCTAATGTGTGTACTTAGGCTTATGGAATGATTACTCTGGGAAAATTCCACGTTTTAAGAAGACGATGCACAACGCAAGTAACTGCCTTGTTGGCTGCCCAGCTCTCAACTTCAGTACCCTGATCGTAATCTCAAAGCATCAAATTGGTGGATCCCTAGCACAAAAGCCTTTCCTTTTTATTTTTCATATTTAATATTTTTTTCTTATTTTTCAGATTCATACGACCGTTGCTGATTTGAATTGTTAAGCAACTGAGAAGTATTTCCATAACTATAATGGTAAAATACATTCTAGACTCAATCGTCCGATTACATTTGAGAAAGAAAAAAAACCCAGAGGTAAAGCATAGTATTTTATATTAAAAATACTTCTCTTCTTTCTCCAAAGTTTCTTTTTCATCATTTCCCATATGTTAGTTTGTTCTCTGTCTTAAATCAGCTCATATTTACCCGGATTGTCTTAAATATTTTTCTTATTATATGCTTATAGCTGAAGTTCTTCAGGGCTTTTAATGAAGTGCTTCACTGGGAGCCAGTTCTAACCCAGAAAACCAAACTAGTTCTAGAAATAGAAGTCAACAATATGTGGTTTTTACATTTGAAGAGTTCACAGCCCAATGAAGGAAACAGAAAAAGTGAACCAAAAAAACCCCAAAACTACACTGAAGAAAGCTTCAACAGAGGTTTTAAATGAATAATAAGAACACTGATGAAAGGGGAATGATCCCAGCCTTTGGATAGAGGAGATTAAAAAACAGCTTTACAGGGGACAGCAAGCATCAGAGAGAGATTGAAAGTTTAACTTTCCATGTTTTACCCTAAAGTACAATATTTTATGAACCAGGAGATCTCCAGCTGCCATTGAGAATATTGGCTTTCATGAAATCCTTTCTTAAATGTATTGTCTGAATAAATATCATTGAGGCACGGACTTCATTGCCAAGTAATAATTCTAACGTTTGGTTGTAGAAGAAATTGGAGTTACAATGTCATGTAGATATTTATAACAAACAATGGTGCTTGATGTAACAGACTCCAAATTATTCTCAATTGTCCTATTGTGTGAATTATTTATGAACTTTTACACATCTGTAAACTCTTAGAATAAACCACTTTAACCATTCCATCCATAGCCAGAAAAACATTATCAGACATCTTTTCACATGACTTACTTACAATTCATTGATTTATTTCAACATAGCATTTCACATGTACAAATTACAACACTTTAGTTGTCCAGATGCTTAACAATTAGATATTTCCATTGCGTATCTTTATTGGTGCCTGCAAGTGGATTCAAACCCTTCGGGAATCACTAGGTGGAAGCTCAGTAGTAGGCAATATAGATATCTATATTATTTTTTCTATATCTTAAAATTTTCTTTAATGAAAATAAATAATCACTGGATTCTTGTAACAATACTGGAAAAATAGAACAGGAGAAGGTGAGAAGGGAACTAACATTTGTTTAGCAACCACTATGAGCAAATGTCTTTACAGGGATTATCATATTTCATCTCCATAAGATGTTAGTAAATGAGTACATCATTCTCCTTTAGATTATCTCCCACTGAGTTTTATTAGTCCCATTTTATCAAAGCAAATATGAGAGTCATTTTCCCAAGATCCACATATTCAAGGTGGGCCCCATGTCCACCTGCACACATGGTCAGTGTATAGCCATCCGAGAAGCTGAACCTTATTGTGACTTTTAACCACAAGATAAATGACACTGTTTGTACTGCCCTTTTATTTATGCTATTAAGGATTACAGGCCATCACCCATGGCTCTGCATGGATATAGAAAGTGGCTAAATCATGCTGAACACATTAAAAACCTTGTACCAGACTTGACCACTAGCATCCAAAGAGTGAGTGTGTCTCTGGTGGCCAGAATAAAGGCCACCAAAGATAAATATGGCCAGTCCCTGGAATCTAAAAATCTGTTACACTACATGGTATAAAAGACAATGCAGATGTAATTAAGGTTACAGTTTTTACAATTGGAAGATTATCCTAGACTATCTGAGTGAGTCTAATATAATCACATAAACCCTTAAAAGTGGAACGCTTTCTCTGAATGGAGTCAGACAGATGCAGCAAAAAGGGAAGTCAGAGTGATTCCACGAGTGAGAACGTTTCAGTGCACCATTGCTGGCTCTGAGGTCTGGACGCTCACACACAAAAACCAGAGAGAGGCCTCTGGAACTTAAAGCTGGCTGTCAGGCAGCAAATGAGAACCTCAGTAGTGAAATCAAAAGAAAGTGGATTCTGCCAGCAATGTGAATGGCATTGGGAAAACTGTTGATTAGAGCTTAGCTGACGGACACCTTGATTCCAGCCTAGTGAAACCAGAAGCACAGGAATGAGATGATCCACATTTCAACCTACAAAACCATGAAATAAGAAATACATGTTTAAAAAAACCAAGTGAGTGATAATGTGTTATGGCAGCAAAGGAAACAAATGCAGCACCCTACCACCTGGTTAGTAGCCCTAGCCGTGGTCAGCCTGGCAGATCTTTTCTTCCCTCCTCCCTCTCCCAGTGTTTATCTATTTCATTACTTCAGAGCTGCATCTGCCACCATTAGAACATTATATATTTAGTTACAAAATTCAACTCAACAAGGGTCCTCAGAGGCCACCCTGCCTTCCTCTTTCCTTGTTTTTAATGAAGTATCTCCATCCCAAAATACTACTCTTGAGCCAAACTCACCATGACTAGTTTTAAAGATTGTATAAAATTAATTCATGAACTGATAATTCCTATATACTCAGTTATAACCAATAATAAACAAATCTAGTCATTCTAACCATTTGTGTTTTACTATAAATTAGTGTATTCTTATGTTTAAAGTGCCTGTGGTAGCATAAGCACTTGGCATAATTTATTAGGCAGTGGTGCTAATGGGGGCCATACAGCAGTATGATTGGAACCTCGAAGTCCTCCTCTGTGTGACTGTGCTGCTTCCTGGACATGCACACAGCAGCAACGGATGAGGCAGTCACTTTCCAAAAAACCAGAGTGAGTCTGATTTTAGCAAATATTTTGCTTCTTTTTTTCTTCCCTCCAAAGAGCTGTTAAGAAATATGTTCCTTGATTTTGCTGCAGCTTATCCTTCTGTAATAGTTTTCTATTGCTGTGGAGCAAATTACTACAAACTTAGCAGCTTTCCACAACACATATTTATGATCTTACGGTTTTTCTGGGTTAGGAGTCCAGGCATGGCTTGGCTGGATTCTCTACTTCAGGATCTTACCAGGGTGCAATCCAGGTATTGGCTGGGGCTGAGTTCTCATTAGAGTCTTGACTGGAGAAAGATTCAGTTAACTTTCATGCAGCTTTGAGTCTGAGATTCTCTTTTTCTTACTGGCTGTCATCCAGAGAACATACTCAGCTGGAGATCCTGCCATGCAATCCTCTCATAGCCCTTCCTAAAGACCCTCCTCTAATGTGGCCACTCACTTCCTAAAGACCAGGAGCGTAATCTCTCTTGCTTCAAATCTCTTAAGGGCTTACCTGCATTGATCAGGTCTACCCAGGATCATGGCCTTTGATTAACTCAAGGTCACCTGAATAGGAACCTTGATTGGTTTTGCAAAATCTCTTCCCTTAACCAGGAAAGTGAAAGCTCACCGTATTCAGAGGCTCCACCTGCAGAGGAAGTACACCAGAGGGCAGGGTCTGTGGCTCATCTTAAAATTTTGCCAACTACACCTTCCTCAAACCAAGCTGAGGAGAAGGGCTGGAAAGAAACCACGCATCCTGAGTAATAAGAACCCCTACAGAATAAAATAACTAAGGCTTAAAGACAAAGACTGTCTGGTATTAGCAGATTTACTGGACATAGCTCAGTTGTGTAACTTAGAAAGAGATCTCTTGTTTCTAAAGAGGGGAAAACTGGAAACTCAGGGAAGAGAAGAGTGTATTTCAGTTGTACATTTAGCATCTGGTAATTTCCTATAGTGGTTATGAACTCAAGCTCTGGACTCAGACATATCACACTGGAATGACAGTGCCACTACAGAACATGATGTCTTGACCAAGAGTTTGAAGTTCTCAAATGATGCATAAGCATTCACTGAGCATTTCGTGGGTCATAGGTACTAAGCTAAGTTCTTTATCTAAGTGAATTAAATTAATAGTCATAGCAGTTCTATGTGATAATTATTTATCACATAGGCACTGAGGCTTGGGGAGATGACGCAGCTTGACACAGCACATTAAACACTGGAGGCAATTTAAACCCTGCCCATGTGACTTCCAAGCCTTCACACTTTACCACTACCTGTAATGGTCTCTAAGCTTCAGCTGCCTTAACAAACCTGGTACAGTGAGCACTCCTACCAGGGTTGCAATGAAGACAAATTAAGCTAATGTGGGGCAATGATCCAGCATGGTGCCACATGCTGGTTTCTAGGGCAGGGACTGGCAAGCTTATCTGTAAAGAACCAACAAGCAAACATTTCAAGCTTTGCACATCACGCTGTTTGTCTTTGCAACTAGTCAGCTCTGTTGTGGAAGAACGAAAGCAACAATACACAATAAGTTAACAGATGGGCGACACTGTATTCTAATAATATTTTATATATAAAAACAGGCAGGCCCCTGTTCCAGGACAGCAAATTAAAAAATCGAGCAGCTCATCTATCCATTTTTTCTGGAGAAACATACTTTTTAAAATCATGCTGTAGTGTTCCTTAAATATGCCTCTTAATATGGAATTTTATCAAATAAACTTATTTGAGTAGCCAGTACTATAGGATTTTTAAAAAATATTTTTACTATGTGTAAGATAATTTCTGAAAAACTAATATAAAAGTAACGTTGCCATTTCATATTTTCATTGGGTTGTTCAACCACTGAGCAGAAACTGAGCCACTTCGCTTTCCGTAGGTACTTGACTGTTGGCTTCCTTATGTGCGATCTGTCTTCCTGACTTGATGTTGTGCCACGCTGTTCTGTTCTTTAATGTCATATAAGAAGATATACTTTTATTATTTCATTTTCCTCTTCCATGCATTGTCTTCATATTTTTGTCCACTCTTCTTACATCTCTGCCTGAATCCGTGGTGATTCATTGTATCCTTAAAGATTCAATCAAGAGATAAGCTGCATGTTAACTTGAACAGAGGAAGCTTAATATAAAGAATTTATTAAACATAACAGGGGATTGGAATAAGGCTGGCAGAAGAAAAGAGAACTCTAAGGGATCTAGAAATAGAAGATATAAGGAGACACCACCAGCCCTAGGGCAGAGAAAGAGTCCCCAAGAAAGTGCACCTCCTCCCCCAAGGCTGCGGTGCAGACTTTGTTGAGGAGGGCACAGCTGTGGGCCACCACAAGGCAGGTAAGTCACTGTGGTACTGCACTGGCAGAACCTGATGGAAATCCACCCTGAGGGATTTGCAGCAACTGGACCCTCTCAACTGCAGGGGAAAGCCATTCGTAGTGGGATGCTCACTAGAGACTCAGTGCTAAAAGCATGCCCATGGGCAATCCCAGGATAGGCATTTAGCCACTGCACACTGCAGGAGCCAGGCACTAGAGAGGATGAGCGCCCTGCAGGCTGCCTGCCAGGCAAGCACCAAAACCAGAACACAAAATCCATGCTTCCTGCAATGTCTCTACCACCCTCTACTGACAAAGTTTAACATCGTGACAGCCAGCAAAGAAAAAAATAAATAAATGAAAGGCCCAGATTCACTTCCACAAAGCAGACAAAAAGGATGCGTTTGGAGCTGATTAGCAATAAATCAGTAGTGAACATACTCATTTTCCATCACATCTTTTGTTTTACACATGGCCTATGTTTTCTGTGTTTTGTCAACTTGAAGTAAATACATTTTCAGAATCTCTTGGTGATTCTGTACCATATTGTTTTAATGGCCCATTGGGCAATACTGCCAACCCTCTGGGAAATCCTGCTGTGAATGATGAGGTAGTTTCTCTACAGGAATTATGCAGCTCACCCACAGTCTTCTACCATGCCTTGCCATTGACCAGCCAGCCCCTCCATGTCCCAGGGAACATTTCAACCCCTATGTCTTATTCAAGGCATTGACAGTTCTCCTTATGATGAATCAGAGAATTGTGTCACAGCGTATTAAGGGAGCATGCACATCTCTCTACCAAAACTTTGACACGTTACATGTCACCAATTGGCTTCTGGTGAGCTCAACCCACCAGAGTGTTATACTGCAAAAACATACCTGAATTCTAACTTAGGTTCAAACGCAAAAGCCCAGCTACTATTAAGTATCTTGTGGTATGTCTGTTAAATAGATTGGTAAGCAATCATGAGGAAACATTCATGAATATGTAATAACATGTAAAATGTCCACAATATAAATTGAAGTTAAAAAATCAGAATGTAGGCCAAGCACGGTAGCTCATGCCTATAATCCCAGCACTTTGGGATGCTGAGGTAGGTGAATCATTTGAGGCCAAGGGTTGAAGACAGCCTGGCCAACATGGTGAAACCTTGTCTCTACTAAAAATACAAAAATCAGTCAGGAGTGGTGGCAGAAACCTATAATCCCAGCTACTCGGGAGGCTGAGGCAGGAGAATTGTTTGAACCTGGGAGGCAGAGGTTGCAGTGAGCTGAGATCGTGCCACTGCACTCCAGCCTGGATGACAGAGTGAAACTCTGTCTCAAAACAAAAAAACAAAAAAAAAAAACAGAATGTATCTTATACACACCTATATAACCAACATAATGCATTAATAGCAACTATTTCCATAGTAAGAATGTTGAATTTTCTTCTTTATATTTATACATATTTTGATAAATTTTCTTTAATGGACACTATGTTTTAAAATTTAAAAATTAAGACTTATTTAAAACATATTTTACCTCATCTCTGTGTTTTTTCCTTTCTTTCCCAAAAGATTACAGCGCCGTGAAGAAAGCATTCCTAGAATTGTAGTACATACAAGTAGCTCAACAAATTCTTATTATATTGAAATTATCTGACCACATAAAATGAATGGAAGAATGCATTGTTATTTTTATCAATGATGAAAACAAAAATCATTCTTTCAGTGCCCCTATCCTCTACTCAGCTCACGGACAACTCATTAGAAATTCTATTTCAAAGGTCTAGGGTTTTATTTTTAGTGCTAAAGAGAGAATACATTGTTTTATTTGGTGCTAGAGGCTTTGCAACTTTTTTTTATAGTTGTTCTAATAATTTTAGAAAGTTGTGTTATATTTTTAGTTAATGTGAAAGTTACATTGACACACATCAATTTGAAAGATCTATAAACGCTACCAGGTGACCTTCAAGGAAGAAGAGTTCAAAGCTTATCTCAAAATCTACACTTGGGAGTTAATGCTTCAGCTCATATTCATTTGACCAGTCATAACTGGAAGACATGGGGGGAAGTTACAGGCTTACAGGGATCATTCTTCTCCTCCTAAAAGCCTTTGTCACTAGGCTCAATGGAAGATAAACCTATTTTATCTTAAAAATGAAAGATGACATATAACAGCTATAGACAGGATTTCCTTTTCACTCATCAGCCATCTATGTTACAAGGCATAATTAATCAATTAAGCATTTCTGAAATAAACATTTCTGGCATGCACACTGGGTGAAGTGAAATGTTTGAATAGCTGGGATCGATAAACCATTCTACGTAATAAAAGCTATTGGCCTTGTTTTTACCTTCCCTTTTAGGGGATTAACAAGGAACTGGCAAGAAACACAAAATTGTTGATACAGGCTTCCAGCTGGGATTGATTACAGGCTGCAGTCTAATGCTATAATGTTTTGCGTTAGTACAATTTAACTAGCGACGGCTCACCTACTGCCTCCTGGGACTTGCCAGTGGAGTGCCCTTTAATGTCATTTGGGTTTTCATCTTTGAACACATACATTCTTAAAAGACGTTGCCTAGCAAAATATTGTCCTCTTCAACATGGTTTAGTGTATATTGGTGTTGAGTTGAAAAATGTTACTTAAATCTGGTTACAAGTTTTCTCATTCACTTGTTCACAGTGTTATTGAACACTTGTGTATGCCAAGAATATGCTGAACTATAGAGATAACAAGACGAAAAATATTCTCCCCCTGCCTTCAAGGAGCTTTTAAGGGGGACACGTATAATGATTATCATGCAAAATAATGTCAAATCAGACTGGTTGGTTTAGACTTCCAAGGCAGAGAATAAAAGAAGTCCAGGCTGCTCACCAACTGAAACAAGACACTATACATTGACAAAGAGTTCTAAAGATGGCCGTTAAAAACAATTTCTTTCATTAAATATAACACCAAGTCTAATAAGGCTAATATTGAAAGACCAATTTTTAAATGTGTTTTTTAAAACTAAAATGAGTTTTAATTGAGAATAAAGATCAGAAGAAAATATATTATATTTCCCAGAGATTGCACTGAAAGATTTGGGGGGTAAAATGACAGAGTAGTTTGTAAGGAGAAGGATTGGAAAGAGTAAAATGCATTTCCACATCCTGGGGAGTCCAACTAATACTCCCTTGTTGTTGTGCCACCAGTTTCCTGAGAGTGTCTAATTTGTTCCTCATAACCAACCTCTCCTGACCACAGTATGAGACAGGTATCATCACCATTCCTATCTTACCACATATATGGAAACGGAAGCACACGTCCAGGATCGTGCAGCACACCACGACCAATGGGCAGGCCAGAGAATTGAATTCAAACCATCTGCCTCCAGATCCCATCGTCTATCAGGCTGAGATGTGTCACAAGGCCAGGGTCCCAGAAGAGAACAAAGCAATTACTTCTGGAGGACTGAGGCAGTGCCCGCTGTGTCTGAGGAAGTGTGCAGGATACTATCACCCAGAAAGAGACTCTGTAGAAAGAGCCTGGACATGCGCTCTAATCACAGGCTCTCAAGAACACCCCCGGAAGTGCGATGCTTCACAGGGCAGAAGACTCACACATATCCCCTCACCATAGGAAGCCACCAGAAAAGCCATGGGACACTACCAGTTGGCCCCAGAGTTCCATGCCTTTCTTCCCTAGTAAGAAAGCGGTGGCCAGACCCAGGTCACGGACTGGAGGTTACATATTTGTCAGCCTCTCTTGGATCTTAGAGTGGCTGACAATTAATTGGCACCCAAAATTTCAAATGAAAATGATGTGTGCCTGCTTGAAAGGAAATCCTCCCTTTCTATTTCACGCACCTCCCACATTGTTCCATGTGGATGGAGCCATGGCCAAGCTCCAACCACATGGATAGCAACAATATCATAGAGGAATACAGGAGCAAAACGATGGAAGGAATCGAGGTCCCTGAATGATCTCATGTTTTTGAGCCACACCGACAACCTGAGCTCTCTGCCTGCCTCTGATCTCTCACATAAAAGAGAAATAAACCGCTATCTTATTTAAGCCACCGACATTTGTGTGTCTTTGATAAAGAAACATGGCCTGCACCATCAAGTCCTGTAACACTTCATGTTAATACTTAAGAGAAATACATAAGTATTAACATTGCTGAATGACTAATCAGACCAAATAAATGATGACATGCCCAGGATTCGGAAGTCAGAGCTGATTTGGCTGAAAGATATCTCATGCATGTGATGAACAAGGAACACATCTGCAAAGGTGAAAACTATTTCTTGTATGTTAAAGTGCTTTAGTGGATATTCACTTCTTGCTAGGAGACTTGAGATTTATTTGAGTCAGGAAGTGAAATCCATAGAACTGAATGTATCTGCTGAGATATTTTTATTGATTTTTAGATCATCTGACAGTAGAGGTTGACTCATCTTAGTTGTTTGAGATATTCTTGGAGAGGTTTTCATGAAAAACACTGAACGTAAAATACTTATTTCTCATCCTCTTATGTGATGGAGATTTGGACAATGGTCAGTTTAGTTGATTTTGGGTCTAAAAGGAGTTGTTAAGGAACAAAATCACTGACAGTCAAAAAGATAAATCAACCAGAGAGTAGTAACAGAAATTTCTCTCTCTGTCTCTATCTTTCTCTCTCTCTCTCTCTCTCTCTCTCTCTCTCTCTCTCTGTGTGTGTGTGTGTGTGTGTGTGTGTGTATTTCCAATCACTAGGACTCAACATATACTGGAACCCCACCATTGCAAGACACTTAAATATAACCAATTAAAATTCTTAAAGATTTGTTGACAGTTGGATGAGTTTATGAGAAATAATAAAAATGTTCAGGACCAAGAGTAAAGGAAGAACTTAAATATGAGAAATAATAAAAATTTTCAGGACCACGAATAAAGGCAGAACTTAAATCTAGTGAATATAACTCTGATAGTCTGCATGTTTCATAAAATAGCAAGCTGAGACTCTTAATTCAAAAATACCAAAACAACAGAGTGCCCTCAGGAACTAGACATTATCAAATGAGATTCCTCCCTGTAAAAAAATGCACCCTTAGCAGAGAAAACTGGAACCAGACTTCCAAAACTTTAAAAATAATTGAACTCACAAGCAAAGGAAAAGATACTTCAAAAGTAAGAACCAGCAGTTTTGAAAAAGAATCAAATAGACTGCATAGAAACAAGTAATTGAAATTCAGACTAAAAGAAAGGGTTAGTTCATTGAACACAGGAGAGATAATTAATGAACGTGAAGATAGAATGCTGGAATTGTATAGAATTTAGCACAGTGTGACAAAATGCAGAATACAGTGAGAAAAGAATTGACAAGAGAGTGACATACTGCAGCATCTGTAAGAAGCTAATAGAGAGTGGAGAAGGCAATTTGCTGAAATTGACAAGGACTGAAAATTCTCAGACTTAGATTTCAGAACTGCTAAAGGAATAGATTTTAATGTTTTTGCCACAAGAAAAAATAAGTTGGTGAGGTGATAGCTACCTTAATTAGGCTGATTGAATATTTCTACAATGTATATTCATCAAAACATCACATTGTACCCCATAAATATATACAATTATTATTTGTCAATTAAGAATAAAATGACAAAATGCCATTTATTCTCCAGGGGCAGAAGTCCATCATGTATTAAGCAAGATTAAGGAAAAAAAAACTATTAAAATGAATCTTAGTCAAATTGTGAAAGAATTGTTGAAAAGAGATTGCATGGTTATTTATTATTTAGAACATAGTCAAATAAAAAGACAATTTAACCAACGGGAATAACAATTAGACCAACAGTTGTCTGACACTGACAGATAAGTATTAGAGAATAGTTATCTTTACAGTGGACTAAAATAAAAATATCTGATTATCAGAATAATATACACAATAAACTAAGGAGTAGATCAGCATGTAAAAATATGAAGAGATATAATTGAACTTCAAATAATGGATTTAAGCTACAGGAGTCCTCTTAAGGGCAGATTTTCTTCTGCCTCTGCCATCCTGAGACAGCAAGACCAATCCCTCCTCTACCTCCTCCTCCTCAGCCTACTCAAAGTGAAGATGAAAATGAAGATCTTTATGATGATCCACTTTCATTTAATGAGTAGTAAATATATTTTCCCTTCCTGATGATTTTCTTAATAACGTTTTCTTTTCCTTAGCTTACTTTATGGTAAGAATGCTGTATGTAATTCACAGAACATACAAACTCTCTGTGAATCGGTATTTTATGTTATCAATAAGGCTTCTGATCAGCAGCAGGCTATTAGTAGTTAAGTTTTTAGAAAGCCAAAAGTTATATAGTGATTTTCGACTATGTGGTAGATCAGTACTCCAACCTCTGTGTTATTCAAAGATGAGCTGTGTTTCAAATAAAAGAAAGTTTCAAAAAATTCAAAAATTGAATAAGATTTTTAGATTAAAAGAATTGATAATATTCACTATTTTATTAAAGAAATCCTAAAGAAGGCATTTTAGTAAGAAATTAAATTATCATTGGTAAAAGTTTTTAAATCAAAATTAAAAGGCAAAAAAAGAAAAACTAATTAGATAAAATAATAAAAGCTGGTTTAATTATGACTAAAATATAAAGATATTTAAAGCTATAATTCTGGACAAAACAGTGTTGAGTACTGAGGTAGGAGCAAGGCAAATGAAACTCAAGCCTTGTAAGTTATAGAGATTTGCATTGTCCTGGAAGACGGTAACAACTCTGATTGAGTTTACTTTGATAATTAAGTTTATAGAAGTATAAAAGAAAAATGAAAAAAGATTAAAAAGGCACAAACAATACAAAGGGAGAGAAGAAAGAGGGGAAATGCAAAAAATTGAAAAGTAAAAGCAAAAAAAAAATGGTAGACATAAACACAAATACGTCAGTAATTACAACCCATATAAAGGGACTGAACATTCTAACGTAGAGGTAGTTTAGCTGACTCTATGAAACATAAAATTCAGCTGTTACTATTTACAAAGACAAAAATGCCTGGGGTCATCAGATCACAGGAAAATTGAAAACAAAAACATGGAAAAATGACAACACTATTTTCAAACTTAATGTGCTCATCTACTTTGGCTTTTCTTTCATTATAGTCCCAACTATAATGAAATTCAGAACTAAGGTCTTTAAAGTGGACTAAGCCTTCGTTTATGCAAATTCTCCCTTATGAAAGAACTTAAAAAATGATCGTGACCAGTCAGACATTGTCACTGCGTCTGAACAACCTTCTTCGGGTTCAACATTTCTCGGCTGATGCCAAGTAGATCAATTCCAAGTCAAAGTAGCCCAAGGCCATCGGAACTGTAAATAATGACTTTTTACAAAGTGTGAGTCAAGAACATTTCCATGGGAAACAGAGTATCTTAAGTTTGTGGATCACCTTATTATTTATGATTTCTCACATGCATCGTCTCATCTGGTATTCAACTTCAGCCTCGCTGGGTGTTACCAACATCTTTTTATAGACTGAAGTCCCAAGAAATAGATTTACGTAATATATTCTGCATCACGTGGTCAATAAGTACAAATGGATCCACTACCAAAAGTCTCTGTATCTAAACTTAATGCTTTTGACCACCCATTAGCCATGTATTCTGCAGCTCTCAAAGCCAACAGCTGGAGAAGACCAGCTAGCAACACAAACCATCATCCTACAAGACATGGAAGGAGTTGTTCATGATTTGTATTGATGAGGTAAAGTTAGATTTATTTCCATATGTTATCTACTACCTCATGAAACTCTGCAACACTTCCAGTGCTGTTTAAAAAATCCCCTTTTCTCTCAACTAAAAAGTAAGAGAAAAAAAATCCCAGCAGACACCAGTCACTATTTGAAGGTGTTAATTCCGTAGCTGTTTGAATTCCCAGAACCTGCATCTGTACTTAAAAGTCCTGTATTTAAGTTTATAAAATTAAGACAAACTGAAGTTAATTCTTTTTGAATTTAACCATTCTGGAATTAAATGAAGATTATGGTATATTGCACAAACAGAGGGCAGTTCCAGTTCTGTAAACTCCACAGTGGAGGAAGTACAGCAGCAAGGGGGATACAAACAGAACCTTCATGTGCAACTTGCTATGAAAATCACTTCAGCCTAGAGACAGGAAGTCCAGGCTATAGTCAGTGCTTAGCAAATATCAGCTATTGCTATTAATATTAATTTAAGTGACACCCAGCATGTTTTCTTTTTTGTTAATAATGATGCTTCCAATGTCTTCTGGTAGTATCTTAAATATTCTACTCTTGTGTTCGGATGACTCTTATTCTCTCGAAAACTCAGGCTATATTTTTGCATTAAGGTAGAAAATGACTGTTTGACAGCCTCACAGATTTTGAGAATGGGCTGCACTAGAATAAAGTCATGTTATACCAATTATTTGTTTTATATTTACAAAGGTACTGTTCTCTACCAATGTTGGAATTATTCTATATTAATAAGAATGAATCAATATTATTTTTCCAGGCTCAATTTTTTTAAACTTTAAAATTAAGCAGTATAAATATAAAAAAAGAGCTAAGCTAATATGTACTCATATTGATACAATAATTGCATTGTCCTTGAGTGCTTGAGTTCTTGACTGTCCTCTTACTTCCAAACCTCCCACTGTGCCTTCCTGCCTAGTTTCTTTCTCTTTTCCTTCCTTCCTTCCTTCCTTCTTCCTCTCCTTCCCTCCTTCCCTCCTTCTTTTTTGTTTCTTTCTTTTCTTTCTCTTTTTCTACCTTCCTTCCTGTTTCCTTCCATCTCTTCCTTCCTTTCTTCTTAACTCTCTTTCTTGATAAAAAAATTCCAATATAAAGTGTAACTTCACAGAATGCCAGAATTTGGGACAACCATTTTTTTTTTCTTTTTCCTTCATTTTTGCCAGCATGTTCTATTTTCCTTGTTTTTTCTCCCCCACCCCGCCCCACCCCTTGGTGTTTTTGAGAATAGCCATTCTAACTGGGTGAGATGATGTCCCACTGTGGTTTTAATTTGCATTTCTGTGATGATTAGTGATGTTGAATATTTTTTCATATATTTCTTGGCCATTTGTATGTCTTCTTTCGAGAAATTGCTATTCAGATTCCTTGTCCATTTTAAAATCTCGTTATTTGTTTTATTGCTGTTGTTTAAGTTCCTTCTATATTCTGGATATTAATCTCTAATTGACGGTTGTCATTTCACTCTGTTGATCTTTCCCTTGCTGTGCAGAAGCTTTTTAGTTTGATATGGCTCATTTGTTTATTTTTGTTTTTGTTACTGTGCTTTTGTGGTCTTAACCATAAAATCTTTGCCCAGACAAGTATCCAGAAACATTTTCCGTACGTTTTCTTCTAGTTGTTTCATAGTTTTGGGTCTTACATTTAAGTCTTTAATCCATTTTGAGTTAATTTTTGTGTATAGTGAGGGCTAGGGGTCTAGTTTTATTCTTCTGCCTATAGACACCTACTTTTCCCAGAACCACTTATTAAAGAGACTGCCCTTTCCCTAATGTAAGTTATTGACACCATTTAAAAAAATAAGTTGGCTGTAAATATGTAGATTTATTTATAGGTTCCCTACTCTGTTCCTGGTCTATGTGTCCATTTTTATGCGTTTACATTACTATATATTTGTTGTATATTTTGAAGTCAGGTAGTGTGATACCTCCAGCTTTTTTTTTTTTTTTTTTCGTTTGTTTTAGTTATTCTAACTAGGACTCTTTAGAGGTTCTCCTGGTGAATATTTGGCTCCAATTTAATTATATACAAAATGTAAATAGAACACTTGTATCCTTTGCTATAGAACTTTCAAATCCAAGCAGTATTTTCCTTAGAAAATTGATTAATAGATTCATTCATGTATTCTTCCATTCATTCATTCTTCCATTTGTTCATCTATCCTTGGACCTAAGAATTCTTCCATCCATTAATTTCTTCAAAATTTCCATATGTTTTTGAAAATTATTGGAATATTATGTGCCAGATGTTAAGTGCTGAAGTGTGCAAGACAAAGTGGCTGCCCTCATAGAAATCCCGGTTGTCTAAGGATAATCTTCTTTGAAATTCATATTCTTGTAAAGTCAATGAAATTATTTTATAGACAGAAAACATTTAGTAAAGCATTTTCCATAACTAATTAGTACTAGAAAGAAAAAGAATTATTAAATTCCACGTTTGCAAAGAAGGCCAATAAAGACAAAGGGAAGCTTAGAGGGGATAAGATCTCTGGAATTGCTGAAATCATAGTGACACATTTTTTCGGGTGCTGCTCTTGGAAGTTTGTGACAATACTATCTAGAATTTAATGGCTCATGATGCCTTATTTACTATGAAGAGATTTTTTTTTTTTTTGGAGAATTCAGGTTCATAAATATAACAAGAAACACGAAGTCAGTTAGCAATCAAACAACTTTAGCACGGCTAAAGGTAGCCACACATCTGCCCTGCAAACTAGTTTAATGTCTAATAGCTGCGATTGTCATGAAAGTCTTCTTGTACAGGAGTATATTCTTTGTGCTAAATATATCCACGTTAATTTGTAATGCAGCCACTTTCTCAATTGAAATGCAAAATGTTCCAAAAGAACATATGTCCAGCAACTTCTTTAGCTTTAGCTTAAGAAACAGTTTGCGTGTTTCTTTTTCTATTCTTTTCTTTTCCCTCTCTTCTCTTCTGCTGTTTTTTCTCTTTAATCAAGACAGCAAAGGCCTGCTATGTGCCTGGGAGACAGCCATATTTTTGCTGAGCTCCAGAACTGTGAATCCAACAGCCTACTGAACACATTATGAGGCACAACAAATAAGTACATAGTGTTTGCCACTCTCAAGAGTTCAGCAAATTTTTGAGATAAAGAATCAAAAACGACTAGTGATCAAGAGTTGCTAAATCCATTAATGAAATGAGTGGTCAGGAGAGGAAGAGACTAATATTAGGCTGTAGTTTTCTAGGAAGGCTTCAAAAGAACAGTATAAAAAAGTCTACTTAAGAGGGGTCATGAATTTTCTGTACTGTCGTAAGCAGAGAGGAAACGGAAAGAAAGTGTAGAGAAGGAAGTGAAGTTGGAGACACTGAAATGTCCAGTGGCAAATAAGCAGAGATTGACTTGTTTGCAATGAGGGGATTTTTATGGGTTGAATTGTGACCCCTCTCTTACATGTCAAAGTCCTGGCCCCCTGTACCTCAGATTGGGATCATTTTTAGGAATAGAGTTGCTGCAAATGTGATTAGTTAAGATGAGGTCATACTACAGTAGGGTAGAGCCTTAATCCAGCACGATCGGTACTCTTACAAAGAAAGACTGTGAGCACAGATATGCACACAGAGGGAACACCAGGCGAAGATGAAAGCAGAGACTAGAGTGACAGTTCTGTATAATGAGGGACACAAACTACCGGAAGAGATTATCCACAAACCCCTGGAAGCTAGGAGAGGTTCCTGGAATGGATTCTCTCTTACAGCCTCAGAAGGAACCAATCTCGCAGACACCTTGATCTCAAACTTGTGGTCTGCAGAACTGTGATACGATGCATTCCTGTTGTTTAAGCAGCTAAGTCTGTGGTACTTTGTCACCTCAGCTCTAGGAAACTGCACGCCAGAATGAATGGAGGGGCCCCTTACCCATAATATGTATTTCCTTTGGGGACTCATGTTGGAAAGAGTCCTCCGTGGGGTCATCCATAATAGCTGACTGTCTCCTTTGATTGAATTTGCACTTTCGTAAAAATCAGAAGGAATGACCCACTCAAAACAGTCTTTAAATATGTACTACATGTTATTAGAATGCCAATAAAGCCTAACCCAGAAGTCTCTGTACCTCATTAACAGGCCCTCAAAGACAGCACTAATTAAATCCTGGAAACTACAGGGTTTTGAGCAGTTGGAATTTATGTTTTAAAAATAGGCAACTTTTGTTTCCTCCCAGCTCTAAAATCTATAATTCTGGTTGTGACACACTTATCACCCACCAGTTCTTATGTTCATTTGGATCTTTCTGGATTTCTTAGAAAGTGCCAGGAAAACATTTGCATTCTGGCATACACGCTGAACTGGACATTGCCATGAGGATTTTAATAAAATGAAAGAAGCACGTGGCTCCCAACTATTCATCAGATCCTGCTACCTCCTACTGTTTGAGAAGAAGTGCGTGCTTTAAAAAAATGTTTTAAAGTGATCTCCAAATTTTGGTGCATAAGGTTTTTGAGTTGTTTTTTTTTTAAACAAGTCATAATGAAATGATGTGGTCTTAAGAAGTGGGCTACACAGTGCTGTTATAAGACAAGTGGGTCCTCAGTAAATCTTGTGTATGGAGAGCTGTTGTTTACTGGCCACTGAGTCAACGCTGTATGCCCACTACCTGTTATAATGGCAATCTCCATGTAGTTACTGTTCACCTCTTCTCACCTCTCCTTCCTACCTTGCCACCATTTACAGCAGAGAAAATAGAAAATTCACCAGCCCAAAATAACATCTGCATTAGGGAACATAAAGAACATCAGATGTATCATCAAAGTTATTGGCCTTGAACTTCATTCTGCTTTGGATTAGAAATGTCACTTCTCTTTTCTAATTTAATTATTTGATTTCCCTTCGAAATGCAACACAACCTGCTATTTTGTGACTTTCTCTGAATATTGTCTTCTTACTGAAGGATAAACTCGATGTTTATGTGCTATAATGTTTAATAAATAATACATGCCAAAAGAGTGACTTAGACGAGTTATATGTCCTCTCTGAGCTTCAGTTTCTTCGTATGCAGCTGAGAATATTAATATCCACCTAAGCAATGTTGTAAGGACGTAGTGATATGTGTGAAAGTGCTGGATTAGTAGTTCCCCATTGTCAGCAAGCTGATTTCAGCGGAACAAGGGATTTATTGAATGGGTGAGCAGTTAACAAAACATCAGAAGGTAAAAAACATGTGGATAAAATAGGTAATATCAAAGGAAAGACAGACAGAGAGAATCACAGCAAAAAACAAAAACAAAAACAAAAACAAAACAAAACAAAACCAACAACAACAAAAAACCTGCTCTGCAAAACCAGTTAGGTGAAAAGACAGCAGCTGTCACCATGAGCCGGGGAACCTGAGACTTTCTGGGGCAGAGCTGTGACTGTAGACAGTAATAATGGCAATTGCTAAAATTGTTGCCTCTGTAGTTTTTTGAACCTGAATGTTGCTGTTGCCACTGCTGATGTCATTGCTGAAGGAACACAATCTCCTCTCCCCAGGCTTCTTTGCTTTGCTATGTCTTGATTTAAATTCCTAGGTGGTTGCATCTGATCTACCATTCTTGCAAGAACAGAGTCTGGGAAAGTGAATATTTGACTTTTCACTCTCTGTAGAGGGAGGCCAACTCTGCTTTCAGAACAGGTTCATGTGGTAGGAAATTTCGCAACTAAGAAAAGAAATAAGAAGCAAATCAACAAACAACAAAATTTCACTATGTCCACAATACTCTATTACTTTCTGCAGTATCATATGGCCTAAATATATTATTTAAATATTATTATACAGACTAAGAAAAGAATAAATAGAAATAATTCCCAGGTGGTGGAGGTTAGGAACAGATTGTTTAGAAATATAATTTTGTGTTGAGATTAAGAACAGGTAAGATTCAGACAAACAGGGACAGAGGAAGTCAAGACTTCCAAGGTGGCTCAAACCGTATGGACAATGGTTTTACATTTTAAAATGTCAAAGTATATTCTTAAATGAGCAAAATCATTTGTCTGAAACAGAACACTAAAGACGTAAGTGAAACATACAGAGAGTAAATCTGGAAAGGTAATGTGTATCCTAGTTACATGATACCTTTAACTTTATATTAAGGACTAAAGGAGTTTTCAAGGATTTCAACTGGGAGATGATCTAGAGGGATAGTTATTAGACAACACGGAGCCACCCTGAGAAGATCAGCTGACTCTCTGATGACTTGCAGGTGACTTGGGGAAGAGGGACAGCAGATGAGGCACTTAAACATCTGAGCTTTGAAAATGACTTTGCAGTGATATAAATAATTTACTGTCTAAGGCAATTTGTTATATACCCTTATAGGAAGGTCAATCACCTTGAAAATAATCAGCAGAAATAGCATGCCCCCAAAAGCTTCGTTTGTCTGGCTTCTGCTTGTTATGGTATAACCTATTAGAGTATCCTTTTATTTAACTTTTATTTTAGGTTCAGGGGTACATGTGCAGGTTTTTTATACAGGTAAATTTCATGTGTCAGGGAGTCGGTGTACAGATTATTTTGTTACCCAGGTAATCAGCATAGTACCTCATAGGTAGTTTTCTATCCTTACCCTGTCTTTACTGTAATTTTACCTCTTTTGAATATAGTATACAGATTACAGATTGCAAGCAGGCTGCATTGTACATCCGCATCTATTTTCTATTAGTAATATATCTTAATAAGGACTTAAACATATTTTAAATGGTCATTTGTATCAATCCTGGAATTTAAATTTCCATCATCTGGTGAGTGGATAAACAAATTATGGTTTACCTACGAAACAGAATACAACTTAGCAATAGAATGAAGCAAACTACAGACACATGCAACAATATGAAGAAATCTCAAAGAAAACGTTAAACAAAAGAACACAGAAACTTAAGGCTATAGTACTGTATGATTCCATTCAGATGCCTCTTCTCAAAGGCAAATCCTGAGGAAGTTCGTCTTTACTGCTTTTGGTACTAAGATAATAATGGCATATCATATATATATATACATATATGTGTGTGTGTGTGTGTGTGTGTGTGTATATTTTCTTTTTTTTTTGAGGTGGAGTCTCGCTTTGCCACCCAGGCTGGAGTGCAGTGGCGCAGTCTTGGCTCACTGCAAACTCCACCTCCTGGGTTCAGACCATTCTCCTGCCTCAGCCTCCCGAGTAGCTGGGATTACAGGCACCCGCCACTACGCCCAGCTAATTTTTTGTATTTTTAGTTGAGAAAGGGTTTCACTGTGTCAGCCAGGATGGTCTCGATCTCCTCACCTCGTGATCCACCCACCTCAGCCTTCCAAGTATATACAGATATGTATATGTATATATACATATATGTGTTATATATATTTACATATATTGGAAGTGTATGTCTACAATTAATATTAGTTCTTTCTTAAACATTTGCCGGTAAAGCCATTCAGTCCTGGAGATTTCCTTGTAAGAAGCTTTTAAAATGTGACTTCAAATTCTTATTAGACATGAGATTATTTAGGTTTTCTATTTCATTGTGAGTGAGATTTGATAGATTTGATAGTTTGTATCTTTCAAGGAATTTGTCTCTTAAATCTGTGTTATCTTAAAGCTTTGCATAAAATTATCTTATCATCCTTTAACATCCACGGGATCTATGGTTATGTTCATTCTTTAATTCCTGACACTGGTAAATTGCATATTCTCTTTTTGTTTGCTTCATCAGTAGACTAAAGGTTTAACAGCTTTATTAATATTTTAAATGAGTAGGTTTTTGTTTCATTGATTTTTCTCTATTATTTTGCTGGTTTTAGTCTTATTGATTTCTGCTCTGACCTTTATAATGTTTGCTTCCTTGCTTGGTTTGGGCTTAATTTGCTTTTTTTTTTAAGTTCAAAAAATGTCTAATGTGGAAGATACGTAATTATTTAAGAATATACTATTGTTTCTGTTTTATGTGAACATTCAGTGCTATAAATTTTCCTCAAAGTGCTGAATTAGCTACATCCTAAGCATGTTGTTTCTAAATAATTATCAAAATGTGATAAAGTATAACATCCTGGAGATAAGATAACTTCATATTTATTTCAATTTAAGATATCAAAGTAACTATACATACAGGTTCACGTAAGTTTTGTGGCAGATTGTATTCTCCAAAGATGGTTGCAACTACGTTCTCCTTCTCCCATATTCTTCTACAAGGTGACTGACATTGACTTCATTCATTAATAGATGGAGTTAGATTACCCTCCTTATAAATGTAGATGAATTTGTAATTAGAGTATCATAGAAATGACTTTTTATGACGTCATGACGTCTCGGTTTGGTTTATAAAACGTGATGCAGCTTCTCTCCTGTTCACTGAAATACCCATATTTGAAGACCTGACTTACCATGTAAAAAATTTAACTTCTATAAAGTGACTATGTTGTGAGAAAGCCAAGAATCATGGTGAAGCCACATGTACGTACTTAATCATATAGTATGTAGCCATTTTGGTTGGCTTTTTTCACTTAATACTAAGCATTTAATTTTCCCCCATGTCTTCATAATTTGATAGTGCATTTCTTTCTAGTGTTGAATAATATTCCATTGCCTGGATGTATCACAATGATACACAATGGGTGTGTATTTGTCTATTCACCTACTGAAGGACACTTTAGTAGTTTTCAAGTTTTAGCAATTGTAAATAGAATTACCATAAATACTATGTACAATGTTTTGCATGGAAAAAACGGTTGAACTCATTCGTCAATACCAAGGAGCATGATTGCTGGATTATATGGTAAGAGTGTGGTTAGCTTGGTAAGAAACTGTCAAATTGTCTTTCATATAATCATGCCCTTTTGCATTCCTAGCAATGCTGAATGAGGTTCTTGTTTGTTTGCATTCCGATTAGCATTTGATGTTGTTGGCATTCTGGATTTCAGCCATTTTAATAGGTATGTCATGGTATCTCATTGTCATTTTAATTTGCATTTCGCTAATGACATATGATGGGAAACACCTTTTTAAATGCCTGTTTGCCATCTGTGTATCTTCTTTGGAGAGGTGTTTGTTGGCTTGTCTATTTCTTCTCTTGAAAGTGTCTTTCACTGAGCAGATATTTTTAATTTTTTGTTTGTTTGTTTTTGTTTCTTGAGATGGAGTCTCACTCTGTCACCCAGGCTGGAGTGTAGTGGCTCACTGCAATCTCTGCCTCCCAGATTCAAGTGATTCTCCTACCTCAGCCTCCCAGGTAGCTGGGATTATTGGTGCCTACCATGATGTCCTGCTAATTTTTATGTTTTTAGTGGAGGTGAGGTTTCACCACGTTGGCCAGGCTGGTCTCGAATTCCTGACCTCAAGTGATCTGCCTGCCTCAGCCTCCCAAAGTGCTGGGATTACAGGCATGAGACATTTTTAAATTTAATGAAGTTCAGCTTATCAATTATTTATTTAATGGATAGTGCCTTTGGTGTTATATCTAAAAAGTTAACACTAAACCCAAAGTCATCTAAATTTTCTTTTCTGTTAATTTTTAGGACTTTTATACATGTAGGTCTACAATCCATTTTGAGTAAATTTCTTGGTCAAAGTCAAACTGTGAAAATAATTTACCAATGCACAGGCAAACCAATATTTTCCTAATGGTTCCAAAGTAAACACAATCTCTAAAGTAAATAAGAAATTCCCGTTAGTCACAGGGTAGTTACTAGTATTGATCCACATACTGGTTAGCCCTGAGTGACTCTGAACTTACAGATAAAAGTATTTTTATACAGTGATGATTTTATGCAACATTCATTTAAGAAATATTTACTAAGTTTGTTCCCTGTGCAAGAGCCCTGGTGTCTCATTTTCTAGGCCCTAGAGATATAGTAGCCCACTAAACAAACAAAAATTGCTATCCTCAAGGAGCCTATATTCTAATGGGATAGAACATACCATAGACAAAATAAATAAAATGACTATAATAAATATTAGTCACTGGTAAATGCTACAGAGATAAAGTATAGGAAAGAAGAAGAGCTCATTTGGTTGTGATTTTACGATGTTTATTATAATTAGATAAAGCTCATGGATAAGAAGACATTTGAGAAGAGATCTAAGGAGATAAGGAAAAAAGTCATGTAGATATCTGGAAGAAGAGCATGGAAGAAGGTAGGCAAAAACTAAATCAGAGACCCAGTGGGGAGTGGAGATCATGCAGGACTTCGCAGACTTTTGCTCTGAGTGAGAGAAAGTCACAGAGAATAAAGGGGAAGTAAGAATGGGTGCTATAGAAATAAATGGAGGGGCTCTACAAAATGTTCTGTTTTCTTACAGTTTGATAAATACTCTAGAAAATCTTTAAGACTCTGAAAGCAAGAACTATGTCTACTCTAGATACTCCTTGGCTGGAACATTAGTGTTTACAACATATTTATTTGTGAAGATAAACCTCAATGGCGAAAGGATAAGACCAAAAAAAATTAAATTTCTGTATCATCTGAAGAAGTTGTAGTTATTATGCATGGAGAATAATCTTTGGTTACAGAAAAGATATTCTCTTTCTTCCAGAAAAGAAGATTGGATTTGTTTAATTCCCCACAATTTCAATGACAACAGAGAATATCAAAAAAACAATTAAAATAACATAATTATTTTCAGAGAAAAGTTGAAGTTGGAGCTCTGACACTTAGGAACTGTTCGGCCTTGAGCAATTTATCTCACCTCTCAAGGTCTCCATTTCCTCCTCCAAAATGGAAATAATAATAGCGCAAACTTCTTAGATAACGGCAGGGTTAAATTAAGTTAGGTGATATATATAAACATTCAGAAAATCATCTATTAAACATTAAGTGTTTGGATATATTATTATTAATGTCAATGATATTATTATCATCTTAGGAAACAGAGAAACTGGGCTGATACATTCAGCTTTAAGGTTCAGGACATGGTCAACACAATGCCATTTGCTATGTACCTTATCTAATCATTGTTGTTAGCTGTTATTTTTATCATAAAAACTCTGTATGTAGATTCTGCTAATATAGCTGTTTGTATTACATTGCATAAACATAATCTGAAAGTTTATTATTGCACAGTTAATACAGGCTCACCATCAAAGATAAGTCAAGTTATTTTTAAAAATAGAAATTAAACAATCTCTAGATCACTCACATGCATAGAAAACTACGATTGTTTTTCAGTTTGACCAAACTTAGTTTCTGATGTATCAACTCATTTTATTTTTACATTTAGAAGTTCTTTGCAACTTCTCAAATATCTTCTTTATTTTAGAGATAGTCTTGAGTGAGTGAATACACTCCTAATTATTTTTCTAGAAAAGGTCTAAAAGAAAAGCTGTTTCAGACAATTAGTATAAAAAAACACACATCCTCTAGGTCTTCCCAAGTTATCTTTGCATAGAAGCTTTAATCTTATGCTTAAAATGAATACCCTAGGAGTAATAGTCAAATTGGAAAATGAGCATATGAGATACATTCACAGTAAATATTGCTCTATTATTTTAGGCATAAATGCAAAATTGAGTGACATGTTTTCAAACACATACCCAAAACTACATGTCTCTGTATGTATGTGTGTGCACACACACAAACACACACAAACACACATATATAAAAATACACTCACATATATGAGAGGAGGGAGAGAGACTCCCTTTTGGTGTACTCACTCTCAGAGTACTCAGCTCAGTAAATATTTGTGGTGTGCATCCTCTGTACTTGTCAATCTGCTAGGCATTGGGAATACATAGGAGTGAAAAAAATGGTCCTTGTCGTGAAATACAGTTACATGACACATAAATAAACGGGTCTAACACGATGTGATCCTCTGTCAAATAATGACGGTATTCATAAAGACATGAGGGAAAAAATGAGTAAGCTATATAAGTTCCGATCCTAAGGAAAGGAAAGTAAGAAATGCTGAGCAAATCACTGGAGATTTAAGTCCCACCTTAAATTATTCGTTAAAATGTAATAGGAAAAAGAATGGGATAAGGAATTCCAGAAAGAAGGAACAACATTAACAAAGACTAAACATATGAAATACATCAAACATTGGGAGGTATCCTATTCTATTGATGCTGCCACTGCTTTAAAAGTAATTAATCTTTGAGAATTGTCCATAGACAATAATGACAAAGTGTAAGAAATTACTGAGAGTAGATTTCATTTGGGAAAAGTAAAACCATTCAAATGGATAAGTTCAATGTGAATAGAAATCTATAAAATACTAAATGGTTGGAGAATAAATATGGGCCATCTTCCCCATTTAATGATTCATCTAAGTTTGAGCAAAGCACTGGACGATGTCAGTGGAGGGAGGGCTCACCCACCCAAGGTGACAGTCACTGTTCAGGGAGGAGGTGGTATCTGAGCCGCACATTGAAGGATGAGTTCCGCAGATGGAGATGGGGTATTGATGCACCCAACCATGAGTATTGCCTTTCAAATCTTTGGCTTGAAGAGCTCAGCATTTGTTCTTCTGGTGCTGCCATTATCTCCACATGAAATGATTTTCAAAGGTCAGATAAGCCACTCAGGATGATCCTTCTCTTGTTTGTGGTCACTGTTTATGTAACTCTGCAGATTCCCATTCAAATGAGATCTCAGCCCAGGGCCCAATACAGTTGAATAAATTTGTACTAAATATGGTAGCAAATAAAACGAACTACAAACATGCACACATTGAGAGAGAGAGAAAGAGGGAGAGTGAGAGGGAAGTATTTCCCTAGGTGGTGATTTTGCAGTCACCAAAGGGACGCTCTGACCAGATGTTTGCTGTTAATATTTGCCTGGCCTTAATTTGGTTTGTCTAGATCCTCCTGATATGGGCTGTAACATGTCGGGGAATATTGGTCCAAATCTCACCCCATACTACCTTTGCCCAGATTAACAGGCTGGCCTGGACTGAATTAAATTGCTGTGGCATACCCCACAGGAAGGCTGGGTATCAGGTAGACTGAGGTAAGTAACCATGTGGTGCCCAGTATATACTAATGTTACCAGGTCAGAGCACATGAATGGTGGTCCCAGGACAAGCAGCAGCTGAACAAAACATGACCTCACTGGTTGGAAAGCACATTTACAAAGGTAAGTGCACATCACACAGTAAATACATCAGTTATACCACAGACATTAGAGATTTAAAACAACACCAAGTCCCTGAGGCTTCATAGAGGAATGGTTCTTACATAGTCTAGAGGTCTGGCCAAGTTTTGGACCAAGGTAATTTTTTCCTTTTCTTTTCTTTTCTTCCTTCTTTTCTCTTCTTTTCTTCCCTTTCTCTTTCCCTTTCCCTTCCTTTCCTTTCCTTTCCTTTCCTTTCTTTCTTCCTTCTCTCCTTCCTTCCCTCCTTCCTTCCCCTTTCCTTCCCTCCCTCCTTCCTTTCCTTTCCTTTTCCTTCTTTCCTTCCTTCCTTCTTTCCTTCCTTCCTTCCTTCCTTCCTTCCTTCCTTCCTTCCTTCCTTCCTTCCTTCCTCCATTCCTTCTTTCTTCCTCCCTCCCTCCCTCCCTCTCTTCCTCCCTTTCTTTCTTCCTCTCCCTCTCTCTTTCTCTCTCTCTCTCTCTTTCTTTCTCATTTTTGTCGACTGATTTTAACTAGAAACATTTTTATTTTGGATTTTATCATTTTAGCTTATTCAATCACTCATGCTTCCTTTTTATTTTTGAAATTATGATATAATTTACATACAGTAAAATTCATCTTTTTACAGTTCTGTGAATTTTGACAAGCACATACAGTTTTATAACTACTGTTACAATCAAGATAAAAAATAACTTCATCACCCCCCAAAATTAACCCTGACTCCTTCTGTTATCAACTCGTCTCCATTCCCTTGACCAGAGATGTGTCTTCTGTCTCTGTGGTTCTGTTTTTGCGAGAATGTCATATAAAGGTTATGATACGCAAGTAACCTTTCAGATCTGGCTTTTTACAATTAGCATAATGCATTTGAGATTCACCCGTGTTGAGTGTATTAATAGTTTGTTTCTTTTCATTATTCACAGTATTTTGTATTAGTCTGTTCCCATGCTGCTAATAAAGACATACTTAAGACTGGATAATTTACAAAGGAAAGAGATTTAATTGACTCACAGTTCCACATGGCTGAGGAGGCTTCACAATCATGGTAGAAGGTGAATGACGAGCAAAGTCACGTCTTACACAGTGGCAAGTAAGAGAGCTCGTACAGGGGAACTCCCATTTATAGAATCCTTAGGATCTCCTGAGACTTATTCACTACGAAGAGAACAGTCTGGGGACAACCACCCCCATGATGCAATTATCTGCACCTGGCTCTGCCCTTGTAATAATGGGGATTATTAAAATTCAAGGTGAGATTTGGGTGGGGACACAGCCAAACTGTATCATATTTCAAATGCATAGATGTCTTGTACTTTGTTTGTCCACTTCCTACTTGAGGGAATTTAGGTTGTTTCTAGTTTTTTATAGATATGAATAAAGCCTATATAAACATTCTATACAGGTTTTTGCGTAAATGTAGGTTTTTACCACTTGCGTAGCTATCGAAGAGTGAAAACTGCTGGATTGTATAGTAAGTGTCTATTTAACTTTAGAAGAAATTGTAAACTGTTTTCCCAAGTTGGTACACCGTTTCAAATTGCCACCAGCATTGCGTGACAGTTTCCATTAGTCTTCATCCTTGCTGACTCCTTACTGTTAGGTTTTGTTTGTTTATTCCTTTTTTTTTGTAGTTGTACTTCTTTTGTATTCTAATAGGTATATAGTGCTGTGTCATTGTGGTTTAATTTGCAGTTCCCTAATGACTAAAGAAATTCAGCATATTTTTATTTGCTAATATCCATCTATCTTTGTTGGTGAAATGTCTGTTCAAACTTTCATTCATTTATAAACTGGGTTATGTTACTATTTTTGAGACGAGAGAGAGAGAGAGAGAGAGAGAGAGAGAGAGAGAGATAGTGAGGGGCTTGCCATTTTATTCTCCTAACAGTGTCCTGTGAAGAGTAGATATTCTTAATTTTGGTCACATTGAAATAATCAGTCCTTCTTTTCGTAGATCTTGATTTTGATGTTGTATCTAAAATATTCATACCTTACTCAAGGTCACAAATATTTTTCTCCTATTATTTCTTTCAGAGTTCTATAGTTTACATGTAGGCCTATTACCCATTTAATTAATTTTTATCGGGTGCAAGGTATACACTGAGATTCATTCATTTTCACATGGTTATGAAATTATTCTGGCAACATTTGTTGAAAAGATTGTTTTTATTCCATTGAATTACCTTTGCATATTTCTCAAAACCCAATTAACTGTGTGGCTACATTCTGTCCCATTTGTCTACATGTCTATTCTTTCTCCATTGCCATACTGTCTTCACTACTGTAGCTTTGTAGTTAAAGTTTAGTAGGAGTCAATATTTAGAAATACAAATGCCTTTTGTATATTGCCCTTGTATCATTTGACATTGCCAAAGTTACTAATTAGTACTAGGAACTATTTTGCACATTTTTTGACATTTGCTACATAGATAATCATGTAATATACAAATAGAGGTTATTTTACGATTCTATCTCTAAGACGTATGCTTATTTTCCTTTACTTTTTGCAATGTGTAAGACCTCTGCTGTGATATTAAATAGAAGAGTTAAGAGCAGAAAGAAAAATCATTCAATACATCACCACTAATTGTAATATTAGTTGTAGCTTTTTATAGATGCCATTTATCAGGTTAAGGGTGTGTCCTTTATAGCTAGTCTGTTGAGGCTTTTACCATGAGTTGATACTAAGTTTTGCCAACATATTTTTCTACATCTATTGAGACGAATCTATGTTTTGCCTTATTTAGTCTTTCATATGATGAATTATACTGATTGGTTTTTCTGTTGTTGTCCCAACCTTGCATTCCTAAACTGAGCCTGCCCGATATTTTCTCTATAAGGTTGGATTTGAATTGCTAATGTTTCGTTGAAATATGTTTGTGCCTGTGGGCTTGAGTACTATTGACCTCTAGTTAGTTTTTTCTTAATGTCTTTTCTTACTTTGATATCAAGGTTATATTGAAAATAAGTTGTGTTGAGAAGTGTTCCTTCCTCTTCTGCTTTTATATGCAAATTTGTGTATAATTTATATTTCTTCTTTGTCTTTGCTAGAAATTGCTAGGGGAGGCATCTCCACTTGGATTTTTCTGTGTTGGAGAACTTTTTACTTTGGGATTTCAAGGGGAGGCTTTAAATAATATGCAATTCCTTTGATAGATATTAGACTATTCAATTTTCTATTTTTTCTTGAGTGAGGTTTGGTAGCTTTTATTTTTCAAGGAATTTTTCCATTTTATTTAAATTGAAATAATAAGCAATTGTATCTGATTATTTTAATATTTATTAGAATCTGTAGGTCATGTCCCCTCTTTAAATTCCAAATAGTTGTAAGTTGCATCTTTTTTTTCTGTTAGAAGTTTGGTTAGAAACTTATCAATTTTATTTATAATTTTGAAACACCTGAACATTTTGGTTCATTGGCTTTCTTTATTAACTTTCTTTTTGTAAAATTTCATTAATGGTTGCTGTTATTATGCTGTTTCTTTTACTGCTTTACTTTTTAATTTGCTCTAACATTTTTAGTTTCTTCGGGCACAAGTTTAGATTATTAATACAAAATCATTCTTTTCAATTGTAAGTATATGATGCTATAAATTTCCCTTTAAACAATGCTTTCATTTCAGCATTGACATTCTAATTTCAATATATTGCATTTTTATTTTCATTAAAATCAAATTTTTAAAATTTCTCATGTGATTTTTTTGAGCCGTGGATGATTTAGAATTTTATTATTTAATTTCATTTTGTGGATTCTGTATTTTTCTGTTATTGATTTGTAGCTCAACTTTGTTGTGTTCTAAAAGTAAATTTTGTAAAATTTTAATTTTTAAAATGCTTTTAGGTTTATTTTATGGCCTGGAATATCTTCTATCTTGTTGAGTGCCCATGTGTATTTGAAAAGAATGTATATAGGGCTGTTTTGGATAGAGTATTTCATAAATGTCAATTAAGTTGGATTGTTTAAAAGTGTTTTACAGGTCTGTTATAAACCTAGTATTCATATATACATATTTTTTCCATAACTTTGTTTAACGAATTTTGAAGCTATCTTGTTATAGATACATATAGTGCTATTACAGTCTCTTGGAGAATTGACTAATATATTGCTACACAATATTTTTCCTTTTCTCTAATATGCCTTTCTTTGAATTCTAATACTTCTCTAGCATTAGTATAGCTATGCAAGCTTTCTTTTGATCAGTGTTTAGATGAAATATCACTGGTTTTTCCTATTTAAATAATTAATAATATCTAACATAATTTTAATTAAACATTTATTTTGAGATAATTGTGGGTTTTCAAGCAGTTGTAAGAAGTAATATGAGGATATCTATGCACCCTTTACCAAGTTTCCCTAAATGATAACATCCTGCACATATAGTACACTATCACAACCAGGAAGTGACATTGACGTGATTTAGTAATCTTATTGCATTTTTATTTTCGTTAAAATCAAATTTTTGAAATTTCTTATGTGATTTTTTTTGACCTGTGGATGATTTAGAATTTTATTATTTAATTTCATTTGGTGGATTCTGTATTTTCCTGTTATTGACTTGTAGCTCAACTTTGTTGTGTTTCTGTTTTGCTTGTATTCATTAGTGTGTGTATATTTAGCTCTATAAATTAATTTCATCACATTTGTAGTACATGAATTTATCACTAAAGTCAAGGTACAGAACAGCTCCCTCCTCCACTAATTCCACAGTTACCCTTTTATAACCATATTCAAATCTCCCAATTCCTAACTCTTGGCATCTACTATTCTGTTTCTTATTTCTACAATTATTTTGAGAACTTTATCTAAATTAAACCATAAATGGTGTAATTTTTGAGAGCTTTCTTCACTCAGCAAAATTTTGTAGAGATTGAGTCTGGTCGTTGTACGTACCAATGGTTCATTCTTTATTGCTTAACCCTTCATTCATTGAAGGACATTTTGGCTGTTTCCAGTTGTGGTTGTTGTGAATAAAGTTGTCATGGAAATTAATGTACAAGTTTTCATGTAAATATACTTTTTCATTTCTCTACGATAAGTGTTCAAAAGTACAATTGCCAGTCACATGGTGATTCCAGGTTTAGTTTCTTCAAGAAAATGCCAAAGTGAGGCTGACAGCAGTGGCTCACACCTGTATTCCCAGCACTTTATTTCTGGGTTCTCTATTCTTGGTTTCCTAATATTTTGTTGATGATGTTTGCATCTGTGTTCATCAGGGATATTGTTCTGTAGCTTTCTTTTTCTGTTATGACCTTGTCTGGTTTTGGTATCAGGGGGATGCTGGCTTTGTAGAATGAATTAGGGTGTCCCACTGAACTATGTGTCGATTTTTGTACCAGTACCATGCTGTTTCAGTTACTATGGCTTTGTAGTATAATTCGAAATCAAGAAATCTGATGCCTCCAGCTTTGTTCTTTTGCTTAGAATTGCTTTGTCTATTCAGGCTTTTTTTTGGTTCCATATGACTTTTTCAATTTTTTTTTTAATTCTGTGGAAAGTGACATTGGTAGTTTGATAGGGATTGCATTCAATCTGTAGATTGCTTTGGGCAATATGGCCATTTTAATAATATTATTCTTCTAATCTATGAGCATGGGATGTTTTCCCATTTGTTTGTGTCATCTAGGATTACTTTCATTACAATTTTATAGTTCTCCTTATAAAGATATTTGTCATCCTTGGTTAAATATATTCCTTAAGTACTTTATTTTTATAGTTATTGTCAATGGGATTGCCTTCTTGATTTGGTCCTCCACTAGACAATTATTGGTGTATAGAAATGCTACCAATTTCTGTACATTGATTTTGTATCTGAAACTTTACTGAATTCATTTTTTCAAAACTAAGATTGTTTTTGGTGAAGTCTTTAAGATTACCATAAGTGAACAGGGATAATTTGATTTCCTCTTTTCCAGTTTTGTTGTCTTTTATTTTACTTTCTTGCCTGATTGTTCTGGCAGGGACTTCCAGGACTATTTTGAGTAAGAGTAGTGAAAGTGGGCATTCTTGCTTTGTTCCAGTTCTTTGAGGGAATGCCTCATGCCAGTTTTTTGAAAATTTTTATCATGAAGGGATGCTGAATTTGATCAAAAGCTTTTTCTGTGTCTATTGAGATAATCATATAGTTTTTGTCCTTAATTCTGTTTATGTGATATATCACTTTATTGATTTGCATATATTGAAACATTCTTGAATCTATGGGATGAATCCCATCTGATCAAGGTGAATTCTAATCTTTTTGGTGTGATGTTGGATTTGATTTGCTACCATTTTATTGAGGATTTTTTTGTCTATGTTCATCAGAGATATTGTTCTATAGTTTTCTTTGTTGTGTTGTGTCATCTGGTTTTAGTGTCAGGATGATACTGACCTCATGGAATGAGTTGGGGTGAATTCCCTCCTCTTCAATTTTTAAAAATAGTTTTAGGAGGATTGGTATTCGTTCTTCATTGTGTGTTTGGTAGAACTTGACTGTGAATGCACTTGGACCTGGGCTTTTTTTTTTTTTTTTTTTTTTTTAGGGGGAAGGGAGGAAATTTTCTATTACTGATTCAATCTCATCGCTCATTATTGATCTTTTCAAGAGTTTTATTTCTGGTGCAATATCAGGAAGCTGTATGTTTACAGGAATTTATCCATTTCCTCTACATTTTCTAGTTTTTTTTGTTTTGTTTTGTTTTTGGTTTTGAGACAGGGTCTCACTCTGTCATCCAGGCTGGAGTGCAGTGGCATGATCTTGGCTCACTGCAGCCTCCTCCTCTGGCACTGAAGCAGTCCTCCCACCTCATTCTCCCAAGTAGCTGAGGCTACTTGGCACATATCACCACACAGCTAATTTTTTTTTTCCGTAGAGATAGGGTTTAGCCATGTTGCACAGGCTGGTGTTAAACTCCTGTGCTCAAGCTATTTGCCCGCCTTTGCCTCCCAGAGTGCTGGGATTACAGCCACTGCATGCAGCTTCTGATAATTTTTTCTATTTCTGTGTTATCATTTGCAATGTCTCCTTTTTCATTTCTAATTGTGTTTATTTGCATTTTCTCTCTTCTTTTTTTACAATTAGTGTAGCTAGTGGTTTATCAGTTTTGTTTATCTTATGGAATAATTGATTTTTGTTTTGTTAATTCCCTGGGTGTTTTGTTTTGTGTGTGTGTGTGTGTGTGTGTGTCTTTATTTCATTTAGTTCTGCTCTGATCTTTATTATTTCTATTCTTCTGCTAACTTTGGTTTTGGTTTGTTCTTGTTTTTCTAGTTCCTTGAGGTGTGATGTTACATTGCTAATTTGTGATCTTTTACCTTTTTTTGATGTAGGAACTTAATGCTGTAAACTTCCCTCTTAGTGCTGCTTATATTTTATCCCACAGGTTTTAGTATGTTGTGTTTTCATTTTCAGTCACTTCAAATGTTTTGTAATTTCTGTTTTAATTTCTTCATTTACCTACTGATCATTCAGGATCATAATGTTGAATTTCCATGTATTTGTATAGTTTCCAAAATTACTCTTGGTATTGATTTCTAGCTTTGCTCCACTGAATTCTAAGAAGATATGTGATATGATTTTGGTTTTTTTGAATTTGTTAAGAATTGCTTTGTGCTGTAACATGTGGTCTGTCTTTGAGAATGTTCCATGTGCTGATGAAAAGAATCAATATTCTGTAATTATTATGTAGAATGTTCTGTAAATGTTTGTCAAGTCCATTTGTTCTAAAGTCCAATGTAAATCTAATATTTATTCGTTAATTCTCTGTTTTGCTGATCTGTCTAGTGCTGTGAGTGGGGTGTTGAAATATCCCAATATTATTGTATTGCTGTCTATCTCTTTAGGCATACTGATACTTGTTTTGTGAATTAGGGTGCTCCCATTTGGATGCATATATATTTAGGATTGTTATATCCTCTTGCTAAATGATCCCTTTATCATTACACAATTACCTTCTTTGTTTTCTTTTTTTTAATGTTTGTGATATAAAATCTGTTTTATCTGATATATAAAGAGCTACTCCTGCTCACTTTTGATTTCTCTATATATGGAATATCTTCTCTCATCCCTTGACTTTCAGTCTATATGTGTCTTTATGGGTAAGGTGATTTTACTTGTAGGCAACATGTTTGTATATAGTTGGATGATGTTTAATTTTACAGGTAAAAGGAAAGTCTTAGAAGGGTGCTGAAGTCAGTGTGTCAGAATAATAGGATGGCAGGGAAGAGAGAACAGGAACATGATTCATCAAATTGTGTGCCTGTGGTTGCATGTGTGCTTGAGTGTACATGTGCCTGAATGTGTCTGTGTGTGTGCACATTTGTGTCATCAGTAAAATCCAGCTGCTCAGGGGCAGCCATAGAGAAGGCAGATATTTGAGTTTCACAAGGGTTTGGATTAGGCCTTTTGCAGTTGTGTTATAACGAAAGCTTAGGGCATCTGAAGGTATATCAATACTCTAAGCTGGAGAAAGAGGGAAGTGAGAATATGAGGATATTTACACTCCTATCTACAATGTATGAAAATGTGAATTTCTTATGCTCCCATTAGATGTTGCCATGAATCTATTATGTAACTTGTTTTTCCCACTTATTGACATTTTGATTTCTTTTTTTCATCAATCAACCTTTCCTATCTTCTCAATATTTTTCTAATTATGTTTGTGTCTTTAAAACAAATTTTAAGAACTTACATATTTTAGCGATACAAAACTTTGTCACATATGTTACACATATTTTCTCTGTAGATTACTCTTTGACTAAGTTTCTGTCATGTTTGATCTGTAGAAGTTTGAATGTTTAAATATTAAATTGGTCATTATTTGTTCAGTAGCTTTAAGCTTTCCTATTGTACTTAGGAAGGCCTCCTCCACAAATGCTTTAAAATAATCTCATATTACTTTGAATAAGCTTGCATTTTTTGAACACTTTACTTTTTGTAATTTATGTATGCTGTAAAGTAGTGATCAAACTTATTTTTTCTCCAAATGTTTGCTCAATTTTCTCAACATAATTTGGGAGAAACCCAGTTTTTTTTCTTACATATTTGCAATACCAAATGCACTATGGATTAAATTTCATGCATTCTTGGATATATTTATCATTCTTATGTTTTGTTCTTCTGGGATAGCCATATTTTGTTATAATAGTAACTTCTTAGAATGTTTTAATATCTGATAAGACAAAACCACCTCAATTATGCAAAGATTTCACATTGTTCTTGGCAATATTCACACATTTATTCTTCTATATCAACTTTATATTCAATTTGTCCACTTCCCAAATATGTCCCTGTTAAGTGCATGACAGAAATATTACTGGGTTTAATTATTTATTTTGGAGGATTGACATTTTAACTAGGAACAGGGCTTGTGATTCTTAATTGTATTCTTAATATTTTTCTGTAAAATACAGTTTATTGCACATGGAACTTACATGTTTATTTTTGCATTTAGCATTATGGATCTTGTAGTTATGTCACTGTATGGATGAAGTCCATTAGTAGTTGTTTCATTTCATTCTCTGACAATTAATAGATGTTACTACAAACCTCCTATATCCTGCTACATATGAAAACTATCAGTTCTAACTATTTTAATTTAAGCTCTTTTATTTTCTAAATATATAAAAATGTCTGCAAGTAAGGATAATATCTCTATTTTAGATATACCACTAATTTTATTTTTTTAAATTATATCACATAGTCCCTATAAAACCATTTTAAATAACCGATATCCTTCTATTTTTTTTCTTGATTGTAGTAAAATATGTTTTAAGCAATTATTCTTTTAATGTAATACTTGCTCCTGGTTTTTGATAAATACTTTTACCCCGTGCTTATATTTTCTTTGTTTTTATTAGACTTTTCATTAAAAAATAATATCTACTTTTACTCATTGTTGCGTTGGCTTTTTGGTTTGCTCTGTTTTCTAGTGGAATAATCTCAGTTTCAGTCTTTATTAATTCTTATGTACTTTCCTTTGGTGTATTTTTCTCTGCTTCTTTTACTTCTGGTGTTGGTGTGTGTTCATTCTCACACTCTCCTTTAATTCAGATGCTCTGATGACGGGCAGGAGATGCCGGCTCAGTCTGGAGACACCCCTCCTCCTTCTCACCACAAATCTGGGGAAATCTTTCATCAAGGAAGACTTTCTGTCAGAATCTTTCATTTTTCACAAAAAGGAATGCTTTTCTCTGACCTTGGTAGAGCATATTGATCTTTCTTCAGTCGATAACACAAAATGTCTGCACTTCTGGTCCTCCCAGATGACAGCCATTTGAGTGGTCTGGCGGGAGGTCTTACCACAAGGCCATCTGAGACAACTTGGATCTGAAAGGAATGAGCTAAGAATTCTGTAAACTATTTACTTTGCAGGATTTTCTAGTTTTTATTATTATTATTATTATTAATTTTGTCTGATTTTATTTATTTATTTATTTTTGTGATGGAGTCTCACTCTGTCACCCAGGCTAGAATACAGTTGCACAATCTCGGCTCACTGCAACCTCCACTTCCTGGGTTCAAGCGACTCTCCTGTCTCAGCCCCCTGAGTAGTAGGGATTACAGGTGCACGCCACCACACCTGGCTGATTTTTGTACTTTTAGTGGAGGCAGGGTTTCATCATGTTGGCCTGGCTGGTCTTGAACTCCTGACTTCAAGTGATCACCTGTCTTGGCCTCCCAAAATGTTGGGATTACAGGCCTGAGCCACTGCACCCAGCCTTATATGTGTGTGGTTTTTTCCCCCATAAATTAAGTAAAATTTTAAAAAAGCTACATACCTGGGACCAATATCTTTTGCTGTCTCTACAGCCATCAGCCCCAGCACCAGGATTTTCTTAAAGAATTACTATGAACTTAAACTCTCTACTGGCTTACCCTGGAAGCCAGTTTGAAAAAACAAGTCCATAAAATTTCTCTGCATTTGTAAAGTATGATTTGTGAAGACTTGTTCTATCATATTCCAAATGTCACATACATAAAGGTTTTTAGATATTTATCTCAGAACTTTGAGGCTGGAAATGATTTTGCTCTCCTATGAAATGTAATGAATTCCATTATTAAATAGTGAATGCTGTGTCATTTATGCTCTGTCATTCATAGCATTCATAGAATGACACAGCATGTGTTATGGTTGGTAGGAAGCTCAATACTCTATTTCTGTATCATCTTTTTCTCTCCTTGCTCTTTTCTTCTTTTTCTTTCTCTTTCTCTTTCTCAGCCTCTATGGGTTTTAATCCTACTTGTTCTTTAATTGTAAGTTGCTTTTGTGAAAATAAGGCAGATATAATCAAGTCAGAACATGTATAAATATGGAATAAAAATAAAGAAAAGTAACTTCAATATTTATAAGCCAAAGGAAAAAGTACTGTTTTCTTTTTCTAACCTACCTACAGTAATTTTTGGGCTTCCAACACTTGGAATCAATCTGAAAAATAAAACAAAACAATAACAACAACAACAACAAACCAAGGCTCTTCTATAGAAGAATCATTTCCTGGCACTGCACTCCATCTCTCTATTTGTGAGAGGGTAACAAGTTGATATTAACTCTTTAACCCTGGGGTTATAAGCCAGAAAGAATAGAAGAAGGGCTTTCTATATATCTCTTTCCATACTTGATGTGGAAAGTTCAAGACCCAGAAACAAGTAGAATTGTATTTTATTGTAACCTATTTTTGATGATATTCCAGGCTTCTTTCTACACATAGCTTTCAATGTTTACTCTAACAAAAAATAAGCAGTAACCAAAAGTCTTAAACATTTCTTTCAAATACTCCTAGACACAGATGCCAAGCACGGAGAACCTATATGATCATCTCTTACACTTTCTAGAAGCCCATGAGTCCTTTTGCCCAGAGGTCAAGTCTAAAATGCAAATTCAGTCCTGAGAGTTTCCTTATCTGGACTTTCTTCTATCATGGCTCCCTCAGGAAGGAGGGAAGAGGGAAGTAGGCCTGTGTGACTCCAGAGGCAGGGCACAGTATCTGTTTCAATGCTGGCCAGCTCTTGGCTCCTTTATTCTGGGCTCTGAGGTAGGTCACAGGTCAGCCCGCCATACCTGGGCTCACGTGGAGCTCCTGATTGCTTTAAGGGGTCCCTTCATGGATTGCGCAACTCTGTGCCTTCCTCCAGGGAGACCCAGGCTCTGTGGGGAGATTACACACACATTAGGCTCATCATTTTGATAAGAGAATGCCTAATTCAAACAACCCCCAAGAATGATTACACATGTTTATAAGTGTCCTGAGCTCTGCAGTATTTCCAGGCTTAGGGTTCCCAGGGCGATACTGTACCCACTGCTTCCACTTTCCTCTGCAAAAGAAAACACGATGCAATGGGGATCATGTTGTTTAACTCTTTTCTGGTGCATTTTTAAAATTCATATAGATATTTCTAGCCCTGAGTTTCACCACTCATGGAATAAATGGCATTCACTAATTTAGGAGAGGAGCAGAGATAACCTAAAACAAAAGATTTATTGAAAGGTAGGCTTTGTTCCAAAAAACCGGGTAAAAGAGTGGTTCTAAACTCCAAAAATGTTTCTTCACATGTCAAGGACAGTGCTATGAAATGCAAGCTAAGAAAAGCTTTCCCATGAAAGGGGAAAGAAATTAAAAGTGTGTGCAATAGGTGAGAATTCTTAGATGTAGAATAGGCAGTACTCCATAAGAATGGAGAAGATTCCCCAACCGAAGCAAGAAGGGTTGTGATTCAACATTGTGTTTGCTGTGCAGTTGAAACACATAGAACACTAGAAGCAACCTCATCTTGTGGGTGAAGGAGGCCTGCATCCTCCAGGCACAAATGGAAGAAGTAAAAGTAGAAACATTACAAAGAAACCATAGCCTACTTTAATCCATACGTCTCTTTCTGTGGTTTGGAGCCATTTTGCTTCCCGTTCTTCATCTGTCTTGCCCTAAAGCTGGAGAAAGGGAGCCCTATTGAAGCTGTGTAGTAGTTATCATTTGTGCAATGCTTTGAAATGCTGAAAAGCCCTATACACCACCCAACATCTGTTATTCTGTTTTCCCTTGCCCTGTGAGATGCAGCTAAGCAGGGCACCTCAACCTTCCCATGACGTCTTCCAGTGCTGTTTTTGTTAGTTCTTTAAAAAAGTTTTGCCATAGAGTAAAAAACAATTCAAAATGATGAGAATTTTTAGGAGTAATATTAGTTTTCAAGGCTGCTGTAAAAAAGTACCTCCAACAGAGTGACTTAAAACAACACAAATTTATTGTCTCACAGTTCTGGAGACTGGAAGTCCGAAATCAAGGTGTTGGCAGGGCTGGTTCCATTCGAAGACTGTGAGGAAGAATCTGTCCCAAGCCTCTTCTGAGCTCCTGGTGGTTTCCTGGCAATCCTTCATGTTCCTTGGCTTGTGGAAGCCTCAACCTGATCTCAGCCTTCATTTTCACATGCCATCCTCCCTCAGTGTGTGTGTGTGTGTGTGCACATGCACACGTATGCACGAGCGTGCATGCATGTGTGTCTAGTACAGTTTTTCTTTTCTTAAGGACACTGATTATATTGGACTAGGGGTCCACCCTACTCCAGTATGACCTCATTTTAACGAATTGCATCTGCAATGATCCTGTTCTGGTCGCAGTCAGAAGCTATGAGGCTAGGACTTCAGTTTATGCATTGGGAGGGGAGGCAATTCCACCCATAACCGTTGTTTTATCTATTTTCAACTTTAATGTAGAAGAGTGCAAGAAAATAGAAGTAAAAGAAATTTGGGGGGTTCTGATTTTACAGAAACATTGGAAAGTCTACACAACTTACAAATTTGTTTGGCTTCCGGCCTATCCATAAGAATGAATTCACCCATTCACCCTTCTCCTCTTCTTCGGACATCCTGTGGCTCATTAATGTCAGGCTTGCTTGGGGCTTCTAGAAGCAGACCCCTGCTCTGTCCTGTGCACAATGCCGCTCCAAACGTGCTCCACCGAAAGGTCTCTGTTTTTCACATTTTATATACTTGTTTTTCTTGCTTTAATTCTTGAAGTTTCGTTTTTTCCATGCAAATATGAAAACACATTTTAAAAAAAGAGGTATTTTCTCCCTCTCAGCAGCAGAAGTTTGAAAACGAAGATTCATTTTGCATCTTTGACAGACGGATCTACTGAAATTTGTCTTTTTTAAAAAGGCATATTCTCTCTTTTTTGCAGTAGGAGCCAATAAACAAAGTAGTGGGCCCCTAATTTACGTAAAAATTAATAAGAAACTTTATCTGAGATGCAGATGCTTTATTGCCTGACTTAGCATGTCACAAAAGTCAGAGTAGAAGTATTGAGCACTGAAAATTCAAGAACTTTTTGAAAAGCTGTGGTCTCCAAATTAAGGCTTCCAGAAGAAATATTAAAAGTCTGCTCACTTTCATAGTAGCTTTATTCTCAGATAAGTATTTGTAAATAAATCTCAGAAGGCAAGTCCAATTTATCATCAAAGCATTTCTTATGTGCCAATTTGAGGAACATCGAATATTTATTACATGCTCCCCTGGAGATGACAAAATCTATACAAAATAAATAAATATTTTCTGATTTAAGGAAGTGCAAATTTTATGTGTGTTAAAACTTGTATAGATAACCTCCAAATCAAGGGCGTGAGATCCAAATGTGTTCAAAAGAAGCACATACCCACTCTTATTGTGACCAAAGTAAACTTCAGGGAATACCTGGATTGTACTAAAAACAAAAAGAAAGCTCAAGCAATAATGAAATCTGAACATAGTAGAGGGGAGGAATTGGGAGAGCAGGAGATACGATGTATGATTCTACTTCGGTGGCTTCCAGGGGTCCTAGCACTTTTCTTTTCTGAGCCTCTTCAAAATGAAAACAATAGAGGGATGACCGTATTTCAGCTCATCCTAAGTTTACAGCTAGTTGTATGGTGAGGCTGGCTCTAATTTTTAACTTATTTTTGTCTTTTAAATTAACTAACACACCATTTAAAAAATAATTTTCTATGTAGAACCAAAATTTTATTAAGAATTAGATTCAGTGATTTTCTTCAAGCTTTGCTGATTCACTTTTAAGGATATTTCTTATACATAAGACACTAGAGTTTAAGAGGAAATACATTTACCAAACGAATTTTTAGTTTTATCTGGCTCCTAAATATGTGAATAGCAGTTTTAGATTTCTAATGAATGCCATGCCCAGTCGGATTTGTCTAGGGGCAAAATCCCTTAAGATGCCCCTTGCTGTAAACCTCTCAAAAAGAAAATCTCATCACAAGCCAAAGAAATGAGTCCAAGGGGTGTTGTGATTCCCCTAAATTCTCAGGTCAGCAGCATTCTCATTTCTGACTTTTTCACTTCGGTCAGCTGGAATCACATGCCACGGTAAAGAGACTGGCAATTCTTTTATCTCAGTCTTACCAAATAGGTAGCTTTGGAAACTACTTCCCCACTTGAGTATTGCAAAAGCCTCCCTAACCGATAAATCTTCCAAGTTCATCTCCAAACAGATAGCACAATGCTTGCGTCAGCACTTTGCCTGGCATTTGAACTCCTCATTACTGACTTAAAAACAGGAGGATCAGGAAAAGGGAAAACAGATTCCAAAATGCTGAACCTGATAAAACACCACTGGGGGAAATTAAAGTAGAAGTGAGAGAACAATAGCTCTTTTGTCCTTCATCACCTCCTCATAATGTGAAAAGGAAAATGCAAGCGTTTATATGAGAAACGATCCCCTGGGGTAACCCCCTTGACGAAGCCTGTGAGATTCAAAACGGAAAGTCAGTTCCAATCAGCTTCCCTGAGATATTTCCATTTTCTCCCCCATGAAGGTAACAGTCTTCGGTTTTCAGTCTGCAAATAGTAAGTTCTAAATACATGCTGGATGAAGGGAAGTGCACATGAAAAATGTATACAGAAATTAATAGTTTGGAACGATCTCAGGTGGATTTTGAGTAATATTGCAATAGTATATGAAAAAATAGATTTAAAAATTCTCTTTAAATGAAATACATGTAAAAGAAATTAGCACTAGGGACTATAAGGGAAGCTGAACCACTCTGAGGATTCCATTTGTCTTTTAATCCACTTTGTCCTCTATATGAAATGTGGCATAAAGACATCTGCCGATATTTTAAAGGCTTCTGCTGGTGCCTGAATTATATTTTTAAATGAGACCCTAAAGCTGCATTCTAATGCATTACTTTCATTTAGTAAAGTGTGCATCCAGCCTCATTCTACTCCCTCGGCATCCTTTATTTAATCAGTCTGAGAGCAGCACAGAACATCTCCATCTCCACATGCGTCTCTGCCAGATACTGCTGACTTTTACATTTAACCTTTCTGGCAACACATGACCTACTTGAAGGAAAGGAAATAGATATACAACTGAGCAGGAGATGGAGGAGGGGGAGAAACATTCCTTTAGATAATCAGTGAGACATATGTAAATCTGACTCTTTGCACCTGATGTGATGCATGTCATTGGAGTTGCCATAATAAACAACTTTAGAATTCCTTTGTAAGATAAGAGCACTGTGATTTCTATATTTGACACACAATTTAAGCTTGATTAAGAAAGTCGATCTGCTATTTGTTTTTGTTTGTTTGTTTTTTGAGACAGAGTCTCACTCTGTCGCCCAGGCTGGAGTGCGGTGGCGCAATCTCGGCTCACTGCAAGCTCCGCCTCCCGGGTTCCCGCCATTCTCCTGCCTCAGCCTCCTGAGTAGCCGGGACTACAGGCGGCCACCACCTCGCCCGGCTAGTTTTTTTTATTTTTAGTAGAGAGGGGGTTTCACCGTGTTAGCCAGGATCGTCTCGATCTCCTGACCTTGTGATCTGCCCGCCTCGGCCTCCCAAAGTGCTGGGATTACAGGCGTGAGCCATTGCACGCGGCCATTTGTTATTTTTAGAAAATAAAAATACCGCATTAACTGTGGCGGCAGTGGTTGGGATGACCACAGCGGGTTCCTTTGGAACCTGCATTAACCAAACGATATAGTTGGTTCAGAGTGCAAAACATCATGGAGTAGTGGATTTGAACTCAGGAGGACTCTGCTACTATCACAAGATCTTAACTGTTCATCTGGTGACATGGAACAGTGGGGAGTGCGTGGGCAGTGGGACCCAGAAGGATTGGATTCCAGTCCAATTGTGCAGCTAGTTATTGAACGTGGGGCCTTAGAAGTGGATGGAGGCTCACTGAATCTCAGCTCTTCGCCTAATTGTAAAATCTATATAGTAGAGATTTCAGCTCCATCATAGACTTCTGTAAGAATTAAGTGAAATTGTGATTCAAAAGCACCTGACAGAGTAAGTAAGTATCAGAGAAATGTTAGATCTTGACCTAGTCAGGCTAATTCAGTGTATGCTAAAGTAACACATGACCTCATTCTTCCATAATAAGCAGCAGATGAGTTTATTCCTTCCTGATGCTCTTTGTGCTAAAAGGGTTGTCAGCGGGTGCTGAGGGAGATGAAGACAAGCCGCCTCTGTCTGGTACATGCATTTGTCCCTGTAGCAGGGAAAAATGAGCAAATTGCCCAAGAGTTTTCTACCACTTCAGACCAGAAATGATGCGCGTTAGTTCTGCTCACATTTTGTAGGAAAGCTATAGTCACTGGGCCCCGCCTAACATTCAGGAGCTCCGAATATGGTGAGCATCCTCTCTCAGATATAGTTCTGTCTCTTCCCCACTAAAGACACTTTTTCAGGCACTTCAACAATATTTTAAAGATCACCTAAAAACCAGAACAAAGTATGGTTAATAAATAATGCACAGTATTTCTCATAGTTTGGGCGTTATTGGCACGTTTTCCTAGCGATCTATCAACAAATAACAAATTTGACTAAATTGTCACCATCATTTCAGCCAAAAGTAAAGAAATATTATCTCCTCTTCACCTACAAAACAACTTAATTTTTACTATTTTGGCAACTCAATGGATAACAGAAATCTGATTTTCATTCTTTTTTTAAATTATCGTATTTTCCTTTTTTTTTTTTTTTAAGACAGAGTCTCAGTATGTGGCCCAGGCTGGAGTGCAGTGGTGCAATCTTGGCTCACTGCAACCTCCGCCTCCCAGGTTCAAGCGATTCTTCTGCCTCGGTCTCCCAAGTAGCAAAGACTACAGGTGCACTCCACCACACCTGACTAATTTTTGTATGTGTAGTAGAGACGGGGTTTCACCATGTTGGCCAGCCTGGTCTCCAACTCTTGACTTCGTGATCCACCTGACTCGGCCTCCCAAAGTGCTGGGATTACAGGCATGAACCACTATGCCCGGCCACATGTTTTTAAAAATATAAAAAATTTCCTCATAAGGCATTTGCCAATTTTTGGTATTCCGGAGGGGACAGGGACCCTATGTTGTGCAGCATAAAAGTAATCATGCGGTGACCCAGCGACCTCCTGCAGGTGACTTCCTTCTCTCAGGTGGGCTTCATCTCCACAACTGTAAAATAAGTTGTACTGCCAGTTCTCCGGGAACTTTCAGCCCCTGATATCAAACCATTCTATAGAGGTTTGTTTTTTTTTTTAATAACAAAAATTTTTTTAATAAAAATATGTGGAATGTATAATGCCAATAAAATGTCCTCTGCTTTCCACCAAAGGCATTCTATCCTATGGGCAGGAGACAGAGTCCCTGCTTCCTGCCAGGGAAACCGTCTCTCTTGATACCCGCAGTGGGTCAAGTGAGAAGCATGGAGATGAAATCACATCCACAGATTTCTTCAAGTGCTGCTGACTAATCAGGCATTATTCTTTACCTTTCATATGTTTGAACATTTCAAGTCAGGTTTTGGCTTCTCCCTAGGATGCTCTTCTCCGCTTCAAATACAAATCCATGTTTAAATCATTGAATTTGCCCCAGGAAATTTGAGCATGCATCTTGTCAGCCAAGATTTGACTATTTTTCAGGCCTCCTATTGACTTAAGAGACATGGAGGTCAATAAGATGAATCTCTTCCTCAGTGACCACATTACCTACTCTGAGAAAAACAAATTGGTAAATAAATGAACAATTAGAATACAGCATGATAAATATAAAGATGGGGGGAAGAGCAATGCATGTTCTTTGAAAACAGGAAATCTGTAACGTGCTGGAGCACAAGAACCGCGGTTTATGAACGTTCTGAATGAGAAAATGGATTCACACGGTCTGATTCCCTCATACTCAATCATGTCATTGACACTTGGCCACTTTTCAGGATGTGAAAAGGAATCTCTCAGTGATTAAGCGCATTCCCCTTAAAATCACTATACTGCACATATGCTGAATCTTTACAGCAAAATATACATCACCAGTGCTCATTTTCCCATGGAGAATTGAGAGATTCTCAGGGGAATGTCCTGACTTTCAAGCTGTCTTCTTTTCTTCCTTTGCCAATTCGTGTATTTTCTTCCTTATCCCACACCTGATATTACAGATTTCTTTCTTCATTCCATCACTCTTGCTTCCCCACCTGTTCCCGTAGTCCCTCCCCATTCTAGACAAATTTCCTCTTAACGGGTCTCCTCATAGCACCTTGCATTCTAAATATCAATAGGTTGGTCTCTGTCCTGATATTTCAAAGAATCAGGATTGAAAGTTTGAAGCCTTTTCTCTGCTAGGATTGAGCTTTCTAAAACACAAATTCAGTTATTAGGGGCAGGGACTATTGCACCAGACATAATATGTATCCCTGGAATGTAGATCCAGGTGCCAGAAAATTGCAGGCCAGTAGGAAAATGGTGTAATCTGTGATTCCATCTGGCCCATGAATTTCCAGTGGCCTTGCTTATAGATTGTCAGAACTGTTCATTAAGTTTGTTGTGAAACCAAAGGCTTAATATCTGTAATTTAGAGGGTTCAATAGGCAGTTAAATTGAGTGAAACTATTTTTGAATGACTACTCCAGTTTCAGAGAAATAGCCGACATTGCAGCTCAGAAGAGCTGCATTTCCAGGCAGCACCAGGGACTCAAAATTATTTATAGGCCCTTTAGAAAAGGGTTTTGCTACACTAAGTTGAGAAACTTTTTCTCTTCTTAAGAAAAAAAATTAACAAAAGCCACAGTGCTGACAAAAGGATACATTTTTAATGCAAATAAGTTGTCAACTACAACCACATAACTTTAAATGGTTCAAGCAGAGCAAAGGTTGATTGTATTTTCTGTTTCTGTCTTTCTCCCTCTCATCTGTGGTTATCTTAAAACGCATTAACTACAGTGAAAATTTGTTTGCATGTAATGGTACGTAGTGAAGGGAGACTGTTTAGTGTTGAATGGGTGGTAAAAAATGGAATTCCGTATAAGGCAGTCCTTTTATACTAGTAATGCATAAGTAATTTCTTACACAGTATATCAATAATGAGGATATTAGCCACTTCTGAAATAAAAAGAAAAGGATAAATGCTTGAGGTGATGGATACCCCATTTACCATGATGTGATTATCACACATTGTATGTGTTGATCAAAATATTCCATGTACTCCAAAAATAGATATACTTACTATGTACACACAAAAATTAAAAATACTATTTTTTTGAAATGTGGCAACAAACCACAGATGGAAATTATGATTTTTATCCTGGTGGTTGACATGAAAAGGCCATGCAGATGTCAGGATGATGACCAAGAACAAGTGGACATCAACAAGCACTAAGGGACCTATCAGAAGGAGGCATGCTGAACAGGAGCCCTCATGGGCCCTGGGGTTCCTCAGCTGAGTCTCAAAGTGTTTCAGAACGGCTCCTCCTCTTAAAGTATTTTTACCTTTGCTCCAGGGCACTGTGAACTGAACTTTTAAAGGACTAGGTCAATGATCTGCTCATAGGAAAAGAGCTCTAACCCAGTGTGGCAAACATTACTAATTCATTACCCCAAATCTATTCTCCCCTTCTTCACAGACTCAGCACTGATGTTTCTCAGGGTGGCAATGTGCTGGGATAGGACAGTAAAAGCCGAACATTGGTCACCCTTTCTTTGCAGCTTGGGTCACACGGTTACGGCCAAGGAGACCCAAGTGTAAGTCAGCTGGGAATTTCTGGGAAAGTCTGCTTTTCTGCATAAGATGGCCACCTCTTTCTTGGGTAACTTTCATATTCTTTCTTCCTGGAATGAGGGCTGAGGTTGCAGAGAGAGCATTGCTTTTGTGATCAAGAGGCAATCAGGCAGGCAAAACCATATATTTAAGACGATAAAGCACAAAGCTGGAAAAAGCCTGGGGCATTAATGGGAGTGTGGACTTTCTCGGTGGCTCACGCCTGTAATCCTAGCACTTTGGGAGGCCGAGGTGGGCGGGTCACGAGGTCAGGAGATCAAGACCATCCTGGCTAACACGGTGAAACCTCGTCTCTACTAAAAATACAAAAAATTAGCCGGATGTGGTGACGGGCAGCAGTAGTCCCAGCTACTCAAGGCTGAGGCAGGAGAATGGCGTGAACCCGGGAGGCGGAGGTTGCAGTGAGCCCAGATGGCGCCACCGCACTCCAGCCTGGGCGACAGAGAGAGACTCCATTTCAAACAGCAACAGCAGCAACAAAAAAACAAACTGTAAAGCCAACGCGATAAATTTTGTCTCAGAGGTCCTCAGTTACATTTCAAATTCAAGTAACTTCTTAACAATTTTTAGAATATGCAGCTCTTGTGGGACATTTCCACTCATAATGGAAGTAAATAATGGAATGAACAGGGAAAACAAAACGAGAAACTCCACCAGAACTACTCAATCTGTCAAAGTGCAAGAAATCATTTTTACAAGTGATGAGACATAAATTACCATCTAAAATATAATTATAAAAGAATATTATGATTTTATTTTGATTCATTAGATTTCGATCAGACGTTTAAGGTTTGGTAAATAAATAGTAGAAAAAATGAAGTGAACTAAAACTCTGTCTTACAGTGAATACTTCTTTGTAATTGTATAAAAAATAAATTTTGGGATATTTTTATGTTTACCAAGTACCTATACAATTTTCTTTTTGCATTATTTTCACTAATGCCTACAGTTTTAGAAATCATTTTCAGTAGTTATCTGATCTTTCCTTTTTTTTTTTTTTTTTTTTTTTTTTTTTTTTTTTTTTTTTTGGTCCATCACCTCCTAATTTGGTTTTCTTTAATTCCTCACCATCATTCAAATGGAAAAAAAAAAAAAAAAAAAAACCAAGTAATTAAAGAAGCTTTTTTCCAAGCAACATACTCTCCCAACATTTCTTCAAAGATTTTACAAGATAATCTTGGTACCAGGACACAAACAAAGAAACAAAAAACACCTGCAATGCACCGTGGGACTTGCTAGAATATGCTGATAATGATTTCAGATTTTGGAGGAGTGAAGCTTTCTGTGGTTGAGCAAGACCTTTGAGTGAAGGGGTATTCAAACAAGGCTTGTAGGGTGTTAAAAGTAGCCAAAGAGATGAGAGCGTTTTCTAGGCAGAAGAAAGCAGTGTCAGGAAAGAGAGGGCACAGGTTAGATGCAGGTGGATATCCATAAACCACTGATTTGTTTGGAGTGCAGGGTGAGTAGTGAGGAGGAGTAGAGGAGGGTAGGAAAGCTATATTGGACACAGATTAAGATGGACCATAGATAGTAAATTTAGGGGAATAGACTCTGTATGACCTATGTTTTGAATGTCCTGTATATAGTGAGACTCTGATAAATCACTTAGCTTTCTTACAATGAACACTTAGTCTTCATCCCTCAATACCAGTATTTTATTTTTATCTAAAATGAACACAATCTTACTGGGATCACTATTCTACAGACATTTGGGGGTACATGTGAACCATTTGAGGAACCTGAAATCTCACCCCCACCAGTAATGAGACATCCTTCCCCTCTGCCTAGAGTAGACTCATCTGAACTTAGTGAAGAGTCTGGGCTTTCACCGTCACCCAGAATTAACCAGGCCACTCCACATGCACTGTGTTGTTAGAGGCTGCATAAGGAGGAGCAATGTGCCTCTCATCCTTCCAGCCAGGGTGGTATCAGCAGAGGCCAAGTAGAGAGAATAAACCTCTATCCTCACCCAACAGCAACACTGAGTGTCAACTTCACCTCACTGTAATGAGGGAGATCCCCTTTCACCAGCCAGAGGACTATAAGAGGAGGCCCACTGACAGACAAGACTTAAATAAAATCCTAAGTCTCGAACCATAATTCTGCAAATGTCCACACATCAGTAAAATATTATTTATCATACTAACAACAAAGAAGATCTCAAATTGAATACGAAAAGATACTTATTAGACAGCAAAACCATGATGACACAGATATTAGAATAATCTGATTAGGATTTTAAAACAGCTATTACAAAAATGTTTCAATGATCAAACACAAACACAAATAAAAATATAGAAAGTTATTAAATAAATGGAAGAGAGGAACTAAATTGAAATTACAGAACTAAAACAAAATGCATTAGCATTAGCCAAAATGAAGAGAAAAACAAAACTCACTGTTTGCGCTCACCAGCACACTAGGGGAGACAGGAGAAAGTATCAATGAATTTGAATGTAGGACAACACAAATTACCCAATCCAACAACAGAAAAAATTCAATAGAGAGAGAGAGAGAGAGCACCTCAGAGATATGTGTGATTACAACAGAAGATCAAATATAACAGAAGATCAAATATTCTTGGAGCAGGTAGAGTAGTCAAAGAAATAATGACTGAATGCTTTCCAAATTTACAAATAAGCATAAATGTATAAATTCAAGAAGCTGAGCAAATAACAAGATAAACACAAAGAAATCCAAACACATCATCAAAATTAACCTTTGAAAACTAAAGTAAAAAATTAAATAAGAAAGAGAAAACATTGAAACTTCTAGTGAGAAATGGCACATTACCTACAGGGTAGAAACAACTCGGTAGATTTTTTTTTTTTTTTTCAGACAGAGTCTTGCTCTGTCGCCCAGGCTGGAGTGCAGTGGCGTGATCTCGGCTCACTGCAAGCTCTGCCTCCCAGGTTCACACCATTCTCCTGCCTTAGCCTCCCAAGTAGCTGGGACTACATAGTCTCCCAACATTTCCTCAAAGGTTTTACAAGATAATCTGGGTACCAGGACACATATAAACAAACAAAAACACCTGCAATGCACCATGGGACTTGCTAGAATATGCTAATAATGACCAGATTTTGGAGGAGTGAAAGCTTTCTGTGGTTGAGCAAGTGCCCACCACCACACCCAGCTAATTTTTTGTATTTTTAGTAGAGACGGGGTTTCACTGTGATAGCCAGGATGGTCTCCATCTCCTGACCTTGTGATCCACCCACCTCAGCCTCCCAAAGTGCTGGGATTACAGGCGTGAGCCACCGCGCCCAGCCCTCAGTAGATTTTCCATCAGAAACTATGGAGACCAAAAGGAAATGGTATTACTGTGTACCCACAAGAGTTATTTATTTATTTATTTATTTTACAAAAAGGGTAGGAAGGAAATGGCATGCAATTTCCCAAGTACTGAAAGAACTGTTAACCCATAATTCTATATTAATTGAAAATATCCTTCATGAATTCCTCACAATCCAAACATTCTCAAAGAATAAGAAAATTTATCACCAGTGTACCTACTATAAATAATAGTTTAAAAAAGTTCTCTAAATAAAAAGAATATATTAAGAGCAAGAATATTGGAACATCAAAAAGAAAACTAAAACATGGGTAAAGTGTAATAGAATTCCTTTCTCTTCTGGAATTTTCTAACTTATGTGTGACTATTGAAGCAATCTATGTAGAGAAAATATTTAAGATCCTTATTATAAATGAGGGAGAGTAAATGGAGATTAAAGGGGGTAACAGTATTATACTTTGCTCAGACTAGCAAAATTTTTATATATATGATTAAAAGCACTTTAAATAGAGATACAGTTACTGTCACTACAGATAAATTGAAATTTAAAATATATTCAAGAAACCTCCTGGAAGGTAGAAAAACAAAAATGAAGAAATGAAAAAGCAAAACAAATTGATCATTTCATTAACTGTAAATGGGCTGAAAACAAAAGACAGAGAATGGCAAAGTAGATTTTTAAAGTCAAACAAAAGATGATCTAACTATATATTTTCTACGAGAAAGTCACTTCAATATAATAATATAGGTAAGTTGAACAAAAAAGTTTAAAATAAGATATACCAGGGAAACATTAATTAAAAGAGTGCAGAGGTGGTTATATTGATATCAAATAAAATAGACATCAAAATAAATTACCGTATATAAAGAGGAACGGTTCATAATCACAAAAGGGCCAATCCACCAAGAGGAAAAAAAACCTTAATGTGCACGTGCCATACAAAAGCACTGTAAAATAATTTGAGGCAAACAGTAACAGAATTGAAAATAGAAATAGATGAATCCGCAGTTAAAGAATTCAACAACCCTCACTCAATAATTGATAGAACAACTAGACAGAAAATCAGCAAGGATATAAAACCCAACAACATCACCAACAATTAGTATCTAACTGATATTTATAGAACATTCCACCCAACTACTACTGTAGACTACACATTCATTCCAAGTACCCATAGAGCATAAATAAAGATAGACCAAATTCTGGACCACAAAACAAACCACAATAAATTTTTAAAACTCGAAATTACTCAGAGCATGTTGTCTGACTATAGTGGGATCAAACAAGAAGTCAATAACAGAAATCCAGCAGGATAATCTCCCAAACCTCAGAAATTAAATAATGCACTTCTAAATAATCCCTATGCAGAAAAGAGAAGTCTCAAGAAAAATAAAATAATACAATGAGCTGAATTAAAATAAAAATAGAAGATACCAAAATTTCTGACATGCTGCTAAAACAGTAATAAGAGGAAAAATGGTGATCCTAAGGCTTGTATTAAAGAAGAGAACATTTAAAATCACTAATCTAAGCTCCCATATCAGGAAACCAAGGCAAAAAGAACCAAACCAAAAAGAAAATCAAGGCAAGCAGAAGAAAGTAATAACGATAACATTAGAAATCAATGAAATTGAAAACAAAAATACAACGTAGAAAGCAGATATACAAAACTGAAAAGTAGAGAGAATTATGAAATAAAAAGTTGGTTCTTTAGGATGATCGATAAGATTTATATATCCCTATCAACGTTGACAACGTTGAAAACAAGAGAAAAGACACAAATTATGAACATGTGTAATAAAACACAGTACATCATTACAGACCCTGATGACAGCAAAAGTACACTAAGTGAATATTATGGAAAATTCTGCACATGTAAACTTGATTAAATTAGATAAAATATAACAATTCATTGAAAAGTAAAACTACTACAACTCTTTCAATAAGAACCTGATCACTTGAATAGTCCTATAACTATTAAGGAAGAGCCCATAATTTAAACCCTTCTAAAAATGAATTTCAAGGCCTAGATGGCTTTACTGGTGAATTCTACTGAAAGTTAAAAAAACAAAACAAAACAAAACAAAACAAAAATCACTCATTTTACACAAAAAGAAGAGGACGCTTATCTTACAAAGTCAGTCAGGATTATCTTGATACCAAAAAGCAGACAATGACAGTACAAAAAATGAAACCTACTGACTGATGTCCCTCAGGAATGTAGATGCAAAAATTATTTATTTATTTTAAGTTCTGGGATACATATGCAGGATGTGCAGATTGGTAAACATGTTACATTGGTAAACATATGCCATGGTGATATGCTGCGCCTATAAACCCATCACCTAGGTATTAAGTCCAACAAGCATCAGCTATTTTTCCTGATGCTCTTCTTCCTCCCACCTTGCCACAGGCGCTAGTGTGTGTTGTTCCCTCCCTGTATCTATATGTTCACATTGCTTAACTCCCACTTACAAGTGAGCATACATGATGTTTGGTTTTCTGTACTGTGTTAGTTTGCTGAGGATAATGGATTCCATCTCTATCCATGTCCCTCCAAAGGACAGGAACTCATTCCTTTTTATGGCTGCATAGTATTCCATGATGCATATGTACCACATTTTCTTTATCCAGTCTACCATTCTTGGGCATTTGGGTTGATTCCATGTCTTCGCTTTGTGAATAGTGCTGCAATGAACATATGCATGCATGCATGCATGCATGTATCTTCATAATAGAATGATTTACATTCCTTTGGGTGTCTACTCAGTAATGGGATTGCTGGGTCAAATGGTATTTCTGGTTCTAGGTCTTTGAGGAATCGCCACACTGTCTTCCACAATGATTGAACTAATTTACATTGCCACCAACAGTATAAAAACATTGCTATTTCTCTGCAGCCTCACCAGCATCTCTTGCTTCTTGGCTTTTTAATAATTGCGATTCTGACTGGTGTGAGTATCTCATTGTGGTTTTGACTTGCATTTCTCTAATGATCAGTGATGTTGAGCTTTTTTTCATGTTTGTTGGGCCCACAAATGTCTTCTTTTGAGAAGTGTCTGTTCATGTCCTTTGTCCATTTTTTAATGGAGTGGTTTGTTTTTTTCTTATAAATTTGTTTAAGTTTCTCATAGATTCTGGATATTAGACCTTTATCAGATGGATAGATTGCAAAATTTTTCTTTCATTCTGTAGGTTGTCTGTTCAATCTGATGATAGTTTCTTTGATGCAAAAATTATTAATAAAATATTAGCAAATAGAATTTCACAAAACATTTAAAAAACTAAAAATGTAACTAAGTGAGGCTCATTCCAGGAATGGAAGGTGTGTTCAATACTTTTGAAAATCAGTTGATGTATTTAATGTTAACAACTATAGAAGAGAAACCAGATGATTAAATCAAACGATGTAGAAAGAGCATTTTCCTAATGAATAATCATTCTTTTTTTTAAAGTTTCTAAGTTTCAGAAAACTAGAAACCGAGAAGAATTTCTCCATTGGCTAAAGAGTATCAACAAAAACCTATGGCAACCTATACCTCAATGATGAAAGACTGAATACTTTGCCCCTACGACAACAAAAAGCAAAGGATGTCCACCCTCACCACTGCTATTCAACATGTTACTGGAAACCCTAGCTAGTGAAATAAGGCAAGAAAGAGATAAAAGGCATGTAGACTAGAAATGATGAAACAAAACCGATTTTATTTGCATGTGACAGTATGGTCTACAGAGAAAATCCCAAGTAATCTGTAAAAACTGTTAAAACTAATACATGATTTTAGCAATGTCACATGATATAAAATCAACAAAAATTAATTGTATTGTTGTATATTAGCAGTGAAAGTGTTAAAATTAAAATTACAATACTGCTTACAATTACTCAAAGATGACAAAATACACAGGTGTCAATCTAACAAAATATGCAATAAATTATGTGATAAAACTATAAAATTCTAATTAAAGAAATAAAAATATCTAGATAAATGAAGAGACATATGATGTTCATGAATTGGAAACCTTAACGTAGTGAATCATCAAATCTCCTCAAATCAACACACCAATTTAATGCAATTCCTATCATAATTCAAGCAAGATGATTTGTTGACATACAGGTGATTATTCCAAAATTTATATGGAACTACAAAGGCACTGGAACAGCTAAAATAATTCTGAAAGAGAAGAATAAAGTTGGAGAAAGCACTCTTCAAATTTTCAAGGCTTATCAAGCTACACTAAACACAACTGTGTGGTATTGAAGGAGTATAATGGAACAAAGATCAATGAAACTGAATAGAGAATTTAAAAATAATCTTTCACAGGTATGGCCAACTGCTTTTTGATGAAGCTAAAAAGAATTCAATGGAGGAAGAATAGTCTTTGCAATAAATGGTGCTGGAGCAATTGAACATCTATAGGTTAAAAACTAAACCTTGACTTAAACATTATAACCTACTGTAATTAACTTAAAATGGATCATAAATTTAAATATTCATTATAAAACTACAAATCTTTTAAAAGGTAACGTAGGAAAATCTTCAAGATTTACCACGTGACAAGGCATTCTTAGACATGACACCAAACGCATGATCCATAAAAGAGAAAATAGTTTGACTGTATCAAAATTAAAATTATCTTTTTGGTGAAAGACCCTGTAAAGAAGATAAAAAGGAAAGCTACAGACTGGGTGAAAATGTGTGAAAGCCATGTATTTGACAAAGGCAATCATATATAGACTATATTAGGAACTCTCAAAATACAATGGCAAAAAAAAAGCAATCCAGGGAGAAAATGGGCAAGAGATATGACGATATCTGTCATTGAGGGGAGTATAAGGATGGCAGATAATATGAAAAGATGATCAGCATCTTTAGAACATCTTCTGAACAATAGCCATTAGAGAAATGCAAACCAAGACTATGATACTATTACATACCTATTAAAACACATTAAATTAAAAAGGGTGATAATATCAAGTGCTGACAAGGATATAGAGAAACAGAATGTTTCCTACATGGCTGGTAGGAATGTAAAATGATGCAGTAACTCTAGGGAAAAAAATGGCTTTTTAAAAATAGCACCAAACATGCAATTACTATTTGACTCAGCAGTTGCACTCATAGGTATTTATTCTTGAGAAAGGAAAATTTATTTTGGCACAAAAATCTGAACAAGATTGTCCACAGCAGTTTTTTCTGTAACAGTCCAAACTAAGAAATAGCGCAAAAGTCCTTCGCTTTTGTTTGTAATAGCCCAAACTAAGAAACAGCCCAAAAGTCCTTTGATTACATAACAAATAAATGAGAAATCTGAACGGTTAAACAAAATGTGGTATTTTGTTTACCATAGTATACCAAGTATACCATGAAATACTACTTAGTAATAAAAAGGTGAAGTAATATATGTATACATACATCAACTTGGACAGATCTCAGGGGCCTTAAGCTGAGGTTAAAAAGTAAATCTCAAAAGTCACACACTATATAACATCCTCACAATGACAAAATTATAGATACGGGAAACATTAGTTGTTGCCAGGGTTTAGAGATAGTGTATGTAGGTGGGTTGGATGAGGGAATGTGACTATTAAAAAGCAGCATAGGGAGATCTCTGTGGTGATGGAATAGTTCTCTATCTTAATTGCAGTGATGATTGTACAAATTGGCATGTGATAAAGTAGTAGAACTGTATATATACATGGTAGACATGTCAGATCCTGTGTTTGTCATTGTACCATAATTATGTAAGATGTAAACACTGGGAAAAATCATTGAATATAAGGTACATAGGATCACTCTGTAGTAAGTTTTCAGCTTCCTGTGAATTTGTAATTATTTCAAAACAAAAAAGTCTGAAACAGGTGCTATTGGCTCATGAACAGTAGAATGGATTCATCTCATGTTCTAAGGCAAGATATATATCTTCCCTCTGTCTTCTTACAGACAATCTCTTATGGATGTATGGATTTGTGAACTCATTGTGATTTGACCTAAATGGGCTTCGACTTTCACACTTTAGTGCATCAGAACCATGGCCAGATGCACACTGAGATTACCCAGCCTTTCGGTCTACCTGGAAGATACTTGTAGGAATAGAACTGCTGTCAACTAATAACTCCAGACTTCCTGAGCTGCTGTGTATTCCATCACCTTTTGGTTTTAGCTGGGGTACAACTCAGATTTCTCATTTATCTTTAACGTAATGCATAGTTATTGAGCACCAACTTGGCCAAGCACTGTCAAGGCCCCCAGTGCCCAAATGGCCCCTTGCAGATGGAATAAGTAGATTAATGTGGGATCTTGACTCTGACTCTCTTCTGTCTCAGATTCTATATTTTCCTATTTTACTGGAATTTGGCCAGGCTCTAACTAGTGTCTCCTAAAACAAAACACAATAAAATAAATGAGTTAACTGAATCTGCTTAAGGATCTAAAATAAGCCAAAACTCCAAACATGTTGGTGTAGATTCTTGAGCACAGGTAACATTCCTCGTGAAAGATAAAATAAAAACCACAAAAATGTGCATATCTTTTGACCAGTAAATGTTCCTAAAAATCTTTCCTATGGAAACACTTCAAAATATGGGATGAAAGTATATGCAAGATGTTGATTATTAGCATTAAAATGTAACATGTAAACTACCTCCAAAGAGAACTCGCTTTAGGCTGTTCTTGCATTGTTATAAAGAAATACACGAGGCCAGGTGCAGTGGCACATGCCTATAATCCCAGCACTTTGAGAGGCCAAGGAGGGTGGATCACATGAGGCTAGGAGTTCGAGACCAGCTTAGTCAACATATTGAAACACCATCTCTATTTTAAAAAATGCAAAAATTAGCCGGGTGTGGTGGTGAATACCTGTAATCCCAGCTCCTCAGGTGGCTAAAGCACGAGAATCACTTGAACCCAGGAGGCGGAGGTTGCAGTGAACCAAGATCACACCAGGCACTCCAGCCTGGGTGATAGAGCCAGACTGTCTCAAACAAAAAGAAAAGAAAGAAAGAAGAAAGAAAGACATGAGACTAAATAATTTACAAAGAAAAGAAGTTTAATTGGCTCACGGTTCTGCAGGCTGTGCAGAAAGCATGGCACCTGCATCTGCTGGGCTTCTGGGAGGGTCTCAGAGAGCTTCGACTCGTGGTGCACAGGGTGGTGGGAGCAGGCATCTCACTGGTGAAAGCAGAAGCAAGGGAGAGAGGCTGGGTGGGGAGAGGTGTTACATGTTTTCAAATTTCTGGATCCTGCAAGGACTTGGAGTGAGAGCTCCCTTATCACCAAAGGGATAGACCAAGCCATTCTTGAGGGATCTGCTCCAATGATCCAGCCATCTCCCACCCAGTCCCACCTCCAACACTGGGGATTACAGTTTGACATGAGATTTTAGTGAGAACAAATATCTAACTGTATCAGAACTGTTACATAAATTAAACCAACCCCCAATTTTGCAGTCTATATAACAATATGCTGCAACATTGGATGAAAAAATGAGGGAATTTTTACATGTACTCTGTTTATAAATACATACACACATATACGTGTCTCTGTGTGTGTGTGTGTATTGAAAAGAATATACCAAACATTAACCAGTTTTGTGCTACAGGAGTGGAAGCATGAGCTTCCAAACACCCCACTTTTCTGTTTTATTTTATTTATTATTAATTTTGCAATTAATGCACCAATAAATGTACATAATATTGTGATAAAAATTGTAAACATAACAAGGTTAAATCCTTTTTGATTGCCACCCCTAAATCTATTCCTATGTCTTACCAAATGCACAAATATGCAGAAACATTCTAGAGGTGATTTATCTCATCAAGTTGATGTACTAAGTCTTGAAGTCCCTTTTCTATGCATTTATAGCACCTATTGTTATGTGTATGTTTATACAAATTACATCATATTCTATGATTGTTTGGTTCTTTAATGTTTGCACTCAATACTGTGCCTTTGTGGGCATTCTATGTCCACATATCTCTGTATGTCAATATCTACCTCATTATTTTAATTGTCAGATTATATCCCATGCTAGATTATTGAACCATTTTTCTATCGATGAACATTTAGTTGTTTCCATTGTTTTGCTATTACAAAATTCTGCAATAAACATTAAAGTAGAAATCATTTTTTGCTGTCCACAAATATTCTGTAATGTGGTTACACTGGTTTTATAATGAAAAACACATTTCAAAACAAAATTATTTGATTATGTTAACAAAGAGAAAATAAATCATGCATCCCAGAAAGCATTAGGAGAAAAAATGTACTTTGGACTAGAAATTCGAATTATTGTATAGTAAATGCAAATTCAAATGGCTCTCAAGTGTTTTCAATATTCTTTAAATATGTTTTAATTTAAATGTTAAGGCAATGTTCTATGAAAAGCCAGTGCATTAATCATAGGAACTTCTTTTCTTTTTTTGAGATGGAGCCTCACTCTGTCGCCCTGGAGTGCAGTGGCACGATCTCGGCTCACTACAACCTCTGCCTCCTGTATTCATGCCATTCTCCTGCCTCAGCCTCCCGAGTAGCTGGGACTACAGCCGCCCGTCACCACGCCCAGCTAATTTTTTGTGTTTTTAGTAGAGACGAGGTTTCACCGTGTTAGTCAGGATGGTCTCTATCTCCTGACTTCGTGATCCGCCCACCTCGGCCTCCCAAAGTGCTGGGATTACAGGCATAAGCCAGGGCGCCCGGCTCGTAGGAACTTCTAGTGGTAAAATTAACCCAGAGATATGGCTTTGTTAATACTTTATTTTTAAGAAAACAAACTTATTGTTTTTTTCTCTTCGCATCGTAGCAATAGTGATCTTTTAATTTGTTATTTTGTATATCAGTTATTCTATTTTCAGTGACAGAAAAAATACATCTGATCATTGGTCATCAAAAGAGCTATAGTTCAATCTTCTAAGCTCCAGACATTTCAAGTTTCCTAGAGCTACATTAATTTCATAATTAACTTTACCTTTTCTTTTACTGATCAAACTCTAGCACAAACTCCCCAGTTAAGATTAATGATTATTCAGGAAAATGTTTAATTATTATCTTACCCAACTGACATAAAACTAATCTAGTAACAAATGTGTTATTTTTAATGTAAAAGAAAATTTGAAAATTATTATTATATGTTGTATCAAAACAGGAATACGATGTATGTAAAATGCCTTCCAGGTTAATGTATCTGTCAGAGAGTCTGTTGCATGAATAAAGAGAAAGTTAACAAAATAAGACGGTTCAAAACTAGCTAATAAAAACCCGTGTTATTTTCTTTTAAAATGTAAACCTAAATTAATGGATAATGATATTGCTTGGCTTACAGTATAGGCTGATTAAAAAGGTCAAACTGAGAGACAAGTTATGAACCGCACAGTCTGTAGATTCCTCTCCATCCCTGATTCTGTTACCCTGTTTGAGCTCTCACCAGCTCTTGCCTGGACACTGGAAATGGCCTTCGCAGGGTCTCATTACCTCTGTGCTCAGCCATTCATACGCAACACGGGCAGCGAATCCATTCACATGACTTATCTAAAAGGCAGTTCTGATCACGGCTCAATCGCAGCAGTGGTACCTTGAGACTTGCTGAAATGCCGTGCTCCTTTCTGGGGCCCTGAGATCCTTCAGAATCTGTGTCTCCTGCATCCCGCGTCCCTGACACATTTCTGGCCCCTGCCTGTGCCTAGCATGCATGTCATGTCACAACAGGGCCATGCTTGCAGCTGTCCACACTCCATGCTTCCTCTACTTTGTATTTCACTCAAAGACTCTGGAGCTGGAATGCCCTTCACTGGCCTGCCTCTCAGCCTCCGTCCCTTCCCCACCAGGCGCGTTAACCACTCTCCTCGGATGTCACCTGGAGAGTGTCACGTGGCTCTCCCCCTGTGTCCACATGATTTTACACTTTACATCTCCCTGACCTCCTGCCCTTGAGGGCAGGGATTAAAATTCCATGTTTTAAAACTCTACGGCAAGTGCCTGGTGTCTGGTTATAATTTTTTTTAAATGGTTTGAATAAACAAAGCAATGATACACAATGAATGAGTGAGCTGGCTACACACAGGTGCTAGAACTTTTTCATCTGTCTTTATTTATTTCCAAATGGTGTGAGTCTGTTAAGATGCACCTCAGGTTGTCTGTGCTCCCTAAGACCTTCTTAGACTCTCTTGGTCCACAGACATGTAGCCCTTCTTTTCTGAATTGAGTTCCCACTTCGAGACTAGGCCACTTTGGCATCTTTCGGCAGAGCCAACTCGTACTTTTGGAATTGTATGAGCCAGTTCTTAAATGAGTGGGAGCTTAAAATTAGCCATGGTAAGAATATTTACACCATGGAAATTGGCAAACCCTACAAATTAAGGGTTTTGTTGTTATTTTTGGAGAGCCAGCTGTGAAAGCTGCAGTCACAGCACTGTGTGTGTATGTGTGTGTGTATGTGTGTGTACACACAGACATCTATAATTTGACTTCTACTTTTTGTGTATTTTCCTACCCTAACAATATTGTAAGTCCTACATGACAGGGAGCCTATATTTTCTGTTTATATAAATAAAAAATTATGTATTTACTTATTTATAGAACCTATCTCATCTACTCTGAAAATATGTTGTTTGGATAAAATATGGACTTCAGAAATCTAAATGTCAAATAAAAACAAAAATAACATGACAGGAAGAGAAAAGCCATGTAATGAACGTCCAGATTCACAAAACCACTGTGACGAAGGATTAAACGTTTCCTCTGAGCTTCACAGCAGCCAAAGGAAAAACTGGCATCTTTCATTTTACTTTATTATCTGTTACTAAATAGTGACTAAAAGGATAATGTACATTGACACTGAACAAAAGTATAATAAAAAGTGATTTTTAATTATGTCCTAGCCACGGACACCATTTTATATATTAATTTTACTCAGTTTCACAATCACAGAGAGCATTCTTATTATCATTTTTGGATAAAGAAGGCACGGAAACTTTGCGCGGGTAAATGCCTAGTCAAGTTGACGCACAGCTAGTCAGAGAGGAAGTACCCATGGCCATGGGTTCCAAGACAGTGATACGTTGTTCCCAGCCACGATGTTGTACCACCTTTCTTGGTGACAACGGAGATGCCTATCATGAAACTGTATAAAACAGGCAGATATGTATTCTATATGGTAATTATTTGCAAAACTATTCTAAAAATGTAGCCGTCATGAGTTTCAGAGGTAACTCAGGGATGATAGTTTACCAAGACTCACTAATAAGGTCTGTGTGTTATTCAAGGGTTTAGTCTAATAGGAAGACAGGATTTCGAAGCTCTGGACACAGGCATTCTCAGGTCACTCCTGGCACTAACTTCCTCAATGGCTAATTGCTCAGCTGGCTTTCAACACCTAATGAGAGACAGTTCAAGGTTAAAACTCAGATTGCCACTTGAAGGTGAGTCCATAAGTTTGGGTTAAAGAACAAAACAAAAATTGTTTATGTAGAGGTGGAATTTACTCACAGTAAGACGGTTCCAGTGTGATGAATGATTTGAACAATTTGTTTCCATCATCTTACTACTTATTTGTATAACATAAATAGTAGGATGTCCCAGGCTTCCAGCCTCAGGACTATGTGCTGGTTCCTCAGAGCTAACGCCCAGATGAGTAACAGATACCTGTATGCAGATACCTAGAAGCAGATATCCACATGCAGATGCCCACGTGCAGAATGCAGATGCCCACGTGCAGCTGCCCACATGCCAATGTTCACATGCAGATACCCACATGCAGATACCTCCATGCAGATACTCACATGCTACTGTCCACATGCAGATACCCACATGCAGATACCCCCATGCAGATACTCACATGCTACTGTCCACATGCAGATACCCACATGCAGATACCCCCATGTAGATACTCACATGCTACTGTCCACATGCAGATACCCACATGCAGGTGCCCATATGCAGAATGAAGATATCCACATGCAGCTGTCCATAGGCAAATGCCTACATGTAGATACCCACGTGCAGATGCCCAGAGGCAGATGCCCACATACAGACACCTACATGCAGATACCCACAGGCAGATACACACATGCAGATGATGCTCACATGCAGATGCCCACATCAGCATGAACACAAAGGTCCTCCTGTTCATCTGCCCCTAAGCAAGATGCTGAGCAAACGAGATTCAGTCTCTGTTCTTTAGGACTCAAGTTTCATCAGAGAGAAAGAGAACCACAAACACACAAGTGCAGTGTCATTCCTAAGGGCACTGGAAGGGACGAATTCAGGATTCTATGCCAGCACAGGGTGGGGAGGGCCTGACTTTGGTGGGGATGGAGGAAGAGCAGTGTTGTACGGAGATCATGGAAAGCGCTGGTGAGATTTCAGTGACAATGAATCCAAAGACTAACTTGTAAATGTTTAGCATTTTTCTGGATATAAATATTCTTCTCATGATTGTAAGAATGTGAACTGAATAAAGCAATTTGCACAACAGTAAACCTAATTCTTATGAAAAAAATAAAAAGTGATGTGTGCATTTAAAACCCGCAAATAAAGAGTGGGCACTCTGTGTAGATTCTTGGATCCTGGAAGCATTCAGTGGGTACTTCCTGGAGGAGACAGTATTTCAATTGGGTCTAAGGAACAGAAAAAAACCCATATCAGAACATCCATGAAACACAAAATTCAGGGTAACGTTCTGCCCTAAAATAGTCTAGAAACATGAATAAGCTTGATGAATAAATGTGGAAAGATAAACCAACGTGGAAGGATGAATAAATGTAGAATTAAGAAATAAATATCAATGCAAAGGCTGGTGATGGGGATAAGAAGCACAATGTTCCCAAAATGGACCATGGTAAGGATGTCAAGAATACCTGTTGGCTGGTCACACACCTTGAAGTCAGTAAGTCATGTGCACTTTGTGGTTGATACTCTGTTACCAACTCCAAATCTGTCTCCAGTATTCAGTGAAGAGAATTCTTTTTCCTCTTCTCTTAAGTATCCCATGTGTCTTATTGTTACGTACATAGAGTTATTTGGCAACTGGTTGCTCCCTCTGGAACTCCTGAGCTGGAGGATTATGCTGGAGCATCCTCTGAGCCCAGCACAGTACCTGGCCTGTAGCAGGCACTTGGTCGATTTTGTGCTTTGAATGCTTTCGAATGTTTCTTGTTAAGTTTGTTAAAATTTACAAAATTACTTGCAGACACTCTTCACCCCAGTTGGGCATCCTTAATGAGCCACTCTGGATGATAGAATGCGGCCCAGAACCACACATGGATGTTATTTGACTGAGTTAAGTGAGTGTAGGAAAGAAGTCCTTTGTACAAGGAGTGATGGGACTAGCTGGCTCACGATGGCAAGTTGGAGCCATCCATGAAGAACTCCCTTGAGTGACAAACACTCTTTCCTCTCCTGCTCCTCACAGCAGGTGTGGAGAGACCCAACATGGCAGAGCCAGGGATTCTGCTTCCAGGGGTTGTAGGAGAAGGGAGACTGCTGCTATTTTTGGAGCACAGACCATAAATTACTCACTGATTCACAACATGAGGCTCCTCCTTCCCAAGTCTTTCTTCCACATCCCTCACACCTGGATGCCACCATGCCCCGATGCACTCTCTATGCACTTTTCCTGCCCCCTTTGCTCCTGGAATTTGCCAGGGTGTGTTGGCATCAGGCCTGCCTTTAGGCATCTGAGTGGAGCCACGGAAGACCTAAATTAGCTGGGATGGGTCCATTTGACAATCACCCAGACCAAACTGACACCTGCAATCTGAGTCACTGCATTTTAACTGTTTATTAAGTGGTGACAGTGACAGCTAGATAGTTTAGAGGAAGGGCCCCTTCCCAGTGTGTTCCGGGAGTGCACTGCTCTAGAGAGAAGGCAGAGGCATGACAGCATGGGCGGTGCTGACAGCAGAGGGGCTGCTGTTACTGTAGACCACAGGATGAACACACAGCTGAATCTCTCTGCTCTTTTGTCTTGTGTAAAAATGGTTTGTTAGAAGTCACTCTGGTAAGTAATCCTCTCCTCTGTATCCCTAGCTTTGGGCAGCTTTTCGTGAGTGTTGTTTTGGGGAGCATGGAGAGCTCGTTTGGCAGTAGGAAAACATTTTCCTGAATCTGACAGGCTCTGTGTTTCCACTGAAAAGCCGCAACGCGAGTGGCCCTGACACCCCAGAAAAGAGGACAGGCTTTGATGGGAATCTGATCTACGTTGAAGAGGCCAGGAAGCCGTTCCTGCTTACCAGGAAATGCCCACATTCTGAGCACACCATCTTTCCGCCTGGTTCGCTGATTAGCTGCTATATGGGTCTGGTATATATTTTACGAGTGAGATGCATTGAAGAGGGGGGTTAAGCCTCCCTGGCCAGGAAAGAATGAGAACACACAGCAGTGGACTCTCTAGGGTGGCCACTTTGTTGGAGGCACCACTGACCAACACAGGAGGACACAAGCACAAAGATGGGCTTGGCTTTTTCTCACAATGTTGCCTCAAGTCAGACTTGTTTGCCTCCTAGAAACTGTTTGCTGGAATAAGAGTGTGGATGTCAGGAAAATTCATGTGCCCCCACACACTTCTGTAGCGCACATATGTTGTCAGCTACAGTAAACAAAAGTGCCTTATGCAAGCAGGACTCATGCAAAAAAAAAAAAAAAAAAAGTGGCTGGAGTGAGTGTGGAGGGATTTAGACTATAGAGTCCCGAATTCAACACCCAAGTCCTTCGCTTTGTGCCCTGTGATTATCCTGGATGCAAATCTCCTGGCTCATCTGGGCCTAAGTTTTGTTTTGTTTTGTTTGATGCATAAAATGAGGAGACTGAAAACAATCCCTACCTCGGGGGATGGTTTTAAAGATCAAGGAGCTAATGCAGGGGATCTCAGCCTCAGTGCTACTGACATTTGGAGCTGAATGGTTGCTGTGGAGGTGTGCCTGGGCACTGCAGGGGTCCCTGGCCTTTCCCCACCAGACACTAGAGAACTCCTTCCTTCCCTAGTTATAGCAGCCAAAGATGTCTCCAGACTTCGTCAAATGTCCCCTGGAAGAGCAAAATTGGCCCCAGTTGCAAACCACTGATTAAATGTATATACGATTATTTGAAAGTGGAGAGAACTCTCTACACATTTGTTAGGCATGGAGATAAAAATAACAGAGAGGAGCTGACAACATTTACATATTCTAAGCGGGCATAATGGAAGTTGGGCATAAACTGATGCCCAATGTCAAGCTGATGGGGTAGGAAATCAGATTAATTCAGCCTGATCTATTTTGGCTCGATACTACTGTTAAAATGCCATATTTAATTAAACAAATTCTTTCTTCCTACTAAAGGGGAGGGGAAAAAAGAAAATGAGTAACACATTAAATTGCAGGATATTAATTATACAGAGCTACATATTAACTGTTATGCTTCTAAGGAGCTAATTTTCTTCACACTGTTATTATTATTTGTTACTTGTATAGCACCGTGGATGTAAACAGACTGTTTTAGAAATACGCCCATAAAGTTCATTGCTCTTCCATGAGTGTGCTATATAATTACGCATTTACCTTCTAGTAAGCGAGTGAGAAGCACGGCTCACTCACGGCAAAAGCCCATTGCAGTCGCGTCGATCTCACTTTCTAAAAATCTCTGAGTAGCAGCTACAACATGTTGTGCTGGAAACAGAATTGATATGATCTGAATAAACAAGAGTCTTGAGAAGAAATCTATTTTTGTTATATATATGTTTTTACATTAAAGAAAAGGGCCAGTCTTTCTCAGAAAGAGTTTCACACCGGGGGTATTTTTCAGAGGAGGGGTATTTTTGGTTTTTTGTTTTCTCTTCTATGAGGCTGATCCATCCCTGTCAAGTCTGCAAAGTGTGTTGTGCGTGGGTGGAAAGGCAAACCACACAGAACATGCTCTTTGCCATAGTCAGGTCACCTTCAATACCGCATGACGAGTTTCTTCAGAAGGGAAAAAACTGCAACAAAAAGAAAACACACAGACACAAATGATTGAAAAACCAATATGAATTGTATTCCAAAAGGTGGCTTCACTTTTTCAGCTCAGATCACTGATGTCAGCAAAACCCTCTCCCACCCTGTGTCAGCCGTGGACAGGTGGAAGATGGAGGGCGGCGGGCAGGCCTCTCTGTCATGGAGCAGCTGGGCCGGTGCTGATGAAATCGCCGTTGATCCACCCAGCGGTATTGACTGTAGATGATTTCTAGCTTAGATACGTGTGTAGACAATCCTTTGGGGAATGCAGCGTAATCACTGTATTGGCCAAAAATATTAACAACTTGGTGGGTTTTGTTTTTTTTTTTTTCTTTTTATTCTGCACGTGGCTTGGAGCAATGAACACCTACGATTCTGGATACATTTCTTTAGAAAGGATGCATGGCTTGTGTAGCTCAGACAGAACTCTCTCAAACAGAACTCCGCATAACAAACAATCTTTCAGTTTCAAGAGTAGGGCTGTGGTCCTCAATTTTGACAAGAATGGCAGCCTCACTACTTCTTTATTAGAGAAAATGGCTCCAAAATGGAAACTACACATCTCTTGGACTCTAGAGTTCAGAACATTATGTAACCAGTGAACTGCTCAGGTGGATAAACTTATAAGGCTTGAAAAATCTCTTGACTGGTTTCCTTGCAAGTTCCAAGAAATAGATGCACACAATGATGGGTATTGATCTTTAGAGAAAAAAGTGAAGATTAAAAATAAGAAAAAACAACATTTGAATAAATAATTTCTCATCACAAAATTTTTTAAAAATATCTGTCCTTTCTCCTCACCTAAGATGACGGTTATAGGTGTTTTAGCCTGGAGAAAAACAAACAAACAAAAATCTTTGTTCAAATACATATAAACCTATAAAAGTATGTTTAAATTTCTCTACATATTAAGGATTTTACCTAATTCCCTAACAATTAGATGATGTTATACATTTTTCAATTCAATCTATTTGTCAGATGTGCTGTATCCTTGACAGGAATGGTCAGCAATTCTCCACCAAGGAGGAAATCAGATGTGGGGAGGGGCGTGGAGCTGCCCTGAGAGAGCAGGCATTTCTCTGCCCCTCCCCTTAGATGGTGAGGAGAACCACTGACACAGGAGAAGTCCTGGGGTGCTGTGATCACTGTTATTCTCTGAGGCAGACATTTCACTCAGAGATGAGACTTCAAGGGTGAATTTCCAACACTTGGAATAAATTCTTCATGAATTTACCAAAAGCCTGATTACCTCAGATGTAAATTGAGATGATTTAACACACAGTATTTCAAGAAGTTTATTTTTAGGAAGATAGTGGAAAACAAAGTTTATCCAAACACTCTGAGACAATAACTTAGATGAGACATAGAAACACATTCCAATGGAGCAAATTTAAATAGAATGGAGGCGAGTGCCTCCCTGGTAGGTTCATGCCTCATTCTGTGAAAGCAGAGACGTAAGTCAGGTTACATGGGAGCCGCCAAAGCTTTCTTTACTGCCCACCCCTGCCCTTACCTGTGAGCACACGGTACGCGTGTGAGTGCTCTGTTCCAGGCCTGATTCTTACCCTTCCGGGCTTGTGATGCAGCCAGCTCTCCGTGAAGTCCATCTCAAATCTCAGGACCCAAGATCAGGTCTCTTTGGAAAATAAAATTTATGTAGGAAATAAACTGTGCTTTTATGTTGTTACAAAACAATAGGAGCGGGACCTTCACCTGCCTTGCCTGTTCTCAGCAGTTTGAGATGACGTGTGGGTGCTCACTGTCACCTCTTCCAATCACATGTTACGCCTTTTCCAGGACAGTCCCCAGTGAAAACCTCCCAGACTGCGGAGGGAATGTTTGAGAGCATCAAGAGGGCGATGCGACTCGGGAAATGGTAGGGACAAAGGTGAGGGCTCCCAGGGAGGAGACCCAGCAGGGGTGCCTGATCCAGACTGGGGGATCTGCAGTACAGGTTTTTATCATGAAGAAAGTAATTTTAATCAGGAAGCAGCTAGTTTGGTGAGAGTGAATTGGGGAGGCAGAGAACTCTGGGTGGATAGAACTGTAGGTGATAGATCGTGAAGCCAGAGACCCTGGAGCATTCTAGCAGCTTGAAAAATTTCAGTGTGGGTCCAGTTAGAGTAAGGGGTGGTCGCGAGGTAGGACCCAGTAGGCTTAGGCGGGGAGATGCTGTTAGTGGAAGGCTCTACTAATGATGGATGGGGCCAGAGAATTAGGAAGGAGTCAATACTAACTTCTAAGGACCTCGCAATAGCCATGCAAATTTGCATTTTATTCCTGGGGGGATTCCTGTAGAAAAAGGAAAGATCGACCCTGCATGGTGGCTCAAGCGTGTAATCCCAGCACTTTGGGAGGCCGAGGGGGGTGGATCACGAGGTCAGGAGATCGAGACTATACTGGCTGACACGGTGAAACCCCGTCTCTACTAAAAAAAAAAAGTATGAGAAATCAGCCGGGCATGGCGGTGGGCGTCTGTAGTCCCAGCTACGTGGGAGGCAGAGGCAGAGGAACCGAGGGAACCCGGGAGGCAGAGCTTGCAGTGAGTCGAGATCGCGTCACTGCACTCCAGCCTGGGCGATACAGCGAGGCTCCGTCTCAAAAAAAAAAGAAAAGGAAAGGAAAGGGAAAGGGAAGGGAAAGGGAAAGGAAAAGATCCAGGAGAGAAAAAATGGAATCCTGTCCGATGAAGGGTACCTTTGCCTCAACAGTGAGCCCTGGGCAGGGAGTTCGTCCCATGACTTCTCTTTAGAGGCCCAGATGCTGTTTTATGCTTGGCAGACAAATTGTTTTAATGGAGAGATTTTAATGAATAAACCTAACAGATGAAAAGACTTAACATTAAAAAGAAGAAAAATGCTTGGTGGTTTCTGATTTAGGTCTAGAGAGGACATTAATACATCACTACAACTTTTTTTTTTCTTTTTAGCCTTAAATATATTTTTCCTTGTAAAATCTAACTATGTGTCTAAAGTTAGCAGGGAATTATAAAAAGAGAAAAAAAGTCATTCTTCATTATCCCAGTCTAACTCAACAAATGCTTAGGAGTTAATGAATTTTCTTCAAACCTTTTCCCCTTAGGAGTGTTTTACCACATTTGTACTCATATTATACACACAGTTTAAATCCAGTTTTTCATATAACATTATGTCATAGATATTTTTCTTATTATTGGAGTCCATAGCCATCATTTTAAGTAAAAAGATAATAATTCATCAAGAAAATACACTATAACATATCTATTCTCCTATTCTTAAATTATGATCACCTTTTTGGTACATAAAGGATCTATTTTTGTGGGTCTTCTCAAGAGTTTTGAATTATTCCTTTGGGGATTGATTCCAAGACCTGTGATTTCCATTGAACGTGTATCAATGCACTAATTTGTCTTTTTCTTCATTTTCCCAAAATGTTTTCCAAATAGATTATACTAGTCTACACTTCAGACTATCTGCTCCAGAGACAAATAGCCTTCTGGAGAACTTGTGGGGACTTCTCATCCACAGTCCACGTTCTACGTTGTATCATCCTTCTTGGCTGTGCAGAGAAGTCTGAGCAATGCAAATGCTATGATGCTATGGAAGCCCAGCAGATGGACACATATATGAATAGAGTTTGCTTCTGGCCACATTTTCACCTTTAGGAATTGTCAGGATGCAGTTCTCTATGGCGTCTCTGCATCTCAGACTACATTTGTCCAGCAGCTTTAGAAGCTAGTGTCTCCCTTAAGGGCAAAGGGCAGACTTATCTTGTGATCAAGATAATAAGGATAGTGTCTCCTGCAGAAACAAAGTTTGGGCAGGTCTGCTAGCAGCCCCATTAAGGTTAGGGGTTTGGCACTCCGTGTTTCTCAGCTGTGATGCAGACTCCACTGTACGTGGCAATCACCTGGGCCTACCTTGGGGATATATGGAACTGATGCAACAAGAAGCTCATGCTGCCTGTTGTGCTGTGACTAAAAGGCTGTCTAGATCCATTCCTCACCTATGGAATCTACAGAAGGGTAGGTAGCCAGCCCAGAAGCTGCAGTGGCTGCTGCTCCTGAGGGATTCCTTAACCATGAGACAACAGGTTGTGGAAGTATGGACTGACAATGTCTGTGCAGAAGAGGCTGCAACCAAGGGCAGAACAGTGGTCTGGCTTCTGGTACAAACTACAGCACCTATTATTTATTTTGGTAATTTTCTGAGGGCCTATGTAGCAACTACTCCTGTTTGCTTATAGAAGACCTGAGATCCAGGAGTCAGACACACTCCGATGTAACTGCTGGTTTCAGTGCTTACTCCTTCCATGATCCTGAGCATGGTACTCTCTGAGCCTCAGTTCCCGTGTATGAAACAGAAATCATAAGAGAATCTCACACATGTGTTTAATGAGATGATATAGTGAAATGTAGGGCACTGTGAACTGGCTCATAGCATATACTGAAAATATGTTAACTAGTACTTCTTTGCTTCTTGATTATAAGATTTGAACAGCTTTTCAGTCTCCAAAGACCAGATAATTTGGTACACAGAAAAATCTTAATTGGTAATCAAACCCAGCCTTATAATTTTACTGATTGAAAAAAGGAACGCAGTGACTTGCCTTCTGCTAGACTGGACACCAATTTAGTACCGGGCAGGATTAGCATGCAGACCTCCTCAGTACCAGCTTAATTCCTTCTCTCCTGGAACTTCAATTCACCCTGTAGTAATCGACACTGAATGAAGTGTTGTGTAGATAGGAAGCAAGGAGAGACAAGATGGAATTAAGTTTAAAAACACGTAGAGAAGCTAAGGATTGCTGTAGGACTACTCTTAAAACTAGACAGACAGAGGCTGGGTGCAGTGGCTCACACTTGTAATCCTAGCACTTTGGGAAGCCAAGGTGGGCAGATCACTTGAGGTCAGGAGTTCGAGACCAGCCTCGCCGACATGCAGAAGCCCCTTCTCTACTAAAAACACAAAAAATAGCCAGGCGTGGTGGCATACACCTGCAGTCCCTGCTACTTGGGAGGCTGAGGCAGGAGAATCGCTTGAACCTAGAGGGCGGAGGTGCAGTGAGCCGAGATCGTGCCACTGCACTCCAGACTAGGTGACAGAGACAGACAGAGACTCTGTCTTAAAATAAATAAATAAATAAAAATAGACAAGAAGCAATTTGAAGTATTATTGAGATAATATTTCTGATAGAAAACAAAGGCTTCAAATTCTACAGACTAAGAGTAAAATGGCTTACTCAGAAAGCTGAGTAAGCTGGTTCTCAGGTTCTCATTCTGAGACAATTTACTTTTGCTATTACACGTAAAACTAAATTTGAATGTTGCCTACTAAAATCACATGACATGAAAAGTTCCAATAGGATAGAAGACATACGCAAAAGCAGAAACATGTTATTAAAAGAAGATATGCAAACTCAAAAGTAAAATAGTATGAACTCATAAACGTTGAGGAGAACACATCTCAAAACCGTCTGTGCCCACAGTTGCATTGTTGTAGAAGTCATAAAATACTTCCTAAACTAATGATTAGGAAAGCCTTAAGCAAGCTATAAATCCATCTAAACATGTAAATTAATATAATTAATAATGCAAAGTAACAAGATTAATATAATAAATAACATTGCATAAGCATTTTCTTAGGCTAGAATATGCTCTGGTAATAACACCTGTTTCTTAGAAGGTAGATGCAATAATGGTTTGCATTTTGAGTCATGAAAATTCCACTGCAATTCTTGGCAATTTTTCAGGGCAGTCCTCCATGTAGTAATTCAATGGTTCTTATTACTCTGATCTAGTGCATCCACCACTTCAATGTGAGGCATTCTTGATCACCATGACAGGGGAAGACAGCTTGAAGTTTGCAGCCAATCTGGTATATGTTGGCCCCAAATAAGCATACTTTGCTTACATCCACAGCCTAGGGCAACAGCTAACTAGTTAAGAAGAGCACGAAATAGGAGAGACAAACTGAGTGCTTGGAGGATCCCCATTCTCATAAATGAAATTGTTAAATTTTGGTCTGTGGATGATTTTTTTCTAAGACAGCACCTAACTGTGCAATGCATTTGGAAAGAGCTTCGTGCAAATATTTCTTAAAATTTAGATGAAAAGTGGTGCTTAGTGTGATAAAGGCTTAATTACCAACAAAGTTCAGATCTCCAAAACATGTCATTACATAGAATTAATAAGCAAGGTTTTACTCTGTTGTGAAAGTTGTTGTGGTTTTAAAAACGAGGGCTTATAAACTGGTTAAATAAAACATTCTTCTACTAAAACACTATACAAACACCAAGGATAATGCAATAGAGCTGTATGGGCCGATATGGTAAAAGCAATGTGCAGCAAAACATGGGAAGAGTATCATTCCATTTCTGTGCCTGCATTCACGTGTACACACATGCACAGTTGGTCTTCGTTTTCCAGGATCTCTTGCAGTTAGGTATGTCCATGTAACAGAGGTCTAACCAATAAACTATGAGCAAAATAGCTGTATACTATTTTACAATTTCCAGCTTGGCCCATAAACCCTGCTCTAGCCATCTTCCACAAGTTACTCTTCTACTTGGGCTTCTAGTCAATATGAAAAAGGCTGGGTGGGGCACGGTGGCTCACACCTGTAATCCCAGCACTTTGGGAGGCTGAGGCAAGAGGATCACGGGGTCAGGAAATCGAGACCATCCTGGCTAACACAGTGAAACCCTGTCTCTACTAAAACTACAAAAATTAGCTGGACACGGTGGCACACGCCTGTGGTCCCAGCTACTTGGGAGGCTGAGGCAGAAGAATCGCTTGAATCCGGGAGGCGAAGGTTGCAGTGAGCAGAGATCACACCACTGCACTCCAGCCTGGGCGACAGAGCGAGACTCCATCTCAAGAAAATAAAAATAAGAAGACGAAAAGAAAAGAAAAGAGCGCACCTTGCATCCCTGCTTGGAAGAGGGACACCCACCAACATGAACACCTCCCTTATACTCTATGTGAGTAAGAAATTAAGCTCTATTACCCTTCAGCCTTCGTGCATATGAAAGTTTCCCTGTTCTACAGCTGTCTTACTCGGACTGACAGAAGTTAAAGTCTGTGGTTGCTCCATGAAGGAGTGAGATGGAGGATAATGGTGGTATTAAGTGCCCTTTAATTTTTGAATTAAGATCTTCAAAAATCAAAGATTAAAAAGGAAATAAAACAGAACAATGATCATGTTATACGCTTGCCTTTTTGCACTTATCTCTTTCTGCTAAATATTTAATATTGGGGAGAAAACAAAGAAATTCATTTAGTTGACAAGCACGTGTGTCAATTATATAACCAATATTTCAACTTAAGCACTTGGAGCCTCAGCTTTGCCACTTGAAAGCAAGGTCTTTTAGCCTAGTGACGACTACAGTGTCTTTCATAAAATGTCTTTAATTACAGGTTTCATGTAGGCATGTGGGGGAATGATCATCAAACTCACAGTCAAACATATGCATCTGGAGAAAGCAAAAGTTCAGTGCTAATAAACAATATTACTTGAAACAAGGAGAGGTGAAAATGTTAGTTTCCTTTAACTTAGAGGCATAGGGCAACAAAAAAATAGTGTTTTGGGGTTTTGAAAGAGTGTGTGTGTGTGTGTGTGTGAAATACACATAAAACAGAGACTCTAATGATAACAAAAAATAAAAGAAAACTAGGGGATATAAAAACAAACAATGACTGTGAAATGTTTCTAAAAATGTTAATTAAAAAGAAGGAAAAGCAGCTGCCTGACCACAGCATAATGATGTAAACACACACACATACACACACAACTTGTAAAATTCCATACTTTCATTCTCTCTGGCGAAATTATATCTGATTTAGAACTCCGAAATTATTCTTATTGTAACAATCTCCTTTGTTTATCATTGCCTATTGAGAAAACTTTTGTCACTTTCAACAAACCAATAAATCCCACTGATGCTGCTGAACCACGACAAGCTGTGTTGAAAGTTTGGCAAGAGGAAGTGTCGCGTTACCTACGCTGCAGTCTGTTGTCAGCTCCTCTCCTCACCAATGGTTGTACAAATAATCCTTTATCCAAAAGAGCTTTTATTTCTGGGATAAACCACAAAAGGAATGCTATGATACATGTATCCCTACTGCCAATTCTCTTTTGAATATTCTAGATTCCCTCAGCATGTATTCTCAACCACCACGGTTCTCCTTGAATATTCTTACCTTCAAGAATTTTCACCCTCTTCCCCTCTCTTCCTGTTTTTTGACAAGGTGGGTATATGATAGAGCTTTGTATTAGTCTGTTTTCACGCTGCTAATAAAGACATAATTTAGACTGGGTAATTTATAAAGGAAAGAGTTTTTGTGTATTTTTTTTTCTGTTTTTTGAAACGGAGTCTTGCTCTGTCACCTAGGATGGAGTGCAGTGGTGCAATCTCGGCTCACTGCAAGCTCTGTAAAAAAGAAAGCGTTTTGCCGGGCGCGGTGGCTCACGCCTGTAATCCCAGCACTTTGGGAGGCCGAGGCGGGCGGATCACAAGGTCAGGAGATCGAGACCACGGTGAAACCCCGTCTCTACTAAAACATACAAAAAATTAGCCAGGTGCTGTGGCGGGCACCTGTAATCCCAGCTAGTCCGGACGCTGAGGCAGGAGAATGGCGTGAACTCGGGAGACAGAGCTTGCAGTGAGCCGAGATCGCACCACTGCACTCCAGCCTGGGGGACAGAGGGAGACTCCGTCTCAAAAAAAAAAAAAAAAAAAAAGAAAGCGTTTTAATTGACTCATAGTTCCACATGGCTGGGGAGGCCTCACAATCATGGCAGAAGAGCGAGGTACATCTTACATGGTAGCAGGCAAGAAGCTTGGGTAAGGGAATTCCCATTTATAAAACATCAGATCTTGTGAGACTTAATCACTACCATGAGAACAGTATGGGGGAAATTGCCCCCATGATTCAATTATCTCCACCTAGCATCGCCCTTCCTTTGTGGGGATTATTACAATTCAAGGTGAGATTTGGGTGGGGACACAGCCAAATCATATCAAGCTTAGAGAATCAGACACTTGGGAAAGAATCTTTATAACCCTAGTAAGAACTACCATGCATTGAAAGCCAACTGTTGAAACAATGAGTATAGTCCATTGCTTATATTACCCCTGCTCCTTATATACTAGTGTATGAAATGGGTATCTCTACCTGTTTCTCGGGGAAGGGAGGAAGTTGGGGCTAAGATGGGCCAAATAGGTTGCACCTGGTTTTATACCTAATCAGGGTCAGAGCTGGGAGGTAAACCCAGGTCTGCTTTAAATACCGTTTTCATTCCAGGAGGAAAGACATCCATTCACTTATTTATTTAGTCATTCAGAGAGTATTTGGGATCCTACACTGAAGGGTATTTTGTGATAAATTCAAAGTCAGAATTTCTTTCTAACACTCATTCTGCAGTTAAGGATGGGATGCAATGATCAAAAACAGGAGAACATGTTATATTTCCCCATGCTTCAGCCCTAGGCACAAAGGTCTTCTTATAGACAGAGCTCCACTGGCTCAAATGACCCTTGGACACAGGAAAATGAATACAATGCAGTGAGCTAATCCCAGACTGATCTTATATATTCATCCTATGTCTGAACCACTTAATTTTTTTACTCAAACAAATCAACAGAGTGCAGAGTCAGCCTTCTCTGGGCATCTCTAGAGTAATCAGAATAGGCTCTAAAGGCTCTCTTTGTCTAGCTTGGTGTGGAGGCATTGCTGACACGTTACTGTGTGATAACGGGCAAGTGACAGCCACAGACTCATCAGTTCACACATCCGTCACCTGGTATTTCTAAAGCCTTTGTACTTTTTTCTCTTATTTTTTAAAGAAATATTTTATCATAGGAAATTTGGTGTGGTCAGCTTTTAAAATTTTTTTTCTTACATGCATTTGCCCAGGATGAAATCACTTGACATCATCACATTTGTCCCAGATACAGTTTTGGACAGAATAGGCTTTTACAGGTCATTCAGAGGAACATGCATTCAGCAGTAAGTGAATTACAGTCAGTCAAAGCTTACATAAATTACAGCTTCTGAGTGAAGGAAATAAGAAGAAATACATGATGGAAGCTGAGGCACATCAAGAAGCCCATCACCTAAGATTATTGTGTCTCATGACATATCATCCCTCTAAACATACTTCTCTTGGCTTTCCCTGCACGGTAGCATGTATTCTGTGAGAAAATTGTAATAATTCTTGATTACTCATGCTCACCTCCACATTTCACTGTTCAACTAATGTTGAACATTTTAATTCCCAAAATTGTCTTCAATGCGTCCTTTCAATGCACTGTCTCTCAACAGGCAATTGAATTTTATTCTCCACCCACCCCAACATATGCATCCACACTCGTCTCTATTGTCTTTGTGCTCAGCCCTTCACTGATGTACTGCCAGAAGGATCTTCTACATAACAAACTAATGGAATCACTGCCTTGGTCAAAGTCCTTTAGTAATTGCAAATTGATCAAAGCATAAAATCCCCAAAAGTGAAAAATGTCCCCACATTCTGTTCAAATTATCCTTCCATCCTTATTCCCAGAAGGTTAATGTTTTAAAGAAACCAAACTGCTCACTCTTTCTGAAGCACATCCTGTCCTTTCACTCGGCTTAACATAAACGGACTGAATAGAATGCTCTTCTTTCTCTTCCCCACTAATCTGGAACTTTTTTCTGTTTTTTCAGGTGGTGTTAGTTCTGCCCACCTTTGAGTCTCAACACTTGACATATGTCAACTATGAATGGTCCTGACACCCTGATGGGAATGACTCTCCTGTTTGCTTCATTCACAAAAAATGAGCTCTTCCACTTAAAGGGCCTTTTCACTTCAGTTGTTATTGAACTATTTTGTTAAAAATATGTTTGAATGAATGAATGGATGAACCTTGAAAAAGTTTGATTAAAATACGGTGCCAGTGGTCAGTAGCAGTTATATTAGTGGGTGAGTGAGTCAGAGTATTGAAGTTCTCTTCAATGAAGTCTTTACATAATGGTCTTCCTGGCCTTGACCAAACCTCCCATCATCAAGGGGAAATTCTGCCATTTCTTCATCATCATTTACTTACCTTAGTGTTCAATGACATCAGATGAACCAGACGCTTAGTTTCACCAGTAATGTTTTTGTCCTTTCTTGAATAAAAAATTGTATAATGTTACTTAATCACATATGAGTTTTTAAAAATTATATAATGTTACTTAATATACATTCTTTGTGATGGGGCAAAAATGGCAACTTTATTAGAGGAAGAGGTAATGTGAAAACCAATAAAACCAATAATCTATTCTAATAATCTTTTCTAATAGTAATTGCAATCCTTATTCAAAAATTCAAATCAGCTGATAAAACTGACATAAATTTTCAGATGTAAAACAAAGATATCTTCATCCTCTTAGTCTTGAGATAGATATCACATGCCCAGAAAATTTTCCCTGACTCCTGCATTTGGGAGAAACTCACTGCTATGAATTGTCCTAGCACCCTGTGCTTACCATGCCACTCATAATGGTGGTAGCTATTAATTTCTTGTTGTCCTTCCACACGTATCTAGGAACTCCTTGGGAGAGGTACAGGATCTTCCTAACCACTGTATTCCTCGTGCCTACTACAGTGGTGACACCCAGCAGAATTTCAATAATAGGGTTTAATGAAAGAACAAATGAATAGAGTTTGCTGGTAGGAAACAAAGCTAATTTTCAAACTTTTCCTGCTGACATGAAAAAGAAGGTATTTTCTTTAGCACCAACATGGTTTTTTTTTAGCACTCCACAGCACCGAAGTGGAAATATGACAATGTACAGTTCACAGGAAGTAGATATTTCACACTATGATTAGTCTTTTTGGGTTGTTGACTGAACCAATCATAGGACTTTAAAAGTCATAAGAATGCTGTAACCCTATAACCATGAGTTCATGGCTGGCTGACTAGGCTCCTGAGACTAAAGCAACAGACACACAATCAAACCTTCTACTCTTGCTGCCTAAAATTTATTTATTTATTTATTTATTTATTTATTTGTTATTTTTTGAAACAGGGTCTCGCTCTGTTGCCCAGGCTGGAGTGCCATGGTGCGATCTCGGTTCACTGCAACCTCTGCCTCCTGGATTCAAACAAGTCTCCTGTTTCAGCCTCCTGAGTAGCTGGGATTAAAGGTGGCTGCCACCATGCCCGGCTAATTTTTGTACTTTTAGCAGAGACTTGGTCACCATGTTGGCCAGGCTGGTATCAAACTTCTGACCTCAGGTGATCCACACACCCCACCCTCCCAAAGTACTGGGATTACAGGTGTGAGCAAACATAAGTGAAAACTGCAGTAATATAAACAAAGCAAAAGTGACAATAAGGAGTTGAAGGCAACTGAGAGTTGAATGTGTCCTGCAAAAGTCTCAAAGTTTGCCCTTTTACTCAGAGAACTCTCTAGAGCTCTGGTCTAAGGTCCAGACAGGCATGGCATTTTCTGACTTTCTGTTCCCAAACCCCATCTGATTACATTGCAGCCTAAGCTCTTTATCTGCTTCCCAGTCTATATGGGTTTAGTGAATGACTGGCTCCCTGAAAACCCCTGAGTCCAGATAAAGCCTTTCAGGGGAACCTCTTTCCTCCCAGGCTTACACAGTGTATTTCAGCTAGAATGCCTCCTGATGACTCCCTCTGGCTGGTTCTGCTACATTTGCTCACTAACCTTTAGATATTGGTTCATTATTAATGCGAAAGTGAGTGGTCATTGCTGAGTTGCACTGGAAAGTCATACCTAAATTTCAATACCACCTTACTCTATTCCTGAAAGGGCCCTGTATAGCCATGAGATGCTATTAGAATTTAGACGGGATTTTAGAAACTGAGAAAATAGCAAAGGAAAAGCGTTTGCCTGCCTTCCAACCTCTCATAGCAATGATTAGAACACATTAAGGATTCTTTTCATTCTAGCAAGTATTTTTCTAGGTTTGCTCGAAGACCTAAATTAAGTTAGAGTAGGTTTTCATGAGTGCCATGCCCGTGGTTTGGGCTGAAACCGAAAACTGATTCAAATGATGCAACTATTATGAAAGTTTTTCTGTAACAAAGTAATCATAAAATTGAAATTAGGAAATGACTAGTGTTCACTGCCTTTCCATTTTCCAAGTAATTATCTGACGCTTCTGGGGTTTAGCAGAGTTTTCTGCTAATTTTTTTATTAAGATGAAAATAGAAACATTTGTAAATAGCACCACAGGTAGGATATACTCAAAAGATACAGAAATGCTCAAAAGGCGCTGAAATAAACTCTGTGCTTAATTTCTACTGGGGTCTTGCAAGCTTTTGGATACACGAGTCAAATATTAAAACAACATTAGGGATTTTTTCTTAAGTTCAGAAATCCCCCCATCATCTAAGCAAAACATTTAAATTCTATTTTGGCCTTTGTTAGAGTTGAAGCATCATCAAATGGTACTTTTTCTAATCTGACATTTTAGAGGTTGGCAAATAATAACCATGAGCCACATTCAGCCCACTGTCCGTTTTTCTAAATACAGTTTTATTGGAGCACAACCACACCCATTTGTTTATGTCTTATCTGTGGCTGCTTTTCACACCTCAATGGCAGAGTTGAGTAGTTGCAACAGAGACCATATGGCCTGGGGAGCTGAAAGTATTTACTATCTGGCCCTTTACAGAAGAAGTTTGACAATGCCTGCTTTAAATAAAGTATACATTCTATTCACTGGAGCTAGGCTTTTACAGATTATTAAAATATAACTAAATCCAATCCTTAACTTTCTGAGCTGCCATTACTCCCAAATGTATTCCATTTCTGGCTGCTAAGAACAATGCTTTTTAAATTTTTTTTTAACCTCTCAAAAAATGCACTGAAGAAAACCTAGCATATCAGAAGACCTGTCTATGGAAAAATAGAGTGAAAAGTCCCCTAAGAACAACCTCAGAGGGTCTTTAGAAGAGCAAACACTGCCCAATTTGTTCCCACCCAGTCCCATTTCTGTTGGCAAACTAAGCACACGGCTTCAGTCGTTACTCCTTGGGCCAGCAAGATCAAAGATGTGTTTATGTGAATGTGCCAGGGAAGGAGACAAAAAGCAGAGGTTCTCCACCGTGGCTGCATATTGGAAGCACCTGGGAGATGAACGCAGTTCGAAAGCCAAGTCCCTCCCCAGACCAATTAAATCAGAGTATGTGGAAATGCAACCAGAGCAGCAGAATGTTTGAAAATTCCCCAGGTGATTCTCCATTGCAAACAGAACTGAGAGTTCCTTGGTTCCAGTGAGGAAGGGTGCTATATGGAACAAGGACGTCACTTAAATTTAGGGGTTTTCCTTTCCATCTGTAAAATGAGAGGGTTGAAATGAAGTTATCTGAGGTCATTCCCATCTGTGATTATAAGTGCAGTTCAATTGAATTAAGTTAATTTCCCCAGAAGAGGAAGCATGGAGCATTTTGACACCTTCTGTTATGAAGAAATACATGGAATGGAAACAGAGCATGAATGGGTTCACTGCCATGGGAACATGGGAAAGAAGACTTGATGGTATTTCTGCTACTACTCTGTGGTTCAATACTTCAGAAAGAAGAGAAGCCAGAACTTCTCTGGGACCTGTGTCAGACAGATGCTGTTACTCCTGCTGGCCTTTGCAGGCACCTCCAGTTCTGATAGTTCACTTTTAGTCAACAGACAATAAGCGAACACATGGTCTGAGGCTCACACTGTGTAGAGAGAGGGTGAAGCTTCTCAAGGGTGAATATTTTCTCTAGAGGAAAACAATGGTGGGATAGATTCTGGTTCTGCTGCTTACTAGCTGTGAAAAATGGGATTTATTCATTCTCTCTAGACATCAGTTTTCTCATCTCATTACACAATAAGAGTAATAATCATCTCTCTATTCTAGGATCCGACAGAGGATTAAATAAAATAATGCATCAGAAGGCTTGGCAAAGTGTCCACCACAATGTAGGCTAAACAAGCCTTTACAATCATTTTCATTATTATTACTATAATCATCATGATGCATTGGCAATACACAAGTGAATCAAAGGTACTTGCTACCAATGATTTTCAATTTGTGGTTACAAATGACACCTAATAGGGCTGACTTTGTTAATATTTGAGGGACTTTGTAACAGTAAGATGGGAAGGTGTCTTTCTGTATAAAATACTTCAGACATTTACAAGAATAGCAGAGGGACCCAGCTGTGGTGGCTCAGGCCTATAATCCTAGCACTTTGGGAGGCCAAGGTGGGTGGATCACTTGAGGTCAGGAGTTTGAGACCAGCCTGGCCAACATGGTGAAACCCTGTTTCTAAAAATACAAAAATTAGCCAGGCATGGTGGTACACGCCTGTAGTCCCAGCTACTGGGGAGGCTGAGGCAGAAGAATTACTTGAACTCAAGAGGTGGAGGTTGCAGTGAGCTGACATCATGCCACTGCACTCTGGTCTGGGTAAAGGAGTAAACTCCATCTCAAAACAAAACAAAACAAAACAAAACAACAACAGCAACAACAAGACTAGCAGAGGAGAGCATGTATGACAGGCAGGGTGCACACTAACTCCCATTCCCTCCTCCACTGCAGAATGTACAGCATCCCATGTGCAGATCGTTATTACACAAGTGTGTGTCCATAAGCAACCTATGATGTATTTTGAACGTGTTTAAGCTTCCTATAAATAGTAGCAGATTAAATGGATGCTGGTGAAACCTGGGTTTTTGCTCAACATTATGTTTTTGAGATTTATCCATATCAACACATGCCATGCAAACCCATAGGTTCTAACTGCTATATTCTATGTCACTTTATGATTTTGCCATGATTTATGTATCCTTTCTTATGTGGCTGAATATTTGGATCATTTCCATTATTCTGTATTACAAAAAAAGAAATTTTGCAATGTCCATTTTACGTGTTTCCTTGTGTACAAGTGTGGGAGTCTCTTAGGGTGTTTACTTAGGAGCTTTAATACACAGAATATGCCCGTCTTTAAATTCTCAGTCTCTTTTCTGGGCTTGTTGCTATCTCCTGACTTTGTAAGTATCGGTGTGTGCCCCACAGCTTGGTTTTTGCATCTCTTCTCTTCTCTACCTGCATTCAGGTAGTATCACCTGGTTCCATGTCTTTATATACCACCAAGGATTACTATCTCTAGTCTGGACATAGTTCCTGAAGTCTGGATTCATACATCAACTTGCTCACTTAGTATCGTTGTAGATATCTAAAGGGACATATGATGGATATCGTAAATGCTCACCAATGGGGTTTCTCTTCCAGCAACACAGACTGCATTTCGCATCGCACTTTCACCAACATGGGAGAATGTGACTACTTCTTGTTGAAAAAAATAAGAATGTACCACTTGTCTTCAGTTCCCTGGGAAACTGAGTCACAGATTTGATATGGGAGGCTATAGGGCCAGCCCTTCAGGAAATCAACCTATAGGGGAGTTAGAGGCGGAGATCTGGGCACAGGGAAGACTTGAACTGTGATTCATCTTCAGCAGAGCCTTAGCTGATCCCACAAGGGCCCTGGAGGTGAAATTGCCTCTCAGAATTGTTCCAGATGGAGGCATCAGCTGTGCCTTTATCCTCCCATGTCAGCCATCATTGGAAGTGGGCTGCTTCTGGGGAGAGGACATTTCCTTGTGCTAGATGGCTTTCTTTATCTGAGAAATTTATGGGAAGGGATGTTCCGGTGAGTCACCCAACACTTCAACAACAGGGATAATAAATACCTCAGACCTCAGGGGGAGTTCTGGGCAACACACCCCAGATCCACTGCACACTCCTAAGCTGAGGTGGTATAAAAGAGCCTGCTCAGTTTTCTTTTCTTTTCTTTTCTTTCTTTTTTTTTTTTTTTTTGAGACGGAGTCTCACTCTGTCACTCTGTCACCCAGGCTGGGATGCAGTAGTGTGATCTCGGCTCACTGCAAACTCTGCCTCCTGGGTACGTGCCATTCTCCTGCCTCAGCCTCCCCAACAGCTAGGACTACAGGTGCACACTGCCATACTCGTCTAATTTTTTGCATTTTTAGTAGAGATGGGGTTTCACCATGTTAGCTAGGATGGTTTCGATCTCCTGACCTTGTGATCTGCCCACCTCGGCCTCCCAAAGTGCTGGGATTACCGGTGTGAGCTGAGCCTGCTCAGTTTTCAATCTTGTACTTCCTTCAGCAATAAGTGTGAAGACCGTGAATGGCCCCCACCTCAAATCCTTCAAGGAGCTACAAGGGCTCATGTCATCTGAACCTGCATCACTTCTCCAACCTCATCTTGAACCATTTACTTACTGTTCTCCAGTGTAGAATGACCCCCCCACCCCCCGCTCAGCTATTCACTAATTCCCTTGCTTCTTTCAAGGCACTGCTCAGATGTCATCTCATTGTTATGAGTCCTTCTCTGATCACCATCTATTTCAAAAAATATATGTGAACAAATTTATTTTTTAAATTATTTTCCAGAGCATTCATGTCACCATAAGACACATTACAAATTTATTTTTAAACAAATGAAAGACTAGCCCCATCTAAGCATAACTGTCTGCACTTCTCACCTGCTGCAACTGGAATAGCCACTGCATTCAATGAATGTTTGTTGAATAAATGAATTGAATATAGTAGGTATTAGTGTTAATGGTTTGGGGATTCTTTTGAATTTTCTATTAAAAATATTTTATTTGCATATAATAGCAATTTTATCTATTACTTAAATGTTTATAGTTTTCATTTCTTTCTTTTTTTTCTTTTCATATTGCAATGGCTAGGACCATTCTTGAGGATTGTTTTTACCATAAGAAAAGAACTAAATTTTATCAAGTTATTGTCTGTGTGAATGGAAATGGTGATGTAGCTAATAATTAATGGAGTTTCCAATGTCTATCCATACTTAGATCTCTGTGATAACCTTCTTGATCTTTGAAATCTATGTCAAAATGCAGAGCCCAAGAGATATTGACCACAGATTCTGATGGCAATAAGACCTTCTGATCACAGAGAGAGCTGTTTTTCTATAAGAGACTATTCCACAGACAGAGGTGGTGCTCTGAAGCATAACCAGGCAAAGTTAATGCCTTCAGGAGCCAGACAGAGGCTATGAATCAGGGAAACAGGCTGAGGGTGAAGATGGGCACGTGGGAGATGCCACCTTCATACACAGTCTCAGAGGAAAATCAGTACCGACTGTCACCATGTGATAATGAAGGCCCAGTGTGGCCAGGTCATCTGCTATTTGTCCAGAGAGACTGGAAATCTGGATATTTAAAATGTAAAATATTCTAATTTTTAAGCACCTTTTAATAAATTCAAATTTATACAAGAAGATATCATGTGGTCCAAACAAAACTCATCTCTAAGCCAAGTAAGAATTCTGAGTTTGAGACTTCCAGTGTACAAGAATGAGTGTATGACCTTTTCTGATTTTAATAGGCATTTTAATTCTTTTATCTAGATTTCTTCACTTGTGAATTATGGCTAACAGTAATTGTCTCACTGAGTTGTGTTTTTTTTGTTTTTGTTTTTTTTTAAAAGAGTCTCACTCTGTCTCCCAGGCTGGAGTGCAGTGGTACAATTTTGGCTCACTGCAACCTCTGTCTCCTGGGTTCACGCGATTCTCACACTTCAGTCTCCTAGGATTACAGGCACACACCACCACTCCTGGCTAATTTTTGTATCAGTAGAGACAAGGTTTCACCATGTTGGCCAGGCTGGTCTCGAACTCCTGACCTCAGGTGATCCGCCCACCTCGGCCTCCCAAAGTGCTGGGATTACAGGCGTGAGCCACCGTGCCCAGCCTGTGGTTTGTAAATAAGTATCATAAACACTGAAGCAATGTTGAAAAGAAGGAAGTTCACTATGACTCCCAACCGGTGAAGGCATCACACTGGAGGAGGGGAGAGGAGTGGGGAGAGGGAACATGGAGCTCACGTCGTCCATCAGGCCTTGAAGAAATCCACTCTGAAAGCAGTCCATGAGCCACAGTAGCCATGGTAAGTAATGGGAGCTGTTATATACATTTTTGTTTCCTACTGTCCAGTACATCCCAAATCTACTGTTTACCATTTAAAAAAAAAAAATGGCAAAGTTAAGAACTCTCCTTGTGGGTGGCCGCATGAGTTAAGTCACGTGTGTGACAAGGATGACCCTATTGCAGGTGGCAGTGTAGGTGCTCAGGACATTTCTGGACACCTCTTTTCTATCTCCTTTATCCCTTGTGTCTGCAAGGTGGGCCCTTTAGGGATCACCAAGAGGAAAGATGCTGGAGTCCAGTCCTAAAGGAGATCCTAACCCCAGGAAAGCCATCAGACACAGAGAGAGGACACCTACACAAGGTAGTGTGGGGGTGGGGGTGGGGGGGCTGCGGGGCATCTAGCCATGGCAGCCACGGCCCCCCCAGCACTCAGTCTCTGTGCCCTGGTCCCCTGTATATAAAATGACGTTTGTACAATTCCAGTGTTGAGGGACTGTACCAACCCCGATGAGATTAATGCGTGTGACAGGTTTTAGCACCTGGAACTTAGTGAAGCCTCAACTACTATGAATCTTTGGTATTCTTATTAAAGACAAGCAAAATACCACGGTGAAATAACACGGTGTTCCAAAGAGAAGACGTTTGGAATGCCTGTGGGGCTGGGAAGCCAGCCCATATAAAAGAGGACTTCACGGATGGATAGGGTTTCCACAGGCAGTGACGCTCACGGTACAAAGCAGAAGGTTCTCCCAAAACAAAGACCAGGGTGAACAAAAGCACTCAAATAGAAACAAACTGGGATGAACAAGTTGAAGCTGGGTGATTCCAAAAATCATCTGACTCTGGCCAGGATCAGGACTCCACCACCACCCCCGTCCCCCGCCCTCGCCCCCGCCCCCACCCAGTGTGTCCAGATTCTTTGGTCACCATCATAGAACCAAGGGCATTTCTCCAGTGCATACAGAAGCCTGGCTTCCAGCACCCTGCGCCAGGACCACATTCCTGGGCGGAGACTCCGGCAGAGCTGTGGGACTCAGGAGCTGTGGGCCCTGGGAGCCTGGAGAAAACACCAAAGCGAGTTGGGTGCGCGCGCGGAGTGCACACCTGCGGTGGCGCCTGGCCGGCCTCACCTGCCCGGAAGCCTCTGCGGGCGGCGAGGGCGCATCTGCGCGGCCTCCCGGAGCCCAGCTCTGCGCGCCGCTGATTAGCATGCAGGGCCCCCGCGGCCAGGCGCGCAGCTGGACGGCAGCTTCCCCCCGGCCTTTGAAAAAGCCTCTCTCACAGCTGGAGGGAAAAGAGCCCCCGCGCCACTGGCCGGCCATTGTGAGCGGCAAAGAGCCCTTCTTTGGGCGGAAGCAGAAGTTGGCCCAGCTGTCGAGCATTTGAAATGTAAAAGGCCGAGGCGCGCGGGAGGGGAGGCGACAGAGGCCGCGGCGGAGGAAATGCAAGCTGCCCCGGGGGTGAGGAAACCGTGGGCTGAGAAGTTCACTCTGAGCAATCAATAAGGCTTTCAGAGCCCAGGACAGAAAAAAACAGTTCCGGAGAGAGGGCAGCGAGAGCGGCCAGCCCCAGCCGCGCTCCTGCAGCCGGGCTGCGCCTGTCATTCGCAGGCCAGCGACAGGCAGCCCATCCCAGGACGCAGGGAGCCGCTGGGCTAGCCCAGAAGTCTAGGGCTGACCGGGGTGAACTGAGAGATGGACTCAATGAGGGTGCCTGGCCGTTCCATACACCCCACTCCACTTCTTGCCCACAGTGACCTCCTCCCTACGGCGCATAGTCTTGCACCCTGCGCTTAGTCTCCACCCAGGCTGCTCTGTGACACGGCGACACGGCTGGGGTCTCCACCTCACTCTCTGTGTCAGGGCATGCACTTCCTTCTCCCTTTGGGTCCCCTTGCTCTCTGAACAGTCCTTAAAAGCCAGCTCAGTCCCCTCCTGCCACTTTTGCCCAGTCCCGGCCCCAGGGCTCCAGAAAAAATCAGGCGGTCCCTGCTTCTCTGTCTTTCTCATGACTTTTGACAAGCCTCCACCATGGTTCCTATCACTCATCAACTGTGTATCCACCACCCAGCCTTCCTCAGACCTTGCGCCATCTGCTAGAAATCAGCATATCACCACCCTGACCTTAGGGAGTTGGCAGGGGAGGGCAAATGCAGCTATCTGGTGACCTAATCGAGGCAGGAGTCACGCAGGGCAATCTCTTTAGGAGAGTGGAGGAAAGAGAAATACGACTGTTTTCCTGCCTGGTTCCAGCACTCGGCGCTGTAGGCCTTTAAGAATGCCTATAAACTCCTTGGCTTACCTGCAATGGACAGTTCACCGTGTTGTTACTTCTCCACTGCAATATGGAGCTTGTTATTTTTGTGTCCGACACTCCCTTTAAACCTACTTGGTGGACTAGTTCTTCCTTTTGTCCCTAGATGAAATTTAAGGTAGGCTTCACTACTTTTTTTTGTTGTCTTTTTGGTCATGTAAAAAATCAGGTTACTTGATATCATAAAAACAATACAGCAGATAAGTAACAGTACATTCCTGTGTAGTAATCCAACCTGAAAACTTGATTGAAGCTGAGACTTCCTTCTCCAACGACACCTGAAGCTTTGGTTGGCTTCTTCAGCCCCTGTCTACCTAGGCGTGCTACGGGTCCTCTGCCTGCTGTAACTGTAATACCTGACTCCACCAGGAATTGGGATTTGGGACACTAGGGAGTTGAAACGTCTTACTTGACAACTTTGGTGCTCAGTGGGCATCCATACATGGGGCAGTAGGTGTGTAAAGGGACTCTTCCTCTCTTGGGATGCTTTTGTGGGGTCTCACAATCTCCCCTTACCACGGAGGATGAACAATCGCAGTTCCCTTGATGTGGGAATGCAGCTTATGTGTATCAAGCAGAATCCAGACTGGAAAGCAGAAATGTACCGGTTATCTTAACAGAGAGAGCTGAATTTAATGAAGGGGTTAGACAGGCATAGGAAGAAATGACTTGCTCTGAAGTCTGGGGAACAAAGGAAATAATTGTGCTGGGAGAATCTGGAAGCTTAGAGGAGACTCACAGAGCCAGAGCCAAGCCCTACAGGAGTGGAGTGTGTGCTACAGCTGGTGCTGATAGTTCTAGGGTCTGAAGAAGTCAGGAAGCTTGGACTCAGCTTCTGTTGGGGGAGTGCTATTGAGGGAGGGAGAATGGTCTTAGAAATGTGCAAAAACCCAGACACTGAACTGAAATCCGACTCAAGAAGCACTGCAGGGCAAGCAGTATTGCTCGGATGCTGCTGGCATAAGCAGTGCGCAAAGAGAAGAGTGGTGTCCCCTCTCCCTCCTCCAGCCTTGCCATTTCCCTTAGTAGCACATGGGCAGAATGGATCAGGGAGCCCTTGCAAAGGGGAAATGTCGTTTGGCCTCCCCCAGCCTTCCCACCACCACAAAGCTAAGCAGTGAAGGCTGAGTTTGGAGCTGAGAAACTAGCTTAATAATCAGAGCACCATGCCTGGTGGTCACTTATATTTGCTTCCTCAGAACCTCGGCATCTACGTATTCTTTGATCAAGTTCTTCTTTGATCAAGGTCTTCTTGCCCTAGTAAGGGTCTCTCTTTGACGGGAGCTCACGTCTGTTCCGTGGGGAAAAATCCTACGTCCTTGCTCAAAGGTAAGCTTCCTCCACTCAGCAGTCCCACAGCTGCCTCCCACTTCTCACCCTCCCAGTATTTGAGAAGGGAGCCAGACGTGACTTCACTGTGTCCACCAAAATACAACCACAATATCTGGCTCATGAGTGATTTCTTTAAAGTGCCTTTTCTTTGACTGGGGATGGCAAGGGAGAGCATCTTCGTTCTTTGTAGTTCATCAAAACTCATCTGAGGAAACTCTGGCTCCAGCTCTGGCTTCCTTCAAACCTTTCATATCACCAGGGGTGATGAGCCATGCAATTGGTCTTCTCTTCCTCTTTCTGAAATCCAGCCTCAAGATCTTGCACCTCGTTGTGGAGTAAGACATCTGTCGATTTGTTAGTTCCTCAGCTGAATTTTCCATTTTATCATTGTTAAATTTTAATTAATAAATTCCAAATTAGAGGAAAATATTATATGTCTTATAAAAATACCATTTATACCTTCGCTTCCTTACCATGTATGAAGCTTTATCAAGATAACAAAAAGGAAAAGACATCACTGTCTCCCATGGTGTTTGAGTGACCTAAAAGGAAAACAGAAATAGAAAGAAATCATTAGAATGCAGGATGCGTGAAGTTAGGAGGAGCTATGTGGAAGAATGCACAGATGAAGGAACTCTGGAGTTAGGTTTTGAACAACAAATCTGCTGACTGGAGAAAGAGCTACGTCCCCGTCTTTCCAAGCAGGGGCGGGAGTACCTACAATGACTTGGGGCTGTAAAATAGAGGATGTCAAAGGCAAAGAAATATGACAGTGATTCTGCTGCACTTGGTCCTATATACCAAGCAGCTTGTTTGGGTTTTGGAGGCAAGGATGAACTAAAATCAAGTCTTGATGACTCACTGGGTATGATAATTGAGGGGCAAAAGAAGTCAAATAAATCACTGAAATATTTTATATCACAAAATTGACTTTGTAGCCTTGCCAATGGTTGAATATTAGGGAGATTGGAAGGACGGTGATAAGAAGATGTCCCAGACGATGGGTTCGTGATGCCTGTGGGGCCCGTGGGTGGAGACATTCGACGTCAGTCCAGAAGTCCAGTGAGAGCCCAGGCTGAAAGGAGAGCCGGACATATTGCCTCACTGCTTTCAGTGTGCTTTTGCTCTCCATCTCATGACACAAAGCTATGAAAAAATAGGTATTCCAATATGACTTTTGAAACCACTGATGCATAAAATATACACATCTCTTATGTGCGTGCTTATTTGAAATAAAGCCGCATAGATGATAGATAAACCTTATAATATTTGGTCCAAATGAATATTTAAGAGACCACTGAGAAAGAATGATTATTTCTAAAGATATTTCACCTCTCGCCACCCCAAGGAACACCTTATTTAGAGCCACACAAAAATGCATTCAAAATCCAAATTTTGTTGCAACACAGTGCCATCTAGTGTTCAATCTGACTAATACCAAGAGACAATCCTCCAGGGATGCATTGAAGCTCATTTGGACTTAAAACCTGACCTGGGTGTTAAAGGACAAGTTTCAGATGAAGAGCAAAGTCTCATTGTCTAGTCTTCCTTCTGGTGGGTGGTGATGCTCTCTATGTGTTTAGACATAAAGAAATACATGTGTTCATCAAGTCTGATTTGGAAGTTGTGCTTTTAAACTAGAGCCATGCACCTTCCTGATCTGATGAAAGTCTTCCTGGCATATTCGCTTTTGAATAAGATTTTTAGTTAATTATAATATCATTATTAGAACTTGGATTATCCATTTTAATTATAGTCATTAAAAATTTTCATGTAAATATAATTACGCCAAATATTATGTTGGCTTAAAATTGCAAGATTGGTTTGCAGATAGATGTGCTCTCAGCTGCTAGACTCAGAAGGGCAGAGGCAAGAAACGTACCTATTTGTCTTAGTGGATTTTCACATGTGGAACAGCATTGCAAAAGTGTGTAGCTTGGAGGTGGGAGCCTTCCGCAGCACTAGGGTAACCTGTGTTCTTGCCCCAACGTTGTCATCAACCTGCCATGTGACCTACAGCAAGACACTTAAGCCTGTGAGCCGTGTCTGTATCTTAGGTACAAAACAGGCTGCTTTCTCACGTGCTTATCATAAACTCGACACTATGCTTCCTTTATTTTATTTTGTCAATCTTCACTACTTCACTTTGCTATACATGTTATTTTCCTTTTTTTATAAATGAAGAAAGTAAAATTCAGAGCGGGGAAAGTAAATATGTAGGCAGTCAGCTTGTCCATGACAGACCTGGTGGGGTTAGCCAGGGTGACCTGTGTGCAAGGGGACCCTGTCTTTGTATGCATTCACAGATATCATATACATCGAGCATCATTTAAATTCGGGGTGCAGTAAAACACCATTCAGTAGAGACTGAAAGTTTCTTCACAGAAGCAAAGGTTAAGAGGATTTCATAGATCTAACCCTATCTATGTCTATTTCTGTATCTCTATCTTCATCTATTTCTGTTGATTATCCTTTATCAATCTAGGCACCTACCTATCTACTTATTATCTCTGTCCACATTTATCTATTTATTTGTTTATATGCTATATCTGTACTATCTAGCTATCAATCCATTTATCTGCTTATCTATCCATCTATCTAGCTAGCTATCCCCAAGAAGTAATTGGTTCAAGGAAAAATATGTTATTAATAGTGAGGCCAACATTAGATGATTTGGGTTTGGCAGTCTCCCCAAAGGAATGCTAATCTTAAGAACTTTATTTAATACCCTATTTCATGTTTCAGCTCACGGCAACCTTATAGTTGAGATATTGATCTTTACTACTGTCCAGATAAAAGGCTGATAATACCTGCTCTCTAACTTTCCTGTGATAGAATTCTGTCTGGAATTAAAACCAAATCATGCTGTTATTCTTCAAGACCTCACATGAGTAAAGATTTCTAAGAACTTGTACCATCCAGCTTTTGTGACTGTGGGGGCAATGGGTCTTCTTGCGTGCTGCTGCTGTGGGTATAGGTGGAGTAGCCCAAGAGTAGAAATCTGACATGATTGTTTGTGTCTGCAAATCTTCATCCCATCTCAACAGTTTGACTTTTTATTCTACACTTTTTTCTACTCATGCAAGTACAAATACATTTATTTATTGCATTATATATTGCAGTATTTAAAATACTAACTTTGAAGACAATGGGATTGCCTAGCCAAAGAATATTATTAAATAAAGTAGAGTCCATCCATATAATATCATGCGATCTATGTAACGGTTACAGAATTACGCTATATTTGTGTGTACTGTCATATAAGGATATCTAAGACATAATCTTCAGTGAAAAACTGCAAGTTGCAAACCTCTATATTGAAAGCGTATGTGCATGTGTGTTAACCACATTGACAGTGTGATTATTATGTTCCGGACGTTGGTCTTAGAAGTTTACAAATATTAACTCATTTAATTGTCGTAATAGCACTATGAAGAGGGAGCTATTATTAATCCTCTAGATAAGGAAACTGACGTGGAAATGTGAAATAACTTGCCAAATGTACCTCTCTCTCTCTCTTTCTCTCTCTCTTTGTCCCTCTCCCTGTCCCTCTTCCTATCTCTGTCTCTACTTCCGCATTCACATATGCAATGGTGTCTACATAGGTAGCAACCTTTTTTTTTTTCTTTTCTTTTCTTTTTTTTTTTTTCTTTTTCGAAATGGAGTTTTGTTCTTGTTGCCCAGGCTGAAGTGCAATGGCGTGATCTCAGCTCACCACAACCTCCGCCTCCCGGATTCAAGCGATTCTCCTGCCTCTTTCTCCCAAGTAGCTGGGATTACAGGCATGCGCCACCACGCCTGGCTGATTTTTGTGTTTTTAGTAGAGACAGGGTTTCTCCATGTTGGTCACGCTGGTCTTGAACTCCCGACCTCAGGTGATCCTTCCACTTAGGCCTCCCAAAGTGCTGGGATTACAGACATGAGCCACCATGCCTGGCCCCGAAAGTAGCAACCTTTTAGTCAGTTAACTAGTTAATCTAGGAAAGGGAGGTGAATTGAGATGGAAGGAGACCTTTATTCCTCTATATATCTGGAAGTTGCTTATTTCAGATCTATAAACAAATGAGTGCTATGTTCCCTCTCTGATGTGGGATACCAGCTCTCTGCTGAGCAACTTTCCGAGGTCCTTCAGCCGGTCTGAGGCAGCTTGTGAAGGTGGAGGTTGTGTACCCCTCTCCCAAAAGCTGGACTAGAAATGAAAGCAGTCGGCATTTGAAGCCTTCCAGACAGCATGCCAACTTTGCCATCTGCTCGCCCAGTAGAAAATGTGCGTAGGTCTTCCTTCCAATACTAGATCAGAACCCTGAGCTCTTCCAGAGCTTTCTTTCAAATACCTTCTCTCTTGTGTGTATCAAAAGCTAGACTTGGACAAGGAGATTTTAAGAAAACTAACCCGAGTCACTAGTTCTCCAATCACTCAGAGCTGTAGGAATGATTTGGAAAGTTTTTCTAAAAAACTAAAGTACACATTCCAATGTTCAATCTTCCATTCAAATTCAGTTCAACTAAGACCCCATAATCAGTATTTTTGGAATGTTTCCCAGGTGACACTGAAGGGCAGTCAAGTTTAAGAACCAAATGATGCTGTGAACTGCATGACATGTAGGAAGGTTCAAGTTCAAAGAAACTGGCTTTTTACAAAAGACATATGGGGCCTATGAGACCTATGGGGTCTATCTGAAGGAACAGAAATAACCATGATATGGAGATACATAGAAAATTCCCAGATCCCTAACCAAATGGCCTGGCAGAAGAGCAGAATGTAGGGTTCCATCAAAGCAGGCTAGGGAGCGAAACAAAGCCAGGACAGTAGGCAACAATTCAAGCTTCACGTAAAGGGTAACCATACCTGATAAAGTGAAGGTTACTTCGGACCCAGTGCTTACCTCCAGTGAGATGAGAATCAGTGCCTGGGCATTTTGACTCACTGTAGGATGCTGTGGTTTAAGATTCATTTGTCCAGCATTTAGGAAGATGGATGTCAAACTGGGGAAAGAGATCTTTCTTTTCCTTGCTCTGATTCTTCTGGGTAAAGACCAAGGCTTTGAGTATTTCTCACATCTTTTTCGTTCTGTTGCCTAGGCATAGGATCATGGCTCTTTGCAACCTTGCCCTCCTGGGCTCAAGTGATCCTCCCGGCTCAGCTTGTGGAGTAGTTGGGACTAAGGCATGCACCAACACATCTGACTATTTTTTTTTTTTTAATTTTTTGTAGAGATGGGGGGTCATTACTATGTTGCCCAGGCTGGTCTTGAATTCCTGAGCTCGAAGGATCTGCCCTCCTTGGCCCCGCAAAATGCTGGGATTATGGGTGTGAGCCACCGTGCTGGCCTCCCAGCATCTTTCCTCCCACATAGGAGCCTAAGATTAGCTGGAACAAGACTTTGTGTGTGTGAAAGATACCAAGACTGATTCTCTGGAATTCTTCTACAATCAGTTGTTGGATTTCTTGCCCTGCCAATGGCTAACATCCAGCCAGGCCACCGGGTGAACTGCTCTGTGGTAGGCAGGAAGTGAGATGGGTGCAGAAATTATCAACTCTTCCTTATCTTGCCTGTCTCATGGTAGAAATAAGGAATTGATCCCCCTATCAGTGCCCTTTCTGCATATTCGATTTGGCAGTAACTCAATTATGTTTCTTTCTGATCCCTAACCTTAGAAAGAAGTGCCAAGAAACTAAAAAATAAAAATAAAAATAAAAAATAAAAAATAAATCAACAGATCACCTCCAAGACAAAAGGTCCTATGTCTAATGAGGTCCTATGTCCTATGTCTACTATGCACAGGTCCGATGTCTAAATGAGGTTGCTGAGGTATTGACCGTATGAAAGGAAGTTTCCAACTCCACCCCATACCATGCCTGCTCTCGCCCATCATTTCTTCTGTCCAATAAACCCTTAATTCACACCAAATCATGAATGCCCTTCTTCTCGTTGCTTTACTCTCCAAATCAGTTGATCACCAAGCCCCATCAACTGTTCTGCCTTCTCCAGCTCTGCTGTAACTGCCCTTCATCTTCTTCTACAAGAAAAGTGTAGTTATTTCCTAACAGAGCTCCCTTGCCTTCAAGTCTCCCTCATCCAAACTCAGTACTGTAGCAAGCAGAATAATGTTTCTAAAATGCGAACCTTATCTTGCAAATCCCATGTTTAAAAATCCTTCAAGATGGCCTATTTCTTCAGCAGGAGCTTTCAAACTGTGCTCTACAAAGTTGTGGCAGTTTCCTGAAACATCTGAAGAAGAGAGAAGGGACTGGGTTGAGTTCTAAGACCCTGCCATCAACAGTCAGGTAGCTCTCTGCTGGTATCCATTTTATACATTTGGATTCTGGCTCAGATTCTATTTTGAAAGGGATCAACTTCTACTTTTTTTAAACCTGGTCTGCAGAAAAGAAGACAAATTTCCTTAGTTTGGCTCACAAAATTCTGTTTGGGTTCCTATCTAATTGTTTACTCTCTGCCGTTTACTATTTTTGCTACCATCTCTATGTCCCTTAAAATGTAGTCACTCTTGAATTTTGCCTGTGATTTTGATCTGAAATAATCTATCCCCTCTCTGCTTTTATTCACCTAATGTTAGGTATTTTTCTTTACTCTTCAAGACACATTTTAATCACTGCCTTTATGAAGCCCTCCTGCCCTCCCACCCTACTCCCTCACACTCTCCATTGGCTCACTCAGCCCATTCCCTGTGCTGCTTTTTATATGTTTGTCACACTGTCCTTGGTTTTGTGGAGACCAGGTCACCATCCTCACTTAGAAATTCTCAAGAGCAAGGACCGGGGCTTGCTGTGTGTTGAATTTTGGGTTCCCGCAAGAAGCAGACTGTGGGATGACATTTAGGTACAGACCATTTACCAATGGAGCTCCTTTGAGGAGCACGCTTGTGAAAGTGGAGGTGGGAGAAGAAGCATAATTGGAAAGAAGAAGCCAGATGTGAGGGAGACCCAGGGACAGCTTCCATCCTTGAGGAATGCTGGAGCTAGCTAGTGGTCCCTGGAAGTTTTCCCCAGTTGAACAGAGATGGCCAGGCATTTATAACCCTGACATTTAGAGACAGATAGTGGCTCTGGGCGGAAAGATCATCTGATGGAATTCTCAGCACCTGGGACAAACATTTCTTCGCTGAAAGGGGACGAGGGCAACATATCAATGTGTACCGCACTCTGCCTACTGCCGATCAATTCTTAGGTTTAAGTAAATGACTGACATAAACACTAATGGAGAGAAGGCAGGGGATGGGGGATACACAGGCTTCAAGCCAATAAAAATTTTGTAAACATGGCTCATGATTTAATGGAAACACATTAAAATATTAAAAACATGATAATAAGAGACATTGCAGTGAAAGGCAGCAACAAGGTGGCTATATGACGTGGGAGACACTAGGAATGGTTGAAAGCACATGCTCCTCCTCTCCTCTTTCTGGTTCTCTGGTGCAGTGACTCTTTGTCCTTGTGAGCTGAAACATGCCCTTTGCAGAAGTCATATGCAAGGGAGGTGCTCTCCAAGGTTCAGGCTGTGGATAGGTGCCAGAATTTTACCTCATTTCTAACCACCCGGAGGTTCTAAGTTCTGCCCATAATGATCTCATCTCTCCTTTCCTTCAGGTGACCACAGGCAGTGGTAGAAAGACATAGGGAAAGACATGACATTAGGACAAGAGGGGTGTGGGGCAGTGACATCAGTTCCTACAAGACTATCAGAGTAGAGTTACACACTCCACACTCCCAGAAGAGTCTCTGTGGTGTATTTGGATATCTGTTAAAACCCTGCTACAAAGTCCTTAGCAAGACAGCTTTAGTCTTTTGAACGTTATTGGTCCGTGGGAAATGGCCCTATTTGTGAACATCTGATTGCTTGGAGGGGTTCTCGTTTACAGACCACTAACAAGATTAAAGTGCTAATTTTAAAAGTACTTAGCCTAGATATTCAAGCAGTAGCAGCCCTGTAAGTTTGTAACTGCTGTTTCTGTATTGGTTGTTATACTGGAGCCATTTCATTCTCTTGCGTTGAAATGGATCAGATAAATCACATTAGCTGGATTTACAGAAGCAAGCAATGACAGGTTCCTCAGAACTGAAAGCTAAATAGCTGGCTGGGGTCTGACTTTCCTTCATCATGTGCTCTGTCTTCAAAATCAATGCCTATTTAAAGCTGCTGATAGCATGCCACGGAAGGTTCCCGTCCTTGTCCTCAGACATAACGCATGGTTCCACCAATGCTATGGAACTTAGACATTTTTGATACAGTCTATTAAAAAAAGAGATTGTAGCTAATTCAAATGCAGTAACTTCTAATAAAAAAGTAGAAAGTTCGTGAAATCACATGCTGCATTTGCAAAGGCAACTGGGTAGAATACACACAAAGAAGCTCTCTGTTCTGTCACAAAATTATCTGTACTGGGCAGGCAGAATTGATAAGAGAACTCATTTTATGCACACCTCAGGAATAGAACAAGAGTAGATCTCATGATCTCCCAAAATAGAAGGGAAGTTCAAATTACTAGGGGAATTAAGCTCCTGTGTGCTTTTAGATGTAGCCATTTTAAATTCCCCTTTATATTGCTTCAAAAGCCTCCCCTGCAGCACCTGGGGTGCAGGTTACCTGTTTATACATAGCTTCACTCTCTTGTCAAGGTAAACTCTCACACCTCACTGAGCACTATCCTCTCATGAGACAAATACACTGAAATTGTGCAAGAAACCAAAATAAGCCTGAGATGACTTTATGTAGCATAGTATTCTGCAACATGGTATTTCAGGACAGTTTATGTTACTTGATTAAATGGTTTAAGTATGTAACTTACTTTCCTGCATTGAGGTCAAATTCAGTAATCAGTAAATGGAAAAGCTGCTACTTTTTATAATGACTTTACATAATTCATTTTCTAATCAGACACAAAAATAGGGAAGTAGAGGGAAAAGAAGACAAAAATGCTAGAGAAAATTGTCAGAAGATTTTGATAAATAAGAAAATAAAACTAAAAATGACTAAAGGTAACAGATTAAAGAGGGAAAATATCACTGTGTGCAGGTTATAGAAAGTTGGAAATATAAATATAGAGATCTAAATCTAAATCTGTTTATTGAAAACAAGAAAGTTGAATAAAGGCAAAAGAGGGCCATCCAGAATGTCTGTTGCTCAGGAGGACTGAAAAACAGTAAATCCCCGTCCTGAATTTGCCACTCACTAGCTCTATGACCTGTACAAATCTTTTCAATCTTTTGATCTTAAACTTCCTTATTCATAAAATTATAATTATAGTGGTATCTACCTCATGGGTTTTTATACGAGATACAGATAGTATATTGTTTAATGTCTCAAAGATTATGATTAAAAACTGCAGCTAGCAAAACCAGAAGTGAAAGTATGTGATAAGTTAAGCAATGGTGATAGAGGTCATAACTTTTAAGTAACATTTAATTATTTTTAAATGAGTTGACCAGTGTCTTAATTACAAGTGCAATTATGCAATATCATGATTATAAAATTATTAGAAGAGAAATGACAATATTGATTATAATATCCATTTAACAAAAGGAAACTTAAGAAGTAAAATCTTGTTATTGAATACTTCTAAAGGACCATTAGGGAACTCAATTTAAGAATCATGGAAAGGATTTTTGCAAAGAAAAACTCAACCTTCTTATTTTCAGCCATTGATTCTTTCACTTGCTCAGTGAAGTGAATTAGACAGAGACACTCCGTTGTAGAGAGCACAGGCTGATGGGGAAGGAAAAATGCAGATAACAAAAGAAAAGCTGTGAGTGCTCTTGTCAAATACTACAGGTGACAAGGGAGGAGCCACTTATTCTAGCTTAGGTTTTAGGAGAAAAGGGGGAGATGACTTTTGCACAAAAATCTTGAATGAGTATATATGCAACAGGGAAAGAGGAAGGGAATGTTCATTCAGACATAGGCTATGGCACTTGCTAATGTACAGAGTTGGAAGGGAGGACCCCAAGTTTGCAAAAGGTTTATAAGTTTGCTACAGCTGTGGTGTAAATATGCTGGGAAAACAGGAGGCTGCAGAGGTAGGGAGAGCTTGAGAATGAAACCATGATTGTGTGTCCTACTTAGGAAAGTGAATCTCATTTTAAAGACAACTGAGAGCCAGGGAGTGACTCAACATGTTGCATGAAGAACCGAGCAGCTCCAGTTTTGATCCAGCACATAGGAGGCTTGAAAGGCAACACCCTATCCCAGCAGTAAACAAAAAAAACTGAACAAACTAAAAAAATCAACAACTCTTCTCACATCTCTAAGGGAAATGAGGTCATAGGGCAAACCACTGTTCCTCAAATTAGAGAGAAAGATAGGCAAATAGAGATTTACAACTTACCAGAGCAAAAATCCACGAGCAGAAGCTTCCGTGGGAACAAGTGCCAGGGTGGGAAAACCCAAATTGTAATTCACAAATTGCTAAAGGCTAAGTTTGAGTAATTGCTAGAGTTAAAAACAAAAGGGGGACCCAGTCATAGGAGTATTTCCACACTTTTGCGAGTTTTACCAATACAAATTCAACCCAGGTTCTTATAGTAAATATCAGAGAAAAAAATCCCCTTGTGTTTCCAACAGAGGGAGGGGGAAAGTAGCCATTTTTAAATATGCCAGAGTATTCTGCTCTTTTTTTAATAGGATCTTCCCTCAGGAGAAACTATTTAGGCAGACCCTAACCTGTTGGGGCTTTATCAGAGCCTCACTGACCTGGAGGAAAGGAAATACTAACTCCAGCCAGCTGCAATCTTTCACGTGGAGGAAGGAAAATACCTAACTCTGGACCCACCATTTATTCTGTACCACCTAAGAAAGTGAAAAAAACAAAACAAACAAAACTAAACTAAAGCATACTTGTGAATGAGCCAGAGGCACAGGCTCATTAAAAGACTAAGACCTAATTAAGTATAGGACTACAGAATGTTTTCTTCCCCATATACTTTATCACCACATTACTGAAGGCTTATATACAGCAAGTTCTTTTTACCTAGTATATCATGTATGGCTATCAAGACAAAGTTGCAAGTTTGTAAGACATATTATCTTAGTCTGTTTAGTGTTGTTTTAAGAGAATACCTGCGGCTGGGTAGTTTATAAAGAAAAGGGGTTTATTTGGCTCATGATTCTGGTGACTGAAAAGTTCAAGACCCAGCAGCGGTATCTAGTGAGGGCCTTATGCTGCTTCAAGTCTGGGTGGAAAGCAGAGGAGAGTAGGTATGTGCAAAAGAGGCACAAAGGGAGTAAGAGAAAGAAACTGAGGAATCCAGGCTCGTTTTAACATTCCTTTTCTCTTGGAAACTAATGCTTTCTCTTGAGAGTAAAAACTCACTCACCCTTGAGGGAGGGCATTTAATCCATTCATGAGAGTTGTACTTCCATGACCCAAATTGCCCCCACTGGTTTGTATCTCCCAACACTGCCATACTGGAAATCAAGTTTTGCCATGAGTTTTGGGGGAGTAAAACCACATCCAAATTATAGAATATATACTAAAGAGCAGAAAACAGTTTAAAGAGACAGAGCACCCAAAACAGACTCAGATATGGCGGGAATGCTAAAATCATCAGACTGTGAATTTCACACAACTGCAATTAACATGCCAAGGCTTCTAATGGATGAAGTAGACATCATGCAAGAACAGAAGGGCAATGTAGGCAGAGATATGGAAATTCTAAGAAAGAGTCAGAAAGAAATGCCAGAGGCAAAAACACTGCAACAGAAATTAGTATGTTTGATAGGCTTACTAGGTGACTGGAAATGACTAAAGAAACAATCCCCAAGCTTGATGATATAACGAGAGAAACTTTCCAAACCGAAAAGCAAAGATAAAAAAGACAAGATGAAAACCTACTAAAATACGTAACACTGTGAGACAATTACAAAAGATGTAACATATGCATATTGGTAATACCATAAGGAAAAGGAAGAGAGAATGGGACAGAGAAATATTTGAAACCACAATGGCTATTTTCTCCCAAATAATGTCAGATGCCAAACCACAAATACAGAAGCTCAGAAAACTTCAAGCAGGATAAATCCAACAACAACAACAACAAAACATTTAGTCATATTATATTCAAGTTGCAGAAAATGAAACATAAAGAATAATTCTTGAAAGATGCCAGGAGGAAAAAAAATCAGCTTAACTATACAGGAACAAAGATAAATATTACCTCCAACTTCTCAAAAATTATGGAAGCAGAAAAAGAGTGGAGTGAAATATTTAAAGTGTTTAGAGAACCACTTGAATTTTGTACCCTGTTAAATTATCCTTCAAGAGCAAAGTAGAAATAAATACTTTCTCAGACAAACAAAAATTAAGAAAATATATTGCCAAAAGAACTGCCTTCAAGAAATATTAAAATACATTCTTTATGGAGAAGGGAGAGAATATAGGTTGGAAACTCAGGTATACAGTGAAAAAAGGAAAAGCATTAAAGAAGGAACAAATGAAGGTAAAATAAAAAAAAATTTATGTTTTATTTTTAATTGATCTAACAGTAGATTTTTCAAAATAACAACAATATATTTGATTATTTATTACATGTATGTATATATGTTTGTATATGCTTATGTATAAGTAAAATTGAATGACAGTAATGATAAACAGGAGATAGAAATTAGAATTATTTTGTTATTATAAGGTGCTTCTCACTAGCCATGATATAGTATAGTATTATTTGAAAATGAACTTGGATTAGTTGTAAATGTATATTGTAAATTCTAGCGCAACCACTAACAGAAATTTTTTAAAAACATGTAACTGATATTCCAAGAAGGAGGAGAAAATGGAGTAATAAAATACACAATTAAAATTACAAAGGCAGAAAAAGACTGAAAGACAAAAATAGAAAAAAAATAAGGAACAAGGACAACACATACAAAACATTCCAAATATATTAGCTATTTATTTAACTCCATTAGTAATAACTTCAAACATCAGTGGTCTAAATACATCACTTAAAAAGCAGGGATTGTCAGAGTCGATCCAAAAAACAAGATCCAAGTGTCTATTGTCTATAAGAAAGACACTATATATAATTAGATATATATTATATATATTTATATATTTATATATATTATATATATGTTTTATATTATATATATGTTTTATATATTATATATTTTATATATATGGTTTATATATATTATATATGTTTTATATATTTTATATATCTATTATATATAATATATATTTTATATATTTTTTATATATATATTTTTATATATGGATTAAATGTAAATTCATGGAAAAAGATATACCATGCTAATACTAATAAAAAGAAAGCAGGATTACCTGTATTAGTTTTAGATAGGACCAATTTCAGAGCAAGAAATGCTGTCAGGGATAAAGAGGCATTACATAACAATAGCAACAAAAGATCAATTTGCCAAGAATACGTAACTTTCCTAAATAAATTGTCCTAACAGCTAAGTGTTAAAAAAGCATTGGGTAAAAACTGATAAATCTATAAGAAGAAATAGCTAAATCAACTATTAGAGTTGGAGACTTCAACACCCCTCTGTCAGAAATAGACAAATCCAGCAGTCAGAAAACCAGTAAGGATATAGTTCAACTCAACATCATCATTAATTAACTGAATATGATTGACATCTTAAGACTACTACATTCAACAACAACAGAATACACACTTCTCAAACTCACATGGAACATTAACCAAAATAGACCACATTCTGTGTCACACAACACACCTTAACAAATTTAAAATGATAGAAATAATACAATGTCTGCTCACAAAACACAAGGATATTGAACTGAAAATGAATAATAGAAACATACCTAGAAAATCCTCAAATATTTGAAGAGCAAATAACACACTTGTAAGTAATACATAGCTCAAAGACAAAATGTCAATCAACATTTAAAAAATACTTTGAACTAAATGAAAATGAAATCACAATTTATCAAAATTTGTGGAATATAGTGCAAGCAATGCCTTAGAGGGAAATTTGTAGCATTGAATGCATATATTAGAAAAAGAAAGATTTAAAATCAATAGTTTAAACTAGCATTGTAGGAAACTAAAAAAAATATTAATAAGCCTCTATTATGGCCAAATAAGACAGACAAGAAAAAAAATTACTAATATCAGAAATGGAAGAGGTGACATTACTCCAGATCCCATGGGCATTAAAATGATACAAAAGAAATACCACGAATACTCTAGAACCACAAATTTGATAACCTAGATGAAAAGAACCAACTCCTTGAAAGTTGCCAAAACACACAAGAAGAAATAGGCAATGTGAAGAGGCCTACATTTATTTTTTTTAATTGAATCAACAATTAATAACTTTCCAAAATAGAAAGTATGAAGCCCAGATGGGTTCACTGGTGAATTCTATCAAATATTTAAGAAAAAAATACCAACTCTTTACAATACCTTTCAGAATATACAAGCAGAGGGAATGCTTCCTAAATAATTCCCCATGGGGCCGGCATTATCCTAATACGAAAACCAGACAAAGACATGACAAAGAAAACTACAGCCCAATATCTCTCATGAGCATATATGCAAAAATCCTTAACAAAATATTAGCAAATCAAATTTAACAATACAAAAAAACTATACACCACAATCATATGGGATTTATTCCAGGTGTGAAAGACTGGTTAACATTCAAAAATCAATTAACGTAGTTCATCACATCCATAAACAGGCTAAAGAAGGAAAACTGCATGATTAAATGCAGAAAAAGCATTTGAAAAAGTCTAACACCCATTCATGATAAACATTCTAAGTACATCGGGAATAGAAGGTAACTTTCTCAGGTTGACAAAGAATATCTACAAAAACCCTACAGCTAACATCATGCTTAATAGTAAGAAACTCAAAGCTTTCCCACTAAGATCAGGTACAAGGCAAGGATCTTTTCTTTTTACCATGTTTTCTCAATGTCATACTGAGTATCATAGCTAATGCAATGAGACAAAAAATGGAAGCAAAAAAAAAAAAAAAAAAAAACCATACTAATAGGGAAGGAAGAAATCAACATTTTTCTTTGCATGTGGCATGATTGTCTATATAAACAATCCAAAAGAATCAGCAAAATAAAACTCCTGAAACTAACAAATAATTATAGCAAATTTAGGAAATATAAGGTTAATATACAAAAGTCGTAACTTTCTCATGTAACAACAATGAACAAGCGGGATTTTATATTAAAAATACCTTATCATTTATATTAGCATTCCTCCAAAATAAAATGCTTAAGTATAAATTTATGAAGACACATACTAGAATTGTATGAGAAAAACTACAAAGCCTTGATGAAAAAAACAAGAACTAAATAAATGGAGAGATATTCCATGTTCATGGATAAGAAGACTCAATATTTTCAAGATGTTATTCTTAACTTGATTTATAGGTTCAGTGCAGTCCTAACCAAAATCTTAGCAACTTATTTTGTGGATATCAAGACACTGATTCTAAAGTTTATATGGAGAAGCAAAAGACCCAGAACAATCAACATGGTATTGAAAAAGAAGAACAAAGTTTTAAGACTGACACTGCTCAACTTTAAGATTTGTTATAAAGTTATAATAATCAAGAGAGTGTAGTATTGATGAAAGAATAGACAAATAGATCACTGGAACAGAACAGAGAGATTAGGAGTAGACACACATAAATACATTCAACTGATCTTTGACAAAGAGTAAGGATAATACAATGGAGAAGAAATAGTATTTTCAACAAATGGTGCTGGAACAGTTAGATATCCACATGCAAAAAAATACATAAAATGAATCTAGACAAAGACCATATATCCTTCACAAAAATTAACTCAGTATGTATTATACACCTGAATATAAAATGTAAAACTGTAAAATTCTTAGAAGATAACTTAGGAAAAAATCTAGATAACATTGGATTTGGTGATGACTTTTTAGATACAACACCGAAGGCACAATTTTAAAAGGAAAAATTGATAAGCTATACTCTATTGCAGTTAATATTTTTGCTCTGTGAAATACATTGTCAAGAGAATGCATAGACAAGCCACAAACTGGGGTAAATATTTGCAGAAAGAAATCTCTGATAAAGGACCACTACCCCAAATATACAGAAAACTCTTAAAAGTAAAAAGTAAGAAAATAAGCAATTCAATAAAAGTGTCGTAAAATCTTAACAAACACCTTGCCAAAGCGGATACACAGACATCATATAAGCATATGAAAAGATACTCCGCATCATATATAATTAGGGAAATGTAATTCAAACAATGAGATACCACTACACACCTATTAGAATGTCCAAAATTCAGAATATTGAAAACATGAAATTCTGGTGAGGATTTGGTACTCCAAATCTCATACGCTGGGAACTCACGTATGTTGCCGATGGGAATGCAAAATGGCGCAGCCACTTTCAAAACCAGTTTGGCAGTTTCTTACAAAACTAAACATACTTTTACCATATAATCTAGTAATCATGCTTCTTGATATTGACCCAAGTGAATTGAATGCTTATGTCCACAAAAATATTTGCACATAGGGTTTATAGCAGCTTCATTTATAATTGACAAAACTTGGAGGCAACCAAGGTGTCCTTCAGTAGGTAAATGCAAAAACAAACTGGTAATCTAGACAATAGAATATTATTTAGTATAAAAAAATAAACTTTAAGCCATGTAAAGACATGGGGGAAACATAAATGCACATTACTAAGTAAAAGAAACCAATCTGAAAAGGTTACATAAGATATGATTCGAAGTAAATGGCATTCTGGAAAAGGCAAAACTATGGAGACTGAAAAAATGTAATTGCTCCCAGAGACTGGGGAGAGGGAAGGATGAATGGTGGATCACAGGGTATTTTTAGGGAAGTGAAACTATTCTGTATGATACTATAATGGTGAATACAGGCCATTGTAGATTTATCCAAAGCCACGGCATGTATGAATTTGGGGTGCTAATGATGTGTCAATATAGGTTCATCAATTGTAACAAATTTCCCACTTTGGTGAAAGATGTTGATAGTGGGAGGTTATGTATACATGAGGGCAGGGAAAATATGGCAAATACCTGTACCTTCTGTTCAATTTTGCTATAAACACAAAACATAATTTTTAAAAAAAGGGTGGCAGAGTTGGAAAACACTGCTGGCAACTGCAACTGCATAGATGTGAAATAAAAATGAGTACTTAACAATGGAGGCCTTCAAACTCCACAGTGAAACTGAGATCAGGGCTGGAGAATGTGATTAGATATAGCAGTCATAGCTCAAATAGAACCCAGAGAATTTAGGCATGGAGTATAGGAAGTGGAAGGTAGAAATGAGGGTAGTTCCTGAGACTGTAGGGCTCTTTCTTGGAAGACTGAGATTTTAAACCTACATTAACTTAGATGGCAATAGAAACAAATGTAGGAGTAGGCTTGGCTCAGTTGGTGAAAGCAATGTCACCTCAAAGTACTACAATGCTCTCCATTGCACTGGTGAGAATATTGGCATTTTTGAGTGCATTAGCTTAAATAGTTCTCAAAAGAATGTAGTATGTTAAGCACTAGCATACTTATTAGAAGAAATATGTTTAGAGTGGTTAAATAACTCCCAAAGTCATTCTGTGCTCTTCCTCCAGACACTAGGCTTGAAGCTATCCTTTGAAGTTCACGTTTTCATTTGTTGACTTGGGTATTTTTGGGAGAGAACAAGTGTTTCTCTCTTGTTCCAAAGTCTAGGAAAACGGATTCTGCCAACTGAGGGAACCAAGGGTCAACTGGAGTCCTGAAATTGAATGTGTAATTCATTATTTGCTCATCCAGGACAGGGCTTAAGGTAGAGCTTGTTCACTAACACCTGGGTTTACAGTGAATGTTCCTGCCGGCCGCAATTCTCTCTGGGAGAATATTGAGTAATAGATCTATCCAATAATCTCTATGAGTGTGACACCAAATCTGAAGCAAAAAGGGCACAAATCTGGAAAGGAATTAAGACCGGGAAAGAGGAAAGAGAGCACAGATCCGGGTGTGAGAATACCTGAAGGTGCTGGAAGCAGGAATTGGGCAAGTCACTTGCGTCTCTGAGCTTCTGCTTTATTAGCTACAATACAAGGAGGACACCGTCTTTATCCAACTGCTACATGATCCATGTGGAGCACCTCATGCATGTAGAGCAGTGGCGCATCCCGGGGCTGCTGCTGCTAGACTATGACTCTGGACTCAGGATTTTTCCTCTGCCTTTTCCTGGCCAACCTTTCTTAACACCTCACTCTTAATTAAGGTAAAACGTTTCAGAAAGTCTTCCATGAGTCTAACACTTTAAAGCTCTCATTGTCCAGGCAGTGAATGAGGTGAGGTGTTGCACTGTTAAATGCCAAATACCAACTGTGTAGGAGAAAAAAAATACCACCTTATTTAGGACAGCAATTATTATGAGGGGTAAGTTGCACTTTGAAATGGAAATGATTCTATGTTGATCCTTTCCCTATGAGCATCGGGGGCTGGGCTAGGAAGGAGTCCTCAGCCAGGTTTTCAGGCTGTTGAGAGCTTATTTTTCCCCTGCAGCAGAAATGTGGCAAAAAGAGAAGTACAAAAACAATATAGAACCTCAGTTTTCATAATTAAAAACAGATTCCCAAACACTGATGCTGAGCATGAATTATGAGCAAATGAAGTAAGTATTAAAACAGTAATGCTCGTGATATCTGCTTAGCGGCCACCAAATGTACAACTACTCTTTTGCAGTTGCCATTTGAGAGATACAGTACGCATTGGGACTAAGTGTTCTCATGACTACCTTTAGGCTAAGCAGTTGCACCGGGTATTATGGAATGAAAAATACCAACCTATCTCTAGCTCTTCTCTACTCAAAAATCTTTTTTTTTTTTTAAATTTGCCTGCTATTCTGCAGTGAGAGAGACTTTCAGAAATATTCACTACTTTCTATCCTGGTACTAGGAAAATGAGGATATAGAAATTTGTCATTCGAATGAATTTTCCAGGGATTTATAGCCTCTGGAGTTAACTGTAGTGAGTGTGTATCTTCTGATGAGTAATCCACAAGAAAATCACTGGGCTGAAGAGTTCAGTGTTTTGTCTGAAATTTCAACAAAATTTAAAGAACTCTTTGAGAAATCTTGTAGATGATTTCCCAATAGTAATGCAAATTCAACTTTTGATAAAAGAGCTCTCAACAAACATGAAAAAAATGAGCCAAAGGTACCCAAACCAGCTGATGTTTGTTTATGATGGAAACATTAAGTTTAATTCACTTTTATTCTTAAATGTTCACATTTACAACAACCAAAATAACATGTATTTAAGTAATGTATAATTTGAAAAAGCTTTCACATAGTATGTTAAATGTTAAATGTATTACCTCATTTGATATAAGACATGTACTTTAAGAAGTTCTTGTAAACTAATATTGGGTGAATTAATCAGTGGTTTACTTCTTCATTCTGGGACCAGTGCGGGTCTTCAAATGAACGTTAAGTGATAAAGAAATGCATGCTGGACACAGAGCTCAAAGATCTCATTATCACACACTTCGTATCACTAGATGTGTTGCTTTGGGTAGGGCCTGACCTTCTCTCTGGGACTCAGTTTACTTGCCTTATGGAACAAAGAAGCCAGTGCAGCCTGACATTTAGGGCCTCGGGAACATCCTCAGGATGAAATGACCCATTAGGTCTCCTGTGTGGTGAGCCTCGGTTAGCAGCATCCAGGGCTTGCCTCCCGGGGCATTAGCTACATGTGGTTGTCTCCATCAATGGAAGGGTGAGTGCAAAGGCATTTATCTTCCAAAATGGCCTGCATGCACATGGATGTCCCCAAGTTCAGTGGCACCATGGTTAGTCTAGTGCTGTGCCCTTGAGCCGGGCAGACCCTTCAACTTCCCGAGCCTCCATTTCCCATCTGCCCAGTGGAGATAAGAACGCCTGCCAGGGCTGTGAATTGTGTGAAATACATGAGATAATGTGTGTCAATCCAGGGCACAGGAGTTGGCCCCCAGCACCAGCTTGGAAAATGAAAATTCTTCCATTCAGGGTCCCAGGGGGTAGAAAGTAAGAAAATATAACAATAAAGGAGGGAGGGGGAAGGAAAGATAGATTGCCATTCTTTAAATAAAATCAGGGAGCGAGGTGTGAGAAAAATAGAGAAAGGCAGAGAGTATGAGAGAGAGGAATAGCTACAGGCACTTGGAATAGTGCTGCAAGATTCTCATAAGTAAAAGCTTCTCTTAAAATATTGGAGTTCCTCCATATGGGAAGCTTGGGGAGAGAAGAGAAAAAATTAAATTAAAGCATTTGAAAGTATATTATAGTTTTATCTCTTTGGCTCTGCGATTTCAGAAATAATATAATCCTATGGAAAACAGGCTGCCAGAGGATTTTGTATAGTGGCGCCCCGACAGGATGGGACTGAATGATGTCAAAAAAGCTTATATAACAGTTTTGTTTTACTCATTTACATAAATCACATTTACCGTAGGTGTTTTATTCAAAATAAAGTTTGGGAAAAATAAATTGAACAGATGAACCTAGGCAAACCTGGTGATTTTTTCATGAGTAGTGTTTGATGATAAAGGCATAAAAGCATAATGTGATATCATTTCACCAAGGCACAATATGGATCACCCATATGGAGCAGAAGTTGATAATACTGCAAAGAAGCAAAAATAAACAGAACAGATGTACTTGTAAAATCAAGTCTGCACCCACCCTTGAGTACCTGCCTTGTACTGGAGAAGTTTCTACTAAAACTCCAAACTGGCTTCAAGTCCCCTTCCCACAGAGACTCGGGAAGCCAGAGATGAAATCTCATATGACCAAACAGAAATGAGAAAAGGTTTTCTAAAGCAGCAAACTCCCAAGGGAGGCTGAACCAGAGCCTGCTGGATCCTCGCAAGAAAGCCGACCACTGACAAAGCCTCGGTTGTCAGGATCGGAAGGCATGGGTTCCAATCCCGGCTCCTCCTGCTGCTAGCTGAGTCTTGGAGAAATCCTCAAATTTCAAAGCATTGGTTCATCAAAGGTGAAGTCTCAGAGGTGTTACCTGCTTCACAGGGATATTGTAAAGCTTAACTGAGAAATACAGGGAGGAAAGAAAAAAAAAAACGCAATGCCAAAAGCACCAGACAGACCGAATTCCGTCTAACATGGTTTTGTTCCGGGCCTTTTCTGAGGGACATGCCAAAGAAGATGTGATATAAAGTGTTCTTGTTTTCACAAAGAGGTAAGGTCTTTGGGAAGTCTAGGTTTATTGTTTGATAAAGATTCCATGTAGAATCATAACATCCCTGAGAATATGTCAGCCTTAGACTACTCGTAATATTAGTAACATGTACACAAAACTTTATAATTTCCAAGGCAGTTTCTCAAATGGATTTTCTTCTGACCCAACCTAGTCCTGTAAGGTGGGCAATGCGGGGAATAATCCCCATTTAACAGATGAGCGGACTGTCACTCAGACAGGGACTTGGGACAGCCAGGACTGGAGCCCACGTGTTTCACGACGCCATGCCGCTTGTCACTCACACATTCACAGACGCTTTTATCGTAGGAGAGGATTTTACATCTCATCAGCCATGAAATATTGAGCCTATGTCTGAAGGCTTGGCTGTCTTGCAAACACAAGAGGCCCCAGTAGTTGGTGTTTAGCTGAGAGTATTTGAAATCACATTTGTCATGTGTAAAGTATAGAGCTCTTTGCAAACTGTAAAGTGCAAATATGCATATACAGTGTTATCTTTTCATTACTGGTTTCCATTCCAACAGCAGAGGCATGTCTACAGTTAGGAGAAAGACCTCAGACCTTCCCGCTGTGATTGCAGAAAACTCACTTCCAACCCTCTGCTGTGAGCCAAGCTCTCCTGAGAGCGCTGCTTTGTCTTATCTACACGACTTGGGAGAAAGTTCACGGCACTGCTTCATTGAGAAAGTCCAGGTTCTGACCAAGTTACCTGAATCCTGCAAAGCCCCTTTGCACGTTTCACAAAGAGTACTTGGAAATTCTTTTCCCCATGGAGGCTCCATGGCTGCCTGTTTCAGAGAGAAGGAGGCAGACATGATTTCAGTAGCCCAGAAAAACAATCTAAGGAAGCTGAGACCAAGGGAGAAGCAGAGCGCAGGAGGGAAATTCTCTTCTTTGCCCATAGTAAACGTGTTCACGTGGTCAGCAGCTGGAATGCACCATCCATGGCCCCTGATGTCATCAAGTAGCCACCCATCTGCTTGGTTCCCAAAGCAGCTAGGAAAAAATAGCGTCCCACGTCCCACGCACTCCAGCTGTCCTCGGCATCCAGTGCTCAGTGACTTTTTTTTTTTCTAAAAATAAAATGAAATAAAATCATCACTTTTCCAATCAAGAGAGCACTTGTTTAAGGAGCAATTATGTGAGACAGAAGCCATTGTTCTAAATCTACCTGTAGGTTTGTCGAAGCAAGTGTGGAAGTCACCCCTTTATCAGAGATAGGCATCCTTTGAAAATTGAGCAGCAAAGCTGGCTGGTGTTGGAAGTACCTGCTTGTCATGTCCATTTGGAGGAGGAGAGTTGCTCTCTGGGTTCCCCTGGGCCACGGTGCAAGGTATGGGACACCGCTCGCTCCTGAGAATTGACTTCTTGGGTAACATTGTGGGCTCCATTATTTCTAATCGGATCGCAAAAGCATCCCTCTGTAGAATGTGGACATATGTCAATTTTCAAGAATAGAACTGGCAGATATGTGCAGACATGCAGCTTCTGGGTATGCCAGCATTATCTCCAGTCAAATTCAATCTCAGAGGAAACACAAATCAAGCAAACATTTCGCCTCAGACTTCAAGTTTTAGAGCAGAAGTTCCAAACAAGAGTCAGATCATTGAAAGAGGAGAAAGAGATTTTTCTCATTGTGGCCAGGAGAGCCTACCCTCCTCTCTTTTCTTTTCTTTCTTTCTTTCTTTTTTTTTTTTTTGAGATGGAGTCTCACTCGGTCGTACAGGCTGGAGTGCAATGGCACAATCTCAGCTCACTGCAACCTCCGCCTCCCGGGTTCAAGCGATTCTCCTGCCTCAGCCTTCTAAGTAGCTGGGGTTACAGGCACACACCACCAGGCCCGGCTAATGAGCCTGCCCGCCTCTCTAGTGCAGCCCTCAAACCCTCTCTTAGGCACCCATTATGGAGTTGTACTCTGCTGCAGGCCATTCCCCAGGTACAACCTGCCTGGGATGATATCCCAGGTGCATGCCAAATAGTCTCCTTTTAGTTTGTCCTGTCAGCTCATCTTTCCTTTAACAGAGGCAGTACTTAAGAAATTCCCTGCCTGCTGTTTGATTATAGTAAAATTATATAAATTACGTTTGTTTCCTTCACTAGAACATCTATTTTATATATATGTTTAAGAAACATTTATAGCATTTATCATGTACAAGCCATTCTTCAAAGTGGTGTACATTAAAGAGCTCACTGAATCCCCCAGCAGCCCTGCAGTTTAGGGATGGTTGCTGTCACCATTCCACAGATGTGGTAACTGAGGCCAACAGAAACAAAACACCCAGCATCACTCAATGAGAGGGTGGCAGAGTCAGCACCCTTGGTTTGGGTGCCAGTCTGGCTCCAGAGTTCAAGTTCCATTGCTGTACTCCAAGCAGCTAGAGGACAGGCAGACCACCCTACAACTTTTAATTTATTCCTCACCTATTCTTTGCCAGTTCAATAAATTCCTATTGATCAAAATATTGGTGGCAATAAAACCTATGCAGGCACATGATAATATACATATGTAGGTTTGCACTGGTAGTCACCGTGAGGGCAATTTCAGAATGGACATTTTATACCAGTCAATAATTTAGGCGTAGTAAGACATGACACAGAAACACTGTGGAATAAATCAGGCAGACATCATTAAACCCATTTTACAGATGGACAAAGTCTTATAGATAAGGCATATAAAAGAATCTGATAATAAAATAGCCCCCTAAACTTATATTTTAGGAAGATGAAATTTCACATGTGATTTCCAGGTTCAAAGGAAAACAAGTGATTACAAAAGCAGCAGCATTTGATTTACGTCTGGAGGACCTGAGTACATTTTAAAAAAATATCTGTCCAGAAAGCTCCTGAGCGTAGGAAACACAAGAGAATGCATTCTAAACTAATGCCCTAGAACATAGAGAGGTGACAGCTGCATTGTCTCATCCTAGACAAGGAACAGAGAATGGACTTAGCTACAGTGCGGAGAACACAGGTGCACCTGTAAAGCCCTGGAGAGGTGGCTGTAAATGGCTCCCACTAACATACCTTCTTCTGAAAGGAGGCAGAGAAATGCAAGTGTACAGGACCCAGAAGGGAAGATGTCCACTTAATGATTCTGAACTGACAAGATGCTGGCTGAGTGTTGGTCAGGTAGCCACACATCACGTGGTTTTCTGTTGAGCCTTTGCTTTCAAAAGGGGAAAGCAGCACGTCGTCAACTCCTTCATTAACTAACATAATCTTACCCTGGAGCTGAAATCAAAAATAAAGAAAATTCACTGAGTTCAGGGTCTTGACTCACAAAGCCAAAGAGAGCCAGTTTCTGATTCTGCATGCTCATATGTTTCCCTTGGTAGTTAGCGAGGGACACATTAAAACTTTGACAGAAGTTGAGAACGATCATCTTGCAAACTTACCTAACTGGAAAAGCCAGAGCTTGTCCTTGCCCTCTGGGGAGCATTTAATACTTCACAACATAGTGTTTTACTAGTAAAATAGGGATTGTACCATTTTACTATAGATCCTAAGAGGTATCGGTTAGATCGAATATGATAAAATTTCCATATCACTTTATAAACTATGAAGTTTTGCAAAAATACAACAAATTAGAGAGACTTGTTTCAAGACTTTTCCTCTGCAAATTGACGACATGTGGAGCAGATACTAAGATAATGATGAATCTAGAAACGTCTCACTGGATACTAAGCTGGAAATGTGCTGATCACATAGAGACCTATGGAGGATTCGATGGAGGAAAAAAAACACTGAGAAAGGACCCTCTGTCCCTTTGTGAACTACCAACTTCATGCAAATTAATACAGCCCCAACAATCTATAAATGCAGGAGACACAGGCAACCTTAGCTAGATACCTATCAACTGGCTTTAGATTGATATGAAGATAAAAGACTGAAATCAAAGAAGCTCCATCTTCAGATCCTGGAACAGAAACAAACCACAGCTTTAAAAATTGGTGAGCTAGCACCACTGTGGTTCCCTGTTCAACCCTGGAGGATTTAATTGAAGGAGCCCTTCTGTATGATTGCTGTCCTACCCGAAGTCTTAAAACCTCTGATATTTGTAAATAGCTGAATTAACATAATGGTATATATAGTGATGGTATATATAATTTACTATAATGGTAGCAGTCATTATCATCTGTGCTTGGCTAATCCTTCATATTCACCTTGGCATGCATTTTGATTGGGGAGCCTCCCCAGATTCAGGTGATGTAAGACGAGCCGTTGGACACGTGAGCCTGATGCCATCCCAGACACCTGCTGTGCCCCAAATGCACTGGGCCAACTGGGTATATGTACGCAGGGCGAAGGTAGGTTCCTCTCCAAGAAGGCTCAACTACAGGTAATATGTTGATTTCGTTGCAAATCTTTTAGTCCCCTGAATTAGGTGGTGATAGAGGCTAACATGTAAGGAAGTGCATTTTCTGCAGGGTTTCCAGGAGCCTTGAACAGAGCACAGGTGAAGAGAGGATGGGTTATGCAGGCGCCGGCCACACAGCTGTTCCCAGGGACCCTTTAGGAGTGCTTGTACCGGCCACAGGAAACAGCAAAGGAACGGCAGCTGAATCAGGAAAAGGGGATGAGTCCTTGTTTTCCACTCTCTTCTGCTCCCCTCTACTCCAGCCCCACACAGACTGCAGAGCTGGCCCTTTTCCTTCAGGGCACCCAGGCTGAAGGCGGCTCCATGTTTGTTTTTTAAGCTCTCTCCCTCTTTCTCTCAGTTTGCCTCTCTCTCTTTCTCCCTCCATCTCTTTCTCTGTCTTTCTCTGTCTCTGTCTCTCTCTTTATCTTTGTTTCTTTCTCCTCTTCTTTCTCTCTTTCTCTCTCTTCCTCTATCTTTCTGTCTCTGTCTCTGTCTCATCTTTCACTGTTTCTCTCTGGTGCAGCTTTTTAAGTCTTGGGCACTTCTGTGATGGTCACTTCACAGCATTGTGTTCCTCTAAAGTCCTCCTACTACATCTTAGGATCCAATATTTCATCACGCTATAGTTTTATTTTTCCTTTGAAAGTATTTTAACAAACATGCAAATCTAAAATTACTCCAATCTCAATTATCATGAAGCTGCTAAAAAAAATCCACCAAGAACAATAAAAACAAGTTTCTTTAAAGATGTTTAAGGACTAATGAATGTTTTATAAAATACTTGTCAGGATGAATCTTATTTCTTATTTTACTTATTAATCCGGAAGAGGGGGTGCACTGTGTCATTTCTAAGTTTGCAGACAAGACTAAAAATGCTGTTGAATAGAAAGACGTCAAGCTGACAGGGATAGACGGCAGCAGGAGGATTGCTCCAGGCTGGCTGAGGGTGTGGGAAGTGGCAGATGAGTTTCAGTGTGGGTTAGTGTGGGGACACTGTGGGGAGAGTCAGTTATAAAATGATTATCTCCCAGCCATCAGACCCATGACACAGAAAACACCACTTCAAGACATCAGGAACTAGGATCTCAACATACAAATATTAGGACCCTATTAACAGGGTTCTATAATTTATGAAAAAGCTGTGTGTGTGTGTGTGTGTGTGTGTGTGTACACATACATTCAATAATCACTGTGAACTAGTTCAACCATTGTGGAAGACAGTGTGGCTATTCCTCAAGGATCTAGAACTAGAAGTACCATATGATCCAGCCATCCCATTACTGGGTATATACCCCAAGGATTATAAGTCATGCTGCTATAAAGACATATGCACACGTATGTTCATTGTGGCACTATTCACAATAGCAAAGACTTGGAATCAACCCAAATGTCCATCAGTGACAGACTGGATTAAGAAAATGTGGCACATATACACCATGGAATACTATGCAGCCATAAAAAAGGATGAGTTTGTGTCCTTTGTAGGGACATGGATGCAGCTGGAAACCATCATTCTCAGCAAACTATCGCAAGAACAGAAAACCAAACACCGCATGTTCTCACTCATAGATGGAACTGAACAATAAGATCACTTGGACTCGGGAAGGGGTCTATTATGGGGAGGAGGGAGGGGGGAGGGATTGCATTGGGAGTTATACCTGATGTAAATGACGAGTTGATGGGTGCTGATGAGTTGATGGGTGCAGCACACCAGCATGGCACAAGTATACATATGTAACAAACCTGCACGTTATGCACATGTACCCTAGAACTTAAAGTATAATAATAAAAAAAAAATCACAAAGAACTTTATATGTACATTATATAAAAGTGAGTTAGGTTAATGATGTGGTTACAATTCCATGGCTATTTAATGGTTAAATATTAGATATTCTTCTTGATCTCAAGCACTTAGACCCCAGAAGGGAAGTCACACATAAAACCCATTTAGTACAGTTTCTCTTGCACTGTTTCCAACAAAAAGGTTGACTGCTATATACCATCAGAAATCCTTCAGAAGGAACATAGTAGAAGAATACTGCGTAAAACAGGGCTTTAAAACTTAACATTGCATATACCTTACAAATGTTGTTGAAAATGTTAAACATTGTATTACATGATGTCCTCCTTAGGATTTTAGTGCTATATATAGATTTGCCTCTCTTGGATAGAAAAGAGAGAACATTTTCCTCTTTTTTATGAATCTGTGAATTTTATAACTGCTCTTTTTTTTCCTCTCTGTGTTAATTTCTAGAAAGTAAAGAGTCAATATGAGTAGCAAGTTCGGGGGGACCTTACAGAAGAAAGTAAAGATACTTTATCATAGACTTCCCCAATTTAATTTAATCTGAACCAGACGCCACACGCCTAACAGTCCATGCAACAAGCCATGGCTACTTCAGTTCCGTGGGCAGTGCTCACACAGGCCTCCATGTGTCCACACAGGACACAGCTTGCAATCCAATCTGCCTTATTCTTAGAGGCATTCTCTTATTTTCAGATCTGTCCCTGTCCACCCTCTGCACATAGCTTTGCTTCAGTTTCCCTGTCCACCATCTACACATAGCTTTGCTTCTGTTTCCCTGTCCACCCTGTGCACATAGCTTTGCTTCACTTACTTTGGCTTTTATCTGTAACAGTTTTGAGACATCTGGTCCCTCTCACCCTTTAGCATATTCCACTCTTAGCTGCCAGGCCCAGCCACACACAAGGGGATGTTTGCTGAGGTGAGACAGGGAGCAGCTCTTTTAAGTTTCTCTTCAAATTGTCGCTGTAAATGGAGTCATGGAATCATAGAACCATGATTCTATGTTTCAATGGAAGCCAGTTTAACTTCTTAAATAATGAATGATCAGGCACAATTTGTGATATAACTCAAAGAAAACATTTATTACTGGGATATGGAGCCAAACAATTTGAGGCAAATATTTATTTCTTCCATAGGTACATACTATTATGTATGCTATTTATAGGGGAACGAAAGTGTGTCCTTGATCCTTGAATGTGTTTGCTGGAAAGAATGAGTCATCCCCAAGGAAAGATCTTTCAAGGAAATGACAGATTCATGCTTGCCATATGAATAAACTTTCTGCAAGTTTCTATCTCTCTATCATCTATAAATAACACTTACCCCACTTAATGTCAGACATCCTATAAATTTTTAAATGAACTTGTATATTCTTTATTGACACTGTCTCATCAGAATAAAGATAAGTTTTTACCCATATACAACTCAATATCTGGTACACTTTATCTGTAAATCAAGTGTTTGTTAAGAAACCCAGTTTGAGTTAAATCATCTTGATTGCTTTGCTTGACCTTCTCCAGTTTTCTGAAGACAGGTTTGTGAAGTGAAGAATTTGCAATAAAATGGTCAATATGTAAGTATCTATATAGTTGAGTGATATTATTCAAAAATTGAGAAGAGTTCCTTGGATTTTGTTCAAAATACTTTACAGTTAAGGAAACTAAGTAACTTATGCTAAGACATACAATGAATTTATGGCCCAATAGAAACTCCCAAATCAGAAACTCAACACCTGCATGACAGTGGTCCTGGTATGGAATCTTTTTCCTGAGAGCATCTCATAGATTCCAATTTGGAGGACCCATCCTTTTCTCCAGAAATGAATTTAATAATTAAGCTGGGTATGATTAGCTCCTGTGATGTGTTTCCTGTCTCCCAGAACTCACTGCACACTGTTCTTATGTCTGATCTCTACATAAACAAAATTTGGAGGAAAATGTCATGTGAAATTTGAAAACATGACCAAGTGGCTTTGAATATAATCTCTTGAAGGAAAAGATGGTGCATTTTTCCTTGAATACAGACGACCTTCAAAGCATGACAGCATTCTCATGTGAGATCATCACAAGGACCTGTTAGTTCCTCCTCCTTAACTGCGGCAACAAGAATCCCTTCCCTATGTTTCTATACTGCAGAGTGACTATTTCTTACTGATTAAAACAAAAACCATTCAGCACGCATCCCACCTCCTTTTGATACAAGTTTCCGATCTCTTGATTACTCCTTCTGGGAATCACGTTTCTCATACGAGGCTGCTTTCATTTCCTTGAGGGAATCGCTTCATTTCTTCATTGAACCACTTGTCTTTACTGGAAACAACAGTCAACAAATGACACTGTTTTTAAACAGTGTCTTTCTCTTCTCTCCCAAAAGGATCGGACATGCAACTCCACACAGACCAATGCTGTGGTCCCGTCCTAGACTTTGAAGTCTGAGCCAAGTAGCAGACAGCACAACCACTGTGAGAGGTACTTGAATCCAGCAGAGTGCTCACATGAGAGGGTTGCTGTGGCTGACAAGGCTCTAGGCATTCCCTGGCTCCTCATTATTTTACGCCTAGTTCTCCAGCTGTTCTGTAGATTTACTGAGCTAGTCAATATCTTTCCCTCACTTCCCCTTTTGCTTAAGTTACCTAATTTTGGTATCTGTGGCTTGCAACCCAAACAACCCTAACTGATAACACTGCTCTAGTCCAGAACCACACCATCCCTGGACATGGACCCCACTGCAGCTTCCAAACGGATCATCTGGCCTTCAGGATCTCATTTTCAGTTCATTCCTGTATATTGGTCTTCACCGACATCACTCGTAACATGATACATCCTGATGAAATCCATGAGGGCACAGAGGAGAGGCACGAAACCATTCCTAGATACTTCTGGAAGGGCTTCCACTAGGAAAGGAGGTCTGGAGACACAAAAACTGAGAGAGAGTTGATGGGAGACCATGGTTGATGGGGACTGCGTTTGGGAAAATGGTGGATCTAAAGAGAAAAAGATAAACCTCTAAGCACCAGAGGTAAGAGAAGATGGGACTGAAAGCAGTTCTGTGTGACAGTGCAGCTCTGTGAGACCTGGTGAGGGTGTTTGTCCTTATTCTGAGAACAATGGGGAGCCACTAAAAATCTTTGAGCAGAGCAGAAACACCATCTAATTGGCACTTTGAAATATACATAAGAGTCCAGAAATGCAGTCGAGGATGTCAGGTTAGTGCAAATTTCCCTAGCAGTATTCTGGGGGCCACACTCACGGTCATTGCTTCCAAGTCTTTCTCAGTTTCTCTTTTCACGTATACTGTTTAAATGCTGGATGTCCTCTCCTTTTCCCACAGCATTCGTTATTTCTGGGCAACCTAATACAAACCTGCACCTAACTTTCCATGTATTATATTAATTGTGTATGTTCTTTGTCTTTCTTTTCAGTACAGTCTCTCACCTTCTCGCCCCCCTTACTCTAAACAAATTATTTGGCTTTCTCAATATATCATGAGCATTTTTGCACCCCTATACATTTCTAAGTCCTCTTCCCTCTGTGTAGAATGTTTTCTTCACCCTTCTTTACCAAATTCAACACTACCTAAACCCTCCTCAAAGTTTCAGACCTTTACCTCTAACTGCCTGTTCCACATCTCCATTTGGGTTTCACAGATGCCCATAATTCAACATTACAAAAATAACTTCATTCTTTTCCTACAACATCTGTTTCTTTCTATTTCCTTATCACAATGAAAGTCCCAAAACCTCCCAAGCTATTTGAGTGAGAAATCTTGGCCTTACCCTTTTTCTCCTTCAGTTTCCCTTGGTGTAACCTAAAAACATTGAATTAACCAATAAATTTGATGGATTTTATTTCTTAAAAAATACTGGCTGGGCGCAGTGGCTCACGCCTGTAATCCCAGCACTTTGGGAGGCCTAGGCGGGTGGATGACCTGAGGTCAGGAGTTCGAGACCAGCCTGGCCAACATAGTGGAACTCCATCTCCACTAAAAACACAAAAAATTAGCTGGGCATGGTGGCGCACCTGTAATCCCAGCTACACAGGAGGCTGAGGCAGGAGAATCACTTGAACCCTAGAGGTGGAGGTTGCAGTGAGCTGAGATCCTGCCATTGCACTCCAGCCTAGGTGACAAGATCTAAACTCTTGCCTAAAAAAAAAAAAAAAAAAAAAAAAAAAACTTAATATACCTTCTCTGATGGCATTGCTTTAGTTAAGGCTGATATTTTTTGACTAATATTACTGCAGTCATATTCATCATAGTCACTCCATCTTCACAGGATACAACTTTAAGATGTATCCTTCCTGTGACTTTCAGAGTAAATACTTACAATTAAAAATATGATTAAAATATTTCAATAGCTCTCTATGGTCATAGTAATGTCTAAATGTCTTAGTGTACTATATGTTTACATACAGTACACTGAGTCTAAATGAAGTCGATGGCTTAGTGTTCTAAGCATCATGTATCAGATGACATGTTGGGGTTCTAAGCAATGGTATTTGTTCTTTGTCTATCTCTTCAGTCCAGTCTCTCACCTCCCTTACTCTAATCAAACTATTGCCTTTCTCAATAGATTGTGATCATTTTTGCACCACTGTGCATTTGTAAGTGCTCTTCCCTCTGCTTAGAATGTTGTTCTCTCCATTCTTTACCTTTAACCTTCCAGTAAAGTGTCCTCTTCTCCCCTTTAGGGGGTTACAGCCTTTGTCTGGGTTCAAAATGCAACTTGCTTTGACCTCACCCTCATAACATCTGATTATAGCTAATTGCATGGGGCCCATGCAGGTAGAAGTGGCTTGAGGTCAGGGACTCTGCCACATTCCTCTTGTTCCTCCCATGGCCTTTCTGCCACTCAGGAAATGCTTGGTGAACCATGATCTCTATGTAAAGGGAGAGGTGAAACATTACCTTGGTCAGCAGTGTAGCATCGTATGGCTTACAATCTTTTTAAGTGAATTATCTGCTATACTAACATTCTCCTTATATATTTTTAATGAAATCTGTAGATTTACATTTATTTTTTCTTACGGTATTAGTTCTGCCACAATTAACAGTTCTATACAATCTGAATATTTTTCTTTAATATCTTAAGTCTGACTTTTCAAAAGAAGACATACATGGTGCCAATAATAATTTAAAAATCTCAACATCACTGATCGTTAGAGAAATGCAAATCAAAATCCCCATGGGCCCATGAGATATCATCTCACACCAGTCGTAATAGCTATTATTAAAAAGTAAAAAAAAAAAAAAAAAAAACAGATGCTAGCAAGGTTTCAGAGAAAAAGGGATGCTTATACACTATTGGTAGGAATATTCAACCATTGTTTAAGACAGTGTGATGATTCTTTAAAGGCCTAAAAACAGAAATAACCATTCAACCCAACAATCCCATTGCTAGGTATATGCCCAAAGGAACATAATTCTTTCTATCATAAAGATGCGTGTATATGTATGTTAATTGCAGAACTATTCACAACAGCAAGGACATGAAATCAACTTAAATGCCCATCAATGGTTGACTGGATAAAGAAAATGTGGTAAATATACACCATGGCATACTATGCAGTTATTAAAAAGAATAAGATTATGTTTTTTGCAGGAACATGAATGAAGATAGAGACCATTATCCTTAGCAAACTAACTTAGGAACAGAAAACCAAATACTACATGTTCTTACTATAAGTGGGAGCTAAATGATGAGAACACACGGACACATAGAGGGGAACAACACACACTGGGACCTATCGGAGGGTGGAGGGAAGGGGAGGGTAAGATCAGGAAATATAACTAATGGGTACTAGGCTTAATGCCTGGGTGATGAAGTAATCTGTACAACAAATTCCCATTAAATAAGTTTACCTATATAACAAACCTACACGTGTACTCCTGAACTTAACATAAAAATTAAATTAAAAAAAATAATAATCCTTAAAGAAAACTTACAATAGCAGAATCTGTAGTCAGCAAATTCTGATGAGGCCACAGATAATTTAAATAAAAGTAAAATGATCCTGAAAAAAATATTCCAGTCTGGAACTGATAAAACTGAGGAAATACATTCACAAATGAGAACGGTCTAGTCTATGCTGACTGATTCATCAGTCTATTTGACCATCCCTCCCCAAAGTTGTTTTCTTAAATACAAATGTGGCCTATTTTTGTGGAACATTAATAAAACAGAGGGTTTTAAAAAGTGAAATTTTGCTCCCCTAGAAGTATTTTAGTAATTATAAAAAATCTAAGCAAAGACAGGTATAATTTAGGCAAAAAAATATTTTCTTCATTTTTTGCTTATATGTTACACATTTTACAACATGGCTAATTTGAAGTGTGTCTTTTTTATGCCACTAAAGTATGTTTTAGTAAGTACTTTCTGCTGTATTTATCTTTCCAAGTTATCAGATGAAATAAAGCATTTGAAAGTGATTTGTAAACTTTGCAGAACTGTATACATATCAAGTACCTTTATAATACTAGCAATCAGTCATTAATTACTATCTACTACATGTATAAGTTGGCATGCTCAATATAAATACAGTTTAGATTTAAACATCCTGATCTCTGTTTTTACATAATTTGCAGACAATTTTGGAGAAACCAGTCAGAGAAATGATAAACTATCAACACAACACAGAATATAGTGGAGACCAAAGGGCTGGTTCGGCCATGTCAGGAGAGTTCAGACCATGGGAGCATCAGTTATGACTGCTTTCTCAAGGAAATAGAATTAGAGCTTCTGGCCTTCGCTGATGAATGGCATATATAAAGTAGCCTTTTTTTTTTTTTTTTTTTTTTTGCATTTGGATAGAAATTGTAAGATGACCCCCAACATCCTGCTTTTTGGTGTCTACACCCCAAATACTCTCCTGTCCTTGAGTGTGGAGGGAATTCTGATTAAAAAGGGTACCACTCCCATGATTAAGTTCTATCATAAGGCAAAGGTGATGAGATTTTGCAAATGTAATTAAGGGCCCAAATCAGACGGGACCTTAATCAAATGGGAGATTATGCTGGGCAGGCAGGACACAATCAGTGAAAGCTTTTGACAAAGGGACTGGCCCCTCCCTCAAGAGAGATGCTCCCCTGCTGGCCTGGAGGAAGCAACCATGAGTTCTGCAGCCACATGGAAACGAATTCTGCCCACAACCTGCAGGAGCTTGGCAGCAGACCTTTTCCCATGAATCCTCTAAAGAAAAAGCGTTTTGGCTGATATTTTGAGCACAGTCTTGTGAGACTCTGAGCAGAGAACCTGGCTAAGCTATGCCTCGCTTCCTGTCCCACAGAAATCATGAGATAATAAATGCGAATTGCTAAGTTTGTGATAATTTTTTATGTAACGGTGGAAATCAAATACAACAACTATTCCACTAGATTCTCCAATTTATACCTAAAAACTCACCTACACCTACCATTTGGGGCTTCGCAAGTCACTGTTCTCTGTGGCATCCTTTGCTGTCTGAGCTGTTCAGAGGCAGGGGGAAAGGAGTCACTGTCAATCAAATTTTGTGAAGAGTGAGCACTCTCCACTGGTAGATGAGAAAGCTGCTGGCCCAGAGGAGATCCTACAGAACACAGGAGAGATTTGCCAGCATACCTGAGAATCACAAACTCCATCGTTGTAAGAGACCACCAAGCTCATGATCTGATTCTCTCAATTAGACCCCCAGAGGCTCCTGGTGGCACAGCTAGCTCCTGCAAGAGCTGAGAGAGGAGCCCAAGTCTTCTGACAGCCAGGCCAGTGTTCTTGACACTAACTTGACCTCCACTGAGTCAAGGCAAGATTCCACCCAATAAACCATGATCATTATAGTCTCAACTCCACGGCATCTTACTAAAGTTCAAAAGAGCAACATGAGAAATTATCCAGTTTTCTCTGCCTTTATCACAGAGACAGGTTTTTTTTTTTTTCACGATAAATTAGTAGTAACTCTCAGGCACATTTGGCAAGCCAAAGAAAAATGGATTTTTTACAATGCATTGAATAAACATCTTCTGCTTGAATATCTCCTATACTTCACTGACTTCAATACAGTAGAAGTTTATTGACGTATGTACTGCAAGCTATGTTTGAATGATTGCTTCATATATTATGCTATGCTACATTACATCGTGTTCCTTTTCTGCTTCCATAGCCCAGAGACTTATTGGAATTAGTTGTTTCAGACTCATAAAATATACATGACTTTAAAAAAAAAAAGATTATCATAGCAAGAATTTCACCAGTCTTTTGAAGCTGCATCCTTGATTATTTGTTGAAATTCATTTCATTTTTCTATCATTATCCCAGTGCATGTTAAGTCCTACCATCGAGTATAAATGTACAATCTGCTCAACGAGGCAGTTTGTAATAAGCTAGCATGAAACAACGTTTTCAGTGTTATGGTTTGTTGACTTTTTTTTTTTTTTTTTTAAGAAACTAACATCCATAAAGCAGAAAGTTTGTTTGAAAGTGTGAATTCTAAAATGAGCCTTTTCTTAAAGCAATTCCATCTAAAACTTAACTAAACTGTCTTGTCTTTATCAATAAACCATCTCCATTCCACACGGTAGACATTTTTAACAGGAAGATTTATGAGATTGTTGAAGCAGCAGGGTTGAGGAAAAAATGCACAGAAATTGGAGGCCGGAATCAATGTCTGGGTGTCCTGTTGGCCCTTCCAGATCCTCCGTCCATCCCCTTCAGTCTGCAGCACGCCAGAGGCCCATGGGCACAGACTCCTTTGCCTTCTGCAAGCGATCAAGGATGGGGGCGGGGTGGTATGTTCAGCTCTCCTGATGCAGATGACCACGGTGCTAACTTTCTTCTAGAGTCAGGGCACTCCTTCCACACGATGCCCCCTCTCGGTCTCTGCTGCAGGGTGGTGATAGCTTCTCACTCCTGGTCCTGCTTCATCTTTGTTGTTTTCCCTAAATACTACACGTCATTGTAAACAATGTGTTTTTAAACCCTCCTCCATACCAAATTTGAATGTGCCAGTTGTGTTTTTGCAGAGACCCATGATTGCACAATTACGGTACTTGGGTATGTCATTTACATGGCTTGTGCCTGTAATCCTCTTTTTCCTTTTCTAAAACTTAGGGGGAAATATTCCTGCTCAAATTGCTTCATGAGCTTATTAGTGTATAAAATGTGAAAATACACAGTTGAATGACTTTATATACTTAACATTTTCATTCAGTCCATGTACATTGAAGCCTTTGTTTATGCAAGACATTATAAAAAGTCATGATGCAAGAATGCAAAAATGAGTTAGGCATCATCTCTGCAAACTGATAACTGTAGTGGAAGGCTATGGTGGAAACCGAAGCTGATACCAACAATTTGACATGCGAGTTTAGTGTAGCTAAAATTGGGGGAGGTAGGGGTGATGAAAGCTTCCCACAGAAGATGTCTTTTGAACTGGATATGAAAGGATGTATGAAGTTTGATGCCAGGATGGAATTGCTCATCGAGGATGACAGAGTCATGCACAGGAGCAAGAGATCTGGCAAAGCCTGACCATCACCTGACAGGCTCCAATGTGTTTTCTTATACCACAGATTTCTAAATGGGAGTCACGTTCCTAATGGGCTGTTCCTGCAGCTCTAGCTCAGAGGTTGTTTCTTCAGGTGTGGTCCTGAGATCAGCAGTAGCCACCTCACCTGGAAACTCATCAAGAAAGACAAATCGTCAGCCAGCCCACCCCTGACCTGTGGAACCAGAAACTCTGGGCTTGGGTGGAGCTCACAGCCCTTGCTTAGCTTCGACCTCCTCCTCCAAACTAAGCATAACATCATCCACCTGGCAGGGCCATTGGGAAGATGACATGATATAATACTGCTGAAATGTGAAAGCAAAAGACTGCTTCTCTTTTAGTGAAGCTCTATTCACTGTCGAGGCTTCAGTGTATGGGGGCGCATCCCACGGGCATCGTCTCCAGCTGCCCGGGTGGGTTTCATTCCTGTACTATACTCTGCTTCAGACTTACCGAGAGCCATTCTCCATAGCAGGACTTTCCTATTCTCTATTTGGGAGATTCCTTGGTCAATGTCTGTGTCACTGAGTCTCACTGATTAGACAATAGGCCCCACGATGGGAGACACCTGGCTTTTTTTATTCCATTGGATACTTAATGACTATAGCACAGTATATCATCAGTAACTAGTTCCTGAATTAATGCATGAGAAGTCCCTGAAAATAGTTACTGAACTTTTTAAATAACCATGCAAACAAGATCCAAAGCAACGTCACAAATATCTCTTAACTCCTTAAAAAACAATTCCAGACACCTAGAATGGGCAAAGCAGTGTGCTAAGTCACCTTTCTCATGAGATTGGTCACCAATAAATCGTGAAGGTGAGTGCCTGGGCCATTAAATATTGCCTCAGCCAGACACTCTCTGCCATAATTTAACCACATTGTACTGAGCTTGACCCTTCTGTCTTTCTCTCTGTGCACCTGGGGCACCTTGCGAACTCTGACTTTAACTCTGGTACCCTCGCACCTGTTCTGCCACCTGCCCCTCCACCGGGTTACTGGTTCTCTGTTCCTGAATTGTGAGGCTGCCTTGGGGTGATTCTTTCTGTTTTATCCTCAGCTGCTATGGAGCATTTTCTCTCTCTCATTCATATGTGTGTGTGTTTAAAAACACATACTTATATTTCTTGTATGCAATGTGAGTATATATATAATGGCATATAGATACATAAAAACATATATCAATATAGATAGATATAAATATATATCAATAAAGATTTTTATTTCATGATAAATAAAAATATATATCATGTATATAATGTAAGTATGTATAATGGCATATAGATAGACACAAATATATATCAATAAAGATAGGTTATGTCCATGCTTGCTTTTTGTCTTCTGATAGTGGAAAAGGTGTGACTTTCTGAGTCTATTTCTGTCAATCAACAATTATCAAAAGGCATTTAGATGATTCAGCTATAACTGACTTCAAAACACCAAATAGTTGCAGTCTGATTTCCCAAAGCTTGAGAAATTGGGATGTGACAACAAACTGCCAGGACGATTGTCGGTTGCCCATGTCCTCCTCTATGACAGCTGGACTTTGGTACTTCCCAGAAAAATACCAAAAGACATGGAGTCTGCAGAGGTCCTAGAATTCTTGGGGTGCTCAGTGCCTGACACAGTGCTTCTCAAAGTGTGGTCCCTGGACCAGCAACATAAGCATCACCAGGGAACCTTTCAGAAATACAGACTCTGGGGCCCTACACCAGATCTACTAACACAGAAACTCTGGAACTGGGCCTAGTAATATAATATCTGGCAAGATAAACTGTACCCACTAGGAGTTTGGAAAATATATATATTTGACAAAATCTCTAAATGATTCTGATGCATACTGATATGGTTTGGCTGTGTCCCCACCCAATCTCAACTTGAATTGTATCTCCCAGAATTCCCACATGTTGTGGGAGAAACTCACGGGGAGATAATTGAATCTTGGGGAATGGTCTTTCCTGTGCTATTCTCGTGATAGTGAATAAGTTTCCTGAGATCTGATGGGTTTATCAAGGGTTTCCGCTTTTGTTTCTTCCTCATTCTGTCTTGTTGCCACCATGTAAGAAGTGCCTTCCACCTCCCGCCATGATTCTGAGGCCTCCCTAGCCATGTGGAACTGTAAGTCCAATTAAACTTATTTTTCTTCCCAGTCTCAGATATGTATTTATCAGCAGCATGACAATGGACTAATACACATATTCAAGTGTGTGAGCCACTGTCCTAGTGCAATATTTGATACTAATCGTGCACCAATATTATCTATGATCAAAGAGAAGAAGTTTCCTGCACATCTATTTCACCAAGTAGCTACACAGGGGTAAGAGATAAGCTGAAACCAGGGGCATGGTTTTGAGCCAATTATGATATTGATTCCATGGCTAATCATCCACCCTATAGAGGCACCATATGGAATGCTGGGTCCATGTTTTTAAACAACATAAGGAGTGGATGATCCCAGGAGGGGGGTCACTGGGAGGCTCTGTGGTGTCACAGGTTGCACCCAGTTGCCTTTATGGCTGTGTCAGTGTTTACTGCCTGACAGAAGGACTGCTTGGGAAAAGAGTCAGAACTGGAAGTCTCTGTAGGATGCAGAGCCTTCTCCATGTATGCCCCCTGGTTCTCATTGGCTCCCATGACCCTGTGAGGTGGCAGAACAGTAGCAGCCATCTCTTATTCCATACTCCATTGACTTTCCTAATTGGTTGATATAAAAATGAAGGCAAATCTAAGGTTGCTATCAGAACCTCCCCCATCTTCCCACCCCCACCATCACCAGGCTGACAGCTTCCAAACCAGCCTTGGCTCTGGAGAGCTGTTGACTTCAGGGGTGTATTGGTCCATGCTCTCATTACTACAAGTAACTACCTGAAACTTGGTAATTAATAAACAAAATAGGTTTAATTGGCTCGCAGTTCCACAGGCTGTACAGGAATCATGGCTGGGAGGCCTCAGGAAACTTACGATTATGGAGGAAGGTGAAGGGGAAGCAAACAGGTCTCACATGGTCAGAGCAGGAGAAAGAGAGGGGTGGCGGCAGTAGTGGGGGTTGTTACACACTTTTAAACAAACAGATCTCCTGGTAACTCTACCATGAGGCGCACTAGAAGGATGGTGCTAAACCTTTAGAAACCACCCCCATGATCCAATCACCTCCCACCAGGTCTCATCTCCAACACTCAGAATCACCATTCAACACGAGATTTGGGTAGGGACACAGAACTAAACCATATCAAGGGTCAAGTAGGAAAAAACACATTTCCAATCAACATTAGATTCCTGAAGTCTCTAAACTTTCAAAAGGTAAACACCACTGAACTGGACTAGGGATTCCATTGCCAGCCACGAACACTCTTGCCCCTTGGGAATAGCACCCAAGGCAGGTAGACAGTGCATGCAGAGAATTATATCCAACTCAGAGGCTATGTATTAGTGAGGGTTCTCCAGAGAGACAGACCCAATAGGATACATAGAGGGATATACAGGAAGAGACTTATGGGAACTGTCTAACATGATTATGGAGAACCAGGGTATCTGGCAGAGTGGCTCAGTCCATGCCCAAAGGTCTCAGAATCAAGGAAACTGATGGTGTAACTTTCAGTCAGCACTGAAATTCACTGGGAATTTCAGCAGAAGGGAAACCGTGGCACTGCTGCAGGTCCTGGAGTCCAAAGGCCAGAGAACTTGGGCTTCTGATGCCCAATAGCAGGAGGAAAAAGTCTGTTCCAGCTCCAGAAGAGAGAGAGAATTGGTCTTTTCTCTGCTGTTTCGATCTATTCAGGCCTCAGCCAATCCGAGGCCCACCCACATGGGGTGGGTGCAGATCTTCCCCTGTCCACTGATTCCAACGCCAATCACTCCTGGAAATGTACTCAAAGACACACCCAGAAATAATGCCCCACCAGTTTTCTGGCATCCCTTAGCCCAGTAAAATGCTCACCTAAAATTGTTCATCACAGAGTGAGTGTGAAGAATAAGTGATAGAAAGGGCCTAAGAAAAATGTTGCCATTGTCGTAGCTCAATATTTTCTTCCCTCTACTTAAAACTTTGGCGACCAGGACATAAAGGAGGTACAAACTCAAATCATTTCCAAATATATTCTCACAAGCTGCTAGTGTCCAGCTCTCAGAATCACTCACCTATTTGTTCATTTATCTACCTGTTTGTCCCCTGCTATCCTCTATGTTATCAGCCGTCTCATAAGTGTGGACCAGCCTCTGCCATGTGCATGAGAGGCCTGCAGGACAGAGGCACCCAGGAAAGGCTCCTCTCCCACTCCCACACCTCTTTCCCTTAATAGCTCATCCTTCCACCTTCCACCCCTGATGCCGAGAATTTATCTTACCTTTTTCTGTACTCAGCCATTTAGATCTCTAATGAAGATGGAATTTATTACAATAAACGTTTAAAGACACGTATTGTGTACCTATTTATTTCCTACTAGAATCCAATAGTCTCTCTTTCTCTCTACTTATTTCTTTCTGTCTCCTTTGTCTTTCTGTCTTCCCCCACTCACTCTCTCCTCACTCTTTCTTTCTCTCTCTACTTCTCACTCCTCCATCTCTGTCTCCCTCACCTGCTCTCTCTCTCTCTCTCTCTCTCTCTCTTCCTTCCTTCCTCTGCCTGCTCCACAGCATTTAATAGAGTGCTGTGGATCTAGCAGGCCCTCAATTTCTGTGGTTATAATGTGGATTAGAAAACCAAAAAATGAGGCTGTCCTTCTTGCCTGAAGAAAATGGTTGGAAAAGTGTAAGTGGGACGTCTCTCAAGTTGGCTCTTCCTCTTTCCTATGCATTGTTTGCAATTATTGTCTATAGTCCATTTATTTAAAAACTCTACCTATTGTATAGCTTCAGCTTTATTTTAAGTCCAAAGTGCTGCATTAAAAAAAAAAACACACACACATGTATATTTAAAGTAAATGCATAGAGATGGATCCAGAAGTTGCAAAGATTATTGACAACAAACTCTGAAGTTGGAGCAGTTTCAAGAAACCCCAAATGCCTGTAGTTTCTCCCTCCGCATGTTCAGTAAAGTCCTGAAATGGAGTAGTCACATAGCTTGGTTAATTGAATAAGTGCTTTTTCGACCAGTCGATGAAAGACTGATAATAACAGATAGTTTGGGGGTGGTGGTGGACTAGGTTGTATTTGCTTGAAACAAACAAATGTAGACCTTTATGGAGTGGAAACAGAGTTCACTCTGGTGCCTTTCAGGACAACGTTTCTGATGGTTAAGTTTCCCCAGGGAAGAAACTTTAGGGCACAGCCACATTTCTGCTTTATCTGCTGAAAGCGGTCACCTTATGTCCACAAGTTTTTTTTCTCCTGAGGTTGGGCACAGCAGATGCTGGATAAATCAAGACAAACCCCACGTTTTACACCCCTCAACTCCCACCCAATGTGCCAGCCCAGCAGAAACATGTGCAGTTTCCGAATAGCACCATGAATTTGCACATATGGTTTTGACGTCCTAACATATTTTTGTCTCCTTTATTTGACTATCTCTTACTTGGTTTTTAGGATCTGGTGGAGAAGCCCTTCCCTTCAGGAAGCCTTCCGGCACAGCGCCCACCCCAGCCGCAGTCTCCAGCACCTCTCATAGCTGCTGTCACGCTCCCTGTGTCTTCTTGCCTTTGTGTCCATCCAACTGGACAGGGAACTCCATGAGGCCAGAGAGTGTCTCCCAGCATTATATCCCTGGATATATATATATATATTTTTTTTTTTTTTAAATTGAGGTAAAATACACAAAACGTAAAATTTATCATCTTAACCATTGTCAAGTGTACAGTTCAGTAGTGGTAAATGTGTTCAGGTTGTTGTGTCACCAATCTCCAGAATCTTTTTTAACTTTTCAAATTTGAAACTCTGCACCCATGAAACCACAGCTCTCCATTTCTCCCTTCCCCCGGCACTGGAAACCATCATTCTATTTTTTTTTATCTCTAGGTACCTCATGTAAGTGGAATCCTATCGTATCTGACTTTCGGGACTGGCTTATTTCACTTAGTAATGCCTTCCAGTTTCACCCGTGTTGTAGTATGAATCGGAATGATCTTCCTTTTTAAGGCTGAATGACTATTCTATGTATATATCACATTTTTTTATTCGTGAGTCAGTGGGCATTTTTTGGCTATTATAAGTGATGCTGTTATGAACACTCACCTCCTGAATGTTGGAGGTGAGACCTGGTGGGAGGTGATTGGATCATGAGAGTGGTTTCTAAAGGTTCAGCACCATCCCTCTATACGTTGTGGACAAATACCTATTCAAAATTCTTACTTCAATTCTTTTGGATATGTCCTCAGAAATGGAATTGCTGGATTCTATTTTCAAATTTTGAGGAACCTCCATACTGTTTCCTGTAGAGGCTGCAGCATTTGACATTCCCACCAACAGCACCTGAATATTCCCATTTCTCCATGTTCTTGTCAACAGTCATTACTTTCTTTTTTTCTTTAGAGTAGCTAACCTAATGGGTGTGAGGTAGTGTATCTGGCAAATTTTCAGTGAATGATAAACACGGACCAAAAAAACAGGGATTGCAAACTTACTTCTGATGATATTGAAGTGGCTATTTTCAGTATGGATGGGAGGAGACCAAAATATGTGCACACAGACAGCTTCTCATTCTCCTTTAGTGGTTTCCAGACCTGGTGCTCACATTTGAGAGATTCATGTTGCTTCAAACCCTAACAAACTTAGGTGAGATATGAGACCTGCTCTTCCGATTATTGCAATGGCAAGACATGAGACCAGGGACTGCTTGGCTGCCTCACACAGTGCTGTCTGCCAATCTGCCCTCTCTCCTGTCATTCATTCATCCTTGGTGCTTTGTGTGAAGGTCCCTGCCCACTGTGATTTCATGAAGTGAGGGGACCTAGCTGAAAAGTGAAAGTTAGGATCAGACCGGAGCAGTCAGAATTCACAATTCACTCCACTTATCCTAAAAATATCTTCCCTCAATATTGCATCTTCCTCCAAAACTACTGCACAACCTCCTCTCTTCTCCATATTTTTTTCTGGATAATTGAGATGAGCAAACACTAGTTGAGTTTATCATGGACAAGGCAATACTCCGATAAGTCTGCATATATTAACATACTTACCGTTTATGAGAACGTACAAAATAGGTTATCACCAGCGTTATCATCATTGTTTTATAGATGAGGAAACTGGAACACAGGGAAGTTATGTAACTTGCTCAAGATCACAGTGAAAAGTTGGCAAAGCCAAAATTCAAACACAGGCAGCCTGGATTGAGAGTTGGCCATCTTAATCTCAACACTGCTGATAAAATACTTTTACACTATTTCATTCATACCCTTCTCTTCTTTACCAAAATTACTAAAAGAATAGTTTTCATTTGCTTCTTTCATTTCTTCTTCTCTGTTTACTCTTCATTCCATCACATACAGCTGTACCCTCTACTCCTGCTCCGTGTGTCTCCCATGATCCTCTGGGCCCCGCCCACCAGTCCTGGGCCTCACCACCCTCATTTCTGAACATTAACTCACACTCAATACACCAGAGTTGGAAAAGTGGGAAATTTGGGGAAAATTTTTCCCTAAACCTTCTGCTTGTTCTATCCCCTCTCTCTAAGTATGGTGATGCTGTCCATGCACCTAACCCTAGCCAGACATCTGAGCCTCATCCTCTCTCACCTCATTTTGATGATGTCAAGACTAAGACTAATGAATTTTAAGTTGGCGAATGTAACTGTCACCTTTCTATTTTAGTTTTGCACTCTTTTTCTCTCCACTTTAGAGCAAACTGAAATTTAGCAGCATTTTGAAGGTAGCCGTGGACCAGCACTGTCTGCCCCACTGTTTTTCAGCAGACACAGGCATTAATCCAGACCCTGGGATTGCAATCCTGTGAGAACACACAAAGGAAGACATTCAGTGACGATGCACCCTCTTCCAGAGGTGCCCCAAAAGGGCAGATCATGGCAGCCTCACCTTTCTGGTTTTGAACTAGGTCCCTCTACTTGAGGGAAGTGCAATGGAATAGAGACAGCACCTCCCTGGGCAGCAGGGAAGCTGGCTCTAAGCCCCACGCTGGTGCCATGACCAGCTGCCTACCTGATGCTCCTAATCTTCGGTTCCCTCCTCTGTGAATTGCCGGCATTAACTCTCCTGAATGCTGCACCACAGGCTGCAGCTAAGCACTCTGTGAGTTTCAAGGAGAACTCAGGGGTGAGGGGGTCCTTTCTCCTTGACAGAATCTGCAGACTGTGGTCACAGTTTCCTAGCAACTATCTCCATCAGGTGGGAGTCACAACAACACACATATCAGGCGGAAGAGTGGATTTTCCTTTCTCGTTTTCCTATGGTTGGTCTTAATAAAGAGGGAAACCAAAGAACGCATGGGAGTTTTCCTGACGTATTTCTTCTGCTGATGAAGACATGGCTTTCCTGTGTCCCCAGTGTCCCCTCATGCACCTCTTGGGACACGTAGATTCAAAAGTGGAAGACATGGACTTTCTGGGCCCTGGGGTCACGCTGCAGGAGATGCCTTCATACCCTGTTTTACATTCCTCTTGTGTCCACCAGGCCCAATCCTATTCAATGCTGCTTGGGTCACCTCAGATTAAGTCACTGGTACAAATAGAATTTTGTCCCCCCAAAATTCATATGTTGAAGCCCTAACCCGCAACGTGATGTTAGTTAGAGGCAGGGCTTTGGGAGGATCATTAGGTTGAGGTGAGGTTATGAGGGTAAGGTTCCCATGATGGGATTAGTGCCCTTATGAGAAAAAGC